>NC_047084.1:107003663-108288513 GCF_902459505.1 Geotrypetes seraphini
ATAACTATTAATGAGAAAGGAAAGAAAAATCTTTTTTTTCTTTTCAGACAGCCCTAACCTAACTACAAAAAAAGTACTTTATATAGTCCAAAGATGTTCATTTTTCTCCCCCACCCATGCTTCAAAGCAGAAGTGGTAGAAATTGTTAATGATATGTTTCTAAGCATACAGAAGCCTGAGAAATGGAAATTACATTACATTACCGACTTCTATTCCGCCTGTACCTTGCAGTTCTAAGCGGATTACATCAGAAGATAACCGGACATTTCCAGGAACGAAAGTTACAATTAAGGAGCTGGTTACATTATACAATTAAGGAGCTAGTTTCATAATAAAGTTTTGAGAAGAGGGTACAAGATAGGTAGAAAAATTAGGAAAACGTCAGATGAAGCTGGAAGATTATGAGGAAGTTAAAGAGTGGAAGCTGGTTACATTGTTGAGTCTTAGGGGAATAATACAGGTAGAGAGGGTGAGAGGGGGGGGGGGTTAACTACAAAAGCGAAAATGTTTTGTATCGCTGGTGTACATCTGTAGAACAATCTGCCTGGACATTTGAGACTGTGCACTGATTGTGTTAACATAAGAAACTTTTTTTCGTTTATTATAATTTTTAAATTACAATTTAAAAATTATAATAAAAGAAAAAAAAGAAAATAATTTATTATCTAAAAAGTTTTCATAGGATAGGATGGAGGTTTTGATCGATGACAGAGATTTATCACCATCCAATTTTGGGGTGAGGAATCTGTGATCCCCAAAAGGTGATTCTGAGATCTTTTTTCCTCCATTTAGGCCAGTGGTCTCAAACTCAAACCCTTTGTAGGGCCACATTTTGGATTTGTAGGTACTTGGAGGCTGCAGAAAAAATAGTTAATGTCTTATTAAAGAAATGACAATTTTGCATGAGGTAAAACTCTTCATAGTTTATAAATCTTTCCTTTTGGCCCAAGTCTCCAATAATAATATTGTCATTTATAGCTAAAGAGACATATGATCAAGAAACTGTTTTATTTTACTTTTGCGATTATGATAAACATACTGAGGGCCTCAAAATAGTACCTGGCGGGCTGCGTGTTTGAGACCACTGATTTAGGCTATATATCAATTAGTATCAACTTGTTGTGGCACTTAAAATCTAAATCCACCACATCTAGCACACATCCTCTATCCAATTCTCTGGTCACCCAGTCAATATGAATGTGTTAAATAAATAAATATCAACAAACTTTGCACTTGGGTGGGCTGTTTTGTAAAATGCATACGTGAATGAGCAGAGGGAATGAGAGAGGATCACACAGGTTTTGTGCAGGAGAAAAAGATTTGGTGGGAAAAAGAAGATTTTGGGTGGGGTCAGGGTGGCAGGGGACTGCTCCGGATGGGGTTGTGAGTGAGAAAGTTATGAGGCTGCAGGGGACAGGTGGAAGAGCCCCACCAAACTAATCAGCCATCCAAAGCCTTCATGCTGCAGTAAGTGCAGTGAAAGTAGAGGAAACGGTGCCTGGGCTGGTCGGTTGTTCCATTCCCAGTTTTATGCTAATGTAGCGGTTCTTGGGCACAATATGAAATCACTGTTGCTTTCAGCGATACTATTTTAACACCTCCAGTTCCCTTTATGAACACCCACAACCTCAAACGCAATCAGAGGAACTCGTCTGATCACATTTAACAAAAGCTAGGACTGTCACAATATTAGGAGATCTATTTAAGCTCTGTATTGGGAATCAGAAAGTAGAGAACTGAATGTTGAAGGAAACTATAATCAAAGATTCTGTGCTGATAAAACTTGTATTTTCTGAGCATATAATGGAAGGCAACTTTAGAAAAACAGAAGTACATGGAAGTAGAAGGGAAACATTTACTCAATACGGTACAAACTCCTGGCATATATGTGCATTTATTGTTTATTCCCGATTCAAGCTTCTATTCTGCTACTGATGACTGGAACAGTCCAATCTGAGCAGTTTACATTAGTTGTTTCAATGGTGTTACAAAGCATGAGCTTCTGTACTGATGTAACAATACAGAGCTAATTACATGGGTTGTTGACATGGTGGTTAAATGCCTCCTCCTAGGAACTAATCTCTTTTTACATTTTACAGCTGCCCTCTCCTGCCTCCCCAGCCTTTTGACAGGTGAAAAACCGCATTCATGGTTTTTTAAAATTCGTGGGGATTCCTGGAACGGAAACCCCATGAATTTCGGGGCAGTACTGTATAATAAACTTGAAAACTAGAGGCCAGAAAGGGGTACTTCGAAAAATTGCGAGCCATGGAAACGAGGGTGAAATACTCACGTGGATTAAAAACTGGCTGGCGGGTAGGAAACAGAGAGTGGGGGTGAATGGACAATACTCGGACTGGAAAAACCTCACGAGTGGAGTGCCAGCAGGTTCGGTGTTTGGAACATGTGGTCTTCAACATATTTATAAACGACCTGGAAATTGATACGACGAGTGAAGTGATTAAATTTGCAGACGATACAAAGTTATTCAGAGTAGAGAAGACGCAGGGGGATTGCGAAGACCTGCAATGGGCTGCGACATGGCAAGTGTAAGGTGATGCATGTCGGTAAAAAAAATCTTATACATGCCTACAGGATGTCCGGTGCAGTACTTGGAGAGACCACCCAGGAAAGAGACTTGGGAGTACTGGTCGACAAGTCGATGAAGCTGTCCGTGTAATGTGTGGCGGCGGCAAAAAGGGCGAACAGAATGCTAGGAATGATTAAGAAAGGGATCACGAACAGATCGGAGAAGGTTATCATGCCGCTATAGGCAATGGCACACCCTCACCTGAAGTACTGCGTCCAGCACTGGTTGCCGTACATGAAGAAGGACACAGTACTACTTGAAAGGGTCCAGAGAAGAGCGACTAAGATGGTTAAGGGGCTGGAAGAATTGCAGTAAAGTGATAGATTGGAGAAACTGGGCCTCTTCTCCCTTGAAAAGAGGAGACTGAGAGGGGACATGATTGAAACATTCAAGATAATGAAGGGAATAGACTTAGTAGATAAAGACAGGTTGTTCACACTTTCCAAGGTAGGGAGAACGAGAGGGCACTCTCTAAAGTTGAAAGGGGATAGATTCCATACAAATGTAAGGAAGTTCTTCTTCAACCAGAGGGAAAAAGGCATTGAAGAAAGCTCAATCTTTCAGTTTTTCTACCTATTAAGAAAATAAATATCCCTTCATGCCAAACAAATTAGAGAGAAAGCACAGTTACTTACCGTAACAGGTGTTATCCAGGGACAGCAGGCAGATATTCTTAACACATGGGTGACGTCACCGACGGAGCCCTCGGTACGGACCTTTTTAACTAGAAGTTTCTAGTTGGCCGCACCGCGCGTGCGCGAGTGCCTTCCCGCCCGACGGAGGAGTGCGTGGTCCCCAGTTAGGATAAGCCAGCTAAGAAGCCAACCCGGGGAGGTGGGTGGGACTTAAGAATATCTGCCTGCTGTCCCTGGATAACACCTGTTACGGTAAGTAACTGTGCTTTATCCCAGGACAAGCAGGCAGCATATTCTTAACACATGGGTGACCTCCAAGCTAACAAAGAGGGAGGTGGGATGGTTGGCCATTAGGAAAATAAATTTTGTAACACAGATTGGCCGAAGTGTCCATCCCGTCTGGAGAATGCATCCAGACAGTAGTGAGTAGTGAACGTGTGAACTGAGGACCAAGAGGCCGCCTTGCAGATTTCCTCGATGGGCGTGGAGCGGAGGAAAGCCACGGAAGCAGCCATAGCTTGGACTCTGTGGGCCGTGACAGTTCCTTCCAGTGAGAGACCGGCCCGAGCGTAGCAGAAAGCAATACAGGCAGCAAGCCAATTTGAAAGTGTCCGTTTGGAGACAGGACGACCCAAACGGTTGGGGTCGAAAGACAAAAAGAGCTGAGGGGCTGTTCGGTGAGCTCCGGTACGATCAAGATAGTAAGCAAGGGCACGCTTACAATCCAGCGTGTGCAACGCCTGTTCCCCAGGATGCGAGTGAGGCTTAGGGAAGAAGACGGGCAGCACAATGGACTGGTTGAGGTGAAAAGCTGAGACCACCTTGGGAAGGAATTTAGGGTGGGTACGCAAAACAACCTTGTCATGGTGAAAAACAGTGAAAGGTGGGTCGGCAACCAGTGCATGTAGTTCGCTAACCCTCCTGGCAGAGGTGATGGCAATTAGGAAAAGCACCTTCCAGGTTAGAAGCCTGAGAGAAGTAGTGGCAAGAGGCTCAAACGGAGGTTTCATAAGAGCTGAGAGAACCACATTCAGGTCCCAGACGACAGGAGGAGGCTTGAGAGGCGGTTTGATGTTGAAGAGGCCTCTCATGAATCTGGAAACCAGAGGATGAGCCGTGAGAGGTTTTCCAAAAATAGGCTCATGAAACGCAGTGATGGCGCTGAGGTGGACTCTGATGGAGGTAGTTTTGAGGCCAGCGTTGGACAGAGAGAGCAAATATTCCAAGATAGTTTCCACCGCTAAGGAGGTGGGTTCCTGATGATGCCGGAGACACCAGGAGGAAAATCTGGTCCACTTCTGATGGTAACATTGGAGAGTGGCCGGTTTCCTGGACGCGTCCAAAATGAGGCGGACCGGTTGAGATAGGTTCTCCGGAGAGGTCAGCCCGAGAGAAACCAAGCTGTCAGGTGGAGCGAAGACAGATTGGGATGTAGCAGAGACTGATGCTGTTGCGTAAGTAGAGTAGGAAACACAGGAAGAGGAATGGGCTCCCTGGAGCTGAGTTGTAGCAGGAGGGAGAACCAGTGTTGGCGAGGCCACCGAGGTGCGATGAGAATCATGGTGGCGTTGTCCTTGCGGAGTTTGGACAAGGTCCGCAACATCAGAGGAAGTGGAGGGAAGGCATACAGGAACCGATCCCTCCAATCGAGCAGGAATGCATCCGGGGCCAGACGGTGAGGAGAGAAGAGTCTGGAGCAGAATAGGGGCAGTTGATGATTGTGAGGAGCTGCAAAGAGGTCCACCTGCGGAGTGCCCCATCGAGCAAAGACGGAGAGCAGAGTCGGGGGGTCCAACGTCCACTCGTGGGGTTGAAGGATGCGACTGAGATTGTCGGCCAGAGAGTTCTGTTCGCCCTGGATATAGACCGCCCTGAGAAAGAGATTGCGGTCCGTGGCCCAGGTCCAGATGCGCAGAGCTTCCAAACAGAGGGGGCGAGATCCGGTACCGCCTTGCTTGTTTATGTAGTACATGGCGACTTGATTGTCCGTGCAGAGGAGGAGGACTTGAGGGCAGAGGAGATGTTGGAAAGCCTTGAGAGCGTAGAACATGGCTCTGAGTTCCAGGAAATTGATGTGATGACGACGCTCCTGTGGGGTCCACAGACCCTGGGTGCGTAGATCTCCTAGGTGAGCTCCCCATGCGTAGGGGGACGCATCTGTGGTGATGATCATAGAGTGGGGGGGCAGATGAAAAAGCAGACCCCTGGAAAGATTTGAGGAGTTCAACCACCATTGGAGAGATTGCTGAAGAGATGATGTCACAGATATGGGATGAGAAAGAAGGTCCGTAGTCTGTGACCATTGGTTGGCGAGAGTCCACTGAGGTGTACGAAGGTGGAGGCGTGCCAGAGGAAGGACATGCACCGTCGAGGCCATGTGACCCAGTAGGACCATCATCTGTCGGGCAGGGATGGAGGGGTGCCTGAGTACCTGACGGCAGAGATGGAGCAGAGTTCGCTGGCGATCGGAGGGGAGAAAGGCCCTCATTAGCGTGGTGTCCAGAACTGCTCCAATGAATTGAAGTCGCTGGGTGGGAAGCAAGTGCGACTTGGGGTAGTTGATCTCGAACCCCAGGAGGTGGAGGAGAGAGATGGTGTGATGAGTGGCTTGTAGCACGAGTTGAGATGAAGGTGCTTTCACCAACCAATCGTCCAAGTAGGGGAACACCTGGAGGTTGTGAGACCTGAGGAAGGCCGCTACCACTATAAGGCACTTGGTGAAGACCCTGGGTGAGGAAGCGAGGCCGAACGGTAGCACCTTGTACTGATAGTGATGGTGCAGTACCTGGAACCGCAGGTAGCGGCGAGAATTTTGATTGATGGAGATGTGAGTGTAGGCCTCTTTGAGGTCCAGGGAACATAGCCAGTCGTGTTGAGAAAGAAGAGGGTAGAGCGTGGCAAGGGAGAGCATTCTGAACTTCTCCTTGACCAGACACTTGTTGAGGTCCCTGAGATCGAGAATGGGACGGAGGTCTCCCGTCTTTTTGGGTACCAGGAAGTAGCGGGAGTAGAATCCCTGCCCCCTTTGATCTGGAGGTACTTCTTCGATGGCATTGAGAAGGAGGAGGGATTGAACCTCCCTCAGGAGGAGGGGGGTTTGAGATGAGTTTGAAGCAGACTCTACGGGAAGGTTGTCCGGAGGTAGAGTCTGGAAGTTGAGAGAGTAGCCGTGGCGGATGATGTTGAGGACCCACTGGTCCGATGTAATGATTTCCCAACGGCTGGAGAAAATGGTGAGACGACCTCCGATGGGTTGTGGAAGAGGTAGCAAGGGTGGATGACTGGCTATGCCCTGGAGAGAAGAGTCAAAAGGGCTGAGTTTGTTTAGTAGGCTGAGGAGGCTTAGAGGGTTGAGAGGCCTGAGATCGAGCCTGAGCGTGATGTTGCTGTTGACGGGGCCGCCTAGATTGCTGGGGAGGCGGATTGAGTGGCCTGGCTGAGAACCTCCGTTGATAAGATGTTTGTGGCCGATAAGGTCGGGTAGGCGGTGCCTTCTTTTTCGGCTTGATCAGGGTGTCCCACCTGGTCTCATGGGCAGAGAGTTTCTGGGTGGTGGAATCCAGTGACTCTCCAAAAAGCTCATCCCCGAGACAGGGGGCGTTGGCCAGACGGTCCTGGTGGTTGATGTCCAGGTCGGAGACTCTGAGCCAGGCCAAGCGACGCATGGCTACAGCCATGGCAGAGGCCCGAGAGGTGAGCTCGAAGGAGTCGTATATTGAGCGGACCATATACTTGCGCATTTGGAGAAGGCCAGAGATGTGCTGTTGGAATAGCGGGACCTTGCGCTCAGGTAGGTACTTCTGGAGGGCAGACAGCTGTTGGACCAAGTGTTTGAGATAGAAGGAAAAATGGAAGGAATAGTTGTTTGCCCTGTTGGCAAGCATGGCATTTTGGTAAAGCCTCTTGCCAAACTTGTCCATGGTCTTACCTTCTCTGCCAGGAGGGGTAGAGGCATAGACACTGGAGCCCTGAGTCTTTTTTAAGGTGGATTCCACCAGAAGGGACTCATGGGGCAATTGAGATTTGTCGAATCCAGGAATAGGGATGACACGGTAAAGGTTGTCCAGTTTACGGGGAGCACCCGGTACCGTGAGGGGATTTTCCAAGTTTTTGTAGAAAGTCTCCCGTAGGATGTCATGCACGGGAAGCTTGAGGAACTCCTTAGGAGGTTGCTCAAAGTCTAAGGCTTCTAAAAAGGCTTGGGACTTTTTGGAGTCAGATTCCAGGGGAAGGGACAGAGCAGCAGACATTTCCCTCAGAAATTTAGAAAAAGAGGACTGTTCAGGTTTAGAGGTGGCATCAGGTGCCGATGGTTCCTCATCAGATGAGGAGGGATCCTCCTCGGTACCGAGGGGAGTCTCCTCCCATAAATCAGGGTCCCTGACCTCTGGTGCATGTCGGGACACCGGGGTGGAGGGTGCGGTGTGGCGAGTCTTGGACAAAGATTTACCAGAGCGCACCGAAACGGTACCGGGGGAGGACGATCGGCGTCGTTCTCGGTCCCGAGAAGAGTGCCGTACCGCCTGGTGCCGAGGAGGATCCACTGTGGGTTGAGAATGAACCACTGGATCATCATGAAGTTGTTGGGCTGAAAGGATCGGCATAGAGGTGTTTACCGGTACCGAAGGAGTGGACACCGGGGGCTCGGTGCGGGGCTCGGGCCGGTCTGGTACCGGAAGGAGCGGTGCCAGGATAGAGGGTAGCAGTTGTTCAAGTTGTTTCTTCAACTGCTCCTGAAGCTGAGTTTGTAGAATGGCCGAGATACGGTCATCTAGGGGTGGCATCGGAACCGCTTTCTTTTTCTTCGGTTCCTTGGATGCCGCTCCACGCCCCGGCGATGAGGAGGCCGATGACGAGGCACTCACCGATATCGGGGCGGAGCGTTTACGGGACCGGTGCGATGCCGGTAGGGACGGTGTCGCCACCGTAGCAGGAGGGCGCTCGAGGGAAGAGGAAGGCTTCTTAGCCGGCTTACCTGGCGCCAGTGGCGCCGATGCGGGGTCGGTCGGTGTCGAGCTTGACGGTGCCGATTTTTGCGGTACCGCCGTTGAAGGTGAGGAATCCATCGCCGACTCGGTGCCGAAGAGAAGGGTTTGCTGGATTCTTCGGTTTTTAAGAGTTCGTTTTTGCAAAGTGGCACAGCGGGTGCAGGAGTCCGCCCGATGCTCCGGACCCAGGCACTGCAAACACCAATTGTGTGGGTCAGATACGGAGATCGGGCGTGCACACCGCTGGCACTTCTTAAAACCGACCTGCGGGGGCATGAAGGGGAAGATAGCCTCCGCAAAATCGAAGTCCGAGGCCTGTATAATGGCAACAGGCCCCGCCGGGGCAAAAACGAAAGAAAAAGGAAAAATCAAAGTTTTTTTTTTTTTTTTTTTTTTTGCAATTCAAATAAAAAGGAAACCCGAAGGTAGAAGGAGAAAAATTGAGAACAAAAGCGCGAGCGGGAAGGCAAAAAGTGATTTCAACGGCCGTTGAAAAAATACACGCGTCTTCTTCGCTCCGCGGAAACGAAGAAACTGGGGACCACGCACTCCTCCGTCGGGCGGGAAGGCACTCGCGCACGCGCGGTGCGGCCAACTAGAAACTTCTAGTTAAAAAGGTCCGTACCGAGGGCTCCGTCGGTGACGTCACCCATGTGTTAAGAATATGCTGCCTGCTTGTCCTGGGATAAAAATTATTACTGTCAAAATTCTGGCAAACATCCTTCATCAGGTATAGTCTCCCTTTTTAAAGAGCAATTACTAATTTTTTAAATTTGAGAACTGACTCCATGCCTCAGGAGACTCAGGTTCTATCCAGGGGCATAATCATGAATGGACCCAGCTAGGCCATGGTCCCTCTCACTCTGGAGTCTGGCCCCCCCAATCAATACCAGTGGCACTGGCAAATAAGAAGTGACCATACCTAGCAAATATTCTATTCAAATAATTTCAATGAAACGATGAGACCTTCTGTGCTTATTCTGTGTGACACACTAGTTTGGGACTTCTCAACCCTCTCCCGGAAGCACCTAGCCAGTTGGATTATCAGGATTTCCATAACATATCAGCATGAGATGAATTTGAATACTCCTCCAGATCGGTGACTTGCAAACTGCCGGAAGCTGCAGCACACTAAATCCTGTGCCACTGCTGAAGGGCATCTGGAAATGGGCGGATGTCTACAGGGGTGACATCACGCTGATATGTGCGCATGTGCGAAGGCCTTCCAGACAGGGCCCTGAGCTTCCAGTAGGGGGCGTGCTACAAAGAGAGAGGATAGTAGAGAAGGAGAGGCACTGGCGCCTCTCCTCCTTGCCGGCGTCTCGCGGCACACCAGGAATCTGCCACGGCACACAGTCTGCGATACACTACCCCAGATTCTATATATGGTGCTTTGAGTTTTGCGCACAAATTTGGGCATGCAAATTAACTGACAATAATTGGCCACTAACAAGCAATTATTGTCACTAATTAGAATTTAAATGAATAAATTAATATAAACCGTTCTGAGCTCCCCTGTGGGAGAACGGTATAGAAAATTGAATAAATAAATAAAATTTTTTTGGCATATTCTATAAAGAGGCATAAATTCTAGTGCGCAGAACCAAAAAGGGAACGTAGCCATGGGTAGAGCATGGGCAGGTTGTGGGCATTCTGAAAATGTATGTTACTGTTACAGAATTTGCTTGATCCACGTCTAAATTAGGTGCAGGGATTTATATCAGGTTTTAGTTGTTATGGTCTAATTATGATTTGAATTTCCCCTTGCCCTCACCCTCAGATTTTCTTCAGTATTGGGAGTCTTCCTGTGTATCTATTCTAGACTGTGCTGATCCTAGAAGCACTCATACTTATTGCCAACCGCAAGTCTGACTGTTGGTATGATTCCAAATTGTTATTAATGAAGCCTAATTTTAGATGTCTGGAACGTACCTGGTACAAGTCAGGCACAGTGGAGATTCAAGAACAATGGAGAATGAAAGTTTGCGAGTATAAGGGAGCACCGAAGGATAAGCATAGGGTGTATTATTTGGCACTAGTAGCAGGGCTGTGGAGTCGGAGTCGGAGGAAATTTCGGGTACCTGGAGTCGGAGTTGGAGTCAGAAGTACAAAAAACTGAGGAGTCAGAGTCGGAACATTTATCTACTGACTCCATTTTTGAACTTGGCATACCAATCACGAGCGATTCTTTCAGCTATAGCACCCACTATATACACAGCACAAATGTTGCGAGCAGCTTCTGTGGCCTTAGAACCTCGATTAAAAGCAAAAAGAAGGTGGTGTCGAAAATGCTCATTTCTCTCAACTTGACATTCCATTTTAACGATTTGAAAATTAACCAGTGCTGTGGAGTCGGAGTCGGAGGAAATTTCGGGTACCTGGAGTCGGAGTCTGAAGTACAAAAAACTGAGGAGTCGGAGTCGGAACATTTATCTACCGACTCCACAGCCCTGACTAGTAGGGACATCTAACCTTGATGCTAAGAGACTGTTCAATTTGGTACACAGGCTTTTTGCTGTTAGAAGCTTTATATGACTAATCCATGACTGTCCACCGATATCAGAAAAGTTAGCTCAATATTTTTGTGAGAAGGTGAAAGACCTGAGAGCAACTTACATTTGATGTCATATCTTATGATTGTTTAACTTTTGCAACTGATGCATCGTGTCCTGCTTATTTGAGTTGGAGTATTTTTGAGTGACTGGATTGGTTTATGTTCACTCTTTTTTGTTCTCTGGATCCATGTCCGCCAAAATTATATAAAGAGGCTTCCTGTCAACTTAGAGAACTCTCTCTTTGATCACAGCACATGTTAGAGCAAGGCTCTTTCCTTATTAATAAAAGAGCTTCATGCACAGCAAATTTTTCCTGTCTTAGCTTACAGCATATCCTCCTCAGTTCTAGGCTCTTGGCAGGGGTACTAGGCAAGTAGGGTTGCCAGATTTTACAATAGTAGAATCCGGACCCCCTAGACCCGCCCTCAGGCCTACCCAGTTTAACCCACCCCATCCCAATCCCACCCAAGCTCTGCCCCCAACTGCCTGCTCTTGTTGGGCTGGAGGAAATCTGCACATGCGCAATTTAGAGGAGGCTTTTCAAAACCCAGACATGTCTGGGGAAATCCGGACGTCTGGTAACCCTATAGGCAACCAAAGACCCTGTGCTCACAAACACTGCCCCTGCTTTGGGGGGGGTCTGCTGGGGGACAGGCAGCAATCTTGGTTTGCTCGGGGGGCCAGGGAGAGAGACAGACAGAAAGAAGTGGAGGGGGAGAGGGAAAAGGAGCTGCTTTGGGGGGAAGGGTGTGCTGGGGGGTTAGGCAGCAATCTTGGTTTGCTCGGGGGGCCAGAGAGAGATAGGCAGAAGGGCAGGGAGAAAGACAGACAGAAAGAAGTGGAGGGGGAGAGGGAAAAGGGGCTGCTTCTAGTCCTGCCCACATGGGAAGGTTCTTTCCACAATCACTCACTCAGCCTTCCTTGCTTAGTGACCACCCTGAAAATCCTTCTTCTCGCACCCAAAGCAGGGACATTTTCAGTGGGGGCTACACTCTCTTGAACAGGGACCAACAAACAACACTTGACTATGCAACATGGATTTGGAAAAGAAAGTAATTAATCTAATCCAAATCGAAGTGCAGTCTCATGTTCTGTAAAATCAGTAGCAAGTACAGATTATTTTAATAGAGACATCGTGTTCCTTTTTCTCTCTCATTTCACAGTCTAAAAATAACCACCAAGAAACATGATTCAAAATTGCGTTACTGCAGTTAAAAACAGACACCATACACATGTACAAAAAGACTATCACAGTTCCATTGTTCTTATCTCCTTCCTGATGCCTCACAATTCATACTCATGCCTCATTAAGAGATGGTCATTTTCCTAAAACAATCATCACAATGAAGAACAAAGCTATATATATATATACACTTGTGTATAGTGTTATTAAACAACCAAGGAAAAAGGACCTCAACCACCCAGACGCTCAGCAAAAAGCTTGTGTCTTTACTAGGATAATGATTTTCATCACTGGTCCTAAAAAGCCCTTGTTGTTATATAAAATATTGTTTATTATGCAAAACTTTCCACAAAAATATGGACTGATGATAATCATTACCCCAGTCATTACCCCAATAAAGACGCAAGCTTCTTGTTGAGTGTTTGAGGTTCTTATCCCTTGGTTGTTTATTAGCACAATACACTTGACTTTGGCGAATTCCTGGATTGGCCATCGTGAGAACGGGCTACTGGACTTGATGGACCATTGGTCTGACCCAGTAAGGCTATTCTTATGTTCTTATGATTTATATACCGGATCATCCCTAAAGATATAGGGCTTGACTCGGTTTACAATAAAAATATGTCTACAAAGATATGCTGATTTTATGATAGATCATTAGGAATGACATTCTAAAAACGTTGAGACATCGTAGTTTTTAAAATTTTACAGAAAACCTGAAAGAACATAAGAATTGCCGCTGCTGGGTCAGACCAGTGGTCCATTGTGCCCAGCAGTCTGCTCCTGTGGCGGCCCCTAGGTCAAAGACCAGTGCCCTAACTGAGACCAGTCCTATCTGTGGTATGTTCCGGTTCAGCAGGAACTTGTCTAACTTTCTTGCAACCTTGGAGGGTGTTTTCCCCTATAAGAGCATCCGGAAGAGCGTTCCAGTTTTCCACCACTCTCTGGGTGAAGAATAACTTCCTTACGTTTGTATGGAATCTATCCCCTTTTAACTTTAGAGAGTGCCCTCTTGTTCTCCCTACCTTGGAAAGTGTGAACAACCTGTCCTTATCTACTAAGTCTATTCCCTTCAGTATCTTGAATGTTTTGATCATGTCCCCTCTTTTTAAGGGAGAAGAGGCCTAGTTTCTCTAATCTTTCGCTGTACAGCAACTCCTCCAGCCCCTTAACCATTTTAGTCGCTCTTCTCTGGACTCTTTCGAGTAGTACTGTGTCCTTCTTCATGTACGGCGACCAGTGCTGGATGCAGTATTCCAGATGAGGGTGTACCATGGCCCGATTCAGCGGCATGATGACCTTCTCCGATCTGTTCGTGATCCCTTTCTTAATCATTCCTAGCATTCTGTTTGCCCTTTTCGCCGCCACCGCATATTGCGCAGACGGCTTCATCGACTTGTTGACCAGTACTCCCAAGTCTCTTTCCTGGGGGTCTTTCCAAGTACCATCCCGGACATCCTGTATTCGTGTATAAGATTTTGTTACCAACATGCATCACCTTACACTTATCCACATTGAACCTCATTTGCCATGTTGCAGCTCATTTCTTGAGCGTGCTTATGTCACGTTGCAGATCTTCGCAATCCTCCTGCGTCTTCACTATTCTGAATAACTTACTATCGTCTGCAAATTTAATCACCTCACTCGTCCTGCCAATTTCCAGATTGTTTATAAATATGTTGAAGAGCACGGGTCCAAGCACCAAACCCTGCGGCACTCTACTCGTGACGCTTTTTCAGTCCGAGTATTGTCCATTTACTCCCACTCTCTGTTTCCTATTCACCAGCCAGTTTCTAATCCACGTGAGTATTTTACCCTTGATTCCATGGCTCGCAATTTTTTGAAGTAGTCGTTCATGCGGAACCTTGTCAAATGCCTTCTGAAAATCTAGATATACAATGTCGACTGGGTCACCTATGTCTATCTGCCTGTTTACTCCCTTGAAAAAGTGCAGCAAGTTCGTCAAGCAAGATCTTCCTTTGCTGAAGCCGTGCTGGCAGGTCCTCATCAGATTGTGTTCGTCAAGGTGCTAAATGATGCGGTCCTTTATCAGCCCCGTTCCATTTATTCCCGGAATTTTGACCCATAGAGACTCTAACTTATTCTTCGTTTTCTCTCCGGTAGACTCAATTCCCTCTTTGATGTATAGGGCAATGCCACCACCTTTTTGAGCCACTCTGTTTCTGCGGTATATCTTGTATCCCGGTAGCACAGTATCCCAGACGTTTTCCTCGTTCCACCATGTTTCTGTGATGCCAATGATGTCAAGGTTATCTTTTTGTGCCATAGCTTCTAATTCACCCATCTTATTCTTTAGTCTCCTTGCATTTGTGTACATACACTTGAGTTTGTGGCCTGTTACTTTCTTGCATTTCCTTCCCTCTTGTGTCCCTTTCAATCCGTCAGGATTTCTGTCTTGCATATGATCCAGTGAGTCTTCCCTGCTGTCTTTCTGCACAGTATCCTCTGGGTATACCAGTTCCCGAACCATCGACTCTCGGTTGACTGTCAGCTTTCCCCTTCTTCTTAGTTTAAAAACTTCACAATTTCTCTCTTAATGTTGCCTGCAAGTAGCCTTGTTCCATCTCCGCTGAGGTGGAGTCCGTCCTTCCTGAATAGCTTGCTCTTCCCCCTGAACGTCAAGTTGTACAAAGTAGAATCCTTCTTCCTCACACCAGCGCCGCATCCACGCGTTGACTGCTTGCAGCTCCGTCTGCCTCTTCTCGTCGGCCCTGGGTACCGGCAGGATCTCTGAGAATGCTACCCTCTGCGTTGGGGTCTTCAGCTTCCTCCCTAGCATCCGGAACTGGTCCTTCAGTACTTCCCTGTTGTAGTTCCTACTGCTCACATTGTTTGTCCCCACATGGATCACCACCGCCGTATCTTCCTCTTCTACGCTGTCGATGATCCTGTCGATACGGTTCACTATATCTTCTACCTTGGCTCCCGGTACACAGGTCACCAGCCAATCCTGTCTTCCTCCCGCTATGTGGCTGCCAACTTGTCTGATGATGGAGTCCCCCACAACAATTGCTGTCCTCTCTATCTTCTCTTGCTTCTCTAGCCGCAGGTCTGTGTCCTCGGTGAATGTCCATCTCTCCAGCCGTAGGTCCTCTGTGCACTTCCATCTTCCCTCATCCTGGCGTTGGCTTGCTCCGGACTTGTCATCATGTGGGTTCCCTCCACTGTTTCCAGATCTCGCTGCTGTGTCACCCATTTCTTCCTTGTGGTTGTCCTCCAGATGGTCCTCACTCTCAGTAGGTGTATCTCGGCAGTTCTACTGTTGCTGGTGATTTTCCACGGCCTCCCTGTATGCCTCCTCGATGAACTTCTCTAACTCTCGGACTTCTTCTTCAATGGTTTCCTCTGTAAGATGTTCTCTGCAACCCTGTCCTCCTCCTTCACTGCTCGAAGTGCTTCCAGATCCAGTATTCTGCCCTCCAGGAGTCTGACTTATTTCTTCAGTTCCCTGCATCGAGTGCATACATAAGACCATCTCCCAGAGGGGAGGTAGTCATACATATGGCAGACGGTGCAGAAAACTGGGTAGCTCAACTTCCTGCTTCTGTCTGCTGCTTCCATTGCTGCCCGCTTGCCAGTCTGCTGTGGCTGTTCTCTTTGTCTGCTGTGGCTGTTCTCCGTGTCTGCTGTGGCTGTCCTCTGCGACTCCTGTGGCTATCCTCTGCGACTCCTGTGGCTGTCCTCTGCGACTCCTGTGGCTGTCCTCTGCGACTCCTGTGGCTGTCCTCTGTGGTTGTTCTCTTTATCTGCTGTGGCTGTCCTCTGTGTCTGCTGTGGCTGTCCTCCTTGTCTGCTGCGGTCACCCTCTGCTCTCCTTGCTTGTTTGTGTGTCCTCTGTGTCTACTGTGGTCGCCCTCTGCTCTCCTACTTGTTTGTGTGTCCTCTGTGTCTGCTGCAGTCGCCCTTCTGCTCTACTTTGCAGTGACTCGTACCTTCTTAAGGACGCGCGCCGAACGGCTGAACGCTGTTGGCCACTCCCCTTTTAAGGGGGAGCTCCGGTGAATGACTTTGGGGGTGGGCGAAGCTACCTCTCACCGCTTGCCCCTCGCTTTCTCTCCATCCTCCTGCCTTCTGACCATGGAATAAAGGGAGTGCTAAAGGAGGACAAAACCATAGCCGACAAACTGAACACGTTTTTTGCATCTGTATTTACAGAAGAGGATATACGCAACTTACCGGAGGCTGACAGGCTGTACCTAGGAAACGAAGATGGGAAATTGACTGGGTTGACGGTCAGTCTAGAAGAGGTATACAGGCAGATTGATAGGCTCAAGAGCGATAAATCCCCGGGACCGCATGGCATCCATCTGAGGGTAATCAAGGACTGAAAGGGGTTATAGCTGAACTGCTTCAACTAATAGCCAATCTGTCGATCAAATTGGGCAGGATTCCGGAAGACTGGAAAGTGGCAAATGTTACGCCAAACTTCAAGAAAGGTTCGAGGGGAGATCTGGGAACTACAGGCCGGTGAGTCTGACCTCGGTACCGGGAAAGATGGTAGAGGCGCTGATAAAGGATTGCATCGTTGACCACCTTGATGGACACAATCTGATGAGAACCAGCCAGCATGGCTTCAGCAAAGGAAGATCTTGCTTGACGAACTTGCTGCACTTTTTCGAAAGAGTTAACAGGCAGATAGACAAAGTTGACCCAGTCGACATTGTATATCTAGATTTTCAGAAGGCGTTTGACAAGGTCCCGCATGAACAACTACTTCAAAAAATTGCGAGCCATGGGATTGAGGGTGAAATACACACGTGGATCAAAAACTGGTTGGCAGATAGAAAGCAAAGAGTGGGGGGTAAATGGACTATACTCGGACTGGAAAAGCATCACCAGTGGAGTGCCGCAGGATTCGGTGCTTGGTCCTGTGCTCTTCAACATATTTATAAACGACCTGAAAATTAGAACAAAGAGTGAAGTGATTAAATTTGCAGATGATATGAAGTTATTCAGAGTAGTAAAGACGCAGGAGGACTGCGAAGACCTGCAAGAGGACATAAACACACTCGAGAAATGGGCTGAGACATGGCAAATGAAGTTTTACGTGGACAAGTGTAAGGTGATGCATGTTGGTAACAAAAATCTTGTACACGAATACAGGATGTCTGGTGCAGTACTCAGAGAGACAACCCAGGAAAAAGACTTGGGAGTACTGTTTGACAAGTCGATGAAGCCATCCGCGCAATGCAAGGCAACGGCGAAAAGGGCAAACAGAATGCTTGGAATGATTAAGAAGGGGATCACGAACAGATCGGAGAAGGTTATCATGCTGCTGTACCGGGCCATGGTACGCCCCCACCTGGCATACTGCGTCCAGCACTGGTCGCCATACTTGAAGAAGGACACAGTACTACTCGAAAGGGTCCAGAGAAGAGCGACTAAAATGGTTAAGGGGCTGGAAGAGTTGTCATACAGTGAGAGATTGGAGAAATTGGGCCTCTTTTCCCTTGAAAAGAGGAGACTGAGAGGGGACATGATTGAAACCTTCAAGATAATGAAGGGAATAGACTTAGTAGATAAAGACAGGTTGTTCACCCTCTCCAAGGTAGGGAGAACAAGAGGGCACTCTCTAAAGTTGAAAGAGGATAGATTCCGTACAAACATAAGGAAGTTCTTTTTCACCCAGAGAGTGGTGGAAAACTGGAACGCTCTTCCGGAGGCTGTTGTAGGGGAAAACACCATCCAGGGATTCAAGACAAAGTTAGACAAGTTCCTATGGAACTAGAACGTATGCAGGTAGGTCTGGTCTCGGTTAGGGCGCTGGTCTTTGGCCTGGAGGCCACCGTGGGAGCGGACTGCTAGGCATGATGAACCACTGGTCTGACCCAGCAGTGGCAGTTCTTATGTCCTTATGGTCTCCTTTCTGCTATTTACTCCTCTCCTGTGCGCTCTCTCCTGCTCTCTATCTCTCCTCTTCTGCCTCCTGTTCGCCTGCCCAACTCAGTCCCTTTTAAGGGGGAGCTCCGGTGGATGACGTCTGGGGGTGCGCGGAGCTACCTCTCGCCGCTTGCCCCTCGCTCTCTCTCCTTCCTCCTGCCTTCTGCCTTCTTCTTCCTGCTCTTTACTCCTCTCCTGTGAGCCCTCTCCTGCTCTCTATCTCTCCTCTTCTGCCTCCTGTTCGCCTGCCCAACGGGAAGGTCATTCCATAATGCAGTCAATAGGAAGGAAAAAGATCGAGCAATTTTGCTGGTTGATCAAGAACCTTTGACCAAAGGAAAAGATAATATATATACTGTATGAATAGTACTACAACCCAAAATGTTAGAAGAGTTTAAGGTTAAGGGTGTCAGAGAGTCAAACAATCCATGAATAATTTTATAAACAATACAAGCACATTTAAACTGAACACTGTAACGAAACAGGAGCCAGTGTAAGTTCTTAAACAATGGAGTAATGTGCTCGAATTTTGACTTTCCAAAAATTAGTCATGCCACACTGATCTGTATTTATTGTAACCTTTTCTGATTCCCTTTACTTAAACCAACTAGATAGAATTGCAATAGTCTAGCTGAGCTAAATAACTGACTGGACCAATACTGCAAAATGGTGTTGGTAAAATAAAGGGTGGACACTATTCAATGTGCGTAAATTAAAAATATATTTCTTAATCAGATGATTTACCTAATGATGGAAAGAGAAGAATCTAAAATGATTTCCAATACTCTAGAAGAGAACTCTGACCTAGATTCTCAAAACAAAATTGGCATTTAACGCAGTTGCTAAATCCGTTCCAGCCAGTTTATGCTGCATGCATTTTAGCAGCGGATTATCAAAACGGATTAAGGCTGTCTTTTGTGAGCTTTCTAGTAGTATCCGACACTGCCATGCAATGGGCTTTTCAGTATTCAAACGAACACTCCGGTGGATTTTTAAACATCATCGAGTCATTCTCCAAGAGTGAGGTTGGCTTTTAGCGACAAAAATCAGCGACTGATCCAGGGGTTCCAGTACAGTGCAAGCACTGTTAAAAAGTGTTCATTTTGACTGTGGCATATGACAAAAAATAAAATTACAGCCTGTTTTTTTAAAAAAACGGGTGTAGAAAAAGTATGCTTCTTGAGAAACATGCGTTATAGCCCCCCTCAGCAGAGGGAGAGATGTCCACTCTCTCCCGCCGCCAACTGACACACCCCTCTGGCAGCGGGAGAGATGCCCAATCTCTCCTGCTGCAAACTGACACAACCCCCAACCCTCCTCAGCAGTGGGACAGATGCCCATGTTATCCCGCTGCCACACTACATCCCCCATGCCTCCAACGACCCCAGAGGGAGAGCTGACATGATGGAGGCAGCAAGTTTGTGATGCTGTTCGTGGTGGGAAAATTAAAGAAGTACAGGGGAAGGGGTGTGCGCGGCGGGGGGGGGGGGGGGGGGGGGGGAAGGAGCAGGGGGTGGAGAAGAGGGCGGGGGAGGGGCACTACCACCCCAGATGCCACTCACCCTCATTACGCCACTGACCCTGGTTTAGTTCATCTACTGAATCCCCTGCTAAAAATGACATTGCATGCCGCTGTGGGTAATACATTGAAATCTGCTCAGTGTGCAGCAGCAGCCAAAAAAAGCAAAAGAATGTGATGAATTATTAAGAAAGGAATAGAACATTAAAACCATCAGATTTGGCTTAACTTATTATTAGAATGCTTAATCATTATTTCTTATTGTTTTGAAACATGACCTGTTGTTCTTGTCCTTCCCTAACCTCTCATTGTCCTCTTTTTGTTCAAACCATTGTAGTTCTACCCCCTTTCCTCTTGTCTCTGTCTGTCGTCCGAGTTTGGCCTTGTTTGTATATTTTTGACTTCCTTGTTTCCCCCTATTTTTAATACGTACATCACTTTGAAATGTTTTTTTTATAAGCGTTTGTATCAAATTTTAAATAAACTTGAACTGGAAACTAGAAACTTATAATGTCTTCTTAATGTTCCATGGTGTGACCACCTTAAGCCTTGTATGCAATTCTGATCACCACTTCTCAAAAAAGACATAACAGAATTTGAACTGTTGAAAGATTAAAAATGAATAAAGATTATTTAAAAAAAAAAAAAAAAAAAGAATTCGAACAGGTAAAGACAAAGGTGATGGGATGACTTCTCTATGACTTCTGCCTGAAGAAGAGACAGCTGAGGGCAGATATAAAAGAGGTCAACAAAATCCTGAGTAGAGTGGAGTATAACAGGTAAACATGAATCAATTGTTCACTCTTTCAAAAAGTACATAGACTAGGGGACACTCCATTAAATTACATAGTAATATGTTTAAAATAGGTGAAAAATATTTTTTCACCAACATATGGTTACACTCTGGAACTCATTGTCACAGGATATCCTAAAAGAAGTTAGTATAGCTGGGTTTAAAAAAGACCTGAACAAATACATGTAGGTAGAGTCCATAAATCGTTACTAAAGTATACCCAGGAAAGCCCCTCCTTATCCCTGGGGTCAATAGCATGAAATCTTGCTACTTTGGGGGGATTTTGTCATGCATTTGTGACCCATGGCATAGCCACGGATGATCCTGGGCTCACCCAGTTTGGACTTGGGCTCACCCAAAATTGTAGCACTCTTGCTGTGGCTGGTGGGGATTCCCAAGAGCTCCAGTTGAATATTTCCTCCACTCGGGGTAGTTAGAACTCTTCTAAGCAGCAGTCAATAGTGTGTCTCCAAACTGACGTTGATGTCAACATCGGGTCCCTCCTTGCATGCTCAGTTTTTGTGCATACTCAAACACTGAGCATGCACTGCCTGTCAGCGGTGGCAGTAGCCCAGGAACACGGCTGAACTGCCACTTGGAAGTGCTCTGGCTGCTGAAGGAAGAGGAGGTCTTCGGTCAATGGGGCATGGGGATCCCCATCAGCTCAGGGATTTATACTTTGAGAGGTAGAGAACAGAAGTGATAGTGGACGTGAGGGGCAAAGGTGGAAAGAATTTCATGCCCCTTCACCTTTGGCTCAGGCACACTCATAATTGGCTATCTGGCAACGCTACTACTTGTGACTTGGATTGGCGACTACTAGAAGCAGGATACTGAGCTAGATGGCCCTTTGGTTTGACCCAATATGGCAATTCTTATGAACCTTCAATTTTCCTCTCATAGACCTGTGCTATTTCCCTAGAACATGGGTGTCAAATGTCAGTCCTCAAGGGCCGCAATCCAGTAAGGTTTTCAGGATTTCCTCAATGAATATGCATGAGATCTATTTGTATGCACTGCTTTCATTGGGGAAATCTTGAAAACCTGATTGGATTGTGGCCCTCGAGGACCGACATTTGACAACCCTGCCCTAGAATATCATTTTGTGCATATAAGAACTGCTTCTGGAAGTATCACACTCAGGTACACATACGCTGTTCTTGAAACTTGAAAGCCTCTACCTTGTTCTCGCCATCACATTGTTCTTCTTGGGCTGCTGATTAACTGGACTTCCCACACTGCCGTTCTTCAGGGACCCCTTCCTGGCCAGCTCCCTCTGCTTCTCTGCACAGAAAACAGCAAGAATCATAATGTTCCTGGTAAGAGGCAAAAATGTTGTATTGTACACTAATGAGGCATTAAAATAAAACCTGCAAGGAGATCGACTGAAAGACAAAATCACTTTGTTATCCAAACAAAAGCCATTACCATAATTGCACCCTTATAGCGCATCACGCCTCTGTTTTCTTTCTATTTTTAAGACCCATCAGAGGATACACTTAATTTAGGAAAGTGGGGGTAGAGATAAATATTCAAAAGATGTGGCTGTCTAACTTTGGGGAGTAGCTACTAGAGAGATCCTCTAAACCCTCTTTTCCCCCCAAACTCAACAGATAAATAGTGCCCAAAGATTTTAGCAGCATTAGAAGAGATGAGGAGGTGTTCCCATGTGATGATTAAATGTTATGCATTTGGTCTTGCATCGACACAGTTATGTATATAATTCTGGTTTGGGCAAAAGGTCATTTGAATGTTATGTGGATAACTTTATTCACAGATAATATACAGCAGACTTACATGAATAAGTTTTTGCAAAATATTTTTGCTTGCCAATGGCTTACTGAATATCAGCCTCTCAGTTTTTAATCAGACTTTGCTATGGCCACCTACAGAAATGTACATGTTTCTTATTTCTTTTTTAAATTTATATTCCACGCAATCTAAAAGTATAGGAGGATTACAAACTAAAACATACATAACCATTAATTAACATAATATATTTCTAATAGTGTTAATTACTGCAGGATGTAATAATATATAGAGACAGTAAGAGAAAGGAATTAACACTTAGGGAATAGGTAACATAACACATATACAGTGATACATTAATAATGGTGATAATGTTAATTGAATAATTATTGGAAACTGCAGAGGTCTGCAGAAACAGTACAGATCTGGGAAATTGCTGATGAAGGATAGGAGGGGAGGGACATGAAACATTCCTGAGCTAGCCTATTTGTAACTATCTAAGAATACAGCACCTCCAGAACATTCTGGCTCAGCGTTTTAACAATATAATGGACAAAGACTTATTGAAAGATTCTGCACGTAGGGCAGGGGTGTCAAAGTCCCTCCTTGAGGGCCACAATCCAGTTAGATTTTCAGGATTTCCCCAATGAATATGCATGAGATCTATTTGCATGCACTGCTTTCATTGTATGCTAATAGATCTCATGCATATTCATTGGGGAAATCCTGAAAACCCAACTGGATTGCGACCTTCGAGTAGGGACTTTGACATCCCTGACTTAGGGTAAGGACATAAGAATGGACCCGTGATAGAGGGGTGAGATTGTGAATAACCAAATATGGGAAATAGGGTTTGAAAAGGTTCAGATCCCAATACTGCCTCACACACATACTCTGTCGTCTCTGGTACCGATACATCGGGGGGGCATCTCATTAGAAAGAAAAGAACACACATGCAGTTGCATGGCCAAAGAGATGTCCCTTTATTATGAGTGCTGCATACATATTTATAGCATTTTACATGGGTCAGTTTTTTCAGCATATGACTGTAGGAAAGACCATAGTTGGTAACAGGATACATAAAGCAGCTAGAAAGAAGTAGCAAACATAAGGGGGGGGGGGGGTTAGTGGGAAGTTTCCATCTAAGGTCTAGCAATGTTGCTTATCTCTCTAAAGCACAGGATGTGGGGATCAGTACATGAGGCGGAATGACCTTGGCAAAACTAGTCAGCTACAGAACAGAATGAGGACACAGAGCTCAGAACACAAAGAGAAAAGGACCTTGTGATTTCTTGGCAAATACAAACGGTTTCAGCAGTGTTTTATATGTTACACAAGCAGGAATGGAATAGACTTACAAGGAATAGACTTACAAGAAGTATATGCCCCTTCAATCCCCTTTTACGTCATGAAAATGACATCATAAGTGAACAGCATCAGGTTGGAGGGAGAGATATTCCAGAGATGTCTCTAGAGGAGGGGGTGTAGGAGCAGTAATACGAGCAATACAACACATAAGCAGTCTAAAAAGGACATAAGCAACATGGGTACAAATAATAATAGAGATAATAAAAATAATAAGGTCTTAAACCTTTCCTTGCATCCAGCTAAAGTATTTGGTCCCAAGGATTAGATAACCCAGAATTAAGTTTGAGCTCAGCAGAGAGTGCCTCCAATTTAAGGTGGGAGACAACACATGAACAGGTGAAAAACAACATAAGCAATGAGAATACAAATAATGAGAAAAATATAAGCAATCCAAGCAACACTGTCATGTACCTAATCCCTGGCCTTGTACACATCGGGGAACCCTCTTGGGACACCAAGAGCAGCAATATAGACAAGGGGGGTCAAAGCTTCCGGGAAGGTCGGGGTCTGTGGTTGGGACCGGTAGGTGCTAACCAGGACTGCAGTAGAGTGATGAACAGCAGAGTTGACTGTACCATTTAATCACAGGGACCAGGCAGGGCAAGCAGCCAAGAGCTAGAGAGTCAGTTAGCAGGAAGGCCATGCCAGGTTTGGAGAGGAACATGAGCCAGTTTGGTGATGCAGTCCACATCTTTCTCGAGCACGGTACCATCATCATCAAGGTCAAGGCAGCAGTTATAGGTGGAGCTTGCCACAGACGCCACTTCTGCAGCCAGCAAATAATCTAGGGCCAGGCAATAGACTTACAAGAAGTATATGCCCCTTCAGGGTTGGGGGCCAGAATGAGGGTAATGGAAGAAATAAGCAGGGGCGGGAAAAATGGAAGTATAGAGGGAAACATTTGATAGATTGTGAACTGTTACTGCTCTAACCAATGAGCAGGCAGACAGGAGGGACTAAGAAATTTGTGGATTAACTATATAATGGGTAATTGCTTTTTTTTTCCCAATTCTTTATTCATTTTTTCATCTTACATCAAGTGTACAATAATACATCAATTAAATCATACACATCACTTGAATTTCTTTTCTAGTATCATCTTCAATATATAAATTAAGTCCCTTTCCCACCCACCCTTTCCACAAATATTATAAAGCAAACATATCTCACATATAATAAATTGAAAAACATTGATTTAACCAATAATATAGCTATACATCCCCCCCTTTCCCAAAATTATAATTATACTTTTAGTGTAAAAAGGTGTTTAATCATTACAATATGTTATCAATGGCCCCCAAATCTTTTTAAAATTGTTATAATTCCCTTTTTGTATGACAATTATTCTTTCCATTTTGTATATGTGACATAACGAGTTCCACCAGAAAGTGTAATTTAGTTTGGTGTAATCTTTCCAATTTCTGGTGATATGTTGAATGGCAACTCCTGTCATTATTAATAAAAGTTTATTATTATTAGATGAAATTTGACTTTTTAATCTCATAGATGTTCCAAATAGAATTGTATCATACGATAGGGCTACATGGTTTTCTAATAAACAATTAATTTGAGACCAAATTGATTTCCAAAAGGCCATAATGCAGGGACAAAATAAATTAAATGATCTAGAGTCCCTGCTTCCAGATTACAGTGCCAGCATTTATTAGACTTAGAGCTATCTAATTTTTGTAACAAAAAGAACCAAGTTTGCCTCATAGATGCAGACACTGTACATATCATTCTCCAAGACCAAATTCGTGGCCATTGAGATGCAGAAGTTTGATGCTTAATCTCAATGCTCCAAATGTCTCTAAGACCACTCTTTGGTTTTTTATTCATGAATCCAGATATAATGGGTAATTGCAGTAAGCTCTGTGTGCCTACTTTGTTATTTTTTAATGCAATTTGGACATCCTTTCTGCCAGAAAGAAAAAAAGATTCTGCTTTACCACGAGACTTTCTGGAGTTTCTTAGTGAGTTGTGTCTTTGTTTCATACATTCATGAATGTATTTTTGTTACGAGACCAACAGCATCCACATCCCCCTGTATGGGCTTTCTTCTTGGCTTATTTTTAAGAAAAAGCTTTCTTGAATAAATGTGTCTTATGCTGGTTTCTGGAAAGACAAGATCTGTTCTATTCAGTAGCATGTGGGGCAGAAGGCCTCAGGCACTGTCTTGGCAGGAATGCTGGCATCTCTCTTCTCCCCTGACAATAGGGGTTTCTTAAATGCACTCCTCCCCCAGTATCTCATAAAGTCTTCTTTTCTTCGCCAGCAATGAACAGGAACCCCTTCCCACTGCTCATGACAGCCTCAAGTCATCTTTCTTGTTCGCGGGATTAGGAAGTTATGTCAGAAGACAGACTCGAACACCAAACACAGTGGGGATACCTTGTGGGGCTATGGGTCTTTAATTCATGACTCTATGATTACATTTAATTCGTGACTCTATGATTACAACTCAACTTCAATGCCAAAAAATGCAAAGTTATGCACCTGGGCAGCCAGAATCCATGCAAGTCTTATACCCTTAATGGCGAGATCCTAGCAAAAACGGTAGCAGAACGAGACTTGGGGGTAATCGTCAGTGAGGACATGAAGTCTGCCAATCAAGTGGAGCAGGCTTTGTCCAAGGCAAGACAAATCATGGGCTGCATACGAAGGGGTTTCGTCAGTCGTAAGGCGGAAGTCATTATGCCATTGTATAGATCCATGGTGAGGCCCCACCTGGAATACTGTGTGCAATTCTGGAGGCCGCATTATCGCAAGGATGTGCTGAGACTGGAGTCGGTGCAAAGAATGGCCACCCGGATGGTCTCGGGACTCAAGGATCTACCATACGAAAAACGGCTTGACAAATTACAGCTATACTCGCTCGAGGAGCGCAGAGAGAGGGGGGACATGATCGAGACGTTCAAGTATCTTACAGGCCGCATCGAGGCGGAGGAAGATATCTTCTTTTTCAAGGGTCCCACGACAACAAGAGGGCATCCGTTGAAAATCAGGGGCGGGAAACTACGAGGTGACACCAGGAAATTCTTTTTCACTGAAAGAGTGGTTGATCGCTGGAATAGTCTTCCACTACAGGTGATTGAGGCCAGCAGCGTGCCTGATTTTAAGGCCAAATGGGATCAGCACATGGGATCTATTCACAGGGCAAAGGTAGGGGAGGGACATTAAGGTGGGCAGACTAGATGGGCCGTGGGCCCTTATCTGCCGTCTATTTCTATGTTTCTATGTTTAGATTCTGCAAAGCATGTGTTTCTTAGTCACATTCTCGATAAGTTGTAAGTTATTGATTCTGCAGCTTTGTGTCTTTGATCCTGAAGCATGTTATTGACTCTGTAGCGTATATATCTCTGTTCCTAAAAACAGAGAAACAGGACTCGACAAGACTGCTACGCCAAAACTGCGCACTGAGAAATACATTTCAGTAGCACATACATAGTCTATGAAAGATCATTTTTCTCAATTTACAGTTCTGGCGTAGCAATTGTGTTGAGTCCTGTTTCGATGTTTGTATTAAAGACTCAGTTTTTTCTTAGAGAGCAAAGGAGACCCTGCTCGCTGTCAGCAAAGAATAGAAGCCTTTAAGAGATACCAGGTGGGAGGAGTGCATTTAAGAGATCCCCCCATCACTGGGGGTTGGGATGCCAGGCACCAGCTTCCTCCGCCCCAGGTGCCAACTTCCCTTGAAACTCCACTGGTTCTATTTCGGTAGTTCAGAAAGTGCATTCCAAAGCCAGACACCCAACTGTTTATGAAATACAGCCTCGACGTGCATGTGATGATGACACAGCTAAAAAATTATTTTCAGTCAAGCAAAATATTCTTGTAAAGCAGCATATTTTTAAAGCTGCTGTTATAATGGCTGGGGCCTCATTATTCAAGAGCTTGTGAATCAGCGAAAAGACCTTGAACCAAATCTACCAGGTCACTGGAAGCCAATGCAAATCAAAGAAAACAGGTGTTACATGTTCAGTTCCAGAACATTTTAACATTAATTCTGTGGTTGCGCTGCTGGCACACCTAATTATAAAGCATTGCAATAATCAAAAAGTAGCATCATACTTTGGATAACTAACCTAAAATTCTCCCGATTAAAGTAGTCATGTGGAGGGGCATTTTCAATATATCTAAATCCAATTTTGGACATTTGGGGAAAAATGTCCAAAAATCCAATAGAGAAAAAGGCCATTTTCCAACCAGAAAAACATCCAACTTTTTGTTTCACAAATAGCCATTTTCTAGATGTGTCTGTCCTCAAAGCATATATCTTTTTGAACTATTAAAAAAAAAAAAAAATCATCCAAATGAAAAATGCATAAAACCCAGCCAGCATTCTTAACAGACTGTCCACATAGACATCCCAGCACAGCACGGAGGAGGCACTGTAGTGAACTTCATAGACAAGATCCTAAGTACACATCTCACCATGACCCCCTTGCATTTTATGATGAGCCCTCCAAAACTCACCCAAACCTACTCTACCCAACTGTATACCACCCCAATAGATCTTATGCCTGTAATAATAATAATAATAATAACAGCTTATATACCGCAATACTGTGAAGTTCTATGCAGTTTACAAAGATTAAGCAAAGGTACAAATGGATTGACTTTAAGAGGGGAGGAAGAAAGAGGGTTAATAGGACAGGAAATCCATTTTTGAGGAGAGAGTGATCAATAGAACAAGTTAATCGCTATAGAGGGGAGAGAGAAGAGAGGATCAGTTGTCTAGATACTTTAGGAACAGGTGTGTTTTCAGACGTTTCCTAAATTCCCCATAAGTAGTGGGCGAAAGCAATTGTTCTAGGTCTTTACCCCATGATGCTGCTTGGTGCGAGAGAAGATGTTCATGGTGTTTTTTCCATTTACAACCTCTCACTGGGGGGGAAACGAAGTTGGAATGTGAGCTTCTCTTGTGTCTGTTGGCTGAGAAGACGAAAAAGCACAGTTACTTACCGTAACAGGTGTTATCCAGGGACAGCAGGCAGATATTCTTAACACATGGGTGACGTCACCGACGGAGCCCTCGGTACGGACCTTTTTAACTAGAAGTTTCTAGTTGGCCGCACCGCGCGTGCGCGAGTGCCTTCCCGCCCGACGGAGGAGTGCGTGGTCCCCAGTTAGGATAAGCCAGCTAAGAAGCCAACCCGGGGAGGTGGGTGGGACGTAAGAATATCTGCCTGCTGTCCCTGGATAACACCTGTTACGGTAAGTAACTGTGCTTTATCCCAGGACAAGCAGGCAGCATATTCTTAACACATGGGTGACCTCCAAGCTAACAAAGAGGGAGGTGGGATGGTTGGCCATTAGGAAAATAAATTTTGTAACACAGATTGGCCGAAGTGTCCATCCCGTCTGGAGAACGCATCCAGACAGTAGTGAGTAGTGAACGTGTGAACTGAGGACCAAGTGGCCGCCTTGCAGATTTCCTCGATGGGTGTGGAGCGGAGGAAAGCCACAGAAGCAGCCATAGCTCGGACTCTGTGGGCCGTGACAGATCCTTCCAGTGAGAGACCGGCCCGAGCGTAGCAGAAAGCAATACAGGCAGCAAGCCAATTTGAAAGTGTCCGTTTGGAGACAGGACGACCCAAACGGTTGGGGTCGAAAGACAAAAAGAGCTGAGGGGCTGTTCGGTGAGCTCTGGTACGATCAAGATAGTAAGCAAGGGCACGCTTACAATCCAGCGTGTGCAACGCCTGTTCCCCAGGATGCGAGTGAGGCTTAGGGAAGAAGACGGGTAGCACAATGGACTGGTTGAGGTGAAAAGCTGAGACCACCTTGGGAAGGAATTTAGGGTGGGTACGCAGAACAACCTTGTCATGGTGAAAAACAGTGAAAGGTGGGTCGGCAACCAGTGCATGCAGTTCGCTAACCCTCCTGGCAGAGGTGATGGCAATTAGGAAAAGCACCTTCCAGGTAAGAAGCCTGAGCGAAGTAGTGGCAAGAGGCTCAAACGGAGGTTTCATGAGTGCTGAGAGAACCACATTGAGGTCCCAGACGACAGGAGGAGGCTTGAGAGGCGGTTTGATATTGAAGAGACCTCTCATAAATCTGGAAACCAGAGGATGAGCCGTGAGGGGTTTTCCGAGAATAGGCTCATGAAATGCAGTGATGGCACTGAGGTGGACTCTGATAGAGGTAGTTTTGAGGCCAGCATTGGACAGCGAGAGCAAATATTCCAATACAGTTTCCACCGCTAAGGAGGTGGGTTCCTGATGATGCCGGAGACACCAGGAGGAGAATCTGGTCCATTTCTGATGGTAACATTGGAGGGTGGCCGGCTTCCTGGAGGCATCCAAGATGAGGCGGACCGGCTGAGATAGGTTCTCTGGAGAGGTCAGCCCGAGAGAAACCAAGCTGTCAGGTGGAGCGAAGACAGATTGGGATGCAGTAGAGACTGATGTTGCTGCGTAAGTAGAGTAGGAAACACAGGAAGTAGAATAGGTTCCCTGGAGCTGAGCTGGAGCAGGAGTGAGAACCAGTGTTGGCGAGGCCACCGAGGCGCGATAAGAATCATGGTGGCGTGGTCTTTGCGGAGAGTTTGGACAAGGTCCGCAACATCAGAGGAAGTGGAGGGAAGGCATACAGGAACCGATCCCTCCAATCGAGCAGGAATGCATCCGGGGCCAGACGGTGAGGAGAGAAGAGTCTGGAGCAGAATTGGGGCAGCTGATGATTGTGAGGTGCTGCAAAGAGGTCCACCTGCGGAGTGCCCCATCGAGCAAAGACGGAGAGCAGAGTCGGAGGGTCCAACGTCCACTCGTGGGGTTGAAGGATGCGACTGAGATTGTCGGCCAGAGAGTTCTGTTCGCCCTGGATATAGACCGCCCTGAGAAAAAGATTGCGGTCCGAGGCCCAGGTCCAGATGCGCAGAGCTCCAAACAAAGGGGGCGAGATCCGGTGCCGCCTTGCTTGTATTATGTAGTACATGGCGACTTGATTGTCCGTGCAAAGGAGGAGGACTTGAGGGCAGAGGAGATGTTGGAAAGCCTTGAGGGCATAGAACATGGCTCTGAGTTCCAGGAAATTGATGTGATGACGGCGCTCCTGTGGGGTCCAAAGTCCCTGGGTGCGCAGATCTCCTAGGTGAGCTCCCACGCGTAGGGGGACGCATCTGTGGTGATGATCATAGAGTGGGGGGGCAGATGAAAAAGCAGACCCCTGGAAAGATTTGAGGAGTTCAACCACCATTGGAGAGATTGCTGAAGAGATGATGTCACAGAGATGGGATGAGAAAGAAGGTCCGTAGTCTGTGACCATGGTTGGCGAGAGGTCCACTGAGGCGTACGAAGGTGGAGGCGTGCCAGAGGAAGGACATGCACCGTCGAGGCCATGTGACCCAGTAGAAACCATCATCTGTCGGCAGGGATGGAGGGGTGCATGAGTAACCTGACGGCAGAGATGGAGCAGGGTCCGCTGGCGATCGGAGGGGAGAAAGGCCCTCATTAGCGTGGTGTCCAGAACTGCTCCAATGAATTGAAGTCGCTGGGTGGGAAGCAAGTGCGACTTGGGGTAGTTGATCTCGAACCCCAGGAGGTGGAGGAGAGAGATGGTGTGATGAGTGGCTTGTAGCACGATGTTGAGATGAAGGTGCTTTCACCAACCAATCGTCCAAGTAGGGGAACACCTGGAGGTTGTGAGACCTGAGGAAGGCCGCTACCACTATAAGGCACTTGGTGAAGACCCTGGGTGAGGAAGCTAGGCCGAACGGTAGCACCTTGTACTGAAAATGGTGGTGCAGCACCTGGAACCGTAGGTAGCGGCGAGAATTCTGGTTGATGGAGATGTGAGTGTAGGCCTCTTTGAGGTCCAGGGAACATAGCCAGTCGTGTTGAGAAAGAAGAGGGTAAAGCGTGGCAAGGGAGAGCATTCTGAACTTCTCCTTGACTAGACACTTGTTGAGGTCCCTTAGATCGAGAATGGGACGGAGGTCTCCCGTCTTTTTGGGGACCAGGAAGTAGCGGGAGTAGAATCCCTGACCCCTTTGATCTGGAAGGTACTTCTTCGATGGCATTGAGAAGGAGGAGGGATTGAACCTCCCTCAGGAGGAGGGGGGTTTGAGATGAGTTTGAAGCAGACTCTACGGGAAGGTTGTCCGGAGGTAGAGTCTGGAAGTTGAGAGAGTAGCCGTGGCGTATGATGTTGAGGACCCACTGGTCCGACGTGATGACTTCCCAACGGCTGGAGAAAATGGTGAGACGACCTCCGATGGGTTGTGGAAGAGGTAGTAAGGGTGGATGACTGGCTATGCCCTGGAGAGAAGAGTCAAAAGGGCTGAGTTTGTTTAGCAGGCTGAGAAGGCTTAGAGGGTTGAGTGGCCTGAGAGCGAGCCTGAGCATGATGTTGCTGTTGACGGGGCCGCCGAGATTGCTGGGGAGGCGGGTTGAGTGGTCTGGCTGAGAATCTCCGTTGATAAGATGTTTGTGGCCGATAAGGTCGGGTAGGCGGTGCCTTCTTTTTCGGCTTGATCAGGGGTGTCCCACCTGGTCTCATGGGCAGAGAGTTTCTGGGTGGTGGAATCCAGTGACTCTCCAAAAAGCTCATCCCCGAGACAGGGGGCGTTGGCCAGACGATCCTGGTGGTTGATGTCCAGGTCGGAGTCTCTGAGCCAGGCCAAGCGACGCATGGCTACGGCCATGGCAGAGGGCCCGAGAGGTAAGCTCGAGAAGGAGTCGTATATCGAGCGGGACCATATACTTGCGCATTTGGAGAAGGCCAGAGATGTGCTGTTGGAATAGCGGGACCTTGCGCTCAGGAAGGTACTTTTGGAGGGCAGACAGTTGTTGGACCAAATGTTTGAGATACGAAGGAACAAATGGAAGGAATAGTTGTTTGCCCTGTTTGCAAGCATGGCATTCTGGTAAAGCCTCTTGCCAAACTTGTCCATGGTTTTTACCTTCTCTGCCAGGGGGGGGTAGAGGCATAGACACTGGAGCCCTGAGTCTTTTTTAAGGTGGATTCAACCAGAAGGGACTCCATGGGGCAATTGAGATTTGTCGAATCCAGGAATGGGGAATGACACGGTAAAGGTTGTCCAGTTTACGGGGGGCTCCCGGTACCGTGAGGGGATTTTCCAAGTTTTTGTAGAACGTTTCCCGTAGAATGTCATGCACGGGAAGTTTGAGGAACTCCTTAGGAGGTTGCTCAAAGTCTAGAGCCTCTAGAAAAGGCTTGAGACTTTTTTGAGTCCGATTCCAGAGGGAAGGGATAGGGCAGCAGACATTTCTCTCAAAAATTTGGAAAATGAGGACTGCTCTGGTTTAGAGGTGGCATCGGGTGCCGATGGTTCCTCATCAGATGAGTAGGGATCCTCCTCGGTACCGAGAGGAGTTTCCTCCCATAAGTCAGGGTCCCTGACTTCTGGTCGAGACACCGGGGTGGAGGGCGCGGTATGTCGAGTTTTGGACAAGGATTTTCCAGAGCGCACCGAAACGGTACCAGGGGAGGACGACCGGCGTCTATCTCGGTCCCGAGAAGAATGCCGTACCGCCTGGTGCCGAGGAGGATCCAATGTGGCATGAGAATGAACCACCGGATCGCCTTGAAGTTGTTGGGCCGAAAGGATCGGCATGGATGTGTTCACCGGTACCGAAGGGGTGGACACCGGGGGCTCGGTACGGGGCTTCGGGCCGGTCTGGTACCGGAAGGAGCGGTGCCAGGATAGTGGGCAACAGTTGTTCAAGTTGTTTCTTCAACTGTTCTTGGAGTTGAGGCCTTTAAGATGGCCGAGATACGGTCATCTAGGGGTGGCATCGGAACCGCTTTCTTTTTTCTTCGGTTCCTTAGATGCCGCTCCACGCCCCGGTGATGAGGAGGCCGATGACGAGGCACTCACCGAGATCGGGGCGGAAGCGTTTGCGGGGACCGGTGCGATGCCGGTAGGGACGGTGTCGCCACCGTAGCCGGAGGGCGCTCGAGGGAAGAGGAAGGCTTCTTAGCCGGCTTACCTGGCGCCAGTTGACGCCGATGCGGGGTCGGTCGGTGTCGAGGACGACGGTGCCGATTTCTGAGGTACCGCTGTTGAAGGTGAGGAGTCCATCGCCGACTCGGTGCCGAAGAGGAGAGTTTGCTGAATTCTTCGGTTTTTAAGGGTTCTTTTTTGAAGAGTAGCACAGCGGGTGGTAGGAGTCCGCCCGATGCTCCGGACCCAGACACTGCAAACACCAATTGTGTGGGTCAGTGATGGAGATCGGGCGTGCACACCGCTGGCACTTCTTAAAACCGACCTGCGGGGGCATGAAGGGGAAGATAGCCTCCGCAAAATCGAAGCCCGAGGCCTGTATACTGGCAACAGGCCCCGCCGGGGCAAAAACGAAAGAAAAGGGAAAAAAAAGCAAAGTTTTTTTTTTGCAAATCAAAGAAAAATAAACCCGAAGGTAAAGGAAGAAAAAAAAGAAGGAAAAAAGCGCGAGCGGGAAGGCAAAAAAGTGGTTTCAACGGCCGTTGAAAAAACACACGCGTCTTCTTCGCTCCGCGGAAACGAAGAAACTGGGGACCACGCACTCCTCCGTCGGGCGGGAAGGCACTCGCGCACGCGCGGTGCGGCCAACTAGAAACTTCTAGTTAAAAAGGTCCGTACCGAGGGCTCCGTCGGTGACGTCACCCATGTGTTATGAATATGCTGCCTGCTTGTCCTGGGATAAGGTCAGTTATATATTTAGGGGCAAGTCCGTCTAGTGCTTTGAAGCAGAAGCAGGCAAATTTAAACTTTACGCGCGCCTCCATTGGCAGCCAATGCAGCTGCCAGTAGTAGGGTACATAGGTACAGTAGGTGTTGGGTGGGTTCACACTTTCTACCATAAGTGTACTAGTTAGTTTAGGATATGGGCCTGGATACCCTTCTCTGCAGTCCATTGCACCTACCACTGGCCTTAGAACCCTGAGGTTGTGGGATTAAATCACAGCACTGCTCCTTGTGACCCTGGGCAAGATAGAAACATGAGGCAGATAAAGGCCAAATGGCCCATCCAGTCGGCCCATCCACAGTAACCATGATCTCTTCCTCTCTCTATGAGATCCCACGTGCCTATCCCAGGCTTTCTTGAAATCAGACACAGTCTCTGTCTCCACCACCTCTACCAGGAGACTGTTCCATGTATCTACCACCTTTTCTGTAAAAAAGTATTTCCTAAGATTACTCCTGACCCTATCACCTCAACTTCATTCTATGCCCTCTTATTCCAGAGCTTCCTTTCAAATGAAAGAGACTTGACTCATGCGCATTTATGCCATATAAGTATTTAAATGTCTCTATCATATCTCCCCTCTCCTGCCTTTCCTCCAAAGTAAAGTATACAGCTTGAGATCTTTACGTTTGTCCCCATATGCCTTATGACGAAGACCACGAACCATTTTAGTAGGACTCTTCAGCTTCAAAAAAAAGACAGCTGAGGGGAGAGATGACCGAGGTCTACAAAATCCTGAGTGGTGTAGAATGAGTAAAAGTGAATCAATTTTTTAAAGACTAGGTAACACTCAAAGAAATTACATGGAAATACCTTTAATACAAATAGGAGGAAATATATTTTCAGTGAATGAATAGTTAAGCGCTGGAACTCATTGCCAGAGGATGTGGTAACAGCAGCTAGGTTTAACAAAGATTTGGACAAGTTCCTGGAGGAGAAGTCCATAATCTGCTATTGAGACAGACATGGGGGAAGCCACTGCTTGCCCTGGGATCAGTAGCATGTATTGTTGCTACTATTTAGGTTTCTGCCAGGTATTTGTGACCTGGATGGCTACCGTGGAAACAGGATACTGGGCTGGATAGACCATTGGTCTGACCCAGTATAGCTATTCTTATGTTCCTAAAATCAAAGAACTTGATAGTTTCCATTATGGACAAATTGTGAGTATTGCACATAATCTAAACTAAACTAAACTAAACCTTAGGTTTGTATACCGCACCATCTCCGCATGCGCAGAGCTCGGCACGGTTTACAGAGTTAGGAGGAAAGGAAATTACAAAGAAGGATATAGGAGAGGGACTGAGAAGATAGAGAGGGGCAGGGTACTAGAGAACGGGAGGAGATTACATACCTTGGAGAGAACAAGGTATCAGTCTGAGCAGGAATCTAAAAAACTAGACTAAGGACCTGTTTTACAAAGCCGTGCTAGTGGCTGCTGGGTGATAAAGGCCCCGGAGTCCGTAGAGATTTAAAGGGCTTCGGGGCTGTTGCTGTGCGGCTTTGTAAAACAGGCCCTAAGTTTTTCTTGTTTCGTTACAATAAAGCTCCTGTATAGACAAAGAAAAGTTCCTTTGGTAGAATCTTAAAATCAAAGAACACATCCAGAGAATTATTTGAAATAATCGGTAACTTTTTAGAGCTGTCAACCCTTCTTACTGTTTCAGCACTCAGTGTGAAGGATTTGTTGCTTATTCCTCCAAGAAAGTAAGATTTCATAGAAAATTGATGGCACTTAGAGACTCATTAGGAGAGATATATCACTTGTTAGTAAATCAGAGGTTAAGATAATTATTATTGTAGTGTTGCTACTGAAGTGGAGACTATTCCAACTACTACAATGTCTGACAGCTGCTTGTTAAGCTCCAAAAGAGAGACTACTGGACTGGTGGTCATGCTTTCTTCCTTCCACCTTGAAAATGACTATTACTCTTTATAAGTTCTATAGTGGTGAAAGGCATATGCAGCGCTGTACATTTAATATGTATCTTGTTTTCCCGAAAATAAGCCCTAGCATGATTTTCGGGGTAGGTCCTAATATAAGCTCTACCCCCAAAATAAGCCGCGATCATTAGGTGGGGTGTGGGGCAGGAAGGAATGGGCATCCCTCCTGCTGTAATTGTTAGGGGGGTACCAGGCAGGAGGGATTGGGCATCCCTCCTGCTGCACGATGTACGGGGGAATGGGCAGGAAGGATTGGGCATCCCTCCTGCCGCACGATGGATGAGGGGGGATGGGCAGGAGGGATTGGGTATTCCTCCTGCCGTGCGATGCGGGGGGGGGGAGGGGGTTCCAGCAGTAGGGATTGGGCATCCCTGCTGCCGGTAATCTATGCGGGGGACGGGTTGCCACTAAACTTATCGTGGCAGGGAGATCCCGTGCCGCAATAAGCTCAGCGGCAACCCAATTCTCTAACCTGTGCCTGTGACATGGATATCGGTTAGAGAATCAGGTTTATAGTTACGCGGGCTTAGGCACGATTCTGTATAGGACGCCCGTGTGCAATTCTCAAAAGCCATTACAGAATCCAGGCCTAAATGCACCCACAGCATTAGTGATGAACTCTATGTGCTCACACCCGCTTACAAGCACCCTGAACATGTTCAATTGCTGTTCTGGTACCTTCAATGCAGATCCCTCATCCCCACTGGTGTAGCAAGGGTGGTGGCGCCTGGCATTGCTGTGCCATATGCCCCCCCCCCATTCTTCTTTGCTGCTCGAGTGTCAACCCCCCGTGTACCATTTGAAATATTCACCAGCCAGCTCCCTTCTGACATCACATCCTGGTTCCGTGACCAGGAAGTGATGTCAGAAGGGAGCCAAGGCCAGCGCGAGCAGGAGGTGGAAAATGCTGCTCATGTCAGCGAACATTTCAAGAGGTCCTACAGTGGGCAGAGAGGAGGAGAGGTGTCTGTGTCCCTGCCACGGCAGTGCATGGGGCGGACTGTCCGCGCCCCATCTTACTATGCCACTGCCCACTTCCTGGCACTATCAATGCAGATCCTTCTTTTCCCCCTTTGGCTTTTAGCTGGGGGGGGGGGGGGGTTCCCTGGTGGTTAGTAGAGGAGGTCAAAATCTGGACCCTCCTGCCCCAACAATGCTATTTAGTCAGACGCCAATGGAATAGGAGTATCCAAGCATCATTCCTTCCCCCCACTAGCCACCAGGAAATCCACTGCAAGAACTGGGAGGGGGCTGTCAGTGTGTGGTCTGTATTGAAGGTGCCAACAGTTTTTTTAAAAATAGCTGGAGGGGTCGCAGTAAATGCATTACTGATAACACAGATGTAGTTGCATTATCACAATTCACTTACTAGGTTATGTGGGGAAAGCATGCATTGAGCAATACCTGATGCAGTGGCGTACCAAGGGGGGGGCGGTGCGCCCCGAGTGCCAGCCCTAAGGGGGTGTTCCCGGCCTTGCCATTCAGTCCCCCGCCACCCCCGAAGGACCGCTCGCCCCACTAACCTTCCTGCACCACCTGTGAAGCAGCCCGCAGCAGGATCGCAAAGTCAGCGTCAGCGATCCCTACGCTGCTTCCTGCGCCGCGATCCCGCCCCTCCTCTGACGTCAGAGGAGGGGCGGGACCATGGCGCAGGAAGCAGCGCAGGGATCGCTGACGCTGACTTCGCGATCCTGCTGCGGCTGCTTCATAGGTGGGGCGGGGAGGCCAGGGGGGGCGAGCGGTCCTTCGGGGTGGGTCGGGGCATCAGGCCTTCAGGGTGGGGCGGGCGGGCAGGCAAGCAGGGTTTCAAGGGGGAGGGGGTGACAGGCAGGCAGGCAGGCCTTCAAGGGGGGACAGGCCTTCAGGGGGGTGCAGACCTTCAAGGGGTGCAGGCCTTCAAGGGGGGCAGGCAGGCCTTCAGGGGGGGTGCAGGCCTTCGGGGGGGTGTAGGCCTTTGGAGGGGTGCAGACCTTCAAGGGGGTGCAGGCCTTCAAGGGGGGGAACAGGCCTTCAAGGGGGGAAAGACAGGCAGGCCTTCAAGGGGGGGACAGGCCTACAAGGGGGGGACAGGCCTTCAAGGGGGGGTGCAGGCCTTCAAGGGGGGTGCAGGCCTTCAAGGGGGAGACAGGCCTTCAAGGGGGGGAAAGGCAGGCAGGCAGGCCTTAAAGGGGGACAGGCCTACAAGGGGGGGACAGGCCTTCAAGAGGGGGACAGGCCTTCGGGGGGGGGGGTGCAGACCTTCAAGGGAGTGCAGGCCTTCGAGGGGGGGGGTGCAGGCCTTCAAGGGGGGACAGGCCTACAAGGGGGGGAGAAGCTACAAGGGGGTGGGACAGGCCTTCAAGTGGGGGACAGGCCTTCGGGGGGTGCAGGCCTTCGGGGGGGGGGACAGGCAGGCAGGTTTTCAAGGAGGGGACAGGCCTACAAGGGGATGGGACAGGCCTTCAAGGGGGGACAGGCAGACCTTTAAGGGGGGACAGGCCTTTGGGGGGGACCATGATTTAGAAGTACACGGAGGGAAGGGGGTGTTCAAAGAGACGTGCATATGCCAAACTTTAGGGGGGGGGGGAAGAAATAATGGGTCTGAAAATAGAGGAGAGGGAGAGAGATGATGGACCATGGGATTTAGGGAGGGAAGGAACAGAAAGGGAGAGAAATTGGACACAAGGGATGGTGTGGAGGAGGGATAGAGATACTGGATAGGAGGGTAATTAGGAAAAGAAAGGGAGAGATGGTGGACTCTGGGATGGTGGGGAAGGAGGGAGAGATGCCGGATGAAAGGGTATTTAAGAAAAGGTGGATCTGTGGAGGGAGATGAAAAAAAGGAAAGATACCAGACTTCCTGGGAAGGGAAATGGAAAGGGAGGACAGAGTTGGCAGATGGATGGTTAGCATGCAGAAAGAAGGAGACCCTGGCAAGCAAGTTATCAGAAGAAAACCAGAGCCTTGGACCAACAAGATTTGAAATATAACCAGACAACAAAAGGTAGAAAAATTAATTTTATTTTCTGTTTTGTGATTATAATATGTCAGATTTGAAATGTGTATCCTGCCAGAGCTGGTGTTGGACTGCAAACGTGAGCTAGGATTTAAGAGAGAGGAAAAGTCCTTTTTGTTTCTTTATTTTATTTACACCACAGCGCCAGTGTGGTTAGGAGAAGCCAAAGGGGGTGAAAAAGCTATAAAACCCACCAGGAGTTTTGAAAAAAATCACCCAACTGGGCAGGAAAATCGAATTGAAAAACCAATTCAATAGGGCTGAATCGAATCAAAATTTTTTTCCCTGTATCTGGCAGCATTAGTTTGCGCTACTGTCTTAGAAATTAGGACCTGGGATTGGGGAGAGATGGCATCCTCAGTACTTTATAATGCAAGTGAAACGAGGATTTGGTCAGACTTTTGAAGGGTCTGCAGAAAAAAAATATTGTATAGGCCGGGGACATGAGACAGCAGGAAATGGGAACTTTTCTTCCTTCTATTTTTGTGAATGGAAAGGCTGAGGATGTCAGAGAGTTCAGTTAAAATATGTGCTTTATAAGAAAATATAATAATGTGTTTTATAAAGTTTATAGCATAGCTGGCCTACCCAGTGAGGTGTTCCTAGTGGTGATGGTGGCAGCGTGTCAATGTGTTGAGAGGAAGAGGTGGTCTGGGAAATTCTGCTGAGCAAACTCCGGGCCCATTTCCACCCCCCAGTTAGTCCACTCCACTCAACTGGTTCACACACTGAGTGGGTCTTTGGGTGTTGTTTTGGGATCTCTTCCAGTGGTTTATCTCCTTCTGGTCCAAGGAAGGAAACTTTGTTATCCTTAGCATTGACCTACAGAATATGTTTGTAACAGCGCTGCTTGTGTGGCATTAGGCTATGTAGTGATCGAAAGAAAAAAACAGACCTTTGCACATTTTTGCACTATATGGTGGGTGTATGAGGAGATTCACATTTCCTGCACAGCTAAGTCCGTGTGAAGTTACCTTGTGCTGTATTTGACATCTAGCAAGGTCTCTGTTTGAAAGGAAAGATCTAAACTTAAAAATGAAGTGGCCAGAAGTTATGGTAAAAGCAGATAGTGTAGCTGGTTTTAAGAAAGATTTGGACAAATTCCTGGAGGAAAAGTCCATAATCTGTTATTAAGACATGGGGGAAGTGTCTGCTTGCCCTGGATCGGTAGCATGGAATGTTGCTACTCTTTGGGTTTTGACCAGGTATTAGTATCCTGGATTGGCTACCATGAGAATGGGCTACTGGGCATGATGGACCATTGGTCTGACCCAGTTAGGCTATTCTTATGTTATGTTCTCATCTGTAGGGGCCTTTGTTTTCACTTCTTATTTTAATGTATTTTTTTTTCTGGGAACTTATCAGTGTTTTTTATAATGGGAACAAAAATGGAAGAGAATTAATGTGTGTGGAATGGGGGGGTAACTAATTTCTTCAGCTAAATAATTCAATCCACTTCAAACAGACATAGGAGAACTTGTGCACCATTCACACACCCTCCAATCAAAAACGTCAAAAGAAAAAAACTGTTTGACAACCTCCTAGCCATTCGAGTTGCAACACTCGACCCCCAACTCTACAACCAATTGACATCGACCACAGACTGCAAAACCTTCAAAAAGAAATAAAAACCCTTCTATTCAAAAAACACATAAAACCGAACTAACACAATCAGAACTGTCCCAAGCATCACCTGCAACTACTCCATATGTACTTCTGATGTCATGACAATTCAGACATAATTTATGTTATGTTATGTTTGGAATATAAGAAAATTTTCACTGCCTGTTTCTATTCTGACCATTTATTCTGTTTCATGGTCATTACAAAAAATATTTTTTTACATAGGGGGGGGTGTCAAAAAATGATGGGCCCCGGGTGCCACATACCCTAGGTACGCCACTGACCTGATGGACAGATGCTGGTTATGCCCCTATGAATTACCACAAAGACTGTGCTTTAATTTTTTTTTTTTTTTTTTGCAACTTCTGTATGGCAGCTTTAAATCTTTACTTCATTTTAGTATGCAGGCCCCTTAGACAATTTCCACCTAGGTTTGAATATTCCTTTTGAATCTAAAACTACTGAATGTGCAGTGGATTTCCAATTAATTATATCTGTGGAAGAGGTAACTCACCTACAGACATTTTAGTTACGATTCAGACTGAACCACAACACTCCACTAGAGAAACGCCTCCAATTTTTAGATAAAGTCTCTGCTGCTTTATTGATTTTCTTAGACTTAAGCTTGCTTCTGACACCATAGATCATCTCTTTTTGGCGAAACATTTAATGGAAACAGACCTCAAGGGAATGACCTTAGTTTAGATCTTTTTTTTAGAGGGTGTTTTTAGTTACTTTGGAAGGGCTCTCTTCCTGATCAAAGCCATTAAAGTACAGCATATCTCAGGGGCTGCGCCATCACCCCATTTGCTTAACTTGCAAATGAAATCCATGGGAATCCTTAGAAAAGCCTGTGGTTTAATGTATTACATTAATGCGGATGATATTCAGCAATTTGTCCCTTTGGTTCCAAATGTAAAATCAATGTCAAACTTAACAGCAGCTTGGGGAATATTCAATGATGGAGGACAGAAAATAAACTGAAAGTGAATTCTCCAAAGACTAATGTCCTTAAGACAGGATATAAACTAGTTCTGACAGTGGAACTTAGCTGTTTTGTAGTTAGTGACTCCAAAGACTGTAAATCCAAAATATTCAATAAACAAGCCTCAAAGTTCCACAGGAATCCAATAATTGAAACTTGGAACACTCTTCCAAAGGAGTCCCCAATATTCTCACTGGTCAAAATCGGAAAAAGGCTGGGAAGAAAAAACTCCCTTCAACGAGAAAAAGGTCCCAGTCAAAAAAACGGTAAATCTTAAGCTACAAAGTCTTGCAGTCACTACATACAAAACAAAACAAAAAAGTAACCAGTGTGAATTTTAACAAAAACAAGGAAGAAACCATTAAACTTATCGTGTGTTGTACTATCTTCCTTTCACTTCCTCATGCATCAATCAATGATTGTAATCCCCAAAGGTATCAACATATACAATCCATACAAACTTCTGCATCAAGATTAAAACATTCCCCCAAAAAGCTCTTCTCAAGCTCTTCTTGACAAGGAACCTTGTTTCGCTAAATGCTACATGAGCAAAAAGGAGAATGTTGCATTTCCTCTTGGCTCAACCTGTTTATTGAATATTTTGGATGGACTGTACAGTCTTTGGAGTTACTAACTACAAAACGTAATTAGAAGGCTTTTGTCTATTTTTAGTGTTTTGTTAACAGCAAAACCCAGATGATCATTGGTCATTTCCCAGAGCTGAGGCACTCCCTACTTCCTTGGCAAAAAGATCTGAACTTCCACAGCCTCGAACCTTTTGCCATTCTTTCAGGTAACAGTACGGTATATTTGCTGTCTGCTTCCTTCCGACTTCTCCCATGCTTAATGCTGCAGTTTTCCTTAGAGTTACACTCCTCCCTCCGTATTCGCAGTGGTTAGGGGCGGAACCTAACCCCAAAAATACGGAAAAATTGCGAATAACTTTTTATGATATTTGCGTTTTTTTTGTAACAGCCACCGTTATTACTATTGAAATCGCGAATAACAAACAATAGTTATAGTCATGATTTTTGGGGAAAGCACAGTTATTTATTGCCATGGTGGGAGACCTGACCTGTTCCTGAAGGAGAGGCAATATAAATGAAGAAAGCAGCGATTTTCAGGCTGATAGCAGGCAAACAGCGATTTTTAGGCTGCTAGCAGGTAAGCAGCAATTTTCAGGCTGATAGCAGGCAAACAGCGATTTTCAGGCTGATAGCAGGCAAACAGCGATTTTTAGGCTGCTAGCAGGTAAGCAGCAATTTTCAGGCTGATAGCAGGCAAACAGCAATTTTCAGGCTGATAGCAGGCAAACAGCGATTTTCAGGCTGATAGCAGGCAAACAGCGATTTTCAGGCTGATAGTAGGCAAACAGCGATTTTTAGGCTGCTAGTAGGCAAACAGCGATTTTTAGGCTGCTAGCAGGCAAGCAGCAATTTTCAGGCTGCTAGCAGGCAAACAGCGATTTTCAGGCTGATAGCAGGCAAACAGCGATTTTCAGGCTGATAGCAGGCAAACAGCGATTTTCAGGCTGATAGCAGGCAAACAGCGATTTTCAGGCTGATAGCAGGCAAACAGCGATTTTCAGGCTGATAGCAGGCAAACAGCGATTTTCAGGCTGATAGCAGGCAAACTGATTTTCAGGCTGATAGCAGGCAAACAGCGATTTTCAGGCTGATAGTAGGCAAACAGCGATTTTTAGGCTGCTAGTAGGCAAACAGCGATTTTTAGGCTGCTAGCAGGCAAGCAGCAATTTTCAGGCTGATAGCAGGCAAACAGCAATTTTCAGGCTGATAGCAGGCAAACAGCAATTTTCAGGCTGATAGCAGGCAAACAGCGATTTTCAGGCTGATAGCAGGCAAACAGCGATTTTCAGGCTGATAGCAGGCAAACAGCGATTTTCAGGCTGATAGCAGGCAAACAGCGATTTTCAGGCTGATAGCAGGCAAACAGCGATTTTCAGGCTGATAGCAGGCAAACAGAGATTTTTAGGCTGCTAGCAGGTAAGCAGCAATTTTCAGGCTGATAGCAGGCAAACAGCGATTTTCAGGCTGATAGCAGGCAAACAGCGATTTTCAGGCTGATAGCAGGCAAACAGTGATTTTCAGGCTGATAGCAGGCAAACAGCAATTTTCTCTGTGCATGCTGGGAAGCAGCGTTTTTCTCTGTGCATGCTGGGAAGCAGCGATTTTGAGGGTGAAAGATTGGAAGCAGCGATTTTGAGGGTGACATAATTTTGAGGGGTGGAGTCAGCATGCGAAAAATCACGAATACCGTGAGAGCTGAAACCGCGAATATGGAGGGAGAAGTGTACTTCCTATTGTCACTTTCCCCAAGGCTCCTTCTTGGTTGCTAGCCTTGTTTTAATTGAATAGGCATGATACACTGGCAGATCCTACCTTACTCCTGGATACTTGGCTACCTGCTCCTTTCTACTTGAGCCAACACCATTCTCTCCTGGGATGAGCTTGTCTGTCCCTGCATACCCTCCCTTTCATCTTCCCTTTCTTTACCAAGTAAAAAGACATCAACAGATGCAGCATAGAAGGAGAAAAATCTTGAGGCAACAAATAGATGAAAAGTGACAGATCAGTTCTACGGGTAGTTTAGAAAGATTACAAAGACAGGTAAAGGCAGCTGCCCTGCTCCGTTCAAAGGACCAAATACCAGAATCAGTTACAGAGAATATAGAACATGAGCTCTAACCAGGTCAGGGAATGTGAATTGCTTGCTCACTCGACAGGAAGTTTGACAGGCACACTCTATGTCATTTGCTATATGCTGGAAGACATGTTCTAGAGGTGATCTACAGATCTCTGTCTTTGCAGTTATAGCATTTTTTAATTTCTCCAACACACTGGATGCTGGAAAAATTATACATAAGGGATTAAGAATGTCTGTCTGGGAGCAAATTAAACTCTTGCAAAACTTAACAAAGAGGTAATGGTTACTGCAGATGGGCAGACTAGATGGGCCATTTGGCCTTTATCTGCCGTTATGTTTCCATGTTTCTAAAATGGTACCAAATCTGGTAGGGAAGGATAGGATTACCAGACTTTGTCCTAAAAAAAAAAAAAAAGGACAAGTGGCCCCATCCCATTCTGCCCGCAGCCCCACTCTGTTCCGCCCTCCAACCAAACCCCGTCTCTTTGGGGCCGCGTGTGGCAGGCATCTGTGCATATACAGATGCAATGTGATGACATCATATGCATATGTTTAGGATAATTTCCTAAAAGAGACATCCACTCCTTAGGCCATTATTGTATTTACAGTTTCTTTTATTGTAAACCGCCTAGAAGTCGCAAGATGTTGGCGGTATATAAGAATAAAGTTATTATTATTATTATTATTATTGAGATGGCTTGGGGAAATCTACTGCTTACTCCTAGTATAAGCAGCATAAAATCTGTTTTACTACTTGGGTTCTAGCTAGGTACTTGGGTCCTGGATTGGCTTCTGTTGGAAACAGGATACTGGGCTTGGACCTTCGGTCTATCCCAGTATGGCAATTCTTATGTTCTTGTGTGAGCAAATTATAGCGATAATCAAGCCATTGTGATACCACTGATGAGGCTGGCTCTTAGGCATTGGTGGAATGTTGCTACTCTTTGGGTTTCTCCCTGGTACTTGGGACCTGGGTTGGCCACTGTTGTAAACAGGATACTGGGCTTGATGGACCCTTGGTCTGTCCTAGTAGGACAATTTTTATTGCCAACCCCTGAAATCTATTGACAGGTCCATCAAAATGGTTACAGTACATACATTCTTTCCAGACTAGTAGAATGATTGAATACCACCGCCCCTGCCCACCAGGTCCGAGACACAAAGATTGACACAGATACACTAACATATATGCAGAGGCGTTGGAAGATTTCCATGAGCCATGCTCTACATGCTTTTTCTCCTTGTTTGTTTCACAAAGTGCTTGCATCTGTGAAGGGATGTATAAGACTCTTTTTTTATTCCTTCACATTAGGGAGAAAAAACACCTGAGACTAATATCTGCTCCTATTGCATTGCATTAGAAGAACTACTGTGTACAGAAATACTTTTCAAAATCAATGTTATGCGGTTTCTTTTCAGGTAAGGACAATTTAAATAACAAAGTGCAACACCAGCAGAGCAAAATATTACTTACATTATTCATGGGTAACATTTCAGCTCCTTGTTAACAATTTTGAGGGCTGGCGTGCAGCCACTGCATTTGGATGTGATTACTTTCTTAAACATGCCGTTATGTTAAACTGTTTATTACTCACTATAAATACACTAGCTGCAAAACCAGCCTGGATGCCTGCGTCTCATCTTGCCTTTTTCAATTATATCTGCTATGTCAGCTTTTCTTATATTCGTAAAGAGCTGAGATGTCCTTGTACAATCGATTACAGCTCCAGCAGACCTGGCAAAAAGAACCAGGCGCAAGCGTGTATGTGTTAAGCATACAGTAGGGCTCATTTTCAAAGCACTTAGACAACATACCATTGGTTTCTTTGGTACTTTGTGTATCTAAGCCAGTGTATCGCAAACTGTGTGCCCCGAGATGCCGGCAAGGAGGAGAGGCGCTGGCTGACTGCTTACAGGATGTGCCTCTCGTGGCAGGAGGCACATCCTGTAGTCAGTCAGTTGGTGCCAATGCCAGCACCTCTGCTCCTTCTCCTAACCTCTTCTTCTGTAGCACCCTCCCACCGGCAGTAATAGGAGGCTCAGGGCCACGACTGGAGGACATCTGCGGACATTGACGAGCGTGACATCGCATCGACATCTGCACTTTTACGGGTGTCTTCCAGCCGCAGCCCCGAGATCAGCGTGCCAGCAGCTTAAAAAGTTTGTGACACAATGGTCTAAGCGCTTTGAAAATGAGCCTCAGCGCATCCCGACAGGTGTGTCATAGTGATGTTTCCAGAAAGCTTAGAAAGACATATGTACGCATATAATCATAAGGGCGTACACTTCAGAGTAGAACATTTGAGTGCGGAAATTGCAAAGATCTGTCTGAGTACGCACAACAAGACACTCAGTGCGACGCTGAAAACTCTGAGTTGCCCTGTACATGAGTTGTGAGCAAGTCTAAAATAAATGGATTGATTGGGATTGATTTAGATTTATTAACTGTCATAAGGCCATATTGTACACATGGTGCTCAAAAATCAGCGCCAAATAGAATAGTGCTTAACATGATTCTATAAAAAGTATGTGCACCTTATAGAACTGCGCTAAGCACCAGTGCACATCATAAGTTTTAGGCGCACCCATTTGGGCAAAGGAAAATCAGGCCTAAATACCTGTCCTTAACTTGTGCACACATTAGGCATATGCTATAACAGTGCACATAAATTTTAGAACATCCTCATTCTGGGGGGCGCTAACGAGCCACGCAGCTAATGGCAGCATAGTCTCTTCTCTCCAGGAGCTGACTCAGCTAAGTATCGAAACTCACTAGTTTTTCCTTATGAGTTTCATTTCTCTACAACCCGACATTGCATAGCTATACTATGGCAACAAGCAAGCCTGGAAAATGGAGAAGTTTAGAGCCTGTATTGCCTCAAAAAACCGCTCTGAGTAAAGTTGAGGAAGACCGCACGACATCATGGAAGAACCCAAACAAGATACAGAAGAAATATAGGTGGAAATCTCTAGCTTTAAAGCGGACCTTGCAAATATCACGACGCGAGTGGACACCAATGAACAAAAACTTACCGCCGCTGAAGAAAATATATCCACCATACAACGGCAAAGGAAAAGGACTACTCAGTTGGAATCCGATCTTGAAGATTCTAATAACAGAGTGTGCCATAATAACTTCCAGCTACTGGGCCTCCCTGAAGGCCATGATTTGAGTTTTCTTGCAACGATGATCCTGAAACTTCTGAATCTCAACTTCAAACACAAATTTGAAATCGATTGTGCTCACAGGGTTCTGTCCCAGAGTTTACCCTCAACAGTAAGAACACAAGACCCATTATGGTGAGACTACTTTGTTATAATCAGGTACTGGAAATTATGCAACAGGCTCATGCCAAAGCCCCAATTAAATTTGAGGGCCTCTCTATCCTGAGGTGATTAAATTTGCAGATGACACTAACTGTTCAAAGTTGTTAAAACGCAAGCGGATCGTGAAAAATTGCAGGCAGACCTTAGGAAACTGGAAGACTGGGTGTTCAAATGGCAGATGAAATTTAATGTGGACAAATGCAAAGTGATGCACATTGGGAAGAATAACCCGAATCAAAGTTACTGGATGCTATGGTCCACCTTGGGGGTTAGTGCCCAAGAAAAAGATCTGGGTGTCATTGTAGACAATACAATGAAACCTTCCTCCCAGTCTGTGGTGGCAGCCAAAAAAGCAAACAGGATGCTAGGAATTATTTACCTCATTTTATCCACATCGTATCTCAATACTCTCAAATATCTGGATATTCTGTTAATTGGGAGAAATCAGAGATTTTTCCGCTAAATGATCACATTTCCTCCTCAGATCTAGCTCATTTTCCTTTTCCATGGTCACGGGGAGCTGTAAAATATTTAGGGATTTTAATACATAAAGACCCATTACTTGCTCAGGATCTCAATATATCTAAAATCAAAAACTTAGTTTCAAGTACTACATCTCGTTGGTCCCCGCTTTATTTGTCCTGGTGGGGTAGAATAGCCTCTATTAAAATGACCTTAGCCCCACAAATTAATTATACTCTATCTATGCTTCCCCTTCTCTGCCATAAATCATTCTTTCATTGGCTTAATATGAAAATTACTGAATTTATTTGGAACAAGAAAAAACCTCGTATTGCTCTCGCCAAGCTGAAGGCCTCTAAGATTAATGGTGGCTTAAATTTACCTGATTTTTATTATTACTACATCGCCTCCTTAGCCAAATACGGAGCTCACTGGATTGTTGACTCATATCCACAGGATAAACCAGCATGGTTTGAAATGGAATGCTTTTTATGTGCACCACTACACATCTCTTGCTTCCTTACAGTGTCGATACCTAGACACTTGAGAAAATATTCTTTGTTGAGTGCAACGCAACATGCTTTTCAACTATTAGATGCAGCGGCTGAGATCTCTGTTGCTGAAGGCCCACTTATGTCCCTTTGGAATAATTCTAAAATTCAAAATAAGGGTAGATCCCTTTCATGGAAGAGGTGGCAACGGGCAGGGGTGTGGTTTGTTCATCAATTGATCTCCTCCACTTCATTTATCCCATTTGATACTTTTTGTTCTGTAAACTCACTCCCATCCTCTATATATCCCCAATGGCTTACGCTTACTGAAATACTAGCTAATGTACAAATGCGCCCTGACTTTATGACCTCTCAACAAACTATTCGTCACTGGTCTACTTTGGCTTTACTGAAAGGTAGGGCGATATCTCTTTTTTATAGCATCTTAAGAGATCACACCTTCACCTTTACACCTCAATCCATGAACCATTGGGGCTCTATCCTAAAGACCACGCTTTCTGAAATAGATTGGGAACTCTTCTGGTCATCTACAAATCGCCCTCTATTATCCTCAAGAGTTTCGCAATCAATGTTCTTTGTTATGTGGAATGCAGTATGGACTCCATTTCGAATGTGGAAAGCGAAACTGAAACAAGACCCTACCTGTTGGAACTGTTTGAAAGAGCCTGGAACTCTTGATCACATGCTTCTTCACTGCACTAAGGTTCATTCCTTTTGGACTCGTATCTGGGACACCATAAAATCTATTACCAAATGTTCAGAAGCTATTTCCATAGACATTATAATCCTTCGTTCTCAACACCCTTGTTTCGCACTATCAAACTGTCCTCCTAAACTTATTGACACCATGATTGTGACAGCTCTTATGCACATTTTGAAAAATTGGAAGTCACCCACACTACTAGACTACACCTTTTGGTGGAACTCCTTAAGCATGTACCACAAATTCGAATCATATGCATATGAAAAGAATACGATATCTCGTTTATCTACAAATTTGGTGCGAAATAAATCACCTTGGTCATTCTTAGATTCATATGTTCATTCTGCCTTGTAGACACTTCTGCCTCTCTCTCTTTCTCTCTCTCTTTCTTTATCTCTCTTTTTTCTTTTTTATTTCAATTCATCTTCTCTGCTTTTCTATCCTTTCTATTTCTTTTCTTAGCAGTTTCAAATACTCTGAATTCTTCTTACTAATCTACTATATGCAAATAACAGCAATTATGGTTTCTTTTGTTTCTACATCACTATTTCTTATTCAATTTTTATGTATTTGAACTGCTTTCTGTATATTACTTATAATATTCAATAAAATTAATGAACTAAAAAAAAAAAAAAGAAAAGGGATGGCAAATAAGACTAAGAGTATTATAATGCCTCTGTATCGCTTCATGGTGCAACCTCACCTTGAATACTGTGTTCAATTCTGGTTGCCATATCTCAAAAAAGTTATAGCGGAATTAGAAAAGGTTAAAAGAAAAGCAACCAAGATGATAAAGAGGATGAACTCCTCTCACATGAGGAAAGACTAAAGAGGTTAGGTTTCTTCAACCTAGAAAAGAGATGGCTGAGTAGAAATATGATTGAAGTCTACAAAATCCTGAGTGGTATAGAACAGTGTTTCTTAACTTCTTCAAGCCAAGTACCCCCACCAAGCTCCGCCCCAGACCCTCCCAGGCTCTGCCCCATACCCCACCCCCATAATAATAGTACTAATTGTAATGCAATTTCTTCCATCCATTTTTCAAATACACACAATATAATCTTATTAATACATAATGGTAACTACAAACCTAAAAAAACAAAGTACACTGTATGCAGAGAAAATGTTATATTTGGGTTTTTTTTTCCAAAGAAGTCAAGGCAGATGAGTTTAAAATATGCAATGTCATCTCAGTAACAACTATAGAAAAACAGAAAAATATAGTGCAAAATATAGACAGCAGATATAAATTCCCAAAACGGACACATTTCGATCACTAAATTGAAAATAAAATCATTTTTCCCTCCTTTGTTGGCTGGTGATTTCATGAGTCTCTGGTTGCACTTCCTTCTGACTGTGCATCCAATATTTCTTTCTTTCCGCCTCCTGCACGATTCCTCTCCTCCGGACCTCATGCTCTCTCTCTGTCCCTCCATGAGTCCAACAATACTCCCTCTTTCATTCCCCGGATCATGTGCAGCATTTTTCACCACTGCCCACCAGCCCCATGTCCATTTCTCCTTCTATCACCCCTCTCCAGCACCATGCCACATCTCTCCCTCCATCACTATGTCCAATATTCCTCCCCCTTGCATCCCCTTCAATCTGTTCCCTCTCCACCACCATATTCAACATTTCTCCCTCTTGTCCTTCTCTTCCCCATGCATTTCTACCTTTCTCCTCTCTATGCCCAATTTTCTTCTTTCTTCCTTTCCCCATGTGTCACCATCTCTTTCCCTCTCACTTACACATTCATGCCGAACAATTTTCCCTTTCTATTCCCTCCCTCCTATGTCCCAAGTCAGTGCCCTTTTCCTCCCTCCCTTCTGTGTCCCATGTTCATGCCACCTCCCTTCCTTCTGAGTCAAATTCGTGCCTCCTCCCCCTCCTTGCCTTTCAGCCGTTGTCCCAGAATCGAGCCCCTCCAATGCCTCAATGCTCTCCTTACCCCCTCCTTTCTCCCTTTGTCCCTGTGTCCCCTTGTTCGAACTGTATGTGCTCCATCTGCCTTCAATGGCTTGTTGGGGGGGGACACATGCAGGCAGTAATTCACACGCTGCATGTGGCTGACCCACAAGCCTTCCCTCCAACGTCAGCTCTGAGAAGGTTTCCGGGTCAGCTACATGCACCGTGTCAACTGCTGCCAGTTGCACATTTCCCCAACAGGCTGCTGAAGGCAGAAGGAGCAAGTGCGGAAAGGAGATAACTGGGAACCTCTCTGCCACTCCCCCGTTGACCCGGAAGGCTTTCCTCTGATGTTTGCTCTAATATCAGAGGGAAGCCCTGTGGGTCGGCTTCGGGAGGGAGGGAAGAGGGGGGAGTGAGCAGAGATCCCTGGCAGCGAATTCAGTGGGTGGAGCGGGCAGCAAGGAGGGATCCCTGCTGGCGGCAGTGCGGCTTTGACGGATGAGCGGGAAGGAAATATTTTCTGTGGCGGCCATGCCGCCTATCCCCAACAAGCATACCGCGTGTTGTGAAACACAAGTATAGAACGAGTACAAGTGAATTGATTTTTTACTCCATCAAAACTTACAAAGACCAAGGGACACTTGTTGAAATTACAGGGAAATACTTTTAAAACTAATAGGAGGAAACTTTTTTTCCACTCAGAGAATAGATAAGCTCTAGAATGTGTTGCCAGAGAATGCGGTAACAGCAGTTAACGTAGATTTGTTTAAAAAAGGGTTGTTTGGAGGAAAGGTCCATAGTTTGCTATTAAGATGGACATGGGGGAAGCCAGTGCTTGCCCTGGGATCAGTAGCATGGAACGTTGCTACTATTTGGGTTTCTGCCTGGTACTGCGACCTGGATTAGCCACTGTGGAAACAGGATACTGGGCTAGATGGACCATTATTTTGACCCAATATGACTATTCTTATGTTCTTATGAGTGCTAATGTGTCAGAACTAAGGTGCATCCTCTTATCGCAGGTCTATAAGTTGCATGCGATGCTTGGTTTCACACCATGCTCTACCCAAGTGTACATATCCCTTGGAATTACAAGCTAAGTGATTCTGGCATGTAATATAAAGAACAGCGCCTAGCACTTACACACATAAATGCCAAATATTGGTGCCAATGATATGTAAGTGTTCGTATTCTATAACCTATGAGGATATTTGGTGCCAAATATTAAGGCCCTGATTCTATAAACGGCAAATAACTACAATCAACTGCTAGGCACCATTTATAGACTAGCTCCTAGCAGCACTTCAGTGTTCCTAGACTCCATTAGGCATTGGATCCTTAGGTGTACTGCCATTTAGGTCAGGGTTTTCTTGGCCAAGTCAATCCATGCTCAAACTCTGACCTGAATCTGCTCCTAACTATGACTACTTGCTGTGTAGGCGCTGGTAGGTGCCTCAGTGAACTGTGAGGTAGTAGGCGCCTACCGGCAAATTAATTTTTGTAATCGTTTTTTTTAATGGTGCTTTCAATTATCAGTGCTGATTAATAATAATAATAATAATAATAATAACAGTTTATATACCGCAGGACCGTGAAGTTCTATGCGGTTTACAATGATTAAAAATGCTACAAACTGAGTGGAACTAACAAAATTAGAGATTGGTGATTAACAGTTCTAGAGATCAATTGTTGTGGGAGATTGTGCAGTTCAGCTATAGATATATTTTTAGGTGTTTCCTAAATTCCCCATAGTTATTTGCATGCCTAATTAATTGTTCCAGATCTTTACCCCATAATACAGCTTGATAAGAGAAAAGATGTTGATGATGTTTTTTAAATTTATATCCTCTAACCGGTGGTAAGACAAACTTCAGGTGTGAGCTTCTCTTATGTCTATTGGTTGAGAAAGAGAAAAGGTCAATTATATATTTGGGTGCTAAACCGAATTGTATCTTGAAACAAAAACAGCCAAATTTAAACTTCGCACATGCTTCCAGTGCAGGAGTCGGTAGGAAGGGGTTTCGTGATTGGACTTCTTCAACCCCAAAATCAGCCTGACCGCCGCATTTTGCACCATTTATAGATTAGGCCAATTAAAAAATTAAGTTAGGCATCTAGATTAGAGTGTCTAGACAAACTTGTAGGTGTCTTTTATAGCAGTGTTCTTCAACCACCGGTTCATGGATTAGTGCCGGTCCACAGAAATTTCCTACCGGTCCACAGGGCCAGCACGTGCATCAGGCTCAAAACAGTGTTCTTCAACCGCCGGTCCACAGTGCAATCGATGCAACATTATCTTCGAGCCAACTTCCTCTTCCTAACTGATTCAGTGCACAAAGCCACAAGCAGTGGCTCCTACGGGCATCCTGCACCTGAACTGGAAGCCTTCTCTCTGACGTTGCAATGTCAGAGGGAAGGCTTCCAGATGAGGCACGGTATGTGCAAGGTGCAATTAGTACTATTATGGGGCGAGGTCTGGGGTGGAGATTGGGTAGAGATGGGCGGGTCTGGCCTACGACTTAGCCCAGTGTTCTTCAACCGCCGGTCCACAGAATAATTATTTTATTTCTGCCGGTCCATAGGTGTAAAAAGGTTGAAAAACACTGTTTTATAGGATCAGGGCCTTGGTTACCGAGTTGCCCTTATTAGGCATGGAGAAGGATATACCATATATCAAGCAATGAAATTGAAGACGTCTATAGCAAAGCTTAGTGGGTTTAGTTCTTTAGAACTTTCTTTTCACCCACAATGCTTTGCATTCTTGCTTGAACTAAAGCTGGTTCTGGAGACCCTTCAAAGAGCAGGTCAGCAGACTTAGATAGTACTTTTGGCTGAAGGAAGATCACGTTCATTGCTGATATTTATCATGGATGACTGTATTTTAGAGGTCCATGCACCATTTCCCCTAGCTGTACAAGTTCTCGTAAATGCTTCTTGGTAGACTGGAACCATATATTTTACAGGCTGTGAGCAGTGCCACCAGAAATGGTCTTGCCTGTAAATCACTTAGCTATTTTATACACACTGATCTCACCAGGTCAGTCCATCGAGGCAGCAGGTTCATGCTTTAATTATCAGCACATGAAGTTGTCTCCTTCGCCAGCTACACCCGCACAATCTATAATTCAGGAGACTCACCTAATTTCACTTGAAGTGGAGACGGTTTGTAATTCATGGCTACAGTCTCGCCCTCCCTCGCATCACAGTCTCCGTCAGAGATGGATGCAGCTGCAGGATCCTGTTAAATTATGAAAAAGATAAAAAAAAATGGTAAGAGAAAGAGTCTGCTTATTTGAGTTCTAACTCATAGTATTGTGTATTTTCTGGATGAATCAGTCGTATGGATTTACATTGTGCATTTCCATCCAGTAGATTCCAAACCCAAAGGAATAATGACATCTATGGGAAGGGCAACATAGCAGCAGTTACTGGTTTCAGGACTGTCTAAAAACTTCCCCTCAAGAAAAGAATGAAAGAACCCACTTAAATCACTATGACACAGACATTGAAAGGGGTTAGGCTCCTATCTTTGATAGCTAAGAGGGACATTTTCAATAGGATGTCTTGTTTTGAGAAGAACGCCCAAAAATCAGGTGGAGAAAATTTTTTTTTTTTTTATAACGGTGAAAATAACTAGACAAGTTCAAATTAAAAACATCCAAAACAAGCCATTTGCATGTAGGAGAGCATTTTTAATGGAATGGCCAGCCATGCCAGCACAATAGTGGGGTATCCTAGGGGGCACTGCTCTACACTTCAGATTAGGGGTGCCAGGTATGCATCTCACCATAACCCCCCTATATTATTTGGTGAGCCCTCCAAAACTCTAAAATCTAAATGTACCTACCTGTCTACCACTCCTATAGCCCTTATGCCTGCAGGTGTTACCTACTGTATATGGCAGTACAGTGGATTTTGGTGGGCTCACAGTTTCTACCACATGTGTACTAATTAGGGTGGCATATGATCCCCTTCTCTGCAGTTCACTGTACTGTCCACCAGGTTACTCCAGAGATCTGCTTGCAGCTCTACCAGGACTGGCCATAGTATCTGCAGCTGTCATATCGACAGTTTTATACTGTTTCATGTAGATATTCGGGCGGGTAGGGGGTATCAGTGTGGGGACCATATTTTCATCCCTCCAGTGGTCATCTGATCAGTTTGGGTGCCTTTAAACAGGTCTACCAAAATGTCCAAATTATGCCCTGGATGTTTTGTAAAATGTTATTATCATGACATTTAGTGTTGAAAGAGGGGAAGGGTTTAATGGGAGGGTTTATGATCTTATAATGAATAATGTGATTAGAAGGAGGGTGGGAGGAGGGTTGCATTTATATTTATAAGATATAATGATAAGATGTTCAAGTGGTCTAATTAATAGTGTTTATTATGAATTCTGTACACTTGATGAAAGTTTAAAAATGAATAAAGAATTAAAAAAAAAAAAAAAGTAAAATGTTATTATCGTTGTAAAACATCCAAGTGCTAAGCTCGCCCTAATTCCACCCATTACATGCCTCTAACACCCCACCTTAAGATTTATTTTATTAGGTATTTCTATCAAGGTTATCTAAGCGGTTTACAAACAGGTACTCCAGCATTTTTCCCTATCTGTCCGGAGGGCTCACAATCTATCTAATGTACCTGGGGCAATGGAGAATTGAGCGACTTGCTCAGGGTCAAAAGGAGCAGCGCAGAAAGACATCTGAACAGTCAATGTCGAAAATGCCCACTTGGACGTTTTGACTACCGTGTTTCCCCGATGGTAAGACACTGTCTTATTTTTTTTGGAAGGCCAAAATATGCTCTAGGGCTTATTTTCGGGGGGATGCCTTATTTACCCTTTCATGTCCCCTCTGTATCTCTATCCTTATTCAGTAGGTCCTGCTTACCCTTTCTCTTCTTTGTGTCACTATCTCCATTTTCAGCTTTCCCCCCTTTTCCTTTGTTACTGCACCCTGTAGCTAGAATCTTTCCACCCTCCCTCCACTCCGGCCCAGCCCAGTATGAAATATTTCCTTTTGTTTCCCTCCCCTCTCTCTTTCTCTCTCTCTTCTGCTCCCTCACCCACGAGTCCTGCATCTGGCCCTCTCCCTTCTACCTGCACCTGGCAACACCCCCCTGCTCCACGGCTCTCTTAAACAACTCGTCAGCAGCGGTGATCAAGACAAGCTGCCGACATCGAGGCCTTCCCTCTACGAGTCCCGCCTTTGTGGAAAAAGGAAGTTGAAACAAGCGGGACTCGCAGAGGGTAGGCCCCCGACGTCAGAAGCTTGTGTCGATCGCTGCTGCTGAGTTGCCGAAGAGAGCCGCGGAGCAGGGGATGTGGCCGGAAGCAGGTAGAAGGGAGAGGGAGATAGGAAGGCTGTAGATCTCCGGAGCATGACACCGACCCCGGCCAGGATGATTTCTTTTTCAGGCGTGCATCTTACAAGTCCGGCGTCGCGGCGGGAAATAGCCATGCTGAGCAGTGAGCTCAGCACTACACAGATGAAAGCCTTGCTTGCTGATTGGTCCGGCGGCCAGGCTTTCATCTGTGTACGTGCTGAGCTCACTGCTCAGCATGGCTATTTCCCGCCGCGACACCGGACTTGTAAGTTGCATGCCTGCGTGACACACTACCGGAGCCACGGCAAAGGTGGAAAAGAGCCGCATGCGGCTCTGGAGCCGTGGGTTGCCGACCCCCGCGGTAGACGGAGGGACCACACGGAGTCACCCACCGTACCACCCGATTCGGGTAAGCGCAGGTATCGGTGGGTGGCTTATTTGCGGGGGGGGGGTGCCTTATTTTACAATTTTTTCTAAAAAGGGGGGGCTGTCTTATTTGATGGTCCTGCCTTATCATCGGGGAAACACGGTAGTAAGACATCCAAGTGCCAGTTTATGCTGTGTTTTGGACGTCTATCTTTTTTGAAAATGAGCCCCTAAGCTCCTAATTGGTCTCTTTGAAAATGTATTAGGGCTGAGGGGTAGCTGCAGTAAAGAGCATCAGGCCAGTTAGCTTAGCTTTAGAAAGCGGTTCTTTGGGCACACAATGAAAAAAGGAGTTTTGTACATGAGCTAACATTGTACAAAGCCTTCCACAGACACCAACGTACACTTCTCCATCCATATTCGCGGTTTCAGCATTCGCGGTTTCGATTATTCATGGTTTTTAGCTTGCTGGCTCCTCCCCCCAAATTACATCAGCATGCGTAGAGAAATCGCCGATTCCAAGCGTTTACAGAGAAAATCACTGATTCCCAGGACTTTCGTCACCGTATTTTGCCTCTCCTTCAGAAACAGGCCAGGTCTCCCACCATGTTATTCGCGGTTTCACCCTATTCACGATGGTTTTTAATAGAAAACAGCAAATAGCATATTTAAAAAGTTATTTGCGGTTTTTCAGTATTTGCGGTTCTGTTAATCCCCTGTCACAGCGAACACGGAGGGAGAAGTGTACAGCATATTCAATCTATGTTAATAAAGCTATTAGCTATTCAGCACAGATGCAGAGAACTGGGCTGAAGGAAAAAAAGAATGAGCTCAACATCAGGCTTCAATGCAGAGTCAGAGAAGATGCAAAAGGTTAGCTTGTTCTTCTGTGATCAGTGTTAGTGAGATTTCATGCTCTGTTTCTACTGGGAGCACAGAAAATCTGAATTTTTTTCCGGTTTCCAGAAAAAGGATGATTAAAAAAGGAAAAGGACAGAACTGAGGGGGAGGTGTGATAAGTGATACAATACAATTCAATTTTTTTTTTTTTTTTGTATACCGCCAATACCTCATAGAAGTTCACAGCGATTTACAGATATTAAAATAAAAATAGGTACTATTAAACTTCCCTCACTGTCCCCAAAATGGGCTCACACTAATTAAAGCAACCCGAAAAAACATCCAATGTCAAAGATCAAAAGGAAAAGAGGAACAGAAGAATATAGTAATTAACAAAGACCTTTCCAATCCCCAGCTAAGGTAGGCCAACCGAAACCAACTCAAGAAGCTTCTTCAAAATCTTTTCAGCCTGTTCCAAAAACAAGGAATACCACTCTAGAATACTTCCACACCAAGAAGACAGCTGACCGGAAAGACGACCCCAGATCACAGCCTGCATCAATACACTAACCCCCTCTTTTACTAATGCGTGCTAGCCAATTTAGTGCTCTAAACGCTAACGCGTCCGTAGAATATAATGAACGCGTTAGCATTTAGAATGCGCTAAATCGGCTAGCGCGGCTTAGTAAAAGGACTTCTAAAATTTTTTTAAAAAATCTAAGATGACAAATGTGCAATAAATTATACAGGGCTCCTTTTAAGAAGGTGCGCTAGCGTTTTTATCGCACGCACCGGATTAGCGTACGCTAGCCGAAAATCTACCGCCTGCTCTGAGATGGATTCCATCGTTTCTGAACCGGATGCCCGTTGCAATGACCTCCCCAGCCATATAGGCTGTCATTTGTCGTTAGAATCACCCATGAATCCAAATGGAGAGGCATGCCTCGCAATAGTGCTGCTCCATGCCTGTGGTGTCCAAGATAGTGGTTTCTGGAAAGCATTTGTCTGAGGAGACCAGTGGGACACATATGTGTCTTCACCCAAGGAACAACCTCTATGGTCACATCCATGGATCTGAGCACCTGAAGGTAGTGCCAGACTGTGTGGGCTGGCAAGGCCACAGACCCACTGTTTGTTCACAAAGCTTCTGTCTGCGTGTCTCTGAAAGAAAGACACAGCCCTCCACCCAGTTGAAGTATAATCCCAAACTGAAATATAATCCCAGTTGAAGTATTATCCCAAGTACTCCAGAAATTTGGGAAATCTTTTGCAAAGTTTAAATCTTAAGTTTTACATTTACGCGGATGACATTACCTTAGTCATCCTGCTAATCTGCTTGTCATCTGAGTTTAAAAATTCTTTAGCGACCATTCTGATTGAACTCTCGATGATTGCCTTTACATTGAAATTAAATGCGGAAAAAACTACATTTTTTTTTGCAAATCCTAACAATAAGATCAAAGAAACAACGATACATGTGAACAGACTGGACCATAATACAGAAGCACATAAGCATTGCCTCTGCTGAGTCAGACCATAGGTCCATCACGCCCAGCAGTCCGCTCCCGCGGTGGCCCCCCAGGTCAATGACCTGTAGTGATCTATTTCTCTACTACTCTATTAATTTACAGCCTTCTGTACTGTATAGTAACCCTCTAATTGTACCCATGGATCCCCTTTACCTTCATGAACTCGTCCAATCCCCTTTTGAACCCCAAAGTCGTACTCTGCTCTACCACCTCCTCTGGAAGCGTATTCCAGGTGTTCACCACCCTCTGCGTGAAGAAGAACTTCCTAGCATTTGTTCTGAACCTATCTCCCTTCAATTTTTTTGAGTGCCCTCTAGTTTTTGTTGCCCCTGCTAGGCTGAAGAATCTGTCCCTCTCTACCTTCACTATACCCTTCATGATCTTATGAGTTTCTATCATATCCCCTCTAAGTCTCCGCTTTTCCAGGGAAAAGAGCCCCAATTCCAGGAAAAAGAGTCTATAAAAATATTGGGAGTGACTTTAGATAGATATCTTACACTGGAACAACATACTGATTTATTACTTAAGAAATGTTTCTTGGTGCTTTGGAAGCTTCGCACCATTAAGAAATATTTAGAGGAAGTCTCTTTTCGCTTGTTAGTGCAGTCTTTTGTCTTAAGCATTTTCGACTACTGTAATATTATTTATTTAGGTGCCTATAAGAAAATTCTCAAAAAATCGAGAGTGGTTCAAAATACTGCAGTTCGACTCATTTTTGATTTTAAAAAATGGGAGCATATTACTCCTTTTTATCAGAAACTTCATTGGTTGCCGATTGAGTCTAGAGTTTTGTTTAAATTTTCATGTATTTGTTATAAATCAATCTTTGGTATGTCACCAGGCTATCTTGTTCCTCATTTTTCTTTGAGTCATTCAAATAAGACTACACACAGAGCCCATGGGGCTCATAATCGAAAGAGAAAAATGTCCAAAAACCGGCCTAAGTCGGCACTTGGATGAACATTTCTCAAAAATGTCCATGTGCCGAAAATAAAAACGGGTTCTGGACGTATTTCTAAACTACCTAGGCCTTCATAGTGCCGCTCAACATCCAAAGCTAAACGGGGCGTTTCGGGAGGCGTGTCAAGGGCGGGAGTTGGGCAGGACGTGGGCCGTCTTAGACTTAGTCGCACAGCATGTATAACCGAAAGTTATACAACCCACGATCGATGGAACTTGGACGTTGTGACTTAGACCATGTAAAACATGGTCTAAGTCACAAAAAGCCACCTAAACTCACCAGATAAGCACTGCAAACACATAACACAGACCCCCATACACTATCCCAGTGATCACCAACCCCCCCACCCCTATAAAAATTTTATTCACAACTTTAAATTTCAGCCTCCAGACCATTATCACCTGGCCGCCTGGCATAGGAAAGCCTAGTCATCCAGCCCAGAGGTAGCTTAAGTCGTCTTGGGGGTGGGTTAGGGACCCCATAGAGAGGAGGACCCATGCCCATAAGCCCCTGTAATCACTGCATTGATACTTAAACATGTGCACTCTTCTATACACCCCCAAAACCCTTTTTTAACTGGCATATAAGTGGCTCCAGCAGCCATAAGGGCTATTGGGGTGGTAGATATGTGGGTCTAGGGGATTCTGGAGGTGGTTGGGGGGCTCACCATCACCTATAAGGGAGCTGTAGTGAGGAGAAGCCATGGCACCCTTTTTGTGAAGATCACAGCAGTGCCCTGTAAGGTACCCCACTATTTAGGTGGCATGTCTGGCCATCACTTTGCAGACCCCTCCCACATCCAACAGGGCTTGTTCCAGGCGTTTTGGACTTGAACGGAAAGTTGGATGGAAATGTGGTATAAAGATGGACAATTTAGTGGCTTGGACAATCAGATCAGCAGGATGTATAATTAGACGATTTTCGAAAGTAAAAAAAAGTTGAACGTATCTTTCGAAAATGTGTCTTAGGCTCTTTTTAACTTTGGACGACTTGCGAGATGGACTTAAACGGACTTAGACGTCCCTTTCGATTAAGCCCCTCCATCTGTTTACATATCCTTCTACTAAATCCTTATCGTTATAAGAAGTTCCTTGAGAGAACTCTCTCTTTTCAGGCCGCTAAACTGAATGTTTGGTTTGGAAAAATTATGCTAGAGGTTTCTTCTTATTTTGATTTTAGAAAATTGTTAAAGACACAACTATTTTGATATGTTTGTATCTTAAAGCATCGTGTTTTAATCTCTTAAGAGTTTTTTATATTTACAATTTGATGTATTTCCATTTGTATTGTAGCTATCGCTGTATGTTTCAGCTCCATCTTGGTCTGGCGATATATAAGAATAAAATTATTATTATCATCCAGCCCAGGTTCTGTAACATCACCCCTTCACCTGGCTGACCATTCCTCCAGGCCTTCCAACCTTCCCCAAGTTCTTAGCTCATAGGTGGAAAGGGAAACCCACTTGCTCTGGTTCTATCTTAAAAAAAACTGTAGCACCCAGGGAAAGCTCAATCAAAACCCATCTATTCAAAAAATTTATACAGATGTCATAACTCCAACCTGGATTCCCCTCAGTGTGACTCCCCCATCCTCCCTTCTTCACCAGTTACCTTTCCCCTCAAAGCCCAAGCTTGTCAACTGCTTCCCTAACTGCATATATACTGAAACTGCACTATCTCCTATCTGTACAGCATCCCGAATTGTATATCCACTGGAATAGCCCAATCCTCCTTGCCGTATCCCATTCCCTAAACTATACTACACCATTCTTCTTGTAACTCCTCTGGAAATGTTCTTCTTCTTGTAACTCTTCTGGAAAAGTCCAGAAGTCTCTCTGTAATCATCCTGGAAATGTCCAGATGTCTCTTTTCTAATCCGCCCAGAACTGCAAGGTTGAGGCGGAATAGAAATCAGTAATGGAATGGAATGGAAAACAACATGCATAGAGGGGTTTTTGTTTTCTTTGAAAGGAAATACAGTGGTGCCTCGCAAAACGAACGCCTCACACAACGAACTTCATGTCTTGATTCACACAACGAACTTCGTTTCACACAACGAACTTCGTTTCACACAATGAACTTCGTTTCACACAACGAACTTCGTTTCACACAACGAAGTTGCCCGAGCTGCCGATGTATTGCATCCTTCCGCGCAGGCACTGCAGGCAGTCGTTAGTCACTGCGATTAACTGCCCTCTCTCACTGTATACAGTCGTCCTTTTAAGATAAACTCAATATTTTTTATATATCATGGCTTCTAAAAAAAGCAGGAAGGTGATTTCTGTTGAAATGAAACGGGAAATAATTAGAAGGAGTGAATGTGGGGTAAAACAGTGTGACCTCGTCAAAGAGTTTGGCCTCAGCAAGACCACCATTTTCACCATTTTGACAAATTTATCTTTTTTTATGTCATCTTAGCATATTTTATGCTGCAGAACGAATTATTTTTTTTAACATGTATTGTTATGGGAAAACGCGTTTCACATAACGAACTTTTCGCATAACAAACTTGCTCCTGGAACGAATTAAGTTCGTTGTGTGAGGCACCACTGTAGCTTTCTGTACATAACCAAAGAAAACAAGAATGCCATCATACAACTGCACATATTCTGTGCTTTAATATCAGTCTTACAAAAGTTTCTTGCGCATAGAATTTTTCTGAGGCACATGACTGCTGGCACTTTGTTTTCTTTGGATATGAGCGCAGTGAAGCCACCCTTACTATACAGCCTTTATGCACATGTCCAGCTGGCTTGCTCCGATTAGCATGCACGTTCTGCACGCTTTAAATTTGCATCGCATTAGCTTACTGCGTTGCTGTGGAATATTTTCTTGTTAATCTTGCGGTAGATGCGTCACGCTCAGCCATCGGAACATGGCTGTATCATTTGGCTTTCTACATTGGCCTCTGAATGTCACCATCTGTGCTTTCTTTTTTTAAACTTTGTTTGCTTTCGGCTGAAGCGACAAACGGACTATGCTGTCTCCTTTGGGGGAATGAGTTTCTGCACTCCTTCCTTTTCCAATTAACCTGACAACAAAATGAGCCCAGCTGGAGAAAATGCCTGACAACAGTGGATGTGCCAGAGGAAAGTACAAGAAGAATCACTTCCAGGAGAAAGAGGATACACATTGGATTGGTCACGAGGTCTTTCTTGTCTCGGAGGCCACCAAGTACTATAGATCAGGCCCAACATGTTTTGTGATGATTCCAAAAAGCTTTTTTGCCCTATTTCCAGTGACATGAATGCAAGAAAAAAAAATCTATTTATTTAACAGGCATCCAATGTTTGTTTTAAAAATCAATCTAAATGGGGAACACTGAAGGAAACAAGCTAGAGGGAGGGAGAGAGAAAATACTTTTATCATTAAGCGGGCGGTGGATGCCTGGAACAGATATTTATAATATCGAACAATCTTTAAAAATATTGGGAATAACTTTGGACAAAACCAAAAAAAAACAAAAAACTCTGTGGAGTGACAATGTTCCCAAATGGACTTTATTTGAAAGTATCAAAGTTTCAAAGGTACACTAAAATCATCCACATAAAATAATTCCATCCACATAAAAGTAAATCATCCACATAAGAGCCTTAAAGGACTTAGTCCGCTAGGGATACAGGACCCAACACGGTCCGCGTTTCGACAAAAAGTCTTCTTCAGGGGTCCCTGGGGGGGTCCTATAAAGGTGTGTACTGTGTGGTGAACCGGAAGTGAGACACTGCTTGCATTTGCAATGGAAACTTTGGACAAACATCTTACATTGGAAAAACATTCTGATTTAATATTCCAGAAAAGTATCTCGGTTGCTTTGGAAGCTTTGCACCATCAAGAAGTACTTTGATGAAGCCTCTTTTCGCTTGTTAGTTCAATCTTCTATTTTAAGTATTCTTGACTACTGTAACATTCTATATTTGGGTGCTTTTAAGAAAATTCTTAAAAAATTGAGAGTGGTCCAGGACATTGCTGTTTGCCTCATTTTTGGTTTGAAAAAATGGGAGCACATTACCCCCTGTTATCAAAAGCTCCATTGGTTGTCGTTGGAATCTAGAGTCTTATTTAAGTTTTCATGCATCTGCTATAAAGCAGTTTTGGGCATGTTACCAGGCTATCTACTTCTCACTTTACCTTGAATAATACATCTGTTTTGCATATCCTTCTATAAAATCCTGTCATTACAAGAGGTTCCTCGAAAATTGACCCCACCATCACCAATCTGATGATCAAAACAACAGACATCAAAGTGTTTTGAAAAGAAATCAAAACATTCTTATTCAAAAAACACGTCCTTACTTACTAATCTCTCCCCAATCACACATGCTCTCCCCCCCATGAACTACACTTTAATCAACTTCTCGAACCACACCTACCAGAATTATTCAGATCTCTACATAAGCATCTACCATCTGTATCCAATACCTCTACTCCTTCAATGTTAGATAACTCTCTTCTTTTACCCGAATATACTGTTATTCCCCTCTGTATCCTGTAATTACCTTCAATGTTAGGTAACTCTCTTCTGTTACCCGAATATATTGTTATTTCCCACTGTATCCTGTAATTACCTGAATCTTGCTATGTAATTCTATCGGATAAATTCCAGATATCTCTAAATTTGTAACATTCTACCATAACATGTAACTTACTTGAATCGTTGTTTATGTAATTCTCTCGATAATGTCCAGATCTCTTCTAATTGTAATCCGCTTAGAACCGCAAGGTACAAGCGGAATAGAAATCACTAATGTAATGTAATGTAATTTCAGGCGGCCAAACTGAATACATGGCTTGCCAAAATTGTGTTAGAAGCTACCTCTTATCTTGATTTTAGAAAACAGATAAAGACACAACTATTTAACAGGCTGGTATCTTAATGTATCTTACCTTTTAATTCAATACTTTTTTATTCTATTTTAAATTGTTTGGATTTTCTTTCTATAGTGTATGCATTTAACTTCGCCAAATTTTTCAGATGCATTTTAATTTGATGTATTCATTTGTATTGCATATATTAAGCTTGACTGTTGTGAACTGCCTAGAACTCTTGGGTATGGCGGTATATAAAAATAAATTATTATTATTGGAACACGCTTTCTACAGAAGTAGTAAGAGTTAGAACCTGAGCCTAATGACAAAAGTTTGTCTAAAGCACGCAAGGACAGACAAAAAGGGCACACAGGAGCTGGAGAGAAGCATAAATAGGCCTGCATAAGGTCTGAAAATGCATGAGTCTGAAGGGAAGTGGATGAAATAAATGCCTGGGGAAGTACCGTCGCATATCAAACAGAGAGTGGCCAGCCATCAACAAAAGCTAAGTGATATTATATTCGATTGATACCAGCTGCCGTGTAGTTTGGTAGGATTTCAGTGTGTAGCAAAACGCCTTTCTCAGGGGTTGAAGTTGGTGGGAAGCTGGAGAAGGCAAGCTGCAGAGCTGGTTACATGCATTTTCAAATACGAGTTGGAAGGACTGAAGCTGGGAAAAAAATGGGGACCAGGGTAGATCTGCAGCCTTAATTTGGAGGAGTTGGCTGCTTCATTGCTGCCACAATAAGGCCTTGTGGCTTCTTCAGAGCAACTGATAGTCTGGCTAGTTGTCACATTTTGCTGTCCCCTGAGGAAGGCATTTTGCTGCACGCTGACACAGGGATCCTTTTTTGTTTGACTGTGTGTACTCCAAGGCAAGGTGTTCTTCTGCCTTTTTGTTTGACAAAGAGCTGCAAATACTGAAACATCAAGTAAGACGCCTGGAACGTGCCTGGGTCAAGAGTAAAGGAAAGACACCAAATTGAAATGGTGAGAAAAATCAAGAAAATATAAATTCCAACTGAAAGAGAAATGCAAAAACTACTACACTTCTCCCTCCGGATTCACAGGGGATAGGGGCAGAGCCGGACCGCGAATGGTGAAATATCGCAAATATCTTCTGGTCCGGCTTTGACCCACCCCCGCCTCTCTCCTGCCTTATCCCCGGCATCCCGGCCTTACCTGGTGGTCTAGCGGGCTTTCGGGGCAGGAGCGATCTTCCTACGCTCCTGCCCCGTGCAGATCGCCAATAGGAAATAGCTGCCGTGAGTTCCCATAGTCTCTCGAGACTATGACGGGAACTCCCCACAGCCATTTCCTATTGGCGATCTACACGGGGCAGGAGTGTAGGAAGATCACTCCTGCCCCGAAAGCCCGCTAGACCATCAGGTAAGGCCGGGATGCTGGGGGGAAGGCTAAACTGTGGGGGTTTCCCCCCCTCCCCAAAAAATCACAAATATGTGAAATCGCGATTGCCAAAACCGCGAATGGGAAGGGGGAAGTGTATTCCTCCCAAATAAACCAGCATGGCCTCGACTCAACAGGAACTATTCAGACTAGTTACCAATCTAACCGATATCACACTTCTAACCAGCCGCTCCCACAACTGCCCTCATTCACCATTTTCAATCCAAAATACAAACCGCAAGAGCCTCCCTCAGCACAAACCACTCCATCGACCTCACAAAAATACTGATCTCAAGAATTCCTGCACCCCAAGCCAACATGATCTGGAGCTCCTTCAGCAACCTAACCTGGTCTCAATTTTACTTCCTATTAAAAAAAAATATGCTCAAACATATTCTCCCATTGACATCTGCCCACCTGCTCTAATGCCTAAAGCAGTGTCTCTCAAACTTTTTCAGCTCTGGCACACTAAACAGAGCAAATGTTTTTCGCGGCACATTAAACGGAACAAATGTTTTTCGCAGTACATTATAATTGAAATTATAAAATTGCAAAACCAACAAAAAATTAATTTGAGAATTATTTATTTAAAGTTCTTTAAGCTATGTATGGGCAATTGTACATAAGAACATAAGCAGTGCCTCTGCCGGGTCAGACCAGAGGTCCATCCCACCCAGCAGTCCGCCCCCGCGGCGGCCCAACAGGTCATGACCTGCCTTAATCACCAGAACAGGCCCCCTTGCTCCCTAGGTTTCTCATCGAAGTCCTATCTTCCCATCAATGTCCTAACCCTCCGGCCTTGCACCTGCACGACCTGGTGAGCTGTCTATACTTATGCAACACCCCAGCACCTCCCTCAGTACCCCACGATCCCCTTTTCCCTCAGGAATCTGTCCAATCCCTGTTTGAATCCCTGTACTGTACTCTGCCGGATCACTTCCTCCGGGAGCGCATTCCATTTGTCCACGACCCTTTGGGTGAAGAAAAACTTCCTTGCATTTGATTTGAACCTATCTCCCTTCAGAAAAGTGAAGCTAAAGTAGATAGAATAGAATAGCTAATCAATGCGATGGATGTACTTGTTTTTGACTGCAAATTAATTCAAAACGCAGTTTGATAGTAGACAAACATGCATTTCATCATCCACCATTCACAATTGTTCTCTTTTTTTAAAAATTTAATTTCTGTCAGAGTTGAAAATCCAAGTTCGCAAAGATAAGACGATCCAAATGGTAGCAAAGCCTTGATTGCTTTGTTGTTCAATAAAAATAAAAATAAAATTACTTGCCGCTAATCTTCAAGGATCAATCATGTCAAAGAATGATGCTTGTCTGGGCGGTTGTATCTTTACGTACACAGACGCTCATAACATTGACAGACTCTTGCATACGTGACATACATGTCATCTATTCTAGTGTATACTTCTGAAGGGAATTTTTTTTTAAAAAGTACAATTCTAGAATCTCTCGTGGCATACCCAAAATCTCTTCGGGGTACACCACTATGCCCTGGCACACAGTTTGAGAGAAACTGGTCTAAAGCTTCAAATAAATTCCTGGCAGATCTCTACTTCTGGCTAACAGACACATTAAACAAAGGAAAATTTCCAACTAAAAGAGGACACATCATTATCATACCCATTATAAAAGACAAAAAAGTGCCACTTCTCAGTCTCACAACTACAGACCCATCACATTAATACCACTTTTCATAAAAGTGATAGAGGGAGTAGTACAAATTCAATTGATGAATCACCTGGAACACTTTCAACTACTCCATGACTCCCAATCAGGCTTCAAACAGCCATTCAGTACTGAGATGGTAATTGCATCACTTATTACTGATCTATATAATCTACTAAGCAAGGGTCTAAATGTGCTCGTCCTCCAACTGGACCTCAGCAGCGCTTTCGACCTTCTGGATCATGACTAATGTGACCATACGTCCCATTTTCAACGGGACAGTCCCGTTATTGGACTGACCGTCCCGTTGTCCCAAGCCACCGCTTCGGGACGCCGAAATGTCCCGTTTTCAGGGACAGCATCCCAAAACTGTGCACGTGGACAAGGGGACAGTTGTTCCAGCACCAAACCCCACAGTGTTCTCTGTGCTTGCTCACCGCCATGTTCTCCGCACCCTAATCCTGCTGCTGCTGTCGATGTTCCTTCCCGGGCTGACTCCAGAATTCAAATTGAACCCTCGCTCTGAGGCGCTAACGTGTGCGTGCCGGCTTCCCTTCTCTTCCCTCCGAAACCAGAAGTTACGTCCCGGGGGGGGGGGGGGGGGAGGAGAAGAGAAGGGAAGCCGGCATGCACACATTTGAGCCTCGGAGTAGGAGTTCACTACAGGTAGCGACGGAGGGAAGCTAAGGGAGACACGGAGGAAACCTTACAACTTGCTTTGGGCCTTCCTCGCTGCCGGGTCCGACTCCTGCCTACTTTCTGTTTCAGCGAAGGCAGCACCCGGCAACAAGAAAGGGCCGAAGCAAGAAAGAGCAGCAAGTTATAAGCTTCCCTCCGTCGCTAACCTATGGAATATAGGTCAGTGATGGAGGGAAGCTTGCGATTCTGCTGTTGGGAGGGATGGGAAGAGAAATGATGCTGCTGCACCCAAGGGGGGAGGGGGAATAGAAAAGCTGCTGCTGCACCCCAAGGGGGGAGGGGGAAAAGAAAAGCTGCTGCACCCGAGGGGGGAAGAGAAAATCTGCTGCTGCTGCACCCAAGGGGGGGGAGAGGGGAAGAGAAAAGCTGCTACTGCACCCAATTGGGGAGGGGATAGGAGAAGGGAAGTGCTGTTGCTGCACCCAATTGGGGAGAGAGAGGGGAGAAGGAAGACCAGGGAAGGGAGAGGAAAGGAAAGAGATGCCAAGACCATGGGAGGGAGGGAAAGGAAAGGAGCTACCAGATTATGGAAGGGGGAAAGATGTCAGGGTATATGGAGGGAGGGGGAGGAGACAGATGCCAGACCAGGAGGAAGGAAGGAGAGAAAGGAAGAAGAGATGTCAGATAATGGAGTGGGATGGGGAGATGGAAAGAGAGGAGAGAGATGTGAAGGAGATAGAGTTAACTGTTCTCACAATACAAGCTGAATATCTTCAAAATTAATCACCACACAAATGATATTCATATATTCTTAATATCAGAAATCCTGTGCTTCAATTTTTCAATTCAGAAAAAGTGGAAGAGACCTCAGTGTTTCTCAGGAAAATTCCTGTGAAACCTTCTATGGCAACAAAAATATTGTCATAGAGAAATACATCCTTGGTCTCATGTAACACTGCTTCAATTTTCACTATTTTCACCATCCACATTATTTCTTTTCTCACTGTTTCATTCTTAATTTATCCCACTTAGGTGAAGTTAAAAGTAAGCACTTATCTTAGTAATTTCTTCTGATATTGCAAAAATCACCGCAGTCGTACAGTTAAAGGTCCAGCACGGTACCAATCAACTACGCTTGGAAAAAGCAATTCAATCTCCTTACACCAAGAGCACTTCTCTTCCCCTATCCCCTCCCCAATTGGGATATCTCTTGGTGTAAGGAGATTGAATTGCTTTTTCCAAGCGTAGTTGATTGGTACTGCGCTGGACCTTTAACTGCACGACTGCGGTGATTTTGCAATATCAGAAGAAATTACTAAGATAAGTGCTTACTTTTAACTTCACCTAAGTGGGATAAATTAAGAATGAAACAGTGAGAAAAGAAATAATGTGAATGGTGAAAATAGTGAAAATTGAAGCGGTGTTATATGAGACCAAGGATGTATTTCTCTACGACAATATTTTTGTTGCCTTAGAAGGTTTCACAGGAATTTTCCTGAGAAACACTGAGGTCTCTTCCGCTTTTTCTGAATTGAAAAATTGAAGCACAGGATTTCTGATATTAAGAATATATAAAGGAGATAGAGATGCCAGACCATGGGGTGGAGTGGGAAGGAAGGAAAGGAGAATAGAGAGATGCCAGAGCATAAGGGAGGGGGTAGAGACAAAGACTGGAAGGCAGGGAGGGGGACTTAGGAAGGAAGCACCGAGGACACTAAGGATATAGGAAGCGGCACTAAGGACATAGGAAGGAGGCACTGGGGGCACTAAGGACACAGGAAGGGGCACTAAGGACATAGGAAAGAGGCACTGAGGACAAAGGAAGGAAGGAGGGAGGGAATAGAAAGGGACAACTGTTGGGCCTGAGTGCAGAAAGAAAGAAATGAAAGAAAGGATGCACAGTCAGAAGGAAACGCAATAAGAGACTCATGAAATCACCAGACAGCAAAGGTAGGAAAAATGATTTTATTTTCAATTTAATTATCAAAATGTGTGTTTTGAGAATTTATATCTGTACTATATTTGTCTATTTTTCTATAGTTACTGAGGTGACATTGCATATTTTAAAGTCATCTGCCTTGACATCTTTGAAAACCCCCCAATATAAATGATAATTAACATTTTTGCTACGTATAGTATGCTTTGTGGTTTTTAAAAAATTTTATGGTTACCATTATGAATTAATAAGATATTATGTGTACATGAAAAATGAATGGAAGAAATTGGGGGTGGAGCTGGGGTAGGGCTAGGCGGGATTGTGGGTGTGGCTAGGGCAGAGTTGGGGGTGGGACTGAATATTAATAGATGTCCCGTTTTGATGAAAAAAATAAATGGTCACGTTAATCATGACCTGCTGCTATCCTGTCTAGATGCCTTCGGCCTATCAAGAAATGTACTGAACTGGTTCAAAGGCTTCCTGAAATCTCACAGCTACAAAGTCATGATTGGGGACACACTATCCACGGTATGGACCAGCAACTGTGGCATCCCACAAGGTTCCCCATTATCGCCCTTGCTCTTCAATGTCTACCTTGCTTCCCTAGGAGAACAACTCAGTAGTCCAAATGTCTCCCATTACAGCTATGCTAACGACATTACAATCGCCCTTCCTGTTATATGATACTCACTGTAATACACAGAATAGACACCATCCTGTCTACAATAGAAAATTGGATGACCCTCTTCAAATTAAAACAAAATTCTTCTTAGCCACAGCCAACTTTTCAATAAACTCCATAGCCCTAAGGGAAACTTCCCAATTTTTTCCCCAATCAAAATCCTGGGTATGCATCTAGACAGACAACTGTCCATGTATGCCCGAGTCAACCATGTCACATGCAAAGGATTCAATATACTCTAGAAACTCAGATCCATCAGAAAATACTTTGACCAGGCGCCTTTCAAACTCCTAGTCCAATCACTAGTCCTAAGCATCCTAGATTATTGCAACATCATCTACCTAGCAGGACTATGCAATCACTTCCGAAAACTAAGCATCACCTAAAACATCGCAGTGAGACTCATATTCAACCTGAAAAAATTCAATCACATCACACCTTTCTACCAAAAACTTCATTGGCTGACAATTGAGAGTTGAATACTTTTCAAAATTCGGATGTCTCTTCTACAAAGCTCTGTATGTTTACTGCCGAACTACCTCACCGATCAGTTCACATTCGCCAGACCTGGACGATCTATGCAACTTTAATCATTCTTCACCTTTCCCTGTGCACCCTTAAGAGATTCATCAATAGACTCCTATCCTACCAAGGGTATAAGGGTATAAGTGTTAAAAAGGTAAACAAAGTGACCAGTTAACCACTGCAGAGAAAAAGCAAAGACTCCACACACACTTTCCCAGTGTTCACTGACCCCCCTCACACCCCCACAAAGATCAAAATACAATAGTATATACCTGTTTATAGAACAGCACCTGATAACAGGAAAGCCTAGTAGACCTACACACAGCTGTCTTAAGCAGCCTGGTGGGTGGGCTAGTGAGCCATAGAGAGGAGTAGCAAGTCCCATAAGCCACTCTAACCACTACATTTATGGTGGAAAGTGTGAATCCACCAGAACCCCCCCAAAACCCTACTCCACTGCTATATAGGTGGAGTAGCAGCCATAAGGGCTATTGGGGTGGTAAACATGTGGGTATAATGATTTTGGGGGGTGTTTTAGGGAGCTCACCATAACCTATAAAGGGTTTCTGTGTGAGAAGTTTATCTGCCACCCTTTATGTAAAGTTCACAGCAGTGCCCCCTAGCCTTCAAAACTAGAGCCAACTGGTCAGAACTTCAACCTTTTTCATGCACTTCAGAAAGCTCTTAAAAATGCTCCTCTTCCCCAAACAGGACCCACCTTAAATTTTCCTTGAAAAGACTCCCGACCCACTGACTCTGTAATCCATATTGTTGCTCTAAGACTATGAACATTCCTATTTATCTCTCTCCTTATAAAACCCTGCTTAACCTCGCTCTATGCAATCTATACAATTTTCAGTCCTTTCTCCATTGCTGTAGTTCGCTGACTCTCCTCAGCCACTTTTCCTGTAAACCGCCTTAAACTGAAAGGCTTTCGAGGTATATAAATAAAGATTTGTTATGTAAAACAATTTTTTAATAACAGCGATGCAAAACAGTAGAGATGGCCATTGTGAGGATAAAGGGAAAGATCTCTGTCACACTCCAGTCCTCTCATCTATCGAAAGGTCATGGCTCCCATATATCACAAAAGACATTACTTCCAGCAAACTATTAACTCAAAATGCCAGTGTTTCACAAAATAAAAAGAAAACTCAGAATCATAATGGAAAAATAACCAGCACGCTTCTGTGCTGTACAGAAGCAACTCAGCCTTGGAGATGCTGGTCCGATGATAAAAGACAGCCTGAGACTTAGATAATTGCCATTTCTGCTTCCATTGTACCTCAGTAATAGTTCTATAATTCTATGTATGGTCCTTCGCAATCTCCTGCTAAATCCCTTCTTACTCTCTCTGTTCTTATGTATCTTAAGTTTGCCTTAAATTTTTCCTTTTCTCACTCTAAGTTGCTTTGAGCCTATATAGGTATTGCGCGATGCACAAATACCAGATTAGGTTAGACTAGATCAGTGATTCCCAACCCTGTCCTGGAGGAACACCAGGCCAATCGGGTTTTCAGGCTAGCCCTAATGAATATGCATGAGAGAGATTTGCATATGATGGAAGTGATAGGCATGCAAATTTGCTTCATGCATATTCATTAGGGCTAGCCTGAAAACCCAATTGGCCTGGTGTTCCTCCAGGACAGGGTTGGGAACCACTGGACTAGATAATGCTCTTCTGTGTTTTCAGTCAGTTGAGGCATACTGCATGAGACATGTATGTATAAATTTAAAAAAGAAATGATCATCTTTTTAACAAGCGGTATTATAGACCTGACTGTAGTCTACTGCTCATGGAGGTCTCGGCTTTGCTGACATTAGGGGCCAGCCACTGTTCTGATAAAAATCAAATATTAACAAACGTTGAACACGCTCCATCCAGAGCCCTTCATGCTTTTCCTAAGTCACCATAAACAAGTCTGCAAGATACAAGATGGAAAATGGTTCTTATCATCCTTAACGGATCCAGCCCATACTTGCTTTTTTTTCTGGTTAAATGACCAGCCAGATACATTCTGAGATTCACTAACCCCCTCTTTTGCCGTGCAGCAAAAGCCCTTTAAATTCCTATAGGCCTCGGGGCAGTTACCGAAGTGGCAGCTACTGTATAGTCTTTGTATTGTCCAAATGTACTCCACTGTGAATGTTTGCTTGTAGGCCGTTCTGAGCTACTGGGAGGACGGAATAAAAATATAAATAAATAAATATGTGCTGGGAGGTGAGAGGCTGATATGCACGGATAGGGAGAGGGACCTTGGGGGTGATAGTGTTTGAAAATCTAAAGATGAAGAAACAGTGTGACAAGGCGGGGGCTGTTGCCAGAAGGATACTAGGCTGTATAGAGAGAGGCGTGACCAGTAGAAGAAAGAAGGTGTTGATGCCCCTGTCCAGGTCGATGGTGAGGCCCCACCTGGAATAGAGTGTTCAATTTTGGAGACCGTATCTGCCGAAGGACATCAAATGACTTGAAATGGTCCAGAGGAAGGTGTCGAAAATGGTATGTTTGCCCCAGAAGATGTATGAGGAGAGACTGGAAGCCCTGAATCTGTATACCTTAGAGCAGGGGGGTCAAACTCAATCATATAAGAGGCCGAAATCTAAAATGCAGGCTAAGTCGAGGGTCAAATTTTTTATTAATATACTTATAGTCTTAGTAGAAGTATAGATCCTTCCTTACCCTTACACACCTGGGGCACGGTCAGGCTCTTGTGTGGAGCACCTTGCTCCAACCTAGCTTTTACACTGGGATTGGGTCCTTCTGCCTACAAATGGGTACTGAGGCAGCATGGTGAGAAGCTTAGACCACTGCTGGGAGTGGGTCAGTGCGTTCAGGAGCTTGGAGTGCCACTGGTATTGGGGCTGCACAGTCACCGCAAGCCACATAAAATGGCCAGGAGGGCTGGATTTGGCCCCCAGGCCTTGTGTTTGACATGTGTGCCTTAGAGGAAAGGAGGGACAGGGGAGATATGATTCAGACGTTCAAATACTTCAAAGGTATTAATGTAGAATAAAATCTATTCCACAGAAAGGAAAATGGTAAAACCAGAGGGCATAATTTGAGGTTGAGGAGTGATAGATTCAAGAGTAATGTTAGGAAATTCTTCTTTAAGGAGAGAGGGTAGTTGATGCGTGGAATGCGCTCCCGAGGGAGGTGGTGGAGAAGAAAACGGTAACAGAGTTCAAACAAGTGTGGGATGAACACAGAGGATCTCTAATCAGAAAATAATAGGTTGAAGGAACTAAGGCCTGAAGGAACATTGAAGGAACTAAGGCCAGTACTGGGCAGGCTTGCACGGCCTGTGTCCCGTATATGGCCATTCAGTTGAGGATGGGCTGGGGAGGGTTTCGATGGCTGGAATGGTTAAGATGGGCTGGAGTGAGCTCTGATGGAGACTCCAGTAGATGGAACCTAAGAACACTACTGGGCAGGGCTCTGGGTTTCTGGCCCAGAAATATCTAAGAAAAAGGACCATTTAAACTAAATTAATTTATGGAGAATGTATTGTTAGGCAGACTGGATGGACCACTCGGGTCTTTATCTGCCATCGTTTACTATGTTACTATGTGTAAGAAAGGGGGCAGAATGCACTGGATTTAGATTTTAATAACAATAATAATAATTTTATTCTTATATATCGCCACAGCCGTAGTAGTTCGAGGCGGTTTACAACAAATGCATTAGGACTGAAGTCTGTCTCAATCTAAAGAGTTTACAAGTATCAAGTGGCAAATGAAGCAAAAAGAAAGAAGGAAGATCTTCTTTTTTCGCCAGTAGATTTGTATTATTTAATTATTCTGAAATTAAAACAGCTGCTCTGGAAATATCTAAGGAGAAAATAAAACATGCCCAGTTTATCAACATCTGCTGATCAATGTAACTTTAAGCCTGATCCTATCATTCCCCAACTTTGAAAGATATAAAATACGGGACATCTCACAACATATCAGTCAACTACTAAATAGCAAAAGTGTGGAACTCAACCACAGTACTGTATATACACTGTTTTTAAAAAAAATCTAAAAACATGGTTTTCTAAGAAATCTCTACCGGGGGTCCAAAGAGTCTCAGGGTTAGATTCTCAAAAATCTGCATTAAAAATTGATGGGCTGCTGTAGTGATTTTTAATTCTCCAAAAAACACTCATGCCAATGAGGTTGGTGGAGAGTAGCAAATATTTGCTAAATTTGAATGTGCTCATCGCTGATGATAGCGATAGGCACATGCGCAGAATAAAGGATGCATTGGAAAGGTAGTGACTAGCGGTGTACCCCAGGGCTCGGTACTTGGACCCATCTTATTTAATATTTTCATAAATGACCTAGAAGAAGGAACATCCAGTGAAATCATCAAGTTTGCAGACGACACAAAGCTATGCCGGGCAATCAGATCGCAGAAGGACAGCGAGGAACTCCAGAGCGACTTGAATCAATTGGAGATGTGGGCAGATAAATGGCAGATGAATTTTAATGTGGAAAAATGCAAAGTGATGCATTAGGCAGAAAAAATAAAGATCACAAGTATAGTATGTCAGGTGTAACTCTGGGAAAGACCGAACAGGAAAAGGACCTGAGTGTACTGATAGATAGGACCCTGAAACTGTCGGTGCAATATGTGGCGGCGGCGAAGAAAGCAAATAGAATGCTAGGCATGATAAAGAAGGGAATTACGAGTAGATCAGAGAAAGTTATAATACCACTCTACAGAGCCATGGTCAGACCGCACTTGGAATACTGCTAGGATATAAAACTGCTAGAGAGGGTGCAGAGATGAGCAACGAAACTAGTGAAAGATATGGAGAACCTGGACTATGAGGAACGACTTAGGAGACTGGGGTTGTTCTCCCTTGAGAAGAGGAGACTGCAAGGGGAGCTGATTGAGACTTTCAAAATACTGAAAGGATTCGACAAAATAGAGCAGAGAAAGCAGTTATTTACAATGTCCAATGTGACACAGACAAGAGGACATAGACTGAAGCTGAGGGGGGACAGGTCCAGGACGAATATCAGGAAGTTCTGTTTCACGCAGTAAGTGGTGGACACCTGGAATGCTCTCCCAGAGGAAGTAATTGTAGAATCTACCGTTCTAGGATTTAAGGGTAAACTAGATGCACATCTCCCTAAGAGTGGCATAGAGTGATACGGGTAAGGGTAAATTAGATGCACTTCTCCCTTGAGAAGCATATAATGATATGAGGACTAAAACTATGCCAGGGTACACCTGGCGGGGCCTCCGCGTGTGCTGATCGCCGGAGTTGATGGACCCAGGGTCTGATCCGGAGATGGCAATTCTTATGTTCTTATGTACAGTGTGTACAGTGCATGCTGCACAGGAGCTCCTAAGGGCTGAAGAGGAATGTACTGTGAGCTTTAGGGAGAAGGAGAGGAGCTTCCCATCAAGGAGGATCAAGCAGAGATATGGAGTCTAACTGTGCTGAAGCGAGAAGTTGAACTGCTGGAACCCTGAGCCCTTTAAAGGGCTGAAATGAAGCAGGACAGGCTCTGGGGAAGAAGGGGGCGGGGCTTCCCGCCGAAGGGAGCTGGTCAGAAAGTGGAGAATCGGTGCGGTGAGGGGAACGATTTGGCCTCTCTTCCCCTCACTGTGCTGAGTTTCAAAGATGAGTCATTGAAGCCCCGAGCCCTTTAAAAGGCTGAAATGAAGCAGGGCAAGCTCTGGGGAAGAAGGGGGTGGGGCTGCCATCAAAGAGAGCTGATCCTCCCCTCTCCCGCCTTTCCTCCAAGTATACAGATTGAGATCTTTAACTCTGTCCCCATATACCTTATGACGCACCATTTTAGTAGCCTTCCTCTGGACCGACTCCATCCTTTTTATATCTTTTTGAAGGTGCGGCTTCCAGAATTGTACACAATATTCTAAATGAGGTCTCACCAGAGTCTTATATAGGGGCATCAATACCTCCAGTTTCCAAGCGAGAGCTCCCAGAAACCTGCTCATATTTCCTTACAGTCCTTAATTAGCCCCGCAGGAGTCCTTCTGAATTCTTGGATTTTCAACGTAACCTGCCATTTTCATAAGGCTCTTGACAAAGGCTCCGGAGATCATCTTTCACACTACAGAAGGCTTCCATAGAGAATTCTCAATATGGCTACAAGGAGGAGGAGGAGGAGAGTACAGGAGAGCCTTTGCACTTTATGTATTCTGCAAAGTCTCTTCAAAAATACAAACAATGGTTTGGCTTCACTTCTGGTTATATAAAAGAATTAAGAACCTGAATTAAAAAGAGGTATATACACCTGCAGAGGAATTCTATATACAAGAAGTTAGGCACAAATTAGGTGCCAAGCTTTTGGCATGGCAACAGGAGCAAATGGATGTTACGGGCCAAAACAAGGCTAAAACTGCAATTAGGTACTGTGACGCCCATAGGTAACTAACTATTCCATCAAACTTGGAATAAAAGAGAAAAATTTCTCAAAAGCAGCACAAAGTGACAGAAGGACATTTTTCACAGGAAAATGTCCAAGTCACAATTTTTGAAACTCAGATTTGAGACAGTTTTCTCCGCAGTTCATCTAAATCGAAGGGGGCATGTTGGTGGGCAAGATTTGGGCAGATCCAGGAGATTTTTCAGGAATAATGAAACAAGATTAAAAAAAAAGTCTAGGACAAAAAAATTGGGACCGTTTCATCTGGACCTGTTTCAATCATGACTAAGTCACAAAAAGGTACTCTAATTGACCAGCTGACCACTGAAGAGATGAAGGCATGATCCCCTCCCTCTTAATCTCCTATTAGTCACCGACTCCTTCCAACCCCTAAAGATGTGACAGTACATACCAGGCTCTGTGACAGCTTCAGTTATATTATGACTATTCCTATTAGAGTAGCAAGTTGTCCCAGGAGTAAGCTAGTGGTTATTGTTTTTATGTTTCAATGTGGGATAGGCACGCAAGATCTCTTAGAGAGAGGAAGAGATAATGGTTACTGCGGATGGGCAGACTGGATGGGCCATTCGGCCTTTATCTGCCATCATGTTTCTGTTTCTGTGTAGTGAAAGAGACCCAGGTCCTTATCCCACTCTAACCAGTACAGTTGTGGTGGAAATTGTGAGCCTTCAAAAACCCATAAAATACCAATTGTACCTAAAGTAGCAGACACTTGCAGACCTGAGGGCTTTCGTAGTTGTTTGCAGTTAAGTGCAATAGGTCTTTAGGTGTTTCTAGAGGGCTCACAATACAAAATATGGGTGTTAAGGTGGTATTTGTACTTGGGTCTCTATGTGAAATCCACTGCTTTCACCAATAGGCTGCTCCTTTCTCTTCTGGGATGCCTGTGACACAGAGCCATCCCTATGACTTGTTTTTGTGTGTTTTAAGGTACTATTTGCAAAAAAAAAAAAAAAAAAAAAATCTGCATAAAACCATCTGGAAAACAGCAATTTTTTTAAACAAAAAAATACAGGTTTTTCCAGTTCAAAATTTGCTGTGCTCAGGATGACTTTTTTAGATATTTGAAGCAAAACGTTTACAACTGGTCCTGGGGGGGTCAGAATATATAGCAAAGAAAACATTTTTTGAAAATAGAATAAACCAAACTGGCTCTTCTAATGAATTATTTTCCATAGTGAGAAATAATGTCTTCTATGTAATATAGGAATGATAAGAACATAACAGCAGCCTTACTGGGTCAGACCAATGGTCTATTGAGCCCAATAGCCCGTTCTCACGGTGGCCAATCCAGGTCACTAGTATTGGCCAAAACCCAAGGTGTAGAAACATTCCATGCTACCGATCCAGGGCAAGCAGTGGCTTCCCCCACGTCTTGGTAGACATTTTCATCTCTAGCCAACCTTTTGTGACCTTTTTTGGGGGGATAACATTAGGACAGTCATCTTTTCTTTTTGATCATAAAGATTTACCGTTCAATTTAGGAACAAACTGTATACAACTGTCTCTTTGGTCAGAATTTGCTCCACTTACTACACAGCAGGTGGAAAAATTAATGAGCTATATTAATAATTCTACTTTCTTCTTGGATGTTTGTAATCCAGTCTTAATTAAAACTATGAAGAAGAACGTATCTAATTATTTGGCAGGTTTAATGAATAGGTCTTTATCTGATAGTGAATATCCAAATAACCCCCCACCCCAGCAGTTAGACACTTTAAAAAAAGCAAAATGCTGGACAAATCTTGCCCTGGAAATTATCAACCTTTTTTTTTTTTGGGGGGGGGGGGGAGGGATTGGTCAAAATCTTTGAAAAGCTAGTACTATTCCAATTGCAAGTATTTTTTAGTGCATTCTATTTTGGATAGTTTTCAATTTGCCTTTCATCCAAAATTATCTACTGAAACTCTGTTAGAGCTGGCTTTGATTATGAGACACATTTTTTTTCATGGTAACAACAGTGGTTTAGACACAGTACATCTTAGGCTCCTTTTGGACAAACTGTTTGATTTGGGCATTAAAGGGAAAGTACCAAAAATACCAAGAGAGAAAAAAATATGTAAAAGAAGGGGCATAAAAAATCAAAACAAATAAGAACCCCTCACATTCAATCACATACACAATATAAATGTAACAAGCGTTGATAACAAACAAAGGATATATCTAATGAGCTTATAAATAATTATCAAAACTTTTATTCATCTCAAAATATCACAATATCACAATATAATTTAAATTTATAAAAAATCAATTACCATCAACATATAAACTTGTAGGACAAACCACACAACAAAGACAAAGGCTTCATGATCATGAAACGCAAAAAGGGATCCCAAAATAAAAATTCCCCCAGGAAAAATCATAAGGTCAAATATAAACAAACCAAAAGATTTACAATCTTAAAGACAATCCAGAGGAATAATCCAAAAATTATGATAATAATATAAACAGCAGCACAAATGCAGGACCAACGTGAGAAATAGTGCAACAGTTCAAAAAATCACAGTGACAGTCATCGACATAAAAAAGTATCAAAAGTTCAAATAGCAAAAAGTAAGTTCAAATGAAGACCAGGTAAATAAGCAAAAAATCCATACAAAAATAGAGCGAAAGCAAGAACAAGAAGCAAACCAGGGTGCAAGACACAATCCACAGGACCAGGAACAGAAACACCAAATGTTCACACAATCATGAAGCCCACCAGCTGTAGGAAACAGTTCCTTATCATTCTTCTTAACTCCTCCTTCCCTTAAAGGGAAAGTACCATAATGGTATCTAATCTTTTTCTAATCAGTTGCTCCAGGTTCAAAGAAATGACAAATTGGTTCAGTCCATTTTAGAATCAGGAGGACCTCAAGAGTCTTCCCTTTCCCAGTTTTAACTTCTATATGATGTCACTTTTCACAATGTTTTTGACTTTTTGAAGTTATGTCTCATTGCAATGAATACTTGGAAGACTGCAAATAAATTGAAATTAAATATGTCAAGAACTCAAGGGACCAAAGCTCACTTACTGGGCCTTTAACGATCGACGCAAAACCAGATCTAACCAGTTTAGCATTGAAATATTTCAGCTACTGCTGCAAATTGGTTACTTGAAAAGGTCTACAAACCTGTAGCTACTGAAGAATAGCTAAATATAAGTTCAATGCCAAATTCTTCACAAACCGCCAAAATATCCTCAACAAGGGAAAATTAATAATTATCTCAAAACTAAATTAATTTTTGTGTGCAAGGTCCTCAGTTAACACAACTCAGTTTATCGGGGCAAGCCCTGCCATGTTACATCCCCGGACCTTACTGCAACGATGTTTTAACATAAAGTGCAAACGTGTGCAAAGTGAAAAATGTGCCTATTTTTCTCCAATACATTTTTAGTGCAATGAAAATTGCTAGATTTATTTTCTTGATTTGGGGTTCAACTTCCCACAATGTACTCCCCTTCGAATACAAACTGTTTCTTGAATAAGCAAACTTTAAAATGAAAGTCCATCGTTCGTGCTGTATAGATGAATGCTCAACAGAGCTACGTTTCGGAGGCAGAAGACCTCCTTCCTCAAGAGCAATGGCACTGAACCTCTCACAAGTTAAAGAGGGAAGGGTGGGATCACGGAAAACTGAGTTGGATCCCAAATTAAAATGGCGCTCCAGCACAGATTGGTTAAACATGGTCTTTTCTGTGCTTTGTAGCAGCCTTCCATAATCATCTCGAAATGTATTAAAATGAGCACTCTGGGTGATGCACAAAATGAAGCATCAACCTTGAATGCTCCAAATTTAATGGCAGGTCTGGAGGAGCTAGTAGCATTGATAAGCGAGTGTTAGAAGCAAATCTCATGTGCGTGTGTCAAACGCATGTCTCATGCAGAGTAATGCATTTGGGGATTAATAATAGGAAGGAACTGTATATGTTGGGAGGAAAGAAGCTGATATGCACGGACGGGGAGAGGGACCTTGGGGTGATAGTGTCCGAAGATCTAAAGGCGAAAAAAACAGTGTGACAAGGCAGTGGCTGCTGCCAGAAGGATACTGGGCTGTATAAAGAGAAGCGTAGTCAGTAGAAGGAAGAAGGTGTTGATGCCCCTGTACAGGTCATTGGTGAGGCTCCACTTGGAGTACTGTGTTCAGTTTTGGAGACCGTATCTGGCGAAGGACGTAAGAAGACTTGAGGCGGTCCAGAGGAGGGCGACGAAAATGATAGGAGGCTTGCGCCAGAAGACGTATGAGGAGAGACTGGAAGCCCTGAATATGTATACCCTAGAGGAAAGGAGAGACAGGGGAGATATGATTCAGACGTTCAAATACTTGAAGGGTATTAACGTAGAACAAAATCTTTTCCAGAGAAAGGAAAATGGTAAAACCAGAGGACATAATTTGAGGTTGAGGGGTGGTAGATTCAGGGGCAATGTTAGGAAATTCTACTTTACGGAGAGGGTGGTGGATGCCTGGAATGCGCTCCTGAGAGAGGTGGTGGAGAGGAAAAGAAGTGTGGGATGAACACAGAGGATTTAGAATCAGAAAATAATATTAAATATTGAACTAAGGCCAGTACTGGGGCTGACTTGCACGGTCAGTGTCTGTATATGGCCGTTTGGTGGAGGATGTACTGGGGAGGGCTTCAATGGCTAGGAGGGTGTAGATGGACTGGAGTAAGTCTTAACAGAGATTTCAGCAGTTGGAACCCAAGCACAGTACCGGGTAAACTTTGGATTCTTGCCCAGAAATAGCTAAGAAGAAAAAATTAAAAAATTTAAATTGAATCAGGTTGGGCAGACTGGATGGACCATTCGGGTCTTTATCTGCCGTCATCTACTATGTTACTATGTTACTATGTGCGTTTGATAAAAGTTTTTTTTAAAAAAATGAGGTAAGAGCACCATGTCCTACCAAAGCAATGTAGAAAAAAAAGCATACATATCTTGTATTTTCACATTTGTATGGCTTGCTTGTAGGTAGTTCTCCACTTTCCTCCTCTGCCTCCCTCCCGTGAGATTGAGCGACACTTATCAGGCACACCCATGATTCACGCGCCTACAATGTAGTATCTCCTGGCACATGCGCACTTAAACTATTCTGCACGCGTGTCAGACACTTTCTCCAATGACTGATTGGATGGGATTTCTGCAGAAGTCCGTAAACCTCATTTGCACGCGAGGTTCTTTGAAAATCACTTGCTGTTTTGAAACTAGAAAATTTACCAGCACTGCAGCAACCCACAGGATTTTAACGTGGACCTCAACATCAGGGTCTCATATTACATTCTTGTCTGGGCAAACAGATGCATCAGCAGTGGCGTTATAAGGGGGGGAGGGGGTGGGGGCAGTCCACCTTGGGTGCTGTCTCAGTGGGGGCTCTGGCACCTCCTCCTCCTCTCTGCCCCTTCTTCTTATACACACGCACCCTCACTTCCTCCCCACTCCCACCGTACATCTAGCTCTACGCTGGCATGAGCAGCAATTCCAACCTGCTGCTCGTGCCAGCATCAGCTCTCCCTCCGATGTCAATTCCGGGTCCCGCACCTAGGAAGTGATGTCGGAGGGGAGAGCCGATGCCGACAGCAAGTTGGTGATGCTACTCACGCCAGAAAAGTTAAAGAGGTATGAGGAAAGGGAAGGGGACGGGGAAAGAATGGGGGCAGAGAAGATGGCAGGGGAGGGGCGCCACTGCTCCAGGTGCCTCTGACCCTCGTTACGCTACTGAGAATCAGTACTTGCTACTTTTCAGCTGGGCAACGTTACCATCCCAAGTATTTAGGTGTTATTTTAGATTCATTGTTGTCTTTTCAAACACGTTAAAAGAATGGTTGCAAATATTTTCTTCAGGGGGAGTTTATCAACAAACGCTTACATGCTAAAAATGCCCATTATTCCTATGGGCATCTTTAGCGTGCACTAACTTGGTAGCGCTCGTTGAATTCTCCCCTTAAAAGACTTAGGGCTAAAATGCCACGCACGCTAGCCGCCACTGCCTCCTTTTAAGCAGGCGGTAATTTTTCGGCTAGCGCGTGCTAATCGTGTTCGTGTGCTAAAAACGCTAGCGCACCTTAGTAAAAGGAGCCCTTATTATTTCTGGACCATTTTGCTACAATTATATATGAGTTAATTAATCCACATCTTAATTATTTCAATTCTTTCCTATTGGGCTTGTCAAAGAATATGATGGCAGTGCACTTGGCTCAAAATGCTGCAACGTGACCGATTAGTGGGACTGCTAGATCTGAACAGCATGGGAACACGTCACCCCTTTCTACCTTAAACGACACTGGTTACCATTTGAATCCAGAGTCCTGTTCAAGTTCTCATGCATCTGCTACAAAACAGTACTTGGTATGTCACCGAGTTATCTTAACCCACATTTCAATTTAAATTACAACAATAATTTACCTGTTTGCCTTTCCCTCATTAAAACTAGGTAGAGAATGACACGGTGACAAAATTCATCACCATTCCCGTCCCCGCGGATAACCGCAGGAAACCATTTTCATGTCATTCTTTAAGGAGAGAGGGAAGAATCAGAGTATGAATGGCCACAACCACTGACCCACAAGCTTTGCTTTGAAGAATGCTGGTGTAGAAGGACCGAGGTTGAAACAGACACGTGGTCGACTTTGAAAGCAACCATACAAGAAGCAACAAACCGCTATGTAAAATCAGTAAGTAAACAGCAAAGGAACAATAAGCCACAGTGGTTTACTGCGGAGATCTCAGACCTGATCAAGGAGAAGAAAAAAGCATTCATCTCTTACAAACAATCAGGGAAGCAGGACTCTAGAGCAGACTACCTGGCCAAATCAAAAGCCGTCAAAACAGCAGTCAGGGAGGCTAAATTCCTCATGGAGGAGTCTCTAGCAAAGAACATCCAGAAGGGAGATAAATCCTTCTTCAGGTATATCAGTGATAGAAGAAAAAACTCAGGCGGGATTGTACGTCTTAGGAAACCAGACGGAGACTATGTGGAAAAGGATTCGGAAAAAGCCCAACTATTAAATGAATACTTCTGCTCAGTCTTCACCCGAGAAGCGCCAGGGCTCGGCCCTCAGCTACAGACAAGGGTTGGCTCAGTTGACCCGTTTAGTAACTTTGAGTTTACGCCCAGCAGTGTCTACTGTGAGCTGTCAAAGCTCAAGGTTAACAAAGCAATGGGGCCGGACAACCTGCACCCCAGGGTGCTTAGGGAGCTGAGTGATGTCTTGGCGGAGCCACTGTCCGCGCTCTTCAACCTCTCCCTTAGTACAGGCAGCGTCCCGTTGGACTGGAGGACGGCTAACGTCATTCCACTCCACAAGAAAGGCTCAAAGATGGAGACAGCAAACTACAGACCAGTGAGTCTAACATCGATAGTGAGCAAACTAATGGAAACTCTAATCAAACACCAATTAGATAAGATCCTGGATGAGGAGAATCTACGGGATCCCCGACAACATGGATTTACTAAGGGGAGATCCTGCCAATCCAACCTGATCAGCTTCTTTGACTGGGTAACGGGGAAGCTGGATATTGGGGAGTCCCTGGACATCGTGTACCTGGACTTTAGCAAAGCATTCGATAGCGTACCACACCGCAGGTTACTGAGCAAGATGAGTTCTATAGGATTAGGTAACACATTGACGAAATGGGTTGGGAGCTGGCTTGGAGGTAGGCTCCAAAGAGTGGTGGTGAACGGCACCCCCTCCGAAATGACGGAGGTGATTAGTGGAGTACCACAGGGCTCAGTCTTGGGCCCAATCCTATTCAACATCTTTATAAGAGACTTGGCAGAAGGGCTTCAAGGTAAAATAACATTATTCGCCGATGACGCCAAACTGAGTAATGTAGTGGGCAAATGCACAACAGACGAAGATTCAGTGCCCGACAACATGATGCACGACCTACTCCTACTGGAGCGATGGTCTAGGACATGGCAACTCAACTTCAATGCCAAAAAATGCAAAGTTATGCACCTGGGCAGCCAGAATCCATGCAAGTCTTATACCCTTAATGGCGAGATCCTAGCAAAAACGGTAGCAGAACGAGACTTGGGGGTAATCGTCAGTGAGGACATGAAGTCTGCCAATCAAGTGGAGCAGGCTTCGTCCAAGGCAAGACAAATCATGGGCTGCATACAAAGGGGTTTCGTCAGTCGTAAGGCGGAAGTCATTATGCCATTGTATAGATCCATGGTGAGGCCCCACCTGGAATACTGTGTGCAATTCTGGAGGCCGCATTATCGCAAGGATGTGCTGAGACTGGAGTCGGTGCAAAGAATGGCCACCCGGATGGTCTCGGGACTCAAGGATCTACCATACAAAAAACGGCTTGACAAATTACAGCTATACTCGCTCGAGGAGCGCAGAGAGAGGGGGGACATGATCGAGACGTTCAAGTATCTTACAGGCCGCATCGAGGCGGAGGAAGATATCTTCTTTTTCAAGGGTCCCACGACAACAAGAGGGCATCCGTTGAAAATCAGGGGCGGGAAACTACGAGGTGACACCAGGAAATTCTTTTTCACTGAAAGAGTGGTTGATCGCTGGAATAGTCTTCCACTACAGGTGATTGAGGCCAGCAGCGTGCCTGATTTTAAGGCCAAATGGGATCGGCACATGGGATCTATTCACAGGGCAAAGGTAGGGGAGGGACATTAAGGTGGGCAGACTAGATGGGCCGTGGGCCCTTATCTGCCGTCTATTTCTATGTTTCTATGACACTACAGAATGACAGTCTGTGGTATCCAGAGCAGATATTGTAATGTCATAATGCCTCATTCCACCAGTGCCTAAGAGCCAATCACATCAGTGATGTCACAATGGCTTCATTATCCTTGGCTCACATAAGAATCAGAGTATGAATGGCCACAACCACTGACCCGCAAGCTTTGCTTTGAAGAATGCTGGTGTAGAAGGACTGAGGTTGAAATAGACACTAGAAAATGACATGGGATTATTTCCCGCGGTTATCCGCGGGGACAGGAATGGTGATGAATTTTGTCACCGTGTCATTCTCTAAAACTAGGTCACTTCAAAAGGTTCCTTGACAAAACCTTCTCTTTTCAGGCAGCTAAACTGAATCCATGGCTCGCCCACTCGTGCTTAATGCCCCCTCCTATCTTGACTTCAGAAAGCAGCTCAAAACGCAATTATTTCACAGATTGAACTCTTAATGCATCCTTCTACTTCTTCTTTTGACTACCTCTCCTCTTTACTACTGTTGAAAGCTCACTTTGGGCAGCCACAGATGTTTTATTCAGCATATGCGGACCCCTGAGCCCCAAGCTGGCTTCAGAAGTCCCCAAACCAGGAAGTTTCAGAGATGTTTATACATTCTTCTGGCTATACAACTGAATTCTAGAAAAAAACTTTTCACGTGCTACTTTTCTTAACAATCATTGATCCTAAGCTCACACTAGCAGGTCACTTATCTAAACCCTGCAGTCTTTCTGTTACATGTCCAGGAGGGCGGAATACAATATCGTATGCTGAGATAGTCATAAGAAGCTAGAACACCCAAGCTAAAACACCCAGTGAAGGCAGGCTAGAACATGAGATAAGTTAGGTCTGCAGCTAAACATAATTCAGCATTTTATTAAAGAGAAAACTTAGTTCAACACTTAGGAAAACCAGTTCCAGACTCCTTCACTGTTACCCTTCCACTTATGGCCTATAACCACTTCCTATTCCTCTTCTTACATAACCTGCCAACCACAATGATCATCTCAGTGTTCGTATTTTTTTGTTTAGATGCTGTGAACCGCCTAGAACTCCCTGGGTTTGGCGGTATACAAAAATAAAATTATTATTATTATATTTCAGCAATTTTGAGAGGACTGCACTGGCTACAAGGTGTTTCTCAAGTCGGTCCCGGAGTACCACTTTGGCAGTCAGGTTTTCAGGATTATGGATGGACAAGATCTGCATCAAATGGAGGCAATGTATGCATTCCAATGTCTTGCCCATTCATTGTGGATATCCTGAAAACCTGACCGACTTGAGAAACAAAAGCATAGCCAGTTCAAAGTTTTGATTTTAATTTTCATAGCTCTGAAAGGTAAATTACTTTAAATTCTAGCTATATGTCACCTTAAGGATCTTCTGCCCCTAAGCATTCAGCAGAAAAACTGTTACTTGACCCCGTATTTGACTTTAGGAATACAGGATTACAATGTTAATGTTGAAGGGCTTGTTTATGGAATTCACTTCCTTTTGAATTATGCTCTATGCAGGATTATTTGAAGTTTCAAAAAGAACTCGAGGCATTTTTATTTCAAATGGCTTTTAGATAATTCTATGAAATTCAATGTATTTATTTATTTAATTTTTTTCTATCTCGTTCTTCCCAAAGAGCTCAGAACAGGTTAACATACATAATATACAGTTAATAGGTTACAATTTGCCATAGTTACAGTACACATTTTTCAATACAAGTCTTTATCCTTACTCGACACATACTAGGGATCTAATACGTTTTTATCCTTACTGGATACATACTAGGGATCTAATACCAATATATACAGGGTGCCCACAAAAACACTCCTTGATTTTAAATGATTACAAAATCAAAACTTATTGGAATGTTTATAAATAAGATAAGATGGCAGCAAATACAAGTCCCAAAAAGTACAGTTAGCAAGATCTTACCCAATCGCTTGCACTTTCACCCTTATAAGCTGCAACTGGTGCAGAAGTTACAACCTTCAGACAATGCAATGTGACAAAATGACCAGGTGTTCCTCAAGTGGCCTCTGAGACACCGGACATTACTGTTTGTGACTTTTGGGATTCGTGAAAGACAGAGTGTACGTACTTCTACTACCTGCAACTATGGATGATCTGCAGGAACGCATCACTGAAGCTATAAACGCGATCGCACCGGATATGCTTCGGAGAGTCCGGTCCGAGCTCGATTATCGCATCAATGTTTGCCAAGCAACAGGTGGGGCGCACATCGAGTGTATGTAATCAACAGATACCATATGAAACTTTATGAGTTGATGAAACTGTAGCCTCAAAGGTGAAAGAATATTGCAATAAATTTTGGTTTTGTAACCATTTATAATCAAGGAGTGTTTTTGGGGGGCACCCTGTATAATTATCTTGTCTAGCTAATAACTGTTATTTTATATATGTTGTTTTTTTTTCATGTTTTAAATTTTTATTGATTTTTTCTTCATATAACAACAAGTGTGTCATAAAGATTCATACAATTATCTTAAGTATACACTTGATATATCTATAACATATTGTACATACAATATATCTTATATAATCCTTACTATAATTTTAGACATCATATAAAAATTTTTAATAATGTTATCAACTATTATTCAATTATGAATCCCTTTCCCTCCCCTTATTTTGTTAATTGCACACAATATAACAACTATTATAATAATTTATTTATGTATTTATGATAAAGAGAATAAACCAACCCCCCCCTCCTTTATCCAGTATCTTATTATGGGAAAAATTTTATCAATCATTACAAAAATCTGTTAATGGTCCCCAAATCTTTTTAAACTTATCGATATAACCTTTTTGTGTTGCAAATGTACGCTCCATCTTATATACATGGCAAACTGAATTCCACCAAAAATTGTAATTTAATCTGTCATAATTTTTCCAATTATATGTTATATGTAAGCAGGTACCTAGAGAGGAAGCATCTAAAAGATGTGTAGTCTTGCTTATCATATGCAAAACCATCTCAATGTCCTTGATGTTCCTTTAATTTTCTTTTAAACTTTTTTTAGGCCTCAGACTAATGGCACCTAATGGCTAGTCTGAGGCCTAAAAAAAGTTTAAAAGAAAATTAAAGGAACATCAAGGACATTGAGATGGTTTTGCATTAGTTATGTTTTCAATGTCTTACATTTGACTGCAGGAGATACTGTCTTGCTTATCATGTCATACCTTTTCAGTTCTTAGTCATGATATTTATCTATTTCACACGTACTATACTGCGATAACGTACAGGACAGACCTAAACAGTTTACAGACTTAAAAAAAAAATCCCATAAAGGAAAAGAATGCCAGAATTATGACAGAAAAGAATAATACCAAACATACAATACACAGGGTAGAAATCACATAACGAGGACAGTGTGTGTATGTGTGTGCATGTGTGTGTGTGTGTGTGTGGGGGGGGGGGCAGTGTCTCTGCAAGAACAGAACAATCACAACAAGGTCTCATACCCTCCAGTTATCCTGTGGGGAAAGCTTAGGAAAACAGCCATGTCTTAACTACTACTTTAAAATCTTAGAGTGAAGAACTGTGAATGGCGAGTGGAAGGGAGTTCTAGGTGAACATGGCTGTGAAATAAAACATACACATCCAAATTTACTCTTGCTTCAACTGGGAGCCAGTATAATTTATGGTCTGCCTCTTTTGGAGTAAAAATTTATTGAACAGAGGTATTTTGGACAATACACAATCTGCAAATATTTTTTTGATAATTTGAAAGATAAGCAATGTTACAATAATCCAGATTACTCAAGACCAGAAACTATACTAGCAATCTAAAAGACACATCAAAATATGAGTTTAGGGGCTCATAATCGAAAGAGAAATAGGTCCAAAAACTGGCCTAAGTCAGCACTTGGATGAACATTTCTCAAATACGTCCAAGTGCCGATACCAAAAACGGGTTTTGGACGTATTTCTAAACAACCTACGCCTTCATAGTGCCGCTGAATGACCAAAGCTAAATGGGGCGTTTCGGGAGGAGTGTCGAAGGCGGGAGTTGGGCGGGACGTGGGTCGGGTTAGACTTCGTCGTACACCATATATAACTGAAAGTTATACAGCCCACGATTGACAGAACTTGGACGTTGTGACTTAGACCATGTAAAACATGGTCTAAGTCACAAAAACCTACCTAAACTCACCAGATAAGCACGCAAACACATAAAACAGACCCCCACACATTACCCCAGTGATCACTGCTCCCCCACCCCCATAAAAATATTAATCACAACTTTAAAATTCAGCCTCCAGACCATCATCACCTGGCCGCCTAGTCGTCCAGCACAGAGGCGGCTTAAGCCGTCTTGAGGGTGGGTTAGGGATTCATGGAGAGGAGGACCCATGCCCATAAGCCCCTGCAATCACTGCATTGATACTTAAACATGTGCACTCCCCTATACAACCCCAAAACCCTTTTGTACTGGCATATAAGTAGTTCCTGCAGCCATAAGGGCTATTGGGGTGGTAGATAAATGGGTCTAGAGGATTCTGGAGGTGATTTGGGGGGCTCACCTTTATCTATAAGGGAGCTGTAGGGAGCAGAAGACATGACACCCTTTTTATGAAGTTCACAGCAGCACTCTATAAGGTACCCCGCTATTTAGGTGGCATGTCTGGGTGTTCAGCCTATCACTTTGCAGACCCCTCCCACGTCCAAAAGGGCTTGTTCTAGGTGTTTTTGACTTGGGACCAAAATGTGGTATAATGATGGACGATTTAGCAGCTTGGACGATCAGATCGGCAGGATGTATAATTAGACGATTTTCAAAATGAAAAAAAATTTGGATGTATTTTTTGAAAATGTGTCTTAAGCTGCTTTTTAACTTTGGACAACTTGCGAGATGGGCATAAACCGACTTAGGTGTCCCTTTCGATTATGCCCCTCCACCTGTTCGTACTTTCAATATAAAAGCTTTTCCAAACCAGAGAATCAATCTGAGCATTCATGGAGAGATTCTGATCCAAAATGACTCCTAAGATTCTAATTGTGTTTTTTATCTGGTATGAAGTACCATTTAAATCCAAACTGAACTCAATGTTCCTTTTGCATGGAGTAGCAAAGAAGAATTTAGTATTATCTGAGTTGAGTTTCAATTTAAACGCGTTCATCCATTGTTTAATAGAGAGTTCAGCAAATATCAACTGCTTTGCTTGGGACAAAGAAGTGGGTGGAAAAAAGGGTGCGTCCTGTGGAGGGAATACCCAACCACCCCCTGGCCATTACTTTATTTCAACCGCCGCCCGCTGCCGCTGCTACTGGTCTCTCAATGCCACCATACGTAGAGAAAAGGCCAGGCAGGTGCAGCGATTGCACTCCGCTGGCCCAGAAGCTTTACCTCCGACATCAGAATTGAGGTCGGGGGTAAGGCTTCTGGGCCGGTGGCATGAATTGCTGCTCCCGCCTGGCCCTTCCCAGCAATTCGTTCCGTGCCAGGTCCCTGCTTGTCCCTCGACCTGCAGCTGAGCCAGTTGTCCAAACCCCCTCCTTCCCCCGCCACTGCTGCTTCGTTGACGTATCCTCACAGCGGCAGCAGCGGGAGGTAATTAAATTCAGCGGGTGGGCGGGAAAGGACAAAGGCTGGAAGGCAGTGAGGGAAACATAGGAGGGAGGGAGGGAAGGAGGGCTAATTGTTGGGCCTGAGTTGAGGGGGAGAGAGGACAAAGGCTGGAAGGCAGTGAGGGGCACGTAGGAGGGAGGGAGGAAGGAAGAGACAATTGTTGGGCCTGAGGAAGGAAAGAAAGAAATCACCAGACAACCAAAGGTAGGAAAAATGATTTTATTTTCAATTTAGTGATCAAAATGTGTCAGTTTTGAGAATTTATATCTGTCTATATTTTGCACTATATTTGTAGTTGTTACTGAGGTGACATTGCATATTTTAAAAAGTCATCTACCTTGACATCTGTGTCCTGTCCCTATCTACCACTAGACCACCAGAGGAGGGACAGGGTACAAAGCCTGGCAGGGAGGGGGGACAGGGTGTAGAGCTTGGCAAGGAGTGAGGGGGTAGGTGCAGAGCCTGGCAGGGAGAATTTGGTTCAGAATGTTTTTTCTTGTTTTCCTGCTCTACATTTAGGGTGTGTCTTATGGTCAGGTGCGTCTTATGGAGCAAAAAATATGGTAATTGATATATAATGCATTTGATGTAAGATTTAAGTGTTGGTAGAAAGCACTTTAGGTAAGATTGTATATAGTGGACTAGTCTGTAAACCGCATTGATTTGAACAGAATGGCAATATAGCCACTGGAGGTATGTTAAATGCCACCAGTGAAAAGTACTGTATATACAGTATGTTATACAGTAATTGAAATATAATAGTTGCTTTAAAGAAGCATAGCAATATTAATGAAAAAAATATTGAGGGGAAGATTTTCTGATTTATGATAGAATGTTTAAATTGAAATGGAGAGTTGGATTACATACCACCCAGATTGATAAGCACATCTGAAAACTTTCCCCCTCCCAGTACTGAAAGGTGAATTTTGTTAATTCTGGAGACTTACTTTTATATTTGTGGACACCATTTATTATGTAAGTTAAAGCCAAGTACTAAAGAAGTATAGTAAATGAGAAATAAATTAATCATATGAGAAGTTCATCAGCTACCCCCGAGGTTTAGAAACATAGAAACATAGAATAAGACGGCAGAAAAGGGCCTTTGGCCCAACGAGTTTGCCCACTCAAATAACCCTCCCCCCTAAGTTCTTCTGTGAAGTGAACCCACATGTTGATCCCATTTGTTTTTAAAGTCAGTCACGTTACTGGCTTCAACTACTTGAAGTGGAAGATCGTTCCAACGGTCAACCACCCTTTTGGTGAAGAAGTACTTCCTAATGTCACTATGAAATCTCCTGCCCCTGATTTTTAGCGGACGCCCTCTTCTCGCCGTAGGGCCTGTAAGGAAAAAGATGTCTTCTTCCATCTCAATACGACCAGTAACGTATTTGAACATCTCTATCATGTCACCCCTCTCTCTGCGTTCCTCGAGAGAGTAAAGCTGCAACTTACCTAGATGTTCTTCATATGGGATATCCTTGAGACCTGAGACCATCTTGGTGGCCAATTGTTGAACTGATTCCATTCTCAGCACATCCTTCCAATAATGTGGCCTCCAAAATTGCACAGAGTATTCCAGATGTGATCTCACCATGGACCTGTACAGCGGCATTACCACCTCGGGCTTTCGGCTGACAAAACTTCTCCGGATGCAACCCAGCATTTGTCTAGCCTTGATTGAGGCTTTCTCTACTTGATTGGCTGTCTTCATATCTTCACTAATGATTACTCCCAGGTCCCATTCTGCCACAGTTCTAGTTAAGGTCTCACCATTCAGAGTGTAGGTTCTGCATGGGTTTCTGCTACCAAGGTGCATAACTTTACACTTCTTGGCATTAAAATTCAGCTGCCAAATAGTAGACCAGTGTTCCAGTAAAAGTAGGTCCTGTGTCATAGTGTCGGGTACGATACCTCCGCCCACTATGTTACATAATTTAGTATCATCGGCAAATAACGCAATTTTACCCCGAAGTCCCTGAGGCAAATCATATATGAAGATATTAAATAGGATTGGACCCAGGACTGAGCCCTGCGGTACTGCACTGTGCACTTCCGACTTTTCAGAGGGAGTACCGTTTACCACCACCCTCTGATGTCTGCCACTGAGCCAGTCCTTAACCCATGCAGTTAATATTTCTCCTAGCCCCAACGAATTCATCTTGTTCAAAAGTCTATGGTGAGGGACACTATCAAAAGCCTTGCTGAAGTCCAGATACACTACATCTAGGGACTCTCCCTTATCTAGTTCCTTTGTTACCCAGTCAAAGAAACTGATCAGGTTGGATTGGCAGGATCTCCCCTTTGTAAATCCATGTTGGTGGGGATCCCTCAACCTCTCATCATCCAGGACCATATCTAATTTGTGTTTAATCAATGTTTCCATAAGTTTACACACTATTGGCGTGAGACTATCCGGTCTGTAATTTGCAGTCTCTAACCTGCATCCCTTTTTGTGGAGCGGAATGACGTTAGCTGTTCTCCAGTCTAATGGAACTTTTCCCATGCTCAGAGAAAGGTTGAAGAGTGCGGCTAACGGCTCTGCCAGGACATCACTCAATTCCCTAAGCACTCTGGGGTGCAATTTATCCACTCCCATTGGTTTATTCACTTTGAGCCTTGACAATTCTTGGTAGATGATGCTGGTGGAAAATTCCTGAATGGGTCTTCTGAGCTCTCCCTTGTTTGCAGCTGTGGACCGGATCCTGGTGCCTCACAGGTAAAGACTGAGCAGAAGTATTTGTTCAACAGTTTGGCTTTATCGGAGTCTGATTCTGCAAAGTTGCCATCGGGTTTTCTCAGGCGCACTATCCCGTCTGTATTCCTCTTTCTATCACTAACATACCTGAAGAAAGATTTATCCCCTTTTTTAATATTCCTAGCTAAATTTTCTTCCATCCGGAGTTTGGCGTTTCTGACCGCTGTTTTGACACTTCTAGATTTCTCTAGATAAGCTTATTTGTCTTCTGGTCGTTGTGATCGTTCGTGGTATACAAATGCTCTTTTCTTCTGTTTTACGAGTTCCGAGATCTCCGCAGAGACAGAAATTATGGAACTCTGTGTGCTATACCTATAGCTTTCAGGATTACAAATCTTTGCCATATCTTCCCTGAATGTTCTTTTTTCTAGGCCGTTCCACACCTCTAAGAGCTTCTTTTACAAAGGCACGTTAGGGCCTTAACGCGCGGAATAGTGCGTGCTAAAATGTCACGCACGCTAGTCGCTACCGCCTCCTCTCGAGCAGGTGGTAGTTTTTCGGCTAGCGCATGCAATTGCGCGTGCTAATCCGGTGCATGCGCTAAAAACGCTAGCGTACCTTCGTAAAAGGAGCCCTAAGTGTTTTTGTTTGTGCGTGCTTTGTTGTCTTGTTTGTCGTTAGCATTTTTTCTAGGTCTATTATGTCATTTACAAGGAGAGTAACCAGAATTGCATTCACTATTAAAAACTGGATGCATGATGGAATTTCTTAATGTCAAAAATGATGTTTTCTCTTTTGCTTGCAAAAACCTAGTTAATAATTCATAACATTCTATTAGACTTTTTGACCACCCATGTGCCTGAAAGCCAGAGGACCGAGAGTGGGATTATATTTATAAAGCCCATTATCTCATACATTAGTCCATTTACTGCATCCATATCATACTTCCCTATAATAATAATAACAGTTTATATACAGCAATACCGTTAAGTTCTATGCGGTTTACAATAGATTAAGCGAGGTACAAATTGATTGAATTTAAGAGGTGGGAAGAGGAGAGTTAATAGGACCGGAAATGCGTTGTTGAGGAGAAAGAGATTAATAGGACAGAGGAATCACTATGGAGGAGAAAAAAGATGAGTGGGTCAGTTGTCTAGATACTATAGGGTCCTCTGACTAAGATGCAGTAAAAAGTGACCTTAGTACGTCCTTACATAGGTTTTTCCTGCATGCCCAGGCTATTTTTACTTTGTATTAATGGCCATGTCCTAATGTTGCCATTGGCGCATGGCTATTTAAAAAAAAAAAAAAAAATTACTACATAAGCACTGAGACCCGGATTCTATATAAGGCGCCTTAAGTTAGAAAAGAAAGAAAAAAGCAATTAAAATAAAAAAATGTAAGCACCTAAAAAAAAAATAAATCACCAGATTTATGCCTACAGAGGCGCTTGTATTAGGCATCGTAAAGCATCTCCATAGGCATGTAGGTCTTGAAAACTCTGGCCTACATTACCAGAGGCTTGGAAGAAGAGAGCGTTGGTTTCAAAGTTGGTGTATGAAATATAAACAATCTGTTCTATGCAAATGATGAAACGCTCATCACCAGTAGGAAAGAAGACCTGCTGTATCTACTGAGAAAAGTCAAAGCCGAAAGTCATAATATGGGATTAGAACTGAAACAAGACGATGATCATGAACACAGAAAATGATGAAGATTTTGAGCTTGAAGGCAATAGAATAGAAATTGTAAAGGATTTCAATCTCTTGCGCTCTTTCATAAACAAAGAAGCAACTAGCAGGGAAGAAATACTCTGCAGAATAGCACTTGGTCACTCTTCAATGAAGGCTCTTGACAAAGGAAATTACACTCCAAACAAAGATAAGACTAGTTCACACACTCATTTTCTCAGTGGTCAGTTACAGAAGCAAGACAGAAAGAAGATTGACTCCTTTGAGCTTTGGTGCTAGAGAAGGATTTTACGCATGTTATGGACTGCCAGAAGAACTAACAAATCGATTCTGGAAGAGATCAAACCAGTTATGCCACTCATAGCCCAAATGATGAAGTTACGATTGTCTTATTTTGGTTATACTGTCAGAAGGGAAAGATCATTGGAGAAGGACATCATGTTTGGGAAGATTGAAGGAACCAGGCAAAGAGGGCGACTTGCAATCAAATGGCTGGACACGCTGAAAACAACCATGGGGATGACTAGCACAAAACCAATTTCTTTTTACATCTATAATTCATCAAGTTGCTAGGACTCGAACACAAGTCGATGGCACCTAACAGATTAACTTTATCATTTTTTTAAATTAGCTTTAAATGGTGTTTTCAATTAAAATGGAAATTAAGCTAATTAAAAACTGTGGAATTCTGCACAGAATTTGGCTAACCTAGGCACCATCTAATATAATAAAATGCTAGGCCGCGCATGCGCACTCAAAAGTCGTGTTCCCTGATCCGTCCCGGACATGAGAGTGCGCATGCGCGCCCCCGGCTCTCACTGTGCACTATGCTCAAGCTGCCACCACGGCTCCTCTCTCGAACTGCACCAGGATCGAGAGAGGAGCTGCGGCGGGGGCTTGAGCATAAGCGCGATTGTTGTCCCCCTACCTAGCCGCGAGGCTGCGGCGGCCTTCCTCACCCGGCTCTCAAGGCTGGCGGCCGGCAAACCCTAATGCTGACATTGAATCCAAGTAAACAACCGGGGCTGCCTAAAGAAACAAAGTTCCACGGTGCGGCTGAGCTCTGGCAACTGGTAATCCACCTCTAATGCTCCCTATCACCTACTCCCGCTGCAAAATAAAGCGCTGTTCATAAATGGAGGCACGGAGCCGCGACGACGGGTTTGAACAAAAGCAGCTCCCTCTTAATTTAAGGTAAGTCACCATCCCTTCTCGCGTTCTCAAAAAAATACAAACTGCTGCACAAGAAAATGGACAGGGGAAGAAATGCTGCAGCAGCTGCTGTACAGGGAAGTGGGGAGGGAGGAAAATGCTGCACAGGGAAGTAGGGAAGGGGGAAATGCTGATGCACAGGGAAATGGAGGGGGAGGGAATGCTGATATGGCTACTGTACAGGAAAGGGGACAAGGGGAGATAAATGCTGCATAGGGGGCAGGAAGAGAGACAAATAGAAAGACAAATAATAGGAGGGAGGGAAACAGAAAGAAAAGAAGAAAGACACAAGGGCAGGGAGAGAGACAGAAAGAAAGAAAGACAGACATACATATATTCTAGCACCCGTTAATGTAACGGGCTTAAAGACTAGTTTATATCATAAAAATGTATTTGTATACCACAATACCTTGAAGTTCTATGTGGTTAACAATAAAAAGAGAAAGCTGAACACATGCAACGAAATACAAACGTCAAACTTACAAACATTTTGTATATAAGTAAGTCTTTAACAATTTCCTAAAATGTTGATAAGAAATAGAGGTAAAAATCAAATTAAACTAGCCCAAGCTGCAGTTCCTCCTGAAATGAGGAACTGTTGAATATATCTTTTATATGAACAGCCTTTAACAGAAGGAAAAGTAAATAAAGCATGAAAACGCTGTGAACGTCTTGAATTAGCAAAATTGAAATGATCCACGAGATAGTTTGGTACGAGGCCAAGCAATACTTTATAAAATACACATCCAAATTTAAATATTACTCTTGCTTCAACTGGGAGCCAGTATAATTTATGATAAGGTGTTACATGGTCTGCCTCTTTTGGATGAAAAATTAATTGAACAGAGGCATTTTGGACAATACACAATCTGCGAATATTTTTTTGATAATTTGAAAGATAAACAATGTTACAATAATCCAGATTACTCAAGACCAGAAACTATACTAGCAATCTAAAAGACACATTAAAATATGAGCTTACTGTTCGTAGTTTCAATATAAAAGCTTTTCCAAACCAGAGAATCAATCTGAGCATTCATTGAGAGATTCTGATCCGAAATGACTCCTAAGATTCTAATTGTAGTTTTTATCCGGTATGAAGTACCATTTAAATCTAAACTGAACTCAATGCTCCTTTTGCATGGAGTAGAAAAGGAGAATTTAATTTTATCTGAGTTGAGTTTCAATTTAAACGCGTTCATCCATTGTTTAATAGAGATGGCAGCAGATATCAACTGCTTTGCTTGGGACAAAGAAGAAAAAATAGAAATCACTATAGCTGTCAATCAGCGTAACTATAAAGTCTGATGCCCAGGCTGGACCAACCTGGATCCCCAAAAAGCCAAATAAATATTAAAAAGAAGAGGAGAGATAGGAGACCCCTGAGGGACTCCGCTAGGATCACTCCAATTATAGAATCCGGCCCTTACTCCACCCATTTTGTAGATGGTAAGGGCTTAAGTGGTATTCCTGAGCTAACCAATTAGCACACACTAATTAGCGCAGTAACACCCACTCTCTGCCCCTTGACATGCTCCTCTGAAAGTGTAAATTACATATATATTTAGCAGGTGGTTAGCACACATATATTCGGCAGGTACCACAGGTCACCTGAAAGCGTCCTGTGGTACACCATTTTAAGCTGTGTTAGGTTCACATTAGTGTCTAATGCAGTTTAGTAGAAAGGCCCCTATATAAATAATCTTAAATGCTCCCTGTATTCTTGTTCTCCAAATCCTGAAATATTTTGAGAATTTGTGGAAGATTTTAACTTATGCACTGCAACTTGCTTTGTTGTCTTGTTAAGTAAAACCTGAAGCACTATAATCTAGACCAGGGATGTCAAAGTCCCTCCTCGAGGGCCGCAATCCAGTCGGGTTTTCAGGATTTCCCCAATGAATATGCATGAGGTTTATTTGCATGCACTGCTTTCATTGGATGCTAATAGATCTCATGCATATTCATTGGAGAAATTCTGAAAACCCGACTAGATTGCGGCCCTCGAGGAGGGACTTTGACACCCCTGATCTAGGCCCAGCTGGTATATGTGAGACTAGACCAATAACATTACATTCTAGGGTGGGCTGGGCATTGTGTTTTAGAGTCACTGTCATTGTAATCTGATTTGTTCCTCTATTCTTTCCAAGTCGGATTTTAGAAACTGTGAATACAAAATACAATTTATAAATACTTAAAGGGAAATCCATGTTTTTTCAGTGTGTGTTATTCATTTTGGAGAAGAGAGACTGCAGAGGGAGAAGTAAGATTGATAAAAATCATAGTATATCGGAAGAAAAGGCTGCAAGTGAATAATTTATTTTAGAAGAAAAATTCTGGAAGGCTACAGATAAGTGATTTATAGATCTATTCTAATCCTTAGGTTTGTATACCGCATCATCTCCACGTTCGTAGAGCTCAACGCGGTTTACAGTAGGAGAAATAGGAAGGAACTACAACAGAGGGTTAGAGGTAGAAGTGTGAAGATATAAAACTAAAATCAATTTGAAAGCTAGGAAGGGATCATTCTGGTTCAGAAGAAGAAAGTGTGGACTTTACATAAAATATATTCATTTTTTGTAGGTTAGGACTAGCAGTTAGGGGGTTAGGACTAGCAATCATAGGGGGTGGGCAAACAATCCACACTCTTCATTGGAACTTAATTCATCCAGGACAGAATTGGGGTTCCGAAAGAAAAGGATATACTTAAAAACAGAAGGGAAAATATTCAACCCAGGGCAGCTAGCATTTTTTTTTTTAAACTGCTGACTGCCACAGTTAAGCTGACACCTGACATTCAGTGCTAGTAACCAGATACTAACCAATGCTGAATATTTGGTTTCAGTGCAGACCCAGAAGGGTTCTGTTTAGTGAGAAACAAACTGGACACAGTTAGGACAGCGTTTTTGCCATCCTAAACTTTTATCTGGTTAGCGGTTTAAAATGATTGCTAACTGGATAAATAATAATAACAGTTTATATACCTCAGGACCGTGAAGTTCTATGCGGTTTACAATGATTAGAAATATTACAGATTGAGTGAATAAACAAAGTTACAGATTTAGCGACAGGTGGTTCTTGCGCTCGGTTGTTAAGGACTAAGATTGAGTAGGTTGGTTTCCTAAGTATTTCAGGAATAGACGTGTTTTCAGGCGTTTCCTGAATTCTCCATAGGTAGTAGGCACAAGCAATTGTTCAAGGTCTTTACCCCATAACGCTGCTTGATGTGCGAGAAGATGTTGATGATGACTTTTAAATTTACAACCTCTAAACCGTGGAGAAACGAAGTTCAGGTGTGAGCTTCGCTTGTGTCTGTTGGTTGAGAAAGAGAAAAGGTCTGTTATGTATTTAGGGGCTAAGCCATAGAGTACCTTGAAGCAAAAACAACCAAACTTGAATTTCACACGTGCCTCCATCGGTGGCCAGTGTAAGAGTCGATAGGGAGGTGTCACATGATCAAACTTCTTCAGTCCACAAAGTAGTCTAACCGCTGTATTTTGAACCAGTTGCAATCGCCACATGTATTTCTGGGGGAGTGCCGAGTAGGCGATGTTACAATAATCGAGTTGACTCAGAATAACGGATTGTATTAGAATTCGAAATGATGAGGCATCGAAGTAAGCTCTGATGGACCGAAGTTTCCAGAGGGTGTGAAAGATTTTTCTGATCAAGGAGTCTACCTGGTCTTTCATGGTCAGGTTTAAGCTTTGCCCATGGACCACCCTCACATTATTCAGATGCTGTCAAGATGGTCCAGAGGAGATATTCAGCAGCACCTGCTAACTGGATAAATGCTTCTGAATATCAGCCCAGAGTCTCCAAGCAAAAGTCATAACAATATCAATGGCAGGAAACAAAAAGAGCATCCAGCATTCATATTTGTTTTTTCAGAACTCCTCTGTATTTCTTTTACTTCTGTACACTGTCAGATGCTGGTTTCCCTCCAGTGAGGAGCACCACCGACAGTCTCTTATCTTTGTAGATCCCAGCGATGACCTCATTGTTCCCTCCTTCTTCTTAGGACCAGGATGCTCCGTTTTCTTCAACTGCTCCTTCCTTTTTCCTTTTTAGAAGTGGTGTTGAACAGGTTCCCAGTTTCAGCTTACACCTTAAAGCAGAGGGTGGGGTAATATCAGTTTGCAAAGGCCGCAACCCAGTTGGCAAGCACTGCTGCCCTTGTATGCAAATAGATCTCATGCATATTCATTGGATAACTCAAATTCTTAAAACCAGCTATTAAATATTTAATACAAACAAGTATTATCTTAATCAATTCAATTTTAATATTATCTCCCAAAATTCATTTCATTACAGTACTTTTACAACTTACCAATACTTAATTTATTAATAAATATCAGAATAATTTAGTCAGTGAACCTAATCCTCATCAACTCACACTCACTTCTCAACTTTCACACACATAGTCATTATGATTACTTTTATCCAAAACTGGATCTTAGTTACCGTATTTTTCACTCCATAAGACACACTTTTCCCCCCCCAAAAAAGTGGGTGGAAAAAGGGGTGGAGTCCTATGGAGTGAATACCCAACCCCCCCATTATCTTATTTAGATTGCCACTGCTGCTCGCCCTTCACCCGCCGCCGCTGCTGCTGGTTGCTCACTGCCGCGGAAAGTAGAGGAAGGGAAAGGCCAGGCGACTCCAGCAATTACACGCCGCCAGCCCAGAAGCCTTACCCCCCGATGTCAATTCTGACGTCGGGAGTAAGGCTTCTGGGCTGGCGTGCAATTGCTGCACCTTCCTGGCCTTTCCTAGCAAGTAGCAACATCTTCTGTTCCGGGTGCCACGCTGAACCATGAGTCCCCCCCTCCATCGCTGCTGCTTCGTTGTTGGGGGTAAGGCTTCTGGGCCGGTGGCATGCAATCGCTGCACCCGCCTGGCCCTTCCTAGCAACATCGTCTGTTTCCTGGTGCCGTGCTGCTGAGCCAGGAGTCCCCCCCCCCCCGCTGCTTTGTCAACGTGTCCTCACAGCAACAGCAGCTGGAGGTAATTAAATTGAGCGGGCAGGCAGGCTTGGGGGGGGGCAGTGGAAGAGGACAGAGGCTGTAAGGTAGTGAGGGGAACTGGAGGGAGGGAGGAAGGGACAATTGTTGGGCCTGAGCTGGGGGGGAGGGAGAAGAGGACAAAGACTGGAAGGCAGTGAGGGGAACATGGGAGGGAGGGAGGGAGGAAGGGACAATTGTTGGGCCTGAGGAAGGAAAGAAAGAAAGAAATCACCAAACAATAAAGGTAGGAAAAATTATTTTATTTTCAATTTAGTGATTAAAATGTGTCAGTTTTGAGAATTTATATCTGCTGTCTATATTTTGCACTATATTTGTCTATTTTTCTATAGTTGTTACTGAGATGACATTGCATATTTTAAAAAGTCATCTGCTTTGATATCTGTCCCCTGTCCCTGCCCACCACTAGACCACCAGAGGGGGGACAGGGTACAGAGCCTGGCAGGGAAGGGGGGACAAGGTGCAGAGCCTGGCAAGGAGTGTGGGATTGGGTGCAGAGCCTGGCGGGGAGAATTTGGTTCAGAATGTTTTTTTTCTTGTTTTCCTCCTCTAAATTTAGGGTGTGTCTTATGGAGCGAAAAATATGGTAGTTCATTAGTCCATGATCATCTAGTCAGAGAGGCTTCAAACTGAGAGTTACACAACAGTAGCACATGAGAATCACAGTTTCTTAAACACAACCGACTGCAGTTTGATTTCCTGGTAGACGGTTTGTTTCCTGCTTGTCAGCTGATCCCGACTTGTACTGAACCCTGGGTCCCTGTTCCAGTCATGCTTAGTTTACTTGTGAAGTTGTGATGCTGGTGACCCAGGTTGCCTAGAGCAAGGGCAGAAGTTTCAGCAACCCTGTAACTGATCACCATTTCTTAACTCCTTGTCAGTGGCGTAGCAGAGGTGAGTGGCGCCAGGGGCAGTGGCGTCCCTCTCCCTCCCTGCCACATTTTATCTTTGGCGTGAGCAACCATAAACTTGCTGCTTGCGTTGGCTTCGGCGTTCTCCCCGAGGTCACTTCCTAAGTGCGGGTCCAGGAAGTGATGTCAGAAAGAGCACTGAAGCCAATGCAAGCAGCAAGTTTGTGGCTGTTCATGCCGAAGTTAAAAATGTACAGGAGGAAAGGGAAGGGGGAGGGGGAGGAGTGGGAAGGGGCAGAGAGTAGGAAGGGTGCCAGCGAGGAAGACTGCACCTGGGGTGGACCACCCTCCACGCCCCCACTTACATACATACATACATACACACACAGATACATCTGTGTTTCTTTGAGGGGATAAGTAAGCAATTGGACCAAGGTGACCCAGTAGACATTATATATCTAGATTTCCAAAAAGCCTTCGACAAGGTGCCCCATGAACGCTTACTGAAGAAACTGTGGAGTCACGGGGTGGAAGGGAACGTGTACAGATGGATCAAAAATTGGCTGGCGGACAGGAAACAGAGGGTAGGAGTAAAGGGGCACTACTCTGACTGGATAGGGGTCACAAGTGGTGTTCCGCAAGGGTCAGTGCTGGGACCATTGCTGTTCAATATATTTATTAATGATCTAGAAACGGGGACAAAGTGCGAAGTTATCAAGTTCGCGGATGACACAAAACTCTCCAGCAGGGCCAGAACTGTTGAGGAATGCAAAGAACTGCAGAGCGACCTGAACAAACTGAGTGAGTGGGCAAAAAAATGGCAGATGAGCTTCAATGTGGAGAAATGTAAGGTATTGCACATAGGGAAGGGGAACTCCATGTACAGCTATACGATGGGAGGGAGGGTACTCGGGGGAAGCAGCCAAGAAAAAGATCTGGGGGTATTGGTGGATAACACAATGAAGCAGGCGGCACAATGTGCAGCGGCCTCAAAAAAAGCGAACAGAATGTTGGGCATTATCAAAAAAGGTATCACTACCAGAACAAAAGAAGTTATCCTGCCACTGTATCGAGCAATGGTGCGCCCACATCTGGAATACTGCGTCCAATACTGGTCGCCATACCTCAAGAAGGACATGGCAATACTCGAGAGGGTCCAGAGGAGGGCAACGAGGATGATAAAGGGTATGGAGAACCTTTCATATGCCGAACGGTTGGACAGGCTGGGGCTCTTTACCCTGGAGAAGCGGAGACTGAGAGGGGACATGATAGAAACTTATAAAATCATGAAAGGCATAGAGAAGGTGGAGAGGGACAGATTTTTTAGACTAGCAGGGACAACTAAAACAAGAGGCCATTCAGAAAAACTGAGAGGAGACAGATTCATAACGAATGCAAGGAGGTTCTTCTTCACTCAGAGGGTGGTGGACACCTGGAACGCTCTTCCCGGAGAGGTGATAGGACAGAGTACAATTCTGGGGTTCAAAAAGGGACTGGATGATTTCCTGGAAGCAAAGGGAATAACAGGGTACAGATAGAGGTTTACCTTACAGGACATTGAGCGAATAGGGTATGGATATTTTAGGTTAGGTAGGGAACACTTTCAGGTCATGGACCTGGGGGGCCGCCGCGGGAGCGGACTGCCGGGCACGATGGACCCCTGGTCTGACCCGGCAGAGGCAACGCTTATGTTCTTATGTTCTTATGTTACTATGCCACTGATCCACTTTTGAGTAATCCTCATTCGCGCAGTTATGACTCGTGTTTTTTTATATCAGGACTTTTAAGGACCCCTGAGGAAGACAGTATTGTCGAAACACGGACCGTGTAAAGAAAATGGGTCCAAGTTTCCAACTTTTTTTTGGATCCTAGATATATTTTATGTGGATTATGAATTTGTAAATTTCTTAATAAAGCCTGCATCCTGAACATTACCATCTCCACAGAGTTTTTGTTTTTACAATGTCTGGTTAACCAAAGTCATGTTTCATCTCCAGTAATTTGGTATAATATCTGAGGTATCAGAGCCAAAGACCCTACCCCTCACTCTGTGGTACAATGACCAGGAAAGCAGGAGTCAAAGGCAGAAGTTTCTTTCCTATCAGAGCTTCACTGGTCAGGAGACCCTTGTTCTGAAATCTGGGGGAGTATTCACAAGTCAAAGTCCAACATTTCAATAGAGCCACTATTTCAGGTACTATTACCCACCTATCACCTAGGACATTGACAATAAAAACATCTAGAATTACATAAAATAGTACTAGAGGTCTCTGCCATCCTTAAGGATCTCCACACAGCATTTTAGGATGAAAAAGGTAAGGCACTATGGAGCTAATAATCTAACCACCTGTATAATTTATTTTATTTTTTTACTATTTCAACATTTTTATTCAAATTACTTATAAAACAAAAATACCTTATACAGAACTTTCAATGAGATCTATCAGAGCCAGATTCTATAAATAAGAACATAAGAATAGCCTTACTAGGTCAGACTAATGGTCCATTCAGCCCAATATCCCTTTTTCACAGAGACCAAGCCAAGTCACAAGGACCTGGCAAACATTCCATGCCACGATCCAGGGCAAGCAATGGAGAGTATGGAGCAGAGGTTAGAGCTACAGTTTGTGAGTTCAAACCCCAAGCTGCTCCCTATGGCCCAGGCAAGTCACTTAATTCTCCACTGCCCCAGGTACATTAGATAGATTGTGAACTCATCAGGACAGATATGGAAAATGCTTGAAGTACCTGTATGTAAACCGCTTTGAGTGTGGTTATTATATAAGGTATACAAGTCCCAATCCCTTTCCCCAATGTCTGTCTCAAAAGCAGACTATGGACGTTTCCTCCAGGAACTTGTCCAAACCTTTTTAAAAACCAACTACTCTTGCCACATCCTCGGGCAACACATTCCAGAGCTTAACTATTCCCTGAGTGAAAAAATATTTCCTCCTATTAGCTTTCGAAGTATTACTCTAACCTTGATGCAGTAAAAAAAAAAATCGTTCCACTTGTACCCATTCTACTCCACTCAGGATTTCGTAGACTTCAATCCTATCTCCCCTCAGCCGTCTCTTTTCCAAGCCGACGAGCCCTAACCCTTTTAGCCTTTCCTCATACGAGAGGAGTTCCAACCTCTTTATCATCTTAGTCCCTTTTCTTTGAAACTTTTCTAGTGCAGCTATATCTTTTCTGAGATAAGAAGACCAGAAATGAATGCAATACTCAAGGTGAGATCAAACCAATGAGCGATACAGAGGCATTATAATATTCTTAGTCTTGTTTATCATCCCTTTTCTAATATGAGAGTCTTTTCATAAATAATGCACAGGTTGGCAACATTGGGGAGTGGATGATGCAATTGCAGTAAACCTTGTTTCACTTTCACTTCAGCGCTTGAAGCAGCAGGACGTGTGCTTAGGAGCTCTGTAGTGTGGGAAATGGAGGCTGCAGGTGTCTCGGGTACTGTGTCTGTTGACGATTAGAGGTCATAGAAACATAGAAAGATGACAGCAGATAAGGGCCATAGCCCATCAAGTCTGCCCACACTATTTACCCACCCTCTTAAGTCTACTGACCCCCTAAAGAATAATTGTAATTATACTGTCACTCTACTGACCCGCTCATTCAGTCCTAGTGACCCTATTACATTACATTACATTAGTGATTTCTATTCCGCTTGTGCCTTGCGGTTCTAAGCGGATTACATTAGAAGATGGCTGGACATTTCCAGGCGATGACAATACAATTATTTGTATAACTTTACAAACTTTGCAAACCTAACTTTACTTAACTTTTCGTATATAACTTTACATAACTTTACGTACATAACTTTACATAACTTTACGTGGAGTTACTTTGTGTTACTTTACATTATCCTTACCGTGCTTGCATAACTTGCATTAAGTTTACATAATTTATCTTACATAATTTATCTTACATAACTTTACAAGACTTTACGTAGAGTTATTTTATGTTATTTTACCTTATTATTCCAGTACATTGCATAACTTACATTACATGATATTACAAAGCATAACCTTATGTTATATTACAACGCATAACCTTATGTTACTTTACATAATATTACAACGCATAATCTTATGTTACCAAAAAATCGTCTGTTCCTAGGTTGCTATATCTGATTTTTTCGGTATTTGGGGAGACTGTGTTTCTAGATATGAATTGGCTTTACGCCCGATGCAGCTAGATTAGATGTTGCCTATGGGGACGGAGTTGCAGTTGGTTGTGAGTTGCAGTAGGATATGAAGGGAGAGAAGATCCCTTGGCATGACCTCGTAGGGATCCCACATAGGTATCCCATTTGTTCTTTAAGTCTGAGATGCTGTGTGCCTCGACCACCTGCACTGGAAGCTCGTTCCAATGCTCAATCACTCTCTCCGTGAAGAAGTATTTCCTGATGTCTCCACGAAACTTCCCTCCCCTGAGCTTGAGCGGATGTCCTCTTGTGGTCGAGGGTCCCCTGAGACGAAAGATATCATCTTCCACCTCTACCCGTCCCGTGATGTACTTAAATGTCTCAATCATGTCTCCCCTCTCCCTACGCTCCTCGAGAGTGTAGAGCTGCAATTTGCTCAGTCTTTCTTCGTATGGGAGACCCTTTAGCCCCGAGACCATCCTGGTGGCCATCCGCTGAACCGATTCAACTCTGAGCACATCCTTACGGTAATGTGGCCTCCAGAATTGAACACAGTATTCCAGATGCGGTCTCACCATGGCTCTGTACAGTGGCAGTGGCTTAATGTACAGGTCGTACATTAAGACTGAAACCCGACAGAAATCCACAGTGCATGAAATGTATAGTGAGTTAACAGTGGACCATAGTAAAGTTTCTCGGTGGGCAACTCGTTTTCGGAGTGGTCGTGTGAGCATAGATGATGATGCAAGACCATTCGTAATTCCTAGCATCTTGTTTACTTTCTTGGCCACCGCCGCACATTGGGCGGAAGGTTTCAGCATATTGTCCACAATGACTTTCCATGAAGGTGCCTTGGTGCAGACTGCCAGAGGTGCCTACCAGCTAATTAATTTTTAAAATTGTTTTCTAATCATTTTTTAATGGTGCTTTCAATTATCAATGCCTAACTCAGTAGGCGCCTTTTATAAAATTGGGGCCTAACAGCTTCTTAGCTTTAATACTAGAGCACTTTTTACTCAAGTAAAATTAGGTACACAATCACATTATTTGTGCCTCCTTTAGGGGGCAGAGAAAAAGTTAAAAGGACAATAATGTGCAGATATTTGAAATGGGGGGGTCTGTGGTGGTATTTATTTATTTAATTCAATTTCTATCCCGTCCTCCCAATAGCTCAGAAAGGGTTACAAGCCAACATTCACAGTGGAATACATTTGGACAGTGCAATGTCTATACAGCAACTTAAGTGAAAGTTTAGAAGAATGGAGAAAAGAGGACAAAACGGAAGGGGGTATTTAAGGGAGGTGGGATGGGAGAGGGGTGATTGCAGCTGGATTTTTAGTTGAAGAGGAGGGTCTTCACTGCTTTCCGGAAGGTCATCAATGAGTTCTGTAATCTGATTTGCGGGGGCAGTTGGTTCCAGAGTTGAGGGATGAAGTGGCTGTAGGAGTGTTTGCAGGCTGTTTCTGACAGGAGAGACCTTCCTGGGGGATGCACAGGTGTTTGTCCGTTTCAGAGCGGAGGAGGCAAGCGGGGCTGTACAGGGTAAGCTTGGAATCCATGTAGGCTGGGGTGGTAGTGTAGATTCTTTTATGTGCTATTACTAGGGCCTTGAATGCGCAACATTTGTTGATCGGCAGCCAGTGCTCTGTGCGGAGGGCTGGGGAGATGGGGTCGTGGTAGTTGAGGTTGTGTAGGAGGCGGATTGCTGCATATTGGATGCACTGAAGGCGTTTGAGATCTTTTTTGGCCACTCCATTAAATAAGGAGTTGCAGTAATCCATCCTGGAGAGAACATAGGCATAGAGGAGTTGGGCTAGGTCTGGTTTGGAGATGTAAGGTTTGATTCTTCTCAGTTGGCGGAGGTAGTAGAAGGAGCTTAAAATTACCCGAGATATGTGGGTGGACAGGGACAGGTGACTGTCTAATGTTACTCCAGGTATCTAATATTACCTGATCTGATGCTGTTAGTGAGGTGGACTCCAATGATAGTGTTGGGCGTGTGTATTTGGTACTTCTTTTTCTGATCCATAAGAGTTCAGATCTCCACAAACTACAGTAAGTATCCTTGGGATTAGAGAATGACACGGTGGCGGTTTACCCGCGGCCACCGCATTTTAGCCGCGGGTCACCCGCCGAAAACGGGGAAGAAAACTAGCAGTCGCTGCGGCGACGGGGACAAGGCCATTCACCGCCCGCGGGGCGGTGAATGGTCTTGTCCCCCGCAGTGAGGCATGAAGGATCGCGTGGTCCCCGCAGCTCACACCCGCCCGCCCAATCGATTCCAGTGTCCAGCCAGCTCTCTCCCCTCTCCTCACCCCAGTCCGCAGATCCTCCTCCTCGGCGACCCGCACGCTACCAGAGAGCCGCGCACACCCGCCGCTGCTCAGCCTCGATCTTCTGCTCTGACGCAACCGGAAACAGGAAGTTGCAGCAGAGCAGAAGATCGAACACTGAGCAGCCGCGCGTGTGCGGCTCCCTGGGAAAGCGCGCAGGTTGCCGAAAAAGAAAACCCACAAACCAAGGTGAGGAGAAGGGAGAGAGCCGGCCAAACACCAGGATCGACCGGGCAGGCAGGTAGTGGCCGCGGGGACCGTGCGATCGCTAGTGTTCCCGGCTCAAATTGGAAGGAGGGAGTGAAAGGAAAAAGGCTTATATGGATGCAGCGGGGACGGTGACGGGGCGGTGAATGGGATGGCAGTGGCGGTGACGGGGCGGTGAAAGGGATGGCGGTGACGGTGACGGGGCGGTGAAGGGATCGGCGGTGACGGGGCGGTGCAGAGGATGGTGGGCCGGTGACGGGGACAGATTTTTTCCCCGTGTCATTCTCTACTTGGGATCACATCCTGGCCATGCAGGCAAAAGGATGTTCCCCAGAGATCAAACTTTTACTCACATTAGGGGTGGACAGTTTTCAAAAAGCAGTTTTCCAAAATAGAAAGCAGTTTATCTACCACTATTGGTTTTTAAAACTGCCCTCCCTCATGTAATTAAGTGAGCCATTGTCAGATGTACCCCCAACTAAGTGACAGTTCAGGGAACTACCAATAGAACACTTCTGAAACTATAGGTCAAATGATCACATAACAGCCTCTGGAAATGCAAATTGAGACCTAGAGATGACATTCAACACAGCAGGGTTACAGTGGGAATATAGAAGCCTGCAGGAAACAAGGGAAAAACCCACTATTTATATATACCAATTCATGCCCTGTAAGAATATCTAGAAATAATCTGAGAACAATTTGTTTATATAAGTACAGAGCCTTTGATCCGAAGACGACTGTAGAAGCTTTACCATGTTTAAATATTTTAGGAGCACTCAACCATAATGGGCATGCTATTTTTCCTTTGCACACAAGCTTTCACAGAGGAAAGTAATGGTTGTGCAAACTGGCATACATTTATTCATCTTATTTGTGCCAACTTGTAGTCCACCATCCTACCTCCTGCCTAAAATGTGCTCATTGACTCACTGTTAAATCATTTTCTCCTAGTGAGCTATTTTTTAAAACATATTTTCCAATACTGAGCAATGCTGCTCACTTCATACTGTCCTCTTTGCCAGGAAAGAGACTCGGTGCTGTGATTATTCCCTATGCAGGAGGAACAGGGGAAGGCAATCAAACCTTGCCATTGCCTTTGGACCTACTTTAATTTTCCACTGGCTGGTTTTAGTTTACAGCTTGCCTATTGCACAGTGCAAATCTAATCAATGCTGCTGCTCAGGTCAAAACAATGAAATAGATATCACAATAAGAGGAAAAAGTGGGATTTTTCTAATGAAAAATACTAATGTTTTTTTAAAATAAGCAGTACTATGTGATTATAGACTTCAGACAGCTGTAAGAACAATACTTAGAGATTACCAACAAGGAGTAGAGGTGGCCTAACCCAAGGCGTTGGTGTTACACAGAATGGCCACAGTCCTACACACATCAGGGGAAAAAAAGCAACAGACTCCCTGTAGAAATTTTGATGGGAAAAGGGGGCTCTATCAAAGCCAATTTCTCTGCTAGATACGAGAAAGGACATTAAGAAGGAGGAGAAACACAGACATAAGAGGTAGACAGAAGCAGTTGTATGAATTATTTCTATAGTGCCATCAAACTTACGTGGTGTTGCACAGAGTCACGAAGAAGACAGTCTCTGCTCGAAGGAGCTTACAATCTAAACAGGAAGCCAAGGTGGAGATACAGTTAATCGACTGGCTAGGTTGGTGGGCAGTGGGGAGTAGGTTATGGACTGAAGGCTATATTAAAAAGGTGGGTTTTCAGTCTGCCTAAAAGTGTTTGAAGGGAGTCTGAGGTCTTTTTTTTCTTCCTTTAAGTGGAAATTCAGAGTCAGCATTTATGTTATGAAAAGCACAATACTGATATATTTAAAGTCTTAATATTTTGATTTTGGTAGTCACATTGATAAAAATATAGGCACACATTGGGATCTAGCTAGGTACTTGTGAGCTGGGTTGGCCGCTGTTGGAAACAGGATACTGGGCTTGATGGACCTTCGGTCTGTCCCAGTATGGTAATTCTTATGTTCATCCTGTAAGAAAGAGGTTGATCAAGAATTCTAAAAAATCAAAACTTTCCACTATCAGGCCAGCATCATTCTGGCCCATATTCATAGGGCCATCTCTTCTTAAAAGAATAAAGTAGGCCTTTTTGAACAAGAACACAGTACAGAAATCTTAGAAAAATTCTAAACTCATAAGATCTGTCGTCTTGCTGAATTCTCAAAACTCTCTAATTTACCGTAACCTGACTAAGGGGTTCATTTTCAAAAAGCAGCAGAGGGGCAGATGAACATTTTTCTTGCCAAATTCTTCTAATTCACTATTTTCAAAACCTATTTTCTAGACCAGTGGTTCTTAACCTGGGTTCGACCGAACCCCAGGGGTTCGGTGAGTCAGTCTCGCGGGTTCGGCGGAGGTCAAAACACAGCTCCGACTCGTATAGCGCTTCGGTCACGTTCAATCATCTATCAGTTATTCAGTGATTTTGATCAAGACTGATCGTGTACTCGGTTTCTTGATCTATCAATCTGTAACTAACGCCTTATCAATCAATTCCTGATCAAAATTTGTGATTTAACTGATAGATGATTGAACGTGACCGAAGCGCTTATGATTCGTGATGATACGCCCCGCTTGTCCATAATTGGCTGCAGGTGATCACGCAACATCGCTTGGCCTATCTGTGCTGCAGGGGATTTGATGCGCACAGTAGTCGAATTGTAACTGTTGTGATGGTACGTCGTGTGATACCTATCTTAATATTTTAATCCCTTACTAACTATGTCGAGCAAAATACGAAAGTGGTCGGACGAATATGTACAATATGGATTCACATGTATAACGGAACGTGATGGGACAACAGATGTCAATGATGAATACCTCGATGAAATCATTGAAATTCAGCAGCAACTCTTCAGAACAACAACGCTCTCAACGTTTTGGTGTCAACAATTGGTAACGTATCCTGTTATTGCTAAGAAAGCTCTGGAAATTTTCATACCGTTTGTTACAACATATCTTTGCGAGCAATCCTTTTCGAGGATGCTGGACATAAAAACGAAGAAAAGGAACAGACTTTGTTGCGAAAATGACATGAGAGTGGCACTTGCCAAGGTAAAGCCGCGCATTTCTGAACTGGTCTCTGAGAGGCAACAGCAGAAGTCACACTGATTTGCAGTAAATTTCATTATTATGTTATTATTATTCGAAATATAGGAGAACTTTTTTGTTTTCAAAATTGATATTATTTTTTCCCTCATTGTATACCTATGTTTTGAATTTCTAAAAATCATATTTTATTTTTCCAATAAAGAAGGGTTCGGTGAACACGCATATGAAACTGGTGGGGTTCATTACCTCCAACAAGGTTAAGAACCACTGTTCTAGACGGATATCTATGCTGTTCATCTAAATCTCAAGAGACGTGATGTGGACGGGACTACTAGAGCAGGCTTACGACTTGGATGTTTTTCTGCCATAATCGAGCATTTAAGAATACATCCACATACAGTATTTTCCAGGCCTCAATTTGGACGTTTGGAGCTAGACCTGTTTTAATAACGAATAAGTGCCAAAAAGGTGACCAAACTGACCAATCAACAACTGGAAGGATGTAGGCAAGACCCCCTACACTTTCACAGTTGTCACTGTCTCCCTCCCACCTCCCAAAGATGTAAATGAAACAGCTGCCTGTATCACAGCTGCAGATATTATGCCCAGTCCTGCAGCAAGCAGATGTCTGGAGTAGCCTTGTGGACTGCAGAGAAGGGGATCCAGCTCTCATTCTAACTACTACACTTGTGGTGGAAGGTGTGGGCCCACCAAAACCCATTTAAAACCTACTGTACCATCATATAGGTGACACCTGCAGACATAAGGGCTATTGTGTGGTGTACAGTTGGGTACGGATGGTATTTGATGGGTTTTGGAGGGCTCACTATACACCATAAGGGGGTTATGGTGAGATGTATACCTGGGTCTTTTTATGTGAAATTCACTGCAGCACCTCTGCTGGGATGTCTGTGTGGCCAGTCTACCAGGAATACTGGCTCCTCCTAAATTCCAATGACTTGTTTTGTGCATTTTTCTTTTGGTTGTGTGTTGTTTTTTTAAATGGTTCAATGGCCATTTTTGGAAAAAACAAGATAGACATTTTGCATTTTTGAAAATGGGCATGTTTGATACTGGATTTTTGTGTATTTTCTGCAAAACATCCACACTTGGATTTGGACATCATATCGAAAATGGCCCTCCATGTGTCCTTCATCGACTTGGAACTCCAGCTCCTGCAAGAAGTCTATGTCCCAGCCTAAAGACCACCTGGGACCAATCAAAATCTATCTGGAGACTACAAAATCCTGATACTGTTGTACAACCACCCTCTTAATTATCTTTGCTAAAAATGGAATATTGGGGGGGAAAAAAAAAATCAGATGATAACTAGTGTTCAAGCTTGAATCCAATACTGCTGTTTCATTAAAGGTTTAATTCCTGTATGCTTTAACTAAGCAGGAAATTGCTTTGCTTCCAGCGATTTCACACAATTGTGAAGCCATTCCAACATATGGTGAGAAAGGAGGGACAAAGGTCAAACTGACAAGCCATCATTTGTAGATTATGTATTAATAAACAGATATGTTCTTCCAAAACTGTCTCAAAATCTTTAAATATACTCAAAGCCTCATTAAGAAATATTCTATTCCTTCTTAACATTGACTCTACATCAATCTCTTCTATCCCCTTCCTCAGATCCTGTACCTAATTCTGCCAAAAAACATACATGTGTATGTGGAAACGAATGCTATGACCTTTTCGTGCGTAGGAGTAAAACTGTGGAATGGCCTAGTTGGCCAAATTCAGAAATGTGGTGATAGGAGTTCATTCAGGAAACTACTGAAAACACAATTATTTGTTGATGCATTTCTTTGAGCATTTGACCTATTGTAAGGATTGAATCTTTCTGCTTTTGCTTTTATCTATTCTGACCTGTTTCGATATTTTATGTATGTAATTTTATTGTAAACCATTTTGGAATAAAACGGTATAGAAATTTTAAAAATAAATAAAATTAATTAATTAGATACAGAATTGTTTGCATTTCTTCTCTCAGCTTTATCCTCCCCAATGCATTTTTCACACCTCTATATAATTCTTTTGGACCAATACAATTTTGCAGTAATAAATCTCTTCTTTGTCTAATCAAAATACAATATTGATTGGATGCTCTCCGCCAAACCTTCTATCTGACTCCTTTTTGGACCAAAGCCAAGGATGCTCCAAGAATCTCAAGTGCTTCCTTAACTTTCAGAATCTCAACTATTTAGGGGGGGGGGAAAGAAAGCCATCCCTTCCTGTGTACAAACATTTATCAAAATAAAGAAAGAATTAGACTGCCTTTTCGAGAAGAGTTTTAGCCATGATTCATGTTTCAATTCTTGGAAACTTTATTATACAAACTGTTTGTTAGTGCTTGTATATAGGTTGCAGAAAATACTGTATGTTGTATGTGGACAAGATGGTTGAAAGTCATTTAATTTTATGAATGTTTACTGCTTGGAAAATGCTTAGAACTTAGATGGTATACAAATTTTTTAAATAAATAAATCTCACCCGGCATAACTAAAAATAAGTCTTACAATCAACTTGATATTTAAGTCTCCAAATCAGGGAACTATCTTAAAAGATGCAAATGTTCTTTACCTGTTAAAATGATTAGATTCTAGTTTGGGGAAAATAAACCCCAAACCCCTGAGCAGACAATTTCAATCTTCCTACCACCATTCAAAACTAGAAACATGAATTATTAAAACTTTATACACCTCTGTTAAATAAAAGCAAGGTGGTTTACAATTCGATTAAAAATCTAACTAAACAGAGAAGAATGCCATAGTAGTAAGAAAAGAAAAGGGACAAAGTTAGGTCAACACATGCTGGCAGACAAACTCATACTCGACCCCCATACATACGGGGAATTCAGGAAAAGCCTAAAAACATACCTGTTCCAGAAATACCTAAACAATTGACCCGCTCTCCCTCTCCCTCCCCCCTCCCTATTCCATCTGAACTTACAGCACTGTTATAAATATAATCTGCTATCTTCATCTTATCGTAACTTTACGTTGCTATTTATCCCCAACAGGTCCTGTCGGACATTACCTACTAAAATGTACATATTACATTTTCGCTCAGCAAATTGTATTTCTATACTATTGCCTCCTGAGATCTCTAATCTCTGTATTTCCTCTGAATATCTACTTATTGTATTTCGCTGAATGTCCAGCACTCTTGATTGTAAACCGCCTAGAAGTTGCAAGATTGTGGCGGTATAGAAGAATAAAGTTATTATTATTATTATTATATGCCACGCTGAAAATAATGAGTTTTCAAAGCAGACTTAAAATTAGGTTAAGAAGGTTTAAGTTGTAATGCAGAAGGCAAGAAATTCCAGAGAAGGTGGCCTTCTTTTTCAACAACACCAAGGCATCTGTGGAAAATCAGGGGAGGGAAATTGCATAGCGACACCAGGAAATACTTCTTCACCGAGAGGGTGGTGGTTTGATGGAATGGTCTTCCGATACAGGTAATTGAGGCCAGCAGCGTGCCTGATTTTAAGACTAAATGGGATCAACACGTGGGATCTCTTCACAGAGAGAGGTGAGGGAGGGTCATTGGTGTGGGCAGACTGGATGGGCCTTGGCCCTTTTCTGCCGTCACTTTCTATGTTTCTAGAAAAAAAAAGAACATGGATTTCTGGTAGACTCCAAGTGTGGCTGATGATATCGGTGGAAGAACCAAATCAATGAGCAAATAAAATGAGGAGCTGTGAAAAGAAACAAAAGAAAGAAAGTGAGAGATATAAAAGGCAAAGATACAAAGGACATAAAGGATAAATGAGTGAACGTAAACTGTGGAGAAGCCGTGGTGAATGTGTAAGGAAAGAAAGTTTATCAGTGAACATATTTAAGGACCATTTATGTGTTTTCAAAATGGAGCACATGCATATGAATGAAGACAGCATCTTGATTAGCATGAAACCAATGTGATTATGCCATAACATGGACAAAATAGTATCAGAAAAGATGCAAAGTGGTATCTGAAAAGATGCAAAATTTAAGGGCATACATAAAACATTAACAAACCGTACCATGAATATTGATACATAGATAAAACAGTGCATGGATATTGCTAACGGCTCAATTATCATGGTGATAAAATAAATTTGGCATGACTTGAGTAGAATAACATTGAAAAACATCATTTGGAGTCCACTAATATAGAAACACACTTATATGTCTGTACAGATTTAAAAACATCAATGGAACAGTACTACTCGAAAGGGTCCAGAGAAGAGCGACTAAAATGGTTAAGAGGCTGGAGGAGTTGCCGTACAGTGAGAGATTAAAGAAACTAGGCCTCTTTTCCCTTGAAAAGAGGAGACTGAGAGGGGACATGATCGAAACATTCAAGATACTGAAGGGAATAGACTTAGTAGATAAAGACAGGTTGTTCACCCTCTCCAAAGTAGGGAGAACGAGAGGGCATTCTCTAAATTTAAAAAGGGATAGATTCCGTACAAACGAAAGGAAGTTCTTCTTCACCCAGAGAGTGGTGGAAAACTGGAACGCTCTTCCTGAGGTTCTTATAGGGGAAAACACCCTCCAGTGATTCAAGACAAAGTTGGACAAGTTCCTGCTGAACCGGAACATACGCAGGTAAGGCTAGTATCAGTTAAGGCACTGGTCTTTGACCTAAGGGCCGTCACGTGAGCGAAATGCTGGTCACGATGGACCACTGGTATGACCCAGCAGCAGCAATTCTTATGTTCTTATGTTAACATAAATGCAACATTTTATAAATATTCAATCTATAAGTGGAAGCTAAAACAACGTGTCCTACTGAAAAGAAAAACAATTTGTGTGTATTTGGAACATAAATCAATGAGAAGGCAATCTGCATAAAAATAAATATGATTTTTCATTAATATGGGTAAAAAATATGTAATAATAAGTAAAAACACATGTAACATAAAACATGTCAATAAAAATAATGAACCTGGATATTTCATAACGTTATAAATCAATAGAAGGGCAACTTTCCATCTACATGAAAACACATAAATATAATTTTTCATGAATATGAATAAAAAATGTGTAATAATAAGTAAAACAAATGTGACATGAAGTATGTCAATAAAAATAAATCGACATGTCTCACACATGAGGGAAACTTGGTACATGAATGAATAAAAGGGAAACCTGGTCCCTACATAAGAACGCATAAGTATAACTTTTCATAAATATGGATAAAAAGATAATGGTGATTAGTAAAAGCAGAAGCAACATAAAGTATCTCACTAAAAATGAATTAATCATAAACAAATGTGTAGGTTCATGAAAGAATGAAAGTCTATTTCTACATTAAGTCCAGCCGGACTGATTACATAGAAACATAGAAGATGACGGCAGAAAAGGGCTATAGCCCTTCAAGTCTGCCCACTCTGCTTACCCACCCCCTGTCTATGCCCTAATGACCCAATTTCCTTATCTTGACCCTCGTAGGGATCCCACATGGTTATCCCATTTATTCTTAAAGTCTGGCACGCTGTCTGCCTCGATCACCTGCACTGGAAGCTTTTTCCAATAATCAACCACTCTCTCTGTGAAGAAATACTTTCTGGTGTCGCCATGAAATTTTCCGCCCCTGAGTTTGTGTTGATCTCGAAAATATTTCTCTGTTCGGTCTGTAAAAGTGTTTGGTTGATATCTCCTCCTCTCCATTTAGTTTTAAAGGTTCTAAACACAAATAATTTTAGGTCCTCTATAGTACGGTTGAGTTCCTGCCAATGTGAGACAAGTGGAGCAGAAGTAACTCCTCTTAAAATGCAACTTCGGTGTTCTATAATATGTGTTTTTATTTTGCGTTTTGTTTTCCCCATGTATAGTAGACCACAAGGGAAAATGATAATATACACCACAAGGTCTGAATTACACGTATTGCTAAAGTTCAGTTTGTAGCTCTTGCCTGTCCTTGGATGGTTAAACGTAGATATGCTCATGGAATGACGTCACACCGAGCATGTTCCACATGGTTATGTCCGGACTGTACATGTGGAGAATTATGAAATTGGACTCTTGATTGGTTGGAATGATTAGAAGTGTGGAGGGGATCAATTTATACCATAAATTTCGGTTGAGGGAGAAGGCAATGTGGGGGGGGGGGGGGGTGCTATGGTTTTTGAAACATTTATGTAGCTCTAGAATGTGCCAATTTTTTTTATAATATTACTGATGTCTTATGAGACATGTGAATGTTTAACCACACAAACGAGATGTGCAGGTTTGACAGTCTTGGTACCTGTTCTTAGTAAGTCTTCTCTATGGTGTAGCTTTGATCTCCATTACAAGACATTGGCTGATGTCTTGTGTGACAGGGAAGCTCCTGTCACAGTGAAAACTACTGCTAAAACTCCCCAACATGCAGCACAGGGTTCTGTAAAACCCGACCTGGAGCCAGAACAGCTGGCTCAGCACAGAGAATGCAAGAAAAGGCAGGTCCCAGCACAGCTCAAGAGCCAGATAGGGAGGGCTCTGAAAACCATTAATTTCCCCTATCACTCCTTTCCCCAAGGCAGGGAGAAACTTGACACTAATTTGGAAAGGGGTGGAGTCAGCCCACGGAGTTTGCAGGCTGGGAAGCCTCAAAGGCAAAATCAGTTAGAGTGGAAAGGGGAGGACACAGCTGGCTCTGATTACAGAAGCCAAACAACTCACGGAGATGCCAGTCTCCCAGGTTGCCTAAGCCTTAGCAGGGACGTGGTGCAGGAGGCCAGCTCATAAGGAGAGGCAGTACAACACCCGGGAGGTACAGTGACTGGCAGCTTAAACCCCAGAGAGAAAGGCTGGAAGATTACCCCCATGGAAATGCTGCAGGGGATTTGGCAGACATGCAGGAAGGGGGATGGGATGTACAGCCGGGGAGGAATGTGGAAATGCTAAGCCAGAGTTCCCATGAGGGTGAATGGGAAATGTATAGTGACCCGGGTGATAGTATAAGTGAGGAGGACATGGACCTGGGAGGGTACGGTGTGTGAGAGTCCTCAGCTGATTGCATAAAGAAAGTTTTCCGTTGTTTTTTTTCACACTGAAACTCAAAGCATGACTGCAGGTAGAGCTGAGGCAGCCCCTTGTGTGAATACAAAAGAGTTGAGATGTGGAAAGGCTGGCATAAGCCGTGCTCAGCTATAAAGCAATAAGCTGCTGTAGTTTTGAGAGACTGATAAATCCCAGAGGGAATTTGAGACCGGGAGGGCTCTGGACTAATGTAAAGTTTTGAGTTTGAATTATATTCCTTTTGATCCAGATGGGCTATCCAGTTCTTCAGTAAAGCCCATATGACTCACTTGGACTGAGCTATAACAGAGTCTTAGAAACCAATGGTGAATATTTTTATTTCTATTCTTATTTGGGGGACACTAATAAACTTGATACTGTTTTCTAAGAAATCCGGTATCCGGGTTTTCCTTCATACAACCACATAAAAGGCGTTTCAAAATTTTTGCTTGTGGTCCGAGCCAGGCTCCCACCTACTCAGGGACGGGCCCGGCCACACTTGTAATGGATAGCTTCTTTGCACAAATCTGTTTGTCATAACAAGGGCCTGTTTTTCAAATTCTTCTGGACTGGAGCATAATCTCTTGAGTCTTAAAAATTGGCTGTACAGTAGATTCTTTTTTAAATGTTTCTGGTGAAAACTCGTACAATGAAGATAACTATTTTTGTCAGTAGGCTTTTTGTAAATAGTAGTTTTAAAGCTGTACTTTTTAAAAATCATTATATATTGTGTCTGTGTATGGCCGTTTGGAGGAGGATGGGCAGGGGAGGGCTTCAATGGCTGGGAGGGTGTAGATGGGCTGGAGTAAGTCTTAACAGAGATTTCGGCAGTTGGAACCCAAGCACAGTACCGGGTAGAGCTTTGGATTCTTGCCCAGAAATAGCTAAGAAAAAAAAAAAAAAAAAAAAAAAAAAATTTTTTAATTGAATCAGGTTGGGCAGACTGGATGGACCATTCGGGTCTTTATCTGCCGTCATCTACTATGTTACTATGTATGTTACTATGTTCATGATTGTATTCCATTTTTAATCTGAGGTTAGTATCACATGATTTTAACCAAGTCAAAAATGAGTGTAATCTGTTAGTTGTCCCTCTCCACAAAATGAAAATGTCTAAATATAACATTTATATAATCTGACTTCTTCTTTGAAATCAAGGCTCTCCAGAAACCGTTTCTCAAAGTCCACCACTTAAAGGTTCGCAATGTTTGGTGCCATGGATGCACCCGTGGCAGTACCCTTGATTTGCAAGTAAAATTTATCTTGAAAACAAAAATAATTCTCAGTTAATGCTATTGTTGCGAGTGTGATGATGAGCCTGTTAGGGATGCGAGTTTCACTGTCTCTATTTTGTAAAGTTTGATCGATTACCCGTATGGCTGACATTTGTGGAATATTAGTGAAAAGCGATTCAATATCTAGGGTCACTAGGACGAGATCCTCCAGGTCACCATCAAATTCATCAAGGATTGTGATCATGTGTGAAGAGTCTCGGACGTAGGAAGGTATTGCAGGAACAAAAGGACGTAAAAAATGGTCGACAAAATCAGACAGTGGTTCCAATACTGAATTGTTCGCTGAAATGATGGGCCTTTCTGGAGGATTGGTAATGGATTTATGAATTTTTGGAAGAATGTATAGATGTGAGGAGACAAGTTCTATATGTGGTTTCTACTAGTCCCTTAATTTCTTCCTGTAGTCTTTTTGTGGTATCTTGATCCAGAGGTAAATAGAATGTGGCATCTTGTATCTGTCTATGTTTCTCCCCAATGTTTTGTTCGCGGTTCATGATGACGATGCAGTCAGTTGCAAACTTTTTAAAGTTCTTAAAGCAAAATGCTTTTGTAGCTGTCTGCATCGGGGCTCCATGGATGAAGTCAACCATATGTGAGAATATGCTGCCTGCTTGTCCTGGGATAATGATCTTTTCATACTCAGCTTGAAATTTTTCCTAAAGGAACCATAGGAATTTTTTCACAACTGTTTTAAGATGGCCAGCATTATGAAAAACGGAGCGAGAAATTAACCTGCTCCTGAACGTGGTGAAATGGCAGACTGTCACTCCGTTGCTAGTGCATCCAGGAACATGCAGTACGTGCCACTTTCATGTAAATGCCAAAGAATGCTCAGAAGGCAACATGCAGATCATTAAATGTACCAAATTCCTTTTGAACTCAGCAGGCTGAGAGTCGCAGAGAGCTGGGTCACTTGGGGATGCAATGTAAAGCAGAAAGAGCATTGCTCTAAGGTAGCAGCTAGACCAAAAGCTCTGCTGTAGAAGAAAGAACCCTGTCTTACTCCCTTCTGGGAGGATGGCTGCAAAGGGAAAGCTGTATAAAAAGGTTTTAATACTTAAAAGTTAGAGATTTCTGGAGATTGTGGCCCTTAAACTATCTGCTACCCATGGGAAAAGTGTGTGTGTGTTTTTTAGGATTATGGCTGCTCAGTTTTACCATACAAATAGCTTCTTTAGGATAGACTGCTTAAAGGATGGCTTGGGGCTTTTGGGGGATATTATGTGTAGGGCGGGTTGGGGTTTGAGTGTGGTAGATGGGTGGGCAGGGAAGGCTCAACTGTTTTATTAAGTTGTTATATAGTCCTTGATTTCTATCCAGGATTTTTTTTATCTTTTTTGTTGGGGGGGGGGGGTTATAATTTGTTCTTATGTATTCCCCCGCTTATATTCAGCCAGTGATGGTCAACATTTTTTTTAAGTACTGATTGTTGCTGGCTAAATTATGCCCCAATATTCAGTGCCAGGCCATGTCTGGGCACCAATACTGAATATTGGGGCATAAATCCAGGTGGTCAGGCCACCCAGAGTTATACAGGCCCAGCCAATATTCAACTGGGTCCAAATAAGAGTTATGCCCCTCTCCCAAAGCATAGGCCCCCCCCAGGGCCTACCTAAATAACTGGTGGTTCAGTGGGATCTTTGAGGGAGGCTTTTTGTTCTTAAGAAAAAAATAAATACTTATAAAGGCCACATTCCAATATTCAGCTGAGGTCTGCATAAGATAGCTTTTGAGCTGTCCTAAATTCACCCAGTCATCTAAATGTGGGCCTCAGCCGACTATTGCCAGAGCCGAATAAGCCCTGGCTCCTCCCCAGTACTACCCACTGCCTGCCCATGACCGGCCCCCTTTTTGTGGGTCCAGTCAGAGCTGATATTCAGTGGTACTGCCCAGCTTAGTACTGACGCCGACCAGCAATTTAACATGTTCAAGTTTTTGGGAGAAGTGTTTGCCTTATTTTTTTCCCAGGAAGGAGACAAGGCTCTAGGATCTTATATTTTTGGGAGAACCAGTGCAAGGGTATTAGGTGCTTGCTGGGGGGGGGGGGGGGGGAATTCTATGAATGGTGCTCAAAAATTGTCACCAGAAAAAAAATCAGTGCTATGCACTATTCTACAAGGGACTCTCTAAAATGAGCATGCTTTATAGAATAACGCTTCAAGCTGATTCCCATGCCTAAAGTTGAATACTGGAAGGCCAACCTGGCATTTTAGCGCCTAAACGATGTTATTCTACCATAGTGCACACAAAGGTTTAGAACATTTAGGCCCTCCTCTAGCCACACCTCCTTTTGAGTTGCGTGCTAGAGCAGTGGTTCTTAAACCTGTCCCGGGGGACCCCCAGCCAGTCAAGTTTTAAGATATCCCTAATGAATATGCATGCGGCAGATCTGCATGCCTGTCACCTCTATTAAATGTAAATCTGCCTCATGCATATTCATTAGGGATATCATGAAAACCTGACTGGCTGGGGGTCCCCCAGGACAGGTTTAAGAACCACTGTGCTAGAGGATTTAGACATGGGGAATTATAAAATAGCGGGCAAGAAGATGGATGGGCAAATTCCAATTAGTGCCAAAAAGAAGAGAAGGACATCATGTTTAGGAAGATCAAAGGAACCAGGTGAAGAAGGCAACCTGCAATCAGATGGCTGGACACGTTGAAAACAATCATGGGGATGACGCTGGAGGACAAAACCGATTTCTTTTTAGATCTGTAATTCATCAAGTTGCAAGGACTCAAACATGAGTCGATGACACAACAGCCAATTAAATGCAATTACTGATTGTTAAGGCTCATTTACCAATTTAGCTGTACATGCATTTGATACTAGACCTAAATTTTGGTGGCCATCTTTCAGTGCCAAATATAGAATTTGGGGACATATGTCCATTCCCATTCATTAAAATCTCAGGTGCCGGGTGGTGCATACAACAATCATGATGACTGCTAGACCACCCCTCCCAGAACAATACTGTCAAAATGCATAATTTGATATAAATTGTTTGTATATATGAAGTACCTGTATATAAATCATCTCGAGTGTGGTTGTAAAACTACAAAAAGGCGGTATGCAAGTCCCAATCCCTTTCCCTATTTGTACATAAAGGAGGGTGATTTTCAAGAGTGATTCACCCAGGTAAATGAACTTTTTAAAACCTGTCCACCCCCTTACAGATAAAAATATCTTCCGATAGTTCTTTTGTTTGCATTGATTTGATGTAGTTACTCTGGCAAGGCTGCTGCCCTAGACGACTGCCTAGGTTAAGTAGGCCCTGGAGAAGTGGCTGGTAAGATACAAAGGTGCAAGGATGGGATAGGGGAAATAGGAACTATAACAATAGTATGGGATTCACATAAGCCTCCAAAAGTCCTACACTTACAGATGATCCAAGATGCAAGTCTAAGCAAGTTTCAAGTTTAAGTTTTGATATACCGTTCATTATAATGCACTTGGAAGTCAGTAAGAGGAGTTTGAACTGTATTCAGAAGCGGCTGGGGAGCTTCTTCTAATCCATAGCGCCGGCTCATCTGGAACTAAGTCTTCATTTCCTACAACCTGGGAGCTGTCTCTGTATCATTCTTACTGCAAACATACCTAGTCTGATCATTGCTGTGACAGTCCTGGGCCTTGAATGTGACTACCAAAAACTAGACTAAAAGAAAGACCTGCTCTCAATTCTTGAAGCCAAGGGCTTTCAGCACGCACGCCTTTGTTGCTTAATGACAATACTTGGTCATTAGTATTCAATTTAACATTACACAGCTGAGGGTGTTCAATCAGTTCATGGGAACTTTTTGATGTAAACCACAAGTTCACCAGGGATTGTCAAGCATAAAGCATCGCAGGAGTCACCCACAAACATCATGCTACACCCTCTGGCTGAAAGATTTTTTTTAGAATACATTTTATTTTATGTTTTTAAATAAATATTGATCAAAATGTGCAAAAATAATGATTGCCCAAAGTGTCAAGTGACCCCTCTCAAACAGAGTAGGGTACTTTTCCTTTTTGGATTTCCATTAACCAAAAACCCTACCCCCCTCTCCTCTGCAGCATATGTAGTCCCAGGGAATGAACTAGGCACCTTCTGCATGGCAGTGCACAACACTGCCTTCTTAGACTCTCACTGGCTACCCATACAAGCACGAATCCAATTCAAATTCCACTGCCTGATATTCAAAGCATTACACGGCTCTTCCCCCTCCTATCTAAACAACCGCTTAAACCAAATCTCCACCTCAAGACACAGAAGAACCTCGAACCCTTTCGCCTTCCCCCCACTCAAAGGCACACAACGCAAGAAAATGTTTGACAACCTTCTGGCAACACAAGCAGCAAAAATCAACCATTCCATCTCCAATCTCATGACAATATCAGACAACTTCAAAACATTCAGAAAAGAAATCAAAACCCTGCTTTTCAAAAAATTCATCCAAATATCTTAACCCCTCCTCTTTTACCTCCAGAAGATTCACCTACCTTCAGATAACCTTCCCCCAAATTACCCACCTTAACACCTTCCAATTAAACAAATACCATAAATAGATTGTAACCTACCCTCTCTAACTGCATTCCATATGTATTTTTCATACAGTTCTTCACTGTCAGTTTAATTTCCATCCTATAAATTCACATAGAATTTTTCTTTTTTCAACCATCTTTATTTTCTCTTCTTTATTAATTTCCAGGTACTTTAGTTAGATTGAGAGCCTTCGGGATAGTAAGGGAATTTTTTAAGTACCTTCTTACTTCTCATTTATAATCTTAATGTATATTTTCTTCAAACCGCTTAGAACCTAACGGATGTAGCGGTATATAAGAAATAAATTACATTACATTACATTACATTACTTGCCACCTGAGCTACCAGGCTGGCAGAGCAGGTGTTTTCTTCATATGATGTTTTCGTTTATAGAATGCTTTGCTGCCTCCTATTGTAAAGCTGAATATCTATTTTGTGAGTATGTGGTACACTTGTGATCCACAATGACTGGATTTTAAAAAAGGTTTGGACAAGTTCCTGGAGGAAAAGTCTGCTGTTCAGACAGACATGGATTAGGATATTTGGGTTTTTGCCAGGTATTTGCGACTTGGATTGGCCTATGCGAAGATGGGATACTGGGCTAGATGGACCATTGGTCTGATCCAGTAAGGATATTCTTATGATTACCAGCGTGGAAAGCAAAATACATATCATGCAAGAAATTTAAATTAATTTTTCCCACTTCTCTGCTTCGCATCCCTTTTTTGTCTTACCCCTCTTATATCTTATTTCTATTCCTTCTCCTCTAACATCCCTCACTGTATCCTTTTCTCCTTCAATCTTGTGTCACCCTGCTTCCCATTCTTTTCTTTTTTATTGTTACGCTCATTCCCAAGCTCCTCTTCTGCATGGGTTGTGGATGAAGAATCTGATGGTTCCTGATGGTCTGCTTCTCGCCTCTTCTTGGGTCCCTCTGGGCCTGTGTCAGCTTCTGTCATTGTTGCCTTGGGAAGATGACAGCAACTTCTCCTCCCTCTCCCACCCATCTTCTATTAGGCCAGTATTCCTCTGGTTGTGGTTCCAGTAAAACAAAAATTTTCCTATAGATATTCTCTTCTGCCTGATATGAAGGAAAAAGTTCAAAATCCTAAATTAGAAATAAAAATGTGAACACATTTTAGTACATCTGGCCTGATGTGTTGGGATGAAAAGAGAGGAAACAGATGAGGGAGAGGTATGACGAAAACAATCAGGTTACAGGACTTCCACACCACACTGACTTTGCAATCCGCCTGTAAAGATTTCTCAAGTGAGGCACAAATGAAATCTTTCATAGCTTATCTCCCTGCTTCTAAAACTTTCCTGTGATTTTTGTGCCATTAAATAAATCTCTGTATACAGTATTATTCACCATAACAACATAAACTCCCACTGACAATTCAAGACGGACGCCTCACTAAGAGACGTTTTCTGCAAAGAACGGATTACGAAAACAGAATTGGTTTAAATAACTCCCCAAGGACCTCTACGTCTGTTCAGTTATGGGGCAGGTACTATCTTTTAATCAAGTTCATTGTCGATACTGGAAGAAACAGTTTCCAGCATGGAAGAGAAAAGAGAGGAAATTCGTTTAGCAAACGTGCTCAGTCTTGCAATTTCCAGGACTTCATCTGATTAGCTGTTTAAAGACGCATAGGCCCCTCGGCCTATTCAGATTGCTGCTGCGATAGCCCCTTCCCCAACACCCATGACGTTTTATAACCAAAGCCCAGTTGTCATTTTTTTTTTTTTTAATTTGTCTTTATTAGCAATTGCAAAGTGAACATACAACCAGGATCAGGATCAGAGTAAGCATAAAAACAAAGCAGGCAGAAAAAAACAGCACTTGAAAACTATGACAGCAAATGTTGGCCAGTACAAGAACCCAACGGTAAACGGGCGTTAACTGTCTGTTCCAGACACGGAATCCTTACCTTGATTTTTCTTCTTGGTGGGGCTGTTGCTCTCTTTTTGTTTTTGCTTTTTCACCGGGTGGCTGCACTTGTGTGTGTGAGTGTGTGAGCATTCGGGTGTTTGGATGTCTGGAGGTATAATTGTGGAGTGTTTGTTGTCTGATTGTTGTGGTCTGAGGCCGAGTGCTTGGGGTTTGTGTGTGTTTGATTGGGGGGTTTGGTATTTCAAAATGCCCAGTTGTCATTTATCATGTTTAGGATCTTTTTATTTTTATGTTAATATATATTTATTAAATTTTTAAGAAAAAAGTGCAATTTAAGAATCATAGCAGTGTAATCCAGAGACTCTTACACGTGCACTACTCAAACCCCCACCATCCTTCCACCCACACCCTCCCCCCTCCCCCCAGCAACAGTAGTATCAACAACCAACATTCTGTCAAGTGACGTGTGACCCCCCTTCACAAGTTCAGTAGGCGTCCACGGGCCTGAGGTGTAAGGTCCATCCAAAAATGTTCCCAAATCTGACAGAAGCGGTGACCTGGGCCCAGGTCAAGGTCACCAGCCTGTCTCCGCTCCAGAGAGGCTTGCACTATCATCATAGCTTTCCACTAACTGTAAGTCCTGTAATATCCAGTTTGTCAATATGGCTTTCTTTTCCAGAAGCACAGTCCGTGCTACAAAAGCTGTCATTCCTTTCAATTTCGGTGCAGCAATAGTCGAATAAAGCTCTGGGCATAGGAGACCAACGTCTGCCCCATAGGGATGTAATATAGTTGCCCAGATCACGCCAGAACTGGAGAATCAAAGGACAAGTCCATAGCATATGTACCAATGAAGCATGAGCCTGTGCGCACTTGGGGCAATTATGAGTAGAAGTAATGCCCATTCGAGCTGCCCTTTCAGGGAAAATGTAACATGTTTAGGATTTTAACACACCTAAAGACCATTAGGGAGCAATTCTCTCACCACATTCTGATATACTGCAAACACTATAGATTTTCACAAGGAGAGCAGAAATTCTACCCACAAGTGCTCAAGGAGTTGGGAAACAGATGTGGTTTAAGTAGGGAGTATTGGAGAAAGTTATCATGGTATGACTAAGGCCAAATATGCTTTGCTATAAATTTGCAAATCTTATCTGTTGATCAGGATAAGTCTTAATCTCTCCCTCTCTCTCAATGTTTGGTATTATTCATGAAAAGGCAAACAATTCACAATAGCCCTTCTGCAGTATCATTTATAAAATTGCTGAAAAGAAGCAGGTTAATGGCCAAGTCATGTGGAACACTACTGGTTAAGGATGACCTCCATTTACCATTACCTCTTGTTGCCTTCTACTCAAATCATATGGGGACAGACTTGACTCCTTGTGACCCTGGGCAAGTTACTTAATCCCCCTATTGCCCCAGGTACATTAGATAGATTGTGATCCCACTGGGACAGACAGGGAAAAATGCTTGAGTACCTGAATAAATTCATGTAAACCGTTCTGAGCTCCCCTGGGAGAACAGTATAGAAAACTGAATAAATAAATAGGGTGAAGCATTTCAGCCTCTGCTAACCAGAGCTGGTACTGTGATGTCATAATGCCTCATTCCACCAATAAAAGCCAACCTCATCAGTGATGTCAAAATGGCTTGATTGTCCTTTACTTGGTTCACTTATTCCTTTGACTGGCAATACTCCTTAAGCTATGAAACAAGGTCTCTAGGATGAGGAGAAACAAGAGAGGAGACGATGGGCAACTCTGGCACAAGTCACTTCTGATGTAAGAATTTTATAGAATAGAGTGACCCACTTTAGGAAGCAGTCTTCAAAACCAAACTTCCCAAGTATCTAAAACAGTGTCTTTCAAACTTTTTGTAGCTCTGGTACACTAAACGGAGCAAATGTTTTTCGCCGCACGTTGTTAATTGAAGCTATAAAATTGCAAAACCAACAAAAATAAATACATCTGAGAGCTATTTATTTACAGTTCTTTAAGCTATATGTTTGGGTAATTGTAACAACGGTGAAACTAAAGTAGATAGACTAGAATTGTTAATCAATGCAATGAATGTGCTTGTTTTTGATTGCAAATTAACTCAAAACGTGAATCGATAGTTGACAAGCAAACAAGCATTCCATCATCCACTATCTGAAGTCATTCTCTTTTTTTTTAAATTATTTTTTATTTAATTTGTCAGAGCTGAAAATCCAAGTTCATAAAGATAAGAAGATCTAAATGGCAACAAAGCCCCGATTGCTTTGTTACTCAAGTTAGGATAACTACTGCATAACAAATGAAATTAAAATTACTTGCCTTTAGTTTTCAAGGATCAATCACGGCAAAGAATGATGCTTGTCTGAGCAATTGCATCCTTACTCACTTACACGCTCATAACATTGATAGACTCTTGCATATGCGACATACATGTTATCTATTCTGGTATATAGCAAGATAAACTCGGATATGTGAAAACTCAATAATGTTCTAATATACACTTTCACAAGAAAGATGCAAGAAATGTCATATACAACGTAAACAGTGTTGCTTTGGTTTAAATAGGATGTGTTTCACAAAATGGAGGAAAAGCCTCAGACTGAAGCCCTCCCACCACCACAATGGTGGTCCAAGGTGGTTGGGTGATAACCTCACTGGCAAAAAACCTCCATTGCGCTCCCAAAGTATAAAAACCTTAAGCAGGGCTGTCTGTGCAAGGTGATAGAAGAAAGAAACTTTCAACTTATCTTCAGTTGAGTAAAACTGTGACTGAGTTCAAAGAAGCGTGGGATGAACACAGAAGATTTAGAATCAGAATATAATATTAAATATTGAATTAGGCCAGTACTGGGCAGACTTGCACAGTCTGTGTCTGCGTATGGCCGTTTGGTGGAGGATGGGCTGGGGAGGGCTTCAATGGCTGGGAGGGTGTAGATGGGCTGGAGTAAGTCTTAACAGAGATTTCGGCAGTTGGAACCCAAGCACAGTACCGGGTAAAGCTTTGGATTCTTGCCCAGAAATAGCTAAGAAGAAAAAAAAAAAAAAAAAAATTTAAATAGAATCAGGTTGGGCAGACTGGATGGACCATTCGGGTCTTTATCTGCCGTCATCTACTATGTTACTATGTTAGAAACGAGGCAATTTGTGGTTGAGGGGGGATGCAAACAGATCTACTTGCGGGGTTGCCCACCGAGCAAACACTTGACGCAGAGTCGATGAATTGAGGGACCATTCATGAGGTTGTAGAAGGCGACTCAGTTTGTCCACCAAGCAGTTCTGCTCGCCCTGAATGTAAACCGCTCTGAGAAAGATGTTGTGACCGATCGCCCAATCCCAAATTCTCAGAGCTTCTTGGTAAAGAGACAGGGAACCCATACCCCCTGCTTGTTGACATAGTACATGGCCACTTGGTTGTCCGTCTGAATGAGAACCACATTGTCGCGAAGCAGATGAAGGAAAGCCTTGAGAGCGTTGAAAATGGCTCGAAGCGCCAGATTGATGTGACAGCGTCTCTCTTCGCTGGACCAAGGGCCCTGGGTCTGGAGGCCGTTGAGGTGAGCACCCCAAGTGTAGGCGGATGAGTTCGTCATCAGGATCTTCTGCGGAGGGGGCACGTGAAACAGAAAACCTCTGGAAAGATTGGAAGAGAGCATCCACCAGTGGAGAGATTGTTTCAATAAAGGAGTCACCGCAATCCGGTGAGAGACTGGATCGCGATCCTGTTGCCACTGCAAGGCCAGGTGAAGGTGAAGTCTGGCAAAAGGCGTCACATGAACGGTGGAGGCCATGTGCCCCAGCAGGACCATCATGCTCTTGGCCGAGATGGTCAAAAGAAGAGACACACACCGGCAAAGGCGGACGAGAGCCTCCTGACGAGGTCGAGGCAGAAACCAGCGGAGACGAAGCATATCCAACACCGCTCCGATGAACTGGAGAGAGACGTTGAAGGAACAGAATAGTCTGTTGGGTTGCTGAAATAACCTCCGGTTGAGACGGCGCTTTGATGAGCTAATCATCGAGATAAGGGAATACTTGAAAACCCTGTGTCCACAGGGCTGCGGCTACCACCACAAGACACTTCGTGAACACCCTCGTGGAAGATGCGAGTTCGAAGGGGAGAACACGATACTGTAGATGAAGATTCCCCACCCAAAATCTCAGAGGGCTGCTGCTGCGGCCGCTGAGGAGGAGGATGGGAGAGAGCCGGCGTAGATTTCTGCGGGTAGCGCCGTGGAGGAAGCTTATACGACTTAGCAGGGGGGCTCATGCCTTAGGCTGCACCAGGGAGGCGAAGGACCACTCGTGTTCCGAAAGGCATTTCATGGTCGCCTCAATTAAGTTGTCAAACAGCTCGTTTCCCACACAAGGAAGATTTGCCAGACAATCCTGCAAATTGAGATCTATATACACAATTCGCAGCCAGGCCAAGCAATGTATCGCCACCTCAAAGGCCGTGACCCTAGATGACAAATAGAGACGAATCTGGGACAGCGTCTCCAGAAGTTGACGGATGTCCGGCCGACGGTGAGCGGGCAAGTCGGGGAGAAAAGACTGCAGGATCTTCCGGCAGTGTTTGAAATAGGAGGTGAAATTAAAGTAATTGAGGACATGGCTCGCCATCATTGAGTTCTGATAGAGACGGCGGCCAAATTTGTCCATCGTCCATCCTTCCCTACCCAGAGGGATGGCAATGTAGACCCTTGAAGGATTAGATTTCTTCAATGAAGATTCCACGACCAAGGACTGATGGGAAAGCTACGCCTTTTCAAAGCCCTTACACGGGACTGTGCGATACAGAGATTCCATCTTGGAAGGGATGGCAGGAATGGCATAAGGGGTTTTCAGATTCCTGAATAAAGTCTGTTTCAACACCTGATTCAGGGGAAGACGCAAGGACTCCCTGGGTGGATGAGGGAGCTCCAACTCGTCTAAATATTCCTGGGTATACCGGGATTCAGACTGTAGATCCAGCTGAAGAGTCCTACCCATGTCCAAGACAAATCTCGCGAAGGAGGAGGTACAAGAAGAAGAAAGGGCCTCATGCGGCGAAGAAGAACTGGAACGTTGAGCCGAAAAAGAAGAGGGACGCTTCCCGAGAATACAGAGTGGGCAAATCAGAGTCCCGAGAAAAGGACAACGAAGAAGTTTTGCTCTGCGGCCTCAGGGGAGTCGAAGAACGCCCACGCCGCATCATGCTGGGAGAAGATTCCGGAGTTCGAGGAACAGGAGAAGAAGAATACCTCCCAGAGGGCTTCAATGGATGGGTGATCGACCACGACAAGCCTCGCCCCAGCGAGGCAGAAAGGGAAGGCGGCCGTCGAGAACGAGACCTGGGCCTCGGCAGTACAGAGTCCTCAAGGGACCTCGAGGTATGTGCCGGAGACCGTCCCCACCATGGTTAGTCCCTCTGCCGCTTAGACGGTGGATGCCTCGAGGTCAAGGCAGATGGAACCTGGTGCTTCAATTGAGGCGCACGGGCTGGGGACCCAAGCCTTGAAGCAACAGGAGAAGAATCAGTGAAGACAGCCAGCGAGACCTGCTAGACTGACCCTGAGGGGCCTCAGGAGGATGCTCAGGCTGGCCTGCCAAAAGCAGGGTCAAGGCAGGGGCCAGCTGACTCAAGGCACTGAGACCATTGGGGCTGGTCGAATTGGTGCAGCAGTGCACTTCAATGAGGGCGACCTCGAGGAAGAGTATTCCCTATGTGTGGAGGCACGCTTGGAGGAATGTCTCGAAGAAGTCTGAACCATTGCACTCACCTGGGACCCCCATGGAAGGCTTCTTTGCCAGTGCACCTGAGGGAGGAAGAGGAAACTTACCCGAAGCAGGGGTTTTCGCCGGAGCAGTCACCGAGGTCTTGGAGGTCGAGGGTGATTTTGATGAGGATGAGGCCTGCGAGGTTTGAGGCCCCCTGCCGGGGCCAAGGCTGGGGCCAAGGTTGAGGCTGAGGCTGCGCCAACTGGAGGATCCATAGCCCCGAAGAGCTCAAGGATCTATGCCCGACGTCTACGGAGAGCCCGCGGTTGAAGAGTAGCACAACGTGGGCAGGATTCGGTCCGGTGCTCGGCCCCCAGGCACTCAACGCACCAACAATGAGGGTCGGTAATTGAAATCACCCAACCACACCGAGTGCACTTTTTACCCAGTAACAGGCCGGAACATAAGGTCAAGACTAGTGCTGCGGCCGCATGAGGCAAGGCAGCCAGGCCGAGATCCGGGTCCCCGGGTCAAACGAAAGTTTAAGTTTTTTTTGGGGGGGGGGTTCTCTTGACACGTCGCACAGCGACTCACCTGATCTTTGAAAGCAAAAAAAGGGACAAGCCATGGTGCAAGAGGCACTTAGCGATTGACCAGAGGAACAGGGCTTCTGGCTCAGCGGAAAACAAAGAACTGAGGCCACACTGAGGAGACGCGTGCCCTGACTCGAGCGGGAAGGCACACGCGCACGCGCTGTACACGCCAAAGCTTGAAGATCTTCAAGCAAGTTTGCTTGCGAGACTGTCTGCTCGGGGCTCCGTAGATGACATCACCCACATTTAGAGAATATGCTGCCTGCTTGTCCTGGGATAAAAGAGAGACTTACTTGATGAGTGGAGATCCCAGGGAGGAGTATAGGGGGAGAGGAGAGATCCTGAGGAGCTGTGGAGTGAATATACTTGTAGGTCAGTAAGAGGAGTTTGAATTTTATGAAGAAATGGATAGGGAGCCAATGAAGTGACTTGAGGAGAGGGGCCGTGTGGGCATTGCAACAATGGTGGAAGAGGAGGCATGCAGCAGAGTTCTGAACAGATTGAAGGGGAGATAGATGGTTTAACGGAAGGCCAGTGAGAAGCAGGATGCAGTAGTCTAGATGAGAGGTGATAGGGATATGGCTGAGGGTTGTAGCAGTATGGTCAGAAAAGAAGGGTGAGATTTTAGCGATGTTGTAGAGAAAGAAACAACAGGTTTTGGTGGTTTGTTGGATTTGTGAAAAGGGGAGAAGCGAGTCAAAGCTGACCCCAAGGTTGCAAGCCGATGGGACAGGAAGGATGAGGACATTGTCCACTCAACATGCAGACCGAGCTATGATATCTTCAACATCTTCCTGCCCCTTTCCTTGACCCTTGGTTTATAGAGACACATAGGGCTCCTTTTATCAAGCCACGCTAGCAGAATTAACACGCGCGACTTTTCATCATGCATTAACCCCTGCGCTGGCCAAAAACTACTGCCTGCTCAAGAGGAGGCAGTTTAGCGCACGCTATTACGCGCGTTAAACCGCTAGCGCGGCTTGATAAAAGGAACCCATAGTGATTTAATCACACCTTATTTTTGTCGAGAAGGCAAGTTTCTGGCAAGTTCCTATGTGGTGTATCTCATTGGGACTGACTAGGGCAGTGATGGCTAACCTTTTTGAGCCCGAGTGCCCAAACTGCCGCACAAAACCAAAGAATTTCCTCAAAGTGCCAGCACGTCAATTAAACCTTAATAACAAGATTTTAGTATCTAAAAACTCTTTATAAAGTTGCCTGAACTATGTAACATCATTTTTAAAGGTTGGAATCTTTGTATTGACAGAGAATCAATTTGATTCACAATCCTTTGGTTTTCATTTCAATTTATTAGCAATTTATAATGTTTTAATGATTTCATTCAATTTAATGAATTTAGGAAGAATTTGATTCAGTTACACAATATATTTTAAATGTATTATTCACATAACATGTCAAATGTATTCTGAGTAAAAAAAAAGATAAACTTCTTAAAACTGTTAACTGTGTCAAGACTCGGTGTGCATTCCCAAAGAGTCTATACATGTTTTTTTGTAAAATTTACAATCAAATTAGAAAATAGTTAAATCATTACATTTCTAATAATATGATGTAAAGAAAACAAAAGAGCTTTCAATTAAACCAACCGTTTTTATTGGAAATTCCAGATTGGAATACAACAGGGCCATGTAAAGTCCCTTTTTTAAATAACATCTTTAAATAATATTTAAATAACTTAGAAAATGTCTTAACTGCAAACTGAAAACACTGCTTCATGTAAACATATGCATTGGGCATGCTCTGAAAAAAATTAATGTGATTTTTGTTGTTGCATGCATGCTGATAACTTGTCAATCCTTGGCTCATAGTGCGTTAATTTCAGAGCAACACATGCAGCACTCATGTCATCCGTTAATCTGTTTCTAGCATCAGATTTTATATGATTCAAAGCCGAAAACAGCTGCTCACAAGCATAGGATGACCCAAACAAAGTAAGAAGAGCAATCCCAAGTGCTTTCATGGACTTAAAATTGTCTGGCAGAGAATTCCACGCTTTTAGGATTTCATTTTCAGAACTGCTAGCAGTGATTTCATTTGTCACCCTTTCACACTCAATACGTTCAAAAGCCGCACGCAGGTCATTGAATTTACTTTTCCAGATAGAGCTTTCTTGAAATTCCAGTAGCTCCATTTCCAAATTTTGAATATCCAACCACTGTAAGCAGGAAAGATCAAGATCTTCAAATGTGGACTTTTCTGGGGAAGTTATAAATGAAAGGGTTGTCTCCATCTTACGGAACTGAGAAAATCTTTTACTAAAATTCTCCTTTGCTTCAGCTACAATGGTGGAATATGCTTTGTGGATTTCCTGGTGTTTTTTATGACTGTCCACAAATGTTGTAGAATTATCCAAATGTATTTTTAGGTTGGGAAAATATTTTAGCTGTCCACTCTCAAGGTCTTTTTCAAAAACATGCAATTTTCTCTCAAAAGCTTTGATGTCACTAAACATGCTTTCTGCTGTTTTTCCCATGTCTTGTAATTTTTTGTTTAGTACATTAAAGTGGTTAGTAAAATCTGTAAAGAACATGAGGTTGTGTGGTTTTGCAGCATTTACAGACTTGGAGCAATGGTATGATTGTTTCACTTTTGACCATTTGCCATTTAAAGACTACTTGCTACCCAAAGACTTCTAAGACTCCTGATGCAGGCCGGATGGCCGAAACGTGATCATGTCGAGTCATTGAGTTGCTTTGGATGTACGATTTTGTTTTGGATTAATAAAGCCCATTGGATTTATCAGATGAGTTGAAAGACACTGTTTTTGTGCACCATCTTGATTGGACATTTCCACTTTGCCCTTGCTTCTACAGCAGGGGTGCCCACACTTTTTGGGCTTGCGAGCTACTTTTAAAATGACCAAGTCAAAATGATCTACCAACAATAAAATTAAAAAAAAAACCCACAAAGCACACTGTATGCAGAGAAAATGTTAATTATCATTTATATTCCGTGGGTTTTCAAAGAGGTCAAGTCAGACGATTCTATGCAATGTCACTTCAGGAACAATTATACAAAAATAGACAAATATACCCCCTCCCTTTTTACTAAATCGCAATAGCAGTTTTTAGAGCAGGGAGATGCACTGAATGCCCTGTGCTGCTCTCGATGCTCATAGGCTCCCTGCGCTAAAAACCGCTATTGCAGATATAAATTCTCTAAACAGACACATTTTGATCACTAAACTGAAAATAAAATCATTTTTCCTATCTTTTTGTCTGGTGATTTCATGAGTCTCTGTTTGCACTTCCTTCTTCTGACTATAAATCCAATATTTTTTCTTTCTGCCCCTCCCCTTTTCTTTCTGTCTCTTTCTTTCTCTCTCCCCCCGCCCCCCCAAGCCATCGCGCCAATTTTTCCACTTCCCCGATTCTTTCCCTACCCCCTAAGCCACTATGCCGATTTCTCCCTGCTTCCATGAGCCAGGCCAGGAATGTACAAGCGCCGGACTCACAAGACTTCACCTCTGATGTCAATTCTAACGATGTAGAGGAAGTTCCAAGCCAGCCAGGCAGCGATTGGCTGGCCCAGAACTTCCTCTCTGACGTCAGAATTGACGTCGGAAGTGAAGTCTTGTGAGTCCGGCGCTTCTACGCGCCTGGCCTGGCTCAGGGAGGCAGGAAGAAAAAGATTGCCAAGGCAACGCGATCGACTCACATTGCCTTTGCGATCTACTGGTCGATCACACTCGACCATTTGGGCACCCCTGCTGTTATGGTATCCTGTCCTGACCTGAGGAAAGGGGTTTAGTCCCCCCAAAACTGCCTTATTTCTATTTCCTATTTATAAACTTTAATCAATAGATATAATACTACTTGATTCTACGTAAAGCAACAAAACAATTTTTTTTACCTTTTGTCGTTTTTGCTTTAATCATCTTGTCTTCACTCTTCTTTCTAGCCAGCTTCTGTCCGCTCTGTCTTCCATACAGCATCAGCCCCTTCCATCCACTGTCTGCCCTCTCCCCGTTCCATATGGCATCTTCCCTCTTTTTATGCTCCTTCAATAAACTGTCTATCCTGTGCCCCTTCTCTTCTCCTTTGTACATGATTGATTTCAGCTCTGCCACCTCTCCATTTTTCTCTCTCTGTCACCATCCCGTCCCCTATGCTCTGGCATCTCTCTCTTCTCCTTTCTTTCCTTCGCACCCCATAGTCTGGTATCTTCCCTTCCCTGATTCTCTAGCATCTCACTCCTTTCCTTTTCTTCCATCTCTCCCTCCCCCTCCATGCTTTGTCTTCTCCTCCTTCCTTTTCCCTTGGTCTGGCATACTTTCCTCCTTCCCTCCATGCCCTGGCATCTCATTCCATTCCCTTCCTCATCTTCTTTCTCCCTCCAGTTGGGTGCAGCAAGTCTATCTCCCTCTGCTCCCTTTCCTCCTTCTGTCACCCATGACCTGGCGTCATGAACTTCTTCAGGCAGCAGCATTCACAATTTGCTGCTGTTGCCAGCTTCGGGCCTTCTTCTCTGTCGGTTCCTGCCTTCATGGAAACAGAAGTAGGCAGGACCCGGCGGAGAGGAAGGCCTGAAGCTGGCAACAGCAGTGAATTGTAAATGCTGATGCTAGCCGAAGAAGTTCATGACGCCAGGTCGAACACCCGGGGCAGACTGCTACTCTCCCCCCCACGACCCTCCTAACTCTCCCTCCCTCCCATCACGAGACTCTAAACAGGCAGCTTCAGGACTTTCTCCTGCCGTGATTCCCTCTGGCACGTCACTGATGAGGGAAGGAGGGAGAGATAGGAGGGTCGGATCGGGTTGGGATTCGCCCAGGATGATGATGAGGCTGCTGCTGCTGCCAGCGAATCCAGCAAGGGTGAGGCCCCAATGCACAGCACTGGCAGGCCCCCCTGACTATTTTGGGCCCTAGGCCTGTGCCTACAGGGCCTATCCTTTAATCTGGCCCTGCTTCCCCCCCCCATATGCCCTGACATCTCTCTCTTCCACTCCATGGTATGGTATCTCCTTTCCCTCCGTCCCATGGTCTTTGCATCTCTTTCCTCCTTTTCCTGATCTTCCTTCTCCCTCCTTCCCTCTCTCTCCCCAATTGGGTACAGCAGTATTTCTCTTCCCCCTCCCCCCACTGAGTACAGCAGTATCATCAGCATTTCTCTCCCCCCAATTGGGCACAGCAGAAGCAGCATTTCTCTTCCCCCTCCCCCCTAATTGGGTGCAGCAGCATTACTCCTCCCATTCCCCCCCCCCCCGTCTCACACACCCGGCAGATTCGCTACAAACAAAGGCAAGTTGCAAGTTTCCCTTGGTCGCTGACCTATCTCCCAAAGGGCAGCGACAGAGGGAAGTTTACAACTTGCTGCTCTTGCTTACTTCGGGCCTTTCTCGTTGCCGGGTCCTGCCTTCACGGAAACAGAAAGTAGGCAGGACCCGGCAGCGAGAAAGGCCCGAAGTAAGCAAGAGCAAGTAAGCTTCCCTCCGTGGCTGGCCTATCTCCCGCATGCTCCGGGGCTCTAATGGTCTGTGCCGGCTTCTCTTCTCTACCCCCCCCCCCCGACGTAACTTCCGGTTTCGGAGGGAAGCCGGGTTCGAGTCGCTTGCTGTTTAAAGTCCTGCGGGTTTTTCGGCGGCTCTTCAGGCTGCGCATTAAGCAGTGGCGGCAGCAGGATTCGGCAGATGACAGTCAGGCAGGCATCTAAATTTGCTGGGCGTTTCGCCCGCCTGCCCTGATGGCGGCCCTGTCGGTCGGGTTAGCGCCACAAAAGTAAGGGGACCTGGCCGGCTGTGCTGCACACGGGGCGGACCGCCCCCCTCCCTTGGTAGCCGCGAGGCTACTCCTCCTTACCTACCCTGCCTGCAGTACAGAGCCGAACGGAAGTCTTCCCGACGTCAGCCCTCCCTCCCTCCGACGTCAGCGCTGACGTCGGGAAGACTTCCGTTCGGCTCTGTGCTGCAAGCAGAGCAGGTAGGGAGAAAAGCCGCGCGACTTAGTACATCCAGCCCCGTTCCCGTGCAGCTCTCTATTGCGGACCTTCCCGCGTGCCACAGCTGGCACGCGTGCCATAGGTTTGCCATCGCTGGACTAGGCCATCTTGTCCAAGTTTAATCCTCAAGAGCTGCAAACAGGCCATGTTTTTTTGTAATACTCCTAATGAATATTCATGAGAAAAATTATTATGTACATTATATCCATTGATATGAAGGAAGAGGTTACTGTGAATACTGTACGCATGTGCGCAAGATTGGGGGGGGGGGGTTGATATCCTGCCTTATGTAAAGGGCTTCTAGATTTCATATATATATATTCTTCTGGCATGCAATCTGCAGAGTCCAAGAGGAATTGGAGATAGTACAGATTTCTTTTTTCAGCTGCTGACGTTTGTCTCTGCATTCATAATATGCACTGTTTAGTCTTGTGATGCCAGCTGAAGCTTTATCTGGGCACTGGGCCCATGGCTGTTTTCTGTACTGCTTGGTCCTGAAAAAGGGAGGAAAGCGGCAGTCCGCTGAAGGGAATTATAGAAGGAAAGTGCTCAGCCCATGTGCGATAGAAATGATTTCTGGCCAGGAGCCTCGGTTGACAGATATACTGTTGGCGAGCCATCTACCTGTAGGTCTGTGCTGCTACTGAATCCACAGCGTCCTAAACCAATTGCTTGGGATGGGAATCTGCTGTGTATTAATCCAGATTGTCCATCTACCTGAGAGATGGCAGAAATGATTTTTCTACATGTATTCTTATTTATGTTTGAGCAAATATGGCTACATCTTTCATTTTGAAAAATCTGTCTTGGGGTTTCTATTTCGTCACAGAGTCTCAGAATTTATTTTGGTTTTGGAGCGGTTTCTGTACCAGCTGCCAGAAATATTTAAAAATATGTTAAGCAGATGGTTTAAAATATTAAGGAAAAGAAGTACCCTAGAGCTTCTCTTTCAAAGTCTTGCATGGTGCATATGAGAGCAGCTGCAAAAGAGATTCTACATGAAATGCAAGTAGTTGTTGGTTTGTTAAAGAAGGACAAGTGGAGCTGATTGGAGTCATAAGTTCCAGTTTTTCTCTACCCCTCGTCAGCTGGATAATCACTTCATGTTGGGAGGATGACACAAATGAATTGCCTTCAGTTCCTTCCATATCTCGACAAATCAATCTGTTTTGATTTTTTTTGCAAAATTTCAAAACTTACACCAAAGGGAACATCAAGAAAACAGTCAGAGTACAAATTTTAAAGGAAATATTTAAATTTCTGTACACTGACGAGTTCACATTATAGAGAAGACCTTCTATACAGTCTGTTAGGAAAAACAAATATATTTCACTACTCTAACAATACCCATTATTTTGCAACCCATGGGAAAATATGCATGCACATACACATTTAAGCAATGAAAATTCCATCGCTGTAAAGCTCCCAGAAAGATATATTTATTTGTACCTTGAAGGGTAGGTGTGGATAAACCAACTATAGTATGTGCAGCTGGTATCACGCCTTGTATATGTATGTGACTAGCAAGTTAATTGTGCCATTCGACAACTATGCAGTACAAGCACCAATGCTACATATAAAGATAAAATAGATATATATATAGGACATCAGCATCAGATCTGTTATAACGATATTATTATAAAGGGAGCATCAGTATTCAGGAATAATGTAAAGCAATGTTCTACATTAACTTTTAAGCTGGGGCCCGCTTTGGGTTCTAATAAGCTGAAAGAGAACCACCAAATACGTTCCCATATAGGGCCACAACACTACTGACCAGTGTGTGTCAATGATATTCATCCCTATCGTCAAACTTCATGGGGGGGTGGGGGTATCCTCAAGGTTGTGAGCATTTCCAAATGCATTAAGATCAAAATAGCCTTACCGGGTCAGACCAATGGTCCATTTAAGCCCAGTAGTCTGTCTTCATGATGGTCAATCCAGGTCACTAGTACCTGGCAAAAACCCAAATAGTAACAACATTCCATGCTACCAATCCAGGGCAAGCAGTGGTTTCTCCCATGTCTATCTCAATAACAAACTATAGACTTTTCCTCCAGGAAATTGTCTAAACCTTTCTTAAATCCAGCTACGTTAACTACTCTTACCACATCCTTTGGCAACGCATTCCAGAGTTTAACTATTCTCTGAGTGAAAACAGATTTCCTCCTATTGGTTTTAAAAGTATTTCCCTGTAACTTCATTGAGTGTCCCCTAGTCTTTATAATTTTTGATGGAGTAAAAAATATTGATCCACTTCTACCCATTCTACACCACTCAGGATTTTGAAAACTTCAATCATATCTCCCCTCAGCTATCTCTTTTCCAAGCTGAAGAGCCCTAACCATTTTAGTATTTCCTCATTCGAGAGGAGTTCCATTCCCTTTATCACCCTGGTCGCTCTTCGAACCTTTTCTAGTTCAGCTATATCTTTCTTGAGATAAGGAAACCAGAATTGAACGCAATACTCCAGGTGAAGTCACCATGGAGCGATACAGGGGCATTATAACATTCTTAGTCTTGTTTATCATCCCTTTTTAAATAATTCCTACCATCTTATTTGCCTTTTTGGCCGCACATTGGGCGGAAGGTTTCATCAAATTTGTCTACGATGTCTTGGGTGCTAACCCCCAAGGTGGACCTTAGCATCTGGTAATTATGATTTGAGTTATTCTTCCTAATGTGCATCACTTTGCATTTGTCCACATTAAATTTCATCTGCCATTTGGATGCCCAGTCTTCCTGTTTCCTAAGGTTGACCTGCAATTTTTCACAATCTGCATGTGTTTTAACAACTTTGAACAGTTTAGTGTCATCTGCAAATTTAATCACCTCACTCGTCATTCCAATTTCCAGATCATTTATAAATATATTAAATAGACCTGGTCTCAGTACAGATCCCTGCGGCACTCCACCATTTACCCTCCTCCATTGAGAAAAATGACCATTTAACCATACCCTCTGATTTCTATCCGATAACCAATTCCTAATCCATAACTGAATATTGCCTCCTATCTCATGACTCTTTTGTCTATTGAGAAATGCCTTTCTTGCCCTTCAAACGTGTGGCTCCCCCCCTCCCCCGCACACACCAATCCACTTTCTCCTTTCTGTCCTGAGCCTGGGTGGAGAGGCAGAATAGTGGAAAAACAACAGAAAGACAATGAAGACCTCCCCAGAGATCTCCAGGACCACTATTGACCCCTGGGCCTTGATTGAAGACTGCTGATGTAAAGAAGGATCTTTCTTTACAATATTCTTGAATACTAATGCTCCATTTATAATATTTTTATAACAGATCTGCCTTTTCCTTTATATATATTTTTCCACTCTATATGTACCTTTGGTGCTTGAAGTGGATATTGATTGGGCCGTACCTGTTTGTTAGTAATATAAGCTCTGGCATTCTTTTTATTTTATAACTTATTGTATAAGGAGACACCAGTATACAACATGTACACACATACACATAAGTATCTTTAATAAAATATCTTGAAAATATTTACCTTCTGGAAAACGTGATTACCTCTGGGGAAAGGTGGCTAAAGTCACCAGAAACAAAAAATGATCTGTGAAAACATTTTTAAAAGCTATAGAAGTCTGAGAGGGGGGGGGGGGGGGGGAGAATTCATCAAAGGGTGCTAAGCTCATTAGCACAAGCCAATTGTTAAAGATGCCTATTATATTCCTATGAGCGTCTTTAGAGGTTAGCGTGCTTTAATGCACTTAGTGCCCTTTGATGAATTCCCTCCTTGATGTATCATTTTTACAGATTGTTTATGGACCTGGGACATGAAAAATTGGCCATTCTCAACATTCTGGATCTGCTGCCTTAATCACCTTTTCTCAGAGATGGTCACACATGCTCAACTTCATATTCAAATGACACAGTCAGCATTTTGTATGCATATATATTCAGCACTGCTATCCAGATAACAGATGGTGCTGAATTTGTGTGTAGAGCAGTAAGCCCTGCCACTGTTCGGAGAGTAGGGATATTCAGACTAGTGCTGCCCGATTCAGGAAAAAAAAATTTCGATTCGATTCAGCCTATTGAATCGATTTTTCGATTCGATTTTCCTGCCCAATTGGGTGGTTTTTTTCAGACATCCTGGTGGGTTTATTTTATAGCCTCTTCAACCCCTTTGCTCTCTCCTACCCACACTGGTCCTGTGGTGTAAACAAAATAAACAAAAAATACTTTTCCTCTCTCTATTAAATCCTAGCTCACGTTTGCGGTCCAACACCTGCTCTGGAAGGATACACATTTCAAATCTGACATATTGTAATCACAAAACAGAAAATAAAATTATTTTTCCTACCTTTTCTTGTCTGGTCATTTTTCAAATCTTGTTGGTCCCATGTTGGTCTGGTTGTCTTCTGATCAGGCTCTCCTTCTTTCTTCTTTCTCTGTGCTAACCATCCATCTTCCATCTCTGTCCTCTCCTTCTGTTTCCCTTTCCTCCCCGGAGGTCTGGCATCTTTCCTTTTTTTCATTTCCATCCCCCCGCAGCTGCAGCGATGGACCCCACCATCCACAGATCCACCATTTCTCCTTTTTTCATCTACCCTTTCATCCAGCATCTCTCTTCTGTGTCCCTGTCCCTATTCTCCTCTCCAGTACTGTCCCCCTTGTGTTCCTGTTCCTATGCTCCCTCCATGCCCAGCATCTTATCTCTCCCCATATCCAGCTTCTTCTTTCTCTCTTCCTTACCTCCTGTATCCCTTTCCCCAGGTACAGGCTTTCTCCTACTATCTCTCCTGCCATCCTGCATCCTGCCTACCTACTTTGGAGCAGTATCTGTCCCTCTTGTACCCTTCCCCTTGTGGTCTTGCATTTCTCTCTCCCTCTCTCCATTAGTCTAGCACCTCTCCTCTGCTTTCCTCCCCCTCTTTTTGGTTTGGTTTCTCTCTTCCCTTCATTTCACCCCAGGTCTGGCATCCCCTTTCCCCTCTCTTACTCCTTCCTCCTTCTCCCTCTGCAAAGGCCTGCCTCCCTGCCCTGAAGGTTTGCTCCCCGCCATGAAGACCTGTTCACCCCACAAAGGCACTTTTCTCTTCCTCCCCCCCCGCCGCGAAGGCACTCTTTTACTCCTCTCTGCCGCAAATGCCAGCTCCCCCCCCATGAAGGCCTGCTCCCTCCCCTGCTGCGAAGGCACTCTTTTACTCCTCTCCGACGGGAATGCCAGCTCCCCCAGAAAGGCCTGCTCCCCACCGCGAAGGCACTCTTTTCCAACGCAAACGAACGCCTGCTTCCCCGCAGCCTGCACCTTCCCCGCTCTTACCTCCTTAATGCTAATAGGGCAGCCTGCAGACTTGCTGGTGTTATAGCGATCTCTGCAGCTGCCCGTGGTCCTCAGCGGCACATTCTCTCTGCCGCGATCCTGCCCCTGATGTCAGAGCAGGAGCAGGATCGCAGCAGAGAGAACATGCTGCTGAGGACTAAGGGCAGCTGCAGGGGTTGCTATAACACGAGTGAGTCTGCAGGATGCTCTATTAGCCTAAAGGAGGTAAGAGCAGGCAAGCTGGGGGACGCCTTTCTGACCGACCCTCACCACTCAAGCAGGAGCAGCAGCGGACGGCCAGCAAGAGGCAGCGCTGCAGCTCCTGCTTTAGGAAGGCACGAGGGACGGGTCGGCCATTGAATCGGGAGGCCGATTTTTTTTTAAATTGAATCGATTTGAATCGGTTCGCCTGATTCGAATCGTGAATTGGGCAGCACTAATTCAGACTGCTATCCCTATATGCAACTTTTCCAAATAACATTTTAGAAAAGATTTGTGGCTGTCCTAAAGTTATCTCTTCACCCTGTATAGTTTTATAGGATCGCTCTCGTTCTGCATAGAGCCAGGGTTGTTAGTAATGATTTTCATGGCACTATCCTGACAGCTGGCTAGGGTCCTTGTTAAGACAATTACTGCTGTTTATCTGGATAAGTGCTTATGAATACCGAGCCCACTGTGACTGGAATCAGCATATCTGTAAGGAGGAGAAGCTTCTGTCAATTGGCCAATTGAAAGACTGCAGTGAACAAATCATTACGTTCTGTTTCCAGTTTTACTACCAATATGCAGCTACCGGATTTCCAGGCTTTACAGAAAGAAATATCTGTATAAGGGATAGTGTGGCGCAGTGGTTAAACCCATGCTGCTCCATGTGACCCTGGGCAAGTCACTTAATCCCCCCTTACCCCAGGTACATTAGATAAATTGTGAGTCCACCAGGACAGACAGGAAAAATGAGTGTCTGAATAAATTCATGTAAACAGTTCTGAGCTCCCATGGGAGAACAGTACAGAAAACTGAATAAATAAATAGTGTGAAGAGTTTCAGCCTCTGATAACCAAAGCTGTTATTATGACATCATAATGCCTCATTCCACCAATGCCTGAGAGCCAACCTCATCAGTGATGTCACAATAGCTCACTTTTGCTACATTTTGATTTCTAGAGTGGTTAAAGCTATAGCCTCAGCTCCCTGAGGTTGTGGGTTCAAACCCACAGTGCACTTTGTGACCCTGGGCAAGTCACTTAACCCCCCCCCCTTGCCCCAGGTACACTAGACAGATTGTGAGCCCACCAGGACAGACAGGATAAATGCTTGAGTACCTGAATAAATTCATGTAAACTGTTTTGAGCTCCCCTGGGAGAACAGTATAGAAAATGGAATGATTGAATAAATAAATAAAAATCCATTACTAATATAAATTCCTGTCTTTCCTCTACAGTGTATAAAATTTTATTCTGAGAACCATTAGAGCAGGCTGTCTGATTCTAGGCTTAAGCCATTCTTCTGTTTCCTCTTTTGCTGCAAATGCAACCTGAGATTCTCTAAAGCAGTGTCCCGCAAACTTTTACAGTCGGCGGCATACTAAATGCAGTGCCCCGGCTGGAAGGCACCCGGAAGTCAATGCAATGACGTTATGCACTTGCTTAACATCATCGTGTCAAAGTCTGTGCATGCGCAGAGGCCGGTTCATAGACAACCCCGCGAAAGACAAAGGCGCGTGCTGACAACTGAGCGCAAAACAGAGGTGCGCACCAAAGAAAATTACAGTTTTTAGGGGCTCCGACGGGGGGGTTTGTTGGGGAGCCCCCCCAGTTTACTTAATAGAGATCGCGCCGGCGTTGTGGGGGGTTTGGGGGGTTGTAACCCTCCACATTTTACTGTAAACTTAACTTTTTCTCTAAAAACAGGGAAAAAGTGAAGTTTTCAGTAAAATGTGGGGGGTTACAACCCCCCACACCCCCCACAACGCGGCGCGATCTCTATTAAGTAAAGTGGGGGGGTTCCCCCCCCACACACCCCCGTCGGAGCCGTAAAAACAGTAATTTTCTGCGGCGCACGCCTCCGCGCGCCTTTGTCCCGGCGCACTTTTGACCTGACACTGCAGAGGCCTATCTTGGCGTGACCCCGCCATTACAGGGATCCAGGAGGTGCAGGGAGAAGAGGAAAGACGTCCTCACCGGCTGATTTCCTACAGGACGTGCCTCTTGCTGCGAGAGGCATGTCCTGTAGGAGGGCAGCCGGCGTGGATGACTCTCCTCCTCGCCAGTGCGTCAGGGCACACCAGAAATCTCAGAAGGCACACTGGTGTGCTGCGGCACACAATTTGCAATACACTGCTCTAAAGACAAATGGGATTATCAGCCACACAGGTGGGTCACATGATCTGAAAGCAGAACAAGATTTACTGAGCTTTCTTGTACAGACTGCAAGTCAATACCCTACATCAGGGGTAGGGAACTCTGGTCCTCGAGAGCCGCATTCCAGTCGGGTTTTCAGGATTTCCCCAATGAATATGCATGAGATCTATTTGCATGCACTGCTTTCATTGGGGAAATCCTAAAAACCCGACTGGAATACGGCTCTCGAGGACCGGAGTTCCCTACCCCTGCCCTACATGCATGATACATCCAGCACCGCATTAGCCCTGCACCTGTTCACAAGCCTAGTTGAATATGTTTCAGTAGGTTCAGTGGCTTCTTTATAGGCTACAAATGTTTTTTTTTTGCCATTTAGTCCCTAGAAGCATAGAAAAATGATGGCAGATAGAGACCATACACCCCATTCTCACCAACTATTTAGTTCTACAATCCCTTTCTCTCAGTGATTTTCTATACCTGTCTCATGCTATTTTGAATTCAGAATCAGATACTGCTCTGTTTTCCATCACCTTTTCTGGAAGGTTGTTCTATGCATCTACCATACTTTCTGTAAAGAAATACTTCCTCAGATTACTTTTAAATCTACCCCCTTTTGCCCTTGTTCTATGACCTATTGTTCCAGAATTTATTTTTAATTGAAAGAGACCTGTCTACTGGGCATTTACACTTTAAAAATCTATGAGATAAGCATACTTTTGGAAGAAAGATGGGATAGGAGAGACAGACTTAAACATCTTTATTTATTCAATTTTCTATACCATTCTCCCAGGGGAGTTCAGAATGGTTTAGATCAGGGGTGCCCACACTTTTTGGGCTTGCGAGCTACTTTTAAAATGACCAAGTCAAAATGATCTACCAACAATAAAATTTAAAAAAAACACAACGCACACTGTACGCATAGAAAATGTTAATTATCATTCCTATTCCAGGGTTTTTCAAAGAGGTCAAAGCAGATGACTCTATGCACTATCACCTCAGTAACAACCATACAAAAATAGACAAATATACCCCCCTCCCTTTTTACTAAACCACAATAGCAGTTTTTAGAGCGCAGGGAGCTGCGCTGAATGCCCAGCGCTGCTCTCGACGCTCATAGGCTCACTGCGCTAAAAAACTCTATTGCGGTTTAGTAAAAGGGGACCTTAGTGTAAAATATAGACAGCAGATATAAATTGAGACACATTTCGATCACTAAATTTAAAATAAAATCATTTTTCCTACCTTGTCTGGTGATTTCATGAGTCTCTGGTTGCACTTTCTTCTTCTGACTGTGCATCCAGTCTTTCTTCCCTTCTTTCAGCCTGTATGCTTCCTCTCCTCCACACCTCATTCCCTCCCCCAACTTTTCCTTCCTCTCCCCTGCCCTTTCTTTCTCTCTGCCTCCCTTTCCTTTTTTTCTGTTTCTCTTCTTTCCTTCTGTCTCCCTGCCTGCCCTTTTTCTTTCTTTCTTTCTCCCTGCCCTCCCCCAAGACACTGCCACTGCCATCGGGGACCCAAATTGCCATCGGGGACCAGGACCCAAACCGCCACCAATAACAGGCCCGAAAGCCGACGCCGCCCCAACCTCTCCCTGCTTCGGCCGACCAGCATCGCGAGGAACTGTTGGGGGAAATGCTGCCGGGTCCTGCCTTCGCGGAAACAGAAAGTAGGCAGGACCCGGCAGCAAGAAGAGGAAATGCTTCATTTACTTGTCTCCCGCCTTAGCCCGTAGCGAACGCTTGCTTCAGGGCTCTCAACATGTGCGTGTCGGCTTCCCTTCTCTCCCCCCCCCCGGACATAACTTCCGGTTTCGGAGGGAAGAGAAGGTAAGCCGGAACGCACACGTTAGAGCCACGGAGCATAAGTTCGCTACGGGCTGAAATCTCCAAGCCGGTTTTTTGGGTATTTTTTTAAAATGTTCAGCAGCGGCAGATGACAGCTGGGTGGACCACCCAGCTAAAAGGCCCTAGGGAGAATACTGGAGAGGAAGGCTGATCGGCCCGTAGATCAGGACGGCAACACGAGTGCGATCGACTCGAGTTGCCTTCCTGAGCTACTGGTCGATCGCGATCGACGCGTTGGGCACCCCTGGTTTAGATGAATTTATTCAGGTACTCAAGCATTTTTTCTCTGTCTTTCCCGGTGGACTCACAATCTATCTAATGTACCTGGGACAATGGGGGATTAAGTGATTTGCCCAGGGTCAGAAGGAGAAGCCTGGGTTTGAACCCACAACCTCAGGTTGCTGAGGTTGTAACTTTAACCACTGCGCCACTCTACAAATCAAAAATGTAGCATATGCATATTTTGGTCCTGCTCAAACACTGCCCCTTTGCCATATTACAGATTTATCCATGTAAGTCTCAGCTTTCTAAAACAGTGTTTTCAATATTTATTCAATACAGAATGTATAAATGCTGCCATTTGCTTGTATAATCCTGATCTGTCGGGCTGTGGCAGGTAAGAGTATGCATGCGCGCATCTAAGGACCGGCAACAGATAACACGCCGCGACTTCCCTTCCCCCGCCGCCGACCCTACCCGGCACACCAGTAACAAGGCGTGACTCCACCCCCCCCCCCGCCACCGACCCTACCCAGCACACCAGAAACCCCCGTTGACCCTCCCAGCCGACCCACCGTGAGATGAACACAAACCTCCCGGCTCCAGCAGCGTCCGAGGCAGAGTAAACACGCTGCTTCGCGTCCTTCTACTGGCCTTATTTCCTCTGCCACATCCCTGATGACATCATCAGAGATGCGGCAGAGGAAATTAGGCCAGTAGAAGACTGCGAAGCAGCGTGTTTACAGTGCCTCGGATGCTGCTGGAGCTGGGAGATTTGTCAGCCGTCTAGCGGTGGGAGGGTCGGCTGGGAGGGTCAACGGGGGTTTCTGGTGTGCCGGGTAGGGTCGGTGGCGGGGGAGTTGCGGCGTGTTACTGGTGTGCCGGGTAGGGTCGGCGGGGGAGGCACTGCGTGTTACTTGTCGGGTGTGCTGGGTAGGGTCGGCGAAGGGGGGGGGGGTTAAATGGATACATAGTGCTCAAGGAGATGGGAGGCAGGCAGGCAGGCTGGCATTGGGGGTGGGGGTGGGACAAAGTCTGGAAGATAATGATGGGGACATAGGAAGGAGGCACTGGAGGCACTAAGGACACAGAAAGGGGCACTGAGGGCACTAAGGACATAGGATGTACTGAGAGCACTAAGCAGGGCAGAGGCACTTGGGGCACTAAGGACACGGGAAGGATGCACTGGGGGCACTAAGGACATAGGAAGTAGGCACTGGGGGCACTAAGGACACAGTATGCAGGCACTGGGGCACTAAGGTAAGGACGTAGGAAGGGGTACTAAGGACATGGGAAGGAGGCACTGAGGGCACTAAGGACATAGGGAGAGACACAGACAGAAAAAATGACAGACAGACAGGCAGCGTGCAAGGACAGAGAGACAAAGAAAAAAAAACCAGACAGACATCTACTCAGATATCTACTCTAGCACCAGTTAATGTAACGGGCTTAAAGACTAGTTCTACAATAAAGGCCTCAGACTAGCAGGTAAATGATGATTCCAGTCTCTAGGCTAATGGTTACATTGTTTCTTTGAAGAGGTTTCCACATCAAGTCTTAGGCATTCTCACTTAATCTAGACATTTCTCAAGTTTATTAAAATTTATTAAACTGCCTATAAGAGATTTCTAGGCGGTTTTACAGTATTAAAAATATTTTAAAAGAGGGAAGACAAACAGTAGGACTTACAGGACAAACATCAAACAAGTCTTTGACAGAGTCAAATAGAATTGATTACAAGAGGTTGAGGGGGAGAACTACAATTCTGAATAGGAAAGGAAGACAATTAAGATTAATACAATGGGGAAGGGAATTTTTACGACAGTGTTGAAGAGGAGAAGATATGGTCAAATGCGTCCTTAAATAAAAAAAGCCTTCAGAATCGATTTGAATCTGTCCAAGGAAGATTCTTCTCGGAGATATGAGGGCATAGAGTTCTATAATTATGGGGGTGTGACTAAAAATATTGAGGAACGTGTGGTATCATAAATTATTTGCTTTGGTGAAGGTATTACTAAGAGATGTTGGTTTTGCGATCGTAGTGTTCATCTTGATGGCGTGTAATGGATGAGTCATTTGTTAATGAATTCTGGCTGTTGGGAGATCTTTGCCTTAAAGGCCAGTAATAGGATTTTATAGGTTACTAGCTGACGGCCCGGCGTTGCACGGGTATTTAATTATAGCAATAACACTGTAAATGGATTCAAATAAAGATACTTTATAGTGGTGAATGAAATTATTTTTTTACAGCTTTATAAAAAGTACAATATTCAAATTATAATGTGAAATTTGACAAAATGAATACAATACAACTAACGCAAAACGTGATTATAAACAACATTTTTAGTTTCACCTCCAGGAGCAAGAACATATAAATTCTTGGGTAAACCCACCCTTGAGCAAGCAACATAGAGTTGTGGGCCGCGAGACCCCCAGAACATATCACTCCAGGTAGTGAGGGATCTGCATACCAAGTTTCGTTCAAATCGGTCAAGCCGTTTTTGATGTACTGTGAGAATGGCAGCTGTTTACATCTTTTGCATTGACATGAATGGGTGAAATCTGATTTTCTGTTTGTAGCTCTGCCCACGTGTGCAGGTGGGCTGCGAGACCCCCCAGAACATATCACCCCAGGTAGTGAGGGATCTGCATACCAAGTTTTGTTCAAATCGGTCAAGCCGTTTTTGAATTACTGTGAGAATGGCAGCTTTTTACATTTTTTCCATTGACATGAATGGGTGAAATCTGATTTTCTGTTTGTAGCTCCGCCCACGTGTGCAGGTGGGCCGCGAGACCCCCAGAACATATCACCCCAGGTAGTGAGGGATCAGCATACCAATTTTCGTTCAAATCGGTCAAGCCGTTTTTGCGTGATCGCGGCACATACACACACACACACACACACACACATACATACACACATACATACCTCCGATTTTATATATATAGATTCTATATGCAATAGGTCAGTGCTTCTCAACTCGGTCCTGGAGTACCCCCTTGCCAATCAGGTTTTCAAGATATCCACAATGAATATGCATGAAATAATCTTAATTACCCTATCCAACCTACCATAAAGATACTAGGTGTAACTTTGGATCAGTGCCTAACCATGAGAGACCAGGTGGACTCCTTGATCAGAAAGGGATTTTTCACTCTCTGGAAACTCAGATCCAATAAAGCTTACTTCGATACAGCGGCATTCAGAACTCTAGTCCAATCCCTCGTACTGAGTCTACTTGACTACCGTAACATCGCCTATTTAGCAATTTCCCAAAAGAACATGCAGCGTCTACAATTGATGCAAAATGCAGCGGTCAAACTGATCTTTGGGCTGAGGAAGTTTGACCACTTGACACCCTACTACCGGCAGCTGCATTGGCTGCCAATGGAGGCGCGCGTAAAGTTTAAATTTGCCTGCTTCTGCTTCAAAGCACTACACGGACTTGCCCCTAAATATATAACTGACCTTTTCATCTTCTCAGCCAACAGACACAAGAGAAGCTCACATTCCAACTTCGTTTCCCCCCCAGTGAGAGGTGGTAAACTGAAAAAACACCATGAACATCTTCTCTCGCACCAAGCAGTATCATGGGGTAAAGACCTAGAACAATTGCTTTCGCCCACTACTTATGAGGAATTTAGGAAACGTCTGAAAACACACCTGTTCCTAAAGTATCTAGACAAATGATCCTGTCTTCTCTCTCCCCTCTATAGCGATTAACTTGTTCTATTGATCACTCTCTCCTCAAAAATGGATTTCCTGTCCTATTAACCCTCTTTCTTCCTCCCCTCTTATAGTCAATCCATTTGTACGTTTGCTTAATCTTTGTAAACTGCATAGAACTTCACGGTATTGAGGTATATAAGCTGTTATTATTATTATTATTATTTATTAGTATTATTTGCATATAGTGGAGAGAGTGTATGCAAATCAAGTTTAAGCAAATTCAATGTGGATATCCTGAAAACCTGACTGGCATGGGGTACTCCAGGACCGAGTTGAGAAACACTGTAATAGGTAACCAGTGAGATTTTATCAGTAGTGGGGTTACCTGATCATATTTTTTTTATTTTGTTAGAAGTTTTATTGCCATGCTTTGTATTAGTTGTAGTCTTCTTAGTTCCTTTTGGGTTATTCCTTTGTAGAGAGCATTGCAGTAGTCGATTCTAGAAATAACGAGGGAGTGTATTAATATGTTCAAGGTGAGGATTCTAGTAGGTTTGCTATGGACCTGTTCATTTGTAGTCGATAGAAGCAGTTTTGCAGGTTGACACTTTTAAATGGATCTTTCAAGATTGAGCAGGTCCTGGACACCTACAGAAATTTCTATAAGGGCATGGGGGGGAGGAGAAGGGCACTGGGTGACATAACAAGGAACTAGGAATTATAAAAACAATCCACCTCGTAGTAGAAATGGTTACAAAAATTCTTCCTTTATTAAGATAGCATTTTAAAGCTGAAATTACAAAATTACATACAGAAGTAAAAAATCATAGAAACAAAACAAGTAGTTACATTTAAAAAAATATCACAGAAAGAAAAGCAATTACATTCAAATTCTACTGTTTAACAATCTTATTTTACACATTTACTCAGATTGCAAAATTAGAGTTTAAAAAGAATCAGATTTATATAGATATTTACAAAAACATGTAAACAGTTTCATATCCAACTAGAAATTGCAGTTTATTGAAATTATCAGCTACTTTGTTTGTCAAATGAGCAGCCCTTTTTCACCCCCAAACACAGCTGCAAAATTTATAATGGGGAAAATGTGAGCATGTATTTTCCAAGGGTGTTCTGTTGAGTATTCAGCTTAAAACTGATCAAAACAACAGACATCAAAGTGTTTCGGAAAGAAATCAAAACATTTCTTTTCAAAAAACACGTCCTTACTTAATATTCCCCTCCCCAATCGCACATGCACTCTCCCCAGCAAATAACACACTAGTCATCCCCTTGAACCTCATTTCCCAAAAATATCCAAACTCCTAAATAAGCATCTCCCTTAGGTATCCATTTAACCTTCTCCTAAATAAGCATCTCCCTTAGGTATCCATTTAACCTTCTCCTAAATAAGCATCTCCCTTAGGTATCCATTTAACCTTCTCCTAAATAAGCATCTCCCTTAGGTATCCATTTAACCTTCTCCTAAATAAGCATCTCCCCTTAGGTATCCATTTAACCTTCTCCTAAATAAGCATCTCCCCTTAGGTATCCATTTAACCTTCTCCTAAATAAGCATCTCCCCTTAGGTATCCATTTAACCTTCTCCTAAATAAGCATCTCCCTTAGGAATCCATTTTACCTTCTCCTAAATAAGCATCTCCCTTAGGAATCCATTTTACCTTCTCCTAAATAAGCATCTCCCCTTAGGTATCCATTTAACCTTCTCCTAAATAAGCATCTCCCCTTAGGAATCCATTCTACCTTCTCCTAAATAAGCATCTCCCCTTAGGTATCCATTTTACCTTCTCCTAAAAAAGCATCTCCCTTAGGTATCCATTTAACCTTCTCCTAAATAAGCATCTCCCTTAGGTATCCATTTAACCTTCTCCTAAATAAGCATCTCCCTTAGGTATCCATTTAACCTTCTCCTAAATAAGCATTTCCCTTAGGAATCCATTTTACCTTCTCCTAAATAAGCATCTCTCCTTAGGTATCCATTTAACCTTCTCCTAAATAAGCATCTCCCCTTAGGTATCCATTTAACCTTCTCCTAAATAAGCATCTCCCTTAGGTATCCATTTAACCTTCTCCTAAATAAGCATCTCCCTTAGGTATCCATTTAACCTTCTCCTAAATAAGCATCTCCCTTAGGTATCCATTTAACCTTCTCCTAAATAAGCATCTCCCTTAGGTATCCATTTAACCTTCTCCTAAATAAGCATCTCCCTTAGGTATCCATTTAACCTTCTCCTAAATAAGCATCTCCCTTAGGTATCCATTTAACCTTCTCCTAAAAAAGCATCTCCCTTAGGTATCCATTTAACCTTCTCCTAAATAAGCATCTCCCTTAGGTATCCATTTAACCTTCTCCTAAAAAAGCATCTCCCTTAGGTATCCATTTAACCTTCTCCTAAAAAAGCATCTCCCTTAGGTATCCATTTAACCTTCTCCTAAATAAGCATCTCCCCTTAGGTATCCATTTAACCTTCTCCTAAATAAGCATCTCCCTTAGGAATCCATTTAACCTTCTCCTAAATAAGCATCTCCCTTAGGAATCCATTTTACCTTCTCCTAAATAAGCATCTCCCCTTAGGTATCCATTTAACCTTCTCCTAAATAAACATCTCCCCTTAGGTATCCATTTAACCTTCTCCTAAAAAAGCATCTCCCTTAGGTATCCATTTAACCTTCTCCTAAATAAGCATCTCCCTTAGGAATCCATTTAACCTTCTCCTAAATAAGCATCTCCCTTAGGAATCCATTTAACCTTCTCCTAAATAAGCATCTCCCTTAGGAATCCATTTTACCTTCTCCTAAATAAGCATCTCCCCTTAGGTATCCATTTAACCTTCTCCTAAATAAGCATCTCCCCTTAGGTATCCATTTAACCTTCTCCTAAATAAGCATCTCCCTTAGGAATCCATTTTACCTTCTCCTAAATAAGCATCTCCCTTAGGAATCCATTTTACCTTCTCCTAAATAAGCATCTCCCCTTAGGTATCCATTTAACCTTCTCCTAAATAAGCATCTCCCCTTAGGTATCCATTTAACCTTCTCCTAAATAAGCATCTCCCTTAGGAATCCATTTAACCTTCTCCTAAATAAGCATCTCCCTTAGGAATCCATTTTACCTTCTCCTAAATAAGCATCTCCCCTTAGGTATCCATTTAACCTTCTCCTAAATAAGCATCTCCCTTAGGAATCCATTTTACCTTCTCCTAAATAAGCATCTCCCTTAGGAATCCATTTTACCTTCTCCTAAATAAGCATCTCCCCTTAGGTATCCATTTAACCTTCTCCTAAATAAGCATCTCCCCTTAGGTATCCATTTAACCTTCTCCTAAATAAGCATCTCCCTTAGGAATCCATTTAACCTTCTCCTAAATAAGCATCTCCCTTAGGAATCCATTTTACCTTCTCCTAAATAAGCATCTCCCCTTAGGTATCCATTTAACCTTCTCCTAAATAAGCATCTCCCCTTAGGTATCCATTTAACCTTCTCCTAAATAAGCATCTCCCTTAGGAATCCATTTTACCTTCTCCTAAATAAGCATCTCCCTTAGGAATCCATTTTACCTTCTCCTAAATAAGCATCTCCCCTTAGGTATCCATTTAACCTTCTCCTAAATAAGCATCTCCCCTTAGGTATCCATTTAACCTTCTCCTAAATAAGCATCTCCCCTTAGGTATCCATTTAACCTTCTCCTAAATAAGCATCTCCCTTAGGAATCCATTTTACCTTCTCCTAAATAAGCATCTCCCCTTAGGTATCCATTTAACCTTCTCCTAAATAAGCATCTCCCCTTAGGTATCCATTTAACCTTCTCCTAAATAAGCATCTCCCTTAGGAATCTATTTTACCTTCTCCTAAATAAGCATCTCCCCTTAGGTATCCATTTAACCTTCTCCTAAAAAAGCATCTCCCCTTAGGAATCCATTTTACCTTCTCCTAAATAAGCATCTCCCCTTAGGTATCCATTTTACCTTCTCCTAAAAAAGCATCTCCCTTAGGTATCCATTTAACCTTATCCTAAATAAGCATCTCCCCTTAGGTATCCATTTAACCTTCTCCTAAATAAGCATCTCCCTTAGGAATCCATTTTACCTTCTCCTAAATAAGCATCTCCCTTAGGAATCCATTTTACCTTCTCCTAAATAAGCATCTCCCCTTAGGTATCCATTTTACCTTCTCCTAAATAAGCATCTCCCCTTAGGTATCCATTTAACCTTCTCCTAAATAAGCATCTCCCTTAGGTATCCACTTAACTGATTCCTTCAAAGTTAGGTATCTTTCTTCAGTTGCCTATATTGTTTTCCCCACTGAACCTTGTAACTACTTGAACCCTGTCAAGTTATTCTATCGATAAATCCAGATATCTTATACTTGTATTTCTATACCACAACATGTAATTTCTTAAATCGTTGTAATGTAATTCTCTCGGTAATGTCCTGATCTCTTTTAACTGTAATCCGCTTAGAACCGCAAGGCACAGGCGGAATAGAAATCACAAATGTAATGTAATGTAATGTAAAACTGATTGCTTAGTACAGTATATACATTTATCCCAGGACAAGCAGGCATGATATTCTCACATGTGGGTGACGTCATCTATGGAGCCCCGATGCGGAAGCATTTTCAAGCAAACTTGATTGAAGATTTAAGTTTGCTCTGCTGCTCCACGCATGCGTGCCTTCCTGCTCCAGTTCAAAATTTTCCGCTGAGCCTAGAAGTCGTGTTTTTCAGGCTCTGCCCCAACTGCCTTCTAGCACCGCAATTTTTTTCTTGTTTTTTTTCTCGATTAAGTCGCTGTGCGCGAATTCTTTACTTTTCAACTTGATTCCTGCTCCCGGAGGCTTCCGGGGCCCCCGTGGCCGCGTGGCTACTCGAGCCGCGGCTACTTTCGATTCTATGTCCCGGCCTTTGACAGGCTTTAAAAAGTGCACCCGGTGTGAGCGGCTTCTTTCCATCACAGACCCGCATCGCCGGTGCATCCTCTGCCTGGGGGCGGCTCATCCAACCGACTCCTGCCCCCAGTGCACTACTTTCCAGAACTGGGCCCTCCGTCGAAGAAAAGCCCGCATGGCGGACCTTTTCGCCCCGGACCAACCCTCTACCTCGGCCTCGAGGTCGGCCCCGGCCTTGACCTCGGCCCCGAATACCTCGGCATCGCCCCGAGACCTGAATCCGAAGCCCTCGGGACAGCAGAAAGCCTCGGCCCGGGTAAGTCCCCTCTTCCTTCTTCAGGTTCCGTAACATCGAAGAAGCCAGCCTCGGGGACACCGTCGACGCATGGCGGAAGCCCCATGCTTACAGCCCCGGCTAAGCCCTCCAAGCCTTCGGGCTGTGCCTCCACCACACGGGAATACTCTGATACGAGGTCGCCCCCGATGGAGTGCACCGAGGCAGTGGACATGCCTTCGATGCTGTCCGTGCCCGTCTTCCAGGACCTACTCCGAGCGATGATCTCGTCGGAGCTGTCCGCTGCAATGGCCCAGTTACAATCGGCCTCGACCTCGACCCCGCAGGTGACAGACCAGCCTGAGCCTCGCATCGAGCAACCTCGGGGAAAAGTGCACAAGCTTCGCCGCATCCCATCCTCCTCGGACTCCTCACCGAGGCGCCCGAGACGCTCTCCCTCCGCAGACCGCTGCGGGGCAAAACGTCGTGCTAAAACGACAGAAACCTCGAACCGCCGTACCTCCAAGAAGGCCCGAGGTTCACCAACTCTACGAGGCCGTTCTCCTACACCTCGTACGGGACCACTAAGGGTGGCTGAGTTATCACTCTCCAAACCGCGCATCCTCCGAACTCCCCCTCGGACCGGGACCCCGACCCGAGGTTGCAGGTATTCTCCGAGGGAGTCCGGGTCGAGGTCACCGATTCGACATCGATCGGTACCCCGAACCCCGGCATCCTCTCCGAGGGGCTCCTCGAGACGCCGAAGATCGACGACCCCGGAACACTCTCACAGTGCTTCCCCGGTCTCGGAGCGTGGATCGGAGCAGGAACCTCAATACTCGAGGGAAGCCTCCCCATCCTTCTCCACCCGACGGAGGTCTCGTTCACCGACCCCGCACGGGGCCCCGGGAACATCCCGCCCATCCTTCACTCGCTTTGTCCAGGACATGGGCCACGCTTTGGACTTAGACCTCCAGTCCGACTCCATTTACTCTAAGGAGTACCTAGCGGAGCTGGATATGCCATCACTGCCCAGAGAGTCTCTTCGCTTACCACCTAACCCGGTACTCCAACAGACCTTCTTCAGGAACCTGGAGACCCCCTACATGGTCACAGCCGTACCCTCCAAAATGGAGGCCAAGTACCGCACAGTACCCTACCCGGGATTCGAACAACCACAGCTCTCCCACCAGTCGCTGCTAGTAGAATCCTCCTTGAAAAAGGCTCACCCATCCCGGGTCTCAGCTGCAGCCCCCCAGGCCGAGAAGGCCGAACTCTGGACAAGTTCGGCAGGAGACTATATCAAAATGCAATGATGGCCTCTAGGGTGCAAAGCTACACTTTCACCTTCACATCCTACCTCAAACACCTCATTGGACTATTGAAATCCTTTGAGACTGACCTACCGGCCTCCCGGCAAGGAGCGTTTGGCCTGCTTTCAGAGTCCCTCTCCAACCTGCGCCTCCATCTATTCCACGCGGCCTACGATGGCTTCGAACTCTCCTCCAGAGAGGCAGCCTTTGCTATCGCCATGCGCCGACTAGCTTGGCTGCGCCTGGTCGACATGGACCCCAACTTGCAGGACCGGTTGGCTAACCTCCCCTGCGTGGGAAAAGAACTGTTCGATGACACTATCGAGGCGGCTACAAAACGCCTCTCTGAACACGAACGCTCGTTCGCCTCCCTCGTCCGGCAAAAGCCTAAACCGACCGCGTCCAGGCCGTTCAGGGCCCCTCCGCGCCGATACCCACAAAAATCCACTCCTGCCTTCTCGCGGCCTCCACCCAGGCGCCCGCAGGCCCACCATCGGGCTCTACCCAAGTCCCAACCGCCTGCGACTACCAAACCATCCCCGTCCTTTTGACGGGATACGCGGAAGGGGGCGGGCCCCCTCCGCCATAGTCCCAGGCCTCCTTCCCATCGGGGGTCGCCTCAAAGCCTTTTACCCTCGCTGGGAACAAGTCACGTCGGACGCATGGGTCCTTGGCGTGATCTCATCAGGATACTCTCTCAACTTTCGGGCCATTCCTCCAGACAACCCTCCAAGGAATTGCCCTCCCAACCGGACGCTGCTACCCCTGCTCCTATCCGAGGCTCGAGACCTGCTTCGCCTCAGGGCAGTGGAGGAGGTTCCCCCCGACCAACGGGGGAAGGGCTTCTACTCCCGTTACTTCCTGGTACCGAAAAAAACGGGAGACCTACGCCCAATACTAGACTTGAGACGCCTCAACAAATTCCTAGTACGGGAAAAATTTCGGATGCTTTCCCTACCGACCCTCTACCCCCTGATCGACGAGGGAGACTGGCTCTGCTCCCTCGATCTGAAGGAGGCGTACACACATGTCCCAGTACACCCCGCTCACCGCAAGTTCTTGCGTTTTCAGGTGGGGGACTGGCACCTACAATACCGAGTCCTCCCCTTCGGCCTAGCATCATCACCTCGGGTATTCACCAAGTGCCTCGTGGTGGTCGCAGCAACCTTACGTTCCCAGGGCCTCCAGGTATTCCCCTACCTGGACGACTGGCTGATCAAAGCCCCGTCCAGGGAAGGGGTTATCTCAGCGACCCAACAGACTATTACCTACCTACAAAGTCTGGGGTTCGAAATAAACTTCCCAAAATCCCAACTACGCCCCTCGCAGTCCCTACAGTTCATCGGGGCCACGCTGGATACGGTTCGCCTCCGTTCCTTCCTCCCCCCTCCGCGCCTAGAGGCGTTAGTAAGTCTGAGTCGAAGGATCTCTCTGCTGACCTCGGTATCAGCTCGACAGATGATGACTCTCCTAGGGCACATGGCCTCCACCGTCCATGTCACACCCTTCGCCCACCTCCATCTGAGAATCCCTCAATGGACCCTGGCCTCTCAATGGCGTCAAGACCGTGACCCGATTGACCGTCCCGTGACAGTGACTCCTTCCTTGCAGAGATCGCTCCGCTGGTGGGCCGACTCTTCAAATCTTTCCAAAGGTTTACTCTTCCTCGCCCCTCATCACAGCAAGGTACTCACCACAGACTCGTCAGAGTACGCTTGGGGAGCCCATCTGGACGGCCTACGCACGCAGGGGATGTGGTCAGCGGAAGACCGCCGCTGTCACATCAACGTGCTAGAGATCCGGGCCATCTATCTCGCAGCTGTAGCCTTTCAACATCTGCTCCACGACCGGGTTGTCCTTATCCGAACCGACAACCAGGTTGCAATGTACTATGTAAACAAACAAGGAGGAACAGGGTCTTGGTCCCTCTGTCGAGAAGCCCTGCGCCTCTGGAAATGGGCAATCTCCAACAACACCTTCCTTCGAGCGGTGTACATACAAGGAGAACAAAACTGCCTGGCGGACAGACTCAGCCGCCTCCTCCAGCCACACGAGTGGTCACTGCACTCTCAAACCCTACGACAGGTGTTCAAACAGTGAGGGACACCTCAAATAGATCTGTTTGCATCCCCCCACAATCACAAACTGCCTCTCTTCTGCTACCGGATGTACTCCCCGGACCGGCTCGAGGCCGACGCCTTCCTCCTAGACTGGGAGGGAAGGTTCATGTACGCGTTTTCGCCGTTTCCTCTGATCCTGCGGACGCTTGTCCACCTGAAAACAGTACAAGCCACCCTGATCCTGATTGCTCCTCGCTGGCCATGCCAGCCTTGGTTTTCCCTTCTACTTCAACTCAGTGTCAGAGATCCACTGCCTCTGCCTCTGTTTCCCTCTCTACTGTCACAAGGTCAGGGTTCGCTGTTACATCCCAATCTTCAATCTCTTCATCTGAATGCTTGGTTTCTTTCCCCCTGACTGCTCTCCCCGTGTCTCAATCAGTCAAGGAGATATTGGAGGCCTCTAGAAAGACCTCAACGAGAACCTGCTACTCCCAAAAGTGGACCAGATTCTCAACCTGGTGCTCCGCCCACAGCCAGGACCCGGTGTCGATCCCCGTCCCTCTGGTCCTTGACTATTTACTTCAATTATCTCATTCCGGCCTAAAGACCAACTCCATTCGAGTACACCTCAGTGCGATTGCGGCCTTTCATCAGCCCCTGGAAGGGAAAGCCCTCTCGCTCCATCCCTTAGTCTCTCGCTTCATGAAGGGTCTTCTGAATGTCCACCCTCCTCTCAAACCCCCTCCGGTGGTTTGGGACCTTAACGTGGTTCTGGCTCAACTAATGAAACCTCCATTTGAGCCCCTAGACAAATGCCATCCAAAATTTCTCACTTGGAAGGTAATTTTCCTGCTCGCGCTCACTTCCGCCCGACGGGTTAGTGAGTTACAAGCTCTGGTAGCGGACCCACCCTTCACGGTATTCCATCACGACAAGGTGGTACTCCGCACCCATCCAAAGTTCTTGCCTAAAGTAGTATCTGATTTCCACCTCAATCAGTCCATTGTCTTACCTGTGTTTTTTCCCAAGCCCCACTCTCACCCCGGAGAGGTGGCGCTCCATACTCTTAACTGTAAGAGAGCGTTGGCCTTCTACCTCCAACGCACTCAGTCACACCGGAAAGTCCCACAATTGTTTTTGTCCTTCGACCCAAACCGGTTAGGTCACCCAGTCTCCAAGCGCACCTTGTCCAACTGGTTGGCCGATTGCATCTCCTTCTGCTACGCTCAGGCTGGTCTCACACTGCATGGTCGAGTAACGGGACACAAGGTCCGAGCGATGGCAACCTCCGTAGCGTTCCTCAGGTCCACACCTATTGAGGAAATCTGCAAGGCCGCCACGTGGTCTTCGGTTCATACTTTCACCTCCCACTACTGTCTGGACTCACTGTCCAGGAGCGATGGCCGGTTCGGCCAATCGGTTTTGCGAAATCTATATGCTTAAATTGCCAACTTCCCTCCATCCCTTTTCAGTTAGCTTGGAGGTCACCCACATGTGAGAATATCATGCCTGCTTGTCCTGGGATAAAGCACAGTTACTTACCGTAACAGGTGTTATCCAGGGACAGCAGGCATATATTCTCACAACCCGCCCACCTCCCCGAGGTTGGCTTCTTTGCTAGTTAAGTGAACTGGAGACCACGAGGGGATGCGCCCCCTAGTGGAGCAGGAAGGCACGCATGCATGGAGCAGCAGAGCAAACTTAAATCTTCAATCAAGTTTGCTTGAAAATGCTTCCGCATCGGGGCTCCGTAGATGACGTCACCCACATGTGAGAATATATGCCTGCTGTCCCTGGATAACACCTGTTACGGTAAGTAACTGTGCTTTCTTTACATACTAAACCATAGAGCCCTTTTCTGAAGAATGTTAAGCCCTAACACACATTTAATGCATTTTGTGACGAGCCTTTTTCCACCAGCTAAAAGCATTTTATTTATTGAAAAGCTTCCATCGCGAACATCGACTCCCACAGGAAACAGCGACGCTTGAAAGCACGTGCTGTTAGAGTGGAACAAGGCCGGCACGATTTCGGAAGATGTTCAGGCCCGAGACACTGCAAACAGCGCCAATGTGGGTCCGTCAACGAAATTGCGCGCTGGCACTTGACACACTTCTTAAAACCGGTAATAGGCCGGGACATAGGCCGAAAAAGCTCCGCCGCTAGATCAAAGGAGCGGGGCCTCAGCCATGCGGCCGACCCGGTCGATTCTTCAGAAAATTTTTTTTTTTTTTACAAAATAATAAAACGACAGAAGAAAACACACGATTAAGAGAAATTAAACTCAAAACCACGGCACTAGAAGGCAAGAACACGGGTTCACTCAGCGCAGAGAGTTGAAGCAAACTTCTCAGCTCCGCGGAAAGAAAAGAACTGAGGAGACACGCCCGGAATATTGGGCGGGAAGGCACTCGCGCATGCGCGGTGCAGGCATCTCGAAACTTCTGAAGTTTCTTCAAGCAAGTATGCTTGTGAGACGTCCGCATCGGGGCTCTGTCGAATGACATCACCTACTAGTGAGAATACCTGCCTGCTTGTCCTTGGATAAAAATATTTTTGGGAGGGAACATATCATGGGTGGGGAATGAGTATGAAAGTATTATCCAGCTAGCGCAATCATATTAGCATGTGTTAACTGAATACAGAAGACTTAGGGCCCCTTTTACAAAGCCGCGATAGTGAGTCTCACATGGAAAATGTGACATAGCCCATTCAATTCCTATGGGCTAGATCACATTTGCGGCACTGGTGCTTGCTAATGTAGCTTTGTAAAAGCGAGAAGTGGAGGTGGTAAGCGCTTCAGCATTCATTTGTTTTGTAGGTCCCACACACTAATGGAAAAATTAGTACAGGATCTATCTATACGAGTTCTGACAATTAAGTTTGCAAACTTGCCTCCCTGCACTTACATTGGCAGCAATGCACAAACAACTCGGTAAGGTTTCATAACCTTGGTATATCAGTGTCTTACAGCTGTGTTTGTTTCAACATGTGGCAGTGTCTTGTTGAGTGGCATTCATTATTATTGCTGCGTGTTTTTTGTTTGCTGTCACAAGAATGTCAGAACTTGAATTATATACAGTAAAACCTTGGTTTGCGAGCATAATTTGTTCCAGAAGCATGCTTGTAATCCAAAGCACTTGTATAACAAAGCAAATTTCCCCATAGGAAATAATGGAAACTCAGACGATTCGTTCCACAAACCAAAAACTTTAATACAAAATACTGGATGTACTCGTATTGCAAGACCTCGCTCGTTTAGAACAGTCTTTACACTCCCGCAGCGTCAGAGAGAGAAGAACCATCGGCTCAGTTGTGATGATGTGACGCGTGTATACCGTATGTACTCGTATTGCAAGACATTGCAATTTTATAAAATGTTTTGCTTGTCTTGCAAAATACTTGCAAACCAAGTTACTTGCAATCCAAGGTTTTACTGTATGTGTATATCCCCAAATACTGATGCATTAAATCTGAGCTTAGCATGCAAGTAACCCCAGTGTTAAAGTATGGTAAGCCCAGATTTTAAAGCATTTTAGTAAAAGGGCCCCTTACTACTTAGCATCTTGCAATATCCTAGTAGGAAAAAGGAGGTATTGAGACCTCATTTAGAATATTGTGTACAATTCTGGAGGCTGCACCTTCAAAAAGATATAAAAAGGATGGAGTCGATCCAGAGGAAGGCTACTAAAATGGTGCGTGGTCTTCGTCATAAGGTATATGGGGACAGAGTTAAAGATCTCAATCTGTATACTTCGGAGGAAAGGCGGGAGAGGGGAGATATGATAGAGACGTTTAAATACCTACGTAATGTAAATACGCATGAGTCGAGTCTCTTTAATTTGAAAGGAAATTGCAATGAGAGGGCATAAGATGACGTTAAGAGGTGATAGGCTCCGGAGTAATCTGAGGAAATACTTTTTTTTTACAGAAAGGTGGTAGATGCATGGAACAGACTCCCGGAAGAGGTGGTGAAAACAGAGACTGTGTCTAAATTTAAGAGGGCCTGGGATAGGCATGTGGGATCTCTCTGAGAGAGAAAGAGATAATAGTTACTGCGGGTGGGCAGACTGGATGGGCCATTAGGCCTTTATCTGCCATCATGTTTCTATGTCCTTACATTATTTTGGACTATTGCAATCCTTTTATCTACAAATAAGGCAAGCAATCACAAAGCAAACTGAAGCATTTGAATCAGTGAGGCACTGTCTTGGTGGGGAGGCCAGCACCTCTTTGCCCCCCATGCCACGCTCGCACCCTCCCTTTCCCACTCCCCGTACCATTTTAAAATCTTCACCTGCTGCTTGCATCGGCCTAGCTCTCTATGAAATCACTTCTGGGTCGCGGGGCCAGGAAGTAATATCAGAGGGAAAGTCAGAGAAAGCAGCAGACCAGAAAAGCTGCTCATGTTGGTGATGGGGGTGGTAAGGGAGGGCATGAATGTGGAATGGGCATGCGGAAGAAGTGCCACCACCCTGGGCATCTCCTACCCATGCTATGCCACTGATTTACCATATATACTCAAATATAAGTCAATCCGAATATGAGTCGAGACCCCCTTTTTCCCCCCCAAAAGGAGGAAAAATGGTTGACTCAAATATGTTGGGCAGCTTAATTTTCAAGTGTCTTGCCCTGTCAGGCTCTGCAGCCAGCCCCTCCCTGCCAAGCTTTGCACCCAGCCCCCTTCCCTCCATCCCTCTCCTGTCAGGCACTGTACCCAGCCCCCTTCCCTCCATCCCTCCCCTGTCAGGCACTGCACCCAGCACCCTCCCTGCCAAGCTCTGCACTCAGCCCCCTTCCTTACTTTCCTCCCATCAGGCTCTGCACCAAGCACCCTCCCTGCCAAGCTCTGCACCCAGCACCATTCCCTCCCCTGTCCCTCCCCTGTCAGGCACTGCACCCAACACCCTCCCTGCCAAGCTCTGCAACCAGCCCTCTTCCTTCCTTTCTTCCCCTGTCAGGCTCTGCACCCAGCACCCCTTCTTTCCTTCCCCTGTCATGCTCTGCACCCAGCACCCTTCCTTCATTCCCCTGTCAGACTCTGCATTCTCCCTCCCAGGCTCTGCCCTCTGTTCCCCCCTCCCTGCCCTATCTTCATACCTCTGCCGATCCCTGGTGGAGGTGCAGTGGGCAGGAGCAAGCTTTCTGAACTCCTGCCCCGCTGCTAACTGGTTGTGCGGATCCACTTTGTTCATCTCAGCTGCATGAGCAGCAGCGCGATTTGGCGCTGCTTCTCGGCACTGAGCGACTTTTACACTGGCTCCCGCGAATTCCAGTAAGGAAGCCATTCAGTGCCGAGAAGCAGTGCCAAATTGCGCTGCTGCTCGTGCCGCTGAGAGAACAAAGTGGATCCGTGCAGCTGGTTAGCAGCGGGACAGGAGTTCAGAAAGCTTGCTTCTGCCCACTGCACCTCCACCAGAGATCGGCAGAGGACCCGCTGCACCTATACCAAGGATCGGCAGAGGTATGATAGGGCAGGGAGGAGGAACGGGGGCAGAGCCTTGCGGCGGCCTTAAAAAATTCTGGGAGGGGGCATTGACCTGAATATAAACCAGGACCCCCATTTTTGGGCCAATTTTTTGACCCCAAAATCCCAGTTTATATTTGAGTATATACGGTAAATATTCATAATCAAGACTATCCCTATTTAAAATTCAGAAAAGTTAGAATATATAGAAAAAATTGGAGAAATGGTATAATTATTAACTAAAATGTAATTATCTTAAGCTCTATTGATGCTACTTAGTGATTTTTGCATTATTCAGTGTGTCAGAATTTCACAGTCGCTTTGAATGCTCAAAGTGTTCACTCCCAGCTTTAACAAAGGCCTTCAGTCACTTTGTGGATCAGTCCCTGTGGCAGGATGTCCCAAATCACCTGCAGTTTCAAGTTTATTTGGATTTGATGTTTCGCTTATAAATCTAAGCAAATTACATAAAAATACATTAGCATAGAACATTAAGATATATTTTACTACTTTACAAATAAAGGGGCTGTGACAGACTGACAAACTAAACAGACTGACAAACAGTACAGACAAACTAAAATACACTAGGGAGAAACATAAGGCGTAAAAGTTACAAATTGTAATTTCCCAAAGGGAAGAAAAGAAGAATGTGGTGGGGGGGATAGAAACATTTGGATTAGGGTATGATGAGAAAAGAAAATAACCTATTCTAAGTCTTCAAGGAAAAAGTTATTTTAGAGATTAAATGATGTCTTGAAGAGAAATGTTTTTAGGTTGGTTTTAAATAAATTTAGATCTTTAATTTCTCTAATATACAAAGGAAGAGTATTCCAAGTAAGAGGTGCCATGACTGAAAAGATGTCATGGCGTCTAGTTCCTATTATTTTTAATGAAGGGACCATTAGTAGCCCTTGTGTATTAGACCGAAGAGAGCGATTTGAAGTGTGAGGAATTAAGAGCCGATCTATAAATTGTGGTTCATTGGTGGATATTGTTTTAAATACTAATAATGCTATTTTATATGTTATGCGTTGGTTAATTGGCAACCAATGTGATTCTATCAAGTAAGGGGTTACTTGATCATATTTCTTCCCTCCGTGAATTATTTTAATTGCGATATTTTGTATTATTTGTAGGCGTCTTTTTTCCTTGTGGTTGATATTTAACAGATTGCTTGTGGCTTTGGGTGAAGCTGGTCATAGGTCTTTAACATTGCTCCCCAGACAAAAATCAACTCACTGATATCATTAACAGTAAGTTAGTACCCAGGTTTTTTGGGGGGTTTTCCCCCCCAAATAATGGTACTTTTATAGTGCAAACATTTTTGAAAGCACAAATCACTAGTTGGTCATGCAGGGCTCTCAAAATCCCTCCTTGAGGACCGCAAACCAGTCGGGTTTTCGGGATTTCCCCAATGAATATGCATTGAAAGCAGTGCATGCACATAGATCTCATGCATATTCATTGGGGAAATCCTGAAAACCCGACTGGATTGCGGCCCTCAAGGAGGGACTTTGAGACTCCTAAGTCTGTAAGTTTCCCATGTTTACAAAGGATCTCATTCCACTTAAATATAGATAGTAACCACAAAATAAAGCTGTAGAATTTCACATTGAAATTTCAAGTGGTTACTGAGAAAACAGAAAAAAAAAAAAAACCCCAAACAAAACAAATCCATACTTCTGCAGGGGTAGGCAATTCCGGTCCTCGAGAGCTGGAGCCAGATCAGGTTTTCAGGATATCCACAATAAATATGCATGAGATAGATTTGCATCTCAAGGAGGTAGTGAATGCAGATCCATCTCATATATATTCATTGTGGATATCCTGAAAACCTGACCTGGCTCCGGCTCTCGAGGACCGGAATTGCCTACCCCTGCTCTAGGGGGTTACTGGGTTTGTTTTGGGGTTTTTTTGCCTCACTCTGTATACACAAAACATTGGCCTGTATAGTGATTTAAACAGCACAATACTATCTGCATGATTTCAAAAAAACATCTAAAGATTAGCAAATTATGCATTTGCCAGGGGCAGGCAAATATATAGTAATCATGATAAACTATAACAATTAAACTCTAACACAGATTTTAGGGCAATCTTATAATATTGCCTCATATGTCTGCTATTATATTTTTCAAGAGGGATTTCATTCATCAAGGTATCTTGGGAGAAAACAAAACAAAAAAAGCAAAGGGGAAATAAGCGTTTCTTCTTTTGCAGAAAGCTGACAAATGCATCTCTCTGATGAATCACATTTCCAAAAGTAAATAATAAGACTTTTGCAGCCTGCTACCCACAGCTAAGCAAAACTAACCACCAAATTGGAATGCAAACAAGAAATGATATCTTCTTACTTGATAATTAGGCTTCCTTGAGTCTTCCTGTACTATACTAGACAACCAAATGGTGTTATTACCTTCAGGCAGACAGAGAAGGAATGCAAGAGAGTGTGTACAGAGACCCTTATACAGTTATTTGTCTGTTACTGACTGGCTGACAAACACGAAAGCCTAACCAAACGGACTTTATCACCACCACATCTTTCCTTCAGCATGTAGTCTAAACTGATTCTAGGAGCATACGACGACCCCAACATGTCAAATGCTATCGTAGATACTGCAAACAGTATATGTCGCAGTCAGCAGTGAGACATTGCTAAATCATTCATAGTAAAATATACAACTCAATGTCCTGTATTTTCACTTCTCAAATTTTCTTCTATGTTATTAGGGCTTCAGACATGCCATTTGGTCACCACTCATTCTTCATGGCTGCCAAATATTTCTTTATGGCTATGGCTTCTTCACTAGCCCCCCTATATATTTATTTTTCATATTTTTTATTATTCATTTATTTCTTATTTTATCAACCCTTGAAGTGGTATGCACTAATATCAATAACTTAATCTTTTTATTAAAAACGTATCTTAAATATTTCCCGGGAAGGGACCTGTCACATCGACATGTTTCGCCGTTAGGCTGCGTCAAGAAAAGTCCCCCCTTCTCCAATTTATCTGCACCATTCCGATCCACATAGCTATGGAGAAGGGGGGACTTTCCTTGAAGCAGCCTAACGGCGAAACATGTCGATGTGACAGGTCCCTTCCCGGGAAATATTTAAGATACGTTTTTAATAAAAAGATTAAGTTATTGATATTAGTGCATACCACTTCAAGGGTTGATAAAATAAGAAATAAATGAATAATAAAAAATATGAAAAATAAATATATAGGGGGGCTAGTGAAGAAGCCATAGCCATAAAGAAATATTTGGCAGCCATGAAGAATGAGTGGTGACCAAATGGCATGTCTGAAGCCCTAATAACATAGAAGAAAATTTGAGAAGTGAAAATACAGGACATTGAGTTGTATATTTTACTATCGTAGATACTGCAGCATGTAGAAAATGAAAGGGAAAATAAAACAGTCTAGAGCAGGGGTGGGCAAAGAGGATAGTCAGTGGAATCCCAAGTGGGCTGTAAAATTACATAATGTCAAAACCACAACTGAATCCAGAAATCCTCTCTCACGCTTCAAAAACTAAGAAGGGTAAGACCTTACTTCCTCCAATAGCACTACAGAATACTAGTGCAGTCAACGATATTGTCACTGCTCGTAGACTACTGCAATGTTCCACTTTTGGGTATCTCAGTGAAATTAATGAAAATCTCCAACTGATATAAAACACTGCAGTAAATCTTATCTACCACAAAGCATGATTTGACCATGTCCCACCACAGTTTATAGCACTACTACACTGGTTACTGATAGAAATAAAAGAATAGAATTCAAACTATGCTGCTAAGAATTTAAAACGCTATACAGTGATGTCCCCAATAGTTCAGTAAATCTGGTGACGCTATTAGGTAGATCTGCTGACCAATGTAACTCGAACAGCCGGATCCTATCATTCCCAACAATGAAAAAAATATAAAACACAGGACATCTCACAACAAATCCCTCAACTACCAAATAGCAAAAGTGTGGTGGAACTCACTTCCCATCAAAATTCAAACAAGCACAGTGCAAAAATCTAAAAACACGGTTTATTATGATTTATTTTTAGTATTTATATCACACTCAAGCATTTTTCCCTGTCTGTCCTGGTGGGCTTGATTGCGATAATTGTATTATGCAGGATATAAGGGGGCCCCATAACCAATATGTATTAGACACTCCTTACCTGAGACCTTAAAAGACACCAATATATATATATACTGTATATATATAAAAGATGTACCTAAATGATAGAAATGCTTCCAGAGAGAGCAGTTGAATGTTAACTAAAAGACATGACATAAGTTAACCGAAAACTCTTCCATGATAATAAGCTAATGGTCACACTGACATATTTATACTGTTCCCTTGACAACTGCTTCAGGAGGCGAGACTTAGCTGTTTACCAGTAGGACATAGGGATGTCCTGTGATTTAATAGCATGCGATGAGTTAAGTCATTACTTGTTGCTAAGGAAAAGTACTAATGAAGTATGATTAACTAGAAACCATGTGACTTGAATAGAACCAATAGAAACATGATGGCAGATACAGGTCACTTATGCTTATTCAGTACTTTCTATACCACCATTTGAAAGCATCATAGTGGTTCACAATTTCCAAAATCTAATCTAATCTAAAACTTAAATTTATATACCATATCATCTCCCAAAAAGGGAGCTCGACTCGGTTTACGTAACAAGTTATAAACGAGATGAATACAGTTGGATTAGATAGAGCTTAGTTTGTTCGAAAAAAGCTTTCTACCATCTATTAAAATAAGGTTCCCTAACCTATAGAGAATTCATTTCAGTATTTCTTAAAAGAAGTCTCTAAGAACCATTGAAATAGCTGTGTTTTCATCAGCATAGTATCAATCCCACCTTAAAGCAAGAAGAAAAGCATAGCAAGAGGGAATGGTTGCCCAAGCCCAAAGACCAATAGACCACATTCTATCCAACAGCACCAACAAGTTCCAGGAAAGCAACAGAGTACCTGACAACTAAACATCATTAAAAGCCTAGGAGAAAAAAAAATCCTGCTGTAAACTTTGGAAAAGATAATCCAAGGTGCAGATATATTTGAATGGGATTCCTGACCAATAGGGCCCTTACCCAATCTTCTTAACTGGTTCTTCAGAATTTCATAGTCCACTCTATTGACGGCAGAACTAAGACCTAATAATACCAGCAGTGAGTTTATCCTTTGATATAACCACAACATAATAATAATAACAACTTTATTCTTCTATACTGCCACAATCTTGCGACTTCTAGGCGGTTTACATTCAAGAGAGCTGGACATTCAGCAGAGCTGGACAATATGCAGATAGTCAGAGGAAAATACAGAGTACAGGAATTTTAAGAAAGCGAAAAGATAAAATATACAGTTTGCTAAGAAATTTCCGAAGGACCTGTTTGGAAAAGGTCACGAATTACAAACATACAGCAAAAATTACAAAATACAGTTTGATTAGAATTTCAGAGGGGGGCCTATTGGGAAAAACGAAACAAGAAAAAAGTGTTCAGTGAAGATTTTTGTTTAGGTGATATAAATAAGTCAGTTTTTATGAGTTTTCTAAAAGCGTTGTAGGTCAGTCTAGCTTTATTAATGTAGTTGTCTAGCCAGTGTTGTTGTTTATTTGCTTGGTACGTGAAAGTTCTATCCAGGAAGGTTTTGTATTTACAATTGGTAATACTTGGGTGTGCAAAAAGATAGCGGTTTCTGGTTTGTCTTATAGGGCTGTAGAATACGAAGTGAGATAGTAAGTACATAGGAGCTAGTCCCCAAACTAATTTGAAACATATGCAGGAAAACTTGAAAATTATTCGTGCCTCGACTGACAGCCAGTGTAAAAGTTTGTAGTAGGGGGTGACATGGTCGCTCTTTTTTAAACCGAATATCACGCGGACCACTGTGTTATAAGGTCATCCAAATAATAATTTTATTTTTTATATACCGCCTAACCAAGTAATGGTTCGAGGCGGTTCACAACAAGTAGTTCTGAACATACAGCGAAGAGTACAGTTTAAAATAGAAATACATCAGGTAGTTAAACATGGTCTCTGTACTGTGACACTATTGGAACCCCATCTGGTAATCACTCAAAGTCCCTGTTTCCATTAGGCAGTCCTGAAATTGTATCAGCACATTTTTCTGTAACAATTTAGAGAGAAAAAGAATATTGTTCACCAGACAAAAATATTCTGAAAGCAAATCTTGGAAAACCACAGTTTTAGGAAAGCGGTTTATAATTTTAGGCAAGGAATGGGTACAATATTTTTGGCAAGTTATTATCAGTCCCTAAGGACAGAGGATCCAAGTCAATGTCATTGGTCACTTCACTACCCCCAAATCATAGTCTATCTCCTGAGCTGAATAGTCCCTAAATTCTGTGGTGTAATAATTTCACCTCAGAATTCCCTAAACACACTGAGGAAATAATTCAGGAAAGATTTTTATACCAATTTTTGCATTTCAAAATGTTGCCTTTTTTTAACAATCTGAAACTTATGAGACACCCCCTGTAACGAATTCACCAAAGTGTGCACAACACCTTAGGTCTCTGCAGAGGATTACTATACAGGTCCTGGACCTGTATGGGCTGCCGCGTGAGTGGACTGCTGGGCATGATGGACCTCTGGTCTGACCCAGCAGAGGCACTGCTTATGTTCTTATGGTTTGTAGCTTTGGCAACACTAGCCCCATAAAATCTTGTTTAGCCTTCTGAGGTGCTCTGACCTGCTTGACACTGCAGCACCCCCCGGCCCATCATGAGAAACAGCAGCAGACGACTTCCAAGTAGCTCAAAGCTGCTTAATAGGCACCTTAGTGATCTCTCCAACACACACACAAAACTAAATCAAACCAGAAAGAAAACCACCTGATGAATAGGTTAAATGATGGGTAAGAGGGCAGGACTAGGGCTGTGCCAAAATCTATACAGGTATTTCCCCATTTCAAAAGAGGAATGCACACCAATGATTACAGAGATCAACACTGGGGATTTGGTTTTACAGCTGCTCATGGGTATGTACAAGGTTTTGCAAAAAGTGCTCATTTTAAGCAGCACTTTACAGGAGGAATTAAGGGGGGTTACCCATTTAATTTCCTGCTATGCCCCTCCCCCTCAAAATGGATAGTGCAGACACAGAGTGGCCTCTGAACTTAATTAAAAAGTGTAGGTTTCTAAAAACGGAATAGATGCGTGGAACAGTCTCCCGGAAGAAGTGGTGGAGATGGAGACTGTGTCTGAATTGAAGAGAGCTTGGGATAGGCATATAGAATCTCTTAGAGCAGGGGTGTCCAACCTGCAGCCCAAGGGCCGCATGTGGCCTCGTGAAGTATTTTGTGCGGCCCCGGTCGAGGGCGATGCAGTGTTTTCCTCTGCTGCCCCTGGGTGTTTACCGTCTTGCCGGCTCTCTCCCGTCTTGCTGCAGCATTTGCACGTTTTTGCGGCCCCAGAAACAGTTTTTTCGACCAATGTGGCCCAGTGAAGCCAAAAGGTTGGACACCCCTGTCTTAGAGAGAGGAAGAGATAACGGTTACTGTGAATGGGCAGACTGGATGGCCCATTTGGCCTTTATCTGCCATCATGTTTCTGTCAATGTTCTGAATGCTCTCATGCAAATTGCTGAGTTGCCTTTGTTAATATTAACAAATGTAAAATGGTTGCTCCCACTAATTTAGTTGATATATACGTGGTCAAACGTGCATGTATTTTAGACAAGATCTACATTGGCAGATCCTTTTCCAAAATTCTACTTGAAATGGACATGTCCTAACATGGATATTTTAATTCTGATTTCTACATTCTCTCTAAAAGCACCATTATATAAGGCCCTAAAGATAAGTGCTAAGATTTATAACACCAATAATAATAATAATGTTGTCAAGTTTTCAAGTTTCAAGTTTTATTAAGGTTTTGATTTGAATGCATATCAAATAATTCAATGCGTTTAACAATAGTAATTTGGGGGGGACAAATAACAACCATTTAAACAATAAAAACATACAATCTTATCTATAATTATTTGAAGATACATAAGGAATACAAGGATAAATTATATTTGTTTAAAATAAAAAAAAAGAAAAAGTCACATCTGCTTACCCAGCAAAACACAGTACAGTACGTCTGTTTGTAATAAGTACATATCAGAACCTCAGTACACATCAATTGACATGGCAAACTTTAACTGTGGAATAACACTTCACTGTTTCAAGCCCTTTCCGTGATTTTAACTTCTTTTTCCCCAACTGTCAGCACAGAGAAGTTCAACAATAAAATAATTCTTGGTCGCTATGCATATCTGCTGTCCTTAGGGATCAAGCAAGGGTCCATTTCTCTGCGCATGACCAGCAAGAGGAAAAAACAGCACATGAATTGCTACATGAAATGCTTTATAAGTATAAATAAGCAAAAAAAGCCTTAGTCTGCAGATTTCCTTCAGATGAAGCAGATTTATATTGTTTGCTCTGCAAATATAACTTCAGCTTACCTTTTTCAGATATCCAGACACTTTTAATGGAAACACCAAGATCCCAACTATTGCATCACAGGATGATCCTGCAGGCACAGAAAGGGGTAAAAAAACAGGGATATATTTGAGTTATCTTCCCACTCTCCTTCACCAAATTTAGAATGGTTGTAGTTTAATTAAAGCAGCCCTGGATGACCGGAATTTAGATGTTTTTGAGGACAAAAGGGTGGCCATAAAGTCCTCATGTCTTATCTTCTGCATTGCCTCTTCTATGTTGTCCCCAAAAAACTCTTCCCCTAAACAAGGGATGTTGGCAAGGAGTTCTTGGACATTGGCATCAAGGTCAGATGCCCAAAGCCACACCTGCCTCCTTGTGGCAATTGAAACTGCTGCTGTTTTAGTTGTTGCATCAAATAGAGAGTGTGTCATGTATTTCCTTGTTTCAAAAAGGTCATTAATTAGATGTTGAAATGAGTTCCCATGTTCTTCCAGAAGATATTGATCATATGAGGAGAGCTTTTGAATCAGAGACTTAAAATTAAAAAGTCATATAAAAATTGTAGCCAAGTATTCTGCTGATTAGCTTAGAGCCTTGGAATACTCTACATCCAAACCTATCAAGAGTTCAGCCTTCTCTTCTTGGTGGAGTTGAAGCACAGGTCCTAAACTGTTGGATTTTTTAAAAAGTAGATTTCACAGGAAGTGATAGATGTTGCAGTGTGGTTTATCAAAATCCAGGCAACATGGATCCTGTACAAGGAGGTGTCAAGTTTACATGAGGCAACTGATACTAGTAGTAGCGTTTCCAAATTGTTGAATGTGGAGGGGCATTTTTGATAGGATGTCTAAGGCTAATTTGGACATTTTGGAAAAACATCCAGAAATCCAGTAGAGAAAATCTCCATTTTCAAAACAGCTAGACGTCTATCTTTTATTTTTGAAAATGACCTATGTAGACATTTTGGTCCTTCGTATGTCTATCTTTTTTGGCCATTTTCAAAAATAAAAAGTCCACATAAACACAAACACACAAGTTTTGCAGACATACCCAACTACCTTGTCTGATCGCGACAGGGGAATCCCCGTCAGCTAAGAATGTTTTGGGGATTCCTGCCTGCTCTGCTGATGGGGATTCCTCCTGCCAGGATAGCACAGTTACTTACTGTAACAGGTGTTATCCATGGATAGCAGGCAGATATTCTCACGAATGGGTGACGTCACCACAGAGCCCTCAGTATGGACCACTCAAAGAACTTATAAAGTTCTTGATGCCCGCACCACACATGTGCGAGTGCCTTCCCGCCTGACGGAGGTGCGCGGTCCGTCAGTTAAGATAAGCCAGCTAAGAAGCCAACCCGGGGAGGTGGAAGGGTTGTGAGAATATCTGCCTGCTGTCCCTGGATAACACCTGTTACGGTAAGTAACTGTGCTTTATCCCAGGACAAGCAGGCTGATATTCTCACAAAGGGGTGACCTCCAAGCTAACAGAATGGGATGGTGGGAAAGTTGGCCATTAAGAAAATAAATTTTGTAACACAGATTGGCAGAAGTGCCCATCCCGCCTGGAGAAAGACTCCAGACAGTAGCGAGAAGTGAAGGTATGAACTAAGGACCAGGTGGCAGCCTTGCAGATCTCCTCAATAGGCGTAGACCTGAGGAAAGCAACAGAGGCTGCCATAGCTTGAACTTTATGGGCTGTGACACGGCTCTCCAGTGTCAGTCTGGTCTGAGCATAGCAGAACGAAATGCAGGCGGCAAGCCAATTGGAAATCGTTCTCTTGGAAATAGGCTGTCCCAACTTATTTGGAACAAATGAGAGAAAAAGTTGGGAAGAGGTTTTCTGTGTGGCTTTGTACGATCCAGGTAATAAGCCAAAGCATGTTTACAGTCTAAAGTATGTAAAGCTTGTTCCCCAGGGTGAGAATGAGGTTTTGGAAAAAACACAGGAAGAACAATAAATTGATTGAGGTGAAAGTCAGAGACAACTTTAGGTAGAAACTTTGGATGAGTACGGAGAACCAACTTATCGTGATGAAAAACTTTAAAAGGTGGATCCGCAACTAGTGCATGCAACTCACTGACCCTCCTGGCAGAGGTGAGAGCAATAAGAAAACCCACTTTCAGGTAAGAAACTTGAGAAGAGCCGTGTCCATTGGTTCAAAGGAGGCTTCATCAAACTGGAAAGAACCACATTAAGGTCCCAGACTACAGGTGGAGGCCTGAGAGGTGGTTTCACATTGAAAAAGGCCCTTCATGAATCTGGATACCAGAGGATGAGCGGTAAGAGGTTTGCCCTGCACTGGCTCATGAAAAGCAGTAATAGCACTGAGATGGCTAATAGATGTAGACTTAAGACCAGAGTCCGAAAGAGAAAGGAGATAATCCAGCACCGATTCCACTGCCAAGGACGTTGGATCATGATGATAAAGTAAACACCAGGAAGAAAACCAAGTCCACTTTTGTTGATAACATTGCTGAGTGGCTGGTTTCCTGGAAGCATCAATAATTTGACAAACAGGCTGAGACAGGAGTAATCGAGTAGAAGTTATCCCGAGAGAAACCAAGCTGTCAGGTGTAGAGATTGAAGGTTGGGATGTAGAAGGGATTGCTGATTCTGAGTAAGCAGAGTAGGAAACACTGGAAGTAGAATGGGTTCCCTGGAACTGAGTTGTAGGAGGAAGGAAAGCCAATGTTGTCTGGGCCACCGTGGAGCAATGAGAATCATGGTGGCTGACTCCCTTTTGAGTTTGAACAGAGTTCTCAATATGAGAGAAAGTGGAGGGAAGGCATATAGAAACCGACCCCTCCAATCCAGTAGAAATGCATCCGCCACCAGATGGAGAGGAGAGTAAAGTCTGAAGCAAAACTGGGGCAGCTGATGATTGTGAGGAGCTGCAAATAAGTCCACCTGCAGTGTGCCCCATTGAGCAAATACTGATTGGAGAGTGAGAACGTCGAGAGTCCATTCGTGAGGTTGAAGAATTCTACTGAGGTTGTCTGTTAGAGAATTATTTTCGCCTTGAATGTATACTGCTTTCAGGAACAGCTGACGAACTGTCGCCCAGGACCAAATCTTTTGAGCCTCCTGACACAACAGGAAAGAACCTGTGCCTCCCTGTTTGTTGATGTAATACATTGCTACTTGATTGTCTGTGCAAAGAAGGAGGACTTGAGGAGAGAGAAGATGTTGAAACGCCTTGAGGGCATAAAACATCACCCTGAGTTCCAGAAAATTGATGTGAAATTTTTGCTCGTTGACAGTCCAAAAACCCTGAGTTTGTAGATTGTCCATATGCGCCCCCCAGGAATAAGGGGATGCGTCTGTAGTGATGATCTTGTGATGAGGCGGCAAATGAAAAAGGAGACCTCTGGAACGATTGGAGGTCATCCACCAACGCAGATACTGCAGAAAGATGATGTGACGGATATGTGCTTCGAGAGATGATCCTTGGCTTGACACCACTGGGATGCTAGAGCCCCTTGAGGAGTACGCAGATGAAGTCTTGCCAGAGGTGTGACCTGGACCGTGGAAGCCATATGACCCAGAAGAACCATCATGTGTCTGGCAGAGATGGTCTGAAGAGGAAGCAATTGCTGACAGAGACAGATGAGAGTCTGAAGTCGATCTGGTGGAAGGAACGCCCTCATCAGAGTAGTGTCCAGAATTGCTCCAATGAATTGGAGATGCTGTGTTGGAATGAGATTTAATTTGGGAAAATTGACTTTGAATCCTAGAAACTGAAGAAGAGAGATAGTTTGAGATGCCACATGAGCCACTCTCTGAGAGGAAATCTCCTTGATTAATCAATCGTCCAGGTAGGGAAAGACCTGGAGACCGTGTAACCGTAGACAAGCCACCACCACAATGAGGCATTTTGTGAGTACTCGGGGAGAAGATGCCAACCCAAAGGGAAGAACCTTGTACTGCTACTGTTGATGATGAATTTGAAACCGAAGATACTTCCGAGAGGCCGGATGCATGGGTATATGCGTGTAGGCTTCTTTGAGGTCTAGGGAGCATAGCCAATCGTTGAGATTGAGATGAGGATACAGGAGAGCTAGTGACAACATCCTGAATTTTTGTCTGACCAAGAAGTTGTTGAGAGCTCTGAGATCCAAAATGGGTCTGATTCCTCCTGTCTTCTTGGGAACCAAGAAGTAATGGGAATAAAACCCCTTCCCCTGCTGGTCGAGAGGAACTTCTTCGATGGCATTTAGCTGAAGAAGAGATTGTATTTCTTGAAGAAAGGAGGACTGTGCAGGGTCCAAAACAGACTCTTTTGGAGGGCAGTCTGGAGGAAGAGTCTGGAAATGAAGAGTGTAACCCTGATGAACAATGGTGAGAACCCAATGGTCCGAAGTAATGAGTTCCCAACGGTTGATGAACCACTGAAGACGACCCCCTATGGGCTGAGGCAATGGATGAGAAATGTGAAGACTGGCTATGCTCCGAAGAAACAGGTCAAAAGGGCTGCTGAGATTTAGGTTGTGCAGCCGGTTGTTTCTGCTGATGTTGACGAAGCTGCTGTTGTTGAGGTTGGCGTGGTCTCCGAGGTTGAGACTGAGGTTGTTGTAGGGTCTAGCAGCAAACCTACGTTGATATGTAGATTGTGGCCTGAAAGGACAAGTAGGGGGAGGCTTTTTCTTGTTCTTGATTAAAGTATCCCACCTGGTTTCATGAGCTGAGAGTTTCTGGGTTGTAGTATCTAAAGACTCACCAAAAAGCTCATTGCCCAAACAAGGAGCATTGGCCAGACGATCCTGATGATTAACATCCAATTCAGAAACTCGAAGCCAAGCTAGCCTTCTCATGGCAACAGACATGGCAGTAGGTATCGTAAATAGAGCGAACTAAGAACTTCATAATTGTAACAAGGAAGCAATATGCTGCTGAAAAAGAGAAAGCTTATGGTCAGGTAAATATTTCTGGAAAGCAGACACTTGTTGAATTAAATGTTTAAGGTAAAATGAGAAATGGAAAGCATAATTTCCAGATCGATTGGCAAGCGTAGAATTTTGAAATAAATGTTTGCCAAAACGATCCATAGTTTTACCCTCTCTGCCAGGAGGAACAGAAGAAGCATAAACACTGGCACCTGCAGATTTCTTAAGAGTAGACTCAACAAGGAGAAACTCATGAGGCAGTTGTGGCTTATCAAAACCAGGAAGAGCCACCACCCTGTAAAGACAGTCCAGCTTCCGGGGAGCTCCTGGAATAGTTAACGGAGTTTCTAAATTTTTATAACAAGCCTCCCTAAGAATGTCATGAAGAGGGAGCTTAAGAAACTCCTTAGGAGGTTGATCAAAATTCTAATGCATCCAAAAATGCCTTAGATTTTTTAGAATCAGATTCAAGAGGGATGGAAAGTGCCTCTGACATTTCCCTCAAGAACTTAGAAAAGGAGGTCTGTTCAGGCTTTGAAACAGGCTCCCTAGAAGAACCATCCTCATCTGAGGAAGCCTCTTCGGCTGTAAGAATAGGTTCCTCAGAGTCTTCCCAAAGATCCAAGTCTTTCGTCTGTGGAACCTGGGAAATGGGTGTCGAAGGCTCGACATGCTTAGTCTTCCGAAGAGATTTGCCTGACTTGACCGACATCGTCTCAGGCGATGTCAACAAAGAACGATGTCGAGCCGAATCCGACATCGCACTGGAAGACAAAACTGTCAGCACCGATGACACTTTCTTAGTGGGTGTCGGTGTCAAGATGGATGTCCGCATCGATGGCTCAGACCTGGTCGATGCCACCAAAGTTGATGCCGAGACCATGTGCTCAGACCGAGCCAACACCGGAGGAGCCGATGTCGCCATGATTGGGAGCAATAGTTGTAATTGCTCTCGTAACTGCTCTCACAATTGCTCTTTAACCACCTCAGCAATTGTGTCCTCGAGTGACTGCACCGGTACTGCTTAGGTGCCGTTCTGCGCTCCGGAGATGAGGAGGCCGATGAGGAGGCACTCACCTCTATCAGAGCTGAGTGTTTTTTAGCACGTCTCGAGGTCGGCAGGACTTGACTCACTGCAGTAATGACCTGAGGATCTGAATGGGAAGAAGGCTTCTTAGCCGGCTTACTCACGGACACCAAGGGAGAATCCTTCGATGTCGAATGGTGTGAAGTCGACTTTGGCGTAGACTCCGATGCCGGTACCGATGCCAAGTCTCCTTCCATAGCGGGCCCGAATAATAATCGCTGCTGAATCTGTCGGTTTCGAAGTGTCCTTTTCTGAAGAGAAGAACGAGAACAGAATTCAGCCTTATGGTCCGGCCCGAGGCACTGAAGGCACCAGCGATGCGGATCCGTGAAGGAAATAGGACGATTACACCGTCCGACCTTCTTAAACCCCGTAGATGGTTGTGACATCGAAGGGAAAACGGCCTCAGCGTAAAAGTAAAAGTGAAAAAGTAATTTTTTTTTTTTAACCTTTAAATAAAAGAAAAAGAAATAAGGATTAAATCCTAAGAAAAATTAAGAAAAAAAATAAGAAAAAAGAAGTACCGTGCGAGTGAGAAGGCAGTAAAAAAGACGCAAGTCAAAAAAGAGCAACTGACTAGCTCTGACGGAGAAAATAAAGGCAAAAGAGTTGGCGTTTGTGAAATATAAAAAACTCAAGAAGAGGTGTACGGAAAGGACTACCAAATGAAACTGAAAGTAGCCAAGAGAGAGATGTGACTGGCGAAAGTGCAAGTGGAAAAGCAAATGGTTAAAAACGTAAAAAGGGAGACAAAAATTTTTCTGCTATATTAGTGAAAGGAGGAAGATGAAAAATGGAATTGTGAAACTAAAAAAATGCTATGAAACAACATGTGGAGAGTGATAAGGAAAAAGCAAACATGCTAAACAAATATTTCTGTTCTGTGTTCACGGAAAAAAATCCTGGAGAAGTACCGAGATTGCCTGGCAAAAATACATGAGAATGGAGTAGATACCGCACTGTTCATGGAAGAAAGTGTTTATGAACCACTTGAAAAATTGAAAGTGAACAAAGTGATGGGACCGGACAGGATCCATCCCAGGATATTGAGGGAGCTCAGAGAGGTTCTGGTGGGTCATATTAAACTCAAAGATTTGTTCAACAAGTCTCTGGAGATGGGGGTGGTTCCTGGGGACTGGAGAAGAGTGGATGTGGTGCCAATTCACAAAAGTGGTCGCAGAGATGAAGCGGGAAACTACAGACCAGTAAGCCTCACTTTGGTTATTGGAAAAAATAATAGAAGCATTGCTGAAAGAGAGGATAGTGAACTTCCTAGAATCTAATGGGTTACAGGATCTGAGGCAACATGGCTTTACAAAAGGTAAATTTTGCCAAACGAACTTGATTGAATTTTTTGATTGGGTGACTGGAGAACTGGATCGAGGACATATGCTTAGATTTCAGCAAAGCCTTTGATACAGTTTCTCATAGGAGGCTCTTGAACAAACTCGAAGGGCTGAAGTTAGGACTCAAAGTGGTGAACTGGATTAGAAACTGGCTGTCAGGCATACGCCAGAGGGTGGTGGTTAATAGAATTCGCTTGAAGGAAGGAAAGGTGAGTACTGGAGTCCCTCAGGGTTCAGTGCCGGGGCTGATCCTTTTCAATATGTTTGTGAGCGATATTGCTGAAGGGTTAGAAGGAAAGGTTTGCCTTTTTGTGGATGATATCAAGATTTGTAACAGAGGAGGGAGGAGGAGTGGAACTGAGGAGGGAGTGGAAAACATGAAAAAGGATTTGCAAAAGTTAGAGGAATGGTCTAATATCTGGCAACTAAAATTCAATGCAAAGAAGTGCAGAGTAATGCATATGGGGATTAAAAATCAGAAGGCGTTGTATGTGATGGTAGGTGAGAGGCTGATATGCATGGATAGTGGGAGGGACCTTGGGGTAATAGTGTCTGAAGATCTAAAGGCAAAGAGACAGTATGACAAGGTGGTGGCTTTTACCAGAAGGATGCTGGGCTGTATAGAAAGTGGCATAGCCAGTAGAAGAAAGAAGGTGTTGATGCTCCTGTACAGGTCGTTGGGCTCCTTTTACTAAGCTGCGATAGCGGTTTTAGCGCGCGCTGAATTGCCCTGCGTGCTAGACGCTAACGGCAGCATTGAGCTGGTGTTAGTTCTAGCCATGTAGCGCAGGTTTAGCGAATGCTCAAATTCTGCATGCGCTAAAAACGCTATCACAGCTTAGTAAAAGGAGCCCTTAGAGTATTGTGTTCAGTTTTGGAGACCATATCTGGCAAAGGATATAAGAAGACTTGAAGTGGTCAGAGGAAGGCGACAAAATGGTAGGAGGTTTGCGCCAAAAGACGTATGAGGAGAGACTGGAAGCCCTGAATATGTATACCCTAGAGCAGTGGCTCTCAACTTTTTCTAGCCGGGGCACACTAAAGGTAGTGGCCACGGCTCGAGGCACCCAGAATTGCGTGGATGTCGCCGTGATGACATCACGCGCATGCATGACATCATCATGCTGACATCCACGCATGTGCAGAGGCCCTCCAGACAGACCCTGAAATGCCAGTAGGGTGAGCCAGCAGGGAAGTCTAACAAATATCAACTGAGTACCCCCAACCACAGACCTCCCAAACTCCACCCTAGACCCCCCCAAGCTCTTCCCCAGAACCCACCCCTTTACTAATTCTAATGTAATTTTTTTTCCATTCATTTTTCATATGCACACAATATACAAAGCAGATATAAATTCTCAAAACTGACACATTTCAATCACTATATTGAAAATAAAATCATTTTCCCTATCTTTGTTGTCTGGTGACTTTATTTTTCTGTGCTTTTAACTATGTTTCCAAGGCCTTGCATCCATCTTTGACATTAACTTAACATTCAATATTTCCATTTTTCTGTTTTTTTTCCTCAAAATCTACTCTCTCTCTCTCCTTCCCTCCCTATTTCCATGGTCTGACATCTCTCTCATTCCCTCCTTCGCCCCCCCACCCCCAGAGGTCCGACATCTCTCTCCTTCCTTTTCCCCCTTTCCAGTCTGGTATCTCTCTCCTCTCCTTACCATAATTTGGCATCTCTCTTTTCTACTACTATTATTATTTCTATAGTGCTACCAGACTCCCCTCCTTCCCTTCTATTTCCTGGTCTGATATCTCTCCCTTCCTTTAGTCATCTCTCCTCCCCCTCCCAGTGTAACATTTCTCTTTCCCTTCTTCCTTTCTGCCCCCTGCAGTCCATCTCCCTTCTCTTCTTCCTTTCTGCCCCCCCTCTCAGTCCAACATTTCTCCCTCCTTTCCACCAGTCCAACATTTTTTCTCTCTTCCACCTGCATGCTTCTCTGGTCCTCCTTCCCTCCCCCAACCCAACATGCTCTCTCCCCATGCACCATCTCACCCTCCCCTCCAGTGTGTAGTACCTTTTCTTTCCCTCCCTTTCTGCCAGGTCCAGGAGCACCTCTTCTCCCTTCCTTTTATCTCCCCCCTGTCCAGCAGTACCCCTTCCCTCCTCCCCGTGTCCAGCAGTACCCCTTCTCCCTTCCCTGCTCCCCATGTCCAGCAGTACCCCTTCTCCCTTCCCTCCTCCCCTGTCCAGAATTACCACTTCTCCCTTCCTTCCTCTCCCCCCTCCATCCAGCAGTACCCCTTCTCCCTTTCCTGTCTAGCAATACCTCTCCTGTCACTGTTAGCGGCAGCTCACTGTGTGCTTTTAACTTCAGCACACAGCTGCTGCTAGCAGTAGTTTAGCCTGGTTTCATCGGGCAGCCTTGGGGCCTTTGCTAGGCCAGCCCGCTTCGATGATGCGATGTGGGCTGGCCTAGCAAAGGCCCTGAGGCTGCTTGATGAAACTGGGCTAAACTACTGCTAGTGGCAGCTGTGTGCCGAAGTTAAAATACACAGAGCTGCTACTGCTGGTCCAGGGGTGTGGAGACGAGGAAGGCAAGAGCCCCATAAAACTCAGTCCCGTCACGGTAGAAGTCAGCCGACACAGGTGCTGGAGCCTCTCTTCCTGCCCTGTGAGCCACGGCACACTTAAAATCTCAAAAGGCACACTAGTGTACCGCGGCACACAGTTTGTGATACACTGCCCTAAAGGAACAGAGGGACAGGAGAGATATGATTCAGACGTTCAAATACTTGAAGGGTATTAACGTCGAACAAAATATTTTCCAAAGAAAGGAAAATGGTAAAACCAGAGGGCATAATTTGAGGTTGAGGGTGGTAGACCAAAGAGTAATGTTAGGAAATTCTTCTTTACAGAGAGGGTGGTGGATGCCTGGAATGCGCTCCCGAGGGAGGTGGTGGAGAAGAAAACAGTGACAGACTTTAAAAAGTGTGGGATAAACACAGAGGATCTCTAATCAGAAAATAAGGGTATATATTGAAGAACTAAAGCCAGTATTGGGCAGACTTGCAAGGTCTGTGTCACATATATGGCAGATGGTTTAGATGAGCTGGAGTGAGCTTTGACGGAGACTCCAGTAGATGCACAATACCGGGAAGAGTTCTAGGTTTCTGGCCCAGAAATATCTAAGAAAAAGAACAATTTAAATTAAATCATTACTTTATAGAGAGTGTATATTTGGGCAGACTGGATGGACCATTCAGGTCTTTATCTGCCGTCATTTACTACGTTACTATGTAACAGTTTTTCAGAGGATTATCTCTTAGAGAATTTTTTGCCCACTGTGAACATGTGGCAGAGGAGACCCCTGTGGTAAGGAACAAGTCAAAATAGGTTCCCCCTACTCCTTTGGGACATTTGTTGTCAACTTTTAAGCAATTGGTCTTACATGACATTACATCCCTTTTGAATAAAATGAGGAGAGGAGCACAGAAATGGAATTATACCAAAGAACACAAGACTCTCCTATCCCTTAAGCAAATTCCGGATCTAGTTATTCATAAAGCGGACAAAGAAGGGGCTGTGGTTTTGATGCATAAAATAAATTTTGATGCTGATATGTGGAGGCAATTATCAATGAAATCAGAATATCTTGAGCTAAAGGAGGATCCAACTCCAATTCTCCAGATGCAGATCAGAGATCTTACATACAGGTGCAATCCCCCTATGCTTCTGCACCTTCCCTCTGGAACTCTGTACCAAACTACATAAGAGAAGAAACAAACTTAAACCATTTCAAATCCAAATTAAAAACCTTTCTGTTTAAATACGCTTTCGAGTAGCAACTGTCTTCTTAAAGACACTGTTGAATAGCAACTGTCCTCATAAGGACATCTTGACATTCCTTTCCTTGGACTTTTCCCCACCTCTTGTTCTCTTCTTCCATGTCTCTTTTCTTTTTAATTTTGTAGTTCTATCCCTTTTTCCTTCTGTTCAAGTTAACATAAGAACATAAGCAATGCCTCCACTGGGTCAGACCTGAGGTCCATTGTGCCCAGCAGTCCGCTCACGCGGCGGCCCAACGGGTCCAGGACCTGTGCAGTAATCCTCTATCTATATCCCTGTATCCCTTTTTCCAGCAGGAAATTGTCCAATCCTTTCTTGAACCCCAGTTTGTCTGTCTGGTTAAATATTCCCCAATCAAGTTTATTGTTATTAATTTAATTGTTTTTATTGATTAATGTACAACGCCTAGAAACCCGATTACATAGAAACATAGAAACATAGAAATAGACGGCAGATAAGGGCCCACGGCCCATCTAGTCTGCCCACCTTAATGTCCCTCCCCTACCTTTGCCCTGTGAAGAGATCCCATGTGCCGATCCCATTTGGCCTTAAAATCAGGCACGCTGCTGGCCTCAATCACCTGTAGTGGAAGACTATTCCAGCGATCAACCACTCTTTCAGTGAAAAAGAATTTCCTGGTGTCACCTCGTAGTTTCCCGCCCCTGATTTTCAACGGATGCCCTCTTGTTGTCGTGGGACCCTTGAAAAAGAAGATATCTTCCTCCGCCTCGATGCGGCCCGTAAGATACTTGAACGTCTCGATCATGTCCCCCCTCTCTCTGCGCTCCTCGAGCGAGTATAGCTGTAATTTGTCAAGCCGTTTTTCGTATGGTAGATCCTTGAGTCCCGAGACCATCCGGGTGGCCATTCTTTGCACCGAATCCAGTCTCAGCACATCCTTGCGATAATGCGGCCTCCAGAATTGCACACAGTATTCCAGGTGGGGCCTCACCATGGATCTATACAATGGCATAATGACTTCCGCCTTACGACTGACGAAACCCCTTCGTATGCAGCCCATGATTTGTCTTGCCTTGGACGAAGCCTGCTCCACCTGATTGGCAGACTTCATGTCCTCACTGACGATTACCCCCAAGTCTCGTTCTGCTACCGTTTTTGCTAGGATCTCGCCATTAAGGGTATAAGACTTGCATGGATTCTGGCTGCCCAGGTGCATAACTTTGCATTTTTTGGCATTGAAGTTGAGTTGCCATGATTAGGCGGTATAATAAATTTTTAAATAAACTTGAAACTTCTCAGAGACACACCCTAATGAGAGGCAGATGTCCACTTGCTCAGCCTCTGGTGCCACCATCTTGAAAAATGGTCATACTCAGTCCTGCACAGTGAATCCTGGGATGCAGCAAGCAGGGCCAATCTGCTATATAATGGAAATAACACTCCTGCTCCTCATTAAGGTATGATTCAAGTGGGCAGTGCAACTAGATACCAGGACATTGGGGGTGAGGGGGGGGGGTGAGTGTCACTAGCCATCAAATTTAATTTTATTAAGCAGCAGAGGTGTGGGGGGGAGGGGGAGAGTTGATGGTGTGGGGACTGCTGCTAGACCAAAATACAAATACTGAGGAAGTATCAACAAAATATTGGAAATCCAAAATTACTTCCTGTTAACTTTGTAGAAAGCACAAATTGCTAATTCAACATATTAGCTATATCTAATGCCGTGCCTCAGAGACCGAGTCATCAAGCAAGATTATTTTATGCTATTCTTCGGTCGGGATCTCAATCACAGGCATCTGGCATGTGCTAACTGCACTAAATTATTTTTTGTTTTTTATCTCTTTTTCTTTTGATATAAGTCGTTATTGTTTTGTTTCTAATATATTTTTAAGTTAAAATGTTGTAAATATTCAAAAAACTTGACCATTTAATACGATAGTGCATAAATTCAAGAAGCACTTATTTGGTTTGTCTGTCAGCACTGTTTAAAGCCCAACGGGGCCACCCGTTTCACCCTGTATGGCTTCTTCAGGGGAAATACTTGACAGTGCCTAGAACACAAAACAATTAATTAGATTGTGCTGTATGCTTCTTAAAACTCAAAACACGTTAGTTTTTCAAAGTTTAAATGAGCAACTTACAGAACAGGAAAAACCCTGACTCCTCTGCATGAAATTCTCTAAAGAAATGGCGACGCGCTGTAAGACGCCAAGCTATTTATACTGCCCGATTCGGGCTTGCTAGTACTTGCATCACTCACGTAACAAACGTGAGTGAGCGATTTTTTTATCAATGGGCAAACGTATCCAATGAACATACAAAAAAAATTTCTTTGAAAGAGAACAATTTCGACTCCTGGTCCAGTCCCTAGTCTTGGGACTTCTAGACTACTACAACATCCTATACCTACCATATCCCGCAGTCATGATAAAACAATTACAAATAGTACAAAATACAGCTCTCAGACTGATCTCACTGAACAAGTATAACCACATCACCTAGCTGTAAAAATAACTTCACCGTAAATGTATCGTCAAAAATGTAAATGTAGCATCGCTGAAAATGTAACTTCGCTGTAAATGTACAGTCTCTTCATCTGTTAACCGCATAGAACTTCCATGGTAATGCGGTATACAAGAATAAAGTTATTAGACACTCACTGGCTTCCAATACAAGCACAAATACTATTCAGATTTGACTGTCTACTATACAAAGCCCTGAATGGCGATGCCTTATCTGGAACAATTCAACCAGACCAAGGAGAACCCAAACACCATTTACTCACCCCCCCCTCCCCCATCAGAGGCATACAGCGCAAGAAAATGTGCGATGGCCTACTAGCCACCCAGGCAGTGAAACTAGGCCACCACCCCAGACTACAGAACCTTCCAAAGAGAAATAAAAACTTTGTTATTCAGGAACTTTATCAAGAAAAAACTAATGCCTTAACTGACCAATTCAAAATAATCCCTGATCCTATAGCTTTCCAATTAAGTAACAGACCTGTAATTTGTCCCTAATCCTGTAATTCACCTGGAAATGTCCATAATACCTCTTTTGTATTCCACCTAGAACTGCAAGGTAAAAGCAGAATAAAAGTCACTAATGTAATGTAATGGGCACAATCTTTCAGTATCCTCCAGCACCCTTGTGATAAAATATTTCTAACTCCTGAAGTACGCCCCTTTTCAGTCTTATATACTGCACATTACCGCCTTGTTCTGGAATTTAATTTCCTTTGGGAAATGTTTGCCTCCTGTGCACTATTTATATCTTTGAGATATTTGAAAGTCTGGGTCATTAATTCCATATACCTCCCCCCCCCCCTCTTATCTGTGGTAGAACTTCCAGGCATTTGCAATGCAGGTATTAAATACAGGCAGGACATCGCATACAGAGACCTGGAGACAGAGAGGTTTATGAATCCGGAAGACAGGTCTGGGAGATAAATAATTAGTTGCTGAAGCAAGAAAGCCTTAGAGAAATCATGTAAAATCTGCTGCACAACTTGGACAGGAACAGTAATGGGATTTTTCCACTATTTCTTGCAATAATGCTGACTAAATGTAAATGAAATAAATAAAATCAAGATGTGTGTTAGCACTAAGAAAGTGCTGCTGTGGGAAACATCTGCCCTGGATAGTCCCAGCCCGAGAACAACTGTCGCTATATTAGGCAATATTTTGTTGTAATCCTTTAATGAAAACTAGCCCTTTTCCTGTTGGGTTCTGCTGATAGTCTTAAAGAAAAAACTTAAGGCTAGATGTACTAAAACATGTTTAATTCCACATCTTTTGGTATATGGGAAAATGCTTAATATAGTTCATCCATAACATAACATAACATTTGTATACCGCATTACCCTTCAGATGCGGTTTAACAAAAGTAAAATACAAAAGAAAATAACACAGAATGAAATGCATTTTCAATCTTTCAAAAATTTCCTAAATAAATAAGTCTTTAATAGTTTCCTACAATTTTGATATGATGTAGGTATAAAGAATAATTGACGAAAATCAATATCCCAAGTTGCTGCTTGAAATGTCGATTATGAGATCTTTTATAGCGGCAACCTTTGGGCAATGGAAAATCAAAAAGAAAAGCTATCTGAGTAGAAAGTCTAAGATGGGAAAAAATTAATTGATCAACTACGGTAAATAGGCTGGAGCCATACCAGATATTACTTTGTAACATAGACAACCAAACATGAACTGCACTCTAGCTTCCAAGGGGAGCAGTTTATACTAATGCTTGAAGTATGGGAAACAAGATTCTGGATCTAGAAGCTGTGATGGAAGTTGAGTTGGATATAGTGGCGTTCACAGAGAACCATGACTGGGAGAAGTTTTACTAATAGGTGATTTTAACATGCCAGATGTTGATTGGGGTATCCCTATTGCAGAGTCTTCTAGAAGTAGGGAGATCCTGGATTCTCTACAAGGAGAACTGTTCCAGCGGGATGGGCTTATACTGAACTTAGTGCTTACAAACGGGGAAAGTGTTTCTGATAGTTTCTGGCATCCAGTGATCACTGCAAAGTATGGTTTAATATTGAGACGGGTATAGAGAGGGTTCATTCAAAGGTAAAGGTTTTAGATTTTAAAAAAACCGAACTGGATGGGGGATTATATCAAGGAATTGTTGTGTGGATGGGAACACCTAGAAGGAGTAGAAATACAGTGGGCAAAACTGAAAGGAATTATTGTACGGGTGACAGACCTTTTTGTGAGGCAAGTAAGTAAAGGTAAGAGGAAAAGAAGGCTGCTTTGGTTCTCAAAAGTAGTAGCTGAGAAGTAAGGAATAAGAAGTCAGCTTTCAAAAAGTACAAAAGATCGCAGAAAGAAGAAAAGCAAAAATATCTGGAATAGTTAAGAGAGCTGGTCGAGTAGTCAGGAAAGCAAAGATACAAATGGTAGAAAAAAAATAAATAGCGGATACGGTAAAACGGGAAGACAAAACATTTTTTGACATTGTGAGACTCAAAAGTGAAGGGGAGAAATATGTACAAGCTAAAGAAACGGCAGACTTTCTTAACAAATATTTCTGTTCTCTGTTCACAGCTCAAACGGCGGGAGCAGGATTGAAGAAGATAAACACGAAGAGGGATGGAGTAGTGGAAGACCCTGATCGATTTTCAGAGGATTATGTTCATGAGGAGCTAGCTAAATTAAAGGTAGACAAAGCGATGGGGCCAGATGGTGTACATCTGAGGGTGCTGAAAGAACATAGGGAAGTTCTGGTAGCTCCGCTGACTGACCTTTTCAACAAGTCTCTAGAGTCAGGAGTGATACTGGAGGACTGGCGAAGGGCAGATGTGGTCCCTCTCCACAAAAGTAGAAGTAAGGAAGAAGTAGGGAATTACAAGCCAGTAAATCTGACTTCTGTGGTAAGCAAATTAATGGAAACACGATTAAAACAGAAAATGGTGAAGTTTCTGGAATCCTGTGGAATACAGGACCGGAGGCAACATGGATTCACTAGAGGTAGGTCTTGTTAGACATATCTGATCAATTTCTTTGATTGGGTGACCAGAGAATTGGATAGGAGTGCACTAGATGTGGTATATTTAGATTTTAGCAAAGCCTTTGATAGTGTTCCACATAGATGTCTAATAAATAAACGGAGTGCCCTGAGGATGGGCCCCAAAGTGACAGGCCGGATCAGAGACTGGTTAAGTGGAAGACAGCAGAGGGTAGTGGTCAATGGAAATCTCTCTGAGGAAAGGGATGTTACCAGTGGTGTGCCTCAAGGTTCTGTCCTTGGACCTGTTCTTTTAACATTTTTTATAAGTGATATTGCTGAAGAGCTGTCAGATAAAATTTGCCTCTTTGCGGATGATACCAAAATCTGCAATAGAGTAGATATCCTGGATGGTGTGAATAACATGAAGACACGCCTGAAGCTTGAAGAATGGTCTGAAATTTGGCAGCTAAAATTTAATGCTAAAAAATGCAAGGTCATACATTTGGGCTGCAAAACTCCAATAGAACAATACATTTAGGGGGGTGAAGGACGTATGTGCATGACAGAAAAGCAGGACTTTAGTGTGATTGTATGTGATGATCTTAAGGTGACGGCGAAAGCTAGAAGGAAAAAGGAGTTATTGATGCCCCTGAATTTTACTCTAGTGAGACCTCATTTAGAATATTGAGTACAATTTTGGAGACTGCACCTTCAAAAAGATATAAAAAAGATGGAGTTGATCCAGAGAAAGGCTGCTAAAATGGCGCGTGGTCTTTGTCATAAGGCATATGGGGACAGGCTTAAAAATCTCAATATGTATTCTTTAGAGGAAAAGCAAGATAGGGGAGATATGATAGAGATATTTAAATACCTACGTGGCATAAATGCTCATGAGTCGCGTCTCTTTCATTTGAAAGGAAGCTCTGGAATGAGAGGGCATAGGATGAACTTAAGAGGCGATAGGCTCAGGAGTAATCTAAGAAAATACTTTTTTTTTAATAGAAAGGGTAGTAGATGTGTGGAACAGTCTCCCAGAAGAGGTGGTGGAGACAGAGACTGTGTCTGAATTCAAGAAAGCCTGGGATAGGCACGTGGGATCTCTTAGAGAGAGGAAGAGATAATAGTTACTGTGGATGGGCCTTTTGACTTTTATCTGCCATCATGTTTCTATGTTTCAATGCAGCTCCCTGTAATAAGGCATTATGTGGTTCAATTTTTTTTATTTAAAAATCAGATGAATTGCTGTATTCTGTATTAATCGAACTCGAGCCAGGTTTTTGTGTGTGTTTTTTTTTTTGCTCGACTGCCAATACTGCAATAGTCCAAAGTACTCAGGACAAAAATCTGTACCAATAGTCTAAACGATTTGTCATCAAAATGTGATCTAATTAATCTAAGTTTCCAAAGAATATAGAAACATTTTTTTTACCAATGAATCAACTTGAGTAATCATAGATAAATTCCTGTCCAAATAGACACTCAATATTTTGATGGTGGATAGAATGGGATAAGTGATCCCATTTAAGATCACACTATTTCTTCACAATTATGTGGAGAGGCCAGGAAAAGTTTAGTCTTATCTGGATTTAACTTCAATTTGAAATCACTCATCCAGTTATCAAGTACAGTGGAACCTTGGTTTACGAGCATAATTCGTTCCAGAAGTATGCTCGTAAACCAAATTGCTCGTATCAAAGCGAGTTTCCCCACAGGAATGAATGGAAACTCGCTTTGATTGTTCCACCAACCCCCCCCCCCCCCACACGAGGCTACTGGCGCTGCTCCAATCCCCCCCCCCTTGAAGCCACAGGCACTGCTCCATACCCCCTGCCCCGCGATCCGGCATCCCCCCAGCGATCCGGCATCCCCTCCCCCCGCTCAAGTTGTTCCCCCCCTGATCTTACATGCTCCCCCGAGCACCAAAACGATATCCCTTACCCCGATTGAGCACCAGCACCAACACACAGGACATGCCGGTGCCCGAAGATCCTCCCTCTTCTGTGCTGGGCTGGGCGGTGCATCGGCGATCCTTCCTCTTGCTTGTGCTGGGCTAGACTAGGCTTTGAGCATTTGCACATGCTCAAGGCTTTCTGGTCTCGCTCTCTCCGAGATTCTGAATCTGAGAAGGCCCGCCATGTGTGTGTGCGTGTGTGATGGGCATCCATCCTGTTGATCTTCAATTTAGAGGTAAATGGGGAAGTCAGGGGGTGTGTAAGGATCCGGGTGGCCGAGGCAGGACGGAGTGGGTTTCCTTCCTGCTGATTAGTTTTTAAAGTTTAGGGGAGAAAGTATGGGGGAATGAGGCCTTAGATGGGGGTTCCCAGCACAACCTTTTTTTTTTAATGGACACAGATGCTGTGCAAACCTCTCTGGTCAATTTTTTTTTTTTTTAAAAACCTACTCTTCCTGCCCTGAACTGCTATGCAGCAGGAGGCTGCTTCAGGGTTTCTCCTACTAGCTCTGCACATGTGTCAGTCACTTTCTCCAATGACTGATCGGATGGGATTACGGTGGACCTCCGCTAAAATCATTTGCATGTGAAATTGGTTCATCATCTATCGCTGTTTTCAAATCGGCCCATTTATCGGCACCACAGGAAACCATAGGATTTTAAACGGCAATTTTAGAGCATCCAGCCCATAATTCTCCAGATCATGTGTGTTGCTGCACTAGCTACTGGGTAAGGAAGACCAGTGTGTCTCAGGTTCATTAGCTAGCATTAACGATATGGAAATCTTGAGGATTACAAACAGTCAGAGAGTTAAACAGAAAATCAGTCTTGCAAAAGAACAGCATATACAGAAAATATGGCGGTGGCAATTGTTGTGATCACTGAAGTATAAAGAACAAATCTGCCATCCTAGATCGGACCAAAGATCCATGAAGCCCGCATCCTGTTTCCAACAGTAGCTAATCCAGGTCACAAGTACCTGGCAAGATCCCAAAAGGTAGACAGATTCCATGCTGCTTATTCCAGGGAATTTAAACCATATCTCAGAATATCACAAGTTTAAGCAAATCCCTCTAGCAGCGTGCCTCAAATCAATAAACCAAAGACCTGAGCTATAATATCCACAAGCTGTTTTTTTCAATCTTTGAGAAGTAGCCTCAGCCCCACCACTCCACCGCTTTGATGATGCAGTACAGTTTAGGGCAGTGGTTCCCAAACCTGTCCTGGGGGACCCCCAGCCAGTCAGGTTTTCAAGATATCCCTAATGAATATGCATGAGAGAGATTTGCATCTAATGGAAGTGACAGGTATGCAAATCTCTCTCATGCATATTCCTATAAGTTATTGAGTGTTGAAAAAAAGTATAAAAAAGAGGGGGAAGAGGGGGCGGTTTTGAGTAGTTTTGTAACGGCCCGTTTTCCTTTCATTATCTTAGGGAGACCCTTGATAAAGCACTCTTTAGTGCGAAACATGGCATGTCGGGTTTAACTCTCGGACGTTGGCTCAGCAGAAAAAAAGAAAAAAAAGCTAAGTACATTAGTATATTAAAGGATTAAATAATCATTTGAAAAGAAAACATTTTTTGAAAGTAAAACAAAATGTATTAAAATAGTAGCATAAGCAGCCAATGATGAGTTCTCATGTACGGTAATTCTTCCCGCAATGGCAAAGTAACAAAGCGGTGGAGTGGTGGGGCTGAGGCTACTTCTCAAAGATTGAAAAAAACAGCTTGTGGATATTATAGCTCAGGTCTTTGATTTATACACATTGACTGACCAAAGCTAAAATAATTAATAAAGCAAGCCATATTCTTTGAGCTTCAAATCAATAAACAGCATTTCTTGTTCTTCAGTTTCCTGCTGCCTAGCTGTATAACTGAACATTTCTCACTTGATCATGTGCATGTATAAGGAGCATAAAGCACAATTAATGTGTAAAGTTAAAAGCCTAAAAGCACGCGTCACTCTAAAAGTTGCAAGCAAAATTCAACTTATAGAAAGTAGCGTGCCTCATTCACTTGCACACAGACCCATGCGGATCACATTATAAATCACATTTATCTCTGCCTGTAATTTCTATAAAGATGTGAGAAAACTACACCTTGCTCTCAAAATCAAGAAGAAAACCAAATTGATGCCCTCAAAAATGCTGATCAAAGTAGTTTTGATGCAACATAAAACAATAAGGCATGAAATGACACAGAAAATGACCATTAGAAAGTCAAGGCTATTAAATGGCATTCCATTGGTTTTTGATGTATTAAGGTTGTGTTTTTCTTGTTATCAATAAAGTTAAGAAAAAAACCCACATGTGTGGTGCAGTGGTTAAAGCTACAGCACCCTGGGGTTGTGGGTTCAAACCCAAGCTGCTCCTTGTGACCCTGGGCAGGTCACTTAATCCCCCTATTGCCCCAGGGTACATTAGCTAGGTTGTGAGCCCACCGGGATAGAAAGGGAAAAATGCTTGGGTACCTGAATAAATTCATGTAAACCGTTCTGAGCTCCCTGGGGAGAATGGTATAGAAAAATTTTTTAAATAAAAAATGTGGCACAGCACTATGGGCTTCATTTTTTTTTTTTGACTCATTAACTGCCTGAAATTTGTTTCCCCACCGGCTAGAGGATGCAGATATAAGAGACATCATCAACAACTTTTATCGTACCAAGCAGCCTTATGGGGCAAAGACCTAGGAAAACTAATCACACACTCAAACAACTATAGCGAATTTAGGAGACACCTAAAAACATACCTGTTCTTGAATTACATAGGTAACGAACAAGGACAATAGCCCCCTTCGTAATTCCACCCATATCTGATCTTGCAAACTGTTAACCTCTAATCTCTAAACTATGAATGTCCCAATCAATTAATGAAACTTTTCTAACTCATTGTAAATAGCACGGAACTTCCCGGTCCGGCAGTATATAAACTGTTGTTATTATTAATGTTGTTAATATCAGATGGTCACTGTTATACTCTGTAATTCACCGACTGTACAGTTTCACCTCACTGTAAACCGCCTAGAAGTCGCAAGATTGTTGGCGGTATATAAGAATAAAGTTATTATTATTATTATTATTTTTCATAAAGAGATTCCCCTCAAATGGTTTACATTGAATAGTAATTGGGTACTTTTTATCAAGAATGATGCAGTCTTCAATCTCACTGAAGGTAGGGTGCAAAATAAATTTCACTCCGTAATTACAACATGAGAAGGGCTTGCCAAGATACTAATCATAAACCACTGTCATTCCTCTGGTTTAATCTTTCTTCACTAATCTAATGTGTGTCTATCAAAGAAAGCTATTCAGCCTTATCAGGACTTGATGTAACAACAAATAAATAGGAATGTAAAGCATTAATTAGTGAAGTGGGGAGATAAGGTGAGATGAGCATTGCAAGTGCTAGCTTTATTCTCTGGGCACCAGATACACACTTCAAGTCTCACAGCCTAGAGCAGTGTTCTTCAACCTTTTTACACCCGTGGACCGGCAGAAATAAAAGAATTATTTTGTGGACCGGCAAACTACTAAGACCGAAATAAAAAAACACATTTTCGCCCGTCTCCGCAAGCTCGGTCCCCACAAACCATCTGATCCCATCTGCACAAGCCTCAGTTATGATTTTATATTGAACGTATTTTATTAAAGTATAAAAAGAAACAATATTCTGTACAATTGTCATTTTATAAATATAAATATTCAGAGCAAGGACCAACAAAACCCCTGTCTCCCCTCCCCTTCACATATATCCCCTCTACTATCAAGAAAACTGAACAAGCCAAATTATTACAGAATGCTACACAGAAATATCATGCTAACAGAATACTGCAGTCACACGATAGGAATAGTGTTAGGCTTTGCAGTCCCCAGTTATGTCTCTAGCAGGATATATATTTCAAATCTGATATATTGTAATGACAAAATAGAAATAAAATGATTTTTTTCTACCTTTTGTGGTCTCTGCTTTCATCTTCTTTCCACTCTTCCTTCCAGCGTCTGCCCGTTCCATCCACTGTCTGGCCTCTCCTCCTTCCATATGTATATGACTTCTTTCTATGCCCCTCTCTCCTTTCCATCCAGCCTGTGCCTCCTCTCTCCTTTTTACATCATTCATTCCAGCTTCACTGCTTTCTTCATTTTTATCTCTCCTACACCAGATCTAGCATATTTATCCCTCTCTCATTTCTCTGCTGACCCCCTTTCCAGCATCAATCTCTCTCTACTTTCTCATTCCTGTCTCTCCCCTTTCCCTCCTCTAATCTCCCTGCCAGCTGTTTCCTTCCTTTTTTCCTTCTCCCTTCCCTCCTCCTCCCTATCCAACAGTAGCTCTCTTCCCATCCCTTTCCCTCTTCCCCTCCAAGCAGCATCTCTCTTTCTACCTCCAGGTGCAGTAGCAGCTCTCCCTTTATCCAGCAGCTTCCCAGCTTCCAACAGTGGCTTCCTCTCCTTCCAGCAGCTCTCAGTACTTGCCTGCAGCAGTGATTTCCTTAGGCAGCCTTGGGTCGTTGCTGCCTCTGAGGAAGGGGAAGTTGCCAAAGTGAATCACTGCCCTGGTAAGTACAGAGCTGCTAGGAGAGGAGACAGCCACTGTTGAAGGCTCCCTGCACATTCGCGACCCCCCCCCCGGCAAAAACAGCTTTGCACCGCAGGCCCTGCCGCCCAAGACGAGCCGGAGGCCCCTATCCGCCGCATCCTGCACGTGGGCAGAATCTCAGCACAGACACTGCTGATGGCCCCAATCCACACGCTGCCCCCCACCGCGCACGCTGACCATCTCCCTTCTAATTGCAGCTTCCCCGCGGCCCTCTTCGGCGACTCGGTCGGGGCAGCGATCAAGACAGGCTGCCGACATCGGGACCTTCCCTCTCTGAGTCCCGCCTATTTTGTTTCAACTTCCTGTTTCCGCATAGGCGAGACTCGGAGGGAATGGCTGACGTCAGCAGCCTGTCTTGATCGCCCGAGGCTGGGAGGAACAGAAGATTTCCCCGAACATCACCAGGGCAGGAAATTTAACAGCGTTCATCTTGCCGGTCCTGCGCGGACCGGCAGGAATTTTCAGCGGACCGGCACCGGTCCGCGGACCGGCGGTTGAAGAACTGTGGCCTAGAGGATATTTCTGGTGTCAGGTCAAAAGCGCGCCGGGACAAAGGCGCGCACAGACAATTGAGCGCAGCGCGGAGGTGCGCGCCGCAGAAAATTAATGTTTTTAGGGCTCTGAAGGGGGGGAACCCCCCCACTTTACTTAATAGAGATTGCGCCGTGTTGTGGGGGCGTTGGGGGGTTGTAACCCCCCACATTTTACTGAAAACTTCACTTTTTCCCTGTTTTTAGGGAAAAAGTTAAGTTTACAGTAAAATGTGGAGGGTTACAACCCCCCAAACCCCCCCCCAATGCCGGCGCGATCTCTATTAAGTAAACTGGGGGGGCTCCCCAACAAAACCCCCCGTCGGAGCCCCTAAAAACTGTAATTTTCTTCGGCGCGTGCCTCCGTCTTGTGCTCAGTTGTCGGCGCGCGCCTTTGTCTTTCGCGGGGTTGTCTATGAACCATATTTCTTGTCTAGATCAGCAACTCCCAGTTCAGTCACGAAGTACCCCCTTGACAGTTAGGTTTTCAGACTATCCACAATGAATATGTATGAAATTGATTTGCATATACTGCCTCCATTGTATGCAAATCTTTTCATGCATATTCCTTGTGTAGTCCAGGGGTGGGCAACTCCAGTCCTTGAGGGCCGGAATCCAGTCGGGTTTTCAGGATTTCCCCAATAAATATGCATTGAAAGCAGTGCATGCAAATTGATCTCATGCATATTCATTGGGGACTGGATTCTGGTCCTCCAGGACTATAGCCTGAAAATCTAATTGGCACCGGGGGGGGGGGGGAATGGGGGAAGGAGGGGTATTTCAGGACCAACTTGGAAACACTGGTCTAAAGCATGCATGATATTGAAAATACAAAAAAAAAGAGCAAGAGTCAAAATTGTTTCTCCAGACTCTGCAGCACTAGGAACACAGTTTTCTTTAGAGCTGAGGTATTCATTTCAATGGCATAGTCACAGGTGGGCCAGATAGGGTTACTAGATTTCTTCCTGAAATAAAAAAAAAAGAGAGGACATTTAGCCCCACCCCCAGCCATACCCCATTCTGTCCCTGCCCTGCCCCCACAAGAACTTCTTCTTCTCTCCTTCCCTGAGCTCGGGGCCACATTTTATTATTTATTTATTTATTTATTTATTTATTTATTTATTTATTTAGATTTATATCCCGTTCTCCCAGTAGCTCAGAACGGTCTACAAGTAAACATACACAGTAGAAGTAGTTAGGCAAATAAATGTGCAATAGGTTTAGATGCTTGGACATACAAGATTGAGCAGTATTTATCAGGCTACAGACAATTTTTCAGAGTATAGACAATTTATCAGAGTACAGACTAAGAGAGGACTATACTGAAATTTAGGAGAAGTTAAATAGGGGAGAGAAGAGAGAGGTGGGGTTTAAGGGGGGGTGTAGACTGAGGGAGACCTTTAGTTGAAGAGGAGGGTCTTTACCATTTTACGGAATGTCAATAAAGAGTTCTGTTGCCTGAGTTGGGGGGGGAGTTTATTCCAGAGATGTGGGATGAAGTGGCTGTAGGATCGTTTGCGGGCAGTTTCTGAGAGGAGGGACCTTCCAGGGGGAATGCATAGGCGTATTTCCGATTTTGAGCGGAGGGTGCGAGTGGGGGTGTAGATGGGAAGCTTAGATTTTATGTAGGAGGGGGTGGTGGCATAAATTGAAGGGCTTCCGAGCATGCGTGGATGTGATGTGATGATGTCACACACATGCCTGGATATCCTCCAGACATGGTCCCGAGTTCCTAAACTCACACAAACTGCCAGCTTTTCCAAAAACCGCCCAGACAGTCCTCTAAAAAAAGAGGGCATGCCCAGGAAAATCCCGACATATGGTAACCTTAGGCGTAGACCCACCCAGTTTGGACTCAGGTCCACCCAGTGGCAGCACTTCTATGAGGTAGCTATGAGGATTTCCAAGCCCCACCAGCTACAAACTCCAAACACCTCTCCTCTGTGTACCTTTAAAGGCCGATCTTCACTGGCAGTGAGAAGTATAACTGACACATGCTGGCTGCTCACATGGGCCCCACAGCCTTCCTTATGACGCAAATTCTTGTTTCTGCACAGGTGGAGTACATCAGAAGAAGGCTATGGGGCTGGTGCAAGCAGCATATATCAATCATACTGCTTGCTGCAGGCAAAGATCGGCTCCTTGGCTCCTCGGTAAGTAGGTAGTGGAAAGGGCAGGCTGCTAGACCCTTTCCATAAACACTGACTTAGACCACACCAGGAATGCTGTTGCATAAAAGTACAGATTTATAATAAAATAAGAAGAATAGATTACCAGCATTCAGAAGTGTCACAGATCAGATAAAGTTCCACACCCTGCAGGTATGCGGAAAAATACCCCACCTGTGTCTCTTTCTCATCTTACATGAATTGATATATTATTAGCCATGCGTTACAATCTATTCGAAAGTTTCTGATTGGTTATTAGCATTATTACAAGTGACCAATTGCTAATCTGATTTGTTAGTATCATTAGCAGAATTAATTCAGTGGTTACAAATGCATATAATTGGCTATATCCCTAATTGACGTAAAAGATTAACATCAGAGTATGTCCTTAAAGCAATTTTCCACTTACGTATGTCCAAAAATTATCTGCATTTGACACCCTTCTGCTTGGGGCTTTTTTCAGAGTTCATCTATGCATGACCTCTACCCAATTCCAAGAACGGCCCCCACTCTGTCCTCTAGATGCTGTGGTTTTGCATACGTGCAGGTCATCTTGTTCTTTTGTGGTTTCTTGGACCAGGGAAGCTATAGTTCTGTGTTATCTTTATCTGATGTTCCAAAAAGGCTGTTACTCCATCTGTGGTGGCAACTATCAGAAGGACAACCTTGTCACTTGTCCAAGTTTTGCATTCTGTGCACACAATGCATAGGCCTCATGCCTGGCCTGCTGTCCATTGTTTCACCTCTAGTCAGAGAATATAGGAAAAACAAGAATCATTGCTGAAAACAGGAATCATTGCTGCAGGCCTTACACCTACATCCCTGTCTCTGTCTTCCAGCTAAGCACCAGTATTATCATTTTCTTTTCATACAGCAAGCCCTGGTCTGTGCAGTGTGGCAACATCTATGCTGTACGCTGTGTTTTACTTATCTTGAGCAGCAGCGGTTGGAGGAAATTGCAACATGAAGGTACAGACTGTTACTATTCCAGAGTTCTTGTAAAGATGAAGTTATACAGAAATCAAGCTTGGCCTGTTTTTAAGTCCTGTAGTCATGTCCCGGAGGTTTTCTCGGAAGGGGTCCAACAGGAATTCTCCTTCAGTAGGTAAGGCAGTGGTATCAGGGGTGGATGGAGAATGAAACAGATCTTTTTGCCAGGAGAGGGAGAGATGGAATCTTCGGATCTTCTACCTACTGAACTAGAGTTCAGGCCCACCCAAAATTGGTTGTCTGGCTACGCCTCTGATTTACTTCTGATCACCAAGGTCCACATACAGGTCTTCAGGTTACCCCTACTTAATATGCATTTCAGTGAAATGGAGGCAGTAAGCTATACAGTGGAACAGATCAGGGAATCTGACTGCACTGGTGCCATATATAAGTTGGACAAGCTAGTGTGTTAATAGTCAGCGTTGGCAAAACATCTCATTTTCAAAATAATTTGTATTTTTAACTACTTAGGTTTTGCACATGCAATTTATAGAATGCAGTCAAGCATACCTGCAAGGAGGCATGAATCTGTGAGGGACATGGACAGGACAAGGAAGTAAGTGCCTAGCAGTAGCATGTGCAATTTATAGAATACTAGCATTTACCCCGGGCTGATGTGGACATGCTGGGGCCCAGAGCAGAAATTAAGGAGGGACCCCCCCCACATCCACAATTCCTCTCCTCCCTCCCCTGCCAGGACTGTGGAGTCAGAGTTGAGGAATCTGAGACAATTTTGGGTACCTGGAGTCGGAGTCGTGAGTGCCAGAAACTGAGGAGTCTGAGTTGAAGGATTTATCTACCGATTCTACAGCCCTGGTTATAACAATAGATTATTCTTCATACCCTTAAAGTCTGACTGACATCAAAATCTCAGATTTGACTTGAATTTACCGATTGAGATGGTAGGCGACCCCAAGATGGGCTATAAAATTTTTTTTTTTTAAATTAATTTTCTGATCAAACACAATCAAATTCATGGGAAAAACTTCAATTTGTACAGTTTTTCCAACTTTAGGTTTTTCTGGATAACCCCAATGGTCGAGTTGTGATCACTTGTGAGGTTGTAGGAGTCTGCTCAACTTGTCTGCTAAGATGTTCTGTTTTCCTGCTAGATAAACTGTCTTGAGACCCGAGGAATCACCCAGGACCAGATCTGGATCGCTTTTTGGCAAAGTAAGTGACACCCTGTGCCTTCTTGTTTGGTCACTTTTATAGTGTCCAGCAAACGTTTCGGCTGGCGGCACACTATAGCCAGTGCCCCAGCTGGAAGGCATCCGGAAATGCACAGACGTCATTACGGCGATGTCCATGGAGGCCCTCCTGTCATGACCCTGAAGCTGTCACTTCGGTGTGGGATCCTGGAGGAGGGGAGGTGCGGGGAGAGGAGGAGAGACGTTGGTGCCAGCTGACTGCTTACAGGATGTGCCTCTCGCCACAAGAGGCACATCCTATAAGCAATCAGCCATCGCCGGCGCTTCTCCTCCTTACTGGCGTCCTGGAATCTGCTGCGGCGCACAGTTTGCAATACAGTGACTTAGCACTTGGCTATCTGATTGTCTGTTTGAATGAGTACTATTTGATTGAGAAGGTAATCTTGGAATGTGCAGAGAGCATTGTGGATTTCTTGAAGTTCCAGGAGATTGATGTGGAGAGAGTTCTCTCATGAGAAGTCCAGCTGCCATTAGTAAGGAGGCAATTGGGATAGGTACTCCAACCAAGCATGGAAATATCCATTGTTAATATTTTTTGATGTGGTGGAGTGTGGAAAAGAAGGTCCCTGGATAGATTGGCCTGCTAACTGCCCAGGACCAGAAAGAGATTGCAAGGAATTGTGTCAAGGAAATCCTCAGACTTTATGAACAGAGATTTGAACAGCTACATGGACAAGACTACTCCACTGCTTGTCTTCACCTCTTCATGCCTCCATTGTGCTTTTCAGTCTATGCCCTGCTATAGTCCCCCATGCTACCCAAATCCCTCCTAGTTAACTATACATACCCTCATCTCATCTAGTTCCCCTCCGTAAATGTTAACATGTAAACCTCACTTTATCCTTTGATATACAAATATACAGATTTCGTGGCAGTGTATTTCCCTTCGATGATAAATTGTTAGCCTTAATATTGTACCTAAGCTCTCTCTTTTTTTTACCCCACTCTCTGAATCTATGTTTGTTCTACAGTACTGGTAACCTGTTCTCAGAAACTGTATTTGTTCTACTGTTATTCGTCCTGAGCTTTAAGGGAGGGCAGCAAAGAAATTGAAATAAATAAATAAATAAAACAGCCACCACTGACGGGACCTACAAAAGTGTGAGGTCACTTGTATTTGTTTGGGATAACGCTACAATGGCTTGAGACCATTGGGTCAAGAGGGTCCACTGAGGTTTTCTGAGATGCAGATGGGCAAATGGAGCCATGTTAACTGTAGATGCCATGTGGCCTACGAGATGCAACATTTGATGTACAGTGATGCAAGAGAGGAGACCTTCTGACAGATATGAATCAGAGTGTTGAGCCTCTGCTGCAGTACAAAGGCTCAAGCTTGGATTTCTGTTTAGGAGAACTCCAATAAACTCTAAAGTTTGAATGGGCTGAAGATGGGATTTCAGGTAACTGACTGAAAAACCCAGACATTCCAATAGATGAACTGTGGAATTGATGGCCTTGTGAGCTTGTAGTGATGATGAGGCCTTGATTAACCTGTTATATGGGTAAGGGCACACATGAAGGCAGCATGAGCAGAAGGTTGCAGTTACAACCACTAAGCATTTTGTGAACACTCTCGGTGCTGACACTAGTCCAAATAATAGTATATTTTACAGGAAGTAGCATATCCCCACTTGAAAGTGAAAATATTTCCTGTTGGCAGGTTGGATGGAAATATGGGTGTTCTTCTCTAACAGTAGTAACAGGCTCCCAAAGAGACCATGCAAAACTTCTCCCTATTTGTTGAGAGCACAGAAGTCCAAAATTGGATGGAGACCTCCGGTCTTTTTCGGTATCAGGAAGTATTGGGTAGAACCCTCAGACCCTCAAATGCAGGGAACTGGTTCTATGGCATTTAGCTGGAGGAGGGCTGAGAACTCTTGGTGAAGGAGGGTCTTTTGAAGGGAGCTGAAAAGAGACTCTTTTGGAGGATGGTTTCTCTAATGAGGTAAGCCCTGTGTAAACTATGAAATTATATAGCTCAGTATTCTTTACCAACGTGATTAGGTTGACAAAGAGTTTCACAAATTGAATCCTCTCATACTCTGTTCCTAAATCTATATTCCATTGTTGGATCATCTTTTCCAATGGTTGAAAGGATGTCATGGATTTCAAAATTTGATACCAAGTAGATAATTTATTAAGGTCTGGGGTTATCTAAGAAAGTTGTACTTCCAAAATTCCCCTATCCCACTGCTCCCCCTCCATTGAGTATGCAAGGAATGCCAATAGTGACGAGCTTGGAGGTATGCCCAGCAATGTGTTTTCAGGATTCCCCTGGTCTGCTGGACTTGAACAAAGGATGGAAATGCCCCTCTCCCTACCTCCAACAATTGATATAATGAACTACATCCTTTCTATCTCCACAGCCGAAACCAAGATCTTTCCCAGCCAGGTAAGAAATCTTCACTGCCTGCCAACTGCAAATATGGGGAGGCTTCTGGGGTCTTATTTTGCTATTTCCTCCACCACCACCATGCCATCCATAATGGCGCAAGAAACCAAAACTGAACCATTTCCCCCTGTGTGCCTGCCCAGTATTCAGTGTACCAAGGTCATCAATGAAAAGGGTTCACACCAACTCACAATCCAGTCTTGGGGCATATAGCGGCTATATCCTGTAATGCCTTCATATATACATTAGTGCAGCTAAACTAAACTAAACTAAACTAAGCCTTAAGTTTATATACCACATCATCTCTACGGAAGTGGAGCTCGACACGGTTTACAAAGCTTAAAAAGGAAAATTTACAAGAGCATATAAACAAATTTACAAGAGCATAAAAACAGAGGGGATGTGAGCAAGAGAAGAGAGGTTATATGTTAGAGAATAGCCAGGTTTTCAGTTGTTTTCGGAAAAGTTGAAGGGAGCCCAGGTTCCGCAGCGGGACAGTGAGATCGTTCCAGAGGCCTGTGATTTTGGAGAGGAGAGATCTTCCCAGTTTGCCTGCGTGGAGTACGCCGTGTAGAGAGGGGAAGGATAGTTTATGTCTGTGGGTTGATCTGGTGGTGGCAGGCGTCAGGGCGAGGAAGGATAGAGGGATTAGGGGCGGAAGGATGCTGTGAATGATCTTGAAAGCTAGGCAGGAGCATTTGAAGTGAATTCTGGAAAGCACTGGGAGCCAGTGAAGATTGGCAAGTAGTGGGGAAACGCGATCATATTTGCGTTTAGCAAAAATCAGCTTGGCTGCAGTGTTCTGGATAAGCTGGAGTCTGTGAAGACTTTTTTTTGTTAGGCATGAATAAATGGCATTACAGTAATCGAGTTTGGATAGGATGATGGATTGTACAAGGACGGTGAAATGATTTTGGTGAAAATAGGTTATATAGATGGAGGTACGGAAGTCCTATTCCCCCCAGAGACTTATCCAAAATAAGTTTGTGATAGCTAATTCTGGAGCCTCTATTTTTCCAAATAAAAGAGCTAACAGAGCGAAACACCTTCTCATCCTTCTTAGTTATCCATGCGAGAGTAGTTTGTAAAGGATAAAGAAGCTTTGGGAGCATAATAATTTTAACCAATGCTACTCTGCTCCACAGAGAGATAGGCAGATCCTTCCATTGCCCACACAATTGCCCGATCTCCTCTAAATGGTTAAGAATGTTATATTTATTCAAATCTTTGGGGTTTGTGCTTAAATAAATCCCCAGATACCCCATGGGTTTCTTCACAGATGGTCACAAAAGCTCCTTCTATACCATATTGCTCAAGTACCCAAAATAGATATTGCCACGAGATGCTGTCAAAAGCTATTTTCATATCTAGGCCCACGCTCTGGCCATACAAGGTAGGTTAGGCTTACTGGGAGCTCTACTAGTCTCTCTTCTAGATACAGTCTGGCAATACATCAGTAAAGGAAAAAAGATGATATTAATACTACTTGACCTCTCTGCAGCTTTGACCTAGTTGACCACACCTTATTACTACAGATACTCGACGCCATAGGGATCTCAGGCAAAGTCTACAATTGGTTTCAAGGGTTCCTCAAATCAAGAACCTATAGGGTAAAATACAATGATATCAAATCAGAGCCATGGGCAAATCCCTGCGGAGTTCCAAAAGGATCACCTCTCTCACCTACTCTCTTCAACCTCTTTATCTCCTCCCTAGGAGCCACCTTAGACAACCTAAATGTCACATCCTTTAGCTACGCAGACGACATCACCATACTCCTCCCCTTCGAACCATCAGAGCCCACCACCACAGCAAAGCTGGAAACAACCCTAGATACAGTAGAAAAATGGATGATGGATTACAAACTAAAACTAAACTCAGAAAAAACAAAATTCCTCCTGCTTGAAAAGGCCAAAACTCCTACCATCACAGAACTGATAATCAAAAATACCAAATACCCAATACAACCCGAACTAAAACTACTAGGAGTTACCATTGACAGATGTTGCACAATGCAGTCCCAAATCAACAAGACTACCCAGAAAGCTTTCCTAACCATGAGAAACCTACGCAAAATCAGAAAATTCTTCAACCAAACACAATTCAGACTAGTTGTACAATCCCTAGTCTTAGGTCTGCTGGACTATTGCAACTCCCTATATCTTCCTTGTCCAGCCATTATGATAAAGCAACTCCAGACCATACAAAACACCACCCTCAGACTGATCTACTCACTTAGAAAATATGATCACATAACAACTGCCTTCTTAGACTCCCACTGGCTACCCATACAAGCACGAATTCAATTCAAATTCCACTGCCTATTATTCAAAGCAGTACAAGGCTCTTCCCCATCCTACCTAAACAACCGCTTAAACCAGATCTCCACCACAAGACACAGAAGAACCCCAAACCCTTTTGCCTTCCCTCCACTCAAAGGCACACAACGCAAGAAAATGTTTGACAACCTTCTGGCAACACAAGCAGCAAAACTCAACCATTCCATCTCCAACCTGTTGACAACCTCGGATGACTTCAAAACATTTTGTAAAGAAATCAAAACCCTGCTTTTTAAAAAATTCATCCAAAAATCTTAAACCCTCTTCACCCACCTCCAGCTAATTTCACCTACCTCCAGATAATTCACCAACCTCCACTGAATTCACCTACCGCCAGATAATTCTCCCCCAAATATCCCACCTAATCACCCTTCAAATAAACAGACCCCTAAAAAAGATTGTAATCTTGCCTACTCTAACTGTATTCCATTTGCTAATATCACACAGTTCGACACTGTCAGTTTACTATCCAACCCGTAAGATCCCCTAGAATTCTTTCCAGCTACCCCCCCTAAAAAAAAAATAAAAAATTGTATCCTCACTGGAAAATGTCCAGTATAATCCTCTGTAATGTGATCATCACTGGAAATGTCCAGTCAAATCTTCTGTAATCCGCCTTGAACTGCAAGGTATAGGCGGAATAGAAATCCGTAATGCAATGTAATGTAATATTTTCATATCTAGGCCCACGCTCTGGCCATACAAGGTAGGTTAGGCTTACTAGGAGCTAGCATGCATCCCCCCCACAATGGTCACCTAGGTCCATGGGTTCAAATCCCAGCACATATTTTAATTGTGGCATTCTACCTTGCAGGTGCACCTTGATGATCTCATGAGGTCAGCATTTTGTAGGTGCACACCTCCATTTGCAATGAAGTAGAAGCAATGCTAATGTCTGTATCTGTTTTTTCAGTTTTTAAGCTTTTGCAAATGAAGTTATGTATGCAATCTATATATTTTTTTCATGTGCTTTCTTTGCTTTCAAGAATGAGCTGATTGGAGCACCGTTTAGTCAGAAAACAAGGGTAGCTTTTTTAACAAGAAACATAAAGCTGTGTTTTTCACGTCCTGTGCTTTAGTTAATGGATGTTTTCCTTTCATTAGCAAATAGCATTGCTGTTTGTTCACAAAAATAGAAAGTTTTGCATGCAATATATCTGTTTTGATATGCCCTGTTTATGTGGTGCCTTATTAAATGTATTTTGAGTTTAATAAAACAAAAATAAAAGCCCAGAGAACTATTTAGCAGATCGCATTAAGGACATCCAAACTGTGCCTAAGTTCCATCCATAGAACTCAGGGGTGTGCCATGTCGCCCCTTCTTTTTGCATTAGCCATGGAACCTTTTGCCAATCATATCCAGACCCGACAGGATATCATGAGTTTTACTCACAGAGAGGTCTCTACCAAGCTGCTGCTTTTTGTGGATGATGTTATTCTTACTGTAACATGTCCGATATTCTCTTTCCCAGGGATAGTTGTGGAACTAGATCATTTTGGTCGTGTGTCTGGTTTTAAGACAAATATGGATGAGTCCAAGATTCTGAATCTATCGGTGTCTCGGGGAGATCGGGCTCAGCTGCAGCCCGACAATACCTCAGTAAAGGAAGTAGGATACTAATTATCCAACTATCTGCTGCATTTGACCTAGTAGATCACACCATACTACTTCAGATAATAGACGCCATAGGGATCTCAGGTGGGGTATACAACTGGGATCCAAGGATTTCTTAAAACAAGAACATATAGAGTAAAGTCAAACGATCTAAAATCATCCCCATGGTCTAACCCCTGTGGAGTCCCACAAGGGTCACCACTATCACCCATCCTCTTCAATCTCTTCATATCCTCCCTTGGTACCACTCTAGTAACCCTAAATGTAACATCATTCAGTTACGCAGAAGACATAACCATTCTGCTCCCCTTCGATAACCAAGACCCCACCTCAACAGGACAACTGGAAACAACTCTGAAAGCAGTGGAAAAATGGATGACAAACCCCAAATTGAAGCTTAACTCAGATAAAACAAAATTCTTACTGCTGGAAAAGGACAAAAACCCTTCCATAACATAATTAGAATTAAATGAAACCAAATATCCAATACAGACATCCCTTAAAATCCTTGGAGTATTGATAGATAGATGCTGTACAATGCAGATTCAAATTAACAAAACTACATAAAAAGCATACTTCACCATGCGTAACCTACGAAAAATAAGAAAATTCTTCAACAAAGAACAGTACAGGATCATAGTCCAATCCCTTATACTAGGACTAGTGGATTACTGCAATATCCTCTACCTACCATGTCCAACAAACTTAATTAAACAACTACAGTCCGTTCAGAACACAGCTCTCAGACTAATCTATTCACTCGGAAAATTTGACCATATCACCAGTTCCTACCTAGACTCACACTGGCTCCCTATACGAGCAAGAATCCAATTCAAATTATACTGCCTATTATACAAAGTAATAAACGGAACTGCACCTACCTACCTAAACAATCGCCTAAATCGAAACCTCTCACCCAGAATTAGGAGAACCCAGACCCCATTCTCCTACCCACCACTCAAAGGTACTCAACGCAAAAAACTGTATGACAGCCTCCTAGCGACGAAAGCAGCGAAACTTGACCCCTCCATATCCAACTTATTGACCGCAACAACAGACTTTAAATCATTCCGAAAAGAAATAAAAACACTACTATTCAAAAAAATATATTCAGTTAACCTAACCTAACTTGAAACCCATCACTTTGGAATCTTCTCCTCTATGTCACAAAATATAACCTGAAACCTCACTATCAATCTTGAAACCAACTACCTTCCAATGTAATGTAATTTCATGGAAATGTCCAGCTATTTTTTAATGTAATGTAACTTCCTGGAAATGTCCAGCAATCTTCCAATGTAATGTAACTTCCTGGAAATGTCCAGTTATCTTTCAATGTAATCCGCTTAGAACCGCAAGGTACAAGCGGAATAAAAGTCACTAATGTAATGTAAATGGGCAGCAAAATGTATTAAGTACCTGGGGATTAATATTGCCTCTAGTCTTCAGTCTCTTTATGATTTGAATTTCCCTCCTCTGCTTAAGTCTCTTTGGGCAGATCTCAATAAATGGGAGAACTCTTCTATTTCTTGGTTTGGATGTATCCAGAGTGTGAAGATGATGGTTCTGCCGAAACTTTTATACCTTTTTCAGGCAATGCCAATTCCTCTCTCGGATTTTTTTTCCGCCAGCTCTTTAGGAAGCTGTTTCAATACATCTGGAAAAGTGGACCCCCGTGGGTACAAAGGAGTGCATTGCACCAATTTCGAGATTATGGTGGGATGGGTGTCCCTTGTTTGAAGCGCTATTATGTAGCAGCCCAACTGAAGGCATTTCTGACTTGATGCAAAGCTCGCTCTAAAAGTTGGGTCAAGATTGAGTACCCTCATATAGCTAATGATTTATGTATTTCCCTGGCTGCCTTTGCCTGAGGCGCGAGGTCTGTTGAGAGGCTCTAATCCTTTTCTTTTTCTTACCTTTACCATCTGGGCTCGTACTCAGGCTCACTTGCTTCCTGGTAGGCATTATTTCTAGTCTACGCTGCTTTGGGTGGCAGAGGGGTTTTTACCTGGTTGGCTGGACCCACAATATAAATCTTGGGCCCTTCAGGGCCTTGCTGATTTGGGAGATTTCCTTGAGGAGGGCAAGATTTTTGTCCTACTCGGATTTAGGGGAGGCCTATAACCTGGGGAATTTAGATTTTTTTCATTTTCGCCAAGCTTGTGATTTTCTCCAGCGTAGGGCTCTGGAAGAGTTACTTCTACTGGAAACATTGTTGGAATTGGCTATGAGTGGGAGTTGTGGCCGAAGTTGTGTTACTTGATTTTATAAGGCACTCACTAACCAAAATGCCCCTCCCATTAAATATATCCAGGTTTGGGAGACTTTGCTAGGTCAGACCTTTGCTCCTCGATGGTGGGCCACTCTGTTCAAACACTTGCTGTGCCCCTCTATTGCTAGCTCCTTGGTGGAAAATGGATATAAGATGCTCTACCTGTGGTATCTTACCCCAGTTCGCTTGCATCGTATATTCTCGCAGACATCTGACTTATGTTGGAGGCAATGTGGGCAAAGGGGTATGTTTTTGCATATCTGGTGGGACTTTCCAAAAGCGGTCCCCTATTGGTCTATGGTGTTTGATATCCTTTCGGAAATTTTTCAAAAGCCAATTTGTAAATCTATGGGCAGTGCTTTAAAGCATATGCTCCATGGGGCATTGCTGCGCTCTTGTCAGACCTTGGCTTTTCATGTGTTTACAGCAAGCAGACTATTGCTGGCTATGCAGTAGAAGCAGGTACACCCACCTACTAGGCAGCACTTTTGGGGGAAATTAGCTTTTATTTTTCGTATGTCTAAATTGACAGCTTTAATGATTCATTGCTTCAATGATTCCCCCTTCTTGAAGGTTTGGGATCCCTACATTAAGTGGTCGTTGACTCACTAGTGGTCTTACCCTGTCGCTCTTGAGCTTTATACTTTGTTTTCTGCACACATTTGGTTTTCTTTTTGTGAATATGGCTGGTATGGGGAGGGGGGATGGGGGGAGTGTGGGGGTGGTGGTGGGGAGATCTGTTTTGGGTTGGATTGTTTAGCCTCGTACTGAAGACTTCCTGTATGACTGTTAGCTTTGGGGGGGGGGGGGGAGGCATGACTGTATGGGATATTGGTTGTAATGCTCAGTGTTGTATATGTTTTTGCAATTTTTCAATAAAAATGTACAAAAAACTCCCCCCACCATAAAATTGCTATTCTAATAACGTCATAATGATAAAATATTATAGCATTAAGGACATTGTTTGAACGTCTAACTCTCACCTAAAACCTGATTCTCTAAAGCAGTGGTTCCCAACCCTATCCTAGAGGACCACCAGACCAGTCGGGTTTTCAGGACAGCCCTAATGAATATGCATGGAGCAGATTTGCATGCCTGGCACCTCCATTATATGCAGATCTCTCTCATGCATATTCATTAGGGCTATCCTGAAAACCCGACTGGCTTGGTGGTCCTCCAGGGCAGGGTTGGGAACCACTAATCTAAAGGACACCTAAAAATTTAGATGTCTAAACAGTGCTGAGCACCGCTGAGTGCGATTCTACAAAAGACACCTATCTTAGATGTCTAAACGACGCCTAACTTAGATGTGCTTTGCAGAATCAGGGCCACACTGTCTTCTGGTAGTATATGCTCAGAGAGGCGTTCCTCTTCAAGTTCCTGGTGTTTGGTAACGGGATGAACACCCTGTCATACAAATGCTATAATATCTAATATGGCATGCTATACTGGATCAGAATTGCTATCGTTCTACACATCCACATAATTAGTCTATGCGAGACTTGATACACTCAGCTGGACTAAATCAGTTACTGAAAAAAAGAGAAAGATTACTTAGTTATGTCCTCCATAAATGTTCCAGCAGAAGCAAAATTACCAGCAGAAATATTGGCACACAGCATGTATAAGAAGCATCACTGAAATTCCCTCTGTCAAAATGAAATTTCTAGAAAAGTAATTTATATAATGCTATGTGATGGGTCTGTTAAATTGTATTTTTTCTTGTAAACTGCCATAGTTGTTAAAGGCGGCATATAAAATGATATAAATCAAATTAAATTAATGGAAGCTCACCCCATGTCGCCCCATTCTGGTCCCACACTAATTTGTCTCATGTAATTAGTCCAAGCAAAGCAGCTAGAATAGGAACATTGTCAGAAGTAATACAAAGTTTGGTGAGTCAGTCTTTGTGCAACCATAAACTTTAATTTAATTGTTTCATGAATCCTAAACTGCTCATCGTGTAGCCTCAGCAGAGAAGCAGATAAATAAGTTCTGCTTGACTCACAATTAACCAAGAAACACAGTTTCCCAGGGATGAAAAGTGTTAAATGGCAGCCTGAAGATGAGAACTGTGAATAAATAGGCCAAAACAAACATAGTTCTTATATTCTAAATGGACATGCACCAAACAGAAAATGTCTTATGGGGGCTGTCCAAGTGGGACAGTTTTCATGGCAGGTCCTAAGTGGGGTAAGGTGGCCAGTGCTATTCCAGCCCTTCCAAAGCAATGGAGGGTCAAGTGGCTTGCTAAAGGCCACAAGGAGCTGCCATGAGATACGAATTTGGGCCTTCTGGTTCTAAGCCTGCTACTCATCAGGTGTCGATATTGAATATATTGAAGAGACTTAAAATACATACGTGCCAGAAAACTTCTCACAAAGGAGCTCTACATTTTCATACCATGCGCCGACTCCTACATATACTGAGAAATGGGGTGCTGAATGGGCAGTAACTGTGTCATAACACTTTGGGAGCAATTCTACAAAGGGCTGTAAAATTTAGATGCCAAAAATCTAAGCATTCTGCTAGTATTCTGGGACCACAAATTTGCATGCCAAATCCAATTTGCAATACTAGCATTAAGGGCCCGATTTATATGCTGCCTACAAAAATCGTTGCCAACTGGTACGGTGCCCGAGGCGATGTTAAACATTCTAACATTTAGACACTTTCTATTTATGCCAGGGTTTTCTTGGCCAGTGTCTAGGCGCCCAATGGCTTTTAACTCAAAAATATGCCCATGATCCGCCCCCTAACCACGCCCAATTTTAACTAGGTGCTTTGCAATAGATGCCTAACTGTTATAGAATCGCAACTATCAAGTTAGACACCTAACTTTCAGTTAACTCCACTTAACGCTAATTAAGAGGTGTTGACTGATGATTTAGCCTATTAATTAAGTCAGACGTTTACATTGGCTAGGCGCACTTTATAGACTTTGGGGACTATGGGACCGGACAAACTACACCCCAGAGTGCTCAGGGAGTTAAGTGACGTCTTGGCAGAACCATTATCCGCGCTCTTCAATCTTTCCCTAAGTACAGGAAGAGTCCCGTTGGACTGGAAAACGGCTAACGTCATTCCACTCCACAAAAAAGGATGCAGGACGGAGGCTGCGAACTACAGACCGGCGAGTCTCACATTGATAGTGAGCAAACTTATGGAGACTCTAATCAAATGCCAATTGGATATGATCCTGAATGAGGAGAATCTACGAGATCCCCATCAACATGGATTTACAAAGGGAAGGTCCTGCCAATCCAATCTGATCAGCTTCTTTGACTGGGTTACAAGGAAGCTGGATATAGGGGAGTCCCTAGACATCGTATACTTGGACTTCAGTAAAGCATTTGATAGCGTCCCACACCGCAGGTTACTGAGCAAGATGAGTTCGATGGGATTAGGTGACACATTAACTGCATGGGTTAAGAACTGGCTCAGAGGCAGAACTCAGAGGGTGGTGGTAAACGGCATCCCCTCCGAAACAGTGGAGGTGATCAACGGAGTGCCGCAGGGCTCGGTCCTGGGCCCGATCCTATTCAACATCTTCATAAGAGACTTGGCTAAGGGGCTTCGGAGCAAAAATTACGTTATTCGCCAATGACGCCAAACTATGCAACGTAGTAGGCAAGAGCCCAACAGAACAAAGCACAGTGCCTAACAAAAGCTCAATGCCCGACAGTATGACGAAAGACCTACTCCTACTGGAGCATTGGTCCAGGACTTGGCAACTAAGTTTCAATGCCAAAAAAAGCAAGGTCATGCACCTTGGCAGCAAAAATCCATGCCTCACTTACTCCCTAAATGGAGAGACCCTAGCAAGGACTGTAGCAGAACGTGACTTGGGGGTAATCATTAGTGAAGACATGTAGACTGCCAATCAAGTGGAGAAAGCTTCATCCAAGGCTAGACAAATCATAGGTTGTATCCGTAGAAGTTTCGTCAGCTGGAAGCCTGAGGTCATAATGCCGTTGTACAGATCCATGGTGAGACCCCATCTGGAATACTGTGTACAATTCTAGAGGCCACATTACCGCAAAGATGTGCTGAGAGTTGAGTCGGTTCAGCGAATGGCCACCCGGATGGTCTCAGGACTCAAGGATCTCCCGTATGAGGAACGGCTGGATAAGTTGCAGCTATATTCACTCGAGGAACGCAGAGAGAGGGGAGACATGATCGAGACGTTCAAATATGTCACGGGCCGTATCGAGGTGGAAGAAGATATCTTTTTTCTCAGGGGGCCCACGGCAACGAGAGGGAATCCACTGAAACTCAGGGGTGGGAAATTTCATGGTGACACCAGAAAATATTTCTTCACCGAAAGAGCGATTGATCACAGGAATGTTCTTCAACTGCAGGTAGTTGAGGCCAGCAAAGGGCCAGATTTTAAGAAAAAATGGGATTGGCACGTGGGATCTCTTTATAGAGGTAGGTAAGGGTGGGTCATTGGTGTGGGCAGCCTAGATGGGCAGTTTTCTGCCGTCAGTTTCTATGTTTCAACATTTAGGTACACCCACTCTGGGCTCAGCCCACCCAAAATTGGCAGTCTGGCTATGCTACTGCTCCACCAAGACCATGCCCATGCATAGGCTCACCTGTTTAATATGTGCTATAAGATATGCACATATTTATAAACTACAGAGCCTTGCATCACCTCCGAGTAATACATTACATTAGTGATTTTTATTCCGCCATTATCTTGCGGTTCAAGGCAGATTACAGAAGAGGATTTCTGGACATGTCCAGAGGTGTTACAGAGTAGAGCGGGTTGCTTCAGAGGATTGAAATGTTTCATACTGTGTTAGTCTTCATGGATTTCTTGAATAGCAGGGTTTTAATTTCTTATCTGAAATTTTTGTAGTCTAGGGCAGTGTTTTTCAACCTTTTTTGGGCAAAGGCACACTTGTTTCATGAAAAAAATCACGAGGCACACCACCATTAGAAAATGTTAAAAAATTTAACTCTGTGCCTATATTGACTATATATAAAGTAATTCTCTTGAATAGGAATCAAATAAACACAAAGAAAGTATTTTATAATGCTGCCACCGCCAACAACACCGTTGGCGGCGGTGGCACTCAAGTGGCTAAAGAGCCGCAGTTTGCCGGCCTAGGGACAACACTGGAGGGTGGCCAGCTGTGCACCCCCTTGGGACGTAAACCCAGGGTGGGGCAGACTGCCCCCCCCCCCACCCTGGTATGCCACTATCTGTACCTCACTCCCTCCCTATGACCAAAAATTCTCCTTTCTTCTATTCCCCGTGTACACAACCATCTCTTTCCCTCCCTTCCTCTCTCCAAAGTCCATGCCTTCTGTGTCCAAAAACCCATTCCCTCCCCCACCTCAGCCTCTCTTTCCCTCCCTTCCTCTCTCCCTCCCTTCCTCTCTCCCAAGTCCATTTCTTCTGTGTCCAAAAACGCATTCCCTCCCTCACCTCAGCATCTCTTTCCCTCCCTTCCTCTCTCCCAAGTCCATGCCTTCTGTGTCCAAAAACCCATTCCCTCCCCCACCTCAGCATCTCTTTCCCTCCCTTCCTCTCTCCCAAGTTCATGCCTTGTGTCCAAAACGCACTCCCTCCCCCCTTTTGTGTTCCGTGTTTGCCTACCAGCCCATCTTTGCAACTTTCTCAGCAAAACGAAGCTCAAGCCGCGAGGCTTGTCTTCTGCTTCCTGTCTGCCCTGCCGCACACAAATAGCCGAACGGAAGTATTCTCCGACGTCAGCGCTGACGTCGGAGGGCAGGCTTTGCTTAAGCCCTCCCTCCGACGTCAGCGCTGATATCGGGGAACGCTTGCGATCGGCTATATGTTAGCTGCAGGGCAGGCAGGAACAGAAGACAAGCCTCGCGGCTCGAGTTGTATTGAACTCCGCGGGTCCCCTGTCCAGCTCTCTCCTGTCCACGTGGGGCGGACCGCCCCTCTCCCTAGACTGGTGGTACTGCCCTGATGGCGGCCCTGACCGTACGGCACACCAGGCAACATCTCGCGGCACACTAGTGTGCCGCGGAACAGCGGTTGAAAAACACTGGTCTAGGGGTCGCGATACATTGTTCCATCTTTCTTGCTGGATCACAGCAATATTTCTGACACCTACTGCTGAATATTATATACTGATGTGTTCAGAATTTTATGCTCTCTCACCTTGTGCATTTTAAATTGATTTAGGACTTCAGATTTAAGAATTGTAACGCATAAACTGCGGAATGTCAAAAATGTTGATATTTTGCATCAAAACTGGATCGAAACGGTCCAATTAATTCACTCCATTTTCAGCCAATGGCATTTGTTTTGAGGAATCAATCATGCGCATATATGGCGAAGTGCGAAAATCAGTTTTCATAACTGTCTGCTACTCCAGTGACAGCATAATCGCAACATGGGAAAAGTTAAAAGAAGGCTATTCAAACCAGTAAATTGCACCCAGGGTGAAGTGCAATCAAAGTACAGTCATATGCTTGCTCAGTAAGAAAAAGAGACAGAACATGTGACTGATAGGACTCGAAGTGGAAGACCACGCAAATGATTTAGCCTATTGCTCAATTAATTCAGGTGCCTACATTGGCTAGACGCACTTAATAGAATTTGGTGGTAAGTGTGTATTTAGACGCCAACATTTAGGTACACCCACTCTGGGCTCAGCCCACCCAAAACTGCTGGTGCGAGCTGCAGCTTGAGGTTGCTGCTCAGACTGGAAACGTTAAAGAGGTACAGTGGAAGGGTGTCAACTCCCAAAACGGTGCCCAGGCTGGATCACCCCCCCCTTACTATGCTACTGGATGCCACTATACTCCACTAGAACAAAGGATGCCTAGCAGATGACTGACAACCACACACAGCAGTGTCTACAATGTAGGCACATTTAGGTGTTCTTTATAGTTCGGCCCTAATTGCCTATTTTTCTTTACAGAATACAAGCACAAGTGGCCGATAACATACTTCTGTTTATGGTGTGAGAACTTACATTACTTACATTACATTACATTACATTACTTACATTACATTACTTACTTACAGTAGCTGGCATGAATTACAGTATTCTACAATCTAGTTGCTAAGGCCTGGATTCTGTCTATACAAAATCGGGCCTACACCCAACCAAACTAAACCCGATTTTGTAACCGACGTCCATGTTACAGACGCCAGTTACAGAACTGGATTACTTTAGACGCGGCTGCTATACTTAATAATGGCAAGGGATCTCCCTGCCGTGATTAGTATAGCAGCTGTAGCTGCGGCCGCCAGTCTCTCCCCCCCTAAATGAACGAGGCAGGAAGGATGCCTAACCCCTCCTGCTGGTAGGCCTCCCCGACAATCGCAGCAGGCCCCCCCACCCTTTCCCGAAGATCACTGGCAGGAGGGTGCCCAACCCCTGCTGCTGAACCCCCACAAAGAACCTCCCCATTCCCTACTCCCCCAACAAAACACCCCAACCCCCCTCTCTGGACACCCCCAATGAAACCCCCCATCCCGGAACCCCCACAGGGCTCACCAGCAAGTTGGCCAGTTGGACGGGACCTCGCACCAGCCAGCCCGCCTCAGTCCAAAATGAGGTGAGCCCACTCCTCCCCTGCCCAACCCACAGGCCTAGGGCCGTGTCCAAGGAGCTCAGAACATGTTACAGGTTAATATACATAATATACAGTGAAACGAGTTACGATTTGGCATGTTGTTTGGTTTTCTGTCTGCACCTGTACAGGCATTAACCTTCAGGAACTAAATAGGGTCACATATTCTACTGATGGTGTATGGGGAAACTGAAAATCTAACCCAACTATTTTTGCTTTGACTACAAATATGGCTGTTCTGGTATATCATGGTCTTTTGAGTCCAGGCCCACTGGGCTGTAATAAGTGGTACTAATTAGAAAGGCTGAGTGAGGGACATGGAGAAGGGGCAATGGGTATTGAGTACAGGATTCCATGTAAGAAAATGTATGTTTGGATACTTTATTGATGTTTATCTACCATCATTTACTGGGTCAGTATTTTTCACCAAGCAGTATTTTCAGATCTTTTATGGGAATGCTGAAAAAGAAACATTACAAAGACCGCTCCTCAATTTTTCTTGGGGTTTTTTTTCCCAGCTTCTGTGGCTCTTTCTCTCTTCTGAAAAAGAGAGAGCATTTAATTCATTTTGTAGCCAACAGCTACTATTGCTTATATAAAGGCGTAGGCAGCACTGTACATTTTGACATTTACAGACAGTTCCTACTCGGAAGAGCTTACAGTCTAACCTGGACAGACATATAGGGTTGGGGATGCAGAACCCAAGGTGAGAGGAGTTAGGCGTGGAAAGCATTCTCCAAGAGGTGGGCTTTTAACTGGGCCTTGAACACTGCCAGGGATTCGGGCAGCTTGTTCAAAGCATATGGCTCTATTGTTTCACTTGATTTTTCATATCTTGGGAAATATTTTTGCCTCTCTCATTACGTATATGAACGCTGCACTGCTCATATCTTGTCTCTGTTTTACAATTAATAGACAAGCTACTCCGCTCTACTCGATACACGTACGCACACTGTGTATGATTGATTGCAACCCATAGTACTCAAATAGCCTGGATCTGTACAATCTGTCTGCTGGAAAAAGGCCCAACTGGCTAATCAGATTACTAGATTCAGTATTCCAGGGCAATGAGGCCACACAAAGACTTTCAAATCAGCTCCTATCCTACATGAGGAAAGAGTGTAGCCGTATGGGCAAGGATGCAGCCTGGAGCCCCAACAAATACAATCACTAAGAGTAATGAAGATCAAACAAAAAGGCTTATTTCTAGCCACAAATAGGTTTATATTTATTAAAATTCTTGCTATACCGCTTAAAACTATAAACAAGAACAAAGCGGTTTACAAAATAATAAAATATAGTAATAAAAGCATTCCATTCAGATAGGAAAGCTCAATCATAACAGAAACATTCGTATGCAGACAATACCTAGGAATTCAGCCCGTCAGGTATACAGAGAAGGCTAGCTTAAAATAATGTGATTTTAAATTCCTTTTAAACCTTACCAAAGATTCTTCTTTTCTCAATTCTATCGGCAAGCTATTCCATAAGACTGGTACTAGATAGAAAAAAGCACTGCTTCTAGAAGAAGCCAAACGTGCTTTAGATATGCGAGGTAAAGCTACTCTATTATCATTTAAAGATCTTAATAATCGTTGTGTAAATATGTAAAGTTTGTTTCCTTTATAGGCTGAATATACTAAGAACAAGCGTCTCTAAGTTCATGTAGCAATCTTCCAGCAGCCCAGACCCTAACAGGGTTCCACAATTTCAGTGTGCACTACTCTTGTCTTAACCAAGCCTGGCTCTGGCCTGGCCACAAGAATTAGTTTGGTTCACAAGGGTAAACCTGGCCTACTAGAATTAAGCTTCTGCCGCTAAAAATACGTAGTGGAAGCATCTGGAGAAAGGCTGGTCTCATCTTCCCTTGGCTTCTCTAGCTTAGCTGCACTGAATTTTTTTCCCCTAGGTTCAAATCAGTAAGTAAACGGCGAAGGAACAATAAGCCACAGTGGTTTACTGCGGAGATCTCAGACCTGATCAAGGAGAAGAAAAAAGCATTCATCTCTTACAAACAATCAGGGAAGCAGGACTCTAGAGCAGACTACCTGGCCAAATCAAAAGCCGTCAAAACAGCAGTCAGGGAGGCTAAATTCCTCATGGAGGAGTCTCTAGCAAAGAACATCCAGAAGGGAGATAAATCCTTCTTCAGGTATATCAGTGATAGAAGAAAAAACTCAGGCGGGATTGTACGTCTTAGGAAACCAGACGGAGACTATGTGGAAAAGGATTCGGAAAAAGCCCAACTATTAAATGAATACTTCTGCTCAGTCTTCACCCGAGAAGCGCCAGGGCTCGGCCCTCAGCTACAGACAAGGGTTGGCTCAGTTGACCCGTTTAGTAACTTTGAGTTTACGCCCAGCAGTGTCTACGGTGAGCTGTCAAAGCTCAAGGTTAACAAAGCAATGGGGCCGGACAACCTGCACCCCAGGGTGCTTAGGGAGCTGAGTGATGTCTTGGCGGAGCCACTGTCCGCACTCTTCAACCTCTCCCTTAGTACAGGCAACGTCCCGTTGGACTGGAGGACGGCTAACGTCATTCCACTCCACAAGAAAGGCTCAAAGATGGAGACAGCAAACTACAGACCAGTGAGTCTAACATCGATAGTGAGCAAACTAATGGAAACTCTAATCAAACACCAATTAGATAAGATCCTGGATGAGGAGAATCTACGGGATCCCCGACAACATGGATTTACTAAGGGGAGATCCTGCCAATCCAACCTGATCAGCTTCTTTGACTGGGTAACGGGGAAGCTGGATATAGGGGAGTCCCTGGACATCGTGTACCTGGACTTTAGCAAAGCATTCAATAGCGTACCACACCGCAGGTTACTGAGCAAGATGAGTTCTATAGGATTAGATAACACATTGACGAAATGGGTTGGGAGCTGGCTTGGAGGTAGGCTCCAAAGGGTGGTGGTGAACGGCACCCCCTCCGAAATGATGGAGGTGATTAATGGAGTACCACAGGGCTCAGTCTTGTGCCCAATCCTATCCTATTTATAAGAGACTTGGCAGAAGGGCTTCGAGGTAAAATAACATTATTCGCCGATGACGCCAAACTGAGTAATATAGTGGGCAAATGCACAACAGACGAAGATTCAGTGCCCGACAACATGATGCACGACCTACTCCTACTGGAGCGATGGTCTAGGACATGGCAACTCAACTTCAATGCCAAAAAATGCAAAGTTATGCACCTGGGCAGCCAGAATCCATGCAAGTCTTATACCCTTAATGGCGAGATCCTAGCAAAAACGGTAGCAGAACGAGACTTGGGGGTAATCGTCAGTGAGGACATGAAGTCTGCCAATCAAGTGGAGCAGGCTTCGTCCAAGGCAAGACAAATCATGGGCTGCATACGAAGGGGTTTCGTCAGTCGTAAGGCGGAAGTCATTATGCCATTGTATAGATCCATGGTGAGGCCCCACCTGGAATACTGTGTGCAATTCTGGAGGCCACATTATCGCAAGGATGTGCTGAGACTGGAGTCGGTGCAAAGAATGGCCACCCGGATGGTCTCGGGACTCAAGGATCTACCATACGAAAAACGGCTTGATAAATTACAGCTATACTCGCTCGAGGAGCGCAGAGAGAGGGGGGACATGATCGAGACGTTCAAGTATCTTACGGGCCGCATCGAGGCAGAGGAAGATATCTTCTTTTTCAAGGGTCCCACGACAACAAGAGGGCATCCGTTGAAAATCAGGGGCGGGAAACTACGAGGTGACACCAGGAAATTCTTTTTCACTGAAAGAGTGGTTGATCGCTGGAATAGTCTTCCACTACAGGTGATTGAGGCCAGCAGCGTGCCTGATTTTAAGGCCAAATGGGATCGGCACATGGGATCTATTCACAGGGCAAAGGTAGGGGAGGGACATTAAGGTGGGCAGACTAGATGGGCCGTGGGCCCTTATCTGCCGTCTATTTCTATGTTTCTAAATCGCTAATAAACCACCACCCCTCCATAAATGTAAGCCCCATTTTTGGGGGAAGGAACAGAACAATCCTCCAAATACATTAAGAACATAAGAAGTTGCCTCCACTGAGTCAGACTAGAGGTCCATCTCGCCCAGCGGTCCGCTCCCGCGGTGGCCCACCAGGTCCGTGACCTGTGAAGTGGTTTTTGTCCACTTTTATAACCTACCTCTAGTTCTATCTGTACCCCTCAATCCCCCTATCCTCTAGGAACCTATCCAAACCTTCTTTGAAACCCTGTAAAGTACTCTGGCCTATCACCTCCTCCGGAAGCGTGTTCCATGTGTCCACCACCCTTTGGGTAAAAAAGAACTTCCTAGCATTAGTTCTAAACCTGTCCCCTTTCAATTTCTCCGAGTGACCCCTAGTGCTTGTGGCTCTCCACAGTTTGAAGAATCTGTCCTTATTCACTTTCTCTATGCCTTTTAGGATTTTGAAGGTCTCTATCATGTCCCCTCTAAGTTTCCTCTTCTCCAGGGAGAACAGCCCCAGCATTTTTAACCTGTCAGCGTATGAAAAATTTTCCATACCTCTTATCAGTTTAGTCGCTCTTTTCTGGACTCCCTCGAGTACCGCCATGTCCTTCTTGAGGTACGGCGACCAGTACTGGACACCGGATCCAGATTCTATAAAAGACTGACTGATTTTTTGAAATCTATCAGCCGAGGAGGAGTTTGAGGTCAGAAAATAACATGAAAGTATGCTTAGGAGAGCGGATGGTAATCTCTCATTCCAGGATTGGTGGGACTATGTTATCAGTGGGAGGTGCGAAACTATGGAATGGGTTTTAAGAAAATGTTGAAAACACAATTGTTTTTTTAGTGCCTTTCTGAATTGAGATTTTACATAATGTAAACCTGTTAATGTTGTTCAGGGCAGGCAGGTAGGCGTTTGGGGCAGTGGGAGAGTCCAGGAGAGTCGGGGATGCAGGAGATTTTCGGTGCCGTGACTTTTTAAAATTTTTTTTCATCGGGGCGGCAGGCAGAAGAAGAGCATGGGGCAGAGCGGGCAGAAGAGCATTGGGGCGGCAGACAAGGGACGAGCATGGGGCAGAGTGGGCAGGAGAAGAGAGCAGGGCGTGCAGAGAGCAGGGCGTGCAGAGAGCGAGCTAGAGAGTCGGAAAGACATTTTCGACTGGTCCCCAGAAGTTGCTTCTTCTGTTGATCGGCAGCCCAGTCGGATCGGATTGATTGTGTTGTGAATCACGTCCCTGCTTACTTTGCATGTGTTTCACCTCATTTGAATGCACAAATTCAAAATGGATCGCAGGAGAGGTAAGTGAATCAGGCCGGAGGGAAATTTGATAGTAAAGGGGCCGCAAACCGATCAGTAAACGATCGGTTTGCTTTGTGAATCTAGCCCCTAGTCCAAGGTGCCTAGCAGAAAGTGGGCATGATAACGGGCGGATCTTGGGCATGTTTTGCATGAAGGCACTGTATTTAGGCCAAGAAAACCCTGGCATAAATAGGGAGCACCTAAAGTTAGGGTGTCTACTGGCACCTAATTCCAGTTTAGGTGCTGCTAGGCGTGACTTTATAAATGGCGCCTAACTTAAGATCGACAGGCGATGAGCACCACATTCCTTGGTGGCTATGTTTTAGGTGTCATTTAAAGCAGTGTTCTTCAACCACCAGTCCGGTCCGCAGAAATTTCCTGCCGGTCCACAGGGACGGCATGTGCATCGGGCCCAAGACAGTGTTCTTCAGCCGCCGGTCCATGGTGCGATCAATGCAGCGTTGTCTTTGGGCCGGCTCCCCATTCCTGAGTGCTGCAGTGCACAAAGCCATGGGAAGAGGCTCCTACAAGCATCCTGTACCTAAACCGGAAGCCTTCTCTCTGACGTCGCAACGTCAGAGGGAAGGCTTTCAGATGAGGTGATGGATGCGCGAGGAGCCGCTGCCTACAGCCTTGTGCACTGCAGCACTCAGGAAGAGGGAGCCAGCCCAAAGATAACACCGGGGGCAGGCCAGAAGGCAAGGCACAGCATGGAGGGAGAGGGAATGATTTTATTTTTGAATTTAGTGATTGATTTGTCTGTTCAGGAAGAAATGCATTTGTTTCTTTTCTTCTTGGGTTGTACTGCTTGCAGAGTCTTGCATCTTAGGGTTTGTTTGTGAATATTAGTACTTTTAGTTTTTGGTCCTGCATTTGCATGGGGTTATCTGTGTTCTGGTAGGAATGAATGTTGAGAAGCATACAGTGTGCTTTGTGTATTTTAATTTTGTGGTTAACCATTATGTGTTGTTAATATGATTATATTGTGTGTGTATATATGAAAAATGAATGGAAAAAATGGTGTTACAATTAGTACTATTATGGGGGCGAGGTCTGGAGCGGAGATTGGGTGGAGATGGGTGGGTCTGGCCCACGACTTAGCACAGTGTTCTTCAACTGCCGGTCCGCGGACTGGTGTTGGTCCACAAAATAATTATTTTATTTCTGCTAGTCCATAGGTGTCAAAAGGTTGAAGAACACTGTATTAGATGGTATTTGTTTTTAACAGAGCGAATGTTTAAGAGGCTTATTTTTGGTTTGGTATAGTGGTGTAAAGGTTTTGTATATGTTATATGGTATGGGATTAGAGGAATGACTGTAAGACACTTGGGCCAGTTGCCTTTGAGGACTCGAGGGGGGAGGGGGTCGATGGCCCCAGGAAACAGGAATTGAGGCCATAGAATCAAGCAATTAGGTGAGGAGAAGAATGAATAAGGGGAGGGGTAATGGAGGGACCAATTAGCAAAGAAATAAAGTAAAAGAATATTTAGAAAGAAGAGTATAGTCTTACTGATAGAATTGTAGAAGGTGGTTTTAGAAGGACTTGAAAATAAGAGCACAGGAAGGAGCTGCATAAAGGAGCAGGATTTGGCATGCGCCTTTGTGGCATGCAAAGCAAGGAAATGATTTTGAAGGGGAGGCTACTGGAGCAAATTTGTGGGCGGAGTTGTCAGCGCCGCCACTTTGCGGCGGCGGTCTTCTCAGAGAGCAGGAGAGCCTCTTGGGAGCACAGTGACAAGACGTTAGGAAGATAAAAATAAAAAAAGGCAAAGGGTTATGGGTAAGTGCAATATTACAAATATAATTAAAGCAATTAATTAAATTAAGAAACAGACCAATAAGGATATGAGTGAGCTAAATTAATACAAGATGATTTAAAGCAGACAGACAGAGCAAGAGATATACATACAAAAAGGCAAGTAAAAAAAGGCAGTGTGCAGGCAGTTCCTGATAGAGTAAACGCAGCTTAATGGGATGCAGAAAGAAGGTTGGCTTCACAGTTTTAAGAAATTTGTCAACAAGTTGAATATAGTTTGGTGCTCTGTAACTGCCAAGAAAATTCTCAATGACATCCTTGAATGCTTTCCAGGTGATGTGTCTGAACTGTGGACCGACAAAAATGCCTTCCTTAATCTTGGCGTCAGTTATTCTTAGAAACATCTGTCTTAGATAAAGAAAACCTTTGCCTTCCTTGTTCATCACTTTTATTAAATATTTAAATCGGTCCAAGTGTTATGTTAAGAGGAGGCAAAAATATCTTTGTTGAGTCAACAAGTGGCTCATGTACCACATTTTTCTTACGGAGTGGCCAGTTCTTTTGAATGTAATGCAACTCCTGAGCAAGGCTGTCCCATTCATAAACAAAATAACAGTACTTGGTATATCCAAGCTGGTTCATAGACAAAACCACCGAAGACAAAGGCGCGCGCCGACAACTGAGTGCAAGATGGAAGCGCGCGCCAAAGAAAAAGAGTGTTTTTAGGGGCTCCGACGGGGGGTTTTGTTGGGGAACCCTCCCCACTTTACTTAATACAGATTGCGGCGGCGTTGTGGGGGGTTGTAACCGCCCTCATTATACTGGAAACTTAACGGTTTCCCTGTTTTTTAGGGAAAAAGTGAAGTTTTCAGTAAAATGTGGGGGGTTACAACTCCCCACAACGCGGCACGATATAAAGTTTTGGGGTTCCCCCCCCACCCACCCCCGTCGGAGCCCTTTAAAACAGTCATTTTCTTCGGCGCGTGCCTCTGCATTGCACTCAGTTGTCTGCACGCGCCTTTGTCCCGGCGCGCTTTTGACCTGACACTATCCAAGCTGCATTCCAAGTAGCATAGCTATTACTTTAAGATGTTTCAGTTGTACTTTGTGTACTGGACATGCTTTAACAGCAGTTCCATGTTTTCACGTGTGCAGCATAGACAATGATGGGTAGACTTTGCAATTGTGTAACAAAACAGCTTTGAGGCTTTAACACTGAGGAATCAATAAAAAGATGCCACTTCTGTGGGTCATGTGTACAACCCAAAGTTGTGAACAGCCCTTCAATGTCACTGCAGATACAGAGGTTTCCAACCTGTGCACAGCAATGTGTTAAATCGTCTTGGCGGCTTTGAAGGACAGAAACTTTCATACCTGGTGAGAGCAGTCTTGAACCCAATAATTCTGCTTTTGCTTTTGACAAACCTAAGTCCCTGACCAGGTCATTTAATTCTGACTGTGTTATAAGACGAGGCTCACCAGATGTACGTGGTTCACAATCGGCCAAAATCAGGATCTATGCCACGATCAGTGTTTGGCTGGCGCATTGCAGATTCTTCATCAGTTTTGTTTAAGCTCCATTTCTCTGGTGGCTTCGGTACCGGAAGACTGTCATCATGAGGCACTAGTCTCATGGCTGAAGGAAGACTGGGGTATTCAATTGATTTCATATTTTTACCAGAGAAACCAGATACATTTATCTGTCAAGTGATCCTTCTGTTCTCGCCATATTATTGGGATAGCAAATGGCATTGACTTCTGAGTACCTCGGAGCTAAGCTCCAAGATCGACGACACATCTTGCACAACAAATGTGAGGAGCCCATGGTTGTCTTGATCAATCTTGCAACTGAAGTACAGCTCATATGCTTTCTTAACACAAATGTAGCAGAATGTATCACAGCTGTTGTGACATTGGCGAGAAATTTCTGCTGTCACAAATCGTCCTATAGCAATTAATAATTAACTGGCTTACTAATTAAAGTTGCTTAAATAAACAATACTATGCCTTGAAGCATCAAAATGCACCCAAACTGAAAGACACGTCATAAAGGTTATCCTTGTATGCAAACTGCTTTTATATAGCCTTTTTAGGCAACATCCATCAAGCCCATGCACAAGCATGACCAGACTACATCATTTCCATGGACCTTATGCAACCTGCCCTGAATCCGGTAAGGTATAACTTGAGCAATAGGTCTATATTAAGAATTAGGGTAAGAATTAATTGCATTAGCCTGAAAGTATAAAAAGAAATTGTATAAATGTACTTTTTTTGTTAAAACGGTACATGATACGTAATTTTAAATGTTATTTTCATGATCAGCAATGAAAAATCTGTAAGATACACCCAAAAGTGATGAAGAAGCAAAAACTTTGTTGTCCAGTGGTAATTGGCTTCTTATTCAATTAAGTTATGTATACAAATTGGCATATGCAACTCAAAATGCCATTTCCAGAATTCAGGGGTATATGTTTAATTTTTGTTTACAACCTACGATGTCTATTAAAATGTTTTGTGTTTTCTGTTGACATGGTAATGTAGCACAGTATGCCACGCTTGAAATTATTATCTGAATATTTTTACCTCAGTAATTTTCTATTGCTTATGTTTGACTTATTCTTGCTGTATACCACCTTGAGTGAATTCCTTCATAAAGGCAATAAATAAATTCTAATTCATAAATAAATCAAAAATAATGCACTTTAGTAAATGAGGCCCAAATATGTTAAAGCTGCAGTGGCTCCCTGTTGAAGCTAGAATTCAGTTCACGTTTTTCCGTATGGTGTTTCAAATACGTCAAGGAGAAGTACCTTCGTTCAAATGTACCAAGTTAACAACTTACTTCTCATCAACATCTTATGTTATCTTTTTCACCTTTGCAGTCTTGCACCTTTGTAACTCAAAGCGCAATCTCCTTTCTCTTCTCCTACTTATGCTCTGAATATCGTCGACTGTATAATGCTACTCATTGTGAATCCGTGTAATACACAGACCCTGTAACTCTCCTGTTACTATCACTAGATGTTCAATGCTATACTCTGTAATTCGCTGTCTGTACAGTTTCTCTTCATTGTAAACTGCCTAGAAGTCGCAAGATTGTGGCGGTATATAAGAATAAAGTTATTATTATTATTATTATATCTTATAAGCCCCCACTGTTGTGTTATTCAGATACTGCAGTACATCATACGGTCCAAGACAATACTCGCTCTTTCGATTTCCGTAGTTAAGAGGGTTAAACTATACCAAAATGTTCACTTCTAGCCTATGAAGCTGCCAAACTCTGGAGAACTTTGTCAGATCAGATTAGTTCAATGAGAGATTATAAGAGCTTTAGAAAGGCCTTGAAAACTCATTTGTTTAAGGAAAAGGTTTTGAAAAAGTTGTAATTCTTCACATGCTTTTATTGTATTGATCATTGTCTTTGTTAACCGCTTTGAACTTCTTTTGAGGCATTTGCAGTATAGAAATAAAAATTGTAGTGTATATTGTATTATGCTTTTGATCACTAGCCTTTGAAACCTAAACTCCCTTCAGAATGAGTTAATGATTTCTGTTCCAAGAAAAACTTGTGTCTGGAAAGGTGTATAGATTATTGTATTTAACTTCTGGTCTGTACCACCAACATAACTTCTTAGTATCCTGCACATCTCTTGATTGGAATGATCCATCTTAAGTTGGTATGAGAGAATGAATATGATTCCCAGAGTGAATAAAATGAAAGATTCTTGCATATGTGCTGGCCTAGATGACAGCTTGCTTTTCCCTCTAGGCTGAAGGTTTACAATAAGTTATTCATCACTTTTCATTTTAGCAGGCTTTAAGTACAACTTCACAACCCAAAACAGTTCATTGCACTACTATGGAAATGAAATCATGTCTCTAATGATTGAGAATGAATATCACAACATCAGTGCAGAACAAAGGTTTTTGGGCAGATTGGTCGAAAACAAAACAATCATAAACCTGACACAAGACTGAACTGAAAGATTGTATGGAAGAAAGCCTGAAGTCATAATGCCGTTGTACAGGGCCGTGGTGAGACCTCATCTGGAGTACTGTGTGCAATTCTGGAGGCCACATTACAGTAAAGATGTGCGCAGAATTGAATCGGTTCAGCGGACGGCCACCAGGATGATCTCGGGGCTCAAGGGTCTCTCGTACGAAACTCTACACTCTCGAGGAACGTAGGGAGAGGGGAGACATGATCGAAACATTTAAGTACCTCACGGGACGTGTCGAAGTGGAAGATGATATTCTCTTTCTCAAGGGACCCTCAGCCACAAGAGGGCACCCGCTCAAACTCAGGGGCAGAAAATTTCATGGCGACACCAGAAAGTATTTCTTCACAGAGAGAGTGGTTGATCATTGGAACAAGCTTCCAGTGCAGGTGATCGAGGCAGACAGCGTGCCAGACTTTAAGAATAAATGGGATACCCATGTGGGATCCCTACGAGGGTCAAGATAAGGAAATTGGGTCATTAGGGCATAGACAGGGGGTGGGTAAGCAGAGTGGGCAGACTTGATGGGCTGTAGCCCTTTTCTGCCGTCATCTTCTATGTTTCTATGTTTCTATGATGGGTCATTTGGCCTTTATCTGCCATCATGTTTCTATAATCAGAAAGTTCTATGACATCACAATGCAGGTGTAAAGAGCCTTAGCCTATAGGAAGAGGAGATGCAAATGTTAAGAGCCTTAGCCAATAGGGAGAGGAGGAGAGAGTGGCTGCTGCAGACACCAGAAAGTATTTCTTCACAGAGAGAGTGGTTGATCATTGGAACAAGCTTCCAGTGCAGGTGATCGAGGCAGACAGCGTGCTAGACTTTAAGAATAAATGGGATACCCATTTGGGATCCCTACGAGGGTCAAGATAAGGAAATTGGGTCATTAGGGCATAGACAGGGGGTGGGTAAGCAGAGTGGGCAGACTTGATGGGCTGTAGCCCTTTTCTGCCGTCATCTTCTATGTTTCTATGTTTCTATGATGGGTCATTTGGCCTTTATCTGCCATCATGTTTCTATGTTTCTATAATCAGAAAGTTCTATGACATCACAATGCAGGTGTAAAGAGCCTTAGCCTATAGGAAGAGGAGATGCAAATGTTACGAGCCTTAGCCAATAGGGAGAGGAGGAGAGAGTGGCTGCTGCAGACACCAGAAAGTATTTCTTCACAGAGAGAGTGGTTGATCATTGGAACAAGCTTCCAGTGCAGGTGATCGAGGCAGACAGCGTACCAGACTTTAAGAATAAATGGGATACCCATGTGGGATCCCTACGAGGGTCAAGATAAGGAAATTGGGTCATTAGGGCATAGACAGGGGGTGGGTAAGCAGAGTGGGCAGACTTGATGGGCTGTAGCCCTTTTCTGCCGTCATCTTCTATGTTTCTATGTTTCTATGATGGGTCATTTGGCCTTTATCTGCCATCATGTTTCTATGTTTCTATAATCAGAAAGTTCTATGACATCACAATGCAGGTGTAAAGAGCCTTAGCCTATAGGAAGAGGAGATGCAAATGTTAAGAGCCTTAGCCAATAGGGAGAGGAGGAGGGAGTGGCTGCTGCAGACACCAGAAAGTATTTCTTCACAGAGAGAGTGGTTGATCATTGGAACAAGCTTCCAGTGCAGGTGATCGAGGCAGACAGCGTGCCAGACTTTAAGAATAAATGGGATACCCATGTGGGATCCCTACGAGGGTCAAGATAAGGAAATTGGGTCATTAGGGCATAGACAGGGGGTGGGTAAGCAGAGTGGGCAGACTTGATGGGCTGTAGCCCTTTTCTGCCGTCATCTTCTATGTTTCTATGTAAATAGCCATGCACTGAACAATATTTAGTACTGTATTTCTTTTGACACTTTAAGGCCAATCAGAGCTCATCAAGGAACTTGAAATTAAGAAAGATGAGCAAAATTAAGGTTTTCTGATATTTCCCTTGACAATGTGGGCAAAGGAGTTCCAGCCTCATATGTCTTTAAATTTTTTTGGTCTATGCATATTTCATAGAACATTTATCCTTCCCTTTGACACAGGGGCTCCAACTTTTATGTTGTCTTCTATCTGCTATATACCATCTCTGTTTTAAAGAGTTCGCCATTAGCTGAGGAGGGAAGACACGAAACTGAAAATATGAAACTAGAGAAGAGCTTCCCAAACTGTGGGACAGAGCTTAAAAACATAGCATAAGAATAGCCATACTGAGTCAGACCTATGGTTTATCTAGCCCAGCTTCCTGTTTCCAATCCAGTTCCTGGCAGAAACCCAAACAGTAGCAAGATTCCATGCTACCGATCCCAGGGCAAGTAGTGGCTTTCCCCATTTCTGGAAATAGCAGACTATGGATTTTTCCTCCAGGAACTTGTCCTTTCTTAAAACCAGCTGCGCTAACTGTTGTAACCACATCCTCTGGCAATGAGTTCCAAAGCTTTGAGTAAAAAAATAAATTCCACCTATTTGTATTAAAAGTATTCCCCCAAACAGGGTCACAACCTAGGTAGGCTCTCCATATGTGCATCGTTATTCTGTGCCTATTGGGGTTCACAAAAATTTTATTTGGCCACAATCATGGGGTCAGGGATACAAAAGATTGAGAAGCACTGATCTCGAGCCAAAGAGGCAGGGAGTACTTACTCTCATGCTACCAGGCATAATGTCTTGAAACTGCAAATTCTGTTATATGTTCCTTTCCCAATACCATTTAATTTCTCACATATAAAAGCAAGAAAAAGCATAATCACGTAACATCCTAACTATCCTTGGGGTGGGTTTTTTTTTTTTTTTTTTCAGGAAATTGAGCTATGGATTTTAAACAATAAATCCACCTTGTGGATCATGCTATTGTGTTGTATGCTGGTGCTCAAGGGATTGATGTTCAAAATGGACAGCAGGGCTGAAGCACGGTGCAAATTCAAGTACTTGAGCCCAAGCAGCGGCTGCTACTGTGCTGGTGCCTGGCAGCCACTGAACAATGCTGAAGAATGGTTTCTTCAGGTCATGCTACTAAGCAAGCTATCTGGGTTGGAGAGATAATGGAATGAAAGAGAAAAGTGAAAAATTATCACTACAAGACTGCACAAAAGGCATGCCTATCACTGACATAGAATGACATCAGATTGGAAGGCACAGCCAAAAAACAGTCTACCGAAGGACGGCAGAAAACCATGCATTTCAGTACTGGCTGCAAGAAACTGGGCAAAGCTGACCAGTCAAGGAAGGGAGCAGCATCTAGAACATAATATATCATAATATAGCATTTGCATCCCACAAAACCTTGCAGATCCATGCAGCTAACAATTAAAGAACAGCTGAACAGTAACAGCGAACTACCAATGATCTAACAGGTGTCTCTCTCCCTCCATGTGCCTTGCCTTCTGGCCTGCCCCCCAGGTGTTATCTTTGGGCTGGATCACTGTGCGACCAACGTAGCGTCTTCGGGCCGGCTCCCTGAGTGCTGCATTGCACAAAGCTGTGGGCAGCGTCTTGCGCCTCATCTGGAAGTCTTCCCTCTGATGTTGCGACATCAGAGAGAAGGCTTCTGGTTCAGGCACAAGCCGCTCATAGGAGCCTTTTCCCACGGCTTTGTGCACTGCAGCACTCAGGGAGCTGGCATGAAGACGCCGCGTTGATCGCACCATGGACCAGTGGCTGAAGAAAGAACACTGCCTAAGACCATCGGAAATATGTGTTTTCCAATGGTCTTAGGTGACCCCTGTGAAAGGGTTATTCGACCCCCAAAGGGGTTGCAACCCACAGGTTGAGAACCATGCATCTAACTGAAAATAATTATAAACAGCACAAGGAATGTCAATTCAAATGCAAGGCGCTAATAAGAAAGGCGAAGAAAGACCCTGAAAAGAAGATTGCGCTGGAAGCAAAATCACACAGTAAAAACATTTGTAGGTATATTAAAAGCAAGAAGTTGGAAAGAAAATTGGTTGGACTGCTAGATGACGAGGAATAAAAAGGGCTCTCAGGAAAGACAAGGCCATAGCGGAGAGATTAAATGAATTATTTGCTTCAGTCTTCATGGAGGAAGGCGTGGGTGAGTTACCGGTGCCAGAAATGATATTCAGTTCTGATGAATCAGAGAAACTCATACAAATCCCTGTAACACTAGATGATGTGTTGGGTCAATTTGACAAATTGAACAGCAGCAAATTGCCTGGACTGGATGGTATACATCCCAGAGTGCTGATAGAATTGAAAAATGAACTTGCAGAGCTATTGTTAGTAATTTGTAATTTTTCTTTAAAATCCAGCATAGTACCAGAAGACTGAAGGATGGCCAACATGATGCTGATTTTTAAAAAGGGTTTCAGAGGTGAACTGGGAAATTATAGACCGGTGAGTCTGACATCGGTGCTGGGCAAAATGGTAGAGACTATTATAAAGATCAAAATGACAGAACACAAGCATGTATTAATGAGAGAAAGCCAACATGGATTTAGTCAAGAGAAATCTTGCCTCATCAATCTACTGCATTTCTTTGAAGGGGTGAATGAACATGTGGATAAAGGTGAACTGGCTGATATTGGATTTTCAAAAGGCATTTGACAAAATGCCTCATGAAAGACTCCCGAGGAAACTTCCAGACCATTTAGAGTACCATTTGGTAAGCATCAAAGCAGCTTATTCTACATTAAAATGGATGAACCAATAGCACCTCACTGTACATCCCACAACCATCCTCTCAATGTGCTAAGATGTTTCATCATTGATCATGTGCCATCGATGACCAGAGGGGGGCAATAGGAAACTAACCCTAAAAAAGAACAACAGTGGATATACCGCTTACATACAGAGGAACCTAATGGATTGAACCTTAAAATTGAGTGGCATCTCTTTTTTTAATTCAAGAATGGAAGCCCTATGGGGATCATGACTGTGTATGCTTTGACTACTCAACACCATTGCCTACATTTTCTAACTTCTTGTGCTATATTAAGTAGTCAGAGCTATCTGTCAGCAGATTAGAAGAACAGCTGAGCCTGTGACGTTACTGGTTCTAACGTCACTGAAGCTTTAAACTGAGGCGACACGCAGTAAGTCAAACTTGTACCTAAGTGTGTTGCTAAGTCGAGACAGTCACTGTGCTTATCTTTTTGATTTGTTTCAGAAGAACATGTCCTATCTTCCCACCTCTCCTGACGCAGCCAATAGCGAAACGCTGGTTAACACCATTGGAGGAAGGCACCCTGGACGCTCAGCACAGCTCTGCATAAGCTAAAACGATAGGGACTTGATATTTTCAGGTTCAGCATGCAAAAGAGCTGTTACCCTTTTTTTAAGTCACTTATCAATGACTGTTTGCAATGCTGAGCTGTGCATTAAATTAAGCTAGTGTCTCATCACGCTAATTTAGAGATTTAAAATAATACATAATGTGGTACAAGAAGGTTTTTTATAAGCCAGTGAGGTGTTTACCCTTTCTAGTCTTTCAGCAAGATTCATTCTGACTGAAGATGGGGATCTAAGGCTTTTCCCTCCTTGGTTTAAGATTTTTTTAAGGTACAGAATTATTTTTCAAGATTTCAAGAGAATAAAGTTGGTATATTTACTATGTGCATCAAATAGAACCTACTCTCCTGCATTTTGTTTGATAAATAGTGGGGTTCCCCAGGGGTCTGTGCTGAGACCGCTGCTTTTTAACATATTTATTAATGATCTAGAGATGGGAATAACTAGTGAGATAATTAAATTGCTGATGACACAAAGTTGTTCAAAATTGTTAAATCACAAGAGGATTGTGAAAAATTGCAAGAGGACCTTGGGAGACTGGAAGACTGGGTGTCAAAATGTCAGATGACGTTTAATATGAGCAAGTGCAAAGTGATGCGTGTGGGAGAAAGGAACCCCAACTATAGGTACGTGATGCTGGGTTCTATGTTAGGAGTCACTGCCCAGAAAAAGGATCTACATGTCATGTTGAGGATACGTTAAAATCCTCAGCTCAATGTGTGGCGATGGCTAAGAAAGCAAATAGAATGTTAAGAATAATCAGGAAAGGAAAACAAAGATGAAAATGTTATAACGCCCTTGTATCGTTCTATGGTATGGTCGCAACTTGTGTACAGTTCTGGTCACTGTATCTCAAAAAAGATATAGCAGAATTAGGAAAGGTACAGAGAAGGGCAACGAAAATGATAAGATGTTTAGGATGACTTTTCTATGAGGAGAGGCTAATGCAGCTGGGGCCCTTCATCTTGGAGAAGAGATGGCTCGGGGCGATATGATAGAGATCTATAAAATATTGAGTGGTGTGGAAAGGGTAGATGTAAATCACTTGTTCGCTCCTTCCAAAAATACTACTAGGACTAGAGGGAATGTGATGAAGCTACTAAGTAATAGATTTAAAACAAACCAGAGAAAATATTTCTTCACATACCGTGTAATTAAACTCTGTCATTCGTTGTCAGAGAATGTGGTGAAATCTGATTAGCAGGGTTTAAAAAAAGCTTGGATAAATACCTACCGGAGAAGCCTGTAATGGCTTGGAGAAATCTACTCCTAGGATAAGCAGCATAATATCTGTTTTACTACTTGGGTTCTATCTGGTACTTGGGACCTGTGTTGACCACTGTTGGAAACAGGATACTGGGCTTCATGGACCTTCGGTCTGTGGTAGTTCTTATTAGCTGTTATCAACAACATCTAGTTTACTACCTTTTATTACTACCACTGTGATTGAATAGTTCAACACTAACTACATGCTATAGATACACAGATCTTCTAATCTAGAGCACTACTGTGTGGCCAGGCTGAAAGGGATATAAAAGAGAAATCATCTCAAATGCATTAATCTTTCTAAAAAAAAAAATGAGCCAGTGCTCTCAAGTTGTCATTAAAATCACTGCCTTAGTGGTAGCCCCATCAACAATCCAGTGTAGAAACTGCAAAGCCACACATTTTGCCATGCCCTGTTTTTCAAACTCCTCTTACTGGCGTTCAAGCGTACTCGCTCTGCAGCTCCTCAGTATCTTTCCTCTCTTGTTACTCCCTATACTCTCCTCCGGGAACTCCGCTCATCAGACAAGTCTCTCCTCTCTGTACCCTTCTCCTCTACCGCCAGCTCCCGACTCCGCCCTTTCTATCTTGCAGCACCACGTGCCTGGAACAACCTGCCTGGCTCACAAGTCATCTCTGGCGGTATTCAAAACCAGACTAAAAGCTTGTTTATTTGAAGCTGCGCTTAAACACTAACACAATCATCATTTCTGCGTGCGCCTGGTAGCACTATAGAAATAATAAATTATTGCTGTTGTCAGAGAGACTGAAGCATGCCTGTGGGGGTGGGGAGGGGAGAAGGGAGGAGCACTAGCATGCTCAGGCAATCAAAAGATGAACTGCAGAGAATGGCATGGGGCAAAGTTTGTCCCCATCCTTGTGGACTCTGTTCTCATTTGCACAAGCCTCAAACAATTATGATTTTATGTTTAAATCTTTTTATTAAAATATAAAAAGGGACAATATTCTGTATAACTGTTTATAAATCACAAACAGAATCTTCCATTTCGATCTGATTTTGGTACAACCTTCCCAAATATTCAGTTGTCTATGTTTTTATATCATCTGGGAAGCTAATTGGATTGTCTTTCAGACATGGGTGTAGAAGAGAACCTAAACTGTATAGTTGATGATCAGGAAAATAAATATTAAATGTTGGACATTTTCTTGATACCAGCAGCATTGGATGAATCTATTGTAGTAGCAGTAAGAAGCTTGAGCATCTGGGCACACGATGGAAGGACGTTACAGATGGCAGGAGTTTGATCAGCAGACATGACTCTTGTTGCCACATCAAAGGAGGACAGACACAAATGATGTCATTTAACAATAGTTCATTGAAATCCAAAAGCAGCTTCTGCAGGTTTTTTTTTTAAACCATTGAATTCAGTTGTCAATTGTAAAATATGTGATAAGTTTTTACATAGTGATACTAGTCTAAAGTTTTTAGAGAATTACACAGGGATAGTTTGTCCCTGTCCCCATCCCTGTATCATTTGCGCAGTAGTGCTGCCCGATTCAAATCGATTCTCCGATTCACTTTGGGTGAATCAATTCGAATCGGTTTGTTATTGCATAAAATCGGACTTACTGATTCGTTGGCCCCTTGCTACCACCGCAGACCCATTCGGGATTTCCTTCTGCCACCGGAGTCCTTGCTTCAATGTAACTTCTGGTTTTGCAAAACCCACCAGGATATTTGAAAAAAATATCCACTTGGGCAGGAAAATCGAATCGAATCGAAAAATTGATTCAATAGGCTGAATCAAATAAAATTTTTTTTTCCTGAATCGGGCAGCACTATTGCGCAGGCTTTGCCCCATCCCCACAGGCTCTGCCCGCACCCCATGGTTAACTATGGGTACCCATCCCCCATGTCATTCTCTAAACTTAGTTCAGTGGTGTCAATCTGGCACCTTTCACAAGTGCTAGGGGGGAAAAATAATGGCATATTAGAAAAAGTATAATAAAGTACAACCCCATCAGATGTCAAAGCCTTATGAAAGGACAGTTTTGTGCACTAAGACCCAAATTCTACATATGGCAGCTAAAGTTATGCACATACATTGGCACGCACAGTCGATATATGTACATAACTTAATTAAATAATAGGTCTAAGGGTCACTGATAATTGGCAATAACACTTCATAATTGCTGCTAATTGTAGTTCATTGAAACTTGCCCACAACTCTGTAGGCACGTAGCACAAAGTGTAATGCATCATGTCCAGTGGTTTGGAGTGGATCGGGGGCATTTATTTGAGTTATGGGCCATTGTGTACAACTTATGTGCAGGTATTTAGGCCAAGAAAACCCTGACATAAATGGGTGCACTTAAAAGTTAAGATGTGTAAAAGCCATAGCAGCACTTAGCTGGCACTAAGCGTAATTCAAAACATTGCACATAACTTGTATAGAATCGCTGCACTAGTCGGATTATATAGCGTTGGAGGCACTAAGCGTAATTCAAAACATTGCACATAACTTTTATAGAATTGCTGCACTAGTCGGATTATATAGCGTTGGGGCAACTAAGCGTAATTCAATACAGTGCACATAACTTTTATAGAACTGCACTTAGTCAGCATCGATTTATTTTAGGTGGCACATATAGAATCGGGCCCTAAGTCTCCATATGCCAAAGGAAGCTAATTAAATATCGGTACTGAACAAGCACCAGAGCCCAGTTCTTCAGGTTAGTGTTCAGACGGGCCTTATTTCTGTATAAACCTCAGGCTCTGTTTTCATCATTCTGAGAACTGTACATCTACAGCAGCTTTTAAACAGCACAGTGCCCTGAAAAATGTAGTTCACACACTTGACTGATGAAAGACTACGGTTTGGAGTGTGCTTGCATGCAGTAATTATCTTCTCTTTCCCTTTCATAATCAATTATCATACACTATAAAGAAAAACCTAATTTACTCTTTCTGGAAGGTTCTCCTTTACAGTGAAAGTGAATCACACATTGGAATAATATTATGCACATTGCAGAACGCTCATTATTTTTTAGTAACCTTAGCCTCTCTTGTTCTATTAGAAAAAGGATAATGGAACAAATGTAAATCAAAGCCATCTCAATGCATCACTGAAAGGTTGTTAGAAAGGACATATATGTGCTGTAATTAATATACATCGATAGTATAAGCGGATAAAAAGTCCTGATAAATAATAAACAATATCCGTGCTTCAGCATAAGACAGGACAAGAGAATTTAGAGCCCCTTCAAGATCTATATACCCATGATTAATCGGCAGGCTGATGTTTCAAGATATGACTGCGTGTTAGCTGATCAGAGTGATGTCAGATGCCTGGGAGCATGTGTCCTGCAAATGAGTTTTCTAATCCTCCATTCTGTCACGATTTCTTTTTACTGGATGCATAAACTGGGATTCCGGTCCTAGAGACCAGCAGTAGTAGCGCCTGCTTCTAAGCTAACTATGCAACATACAGGACATAATTAAGGCAAGGAGTTGTTGTTTTTTTTTTTAAGGATACCATTTCCCAAACAATTGAAATTCAAAAGCATGATCAATGCATTCACCCAGCAATGCTTATGTGTTTTCCTACTAATACCAATATAAAATTAAAACAGAATACAAATGACAAGTGACAAATAAGCAAGTAGCAAACAAATTGCATGTATCTGTACATAAGCAATGGATTTCATATACGATTCGAGTTTCCCTTATTACATTATCTTTCTCTGGCTGCCCCTACGCTATGGCTCTGCAGTACATTAGTCCTATAATAACGGAAATAGTTAAGGATTACATCACTGCATCTGTTCACTGACAAGGGCTTCAAAGCCGGGAATCCACCTTTGCAAACTCCTTCCTCAGATCTCCATAATACACCAAATTCTAAGGGGGGGGGGGAAGCAATATAAGAGCAAAATAAGCTGCCTTAGAGGAGGAAAAAGGCTAAGGGGCCCAAATCTCCTTTTCTGTTCCAACACTAGCTCAATTTAAAATTTTTTTTAAAAAATGTAATGTTTTGGGAGGCAGAGCATGCAAAAGCCGCTTGCAGTCCCCATCTTATCCTTCCTCCTCCAAGCCGCGATCAGCCCCGGGGCAAGGGATGCGTTTTCCCTGTCCCCCCCTCCCCGCCCATGGCTTCTTACCAGCGGCTGCATTTCCGAGTGCACCGTGGGCACTTGAAACCTGTCGATTTCCTCCATCATCCTGGAAGCGAGCCGGAGGGGGGTGGGGGGGGGGCGGGGATGCGAGGGGCAAGGTGCTTTCGGTGTTCACCCTCTCAGGGCTGGGGCTGCCTGGGAGGAGGATGCTGATGCTGATGCTGGTGCAGCCGTTGTTTTCTGCCTCATCTCCTCCTCCTCCTCCTCCTCTGCCAGAGCCCGTCAGTGCGGTGACTCAACAGCTCCGCTTCCGGGTCCGGAGATTCCAAAGGGGAGAGGCGTTCCCAGATTCATCAACTAGGAGGGAGCACAAGAGGGGAGAAGCGCTTAATGATTCATGAGTGGGCGGGGCGTTGGGGGGCGCCCGGACTCCGCCTCCCGCGGCTCATTAAAATAATGGCGGCAGGCCGAGGCTCGCGCGCGCGCAAATATCTAGCCTTAGGGAGTTTTGTGTGGCCGAGGACATAATGCCACTAAGAGGGTTGGCGGAGGGAACGGAAAAGACACCATTTTCTTGTTTTAAGGAGACTGAAGTTAATGTTATTGTCCGTGCTGAATAAAGCTGCGTTGCTTTGAACACGCCCTCGGCGGGAAGGGGGGGGGGAAAGCGGTTAATGGTCTCGAGGTGACGAGGACTCCCCCCCCCCCATAAGAAAGAACCGAGCCTCGTTCTTACTGCTATGCCTTCAGTCAAGGGGACTCCCGGGGGCTCAGGCCGCAGGCGCGACACCGCGGGGAGGAAGCCGCCCGTTGCTGTGGAAGCTCCCGGCATCCCCGTTGCCCTGGCAACGCCTGTAAACTTCCGACGCTGGGAAGCGCTGAAGCCACCGCAGCCACCATGAGCCAGAGGAAATTTTCGAAGCCCCGGCAGGTAACCGACCGAGACTCGGGTTCGAGGCGGGAAAGCCGTTCGGGGGGGGGGGGGGGGGGAATGAGTTGGCCGTCTCCTCCCCGGGGTTTAGCGGCCCTTCTAGGCTTGCACCGCTCCGGTCGACTGTCAGGTCCAACGTGCATAGCTGGATATCATGCTTTTAAATGGGGAAACTTGGTTATACAGTATAGGTAAGGTTACCATATGGCTGCAGAAAAAGGAGGACGGAGACATCTAAGTTTTACTTCCATTGAAAATACTGTAACCCAGGGCTGCCCAATTCCGGTCCTCAAGATCTACTGGCAGGCCAGGTTTTCTGGATATCCACAATGAACATGCATGAGAGAGAGATTTGCATACCAAGAAGGCGGTGCATATTCATCGTGGGTATCCTGAAAACCTGGCCCGCCAGTAGATCTCGTGGACCGGACTTGGGCAGCCCTGGGTTACAGTATTTTCAATGGAAGTAAAACTTAGATGTCTCCGTCCTCCTTTTTCTGCAGCCATATGGTAATCTTACCTATACTGTATAACCAAGTTTCCCCATTGGGCAGCCCTGCTGTAAAGGAAGTAGAACCCCGATGTCTCAATCCGTCCTTCTTTTTCTGGAGCCTACTACGGTATACTGTATAGTAAAGTTTCCTATTTAAAAGCATGATATCCAGATATGCACGTTGGACCTGACAGTCGAACTGGGTGGTGCAAGACTAAAAGGTTCGTCTAGGGCAGACATGGACAACTCCGGTCCCTGAGGGCCGGAATCCAATCTGGTTTTCAGGATTTTCCCAATGAATATGCATTGAAAGCAGTGCATGCAACTAGATCTCATGCATATTCATTGGGGAAATCCTGAAAACCCAATTGGATTCCAGCCCTCGAGGACCAGAGTTGCCCATGACTGGTCTAGGGCCACTAGGGTTCTAGAACCCCAGATATAGGTAAATGAGAGGTTTGCAAAAATGCACATTTTCTGTGGATAAAACTTCATACTGATGATCCTAGTAGCCAAACAAATTCAAAGAGCCTTTTTTTTTTTTTTTTGCTTCGATTACATCTGTCTAAGCAAGGCAACTGTCTACTTTGCATAATGATTGACCTGGCGCTGCCTCTTTTTCACTACTGATGATTATCATTTCTTTATTGCATGTGTATTGGAGATAGTCCCTACATGGTGGAATTTTACACTTCTGTTAACCCTTTCAGGACCATAAGGATCGTAGGCCAATTTTTGTGGTTTTGATGACATTTTTATGGTAAAAAGGGCTTGCAGATGCCAAAAAATTGATTTTTTTGTGTGAAATATCATTATTTTTATTTAAAAAATCACACTTCTGGCTTATGGACAGTGTGACAAGTGAATCTTCTCGTCAATCTGGCAACGACGCTAATGAATGAATGTCGGAACCAGTTTGTTTACATAAAGGCAGTATCATATGGAATCCGTACATATCAAATTTAGAACTGTAGACTATCCCAATCAAAATTTATAGGATTTTAAAGTTATGGGACAAATATGTCCCTTGGTCCTGAAAGGGTTAAGGCACACATAAAGAACAAGCTAGAGTCTGTGAAACATTGAGCATACAAAGGGGCAGGTTTTACATGCTGAAAAATGCTTTCCGCCCAACACACTAAAGTGTCCAGTAGTAATTTTCCTGCTTGTGTGTATTAAGCACATGTAAACTATTTTATTTTTTTGTAGGGGACATGGCATGGGTGGAGAATAGGCATGTCTGTGGTAACCAGCTAATGCATCCCTCATTACTGTTTGCTAACTGGTTAATAGGGTTAACACCTAAATAGGAGGCAACATGTTCTACATGTACTATGTTTTGTTGCAAATCCTGTGTTCTAATTGTCAAAGTAGCATGAGATCTGCTTACTTTCTTTTTTAAGCCCACATTGGGAATGTCATAAGAATGTCCTTAGCATACAGGAAAATACCATGTTATGTTTACGTTGTTCAGGTTTTCTATTCTGCCTTACCTTTTCAGTACAATTGGTTGGGGAAGTTACAATGGACAGTTTCACACAGACATTCAATAGAGTTGCTAGTACAAGTAGATCAGTACAGGTATTAATTCAATTAGGTCATAGTTACAAATACATAATTACAAGTTTAAGTAGGTCATCTTTGGCTCATCGTTATGCCACAGGAGTTGCATTAGACGGTTTAGAAATGAGCGGTTACTTTTGGGTTGGCTCCCTGTCTTGGTACAGAAATGCTTTTAAAAGTTTTCTGAACCTGAGATAATGGCACAAGATTGTAGTGTAAGTGGTAGTTGGTTCCAGCATTTTGCTAGTTGATATTATATGGATAAGGTAATTTGCCTGGTAGACTTTATATTGTTGGATGCTGGGAATTTTAAGTGTAAAAGATTTCTGGTGGAATATCTGTTGGAGGCACCCTGGAGTAGGGTGGCCAATTCTGTTAAGTAGTTGGGAGCATTCCCTCTTAGGATCTTAAAGGCAGTGATGCCTAATTTAAACTTGATCCTTACGGTTATGGGCAGCCAATGTAGTTTTATATAGTGGGTCTGTAGGTGTTCTTATTTCTGTAGTCCGAATACGAGTCTTACTGCTGCTTTTTGAACTAGATGTAGACACAAAAGCAAAGAACTAGTGTTGCATTACAGTAATCCTGTCGATATAGGATTAGGGATTGCACTAAAATTCAGAAAGCGTCTGTTACAAAGTATTGTCTGATGGCTCTTAGCTTTCTCATCACAAAGAAAGATTGTTTTATTATTGATTGTATGTGGCTTTTCATGGATAGGTAGTTATCAATTTCTACTCCTAAGATTTGGGATTATAGTTCTAATGGAAAGTCTGTGTCATCTACTGTAATCCTTGGAGTGTAGCATGGGTCAGTTAAGGGTCCTAGCCAAAGGAATTTGGTTTTGTTCTTATTTAGCCTGAGGCGATGTTCTTATTTAGTTTGAGGTCCAGTTTTCTCTGATGTGGACACATTTTTTGACAGTGGTGTGGGTGTGGCTAATGCAGCCGTTACAGGTAGCATGATTGCTATGTTGTCTGCATAGGTGAAATGTTTATTCGTGCGAGATCTAGGTTGGCTCCCAAGGACTGCATTAGAAAGTTGAATACTGATGGTAAAAGTGAGGATCCTCGAGGGCCCCTTCTGGGAGAGTGCCAGATGTTGGAAAGTGCACCATCTTTACGTACAGAATATCTTGGTGAAAGGGCCCCATGGTTACTACTACTATTTATCACTTATATAACGCTGAAAGGCATATGCAGTGACATTTTGACATTTATAGATTAGTCCTTGCTCAGAAGAGCTTACAATCTAACTTGGACAGACAGACATGACCTATAGGACTGGGGATGCAGAACCCAAGGTGAGAGGAATTAGGAGTTGAAAGTGCTCTTAAAGAGATGGGCTTTTAACTGGTTGGTTAAAAAGTGTCGTCGGGGAGAATCAAGGCACTCGCACTGCATCAGGATTAGTTTGCTGCAAACCCTCCCCCGATCAGTTCAACATATTTTATTCAGTAGTACATAAAATTAACCCATCTTGTCTGTCTATCTATCTCAAGTGCATATGTTCTATCTGCTGCCCTTGAAGATGTTTCAATGTAGTGGTTGATATTGTGAGAATTGTATCTATGCTATGAATGTTCTACAGCTCAATAGGATGTTTTTTTTGGATTGAGCTGACACTGTGTAGTAGTGTTGTTTTATGAATATCCTACTGTGCTGCTTTATATGAAAGGGGAAGAGTGTGGTACAGTGGGTTAAAGCTACTGGGCAAGTCACTTAATCCCCCCCCCCTATTGCCCCACTGGGACAGACTAAACTAAACTAAACCTTAGGCTTCTTCTCTATAACAGTAGAGCTCAGCACAGTTTACAAGAAATTAGAAAGGAGAACAGATACAATATGGATTTGGAATAGTATGGAGAGGAGCGGAATTTACAACCTTGAAAATAGCTAAGGGGTCTTTTTATAAAGGCGCGGTAGCGGTTTAACGTGCGGAATACCGTGCGTTAAACCGCCTGCCGTGCTAGTACCTAACGCCTCCATTGACGAGGCGTTAGGGTTATAGGCTGCCGCGGGGGTTAGCGCGTGATGACATGTCCCCCATAGCGCGCCTTGATAAAAGGAGCCCTAAGTTTTCAGATGTTTTTGAAATGGTCGGAAAGAGCCCAGATCGCGCAGTTGAATAGGAAAATTATTCCACAGCTCAGTAATTTTGAAAAGTAGAAACTTCCCTAGTTTGCCTTTCAACGTCCTGAATAAATTCATGTAAAACTGTTCCGAGCTCCCCTGGGAGAACGGTATAGAAAATTGAGTAAATAAATAACATGGTAATATAGTAATGCTTTTATGATATGATTTCCTTTTTTCAAGTCCACCTCACTGTGGGGGTCTTTTTTACTAAGACGTGCTAAATGCTAACATGTCCATAGAATATAATGGGTGCGATAGCATTTAGCACGTGCTAAATCGACCAGCGCACCTTAGGAAAAGACCCCCTGTATTACACTAACATTTGGCCACTTTATTATTGTTATGCAATTTTCCCTACAATATAAGTTGCCTATGCCAAGTTACATCTGCTGTACACCTTTGATGAATCTCCTTATAAAATCAATCAAGTAAAGATTTAAAATCTGCTTCAAAAGATGGTTGGATAGTTAACTTTTCAGCAATCTATATATATAAAATCGGATGTATGTATGTATGTGCCGCGATCACGCAAAAACGGGGTGATATGTTCTGGGGGTCTCGCGGCCCACCTGCACACGTGGGCGGAGCTACAAACAGAAAATCAGATTTCACCCATTCATGTCAATGGAAAAAATGTAAAAAGCTGCCATTCTCACAGTAATTCAAAAACGGCTTGACCGATTTGAACGAAACTTGGTATGCAGATCCCTCACTACCTGGGGTGATATGTTCTGGGGGTCTCGCGGCCCACCTGCACACGTGGGCGGAGCTACAAACTGAAAATCAGATTTCACCCATTCATGTCAATGGAAAAAATGTAAAAAGCTGCCAACGCAAAACCGGCTTGCCCGATTTGAACGAAACTTGGTATGCAGATCCCTCACTACCTGGGGTGATATGTTCTGGGGGTCTCGCGGCCCACCTGCACACGTGGGCGGAGCTACAAACTGAAAATCAGATTTCACCCATTCATGTCAATGGAAAAAATGTAAAAAGCTGCCAACGCAAAACCGGCTTGCCCGATTTGAACGAAACTTGGTATGCAGATCCCTCACTACCTGGGGTGATATGTTCTGGGGGTCTCGCGGCCCACCTGCACACGTGGGCGGAGCTACAAACTGAAAATCAGATTTCACCCATTCATGTCAATGGAAAAAATGTAAAAAGCTGCCTTTCTCACAGTAATTCAAAAACGGCTTGACCGATTTGAACGAAACTTGGTATGCAGATCCCTCACTACCTGGGGTGATATGTTCTGGGGGTCTCGCGGCCCACAACTCTATGTTGCTTGGTCAGGGCTGGGTTCACCCAAGAATTTATATGTTCTTGCTCCAGGAGGTGAAACTAAAAATGTTGTTTATAATCACGTTTTGAGTTAGTTGTATTGTATTCATTTTGTCTAATATTTCACATTATAATTTGAATATTGTACTTTTTATTAAGTTGTAAAAAAATAATTTCATTCACCACTATAAAGTATCTTTATTTGAATCAATTTACAGTGTTATTGCTATAATTAAATACCCGTGCAACGCCGGGGCATCAGCTAGTTAATATATACAATTGATTTCATCAGCATGATGGCTCTGAGAACTAGATCTGCAGGTGTTTACTTCTGAGCAGCAAGGAGAGTATACATATGAAAATAAAGACAGCAATAGAAAGTTTCACCGGTTCTGCAGTTTTTAGTCTCTTGGCTTGTAAAGGATCTGGACCATTTGTGATAGCAAAAGAAAACAAACATTCTGCTGGAAAATGTTAGCCTCCAATGGTCAGTGTTTTGTTTTTTCTTTAAAGTGCTGATTGCCCAGGGCTGATTTAGACCCAGATATTCAGTCTAGGCCATATCATTGAGTATCCAGATCTTTGGAGGGCCCCAGAAGTTATCCAGTACTGCTAATATTCAGTGCTGGTACCTAGACAATGATCATGGCATAATAAGGACTGCCTTTTATATGGTCCCACTTGCTCTGTTAATTACATAAATAAAAATGTGTATATACCCCCAAATTCTATGTAGGTTACCCAGATTTGGGTGAGGTTCCCAGATCTGAATGGAAACTAATTAATGAAATACTTTTAAAACCAATAGGAGGAAAAAAATTTTCACTTGGAGAATAGTTAAGCTCTGGAACACGTTGCCTGAGCTTGTGATAAGAGCGGATAGTGTAGCTAGTTTTAAGAATGGGTTGGACAATTCCCTGGAGGAAAAGTCCATAGTCTGTTATTGAGAAAGACATGGGGGCAGCCACTGCTTGCCCTGGATCGGTAGCATGGAATATTGATACTCTTTGGGTTTTGGCCAGATACTAGTGACTTGGATTGACCACCGTGAGAACGGGCTACTAGGCTTGATGGACCTTTGGTCTGACCCAGTAAGGCTATTCTTATGTTCTTAATCAAGAATTGATGTTAACTGCCTTATGGGTGGATCTGTCTATACACTATTCTATACTACTGGGCACCTATATTGTCTCGCATGGGCAGATCAGGAGCATTCCCAAAATTTAGGTGCAGTGTTAATGGATTACGGTCATTTACACATTCAGTTTCCATTTGTTGCATGCTAGCATTTACACCAGGTTTTAGTAGGCATAAGTCCTCATTTCCGAAGCTGATCATAAAAATCCTATAAAGGTTGCTTGGTGCTAAGCCACCTTTATAGAACTGGTGTTAGGCACGGATCATAATGGTGCCTAGCTTTGCAAAAATAATAGAAGCATTGCTGAAGAAAAGGATATTGAATTTCCTAGAGATCTGAGGCAACATGGTTTTACAAAATGTAAATCGTGCCAAACAAATCTGATTGAATTCTTTGATTGGGTGATCAGAGAATTGGATTGAAGACGTGCACTAGATGTAATTTACTTAGATTTCAGCAAAGCATTTGACATGGTTCCTCATAGGAAGCTCTTGAATAAACTTGATGGACTGAAGTTAGGGCCCAAAGTGGTGAACTGGATTAGAATCTGGTTGATGGACAGATTCCAGAGGGTGGCGATTAATGGAATTCACTCGGATGAAGAAAAGGTGAGTAGTGGAGTGCCTCAGGGTTTGGGGCTGGGACTGATTCTGTTCAGTACATTTGTGAATGACATCCCCGAAGAGTTAGAAGGCAAGTTTTCCCTTTTTTGTTGATGATACCAAGATTTGTAACAGCGTGGACACCTTGCAGGGAGTTGAAAACATCAAAAGTTACTACTACTATTAAATATTTCTATAGCACTATCAGATGTATGCAGCACTGTATAGAATGAAGGAGACTGTAAGCTCCAAGAATGGTCTAATGTTTGGCAACTAAAATTCAATGTGAAGAGGTGCAGAATAATGCATTTGGGGAGTAGAAATCCAAGAGAGATGTATGTGCTGTGAGGGAAGAGGCTGATATGCACAGTTGGAGAAAGGAACCTTAGGGTGATAGTGTCTGAGGATCTGAAGGCAGCAAAACAGTGTGAGAAGGTGGTGGCTGTAGCCATAACAATGCTAGGCTTTTATAGAGAGAGGCATAACCAGCAGAAGAAAGGAGGTCTTGATACCCTTATGTAAATCTTGGGGAAGCTCCTCTAGGAGTACAGTGGTGCCTCACACAATGAACTTAATTGGTTCCAGGAGCAAGTTTGTTATGCGAAAAGTTCGTTATGTGAAACGCGTTTTCCCATAACAATACATGTTAAAAAAAATAATTCGTTCTGTAGCATAAAATATGCTAAGATGACATAAAAAAAGATAAATTTTTTGTTATTATTTTTATTTAGATACATCTAAAAACATACCGTATTTGCCGGCGTATAAGACGACTTTTCAGTACCTTAAAATCCTCCCCAAAGTCGGGGGTCGTCTTATACGCCGGGTACTGTTTACATGCCCTTACTTTACATGCCCTAACATCTCCTTCTTTACCTCCTTACGGTGCTTACGGTAAGTCCTCCTGGCCCTGGCGAACCCCCCCCCCTAGTTGTTCGGGCCAGGAGGGAGCCTAAATCCTCCTGGCCACGGCGACCCCCTAACCCCACCCCACACTACATTACGGGCAGGAGGGATCCCAGGCCCTCCTGCCCTTGACGCAAACCCCCCTCCCCCCAACGACCGCCCCCCCCAAGAACCTCCGACCGCCCCCCCAGCCGACCCGCGACCCCCCTGGCCGACCCCCACCCCCCTTCCCTGTACCTTTCTGTAGTTGGCCGGACAGACGGGAGCCAAACCCGCCTGTCCGGCAGGCAGCCAACGACGGAATGAGGCCGGATTGGCCCATCCGTCCCAAAGCTCCGCCTACTGGTGGGGCCTAAGGCGCCTGGGCCAATCAGAATAGGCCCGGGAGCCTTAGGTCCCTCCTGGGGGCAGGGCCTGAGGCACATGGTCGGGTTGGGCCCATGTGCTTCAGGCCCCGCCCCCAGGAGGGACCTAAGGCTCCCGGGCCTATTCTGATTGGCCCAGGCGCCTTAGGCCCCACCAGTAGGCGGAGCTTTGGGACGGATGGGCCAATCCGGCCTCATTCCGTCGTTGGCTGCCTGCCGGACAGGCGGGTTTGGCTCCCGTCTGTCTGTCCGGCCAACTACAGAAAGGTACGGGGAAGGGGGGTAGGGGTCGGCCAGGGGGGTCGCGGGTCGGCTGGGGGGGCGGTCGGAGGTTCTTGGGGGGGCGGTCGTTGGGGGGAAGGGGGTTTGCGTCGAGGGCAGGAGGGCCTGGGATCCCTCCTGCCCGTAATGTAGTGCAGGGTGGGGTTAGGGGGTCGCCGTGGCCAGGAGGACTTGGGCTCCCTCCTGGCCCGATATTGTGTGGGGAGTTGGGGAATCGGCGGGGCAAGAGGGCTTGGGCTCCTTTTTGCCCCGATCGTGTCGGGGAGTCGGGGGGGGCAAGAGGGAGCCAGGCGGAGAGAGGGCAGTTAAGCGCAGTGCCTGCGCGGAAGGATGCAGCTCGGGCGACTTCGTTGTGTGAAACGAAGTTCGTTGTACGGATCAAGACATAAAGTTCGTTGTGCGCAGCGTTCGCTGTGCGAGGCGTCCGTTATGCGAGGCACCACTGTACTGTGTTCTGTGTCTGGCTAAGGATATAAAGACTTGAAGTGGTCCAGAGGAAGGTGACGAAAATGGGGGTGGGGGCAGGAGGGAGAGGGCATCTCTTCTGCCGGTCAACTTCAGAGGGGGATGGGTTCCTTACTTCGGCCACTAAACTGATCGCGGCATGGAGATTCCCTTGCTGCAATCGGCTCAGCGGCTGCATCTATTTGAAATGTAGACCAGCATTTTGCCAAGTCAGTCCAAGCAGTGATGGCACCCTATCCAAGTGTGGCCCCTATTCCAAAGACCTGCTTTTTGTGTTATATGGACATAGTAGAAAGAATCATTTAACACTGTCTACTAAGAGAGTGCCAAAGCACAGAGCTTTTACAAATATAGTAGACTAAAATTTATTACGAATATAGTAGTTAAAATTAAATGCTAAGAAATGCAAGAGCATGCATTTGGGCTGCAAAAACCAGAGGGAACGGTACAGTTTAGGGAGTGAAGAACCTTTATGCCCCAACTGAAGAGCGGGATTGGGTGTGATTGTATGTGATGATCTTAGGTGGCCCAAGGTGATGGCGAAAGCTAGAAGGATGCTAGGATGCATAGGGAAAGGTATGGCCAGTAGGAAAAAGGAGGTATTGACTCTGGTGAGACCTCATTTAGAATATTGTGTATTATTCTGGAGGCTGCACCTTCAAAAATATATATAAAAATGATGGAGTCGGTCCAGAGGAAGGCTACTAAAATGGTGCATGGTGTTTGTCATAAGGTATATGGGAACAAACTTAAAAATTTCAATCTGTATACTTTAGAGGAAATGCGGGAGAGGGGAGATTTGATAGAGACATTTAAATACTGTAATGCCAAGTTCGTTAGGTATCATTAAGAAGGGTATCACGACCAGGACGAGGGAAGTCATCATGCCGCTGTATCGTGCAATGGTGCGGCCGCATCTGGAGTACTGTGTCCAGTACTGGTCGCCGCACCTCAAGAAGGACATGGCGGTACTAGAGGGAGTACAGAGAAGAGCGACTAAACTGATAAAGGGAATGGAAAATCTCCCATATACCGACAGATTAAAGCAGCTAGGACTTTTCTCCCTGGAAAAGCGGAGACTTAGAGGAGACATGATAGAAACCTTCAAGATCCTGAAAGGCATAGAAAAAGTAGACAGGGACAAATTTTTCAAATTAAGGGGCACCACAAGTACAAGGGGGCACTCGGAGAAACTGAAAGGGGACAGGTTTAGAACAAACGCTAGGAAGTTCTTCTTCACTTGGAGGGTGGTGGATACATGGAACGCGCTTCCAGAGGCTGTGGTAGACAGGAACACATTAAATGGTTTCAAAGAAGGTTTGGATAGATTCCTAGAAGAAAAAGGGATTGAAGGGTATAGATAGATATATACCACTGCTCAGGCAATGGGCTTGATGGGCCACCGCGGGAGCGGACCGCTGAGCAGGATGGACCTCTGGTCTGCCTCAGCGGAGGCAACTTCTTATGTTCTTATGTTCTTAGCACTTCACGGCACACAAAGAGACATACATAAGGTAATGCTTATTATACTAATTTAATCGTTACATAAATTGCATAGAAGTAATGTACAAAACACAAATGATTTAGAAAAACTTCACCATGACTGCAGCAACACCGCTCTTCATGGCCGGGAAATTCCCCCTTTTCAAACAGCCGATGATCCGGGACTGGCAACTGAGCTTCAATGCCAAGAAATGCAAAGTGTTGCACCTTGGCAGTCAAAATCCATGCGAGACTTACACCCTAAATGGCGAGATCCTAGCAAGGACTGTTGCAGAACGGGACTTGGGGGTAATCATCAGTGAAGACATGAAGACTGCCAATCAAGTGGAGCGGGCTTCATCTAAGGCTAGGCAGATCATAGGATGTATACGTAGGAGTTTTGTCAGCCGCAAGCCTGAAGTCATTATGCCATTGTATAGATCCATGGTGAGGCCTCATCTGGAATACTGCGTACAATTCTGGAGGCCTCATTACCGCAAGGATGTACTGAGGCTTGAGTCAGCCCAGCGAATGGCCACCCGGATGGTCTCGGGACTCAAGGATCTCCCGTATGAGGAACGGCTGGATAAATTACGGCTATACTCACTCGAGGAACGCAGAGAGAGGGGAGACATGATCGAGACGTTCAAATACCTCACGGGCCGTATCGAGGTAGAAGAAGATATCTTCTTTTTCAAAGGTCCGACGGCGACAAGATCACATCCATGGAAAATCAGGGGCGGGAAATTGCACGGCGACACCAGGAAATACTTTTTCACCGAAAGAGTGGTTGATAGCTGGAATAGACTTCCACTTCAGGTGATCGAGGCAAGCAGCGTGCCTGATTTTAAGAAGAAATGGGATCGTCACGTGGGATCTCTGCACAGAGATAAATAGGGGAGGGTCATTGGGGTGGGCAGACTAGATGGGCCACGGCCCTTATCTGCTGTCTTTTTCTATGTTTCTATGACAGTCATGGGACTCTCCATTTTCTGCGCGCAGATGGATTCCGAGGAAAGTCGCATTATTGGCTACTTGACAAACTATCATATCTCACTCTGTGTTTCTGCAGTAAAAAGCAGGCTGAGTCATCACACTTTAAGATAAGATTCCAGACTCCATGAAGTATCTTGAGATTCATTGTTCAGTGCTCATGCTGTTTCTCATGTACACCAAGCCAGCTTATGGAAATGGCTGCACATTCCACCCTTGAATTCGTACTGAGGTAGTGGTTCAGTGTACCAGGTGAAGCCACAATTCAAAAAGGTTAGTTTAATTGATAAGGAAGGTATGGCACTTGCAGGAATGGTAGATGGGATTAATCTCTGGCTTCTTTGTCCTATTCAAGTGTGCATGGGCATTTAGGGTCTATCTGCATCAACATTCCAGAATCAGATTGATATAATGTTCCATAGGCCTCTGCTCTCATTGGTTAGGCCAACCGAAAATGCTGGCTGTATTCTTTGAAATGAAGGCAAGCTTGCGGTACCCTTCTATATGGCATTCACTTCCGCAACAGCCAGATTGCCCTTCGCAGATGCCTTTCTTACCTCCAACATTATATGAGCACATCCCCTTGCCCTGCACAATCTCCAAGCTATGAAGATAAAAAGTTCCCATTATGAGTTCAGACCTCTGTCTTAGGATGTACAGTTATCTGGGCGGGGAAACCCAATATGCTCCATCTTACCCGTCTTTGAGTGAATGAACAGTGCATAAGGGATGCAGGAAGCTTTCCCAGGAGGTTCGGGCTTAAAGGTACCAAGATGCCATGAGATGAGAGTATGGGATATGAGATCATATGGTATGTAATGCAATAGGCCATGCCAAATCAATCAAATTAGAACCCAATTAGCCAAATTAGCAAAATTTGTACAATAATTAAGATAACAATAGAGTGAATTAAAATATTAAAGACCTAATTTGCAGTAGGCGAATACCCAAAGAAAAGTTCCCAAACTGAGACATGAGTGTCTCAAAGTAAATTTGCAACAGTTTGTGAAATCTGTCCATTTTCAAAAGTGATGGTATGATTCCCTTCTTAAGTTGTTCAATGTAAGCATGGAGTTCTGTAAAATTCAGCAGCTTGTAGAGTGTTTCGTTACCCATACCAAGAGGGAGTGGATGCACAGCATATGAAATGAATGACTACACCATGTATTTTTTAGTTACAGCAAAGCGTTGAAAAAACTAAAGTGTCCAGCTCTGAGGTGATGCAGCATGTGTGAGGAAGTAGAGAAGTAGGAGATCTTTGCAGTCAGGGTGCAGGATGATGAATTAGTCCAGTAGGAGCTGACAGTCTCTTTAAACTGATGAGGTGCATACTTGGGATGAAATGGTGTCTGTGCATACAGGGAGGGATACACTGGCTTGAAAGGAGTCCGGTTATCGTCCAGTGGCAGTGAGGTGATCCAAAGAAGAAATAGAAAAAGAGAGAGAGAGATCAGGTTTCCTGTACTGAATGTGGCAACATGTGACAATATTAATGCATTTAAACTGGTATAGGTATGGCAAAAGAGAGAGACAACGTATTCAGACACTTAATGTACTTAATCCAAAAAAAGATATTTTTTGTTTGCTGCACACAACTATTATTGTACTTCAGAGAGACCATAATTATGTACTGATTGTATTGCATAAAAACTTGTGTCAGAAATATGTGCTGAACTGATCATATCTAGTGAGCACCATGGAATAAACACTGTATAAAACCTTTTCTTAATAATATAACCCCTAACTAAGCTACACTTAGGCTATGAAAACTATAAAAAGTAGGAAATGGCCAATGTTATGTATCCTGGGGTACCCCTCAAACTAAAACAAACAAAACCACATGGCACAGACAAAATAGAAAATACAAAGTTCTAGTAGGCTTGAAACTGTTCTTCCATCCGTCAGGTCTGAACTTAAATCTGCAAATAAACACACTGTTATAACAAACAAACATGCACACATGAGCAAAGTATATTTACAGCATAACCATCTCATATTCAGAAAAGGCATAACACTAATGTCTCCTTGGAGCATCTCTATCTCTGCAGTGGTAAAGAGGATCCTTGGAGTACATGAAAAATATCTCTATGTCAAAACTGGTCTGGGAGATAGAGCGAAGTATGCATTCTAACTGGCTGCTAAGAAAAAGAAGAAACATTTTAAATCAACACCACCCTCAAGGTCACTTAGAGCAAACTTTGTCCATTTTCCATTGAAGCCGACCTGGACCACAAGTCTGCCACCTGGGTCCCACTGCACTCTGAGAAGTAGGCACTGCTGTAGAGAGGTCAGGTTCAGACTAGATGGCATCTTCTGTTGTCTTCACTGTTGTGTCCTGGCATTTAGAGGCAAGAGGCAAATTCCAAAAATCATTAGACATGTCTAGGACAAAGAAAAATGCACATTTGGGGTTAAATTTCAGACTAAGAGACTACCGCTGGTACCACAGACTTTGAAACCTTATTTAGGCCCGAGAGTCTATAGTGAGCCTACTAGAGCCCAAGCTGGAGAGCCACCTGCTGTAGAGATAAGTCCACTCAGACCCCTCTCCTCCATCTTAGGCACCCAGTTCTGTTGCTGGAGGAAGTACTGGGTGCTGTGTTTGTGGTTGAGGATCTTCATTCTCTAACAAAATTTCAGTGTGTATTTTCCCACGATCTATAATAATAATAATAACTTTATTCTTATATACCGCCAACAATCTTGCGACTTCTAGGCGGTTTACAATGAAGAGAAACTGTACAGACAGCGAATTAGAGTATAGCATTGAACATCTAGTGATAGTAACAGGAGAGTTACAGGGCTGTGTATTACATGGTTTCACAATGAGTAGCATTATACAGTCGACGATATTCAGAGCATAAGTAGGAGAAGAGAAAGGAGATTGCGCTTTGAGTTACAAAGGTGCAAGGCTGCGAAGGTGAAAAAGATAACATAAGATGTTGATGAGAAGTAAGACAGTTATTTAGCTTCGGCGGAGCTTCCTAGGATTGCGCTGGCGGATGTGGCCCGGTTGGATCGTCCCCTTACGTTGATCGAGGCTCGGGGTGCTCTGCGCTCAATGAAACTAGGCAAGTCGCCTGGGATGGACGGCTTTACAGTTCGCTATTATAAGCGGTTTCAGGATTTGTTGTTACCTCCCCTGCTTGGCTTTCTTAATTCTATGGAGGGTGACTGTGCGCTTCCGTTTTTTATGCGCTTGGCTGGAGTTACAGTATTAGCTAAGGAGGGGAAGGATCCCCTGCAATGTGCATCCTATCGACCGATATCTTTGTTGGGGGTGGATACGAAGATCTTTACGCGGATTTTAGCGGACAGACTGATGAGCTGGATTCCTAGATTGATACATCCTGATCAATCGGGCTTTGTGGTGGGGAGACAGGTGGGGGATAATACGCGGCGGGTTTGTAATTTGTTCGAGAGGGCTAGGGGTGGTGGTCGGGAAGCGGTATTCTTGTCGGTCGACGCCGAAAAAGCTTTTGACAGGGTTTCCTGGCCTTTTTTGTTTCGGGTTTTGGATTCTGTTGATGAGAAGTAAGTTGTTAAGTTGGTACATTTGAACGAAGGACGGGCACCAGTGGGAAAAACTGGTAACAATTAAAGATAGAAATTTTGGCAGAAGAGGGTAGACGGACTCCTTGGGATGGGAGGAGGCTCCGATTTTAGGGGAGAAGTCTAGATCTAGCTTCTCTTGTGCCCATACTGAAACATCTGCAGCCTCTGATCATGCTGCTGCGCTGGCATGCTACACTGCGTGGCTAACTGCGCATGAATTAACCTCATGAATTGGAATTCTTGTACTCTGCCATAATGCAAGACCAGCCACATTAACTATTTATTTGTCTGTATTCTCACTCGTGCTGGCAGTAGTTTCTACAATGTCTTTTATTTGTTCCTTTTCTACAAGGATAGACACACACTTTGAAGCTCTGCCATTTGTACCCTGAATCTCACAAATTTCCACATTTTTCTTATCTCCAGTAGGAGGCGCTCTATTTGTAAAACTGATTCCAGCCCCTGTATCAATCAAAGCTAATTTATCCTGACCCTCTATGATAGTATTAATATCTATGGTCCAATATCAAAGGTGCCACATACCTCAAGCTGAATTCTGAGTCTGACTTTGTTTAATTTTCCATCTGTCCAGGGTTGCAGGAGTAAGAAATTTCTAAATCATACTTTGGCATCTCAGGCAGCTCTTCATGACAACGAATTCCAAATATTGCTGCTTACTATCCATTCCTATGGCCATTTTAGAAGACCTATCTTTTTTCTAAATATTTGACTGTTTAATGAATCATCTTATTTCATATAACATGTTTACTTTTATAACTTTTTGTAAACCGCGTTGAACTTCTGGTTACGCGGTCAATAAGCACAATGTTATGTTATGACTTCATTCCCTTATCCTGCGTCTCCAGAAGTGAGTCCACAGGTAAGTGAAAGGAGTCCGGCAGGGCTGTGAAGGTTTGAGTCACCTTGGTATTTGGACACAGAGAGTCAAGACATCCCTTAGCCCATTTGATTCCTAGAAAAATTACAGTTTGGTCTGGACCCTGTATCTTATTCGAGTTAATCTCCCACCCCCTTTTTCGTAATGTATCAACTACCTCTGACAATCCCAATGCCACTGATTCTTTGTCCGCCACCTGTATAAGAATATCATCAATGTAATGTGATAGCTGCACTCCTTGTGGACATTCATCCAGATGTTCTGCAATAATCCTATGGCAGAATGTGAATCTATGTAAATATCCCTGGGGAAGCCTAGTGAAGGTATATTGCCTGCCTTGCCAGGTAAATGCAAACTGAGCCTGGCATTGTTCTCGTATAGGAATGGTGAAAAAAGCATTCCCCAAGTCAGTTACAGCATATCACTCCCCATCCCTGCCTTGAATTTACTTTAACAATGTTACCACATCTGAGACTGCAGCACTCAAAGGAGGTGTATTTTTGTTCAATTCCCTGTAATCCACGGTCATTCTCCATGACACATCTGATTTCCTCACAGGCCATACCGGATTGTTAAAGGGTGTCATAATAGTCCTTATCACCCCAGCCTTCATCAAGTCCTGTATGGTCTGAGTAATTTCCTCTTGCCTCCCAGGTATTCGATACTGTTTTAGGCTAATAACCTTATCCACTATGGGAACCTCAATTGGGTCAAGTAATTTTCCTACCAAAATTTCTTTTATAACTATATATAGTTTTTTCCCAAAACTATAGGTTCCATCTGTCAAGTGTAATGTTAATCCTTTTAATATGTCAATCCCAATTATGTATGTGGGGATTTCAGTAATCATCACCGTATATTCCTTAGCAGGCAATTTTCCTCCCCAATCCAGATATATTAATTTTAGGACCTTTAAATTTCTTGGGGTTACCATAAATTATAGAAGCCTCTGCCCCAGTGTCCACTAGAGCCTAGACTTGTTGTTCCCCCCTTTTCTAACATATGGTAACATTAATATGTGGTGTTTGCTCCAGTTTCGCCCAGGCTCTAACTGAGGGTTGACCCGTTTGTCAATTTTCATCATCCCACCACTTCCAAGTGGATAAGTCGGGATAAATCCCTGTTTCCCCGACTACTGGAGGAGCACTCGGTTTAATTTCCTTGTCCTTACCTTTTTCCCATGGCCAAGCCTCTCTTTCTTGCTCCAATTGCCTCTTGATGATTCTTCCCAATCTTCTAGATTAGAATTGCAAAGATCTCTACACCTTTAGTTAAACAGGCTATTTCTAAGGTCTGACTCATGCAAACTCTCAGAACCTTGAAATGCGTTGAATGCCAGAAAGGATGGGGTAAATCCATTAGTATGAAAAATACACCTGAAATAAAACCTTTTTTTTTTTTTCTGGCTCCTCTTACTCTCCACATTTTTTTTTTTTTTTTTTTAAAGTGTACAAACTACTTTAACTTTTTAGTACAAGAAACCTATTTGTCTGGTCATGGAATGATATCCTAAATTATTTATTCTACTATTGTATTTTCTTAATTCTGGAGAGCCAGTACTGAGCCAGTCCCGCATCTACTACAACAATATTTCTATCCAGCTAAATTAGCACACTATAGGCTCACATAGAGTAAAAAGTGTTCTTGCTGAGCTACAGAAGCTCTAAGTAAGACCATTTAGGGCTAGATTCACTAACCCTCCTGTCCGCGTGTGATTGGAGGCAGGCCGACCGATTCGCCAACCATCTGCATGTAAATGGAGTGATCGGAGGCACACCCCCAACCGTCTTCGCAGATCGCTAAAGCCTTGACAGTAGTGACAGGAGAAACAGCCTCCTGTCACTACTGTCATGGCTTCTGCCAGCTTAAAAATTTTTTTTTTAATCGGGCAGATATTTTGCATGTATTACACATGTGAAATAACTACTCGGTTAAAATACCCCCCCCCCCCCGAAGTGCCTCCTCCCTCCCCAAACCCCTAAAAAATGCCCCGTGTGCCGATGCCTCGCCGAACACAAGGCAGGAGGGATGCTATCTCTCTCCTGCCATTGCAAAAGCCACCTGGCCGAGCCTGGCCCACCTCCCTACCTGTAGTAGGCTATCCAGCTGGCTGAGCCCACCCCCTCCCCCTTACTTGGGCTAGGCATGTGGGATTTCTTAGAGAGAGGAAGAGATAATGGTTATTGGGGATGGGCAGACTGGATTGGCCATTTGGCCTTTATCTGCCATCATGTGTCTGTTTCTATAACCATAAAGCTCTATGACATCACAATGCAGGTGTAAAGAGCCTTAACCAATAAGGAGAGGAGGAGATAGTGGATGGGCCATTTGGTCTTTAACTGCCATCATATTTCTATGTTTCTGCTAAAGAAGTGGGAGGAAAATGCCAAAGCACGGAGCTGTTATAAATGCCAGTGCAGCATATTTCGGTATTCAGCGCCTTTCCTACACCGATTCACTGAATACTAATCGGTGAAAGCTGAGCCAATTAGTGATTTAATTATAGAGTTAAGTATTTCAAGTAGATGCTCCAGGTTTATAACTGTACAGGAATATCATTTTTCTTCATTGCATGCTTTCACAGTGTTCTACAATGACTGAAACGGTGTATATCCAGAATGATCACAGGCAATTATTTGCATTGCCTCATGAGTTTTTTCTTATGCTAGATAACTAATTGTTCTCGCAGATGTATTTTATAGGTAGCAATAAGTAACATCAGTATTTGCTTCCCTCAATCGTAGTAGAGTTCTCATGGATATTATACCGTGGTCCATTTTCTAAGCTTTTGTTTCTGGTAATATTGGTGGTTCTATCCAAATGAAGCCTATATTTAACTCCACATTATGTGTTGATGGGTGAATAATACATCCCCAGTGTTGATTATACCATGCCATTTGAGTCCATATAGTTAGTATGAAAGTATAACTGTGAGTCTGAAAATTAACCACATATGTTACAAATTAATATTCTTTTAAACAATATAAGTTGAAATAGAGTAAAACTATAAATTTTCCTAATAGTGGGTATTTATAGAAAACCATACCAGAATATATACAGTATGTATTTAGTGCATTCAAAACACAGGCCAGCACTGTCTCTTTGCATCTCCCCATATCTTTGAATTCTGTTTCCTTCGGTACAAGGTGAGGGAGGGAGGAAAAGCAATTGTCCTATCTAGTCTCCCTGGCTAGTAGTTGTTCCAGGGATGTTGTAAAAGTACTCGCTACCAAAGACATTTTAGACTGCTTTGCATATATACCACCTTGCTCCTGTTGCAAGAGCTTCAATTTAAGATCCTTCACAGGGCTTACTTTACTAAATGTAAGGAGGCCCAGGCCGGACTGTGGTCAGGGGCAGAATGTGAAAAACGCAAAGCTGTAATGTTGATTGAATGCTTGTCTTTGGGACCATTCTGGAATGGGGTTCTGCATATTATAGTTGCTTCTTTAGGATGACTTGATACAATGGTCTTATGACATTCTGATTATGGGTAATCCAACTAAAATGGAACATCAAAGAGCTGTCTGTAATGCAAAGTAAATTTATTTCAATTGCCTTATTGCTAGCAAAGAGGGGAGTTCTACGCCAGTGGGTGGTTGAGTCACCTCCTCCTTTAGCGGCTTGGAAGGCTAGCTTGAAAGAAATGGCTCATTGCGAATTACATAATTACACTGAAGCTTATAAGGGATCAAGAGTGCATATTGGAAACTTTGAGAGCGTTTATCTGTCACAATGCTCTGATGTCACCTTTGTGGACACACGTAAGTGTCTGAGTAGTTTTGTGCATACACTGGGGGGTGAATATGCGGGGTGGGGAGGGCATTAGGGCCATAGAGGGTGGGTATTCATCATATAGAAAATTGTTGTTCATGGATCTCTTACTTGTATTGCATTGTTAGAAGATATTTGTTTTTGATGTCCAAGATGTTGTATTGGTTCTAAAAGCCTTTGTAAGTTCCTTGAAATGTGGTTTTTTTTTGTTCTGCTCTTATCTATGGAGAACTATTCAATAAAAATAGTTTTAAAAACCCAAACCAAAACACAGACCAGGTCCTTGAATAATAAGTATAAGTCCAACTTATTAGTGTTCCAAAGATTTTTTTTTTTAATTGCATATAAAAACTTGCAAAAAACACACATATCACTTTTGAAGAAATAGACCCATCCAATTTGATGAGAAGCATATCCTAAGTTCTCTGACAGACCATCAACTAGAGGGGAGCAACTCAAGACATGGTTGGTCTAAGTTTTTGACCGCATCCTTTTTCAGGGTCAGGTCATGAATATCCACAGAAAATATTTTTTAATTTAGTGTGGCTTCATCTTTACCAAAGTAATTTTGGTTGGGACCAGTATTCTCCTGAACTGGTCTTTTTGAAATATACTAGGACTGAGCTGCTAAATTTGTGTTCCTAGTTTCACTAACTGCTAACTTGGGGCAGCAGTGATGCCTAGTGTAGTTTTCCCTTTTATATATAGAGTAGCTGCTGACTCATCTTCAAAATGCAGGATATCCCTTTAGTGAGCATGTACTGTATAGCTTTTACTATGAAAACTACCCCCCCCCAAAAAAAAAACACCAAAAAACAAACAAACAAAACACAACTTACTTTATGGGATGATGCTTTATGGGCTGATACTTTATGGGATGATACTTTATGGGCTCCAGCTTCAGAAGGACTTTTTATCTATCAATCTAATCTAATCTATCTACAGTGCAGGCAAATCTCTCTCATGCATATTCATTGTGGATATCTTGAAAACCTGGCCTGCCAGTAGATCTTGGGCAGCCCTGAGCTACACTATCCGCTCTGACCACAACCTCTGGCAGTGCGTTACAGAGCTTAACTATTCTGTGAGTGAAAAAATATTGCCTCCTATTGGTTATAAAAGTATTTTCCTATAGCTTTGAGTGTCTCCTAGTCTTTATAATTTTTGAACAGAGTGAAAAATTGATCCACTTGTACCCGTTCTACTCCACTCAGGATTTTGTAGACTTCAATCCTATCTCCCCTTGGCCGTCTCTTTTCAAACTGAAGAGCCCCAACCTTTGTAGTCATTCCTTATGAGAGGAGTTCCATCCTCTTTATCATCTTGGTCGCTCTTCTTTGAACCTTTTCTAGTGCTGCTATATCTTGAGATAAGGAGACCAGAATTAAATGCAATATTCCAAGTCACACCATGGAGCAATACAGGGGCATTATACAGTCTTGTTAACCATCCTTTTTAAAATAATTCCTAGCATCCTGTTTGCTTTTTGGGCCGCTACCACACATTGGGCGGAAGGTTTCATCGTATTGTCTACAATGACACCCAGGTCCTTTTCTTGGGTACTAACCGCCCAATGTAGATCCTAGTATCTGGTAACTGTGATTTGGGTTATTCTTCCCAGTGTGCATCACTTTGCATTTGTCCATATTAAATTTCATCTTCCACTTGGATCCCCAGTCTTCCAATTTCCTAAGGTCTGCCTGTAATTTTTCACAATCTGCATGCTTTTTAACAACTTTGAACAGTTTAGTGTCATCTGCAAATTTAATTACCTCACTCGTTCCAATTTCCATATCATCTATAAATAAGTTAAATAGCACCGGTCCCAGTACAGATCCATGTGGCACTGTCCATACCCTTCTGGCTTTCTACTTCAAGTGTGCATCACTTTGCATTTGTCCATATTAAATTTCATCTTCCACTTGGATACCCAGTCTTCCAATTTCCTAAGGTCTGCCTGTAATTTTTCACAATCTGCATGCGTTTTAACAACTTTGAACAGTTTAGTGTCATCTGCAAATTTAATTACCTCACTCGTTCCAATTTCCATATCATCTATAAATAAGTTAAATAGCACCGGTCCCAGTACAATTGCCTTACTGCCCTCATTTCCAACTCCCCGCCCTACCACCTGTTCAGGAAGTCACTAAAAACCTACCTCTTCGACAAATTCCGCTAACGCTGCCTTCCCCCCTTCCCTGCACCCTCCTGACCTCGATATGCCTCCATGCCCTCCGACTACGCCCCCCCTCCCAAGCCACTATGGCCTCTCTTACTCAATCTCTGTTTTATCTAATTGCCCTGCCTTATCATTGCCTCTCATTTAACATCACCGTAAATGTATCACCGCTATAACATGTAACATCGCTGTATACGCACAGCCTCCTCTTTAGTATATGCCTTTTTACTACTGCTATTCATGTAACATCTCTGTAAATGTAACAACACTATAATATGTATCATCGCTGTAAATGTACAGTCTCTTCTATTGTTAACCGCATTGAACTTCCATGGTATTGCGGTATACAAGAATAAAGTTATTATTATTATTATTACAGATCCATGTGGCACTGTCCATACCCTTCTGGCTTTCTACTTCACCTGTCTATAGAACTGTGCCTGATTTAAATCTATAGCTTCACTAATTTCAACACTTTTATTGATAGTATTAGGCTGACCAAACAGCTTGATATTATCCATATAAGAAGGGAGCGGAGTGAAGTCAGGCTAAAAAAAAATCTATTTATGAGTAGTGGCAATATTCATCCCTTAAATTGGTAATTTATATGTTTAAGAATGCTAAATAGGATCCTAAACTAAATTGATAAAGGTGAGCTTATATAGTATATCTAGATTTTCAGAAAACTTCCTAACATTTTTAATGAGAGACTTCTGAGAAAATTAGAGTCATAGGATAGGAGGCGATGTTCTGATGTGGATGAGAAACTGGTTAATGGATAGAACATAAGAATAGCCTTACTGGGTCAGACCAATGGTTCATCAAGCCCAGTAGTCTGTTCTTACGGTGGCCAATCCAGGTCACTAGTACATGGCCAAAATCCAAAGAGCAACAACATTCCATGCTACCGATCCAAGGCATGGACTTTCCTCCAGGAAATTGTCCAAACCTTTTTTAAAACCAGCTATGCTATCCGCTCTTATCACAAACAAGAGGGTAGGGTTAAATGGCCATTTTTCTCAGTGGAGTGCTGCTGGGATCAGTGCTATTTAACAAATTTTACTGGAAATTGGAACAAGTAAGGTGATTAAAATTGCAGCAGAACCAAAACTATTCAAAGCTGTTAAAACATATGTGGACTGTGAAAAATTGCAGGAAGACCTTAGAAACTAGGAAAACTGGGCATTCAAACTGCAGATTAAATTTAATGTGGACAAATACAAAGCAATGCGCAATGAAAATAACCAGATGCTAGGGTCCACCCAAGAAAAAGATCTAGGTGCATTTGTAGACAATACGCGGAAATATGCCCAGTGTGTGGTGGTGGTGGCCAAAAAAAAGCAAACAGCATGCTATGAATTAGAAAAGGGATGGTAAATAAGACCAAGAATACTATATAATGCATGGATAATGCACCCTTATTTCCACCCACTTTTTTGGGGGAAAGAGTGTGTCTTTTATGGAGCGAAAAATACGGTAGACTCAAATAGGGCACTGGTCTTTGACCTAAGGGCCGCCGTGGCGCAGCTGAATGCTCCTATCTCTCTGGAGGAAATACGACAGGGGATCAAGAAGTTGAAACTTACAAAATCTCCGGGACCGGATGGGTTCGGCCCTGAATACTATAAACTCATGCCGGACCTTTTGGCTCAGCCTCTGGAGCGCTATTTCAATTTTCTTTCTACCTCTGCTTTCGATATTCGTACTAACCTAGCTCATATCACTTTGCTCCCGAAGCCGGGGAAGGATCCTACGCAAGTGAGCTCTTATCGCCCCATTTCGGGACTTTTATATTAATAAAGACTTTTTGGTTGGTTGGAATGACATCTCCCTTGCCTTTTCTCGTTCTACATTTCAAGGTGAGGTGTTCTTCTTCTTTGCCTGCTTGCAGTGATATTAGCACCAGTGCTCGTAGAATTCTTATTCTTTCTGTATCCTGCCCTCTTGTTTCTATCCTGCTTGGGTTTTTTTTTTCCTTAAGATATTGTAAACCTTTCCTGCCCTTTTGTCCTTTTGTATCTAGTTTGGATAATTTGTTCGTGTACTTCCCCTTGTTATGTTTTTATTTTAAATATTGCCCACTGTTTTTATTTACTGTACACCACTTTGATTGCCCATTGTTTTTATTAATTGTACACTGCTTTGATTTGACTTTTTGTAAAAAAAAATTTGAAGGTGCAATCGAAGGAAAACATCAGTCCACTGGCACATTTCTTAAAATCTGGAGCCCTGTCCAAAATGACTGTGTTTTGGACCATTGACATACAGTAATTTAGAACATATTGCTCAGTACATATATTGATCACTTTTTTGTTGGGTCATCGTGATGCTCGTTGAGTGTGCTCCTTCATGTTCACAAATATTTCTCCTGAAGGAGTCTTGGACAGGTCTTCCTGAGTTCTGGACTAAGCTTTCCCTCCCCCAAGGATGATGTATTGTGTTCAAATGCAGATCTGACCTATCTCTCAAACTAGTCTGCCTGAACTGGGTGCTTTAGCCTCTTCCTGTTTATGCTGAGATAACCATATATGTACTTTGCCCTCTTAGACATGTAACAATGCTTAAGAAAGTAGAGTTGCTCCCTATAGGCCAGTGGTCTCCAACTCAAACCCATTGCAGGGCCACATTTTGGATTTGTAAGTACTTGAAGGGCCGCAGAAAAAAATAGTTAATGTCTTATTAAAGAAATGACAATTTTGTATGAGGTAAAACTCTTTATAGTTTATAAATCTTTCCTTTTGGCTAAGTCTTAATAAAAATATTGTCATTTATAGCTAAAGAGTCAGATGATCAAGAAACTGTTTTGTGATTATGATAAACATACCGGGGGCCTCAAAATAGTGCCTGGCGGCTGTGAGTTTGAGACCACTGAGTTAAGGGGAACAGTTAATCTTCTGGCGTGGTTGGAGGGCAGAGGGGAGAACAGGACAATCAAGCCATTGTGACATCACTGATGAGGCTGGCTCTTATTGGTGGAATGAGGCATTATGACATCACAATCTCAGCTCAGCTTCCCAAAGACAAACAGGATGTCATGGTTACAGTTAAGCCAGTGGTCTTCAACTCAAACCATTTGCAGGGCCACATTTGGGATTTGTAGGTACTCGGAGGGCCTCAGAAAAAAATAGTTAAATGACAATTTTGCATGAGGTAAAACTCTTTATAGTTTATAAATCTTTCCTTTTGGCTAAGTCGTAATAATAATATTGTCATATATAGCTAAAGAGACATATGATCAAGAAACTGTTTTATTTTACTTTTGTGATTATGATAAACATACCGAGGCCCTCAAAATAGTACTTGGTGGGCCGCATGTTTGAGACCACTGCTATAGGACTATAAGGTTCACCCTGAGACCAATAGCAAGTGCAGGTTTAGGACCAATGTTTGTCAAGAAAATATAGCAAAAGTAGCAAATAAGAAATTGCACGTAGCATCCAGCCGTCTGGCCAGGAAGTGTATAAATTCCACTGTACTTCCTGTTTTCTGCACTTCTGAGGCAGCTTATTAATTGCCCGGAAGTCCTCAGTCTGCATATGCTGTGCTGAATAAAGATATTTCTGTACTTTGTTCACGTCTCCGTTTTGTGACTGCACTAGTGACCTTTCACTCCTACTGATAATGTGTGTAATGACTCTATCTACATGTATTGCTTCATGTATGTTATTACCTAATCATATGTATATATTACCATGATTTGTACAGTTAATTGGTAAATTTGTTAATTTATATCATAATATTTAAAAAATCTATTTTAAAAAAATGGCGGTATATCATATTGGCTGTCCTATCTTTTACTGTTTTAGCCAAATAGTCCCCTTCGAGCTATTGAGAGAAGAATATGGTCTTGAACCAGGAGATTTGTTTTACTATAGGCAAATTGAAAGCTTTATTAGAAAAGTGGTTCTTAAAGAATCAATTACTGCTTAACAATCGGACTTAGGGAAGGCTATGATAAAAGAGAGTGGGAGAGGAAGCATCACTAGATTATATAATGCACAATTGGAGCATCTTCACCCCCCTCTGAAATATAAACGTCGATGGGAAAAGATTATAGGTAAAACATATTCTGATAAAGAATGGACTAAAATATTACATTCTCTTTTATAGCTAGCAATATGATAGAGAATGGATATAAGATGCTTTTCTGTTGGTATTGTACACTAGTACGATTGCGAGCTATGTATGGGAATGGATCGGATAAATGTTGGAGAGGATGTGAAGAAGCAGGTACCTTTGAACATATTTTGTGGTACTGTATTAAAGCACAGAACTATTGGGATAAAATAACTTCCTTTATCGAGGCAGTATTAGGTATCCCGATCCCTAAAAATATGGAGTGCTGTCTGTTGAATAAAGGGCTTAGATGCCCTGCCTTTGAAACATCAGAAATGGATAAGTTTGATAATGATAGCAGGACGACTAGTCCTTGCATCTGCATGGAAACAATCAGAACTACCAGTGCTACGAGTATTATTGGTTAAAGTTCAATATATACAGCAGATGTCTAAGTTAACTGCTCTTGGGAGAAACCAGATACAAAATTATAACACTCTATGGAGCGCATACGAAACTTGGATAAACTCCCAAAATGATAATCCCATTGATTCTTAATATATAATTTTTTCTATATTTTATGAATCTCCTGCACACATCCTCCCACTGGGGTTAGGAAGGAGCGATGGTAGGGATGAGATATATTATATAAGATATATAGGGCTCCTTTTACTAAGGTGCGCTAGCGTTTTTAGCGCACGCAGGATATTACCGCCCGCTACACCATGCGCTACGCGGCTAGAACTAATGCCAGCTCAATGCTGGCGTTAAGGTCTAGTGTGCGGGGTAATGTAGCGCGCGCTATTCTGTGTGTTAATGCCCTAACGCAGCTTAGTAAAAGGAGCGCATAATGTATTAATGTAATGCTTTGTATACAATTGTATATGCCAGATGTTTTGAAATGCCTTATTTCTCAATCAAAGGAAAAAAAAAAAAAAAGGAAATTACCCCCTCCTGATGATACTTATAGTGAAACTCAGGCTGGGTAGAGGGGTTTAACTCTTTCAGGACCATAAGGATCGTAGGCCAATTTTTGTGGTTTTGACGACATTTTTATGGTAAAAAGGGCTTGCAGATGCCAAAAAATTGATTTTTTTTGTGAAATATCATTATTTTTATTTAAAAAATCACACTTCTGGCTTATGGACAGTGTGGCAAGTGAATCTTCTCGTCAATCTGGCAACGACGCTAATGAATGAATGTCGGAACCAGTTTGTTTACATCACAGGTGTCAAAGTCGGTCCTCGAGGGCCGGAATCCAGTCGGGTTTTCAGGATTTCCCCAATGAATATGCATGAGATCTATGTGCATGCATTGCTTTCAATGCATATTCATTGGGGAAATCCTGAAAACCCGACTGGATTACGGCCCTCGAGGAGGGACTTTGACACCCCTGGTTTACATAAAGGCAGTATCATATGGAATCCGTACATATCAAATTTAGAACTGTAGACTATCCCAATCAAAATTTATAGGATTTTAAAGTTATGGGACAAATATGTCCCTTGGTCCTGAAAGGGTTAAAGCAGCATATTCATCACACAAACAACACATGGTGCTTCACACAGATCCACCTATAGAGCCGCTGAAAAATCACATAAGATCTAAGAAATTTGGCTGGGGCACTGTAGTGCCTGCAACTAAGCAGATAAGTTCATTGCCCTGGTCATATGTATTACTCGCTGGCCACGTGGGGGTAAGGGGACATGGAAGTGTTAATGATGGTCCCCGGTAAAAACTAGCAGTGGCTCGCATGCAGTTGGAATGGTACTGAACACTTCACATATTTAAAAGCATAAAGCTGTGTATATTGAAATTTAAAATAAAATAATGTTTATTGAAACCTATCTTATATCATAAAGCAAAAAGATATAAAGAAGTAAAACATATTCAAATAATATACACTATAGCAACATAGCATGTTTGTGTTGACATTGGAAGTAGCATACTAAAGAGTCAATAACGGGAGAACCAAATCCCCACCCTCAAGGTCGCAAAGCAAGGAGTGGAAATGTCCTATAGAGACTGATGAACACGATTTATTCCATAAAAGTCCTTTTTTATCAAATAACTTAATAACTCAAACCCAATGACTTGACATGTACATGTTTTGGCCAAAAACAGCCTGCCTCAGGAGTTTCAAGAGTCTTATGGGTGATTAAAATCCCCACAAGAAAATAGACAAGAAATTTCCAATGTTAAAGTTAATGTAGGAGATCTTGAAAAAGAAATGATAGCGATTAAACAAGTTCAATTAACAATAATAAAAGATAATCAGTTTATGAGAAGGAAATTAGAGACAATGGAAAATAGTTATTGAGCTAATAATCTACGTTTCCTAAATTTTCCAAAAGTTCCTTCTAGAAGTCCAAGGGAAATGGTAAAAGATACTTCATGGAGATTTTGAAAATTCCTGAGAACTCAATACCTCCCTTTACCCGGGTGTATTATCTCCCTTGCAATAGCAAGGAGCAGGACAGAAATTTTGGAAGTATCTGATAAGGACTTGGCTAAACCAGCTACTCTTCTATTGTCTGTGGCATTATTGCCAGATAAAGAATGGATACTTAAAATGTTTTTTAAAAATAAAGATAAGGAGTTTCTAGGTTTGAAAATTCAAGTTTTCCCAGATATTAGTAAAGAAACTCAAAACCGCAGACGACAATTTATTTTATTGAAACCAGGAGTCACTCAGTTGGGTGGTATTTTTTTCCTATGCTTCCCATATAAATGTATTGTAAGGTATCGAGATAATAAATATGTTTTTTTTGAACCGGCCCAACTTACTGCCTTTCTGACACTGAAACGACTGGAAAAGGAAGGAACATCGGATTAGTTAATTAGAGTTAAGCTCCTCGAACCAGTCATAGATACCTTGTTTTTGCCTATGCATTTATTTAATTTCTTTAATGTTCACTCATAAAATTCTTGGATCGTAATGTGGACTTGAGATTGTTTGAAGTAAAATTATTCTTGTATTTTTTCTTCTTTTCTTTTTCTTTTTAATTTTATGTTAAACAAACAATCTTTCTGTACAAAATGTTTGATTTTGATAAATGTAAAATTATTATAAATAAATAAAAAAATCCCCACATACGCATGGACTTTCTGGTTGATATATGTTTAATCTTCAAAATCAGCATAGATCATCAACCAGAAACTCCATGTATTTGTGGGGGTTTTAATCACCTATAGAGACTCCTGCTCAGGCAATATGCCTGATGGGCCGCCGCGTGAGCGGACCGCTGGGCGGGATGGACCTCTGGTCTGCCCCGGCGGAGGCGACTACTTATGTTCTTATGTTCTGAGCAGGGCTGTGGAGTCGGTAGATAAATGTTCTGACTCCGACTCCTCAGTTTTTTGTATTTCAGACTCCGACTCCAGGTACCCGAAATTTACTCCGAATCCTTGACTCCGACTCCACAGCACTGGTTAATTTTCAGATCGTTAAAATGGAATGTCAAGTTGAGAGAAATGAGCCACCTTCTTTTTGCTTTTAATCAAGGTTCTAAGGCCACAGAAGCTGCTCGCAACATTTGTGCTGTGTATATAGTGGGTGCTATAGCTGAAAGAATCGCTCGTGATTGGTATGCCAAGTTCAAAAATGGAGTCGGTAGATAAATGTTCCGACTCCGACTCCTCAGTTTTTTGTACTTCTGACTCCGACTCTGACTCCAGGTACCCGAAATTTCCTCCGACTCCTCTACTCCGACTCCGACTCCACAGCCCTGCTCCTGAGGCAGGCCGTTTTTTGGCCGAAACATATATATATCGAGTCATTGAGTTTGAGTTATCCAGTTGTTTGATGGAATAAATTGTGTTCTATAAGACACTAGCTGATGCCCCGGCGTTGCACGGGTATTTAATTATAGCAATAACACTGTAAATGGATTCAAATAAAGATACTTTATAGTGGTGAATGAAATTATTTTTTTACAGCTTTATAAAAAGTACAATATTCAAATTATAAAGTGAAATATTTGACAAAATGAATACAATACAACTAACACAAAGCTTGATTATAAACAACATTTTTAGTTTCACCTCCAGGAGCAAGAACATATACATTCTTGGGTGAACCCACACTTGAGCAAGCAACATAGAGTAGTCCATGGGAAAAACAGGGGGATCTTAAATCCACTCCACAGTATGTAATAGTCTGTCCTTGTGATTTGTTGATTGTGATAGAGAATGCAAGTCTCACTGGAATTTGCAATCTCTTAAACTGAAAAGGAAGATCTGTTGGAATAAGTGGTGTCCGCGGGATAAATACGGTTTCACCTTGTCCCTTTCCGGTTAAGATAGTCGCTTCAATTACATTGGCCAGTAACCTCTTTACACAAAACCTTGTGCCATTGCAAAGTTTTGGTGGGTCAAGGTTGCTAAGTAAAATAACTGGAGATCCCACAGCTTTTTACATTTTTTCCATTGACTTGAATGGGTGAAATCAGATTTTCTGTTTGTAGCTCCGCCCATGTGTGCAGGTGGGCCGCGAGATCCCCAGACATATCACCCCAGGTAGTGAGGGATCTGCATACCAAGTTTCGTTCAAATCGGTCCCACAGCTTTTTACATTTTTTCCATTGACTTGAATGGGTGAAATCTGATTTTCTGTTTGTAGCTCCGCCCATGTGTGCGGGGGGGCCGCGAGACCCCCAGAACATATCACCCCAGATAGTGAGGGATCTGCGTACCAAGTTTCGTTCAAATCGGGCAAGCCGTTTTTGCGTTGGCAGCTTTTTACATTTTTTCCATTGACATGAATGGGTGAAAACTGATTTTCTGTTTGTAGCTCCGCCCACGTGTGCAGGTGGGTCGCGAGACCCCCAGAACATATCACCCCAGGTAGTGATGGATCTGCATACCAAGTTTCGTTCAAATCGGGCAAGCCGTTTTTGCGTTGGCAGCTGTTTTACATTTTTTCCATTGACATGAATGGGTGAAATCTGATTATCCCAGGACAAGCAGGCATGATATTCTCACATGTGGGTGACGTCATCTACGGAGCCCCGGCGCGGACAGCTTTTCAAGCAAACTTGATTGAAGTTTCAAGTTTGCACACTGCACCACGCATGTGCGTGCCTTCTCGCCCACTAGAGGGCGCATCTCACCTCGTGGTCCTCAGTTCAAATTTTTCCGCGGAGCAAGAAAGCCCTGTGGATCTGAGCTCCAGTGTTTTTGCCTTCTAGCTGCCGCGTTTAGTTTGTTTTTCCCTTCGAATTAGTTCGCGGTACTCTTTTCCTTTCGTTTCTCTTGAAAAAAAAAAAAAAAAAAGTCTTTCGTTTTTCGTCGGGTTCCGGGGGCTCCCGGAAGCCGTGGCCGCGGGACGTCGGTACGTTCCCGGCCTTCTTCTTTTTCTTCGTGGATGTCCCGTCCTGTTACGGGATTCAAAAAGTGCAGCCGGTGTGAGAGGTTGCTTTCCATCACTGACCCTCACCGGTGGTGCATTGTCTGTCTTGGGCCCGAACATCCGACAGACTCGTGTGATCGCTGTGCTACCTTCCAAAACAGGGCCCTCCGTCGCCGTAAGGCAAGAATGGCCGAATTGTTCGCCGTCGACGCGCCGCCTAAGGCCTCGACGTCGGCCTCGGCTTCGGCCCCGGCCTTGACCTCGGCCTCGGCGTCCTCGGGGGCCTCGGCCTCGCCTCGGCCCTCTTCCTCGAAGGCGTCGTCAGTGAAGCAAGCTTCGGGTAAGTCCTCTGTTCCATCCCCTTCAGCAAAGAAGCCATCCTCGAGTCAGGCCAAGGCGGGTGGGTCGACCCCGGCCCCGCATCGGACCTCGACTCCGCACACCCCGAGGGAATACTCGAGACCGAGGTCGCCCTCCAGGGAGTGTGCCCCGGACTCGGAACTCCCCACCTTCGTGGGGATTCCGGCCTTCCAGGATCTCCTCCGAGCTCTGATCTCATCGGAGCTGTCGGGAGCCCTGGAAGTGTTGCAGCGTGCTGCGGTTCCGGCGGCCTCGACCTCGGCCTGGACGCCTTCGGTCTCGGAGGCCCCGGCCTCGGCTCCCTCGGGAGCCCCGGCCTCGGCGACCTCGGTCTCGGGTACTGGGACCCCGTTCACCTCGGTCTCGGCCCCGCCCCGGACCTCGACCTCGGGGGAACCCCCTGAGCGGAGTGTAAGGCCCAAAGAAAAGTTGCGCAGAGTGCGCCGTCTTTCCTCCTCTTCCTCCGGGTCTTCCAGACACGCCTCGCCCTCGACGCGACCTCGGACGGGGCGTCGATCGAGGAAGTCTAAGCGGCCCCGAGGCTCGCCTCGGCGCGACCGTTCCTTGTCGTTCGGGGGCGAGGCGTTGCAGGTGTCGGAGTTGCGCCTCGACAACCCGAGGCTCCTCCGCTCACCCCATGGGAAGTCTTCCCGGGCCGCCTCGCCGAGGAAACGGGAGAGTGTCCCACGAACCCCGGGGTCCTCACCCAAGGGTTCTGCGAGGAGGACAACTTCCCCTTCCCCCTCGAGGGCCCTCGAGAGGGGATCCTGGGATTCGGGATCGGTTAGGGATCCTCATTATTCCCATGAGGCCTCCCCCCTCTCCTCGGTGGGGCGGTCGAGAACCCCCTCTCCCCAGGCTAGGCCGTCCTCATTTTCATCCTTCGTTCAGGACATGGCCCAAGCCCTGGGGATTGACCTGATGGTAGGCTCTCGGTATTCCAAAGAATTTTTGGAGGAACAGGACCTCCCCATTCTTCCTAGGGAGGTGCCTAGACTCCCTCTCAACAGTGTCCTTCTGCAAACCTGGCTGAAGAACTTGTCAAACCCTCTTACAGTCACGTCTGTGCCTTCAAAAATGGAATCGAAGTATAGGACGATTCCCCCTAAAGGGTTCGATAAGGCGCAGCTATCACACCAGTCTCTTCTGGTGGAGTCTGCTCTTAAAAAATCACAGCCCTCACTTGTTTCTGCGGCGGTTCCACCAGGCAGGGAGGGGCGGACCCTGGACAAGTTTGGCCGCCGCCTCTATTCAAATTCCCTGATGGCCACCAGGGTTCTAAACTACGCCTTCACCTTTTCCTCCTTTTTGCGTGGTATGGTGAAGGACCTTCCTCAATATCGAAACTCGTTACCGGACTCCCAAAGAGCAGGATTCGACAAGTTTATGTCCAACCTGTCTCAATTGCGGTTGTACCTATTCCATGCAGTGTACGACGCCTTTGAGCTGGTTTCGAGGGTGTCGGCCCTCGCGGTGGCCATGCGCCGCTTGGCCTGGCTTCGCACCCTCGACATGGACCCAAACCTGCAGGAACGCCTGGCAGACTTGCCTTGTGTGGGGTCCGAGTTATTCGACGAGTCATTGGATGCGGCGACCAAGCGCTTGTCGGAACAGGAGCGCTCTCTAGCATCCCTGGTCCGCCCCAAACCTAGGCCCCCGCCGCAGAAACCCTTTCGGCCTCCGCCGCGCCGATACCCTCAGAAGTCGACCCCGGCTTTCTCGAGACCGCCTCCGAGACGTCCGTCTCAGCGAGGCAGAGGGGGACAACCCCAAGCCCCGGCGCAGGGCCCTTCTAAGCCAGCGCCTTCCTTTTGACGGGATGAGCGGACGGGGCGGGTTCCCCTCCGCACTTTCTCAGGAACCCCTTCCTATCGGGGGCCGTCTTCGGTTCTTCCGGGAGGCATGGACCGGGATTACCTCAGACGCTTGGGTGCTCCGGATCGTCTCCGAGGGCTACTCGCTCAACTTTGTGTCCTCGCCGCCGGACAGTCCCCCAAGTTTAGTCCCCTGCAACCGTTCGCAGCTACCGACCCTTATAACCGAAGCCAAAGCCCTCTTGAAGCTTCGGGCGGTCGAGCCGGTCCCCAAGGACCAGTGGGGTACGGGGTTTTACTCCCGCTACTTTTTGGTCCCAAAAAAGACCGGGGACCTGCGCCCCATACTGGACCTCAGGAAGCTCAACAAATTCCTGGCCCGGGAGAAGTTTCGAATGCTATCTCTCCCGGTTTTGTACCCCCTCTTGGGGGAAGGGGACTGGATGTGCTCCCTCGACCTGAAGGAAGCATACACCCATGTTCCGGTGCACCCCGCCTGTCGAAGATTCTTACGATTCCAGGTGGGGGACCTCCACCTCCAGTACAGGGTACTGCCCTTCGGCCTGGCCGCGTCCCCACGAGTTTTCACGAAGTGCATGGTGGTGGTGGCAGCAGCCCTCAGGTCACGTGGACTCCATGTGTTCCCTTACCTGGACGATTGGCTCATCAAAGCCCCGACCAGGGAGGGGGTTATTTCAGCGACCCGACAGTCTATTGCCTTCCTGCAAACTCTCGGGTTCGAGATAAACTTTCCAAAGTCTCAGTTGAGACCGTCGCAGTCTCTTCAATTCATAGGTGCGGTGCTGGACACGGTGCGCCTACGCTCCTACCTGCCGACCCAGCGGGTGGAAACCTTGGTACGGATGAGCCGCCAGGTCTCCCAACTATCGAGGGTGTCGGCCAAGCGCATGATGATGCTGCTGGGCCATATGGCCTCGACGGTACATGTCACGCCGTTTGCGAGGCTACACCTGAGGATCCCTCAGTGGACCCTCGCGTCCCAGTGGCGCCAGGAGTGCGACCCGGTGTCTCGCCTCATTTCGGTAACTCCGCCCTTGCGGAAATCGCTGCGTTGGTGGACAGACTCTTCAAATCTGTCCATGGGGCTATTGTTTCGCACTCCGCCTTTTCGCAAGGTCCTGACCACGGACTCCTCGGAGTACGCGTGGGGAGCCCATCTCGACGGTCTTCGCACGCAGGGCCTGTGGTCGTCAGAAGACCGTCAGTGTCATATCAACGTGCTAGAACTGCGAGCCATCTTCCTAGCACTTCGAGCCTTCGTTCACATATTGCAGGACCAGGTGGTCCTCGTCCGCACGGACAATCAGGTGGCAATGTATTATGTGAACAAGCAGGGAGGAACAGGGTCATGGCCCCTCTGCTCCGAAGCTCTTCGCCTCTGGGAGTGGGCGGCCTCCCGGAACATCTTCCTCCGGGCAGTCTACATCCAAGGAGAACGGAATTGCCTGGCGGACAAACTGAGTCGACTTCTGCAACCGCACGAGTGGACTCTACACTCAGCAGTTCTACGCGAGGTCTTCGCTCGCTGGGGAACGCCACAGGTGGATCTGTTTGCCTCTCCGGAGACACACAAACTACCACTATATTGTTCTCGGATGTACTCGCAGGACCGTCTGGAAGCGGATGCCTTCCTACTCGACTGGGAAGGGAGGTTCCTGTATGCATTCCCTCCGTTCCCTCTGATCATGCGAACGTTGGTACACCTAAAATCGTCCACGGCCACGATGATTCTCATAGCACCTCGGTGGCCGCGTCACCACTGGTTCTCCCTGCTGCTCCAGCTCAGTGCCAGAGAGCCTCTTCCCCTGCCTGTCTCTCCTTCTCTGCTGTCTCAGAGTCAAGGATCCATGTTACATCCCAATCTGCAGTCATTGCACCTGACAGCCTGGTTTCTTGTTCCCTGACTCCTCCGGACCTGTCTCAATCGGTGAAGGAGGTGTTGGAAGCCTCCCGCAAGATCTCGACGAGGCTTTGCTATGCGCAGAAATGGACCAGGTTTTCCACCTGGTGCTCGTCTTCTCACCTGGACCCGGTATCAGTTCCGGTATCCTCGGTTTTAGAATATTTGTTTCATTTGTCGCGCTCCGGCTTGAAAACCACTTCGGTGCGGGTTCATCTCAGTGCGATTTCTGCTTTCCACCAACCTCTGGAGGGACGCCCTCTGTCACTCCATCCCTTGGTGACACGCTTCATGAAAGGGTTACTCAGGGTTTGTCCCCCTCTTAAGCCTCCGTCTGTCGTGTGGAATTTGAATGTGGTTCTGGCTCAACTGATGAAACCCCCGTTTGAGCCACTCAACAAGTCCCTCTTGAAATTTCTGACTTGGAAGGCGGTGTTTCTAATTGCCCTCACCTCCGCCAGGCGGATCGGGGAGTTGCAAGCCTTGGTTGCGGACCCCCCTTTCACTGTCTTTCATCACGACAAGGTGGTTCTCCGCACCCACCCTAAGTTTCTACCTAAAGTTGTTTCTGACTTCCACCTCAATCAGTCCATTGTCCTTCCTGTGTTCTTCCCGAAGCCCCACTCCCATCCTGGCGAGACGGCGCTTCACACGCTTGACTGTAAGAGGGCATTGGCATTTTATCTTCAACGCACCAGGCCTCATCGGAAGGTTCCTCAATTGTTTTTGTCCTTCGATCCCAATCGATTAGGGCATCCAGTTTCCAAGCGCACTCTGTCTAACTGGTTGGCCGCTTGCATTTCCTTTTGCTACGCTCAGGCTGGCCTTCCTCCCCCGGGTCGAGTCACGGGGCACAAGGTCCGAGCGATGGCAGCTTCGATAGCTTTCCTCCGATCCACTCCGATGGAGGACATATGTAAGGCTGCCACTTGGTCTTCGGTTCATACATTCACCTCTCATTACTGTCTGGACACTTTATCCAGGAGTGACGGCCGGTTTGGCCAGTCAGTTTTGCAAAATCTGTTTTCCTAAATTGCCATCCTCCCACCTGCCCTTTTTTGGTTAGCTTGGAGGTCACCCACATGTGAGAATATCATGCCTGCTTGTCCTGGGATAAAGCACAGTTACTTACCGTAACAGGTGTTATCCAGGGACAGCAGGCATATATTCTCACAACCCGCCCGCCTCCCCGGGGATGGCTTCCTTGCTAGTTATGGAACTGAGGACCACGAGGTGGGATGCGCCCTCTAGTGGGCGAGAAGGCACGCACATGCGTGGTGCAGTGTGCAAACTTGAAACTTCAATCAAGTTTGCTTGAAAAGCTGTCCGCGCCGGGGCTCCGTAGATGACGTCACCCACATGTGAGAATATATGCCTGCTGTCCCTGGATAACACCTGTTACGGTAAGTAACTGTGCTTTTTCTGTTTGTAGCTCCGCCCATGTGTGCAGGTGGGCCGCGAGACCCCCAGAACATATCACCCCAGGTAGTGAGGGATCTGCATACTAAGTTTCGTTCAAATCGGTCAAGCCGTTTTTGCGTGATCGCGGGACATACACACACACATACCTCCGATTTTATATACCGTATTTTCTCGCAAATAACGCGCGCGTTATACGTGGTTTTACAAACCGCGCATACCCTTGCGCGTTATACGCGTGAGCGTGTTGTACAAAATTTTTTTTACATAGTTTCACCCCCCCGATGCCCGATTCATCACCCGGAAGAAGCACTCGCACTCCCACCCCGAAGGACCGCTCGCACCCCCACAGCCTCCCCCCTCCCCCATGGAGAAGCTGTCTACCTTGTTTCCGGATGCCAGCCCAGCTGCTTCCTCTGCCGGTGGTCCTGCCCCTTCTCAGAGCCCTGTGCTGCGCTGCTTCCTCTTCAGGCGGTCCCACCCTTTCTCTGATGTCAGAGAAAGGGTGGGACCGCCGGAAGAAAAAGCAGCGCAGCAGGGCTCAGAGAAGGGGCGGGACCGCCGGCAGAGAAAACAGCTGGGCTCGCTGGCAACCGGAAACAAGGTAGACAGCTTCTCCATGGGGGAGGGGGCTGAGGCTGTGGGGGTGCGAGCGGTTCTTCGGGTGGGGGTGCGGGTGCGTGCGAGCGGTCCTTCGGGGTGGGGGTGCGAGCGGTCCTGCAGGGGGGTGAATCGGACGTCGGGGGGGGGCATCAGGCTTTCAGGGTAGGGACAGGACTTCAAGGAGGAAAGGAGAGTCGGGGCGGGCGAAAACAGAGTCGGGGTCTCCAGAGGAGAGTCGGGGCGGGCGAAAGGAGAGTCGGGCAGCATGCGCGGTATACGGGTGTGCGCGGTATATAAAAATTTATGTACATAAATATGTGTGTTTTGCGCGCTATACCCGTGTGCGCGTTTTACACGGGTGCGCGTTATCTATGTGAAAATACGGTATATAGATTTCCACTCCTTGCTTTGCAAAATAGCATACTAAGACATCTTGCAGATGAGAATAAGGTCTCCACCAAGATGGTACTAGTGTGAACAAGCAAATAGTTTCACTATGGGCTCCTTTTACTAAGGTGCGCTAGCGTTTTTAGCGCATGCAGCAGATTAGCGCGTGCTAACCCCGCACTACGCGGCTAAAACTAACGCCAGCTCAATGCTGGCGTTAGCGTCTAGCGCGCGGGGCATTGTAGCATGCGCTATTTTGCGTGTTAATACCCTAACGCAGCTTAGTAAAAGGAGCCCTAAATTCTATGGTTATCATGTTTGTCAACTGAACTTTCATTGTCAATGGAAATACACTGATTTGAAAAAAAAAATCATATTTATTTTGTTTCTTTGTAGAGTACTGTACTAGGTCCAGGACAGGGACTCAAGATAAGTTCTCAGAAAGTTCCCAAAGGTTCATCTAAGAAAAAGGTAAGGAAGCTGTATCTTCCCTGAATATCAGGGCTTTGAGAAAGGGGGGGGGGGGAATTTATTAATTTTGCGTTCACATATAAATACATTTTAAATAGATAAAATTTTCTTCTGTTGATTGTGGGTAGTGGCTTAACTAGGCACCCAGGGTGGTGGCACCACCCACCCTCTTCTCCGCCCCCCCTTCCCCCACCATGCACATGACACCCCTTCCCCCATTTCTCTTGAATTCTTTGCTGGCAAGAGCAGCATCTCCAATCCGCTGTCGTTCTGGCTCTGGCTCTCCCACTGACATTGCTTCCTGGTCCCGCGACCAGGAAGTGACTTCAGAGGGAGAGACAAGGCCATTGCAAGCAGCAGGCTGGAGATGCTGCTCACATCGGCAAAGAGCCAAAGAGGTACTGGGGGAGTGGGGGCAGAGAAGAAGAGAGGTGCTAACGCCCCCACCAAGATGGCGCTCGGGATGGTCTGCCCCACCCTTACTATACCACTGATTGTAGAGTTTCTTGGCAATTCCATTGCCCTAGGTACCACAATTAGATTTGTGAGCCTTCTGGAATAGACAGAGAAAAATACCCAATGTATTGTACACCTTTTTGACCATTGGAATTACAATATAACAAGTACTGAAATTTCAAAATAAGAGTTCCCAGAACTCCTGAAATGAAAGCCTTCAGCACAGAAGTTTGTTGGCTCTGCACAGTCCTATAGATCCTCCTTCCTGGAATTTGTTTCCATCATCTCATGTGATGGCTTTAAAAGTCCCATTGTGAAAAAAGACAATTACGTATGATACCTCTTCAGAGGAGGTGCCAGTCTTGATTGAGACTTGACTGAAAGCTTAGGTCTCTTTAGCACTGTTGAGCCAGTCTGAGAAGGAACGACCTTCTAAACTTCATGGTTCAAAAGCATTCACTAAGTGATATCATCTAAGTTACAAAAGACTATACTGTAATTGTTGTACCACTCCAAAGCATAAGAATTTTAAAAATGCTTTATCACAGTGTTTTTCAACCTTTTTACATCCATGGACCGGCAGAAATAAAAGAATTATTTTGTGGACCGGCAAACTACTAGGACTAAAATTTATAAACCCCATTTCCACCCCATCTCCGCGAGCTCGGTCACCTCAGTAACTATAGAAAAATAGACAAATATAGTGCAAAATATAGACAGCAGATATAAATTCTCAAAACTGACACATTTTGATCACTAAATTGAAAATAAAATCATTTTTCCTACCTTTGCTGTCTGATGATTTCATGAGTCTCTGGTTGCTTTTCCTTGTCTGTGTATCCTTTCTTTCATTTCTTTCTTTCTGCACTCGGGCCCAAGAATTGTCCCTTTCTGTTCCCTCCCTCTTTCTTTCCTATGTCCTTAGTGCCCCCGGTGCCTCCTTCCCATGTCTTTAGTGCCCCCAGTGCCTCCTTCCCATGTCCTTAGTGCTCCTTCCTGTCTTTAGTGCCCCTTCCTATGTCTTTAGTGCCCCCAGTGCCTCCTTCATATGTCTTTAGTGCCCCCAGTGCCTCCTTCCCATGTCTTTAGTGCCTCCTTCCCATGTCTTTAGTGCCTCCTTCCCATGTCCTTAGTGCCTCCTTCCCATGTCTTTAGTGCCCCCAGTGCCTCATTCCCATGTCTTTAGTGCCCCCAGTGCTTCCTTCCCATGCCTTTAGTGCCCCCAGTGCCTCCTTCCTTCCCATGTCCTTAGTGCCCCTTCCTATGTCTTTAGTGCCCCCAGTGCCTCCTTCCCATGTCTTTAGTGTCCCCAGTGCCTCCTTCTTTAGCAACAGCAGCAGATGAATCCAGAGACCAATGGGATAGCACACATCTACCAGCAGGCGGAGATAAAGATACTGATTAACAGGTGGTCCTATTGGCTGGCACTCCTCCTGTGTCTCCAGTATTCTCTATCTCCCAGCAGGAAATGGTCGCTATTCAACTAGCTCCTGAATTCTGGCTGTGACTGGAACTTTATTTTCTCCTGTTGATGTTTCTCTTCAGTGAGACTGCCATTCTGTTTCTCCTGTTGAGGTTTCTCTTCAGTGAGCTGGCAATGCTATTTCTCCTGTTGAGATTTTTTTCTTCAGTAATACAGGGGTGTCCGGCTGAACAGTGCCGGCTTTAGGGGTTATACCTGGGCCCCCCAGGTCCCTGCCTCACCCTCCCTCCATTGCTAGAGGGTCTGACTGGGTCTCGATTTTTTTCTTCTTTCCCTTCTCTGTTTAAAAAAAAAGGAGACCACAGTTGCTGCATTCTGCTCTGTTAGTGCTGCTCATCCAGCTCTAACTGGCTTCAACCGGCCCTAACAACAAGCTTGTGAGTATGTCTGTTTGAACTTCAGGTTCTGTTTGGGAGTCTTAGTACTGTGGGTTCGGTCAATATACGTTTAAGGAATGGATATTTTATTGAGGCTAAGTTTTATGACTAGAATCCGTTGAGGGAGCTGGGACTTTCCCGCCCTTTGCATGCACGCGCTTGGTTTCCTTGTTGGTTACAGTGCGACAGAAGCGGTGTGATTTCATGCTTGCACTTGTACTCCTCGTTGAGTTTCAGTGCAGCAGTAGAAGTCCTGTTTATTCCAAGGCTCTCTTTCGTCGGTGTTTGTCACGGCCATGTGCAGCTGATTGTGCTGCATGCGCTAAACATTTATAGCAGCGCGCATGAGATGGGACATGTTTTTTCCGGCGCTGTGGGAAGCACCCCACCGTTCTTCTGGTTATTCCCCGAGTCTTTCTTTCTATGCATTCCGCAGCAGGGTAAATTTTGCGGGGCTTGAATCCGATTATGTTTCTAGGAGCATTGATGCGGCGGCCACGTGTCAGCGAGAATCAGGCGTGCACTTGGGTCTCCGGCGATGGAGGGAGAGCTGCACCGTTCCGGTAGTTTATTTACAGCTGACTTTGGTCAGGGTATGCCGCGGCTTCTCTCCTTTCCGGTTCAGACAAGTTGTACGTGTTTCACCAGCTTTGGGACAAGCTTGGGCAGATTTTATATGTCTATGTCTGTGTTCCTGCTGTGTTACCTTGAAGGAAGCTGCTAGTTTAATCAGACTCTGGGGTTAGCATTCGAGGGGATTACCAGAGAGACTCTGACCTGTGCTAGGTCACCCAGTCTCGGTTTGTCTCTGGACTGAGCCGACATATGGCAACTCACAGCACAGTGAGATCAGCAGTAAGATAATGCCCTGTATTTCACATGGGCATCTCATTGTCTCTCTTGGGTCCCTGCAGATTGAGCCTTTGTCTGTTGGTAACTGTCCTTCTTATTTGGGCCTCTGTGCTGTGCTGCATGTGTCTAGTAGTGGCATAGGATATATATGCCTAAAGGTAGTACTAATGGTTTCCAAGTTCAGGCTGTCTCTATGGGCATAATGACACTTCGCATCTTTCTGCAGCCAGGACTTTCTTTCTCTATTTCTGAGGGGGCCTGGACTTCAGATTTCCATGCTTATCACGCTGGTTTCTCCTGTTGCCATCTTCTCATGGCACAGCTAAACGGACCCCCTGACCAGACAGGAAGGGCGGTACAGCTTCTTCTAACCAGGAGCCAGTTACCTATTCTATCAAACACGCGGAGGAGTGCACGCTGTTTGGCGGTTAGCCTCATCCCTGAAGCTCTCATTAGCGATGTGATCTTTGTCTGATACCTGTTAGGATGCTGTTGTTTTCCACAGGGCGGTAGAGGCAGCATCTTGATTGCGTCTAGTACGTATTCACTTTAAAGGACATACGTATTTCGCTCATGTTGCATGGAGTTAGTACTGTTTTCATGGTTCCAGTATATTCCTCTTTACATTGTGAAACTTGATTTTTCCTAGGAGAATTTCTTTCTTCTTACAGATCCTTCAGTTCTCATCCTGCCATTCCCTGACCTTCTGCACTTCATTCTGAGGGATCTAGACTTCTTCCAATGATTCTAATGTCAGGTCAGGGGGCTGTGAACTTTTTTCAGGATGCTTGCAACTTTGCATCCTCCTCAGGTTTCCGGTTAGTTCATGGAGTCTCTAAGTTTTGTGTTTCCTTTTAAGTGTTACTGGTCCTCAGGGTAGTTCTTGTAGTTCTTCAGGAACTAAGGGACGTTGTTCCACTTACTGCATGGTGCCCAAGACGGGGGCATTGGGCAGGCTGGATTCCATTCTGCTGAATTAGTTTCTCAGGGTTACACATTTCTGCAGAAAAACTGGGAGAATATTTACATTTTCACTGTGGACTCTGAATCTGCACTAGGTTTGCTTGCTTCTCTTGGAGCAGCACTTTCGGTTTTGGCACATGCCATTTCGCCTACCCAAGGCTTCATGAACATTTTAGAAAATGTGGGCAGTGGTTCCGTTTTGGCACTACCAGGAGATTCACCTAATTTCTTCTTGACTGAGTGCTTGATTCGGACGTCTTCCAGTCGGGCCATTTGACTGACACGAAAAGGGTGGTTTCTTTTCCTCAGTTCTTTGGACATGAATCTTCGAATTGGCACAGCGCTCTTTTCTCCTGTACTATTTATAGGTATATCGGGGAGATGTTTTGATTCATATAGGAGAGAAATGTGTTTCTTCCCAGAGACTAGAGCGATGGGTCACAGTCTCAGGTTTGCATTCTTCTTTGGTTACCATGACCAAGAGTATGGGATTCTGTACAGGTTCTAGGATCCATGTTGCTGACTCCACTGAGAACTTCGGCTTGCTTTCCCATTATATCACTACAGCAGTCCTTTTGTTCCGGTGGTTCCCGGTATCTCAGGCTCCAATTATTTGGTAGGCTCCTCAAGCATCGCTCTGTATGATTTGGTGGCTCAGCGAGATTTCTCTTTTCAAAGGCATGCCTCAGTCTTTGCTGGACTAGCTCATGGCCACCAATAATCCCGGGCTGTCGGGTTGGGGGGCTCGGTTCCTTCCATCCTCAGCTCTAGGAGTCTGGTCTTAAGAGGTGACTCAGTACTTGTTCATTCTTCTACTCTGGAGCATGGTCAGGCTACTGTTTCTGGAGCTTCAGACCATTCTTCCAGGATGACGCTAAAGGTCTTTTCAGTCAGTATTATGACGGGGATATTTCTCTACAGCCTGGGCAGTAGGTGATGTGCTCAGTTGGCAGGTAAGGTTGTGGTTCTACTTCAATGGGTGGACCCTCATCTTCCGGCCTATGTCCCGGCCTGCTACCAGTTTTAAAAAGTGTTCCAAGTGCCAGCGCACGATTTCACTGACGAACCCTCATCGACGCTGTCTTTGGTGTCTCGGGCCTCAACACCTCCCGAAATCGTGCCGGCCTTGCTCAACACTTACAGCCCGTGCTTTCAAGTGGCGTTGCATCTTGTGGGAGCAGCTATACAGCATGGAGTCTTTGATGGAGCTTTCGTCATCGTAGGGTGCTTCACCATCGGCCTCTCCCGAAGCTCTCCAGGCTACCACATCTTCTGCTCCGAGATTCCCTATTGTTTTTTTTTACCATAATTGTCGTCTTTTCTATCAGCAATTTATATTTATCTACCTATCCTTTCCTTTCGTTTTTACATGCTTGTAATATTAGTCTTTAACACGTTACGTAGGTTTAGTTTTTGTTTGTTTTGCTGTCCCTTTAATTGTAAGTAATTTTAATGATTTGTTCATCGCTTAGAAATTTGAGTAAGCGATTAATCAAATATACAATAAACTTGAAACTTGATCTGGTCAGTTTGGGTACGTTTTAAAAAGAGGCCTAGTCCTAAATATCCAAATTGTGCTTGGGACGTTTTGTAAAATGTTTAATTTATCGCTGTAAAAGGTCTCAGTGCTAAGCCCACCCTAATCCTGCCCAAAACATGCCCCCTTAAGATTTAGATGCACTGGAGACAAAATGACCAGAAAGACATCTTTAAAGTCAGTTTTGAAAATGCCCACTTGGACGTTTTGACTAGTAAGATGGTTTATGCCTAATTTTGGATATCTGGGTTATTTAAAAATGACCTCCAGACAGTGTAAGTCCAACTAGCATCAGCTTCACTTTCTCACTGTTGGGGCTTCGATTTTAAGCGCCACTCCTGCACATCATAAATTAAGTTATAGTTATTGATCTAGTGAGTTTTGTCTTGATAAAAAACATAAATGTGCGAAGCTTGCTGTAGCAACAATAAAATATATCGGGCCATTGACACTACACAGAAATCAATGGCCCCAACATTATGGAACTCGGACAAGAGTCATCACTATTGTCATTCAAATCCAAGCTTAAAACCTTCCTGTTTCAAGACGCTTCTGAAATGGATTAACACTTTCCCACTTTAAGATGATAAGCAAAAGAGATCCTCCCCTTACATCTTTCTGCCTTAATTTAATTGTAACTTTACTTCCCTTCCCCACTTCTTTCCTGTTCGTCAAGTCTCTCTTCCCTCCCTAATTTTTTAAGATTTTATATTTATTTATTTTAACTTTTACAGTTTTTACCTATTGTAAACCATCTAGATACTTGGGATAGATGGTTTAACAAAAAATGAATAAACTTGGAAACTTGTACTGAAACCTTAAAATTTTGAGTGCTTGAACTCATTCAAACTTTGATCACGTTGCACAATATACCCAATAAACATGCTGTAATCATAACCAATTAAGGCCCCCTTTTATGAAGCCACATTAGGCTTTTTTATCGCTGGCCGCAGCAGTATTAGCTCTGTTGCTTTTAGGAATTCTATGAGTGTTGGAGCTCTTACCGCCACTGCCGACAATAAAAAAGCCTCACGTGGCTTCGTAAAAGGGGGGAGGTAAATTATTCCATGTTGTATGTTTAGCTCTGCATATAGATATTTAATCAACTAATTTTGTTATGGACAAGTGCATTAGGACAAAGCTTATCCTGGAAATTTTGCACTGTAAGGATAACTATGGCAAACTGCAACCTGTAAACTGTATATTATGTATACAGTGGTACCTTGGTTTACAAGCATAATTCGTTCCAGAAGCATGCTCGTAAACCAAAATACTCATATATCAAAGCGAATTTCCCTATAGGAACTAAGGGAAACTCGCTTGATTCGTTCCACCCACCCCCCAACCCCCGAGGCCAGCAGCACTGCTCTACCCCCCCCCAAGAACTGGCATTGCTCCCCCCGCGATCCGGCACCCTCCCTCCACCGCGATCCAGCACTCTCTGCTCACGTTGCACCCCCTCCCTGCCGCAGTCTGGCATCAAAAAGGTACCCACCCACCTGATCACATTTCTTACCCCCATTTCTTACCCCCATTTCTTACCCCCCCCATTTGGCACTGGCACCAACGCACAGGACATGCCGGTGCCGATGCCCAAAGATCTGCCTCCTTCGCGCTGGGCCTTGAGCATCTGTGCATGCTCAAGGCCTTCAGGTTCCCGTTCTCTCCGAGGTGGGTGGGTGCCTTTTTGATGCCGGACCGCGGCAGGGAGGGGGTGCGACGCGAGCGGAGGGTGCCAGATCGCGAAGGGGGAGGGTGCCGGATTGCGGTGGGGGGGCACTCGTAAATCGAGGCACGCTCGGTTTCCGAGGTGCCGATTTTGCAAATGTTTTGCTCATCTTGCAAAACACTTGCAAACCGGTGCACTCGCAAACCGAGGTACCACTGTATTAGTATTAGACCCCTAGTATGTGTCAAGTTAAGAGAAAATCTTGTATCGTAAACTTATACTGATGTTATGGCAAATCGTAACCTGTTTACTGTATATTTATGTATGTTTAACTTATAAACCATTCTGAGCTCTTTGGGGAAAACAGGATTGAAAACTAATTAACTTCTAATGTTAGATACAATAAGGGCTTTGAAATCTGACCTGCCAGCAATGACTGCTGACCAGTTAAATTGTTTGGGGCTATCAACCGGCTATTTTGGGGTGTACCGGTGGTCAAGTCAGTAGCATTTGGCCGGTTGAGTGTTGATATTCAGTCTTTAATCGTTCAAGGTAATCGCATAAATGGAACTGCATGAAATAAAGTCTTATCTTTTATGCAGCAACTCATGGCTGCTTTGACTTAAATGGCCATGTGTTACCCAGGGCTGCACAAACCAGATATTCAATCCTGAAGCTTAGACATGGCCTAGTGTTGAACCTCCAAGAATAATGCTGGTGGCGATGACCCCTGCTGGCTGAATATTTACCCCTGAATAACTAACGGAATGTCTTCTTATACCAGGACGATGATGAGTCTACTGAAATAGGAGAAGGGCTAGATGAATGGGCACAGAACAAGGTACTGCTGAAACCAACAGATCAGCTGGAGCTGACAGAAGCTGTGAGTATTTATTGCCATTTATTTACGGCTTTTGTGCATATTTGAATGACCTTTTTTTTTTAAAAAAACGCTATAAAATTAGAATATAATGTCTTGTAAAAATATGTTTCTGTCAAAGGGTCTTTGATTTGCTTAGGGGAGGGGTGGATAAGCTATATATAAAAATTCCTTGGTTGATAAATTCACAGGGTTGGCAGGAGTTTAGAGTGTACTGGATTTGGTGCTCCTTTTGGGATTTGCATGCTTCTTATTTTATTAAGCAAGTGGAACTGTGCAACATGTCATCGACTTAAAGAGTTTGTATGAGCATCAGAAACTCCACAAGTAAAGGAAGTAAACATAGAAACATAGAAACATAGAAAATGACGGCAGAAAAGGGCCATAGCCCATCAAGTCTGCCCACTCCAACAACCCTCCCCTAATCTACACTCTATCACTCGTCCCCAAGCTGCCCTCCACTATGCTACCCTCGTAGGGATCCGACGTGGGCATCCCATTTATTCTTAAAATCTTGTATGCTGCTGGCCATGATCACCTGCTCCGGGAGCTCGTTCCAATGGTCCACCACTCTTTCAGTGAAGAAGTACTTCCTGGTATCCCCCAAGTACCGTATTTTCACTCATATACCGCGCACCCGTGTAAAACGCGCACACGGGTATAGCGCGCGGGGAACTGTAATTTATGTAAATAAATTTTTATATACCGTGCATGCCGCCCCGACTCTCCTTTAGCCCGCCCCGACTCTCCTCTCCCCTTGAAGTCCTGTCCCCACCCTGAAAGCCTGATGCCCCCCGACGTCCGATTCCCCCCCCCCCCGCAGGACCGCTTGCACCCGCACCCCGAAGGACCGCTCGCACCCCCACAGCCTCCCCACCCCCCCATCATGTAAAAGTTTCCTACCGTCGTCCTACTGCTTCCTCTGCTGGCGGTCCCGCCCCTTCTCTGACGTCAGAGAAAGGCGGGACCGCCGGAAGAGGAAGCAGCGTAGACGCAGGGCTAAGAGAAGGGGCAGGACCGCCGGCAGAGGAAGCAGCAGGATGACGGTAGGAAATTTCTACATGATGGGGGGGTGGGGTGGCTGTGGGGGTGCGAGTGGTCCTTCAGGGTGGGGGTGCGGGTGCGGGTTCGTGTTCCAGCGCGAGCGGTCCTTCGGGGTGTGGGTGCGAGCGGTCCTGCGGGGGGGGGATCGGACGTCGGGGAGGAGCTATGTAAAAAAAAAAGGGGATAATGCGCTCACGCATATAATGCGCATGGTTATACACGGTTTGTAAAATCGTGTATAACACGCGCGTTATATGCGTGAAAATATGGTAGTATCCTGCCATAAAACTGAATAGAATCCGTCTAGCAAGTAGGAATAAAACTAATCTAGAACCGTTTGATATGCTGTAGTTTATTAAAGAGGAGAGGGCATAATCTATCTAATCAAAAGCAACTGACAAATCCAAAGGCAGAAGTAAGACTGTATCATTTTGATCCAACTTAAGAAATTGCCACCTTTATGTAGACCATTAGAGCAATTTCTGTGCTATAGCCTATGAGGAAGACAGCCTGATTGGGGCGTAGTGTAGAGAATGACACGGTGACTGAACACTTCGGTGGATCACGGTTTAATTGCAGGGATGGGAAAAAAAATTGAGCCCTCTACCTAGGGTTACCAGATTTTCCATTTGGAAAATCCGGACCCCCTGGACCCATCCCCAGGCCTGCCCAGTCTCACCCCCCAATCCCACCCTAGCCCTACCCCCCGCTGCCTGCCTGATGTCGATTTGATAGAAGGTTTTCAAAACCCAGACAAAGTGCCGGGTTTTGAAAAGTAGGTCCTCAAAAGGAGGACATGCCTGGGGAAATCCAGATGTCTGGTAACCCTACTTCTACCGCCGGAATGGGAACAAAGCCTTTAAGTGCCCTGTGGGAATGGTAAAAGGTCTTGCACCCCCAGTAAAAAAAAATAAATATAAATATAAAATTACATCCAGGTCGGCATCTCTTTGAGTCCAGCAGCCCCCTCCCCCCCATGCGAGTCAGCACACCTAAACGTTCCTCCTCAACTCCCCTCTCAGCCCGTGCCTGATTTACCTTTAGCCTCATCTGCCACGGAGAACAATGTTCAAAGGCCTGCACTGAGGCCTTCCCTCTGTCGAGTTCCTAGCTAATGTAACTTCCAGCTTCGCGAAACTGGAAGTTAAATCAGCGAGGGACTGGGCAGAGGGAAGACTTTGGTACAGGTCTGGAACCCTTGCAGCAAGCGGAAGAAAGTCACATTCCAATTTTTACTAAGAGCCGTAACCCCATTCCATGTCCTCCTAAGATGATACTATTTTTATTGCTTTGGCCTTAATACCTGTTCTTTGAGTACACCTCAGTGTGCTGGTTGCTTACCACGCTCTGGTGAATAACCTTCCAGCCTAATAGTGGCATATGATAGGTCAGTTCATGAAAGGTTTGCATCATGTCAAGCCTCTAGTTTAGATGCTCTCTCTACTGTGGGACAACAACGAGCGACCTCAAAACATTTCAAAGAGAGATCAAAACCCTGCTATTCAAGAAATATGTCCAGATACCTTAACTCCCACCCCCTCCCTCTCCTCCTTGGTAAATTCCCCTCTCATAGCCTCCACTTCTCTGGAAATTTTTTCCTTTTCTAAATATCAACCAAGAATACAGTTCCCTAAAATGTAAAGATCCTGGAAATGTCCAGCTTTCTTAGTTGTTATCCTATTTGTAATATTGCCTAGAAATGTCCAACTCATTTGTTATCTAATTCGCAATATCTCCTGGAAATATCCAGCTTTCTTATCTCACTTGTAACCAAAAATTGTAACTATCCTGGAAATGTCCAGTTAGCTCTTTTGTAATCCGCCTAGAACTGCAAGGTACAGGCGGAATAGAAGTCACTAATGTAATGTAAATTTAATCCTCATGAAGCCTGTGGTGTCTCTAAAGTTCCTAACTTGGAAAGTAAAAACATAGAAAATGACGGCAGATAAGGGCCGCGGCCCATCTAGTCTGCCCACCCTAATGACCCTCCCCTATTTAACTCTGTGTAGAGATCCCACGTGACGATCCCATTTCTTCTTAAAATCAGGCATGCTGCTTGCTTCGATCACCTGAAGTGGAAGTTTATTCCAGCGATCAACCACTCTTTCGGTGAAAAAGTATTTCCTGGTGTCGCTGTGCAATTTACCGCCCCTGATTCTCCATGGATGTCCTCTTGTCGCCGTCGGACCTTTGAAAAAGAAGATATCCTCTTCTACCTCGATACGGCCCGTGAGGTATTTGAACGTCTCGATCATGTCTCCCCTCTCTCTGCGTTCCTCGAGTGAGTATAGGCGTAATTTATACAGCCGTTCCTCGTACGGGAGATCCTTGAGTCCTGAGACCATCCGGGTGGCCATTCGCTGGACCAGCTGAAGCCAACTTTTTTGTTTGGTGCCCTCATCCGCTCCCTTCCAGTTAGCTCTCCCCTCCTCCCCGCACCAGCTACCTTGCAATTAGTTCTCTTCCCCATCTGTTTGCCTGCTCACATCAGCTCCTTTCCATCCTTTAAACCACAGGTGTCAAACTCAAGGCCCGCCTGGTTGTTTAATGCGGCCCGATGCCCCCAGTGTTACCTTGTAACCGGCTCCCTCCTCCTCACAGCCCTAGTGTGCACGGAGCTACATACAACGGCTCCTCGCGCGTCCCATATCTCATCCAGAAGCATTCCCTCTGACGTTGCGACGTTAGAGAGAAGGCTTCTGGTTCAGGTGCAGGACGCACGAGGAGCCGCTGCACGCGGCTCTGTGCATACTAGACTGTGAGAAGGAAGGAGCTGGCCACAAGACGACACTGGGGGCATCGGACCACGGGCCCCATAAAACGATCAGGTTGGAGCCGGCCAGAATGTTAGACACCCGCCGGAGGGAGGCACAGGGAGGGAGACAACAAAGGTAGGAGGAATGGTTTTATTTTCAAGTTAGTGTTTGAATTGTGTCAATTTTGAGCATTTTAATCTGCTGTCTATCCTTTGCACTGCTCAGGAAGAAATACATTTGTTTCTTTTTCTCTGGGGGTTGCACTGCACGCAGAATCTTGAATCTTAGGGTTTTAAAAAAATATATTAGTACTTTTAGGTTTTGGTCCCGTATTTGCATAATAACATAATAGATGACGGCAGATAAAGACCCAAATGGTCCATCCAGTCTGCCCAACCTGATTCAATTTAAATTTTAAATTTTTTTTTTCTTAGCTATTTCTGGGCAAGAATCCAAAGCTTTACCCTGTATTGTGCTTGGGTTCCAACTACCGAAATCTCTGTTAAGACTTACTCCAACCCATCTACACCCTCCCAGCCATTGAAGCCCTCCCCAGCCCATCCTCCACCAAACGGCCATATACAGACACAGACCGTGCAAGTCTGCCCAGTACTGGCCTTAGTTCAATATTTAATCTTATTTTCTGATTCTAAATCTTCTGTGTTCATCCCATGCTTCTTTGAACTCCGTCACTGTTTTCCTCTCCATCACCTCTCTCGGGAGCACATTCCATTCATCCACCACCCTCTCCGTAAAGTAGAATTTCCTAACATTGCCCCTGAATCTACCACCCCTCAACCTCAAATTATGTCTTCTGGTTTTACCATTTTCCTTTCTCTGGAAAAGATACCCTTCAAGTATTTGAACGTCTGAATCATATCTCCCCCTGTCTCTCCTTTCCTCTAGGGTATACATATTCAGGGCTTCCAGTCTCTCCTCATACGTCTTCTGGCGCAAGCCTCCAATCATTTTTGTCGCCCTCCTCTGGACCGCCTCAAGTCTTCTTACGTCCTTCGCCAGATATGGTCTCCAAAATTGAACACAATACTCCAAGTGGGGCCTTACCAATGACCTGTACAGGGGCATCAACACCTTCCTTCTACTGACTACGCCTCTCTTTATACAGCCCAGCATCCTTCTGGCAGCAGCCACTGCCTTATCACACTGTTTTTTCACCTTTAGATCTTCGGACACTATAACCCCAAGGACCCTCTCCCCGTCTGTGCATATCAGCTTCTCTCCTCCCAGCATATACGGAGTTATCTGTGTTCTGGTAGGCATAAATGTTGAGAAGCATACCGTGTGCTTTGTGTGTAGTTTAATTTTGTGGTTAACCATTACCATTATGTGTTAATCTAATATAATAAAGAGCTAGCCGCACATGCGCACTCCTATTTGCGTGTTCCGTGCGTGTAGGTCTGTGGCCGAAGGAGTGCGCATGCACGCTAATACGTCACCAGCCTATCGCCTCCACAAGCCGGACCGCAGCCAGATGACGATCTCCGTTCCTCCTGCCGCCGCCGGTCTCCGTTCCTCCTTTGCTGCCCACCCCCTTCTCTTCCCGCGTGCCCGAATGGCGATTCCAGCAGCGTGTGCATCAGTCTTCACACGCTGCTTCGGGCCCTTCTACTGCTCTGATTTGCTCTGCTGCATCTCTGACGATGTCATCAGGGACGTGCCAGAGTAAATCAGGGCAGTAGAAGGGCCCGAAGCAGCGTGTGGAGACTGATGCAAGCGCTGCTGGAATCACCACCTTTGTAGTCCGGACCGCGGGAAGGGAAAGGGGGAGGGGTAGAGGAAATGCTAATGCTGCTGCACAGGGAACTGGTGGGGGGGGGAGGGAATGTTGCTTTGGACAGACAGACAGACAGAGAGAGGAAGGGAAACACAAAGAAAATAAGAAAGACACAGGGGCAGGTGCACAGGGAACTGGTGTGGGGGGAGGGAAATGGAGGGGGATGGAATGCTGCTTTGGACAGACAGACAGAGGGAGGAAAGGAGACAGAAAGTAAAGAAGAAAGACACAGGGGCAGGGAGATACACAGAAAGACAGACAGGCAAAGGGGGCCAGGGACAGAGACAGACAGAAAGGACAGCAGGAGCCGCGTCAGGAGGGGTGCGGGATGCGGCAGTGGGAACTTTTCCAATGGGTCAACTGGGCGGCTGTCGGGAACCTCTGATCAGGGGCAGAGCAAGGTAAGAGTATCATAGGGATAAGAAGGAGGAGGGGGGATAAAAAAGGAAGGATTGCCTACTGCTGGACAGGGGGAGAAGGAAAGAGATGCTGATGGACAGGGAAGGTGAAGAAAAAGGAAAGGAGGATTAATGTTGGACAGGGGGAGAAGGAAAGAGGTGTTGCTGGACAGGGGGGAGGTAAAACAAAGGGAGAAGGGCTGCTGCTGCATAAGGAGAGCAGTGAAGGGGTGGTGGTGGACACAGGGGGAGGTAAAAGGAAGGGAAAATGGACAAGGGGAGCAGGCAAGGGGTGGTGATGGACAGCCAAGGAAAAAGAAAGGCAGAAAGAAAGAAAGCGGCTAAGGAGAGAGAGAGAGAAAGAAAGAAAGACAGACACACACACATATGTTCTAGCACCTGTTAATGTAACGGGCTTAAAGACTAGTAAGATTATATTGTGTGTATATATATATATATATATATGAAAAATGAATAGAAAAAATGGTGTTATAATTAGTATTTTTATGGGGGCGGGGTCTGGCCCGCGACTTAGCCTGTGTTTTGGATTTCGGCCTCTTAATGTGATTGAGTTTGACACCCCTACTTTAAACTGTGGCAAGATCTTGTTGCTTTTCACTTGCCACGGTCTTCTCTACCCTGCGCTGCTGCTAGCACTGCTTCAGGTTTAAAAGAACAGGAAGTACCTGTTCTCGATGTTTAAATCTGTATCAGTACCAGTGTCAGCACAGGGAGGAGAGCATAGCAATAATCTCTTGCCAATGTGAAGGGTGAGTCAAGCTTTTGGGGCCTTGAGCCAGTGCCTCATTTGTCTTATGTCTATAGCTGGCCCTCTTGCTCTGTGAAATAACAATCAAATCAGCTGGTAGAGTATGTGAACTCCAAGCACTGGTAACATAAGAACTTATACCCAGGTTCAGTTCAAAGGGCACACAACAAAGCAAAAGGCCTCCCAGGATCTTTAGCTACCAGGAGTACCAGGAAAATACGGACACTAATTGGAGAAGAGACTAAGGTCTAGATGCACTAAGAGGATCGGTAAGACCGTAAAGGTTTACTCTGCATCAATCTGATTTTTTTTTTTTTTGGCCGATTCTGAAAGAGCTATTGATGCACTAAAAAGTTTGCATGTAAATTATTCTCATGGATGTTCCTCATAATTCCCGACTCTGCCGTCCGTTGATTGCTGTGAGAGTGACTCTCACACATGCGCAGAGCCGGCAAGGAAAGCCCGAACAGCTGATAGGCAGAGGAAGCCCCAAAGCAGGCTCCTGCTACTCAGCCATTCAGGCAGGAAACCTTTTTTTGTTTAATGGGCATAGTTGCTATGCGTGTTACACATGCACAATATTTACCCCCTTTAAAAAAAAAAAGAAGTTAAAAAAAGCCCCCCCCCCCCTGCTGATGATGGCCCTTTCCAATGAACCAACAAACAGCACCAGGAAGACAACCACCTCCCCACGCGCTAGTGAAAAATGGCAGGGGGAATGGCCATTCCCTTCCACGCCAGCAAAAAACAGCAGAAAGAATCCCCACTTACTCCGGCCATGCTGACATCTCCCCCCCCCCCCCCAGCAAAAGAAAATTCCTCCTGCTAATGCGACTCCTTCCTCCCTAAAACGGCGCACTCCTGCACCATGCGCCCTCCCCCCAGTACCTTCTTAAAAACTTTGAAACAGGACAGAAGCTCAGCCCGTCCTGCTCAAAGGGTCTCCGTTCCAAAATGGCAGACCTTTTCTTCCCCAGTGCATCATGTGATGCATAGGGAGGGGCCTTAGACGTCAGCAATCCAAATGATATAATAAGCAGTAACAAAAAGATTGAACAAATTAGTCAGTGGCTCAGCGAAAATATGTTGGCTTTAAATATTTCTAAAACAAAAACTATGCTATTTCCCTGGAAAGAAGGTTTCTCCATGAGTTCCCCTATCCTTCTGAATAATAATCCATTACAAATGGTCAAGACTATCAAAATCTTAGGTGTAATCCTTGATCAAAAGGTATCATATCATATGAACACATCGATAAAGTTGTCAAAAACTGTTTCTATAAATTGCGCATGATAAGATCCCTGGCAAAGGTCCTCAAACTGGCAGCAATAAATATCCTTATCCAGTCTCTCATAATTTCCAAACTAGACTATTGTAACTCCTTATTAAAAGGCACCTCACAGAAAGAACTGAGGCGGTTACAAATAATCCAGAACACAGCAATAAAAATCATCACAAATTCAAAAACATGATCGCGTGACATCTCTTTTGAAAAAAATGCACACTGGCTCCCAATCTCATACAGAATCGCTCGTCCCCGATATACCTGTCACACCACTTTGCATTCCCAGGTACCAATCGCACACGCAATGGCTATCTGTTTACCTACCCATCCCCAAAGGGATGCACCTACAAAAGATTCCTTAACAAAACTCTCTCATTCCAAGCTGGCAGATGGACTGACTGCCTGACTACCCTCATCTCATCTGCTCCATCCTACTCATCCTTCAGAAAATCTGTCAAATCTTACCTCTTTGATAGATTTCTTTAGTGTCTGTTCTCAACTGCATTGTACATTCTCTTGCATTGTATCTTCGCTGTATATGTACAGTCTCTTGCATTGTAAACCGCTCTGAACTGTTGTGTGGTATTGCGGTATACAAAAATAAAGTTATTATTATTATTAATAATTTTTAAAATTAGAGCTTCAAAATTGCCAGCCTTTCTTGATGAGCTACTCAGGTTCCCTTACTGTCCCGAAGGCTCACAATCTAACTAAAGTACCTGGAGGGTAATAGAGAAGTGAAAAGTAGAGTTAGAGGAAAAATAAAAATAAAATAAACATTTTAACAAGACAGCATTGATCTAAATACTTTGGAAGGTAGAAGAGAGGAGAGAAAGGAATAGAAGCAGAAGGGGGAGCCGTTGAACAGTAGAATTCTGGAGAAATTTAAATGATAGAAATAGAACAAAACAAAGACAAAAGGCAAAACAATAGATAAGATTAAAGATAAATCATAAGCTGGAAAGAAAAATAAAATAAAACTTTGTCTTCAATCCACGGTTTCAGCGTCAGTGATGAAGTGGAGCAAGTAAGTTTAGGAGGAGCGATTGACGTTTCCAGAAAGGGCTTCTTCAGGGAAGAGACTTGGCAGACAGTCCCAGGATGCCTATGTCTCCTCCCCTGCGAAGTTCTCCCATCCATGCATTCCCTCCCAGACACACTGCCCGTGCCCCAGCCGCTCCAAGGAAGGCTGCCCCAGATGAGGCCCACGGTGAATGCAGGATTCTCTCCTCTGCGGGAAAGCCGCCCGGAGCCGACAGTCGATCTTCTTAGCGGATTGCATGGGGGGAATGCATATGGACTTCTCTTTTAGGTTTTAGGATTTTAAGATTTCCTTGGATTGGCAATCAAATTGGTGGCTGTACCTGGAGTTGTCGGAGTGTTGAGAACCGTGGCTGTCCCTATATCATGGCTTTTTGGATATCATTTTGGTCCCAAATAAATTGTTTATTAGAAAACCATGTAGCTCTATCATATGATACTATTCTATTTGGTATGTCTATGAGAATAAAGAGTCAAATATCATCAAGTAATAACAAACTTTTATTGATAATGACAGGAGTTGCCATGCAACATATTACTAGTAACTGGAAAAATTATAACAATCTTAATTATACATTCTGGTGGAACTTGTTGTGCCACATTTACAAAATGGAAAGAGTAATTGCTTTGCAGAATGGGAATTATAACAATTTTAAAAAGATCTGGGGACCATTGGCAAATTATTGTAATGATTAGACATCATTTTACACTGATAGTATATTTATACATGGGGGATGGTATAAATTTCTTTTTAAAGGTTAATCATTAAATAAGTTTATAATATTTATATGATATTTTTGATTGAAATATTTAAGGGAAGGGTGGGTGGGGAGGGATTAATTTATATATTTAGGATGACATTAGTAAGAAATTCAAGTGATGTGTTTATTTTTTATGATGTAATATTGTGTACTTGTAAGATGATAAAATGAATAAAGAATTGGAAAAAAAAAAAAGGAAATTATTAAAAAGAATCTTTTTATAAATTTTCATACTAATATTTAGGTTTTTGGAAATGTAGCCCAGAATAATATTTGCTTTTGTTTTAACAGGACTTAAAAGAAGAATTCACTCGTGTTCTTACAGCCAACAATCCCCACGCTCCTCAGAACATCGTCAGGTACAATTTCAAAGTAAGTTACAAATGATTTATTAGTTGCTTGAACAAAAATGTCATTTGTGGGTTTTGGTCAAAGGGAAATTAAAATTATTGGCAAGGCAGTTTTAAGCTTCAAGAGAAATGATTTCCAGTAATAATTAGTTAAACTGCAAGAATAGGAAAGTAACGGGAAAAAACGTCTCATATATAGTACAGCTCAAAGCCGCTAAAGTGGCTACACTCAATTTAAACCAACAGGTTTTTATGTTCTGTCTATATATCTGGGCCAAAATTAGTAATTTAATGGGTCAATTTTCAGTGGCTGGGTTACCATTAAAGTTAAATACATAACTCTGACTATTAAGTTAAATATATAACTTCAATCAATCTTATTTGTACAAGTAGGGCCAATGAAATTAATTTTTTTAAGTTTTTATCGTACATACAAGGGTGGTTTGAAAAGTTTGATAAAAGAAGCAAGTTAAACAACGTAGTATCCATCAAGGGCTATACACTTAGAGGTCCTTTTACTAAGGTGTGCAATCTGTTTTAGCACGCGTTAAAAGTGAACGTGCGCTGAATGCTAACGCGTGCCAATACATCCATTATGTTTTATGGACACGTTCGCACATGTTAGTATTTAGTGCGCGCTAGATCAGCTACCGTACCATAGTAAAAGGACTAGTTAGTCCAAATAATCCAGAATACAGCAAGTTTCCACGGTTTTTTGTATCTTAGCTTACAAAAAAACTGGGAACTTGCTGGACTAAGTTTATAGCCCTCAATGGAGACTACGTTGTTTAACTTGCTTTTTTATCAAAAAGGTGTTGTAAGAGACCAAACGGGGGATTCCAACACTTTGAAAATCTCAAACAAAACCAATTGCTGTTGAAAAAGCTACAGGGGTGAGGATGCCAGTATGCTACACTGTGACATTGGCCGCACAGTGGAGAGAAAAGCCTCAAACGTAATAGCAGCCATAAAACAGTATTAACATTGAAATTTCTAATCCTGCTCACATCAAATCATAGGCATTAAAAAAACTCCACTTAATAAAGTCCATCTTGCAATGTGCATAGGCAACTCGCAACCTGTTGTTAAAAAAAAAACCCAGTGAGGAACTTATCTGAACCGCTCCACAGACAAACTTCACTGCAGTCTTCAAACGCTGCACCCTCACTGCAAAAAAGAGAAACGTGGAGCTTTTTATGACTATGATTTGATATGAGCAGTATTGGAAATTTCAGCGTTTATGCTGTTTGATTACTGCTATTATCCCAGGACAAGCAGGCAGGTATTCTCACTAGTGGGTGATGTCATCAGACAGAGCCCCGGTACGGACGTCTCACAAGCACGTGTTGCTTGTAGAAACTTAAAGTTTCTAGATGCCCGCACCGCGCATGCGCCGGTGCCTTCCTACCTGGAGATCCGGGCGTGTCTCCTCAGTTCTTTCTTTTCCGCGGAGCTGAGAAGTTCAACTTCTTCATGCGCTAGCTGAATTCAGTTAAATTTGCCTTCCTTGTCCGCGTTTTCGTTTTCGTTTCTTTTAATTACTTTTAACAGTCCTTTTCTTTTTCAAAAAAAAAAAAAGGAGAAGATTATTTCCTCCGGCGGGTCGAACGGGCCGGCCACGTGGCTCAGGCCCACGGGCTTCGACCTCGCGGCAGAGATTTTCCGGCCTATGTCCCGGCCAATCACCGGTTTTAAAAAGTGCAGCAAGTGCCAACGCGCGATTTCACTCACGGACCCTCACTGGCGCTGTTTACAGTGTTTGGGCCCTGACCACATCCCGAAATCGTGCGGGCCTTGCTCTACCCTTACGGCACGCTCATTCAAGCGGCGTTGCCTATTGTGGGAATCGATGTTCAAGATGGACGCAGCTAAGGATCCCTCAGCCTCCACTTCATCTGATACCTCCCCGGTGCGGGCGAAACCGGCATCGACTCCTCCTGCATCGAGTGCGGTGAAACCGGCATCGCTCGCCCCGACACCATCCACGAGCTCGACGTTGGTGCCTGCCCCGGTCTCCTCGGTTCAGGTACCTCTTCCTTCCACAGTGCCACCAATGGTCATCAAAGTGCCGAAAGCTACTAAGCAGAAGCACTCGACCTCGAAGGAGCGCGATGCCCGTGCAGGAGGACCCCCTTTCGGTGCGGATCCCTCCCTATCGGCTTCGCTACGGTCCGTGCTGGAAGCTCAATTCGTTGAGCTCATGCAGACCATCGGACCCGGGCTCATCGCTGCCATACAGGGTGACCTCCCGGTACCGGTCCAAAGGGGCGGTCCGCCCCCTCCCCCTCCCCCACACCGTTCGACCTCGACAACCGACGAGGACGAACGAGGGAGGGCGGCGATACCCACGCGGCAAGCCTCGCTTACCGACATGCCGCCATTAGAACCCATTACGCCTCCGCGCCAACATGGGACCAGACCTTCGATCGATACTCGAAGCCCTGGGCATAGTCAGGAAGAGTTCCTCCGTACTCCTTACCAGACTTGGGTAGCATCGCAGGAACCCGCATCGCAAACCCAGTGGCGATCCACTGCTTCCAGCCCTATCCACTTGGGGACCTCGGGAGACCATGCGATGCACAGACGATCCCGATCCCCGTCCCGCCACCGAGACGGGCACCGATCGAGACACTCATCCTGGCACTCCTCACGCTATTCGGAGGTGTCACCGCAGAAAAAACTGCAACGTAGGGGATACTCCTCATCAGAGGCGTCCCCTCCGAGGGGCACAGAGTACGAGGAGACACCGGTGCCCGATTCTCCTTGTCACTCCCCGATGTCCACGGACCTGGAGGCCTCCTCCTCCGCCAGCCCGTCCCACAGACCGACGCTGGCGGAACAATTGTCCTTCTCATCATTCCTCCGACAAATGGCGGATGATCTGGATGTGACCCTTGACACGGGTTCCCGATACTCCAAAGAGTATCTGGACACCATGCATTTACCTAACCCCCCAACGGAGTCGCTTCGGCTCCCCCTGCATAAATTACTGGACCAGACCTTCATGCAGTGCTTCGAAACGCCGTATTCCATACCGGCGATCCCTAGCAAACTCGATGCTCGATACCGCATCGTGCACCATAAAGGGTTCGAGGGCCCCCAACTCTCCCACCAATCCCTGCTGGTCGAGTCCTCCCTAAAACGCTCTCATCCCTCCCAGGTCTACGCCTCTGTACCGCCGGGCCGAGAGGGGAGAACGATGGACAAATTTGGTAGAAAATTCTACCAAAACTCCATGATGGCGTCACGGGTGCTAAACTACAACTTCTTTTTCTCTTCCTATTTGGAGTTCTTCTTGCCGGTGCTCCGCAAGTTCACTCCGTTCATAGACAACCAAGCTCGATTCGAGTTCGAGGAAGTGGTAGCCTCCCTCTCCCAATTACGTCTCCAGCTGATGCAATCCTCCTTCGATGCATTCGAACTCTCGGCACGCGCCGCCGCAAGCGCGGTAGCGATGCGTCGCCTGGCATGGCTCCGTACCATCGATATGGATCCCAACCTTCAGGACAGACTCGCCAACGTACCATGTGCTGGAGCTGACCTGTTCGATGAGTCTATCGAAACTGTTACCAAAAAGCTGTCGGATCACGAAAAATCCTTTCAGTCCATCCTGCGGCCCAAACCCAAGCCTCAACAGTCTCGACCTCCCAGGCCACCCCTGATTTACCAGCGGCGTTACATGCCCAGACAAACGCCTGCTGCGAGGCAGCCTGCGAAGAGACAACCTCCCCAGAAGTCTCAACAAAAACCTCAGCCACCGGCCGTACCTAAGGCCCCCCAGCCCTTTTGACGCCCCCCCCGGGAGCATAACCTTGGCCTCTCCCATAGGGGGCCGCCTCCATCTTTTCTACCATCGATGGGAGGCCATAACTACGGACCTATGGGTCCTCACCATCATAAGAGAAGGATACTCTCTTCAATTCCACCGGATCCCCCCGGACCATCCCCCAAGAGAGTATCCTTCAAGCTCGACGCAGACCGCCCTTCTTCTTCAGGAAGTCCAAACCTTACTCCAGCTTCGGGCTGTCGAGCCGGTCCCGTCAGACCAATTGAACCGAGGGTTTTACTCCCGGTACTTCCTCGTCCCGAAGAAAACGGGCGACCTGCGACCCATTTTAGACCTTCGGGCCCTCAACAAGTTCCTGGTCAAAGAGAAGTTTCGCATGCTGACTTTGGCTTCTCTATACCCCCTCCTCGAGCAGAACGACTGGTTATGCTCCCTGGATCTCAAGGAGGCCTACACTCACATCCCCATTCACCCGGCCTCCCGAAAGTTCCTCAGATTTCGGGTGGGAAATCTGCACCTACAGTATCGAGTGCTACCATTCGGCCTATCTTCGTCCCCCAGAGTCTTCACAAAGTGCCTGGTGGTAGTGGCCGCAGCACTCCGGGACAGGGGTCTACAGGTATTCCCATACCTCGACGACTGGCTCATCAAGGCCCCGTCAGCCCCAGAGGTCACTTCGGCGGCCGTGGCTACAACCTACTTCCTCCAGAATTTGGGCTTCGAGATCAACTTCTCCAAGTCTCATCTACAACCCACCCAGTCCCTCCCCTTCATCGGAGCGGTCCTGGACACCACCCGACTCCGAGCATTCCTACCTCGGCAACGCATGGAGTCTCTTCTTCATCTCTGCCAGTCGGTGTCGACTCGCCAAACCCTACCGGCGAGACAACTGATGGTGCTCCTGGGCCATATGGCCTCCACAGTACATGTGACACCCTTTGCCAGACTCCACCTCAGGATCCCCCAGTGGACCCTGGCATCACAGTGGAATCAAACATCCGATCCACTATCCAAACGCATCTTAGTCACACCTGCTCTTCGGCAGTCTCTACTTTGGTGGATGACCTCTTCGAATCTATCCAGAGGTTTGCTGATGCACTCTCCCCCCCATCAGAAAGTCCTCACGACCGATTCGTCGAATTACGCATGGGGGGCCCATCTGGAGGGTCTCCGCACCCAAGGATTCTGGACCAATGCGGAGAGACTACACCAAATCAATCTACTGGAACTCAGAGCCATCTTCAATGCGCTCCAAGCGTTCCAACACCTACTCCACGACATGGTAATCCTCATTCGCACAGACAATCAGGCCGCCATGTATTATATCAACAAGCAAGGAGGCACGGGCTCGGCCCTCCTTTGCCAGGAAGCTCTACGAGTCTGGGACTGGGCGGTGCGCCACAACACCCTACTCAGAGCAGTATACATCCAGGGGGAGAACAACGTCTTAGCAGACAAACTAAGCCGTCTGCTACAACCGCACGAATGGACTCTCCATTCCAGCCCCCTTCACCAAATCTTCACGCAATGGGGGACGCCTCAGATAGACCTCTTTGCGGCTCCCCACAACGCCAAACTGCCTCAGTTTTGCTCCAGGATTTACACTCCTCATCGCCTCGAGGCAGATGCTTTTCTACTGAACTGGGGGAAACGATTTCTATATGCGTTCCCACCATTCCCGCTGATCCAGAAGACTCTGGTCAAGCTGAAACTCGAACGGGCCACCATGATTCTAATAGCTCCTCGGTGGCCCAGACAACCTTGGTTCTCCCTCCTACTTCAACTCAGCAGCAGGGAACCAGTACCACTTCCAGTGTTTCCTTCACTACTTACTCAACATCAAGGATCACTACTTCATCCCAACCTGCAGTCTCTCCACCTGACAGCTTGGTTCCTCTCAACGTAACCCCTCACCAATTCTCACAAGAAGTGAGGGAGGTCTTGGAAGCTTCCAGGAAGCCAGCCACTCGACAATGCTACTCCCAGAAATGGACCAGATTCTCCTCATGGTGTGTTTCTAAGTCAAAGGAACCTCAGCGAGCTTCCTTATCCTCCGTGCTGGACTATCTCCTACACCTATCTCAATCTGGGCTCAAGTCCACATCCATACGAGTCCACCTGAGCGCTATTGCGGCGTTCCACCAGCCTCTACAAGGGAAACCCCTCTCGGCCCATCCGGTGGTCGCCAGATTTATGAAAGGACTCTTCCATGTTAACCCTCCTCTCAAACCACCCCCAGTGGTTTGGGACCTCAATGTAGTCCTTTCCCACCTCATGAAGCCCCCGTTTGAACCACTCAACAGGGCCCCTCTGAAGTATCTCACCTGGAAAGTGCTTTTCCTTGTAGCCCTTACGTCCGCTCGCAGAGTCAGCGAACTCCAGGCATTGATGGCGGACCCACCATTCACAGTATTCCACCATGACAAGGTGGTCCTCCGCACTCACCCGAAATTCCTGCCTAAGGTGGTCTCCGAATTTCATCTCAACCAATCCATTGTACTTCCAGTATTCTTCCCTAAGCCTCACTCTCACCACGGAGAATCGGCCCTCCACACTCTAGACTGCAAACGTGCCTTGGCTTTCTACCTGGATCGCACCAAGCCACACAGATCCACTCCTCAACTTTTTGTCTCCTTCGATCCCAATAAGTTGGGAAGACCCATATCAAAGCGCACCATCTCTAATTGGATGGCGGCTTGTATCTCTTTCTGCTATGCCCAGGCTGGATTATCACTTCCTTGTAAGGTCACAGCCCATAAGGTCAGAGCAATGGCAGCCTCAGTAGCATTCCTCAGATCAACACCAATCGAGGAAATTTGCAAGGCCGCCACCTGGTCCTCGGTTCACACATTCACCTCACATTATTGTCTGGACACCCTCTCCAGACGGGATGGACAGTTTGGCCAAACAGTATTGAAAAATTTATTCTCTTAAGTCGCCAACTCCCCCTCCATCCCACTGAGGTTAGCTTGGAGGTCACCCACTAGTGAGAATACCTGCCTGCTTGTCCTGGGATAAAGCAATGTTACTTACCGTAACAGTTGTTATCCAGGGACAGCAGGCAGCTATTCTCACGTCCCACCCACCTCCCCTGGGTTGGCTTCTCAGGCTAGCTACCTGAACTGAGGAGACACGCCCGGATCTCCGGGTAGGAAGGCACCGGCGCATGCGCGGTGCGGGCATCTAGAAACTTTAAGTTTCTACAAGCAACACGTGCTTGTGAGACGTCCGTACCGGGGCTCTGTCTGATGACATCACCCACTAGTGAGAATAGCTGCCTGCTGTCCCTGGATAACAACTGTTACGGTAAGTAACATTGCTTTACCTCTGAGGCTTTTTTTATCCAGTGTGTGGTCAATGTTATAATGTAGCGTACTCACAATTAGTGAATGACACGGGGGAACTCATTTTCCCGTCCCAGAGAGTTCTTTTCCTGTCCCTGCCCTGTTCCTGCAAGCTCCGTCCTCATCAGCACAAGCCTCAAACACTTAAAAATCATAAGTAGCAACATTCTAGAGCTCAGATTGTGATGTCATAATGCCTCATTCCACCAATGCCTAAGCTCCGTCCTCATCTGCACAAGCCTCAAACACTTTGAAATCATAAGTGTCCGAGGCTTGTGCAGTTAAGGCACAGCTTACAGGAATGGAACAGGGACAGTGACAAAACTCACAGAGATGGGGCGGGAAAATTGAGTTCCTGTGTGGACGGGGACAAATTTGTCCCGGTGTCATTATCTACTCGCAATCTCACCCCTATAGCTTTTTCAACAGTAATTGTTTTTCCAGTGCAATAGGTGAGACATTCTAGACCAGTGGGTAGTTTCTCCATGTCTGCATGCCATCTGCAGAAGGAATCCAGTTCAGATTTTTCTTTGTGCCTTCAGCTCTTCAGTACTTCACTGAGCTCCTTAGTTCCATCTAGAGTTTGTTCCTTCTGCACGCATGCCTGCAGGAGTGTATTTGTTCAGCTCTCTGTATTTTATTATTTTATTCAGTGTTTTTAGTCCTTTTTTCTTTGGGATACTTGTGCTTGGTGCGTTTCTTTCACTTTACCTGTATTGAGAATGCACAGACTTCTGTCTGTAGCAGATAGGCTAATCCCAGTGGGTACCTGTTAGCCAGCCGGCTCAGTTTCTGTGGCACTCGGAGCCATGCCTGAAGTGTTCTTACCTACCATTAAGCAGGGGGTCAAGCACAGGCTGTTAGGTGCCCTTAGGAGGCTCAGCAGTGTCTCGCAGGGTGCTGGCTGTGTTGTCTCACCTTTGCCTGTTCCAGTATGTGTCTGTCGGTCTGCAGGAGTGGAGGTTCAGTCCAGGCACGGGGTCTGACTGGCAGCCCAAAGATCATCTTTGCAGAGCCACTCCCAGCATAAGGCAGTGAATTTCTAATCCAGCTACTGTAAGGGAGCTGAGAAAGGCTTTGCTGAGATGACACATGTTTATATGATACGCCAGGGGCACAGCCAGAACTTTTAATTTTGGAGGGAGCCAAAGCGTGGACTGGGGATCCAAGCATTTTCTCTCTTTCCACCCCCTCTAGCTGCTGCCAGTGTTACATCATACCTTTGCTGGTGAAGATGCTCAAGCCTTACCAGCTGAAGGTTCACCACTGAAGCCTCCGTCTGTATTGCCTGAGTAATGAGGAAACTTGCGGGTGCTCTAGCTTCCAACGCCATCACTTCTGCACATGCTCAGTTTAATGCATGATCTAAGCACGTGCAGAAGAACCAGCATTGGTAGCTAAAACACCCTGCCAACTTTCTGCTGCTTGGGCAGCACGGATGGAGGCTCCAGCAGTGACTTCTCTTTTAGGCATCTCTGCCAGTCATGTAGCTGGTGCTTCAAGTTTTGAAGGGGGGTCAAAGCTCAAAGTGGGGGAGGGTCCAGCTCCCTGAGGCCCCCAGGGTGTAGTTTGAATGGAGTACAGGCTATAATACCTGCTCCTGAGCAGTTGTAACTCAAAACATGACTGAAATGCAGCTGCAAATGTGAAGAAATATTATTTGGCAGTTTGACTCCCTAATGGTAGAAAAAGGAGATGTTCATTAAGGGCTAGATTCACTAAGCCCACCGATCAAGTTCCGACCACTTAGCAACCCCTTTGCGACCTGATTTCCCTCCGACCCGATTCACTAACCTCTGTCCCTGTCATCCTCCAATCCACGTATGCAAATGAGGGGGAAAGGCATTCAAATGTAGGTAGGCAGCGATTGAGTAAAAAAAAAGCAACATCGACTGGGCTGGCTGATCAGCAAACAAGTGACTGCTGGGGACCAGTCATTCACGTTGTTTCCAACTGCTCTGCCCTGAAGCTGCGATTCTCCTGCCGCCCTGCTCTGCCCCGACTCAAGCTGCGATTCTTCTGCTGCCCTGCTCTGCCCAAATCTCCTGCTCTCTGCCCCAAAGCCGCGATTTTCCTGCTGCCCTGCTCTGCCCCGACTCAAGCTGTGATTCTTCTGCTGCCCTGCTCTGCCCTGAATCTCCTGCCCTTCCCCGCTGTGCAAGCCCGTGGTTTTAACCCACGGGTTTAAACCATGGGTTTGCAAAAAAAAGTAAAAAAAAAAAAAAAAGGTAAAATTATGCTTTGCTGAGCACGGAGGGCCAGCGCATGTGCAGACCATCTACAGATGGTCTGCACATGCATTGGGATCACTATAGAGCGATCTGGGCAGGTGGTAGGGGTGTGATTCTGATCGCCCTTATTTGCATGAGGGCGATTCGTGAATCAGCCCCCCGGACACAGATTGGATTGGATCCCTCACGGATCGAATCCGATCTGTGCCCTTAGTGAATCTAGGCCTAAGAGTTAAAATGGTGACCTGTTGAAGTCGGGAACCTTAAACAAAAGTGTCTTATCACTACTTAGTGTCAGATGGGCAATTGAGCTAAATACAGAACCTCAAAATCCTACAGGATAAAACTCACAAAGTAGATAACTTCACCAAAAGTTTAAATTATTATCATAGGTCCGCTCCAGAAACAAACCAGAGAGAAAAAACTCCCCTAATTGCAGGGAAGAAAAAATCTCTGGCCAAACAACCAGGCTCAACTAGATGCTAGATGGTCTCAATTAGTAGAGACCATCTAGCACAGTGGTCTCAATCTCTCGGCCCCGGGGTACTATTTTGAGGCCCTCGGTATGTTTATCATAATCACAAAAATAAAATAGTTTCTTGATCATATGTCTCTTTAGCTATAAATTACATTATTCTTAAGACTTAGCCAGAAGGAAAGATTTATAAACTATAAAGAGTTTTACCTCATGCAAAATTGTCATTTCTCCAACTATCTACAAATCCAAAATGTGGCCCTGCAAAGGCTTTGAGTTTGAGACCACTGATCTAGCACAAGGAGCTAAACAAACAATCTAAGAGTTAATGAAAGTTACTGGGCAGTAGTATCACAGAGCAGAAACTTAGCTTTGAAGAAGTTGTGCAGTTATCCAGTAGAAACATAGAAACATAGAAAATGATGGCAGAAAAGGGCTATAGCCCACCAAGTCTGCCCATTCCAAATACCCACCCCCCAAATTCACTCCCTTAGGGATCCTACGTGAGTATCCCATTTTCTCTTAAAATCTGACACGCTGCTGGCCTCAATCACCTGCAGTGGGAGTTTGTTCCAATGATCCACCACTCTTTCGGTGAAGAAGTACTTTCTGGAGTCGATATGAAACTTCCCTCCCCTGATTTTTAGCGGATGCCCTCTGGTGGTCGAGGGTCCCATGAGACTGAAGATCTCATCTTCCGACTCGATACGTCCCGTGATGTACTTAAACGTTTCAATCATGTCTCCTCTCTCTCTTCGTTCCTCAAGTGAGTACAGCCGCAGTTTATTTAGTCTTTCTTCATACGTGAGATCCTTGAGCCTCAAGACCATCCTGGTGGCCATTCGCTGGACCGACTCGATTCTCAGCACATCCTTCCGGTAATGTGGTCTCCAGAATTGAACACAATACTCCAAGTGAGGTCTCACCATGGATCTGTATAACGGCATCATGACTTCAGGTCTTCTGCTGACGAAACCCCTACGGATACGACCCATCATTTGTCTTGCCCTGGAGGAAGCCTTCTCCACTTGATTGGCAGCCTTCATGTCATCACTAATGATCACCTCTAGATCACGTTCTGCAGTGGTCCTGACCAAGGTCTCACCATTTAGTACATAAGTTCTGCGTGGGTTTTTCTTACCCAGGTTCATTACCTTACATTTTTTAGCATTGAAGCCCAGCTGCCAAGTTGCTGACCATCGTTCCAGTAGCAGTAGGTCCTGCATCATATTATCAGGTAAAATGCTTTTACCTACTATGTTGCAAAGCTTGGCGTCATCTGCGAACAGTGATACTCTTCCTCTAAGTCCTTGCGTCATATCTCTTATGAACAAGTTGAAAAGAATCGGGCCCAAGACCGAGCCCTGCGGCACTCCACTGATCACGTCCGACATTTTGGATGGGGTACCGTTTACCACCACCCTCTGAAGTCTACCACCCAGCCAATCCCCAACCCATGTAGTTAGAGTGTCCCCTAATCCCATCGATCTCAGCTTGTTCAATAACCTTCGGTGTGGGACGCTATTAAAAGCTTTACTGAAGTCCAAATATACCACGTCCAGTGACTCTCCGGCATCCAGTTGTCTAGTAACCCAGTCAAAAAAGCTGATTAGGTTAGATTGGCAGGATCTACCCTGGGTGAATCCGTGTTGGTGGGGATCACGTAGGTTTTCCTCATCTAGGATTGTGTCAAGATTCTGTTTGATCAGTGTTTCCATGAGTTTGCACACTATAGACGTGAGACTCACTGGTCTGTAGTTTGCTGTCTCTGTCCTGCAGCCCTTTTTGTGGAGTGGGATTACGTTGGCGGTTTTCCAATCCAAGGGGACTCTTCCTGTGCGTAGGGAAAGATTGAAAAGCACAGATAATGGTTCCGCCAGGACTTCACTTAACTCCTTAAGCACCCTGGGGTGTAGGTTGTCCGGTTCCATGGCTTTGTTTACTTTGAGTCTTGATAGTTCGTAGTAGACGCTACTGAGCGTAAACTCAAAATCTTGAAACGGGTCTTTCTGGCTGTCTTCCGTCTGAAGCTGTGGACCATCTCCCGGCGCTTCACAGGTGAAGACTGAGCAGAAGTATTTGTTTAGTAGTTCTGCCTTGGAAGAATCTGATTCTGCAAAGTTACCGTCCGATTGCTTCAGGCATTCTATCCCATCTTTGTTTCTTTTCCTGTCACTAATATAGCTAAAGAAAGATTTATCCCCTTTCTTAATATTCTGTGCTAGATCTTCCTCCATTCGGAGTTTGGCCTCTCTGACTACTTTTTTGACGGCTTTAGATCTGTCCTGATAGTCTTCTTTCGCCTCCTGTTTTCCTAAATGTTTATAGGTGATAAATGCTTCTTTTTTCTTTTTGACTAGGTCCGAGATTTCTGCACTGAACCATTGGGGTCTTTTGTTTCTCTTGCGTTTACTTACTGTTCTTATGTAGCGGGTTGTTGCTTCATGTAGGGTGGACTTCAGAGTCGACCACATATCCTCCACATTGTCAGATTTTGCTTTTTTATGTAGCTCTTGATGGACAAAAAGCTCCCATGCCGTCGAAGTCTGTGCCTCTAAAGTTGAGAACCCTCGTTGCTGTGTTTGATCTAGAGAAACCTTTTTTGAGGTTGAGCCATACCATTTTATGGTCGCTGGAGGCCAGTGTATCTCCCACTGAGACTTCCGAGACGCTATCTCCATTGGTGAGTACCAGGTCTAGTATCGCCTGGTCCCTAGTGGGCTCCAATACCATTTGCTTGAGACGTGCACCCTTTATGGAGGTTAAAATTCTTTTGCTGCCACATGTAGTCGCGGAGAGTGTGTTCCAGTCTGCATCGGGCATGTTGAAGTCACCTAACATCACTGTGTCCCCGCGCAGTGTGATGTTCTCTATGTCCTCGATTAATTCCATGTCTTTGTCTTCCTGTTGCCTGGGAGGTCTGTATATCACACCAAGGTATAGGCATTTTTCATTCCCTCTGGCCAGGTTCACCCAGAGGGATTCCCCGGTGTATCTAACATCTGTGATTCTGGTAGTTTTGATGTTTTCCTTAGTGTACAGTGCTACATCTCCTCCTAATTTACCTTCTCTGTCACAACGAAGTAGGTTGTAGCCTGATATAACCATATCCCACCCGTGCGAGTCCGTGAACCAGGTTTCGGATATCGCTACCACATCTAGGTCGGCGTTTATTATTTCAGTCTCCAATTCTAGAATTTTATTGCCCAAGCTGTGTGCATTAACATACATAGCCCTCCATATCTGTGAAGAGATTCTCTTTTGAGTTAGTGTGGCTCCTAAATTATCATTGATAGTCCTCCCTAAATTATTGTGGATAGTATGGGTACCTACCTTAGACTCAGAAGTGTGAGTGCGACTTGCTTCCTCAGGGTGGTTACTTACTGCTCTGGGATATAAATATGTACCCTCCCCCGACTTACCTAGTTTAAAGCCCTACGGAGTAGGTGGGCCAGTCGATGACCGAATACGTCCTGGTTAGGTAGAGTCCGTCTGATCCTTGTAGTCCCTGGAGCGTCTCGCCGTGGTCTAGGAATCCAAAGTTCATTTCTATGCACCATTCGCAGAGCCATTCGTTAGTCCATTGGATACGCTCTTCTCTAGCTCTGCCTTTGTTTCTTACTGGGAGAATTGATGAGAAAACCACCTGTGCACCTATCTGCTTCAGCTTCTTTCCCAGGGCTCCAAAGTCTTTGGGAATGCTCTCCGTGTTATTCCTGGCAGTGTCGTTTGTGCCTACATGGATGAGAAACATGGGAAAATGATCATTAGGTTTTAGAAGTTTGTCTAGGCTGGTGGTGACATCCCGGATCCTGGCTCCGGGAAGACAGCAGACCTCTCTTGACTGCAAATTAGGCCTGCAAATTGGTCCCTCGGTGCCCCTTAGAATAGAGTCTCCAATGACTACCACTCTACGTTCCTTCCGGGGTGGCCGATCCACGAGCTCTGGATTCGAAGTTATGTGCTGGGTGTCCTCCTGAGCCCCTCCCGCTATTTCCTCGGCGGTTCCTTCTTGTAAGATCTGAAATCTATTTCTGAGAGTGAGTAGTGAGGTTGTTGTAGAACTATCCTGTTGGAGAGAAAAAGAAGAAGAATAAAGTGAGAATGAGGTGGGTTTTCTTTGCTTGCCCGTAGAGGAGGTTACCAGTTGCCAGGGGCCGGCATTTCCAATCATCTCCTGTACTCCAATTGTTGAATTTAGGGCTGTAGGTTTGGGCGTGTCGAGGATAGACGTGTCATGGGTTCTCTCTGTGATGTGTGACAGTTCCAGGATGGCATCGTCGATGAAGGCCTCGTCATCCCGGATACTCCTCAGGCGCTTTACCTCCTCCCTGAGGCTCAGTAGTTCCTGCAAGATACCCTCGTCTAAGTTTCCTTGTCCCAGCTCCACTGTCTGCGTAGAGACTGTAGTGTACCTTGGGAGGGGGATGGTTTCGGTCTGCACAGAGACCTCTGCCCTCTGATCCGTGTCACTCTCTTCGTTCTGTGTACAGACCTTGGCCATTCCCTGGGTCCCTCCGGACGCTGGAGTGTTGATCTTGATGGTAGCTTTGGAACTCCGTGTCCTCCCTGCCATTTCCAAGTTTGAGAGATTTATTTCTGTAAAGAGAAAGGTTGAGATATCAGAGAGTTTGTAAGGAGAAAGATGGAGATTGAGATATTAGAGAGTTTGAGAGATTTAGAGAGTCTGAGAGGTTCAAGGGAAGATTAACTATCTGATTGAGAGTGTGTAAGAAAAGTGTATGGGTGTAAGAAGAAAATGGGAAGAGTGGTTCTGATTGAGTATGAGTATGAAGAGTTTAGATTGGGCCTTGTATCAGGCCCTTCTCAAGGCCCTTCGCAAAGGCGCTCTCGCTAAGGCGAGCGCCTTTGCCGCTCGCCTTCGCCGCGCGCCGTTGGCCCGCCTCCTTTTATGGAGTCGATCGACCGACGATTGTAATCCAAATGCAAACAACAAAAAACTTCTTTTTCTTCTGAAAATGCCACCCAAAATTCCCAACAAGAGAGCTTGCAATCCCTTGTTTCGCATTACATGTTGCATCAGGAGTAATGAACCTCTACTTCAAACTAACTGGTGCTAGTGGGAGGTAGATGTCTTTGTCAAAATGGGGGGAGGGCTTATTTATTCCCACAACTGGTCGCACAGGGGCGGGGCCATAAGCATCTTAGCCAGGATGCACTGGGAAGGGGAAGGGAGGTGGGTCTGATACAGGAAGGACAGCTGTCTTCATCCAAATAAGGTATGGGGGCAGGGCGGGGCTGTGGGGGGAGCTGAGTGGCAGAGGCAGGGGGGAGTGGTCATCCCTCATGCCAAGAACCTTCGCAAGTGGAGGGGGGGCCGCGATCTTCACGGGGGTGGGGGAGGTGAGGGTGTCCAGGTGGTTCAATGTTCACTGGGGAAGGGTCAGGAGTGTGTGGGTGGCACAATTCTCAGAAGAGGGGGGGGTCAGTTGGGAGTGTGGAAGGGTCTGTGTGGTTCATCATTGGGGGGGAGAGATGCGGGAGTGTGGAGGGGTCCAGGAGGGAGTGGACATCCTTTCTGCTTCCCTTTTTTTGTTGTTCAGGAGCATCGTTGGGAGGGGGGGGCACCAAGACCTTTTTTTTTTTTTTTTATATGAGTCAGATTCTGTGCATACGTCATACATTCACAACCTTTGTTCCCATCCGGGTCACAGTCTTTCCAAAGGCTACTATTGCAAACCTCTGCGCTATCATCCTCATTCTATAACCTTAGCACCTTGTAAGTTGTATTTGTGCACTAAAAATATAGAACACTAATGGGTGAGCCTATTAGTTCTGCACATAACTTGCTTATTGCATTAATGCAAGGGGACGTGCATAGGAGGAGGCATATGGGGGGTTCCATATTTATACGTGCTAAATAATGTGCTAAGGTGCTAGTTAGGTGGAGTGGAAGAGTACTTTAATGGCCTGTGCAGTTAGTATAGTTCTCGCTGCAGCTCCCTGTGACTCTGGACAAGTCACTTAGCCCTTCATTGCTCCACGTACAAAAAAAGTACCTGTATATAATATGTAAACCACTTTGATTGTAACCAAATCCCATACTCTTCCCTTTCCATTCATTTATGCCTGCCATTGATATGATGTAAGTGGGTGCATCTAAATGTAACAGTTGACTTACAGTATTCTTTAAGGGAACCTGGGTTCGACTTCTCTCGGGTCAGGAGCCCTCTATTTCAGCTCTGCCTCTGATAGATGAGCATGTCTTGAGACCTAGTGTGAGGTCCAGGTCCAGCTCTAGCTCCAGCTCAGAATATGAAACACAATTCCATGTTTGGACTGCAGAGCGCAACTCGCCACAGACACATCCGTGTATGCTTGGGGGGCTCATCTAGACCCTCTCGGAACACAGGGTCTATGGTCTGCTAAGGAGAAGACATTCCACATCAACCTATTAGAGCTCTGGCAATTCGGAATGCTCTAAAAACTTTTCAAGAGAATCTTTCCAACCAGGTACTCCTTGTTCTCACAGACGATCAAATAGCGATGTGTATATGATATGTTACTATATTGTGATTTTAATATTGGATGGAGTGTTGAATAAAGATTTTCGTAATTCTTGGTGGGTAGGGGGATGGGGGGGAATACATTTTTCTTGTTGAGATTTTAATTGAAAGTTGTTTAAGTGACATGTATAATTTTTAAATGTTGTAATATTGAACACTTTCTATAAGATGAAAAATGAATAAAGATCTTGGGAAAATAAAACAAATAGCGATGGACTACATCAACAAACAAGGAGGAATATGGAACTGGGCAATTGCTTGAAACACATTTCTCAAAGCCGTCTATGTACAAGGAAAGCTGAATACTTTAGCCGACAAACTGAGCAAATTTCTTTAGCCACACGAGTGGACACTCGACTGCAAAGTCTTACACCACATCTTCTTACTCTGGGGGACTCCTCAAATAGACCTGATTGCATCTCCCCACAATCGCAAATTGCCTCATATCTGCTCACGACAGTACTCTCCTTATTGTCTCTATACAGTTCTAGGGGAGCTCAGAATTTTATTCAGGTAGTCGAGCATTGTTCCCTGTCTGTCCTGGTGGGTTCATAATCTTTCTAATGTACCTGGGGGCAATGGGATTAAATGATTTGCTCAGGGTCACAAGGAGCAGCGTGAGCTTGAACCCCCAACTTCAGGATACTGAGACTGTAGCTTTAACCACTGTGTCACATTCTCCCAAGGCGAAGCACAAATTTTCAAGATGTTTGGAATCATCAGGATCCTCCCTAAGCCAACCCTGACAAGAGATGAAATGTTTCACTTGCAAATAAGGAAAAACATCACCCGATGGAAGATGGTAAAGTTCTTATAGGTCTTCAAATGGAATCATTTCTCCAACATCCAAGAATTGTCGAAACCTAATTAACATTTCCAAATGCAGAAAGACTCCTCCCTCCCTGCCTAAAAAGTTGGCTCATACTAAATGGGAGAAATACTATAGATGATAATTCCCACCAAACTTTCCTTTTATTTTATGATGTATCCATTATTCGTCTTTCCCTTTCGTGTCAAGTACATCGGTCCTTTGTTTTTAACGCACCCTGTACGTTTCCCCTGTTTTGCATTTGCATACAATTTTGTATGGAAATCGCTTAGGCTTTATTAAGCAGTATATCAATTAAAATAAAACTTGAAACACCTGGCTTTTACAAAGCCATAATAGAGGTTTCTACCACGGGCCGGTGAGGTAAATGATCCGATGCTCATAGATTTCCTATGAGTGTCGGTGCATTTACCTCGCCGACCCGCGGTAGAAACTTCTACCGTGGCTTTATAAAAGGAGCCATTAGTTGTTACCCTTTCCCAAACTCCTAAGAGATGGATCACATATTGTACATGAGCATAGTCCTGGAAGGCATGGGATAACCACAATAAATGCTGCAATAGAAAGGTGGGAAAATAGTGCTTTTTCTCATGAAAACCCCGTTTTAAAAGGACAGAACGCCCAGTCCAACAACTGTTTTAATTTGGGCAGCCTGGTTAGAATTACTCTTTTAATGATTTGATAATTGCCTTCATTGCAAAGGCTAGTTGTGTGGCTTTGACTTTATTGCAAAGCTTAATGATTTTTATTTGGCTTAGCTGCAAATCTCTTTGTTCCTAGGTGGCTGTGCTACAGAACGTAATTGGTTGCTGAACTGTCTTTCTGCTGGTTTGTGTTTCCTGGCCGAAGTTAGCCCAGCACAAGTTGGTTTACTCTTTGTGCAGTTTGATTGTTTTGCATGTTGGGAAGTAAGATGATTGCTTTTCCTTAGCATAGCAGCAGATGAATCCAGAGACAAGTGGGATAGCTCACATCGACCAGCAGGTGGAGATAGAGAAACTGATTAACAGGTGGTCTTATAGACTGGTATTCCTCCTGTCCATTCAGTTTGCTCTATCTCCCAGCAGGGGTTTGGAGCTATCACTCTAGCTCCTGGATTCTGGCTGTGCAGGAATAAATTTCTAGGACTTTTATATTCTTCTGTTGAGACTAGTTCTTTTCAGTTAAGAAAGGGGTGTCTGGCTGAGCAGTGCCAGCTTTGGGAGCTACACCTGGGCCCCCCCAGGTCCCTTCTCCACCCTCCCCTCCATTGGATTGAGGGGTTTCATTTGGCTCTGTGTTCTTTCTTCTTTCCAGTTAAAAAAAAAAAAAAACTGGGTCAGAGCCTTTCTGTGCTGTGCTGTGCTGTGCTGTGCCTCCGGGTCAGCGTTCAGCCTGTAACTGCCAGCTATAACCTTTCTTCAGTTGGATGTGTGCTTGTGTTAGGTGAGTTGGATTTTGAGTTTGGTTAGACACGTGCGATTTGGGCCGTTTTGGGGGTTAGATCGGGCGTTCTGCGTCGGTGTTTTTTGGCGGGATTCTCCGTTTTGAAAAAAAAAAAAAAAATTTCCATATGGCTGCTGAATCGGTAAAGCGGTGTTCGCGCTGTGGGAAGCGCAGGACACCGTCGGGTCTGTGCTCTGCGGGATGTGCAGACGCGCAGGCCGAGGATTCATTATCGCAGCTGGGTGAAGGGGAGTTTTCCAGCGCTGAGGAGGCGCGCTCGAGCTCCTCTTCCCGCGCGGTCACGTCGGCCATGTTGCCGACCACGCGGGCGCCTGAAGCGAGTTTCCCATTTGACTGATTATCAGCAGAGCTTAGAGGCTGCTTCCTTATCTGTAATAGGTTTATCAGTTAATTGACTAGGCTGGCACACTGTATAAAGACACTATTAGCACAGTTACCACAAAAAGTCACTAGGAATGAAAGAAAAAGCCTCGGGATTTAGGTGAGCCCGACCAACTACATCATCGGCATAAAAAACATTTTCATTCAGTGGTTATCATAAGTAACATTTACAAACAGCTGAAATGAAACTGGTGCCAAAATCTTAAGACCAGTGCAAAAAATGCTACAGTTTTTCCACCGCACATGTGTGATCATATATTTAAAGATTGTATAGTCAGTGTGTTTAACAAGTCAATATTTCACGGCTCTTCCGCCGCTTTTTCAGGACTAATTAGACTCCATCACATGCCACGCAGTTCGACAAAGTAACATGGAATGTTAAAATTTCATGGATGACAACAAAATATACAAACTTTAAGCAAAAAAAAAAACCTCTCATACTCACTGTGGCAAGGCTACAATCAGCTTTTCCAAAACTGTTACGTAACATTGAGGTTATAGTGCTCCAAATTGCTCACTGTAAGTGACAGTCTGATTAGGCATTGTTTTGAAGCAAGCCACTCAAGCTAATTCAGTTGATCATGGTACACAGTTACTTGATTTTGGTGCCCCTTAAACTATGAAAACAACAACGGAGGAGACCAAATGGTGCTCAATTCTTTTATTTTAAAACAGGCTCCACACAATCGTGTTTCGGCCCAAGAAGGCCTGCCTCAGGAGTCTTGTTGCTAAATGATAAAACCCTATCGATGTATTAATCCATATGTCCAAGTATTGCAATAAATTCTCTTTAAAAACACCAAAGTAATGGCTGGCAACGAGTGCAGCGAAACTGCTTAGGTTTCATTTTCAGTCCTATGTGGTTTCGCTGCACTCGTTGCCAGCCATTACTTTGGTGTTTTTAAAGAGAATTTATTGCAATACTTGGACATATGGATTAATACATCGATAGGGTTTTATCATTTAACAACAAGACTCCTGAGGCAGGCCTTCTTGGGCCGAAACACGATTGTGTGGAGCCTGTTTTAAAATAAAAGGATTGAGCACCATCTGGTCTTCCTTGTTGTTTTCGTGCCCCTCATTGTTGTGAAGGCAGTTTCTTCTGCTTGTCTTCTGCCCCTTGAGCTATGCCAGAATGAGTCAAATTTATGCCGCACAGTAATGTTGAGCCTGTTGTCCCATAGTAAGCTTAAGAGGTTGTCAGCAACAAATACAAATGCAAAATACATTAAAAAAAAAAAAAAAGGCTAAAAGTAGGGCTGCAGAAAGATTGCGCTTAATCGTGCGATTAAAAGATGCCCGCTAGCAGCTTATTTCTGCCTCTCCCTTTGCTCCCCCTGATTCAACATCTCTCCCTCTCTTCTCCCCACTCCCCTTTGTGGGCTCCATCTTCCCTCCTCTTTTAAAGATGTTAACTATACTGTACATGTAATATCCAACAGCATCTGCCCCCTACATTTACATTACATTGATGTCTTCTATCCCGCCAGTACCTTTCAGTTCTAGGCAGTTTACAAGAAGAAATTAGCCTGGGCATTCCCAGGGAGATTACAAGGTTGATAGCTATAGTATGCGTTGGGATCTGGGAAAGATCAATATGGTTTGGTTAGATCATTTGACAAATTTCTTGAATAGTATGGTTTTCAGGTCTTTCCTGAATGTTTTGTAGTTGACCATTATATTTGATTTTTAAATGATTCCAGATTAACATATCAGAACTATTATAAACTGAAATATCAGCGACAGTGTCCAGATGCCTTAGAGCACAGGTGTCAAAGTCGGTCCTCGAGGGCCAGAATCCAGTCGGGTTTTCAGGATTTCCCCAATGAATCTGCATGAGATCTATTTGCATGCACTGCTTTCAATGCATATTCATTGGGGAAATCCAGAAAACCCGACTGGATTCCGGCCCTCGAGGAGGGACTTTGACACCCCTGCCTTAGAGCCTATTGTGTTGCACTCAGCAAAGCATATTCTTTAAGTTATTTGGGAATGTTCATGGTGCTTTTCTGCTATCTACCAACCCTCCCACCCAATGTCTCCATCTCTGCATTCTCACCCCCCCCTTCCATTTACATAAGAACAGCCATACTTGGTCAGACCAGTGGTCCATATAGCCTAGTATCCTGTTTCCATAGTGACCAATTCAGATCTCAAGTACCTGACAGAAACCCAAAGAGTAACAAAATTCCATGCTACTGATCCAGGGCAAGCAGTGGCTTCATCTTTGTCTGTCTCAGTAGCTGACTATGGACTTTTCCAATATCTACTCTCTCATTCCCTGTAGTAAAAACAACAACAACAAAAAACCCTTCTTCAACCCCTTAATACCTCCTTCCCCCTTTCATCTTTTCCTCCCATGACTCTTTAACCTCCTTCCTTCTGCCATTCCTTCCTCACCCACCTTGAGACCTTTCACCCTCCCTAGTTCAGACCTCACCTGCAGCATAACTTCCATGTCTTATTTATTCATTCAATTTTCTATACTTTTTCACCGAAAGAGTGGTAGATCGCTGGAATGGTCTTCCACTTCAGGTGATTGAGGCCAGCAGCGTGCCCGATTTTAAGACAAAATGGGATCGTCACGTGGGTTCTCTTCACAGAGAAAGGTAGGGGTGGGTCATTAAGGTGGGCAGACTGGATGGGCCGTGGCCCTTATCTGCCGTCTATTTCTATGTTTCTATGTTCTCCCAAGGGAGCTCAGAACGGTTTACATGAATTTATTCAGATATTCAAGCATTTTTCCCTGTCTGTCCCAATGGGCTCACAATCTATCTAATGTACCTGGGGCAATGGGGGGATTAAGTGACTGGCCCAGGGTCACAAGGAGCAGCATGGGTTTGAACCCACAACCTCAGAATACTGAGGCTGTAGCTTTAACCACTGCGCCACACTCTTCCCCCTGAGTTATTTTTGCTCTTCAGGTGGCTATGGAACTTGGAGCCGCTCCAGAAGCAGGGTAGTAGTGATGCAGGGCTGCTGCAAGTTGATTGGGGGCAGCAAGATAAGGAAAGAGCCTGTGGAGGAGCTGTTTGACTCGGTGCGCACTATCATTTTGGTGGAAGAAAAGGGTGAGGATGCACTGTGAGTGGGACTCGTGGCTGCTTTACCACCAACTCTCCCCCAGTCTGCCGTGAGCATTCCTACCAGCAGCACGCAAATGCAGGTCCTCACCAACACCATAGCTACTAATTGGTTTTAATTCCTTCCGAAAGAATTAAAACTAGAAAAGGGCACCAAAAAGTTCAGGAAAGGAATAAAGATATACTCTTTACAGAACATTTTAACAAATAAAGAAACATTTAGGGGGAATAGCAACATGGAGGAAACATAAGGCTACCCCCCCCCCCCCCCACTTGGAACACGAAAGGGTGAACTCACTTAATACAAAGAAAGATGAGTATATGGCAATACAGAAACAAGATTCACATATATTTAGCTCATGTATTGTAACACCACTACTGAAGCTCATGCAAACCGCTCAGAATTGACTTCTCAGTCATTAGTAGTGGTATAGAAGCTTCCAATAAACAATAAAAAATTGGCAAGCATAGAAGCAAGGACACCTGCTACCCACGGCCTTCTGTCATTGGATGGCAGGAACTCGCATCCGCTATGAGATGATCCAGGGGTGGAGAAAAGCTGCAGAATGACCAAACATTTCTTGGGGAAGGTAGAGGAGTCTATGGCTGACTCAGCCAGGTCCAGAAACAGACAATTACATCAGAGCTTGATGTAACTTCTTGTTTGTGTCCAAAAGAGCCAACCTTCTGCCTACTGTGTTAAATCACGATTAAATATTGTAGCAGATGTAAAAAATGTAATGGATTATGTTAACGCGTTACATCTTCATCCGTAGTTAAAACCAAACCAAAACACAAAACCAATGAAAGATCTAAGAGAAATAATAGCTGACCAGTCACAATGCTCACCCATTCCCCCCCAACCGTTATAAAAAATTGGGATGGTTAAATTATGTTGAATCGATTTTTATTATCAAATAACACAGAACAGACCAATATGTCAGAACCACAGTAACAGAAGAAAACATCAGAAACAAAAGAGAAGATCCAACAATCCCACCCACACCACCCCCCCTCCCCAACCCCCCTAGTCTGAAACGAGAAAAATGGAGTGCAGTAGGCTTGGACTCAGATAGCCCACTGCCCAAGACAATGAGTAACACCATCACGGAAAGAAAGAAGAAAGAGAGTAAAGACGAAGAAGAAAGAAAGAGAAAGAGAAGTATACCTGGCGCCCCTCAAGGATGGAAAACAAGCCCAGGTCTCAGAAAAAGTCACAAGGAATTTAGAATGTCACTTCTAGCCCGAGGTGATAATGAAAAAAGGTAAGAATCCCAGATCCGAAGAAAGAGTCGCCTCCGTCGTAAGCTAGAAGACGCATCTTTACACTCCAGCAGCAGCAGAGCATGCAAACGATTCCTCCAGTCCCAATAGGAGGGAGAAGGTTCCCCAATCCACACAGATAGAATAACTTTCTTCCCCAAGACCCCCACCCGTCTCATAAACTGCCGCTGACCCGAATCAGACAAGCGGAAGGCCTCATATTTATCCAGCAAGAGACCTGCGGCTGAAAAGGGTAATGCCGTGCCGAAGACGCCCTCCACATAAGAGACAACCTGCCGCCAAAAACGTTTGATTTTCACACAAGACCAGAAGGCATGGATAAACGAATGAGGTTGCTGGAGGCACTTAGGGCATAAAGGAGAGTCCGTGTAACCCGAATAATATAACTGACTTTTCGTAAAATAGCCCCGATGAAGAACCCTAAACTGACACTCCCGTAGATCTGCATTAACGGAAACTCCCGGGATTCTTGCAATCAAGGAAGGGAGGTCTAACGCGTCCCGTGCTATCCCCAGATCCTGGCACCAACGGGCGTGTAGGACAGCGCGGTCAGCCGGACCCAATAATCGATGGAAGTCCTTATAAAGACCCGAAACTGTAAACCCATCTTCCAAGTAGGGGTCCAGCAGCGCCGCAACTCTGTCCTCAATAGGAAAAGCCAAAGCGGCTCGGGGGAGGGATCGAACATAATGATGAAGTTGTCGAAACGCGAGAAAGTCGCCCACAGAGAAAACACCCGACCGGACCATAGCATCCCAGGACAGTAAAGAACCATCTGCCTGGAGAACATGGGTAAGTAACGTGAAGTCCCGGGATGCCAATTTACGAAAACTAGCAGTCTCCATGCCCGGGCTGAATTGCAGATTCCCCTGAATAGGTAAGTATCTAGTAATCGAGGGAGTACCACCCCAAGAGTCCAACACATAAGACCATATAACGCGTAGCGAGTGCAACAACAAACTCCCCCGAAGAGCGGGATGGTTAAATTAAAAAGAACCAAAACTAATAACCTCAGGATGACCCTAGCATCAAGTATTAGATAGGAAAAGCTCTCTTGGTGGATCTTTGGTTGTTTTCTAAAGGCTACTGGGGATATCACCAGCCACAAAACCTAGGGCAAGACATTTCACAGAACCATGCAACCATTAAAAGTGAAAAGCAATGTTCATCCAAGGAGCATCTAAAAGATACTTGTCAGTTGATCATAAAGCTTATAGAGGTCTAAACGCTTTGGTGTTATAATTAGATCTTAGTTGTATATTTGAGGTTGTGGATCATAATCTATTACTATTGTGTTTAGATAAATTTTGATTATCTGGTAATGTTCTCTAATGATTTAGAGGATTTTTGACATGTCGTAGTTATCAAGGTAAAATTGGAGGAGATTTATTCTCACAGATGGAGAAATCCATGTGGCCTTCTCCAGGGCTCTCCTTTATTGCCCCTTCTTTTTATGTCTATCTTTCTTCCTTGGGTGTACGTTTAGCAGATGTAGATATTAAAGCATAGTTATGCTGATATCACAGTCATCCTTCCAGTTACAAATGTCACGCCCATCTTCAAGAAGGGATCAAGGGATGATCCGGGAAACTACAGGCCGATGAGCTTGACCTCGGTTCCAGGAAAGATGATGGAAGCACTGATTAAGGACACCATCTGCGATCACATAGAAAACAATGGGCGGCTGAAGGCAAGCCAGCATGGCTTCTGCAAGGGAAGGTCGTGCCTCACGAACTTGCTGTACTTCTTTGAGGGAATAAACAGCCAGATGGATAGAGGGGAATCCATAGACATCATTTACCTTGACTTCCAAAAAGCCTTCGACTAGGTACCCCACGAACGGCTGCTAAAGAAGCTGTGGAACCACGGGGTGCAAGGGGATATCCACCGATGGATCAAACACTGGCTGGCAGGCAGGAAACAGAGGGTTGGAGTAAAGGGCCATTACTCAGAATGGCAATGGGTAACGAGCGGAGTTCCACAGGGGTCGGTGCTGGGACCACTCCTGTTCAATATATTTATTAACGACTTGGAGACGGGGACGAACTGTGAGGTTATTAAATTTGCGTTCGACACCAAACTCTGCAGCAGGGTTAGAACTACGGAAGACTGTGAAGACCTGCAAAGGGACCTAACGAGATTGGAAGAGTGGGCAAGAAAATGGCAAATGAGTTTTAACATTGAGAAATGCAAGGTCATGCATGTAGGGAAAAAGAACCCGATGTTCAACTATAAAATGGGGGGATCATTGTTAGGGGTGAGCAACCTTGAAAGAGACCTGGGGGTCTTGGTGGACACAACATTGAAACCATCAGCACAGTGTGCGACAGCCGCCAAGAAAGCGAACAGAATGTTGGGCATCATTAAAAAGGGTATCACGACCAGGACAAAGGAAGTCATCTTGCCACTGTATCGGGCAATGGTGCGCCCACATCTGGAGTACTGTGTCCAGTTCTGGTCGCCATACCTCAAGAAGGACATGGCAGTACTTGAGGGAGTCCAGAGAAGAGCGACAAAACTGATAAAAGGTATGGAAAACTTCTCATACGCTGACAGGTTGGAAATGCTAGGGCTATTCTCCCTGGAAAAGCAGAGACTTAGAGGAGACATGATAGAAACCTTCAAAATCCTGAAGGGCATAGAGAAGGTAGATAGGGACAGATTCTTCAGACTGTGGGGAACCACAAGTACAAGGGGGCACTTGGAGAAATTGAAAAAGGACAGGTTTAGAACAAATGCCAGGAAGTTCTTTTTTACTCAGAGGGTGGTGGACACATGGAACGCGCTCCTGGAGGTTGTGATAGGCCAGAGCACGCTACAGGGGTTCAAGGAGGGTCTAGATAGGTTCCTAAAGGATAAGGGGATTGAGGGGTACAGATAGAAGTAGAGGTAGGTTATAGTAATAGTCAGAAACCATTTCACAGGTCATGGGCCTGATGGGCTGTCGCAGGAGCGGACCGCTGGGCACGATGGACCTCTGGTCTGACCCAGTGGAGGCGACTTCTTATGTTCTTATTCTAGGGTGGAATTGTTTTTATCCACCATAGAAGGATGGATGTCAGATTTTAAGTTACAGTTGAATAGAGAAAAAAAACCTAAGGCCACCTTTTTATCAGGCCATGATGATGGTTTTTATTGATGGCCGCGGTGGTAAAAGCTCCGAGGCTCATAGGAATTCTGTGAACGGCTTGATAAAAGGGGGCCTACATTTTTTTCTAGCTACTTTAACCAAGAGTGATATTGACAGCATAACTTTAGGAGGGAATATTTATCCTTAGGTTTCTTCTATTAGGAAAAAAAAAGAAATTTTAATAAATTTAAAGAGATATGGGGACCATTAACAAAATATTGCAATGAGTAGATACCATTTGACATTATAGATACAATTTAAGGTAGAAGGATGGGAGGGGGAATTTGAATTTATTTAATGTTTAGATTACTAGGAAAGATTATTTATGTGTTTTTTTTTGTTTTTAAAATCTTTATTCATTTTCTTATGTTACAACAAGTGTTTCAATAAACTCATTAGAAATTTGAATATACACACTTGATTAACTCATATATTAATAACAAATTTAACATTTCATTAGAAATTTAATATTATATAAAGTTATAATATTATGCAAGAAATCAAAATTTATATAATTCTTATTAGATATAATAATCCCCTTTCCCTCCCTCCCTCCCAATCATTAATATATAAATCAATTTTTTATTGTAATTCATTCATATATTAATTATTATATAATAATCAGAATTAAAAGCCCACCCCATTCCCCTCTATTCAAATGTCTTATCATGGGAAAAGTTAATCATTCATTAAAGAAATCTGTTAACGGTCTTCAGATTTTTCCAAATTTTATTCATGAGAAAGTTTATCATTCTTTGCAAAAATCTTTTAGTGGTCCCCATATTTTTTGAAATTTATTCATATATCCTTTGTGTGTTGCAATAGCGAGTTCCATTTTATATATATGGCATACAGAATTCCACCAGAACATATAATTCAATCTATCATGTTGTTTCCAATTAAATGTGATTTGTTGTATTGCTATTCCAGTTAGGATAAATAAAAGTTTGTTATTACTTGATGAGATTTGGCTCTTTGCTCTCATGGTTGTTCCAAATAATATAGTATCATATGTCAAGGCTACTGGATTTTCTAATATTCTATTAATTTGGGGCCAAATTGATTTCCAAAATGATAAGATAAATGGACAAAAGAATAAAAGATGATCTAATGTCCCAATTTCAACATGACAGTGCCAGCATCTATTGGATTTAGAGCTATCTATTCTATGTAAACGTGTAGGGGTCCAAAATGCTCTGTGAAGAAGAAAAAACCAAGTTTGTCTCATAGATGCTGATACCGTACATTTTAGCCTCCAAGACCAAAGTCGTGGCCATTGAGATGCACTAATTTGGTGTTTTATCTCAATGCTCCAAATGTCTCTAAGAGCATTTTTTGGTTTTTTATTTATAAATCCAGATATTAATTTATACCACTGTGCGGCTTTATGTCCTATTGAGTCCATCTGGAAACATAAGAATTCTAAACTGTGATATTTAGCAAGGTTTTTCCATTCAGGGAACCCTTCCTGAATAGATTGCTTCAATTGCAACCATTTAAAATATTGTGTTTTATTAAGACCAAATTTATGTTGCAATTGTGAAAACTCCAGCAATTTGTCATTTTTTATCACATCATCCAAAATACGAATACCTGCTATCATCCAATGTTTCCAGATGACTTTAAAACCGCCAATTTTGATCTTGGGGTTTAGCCATATTGTTTGAGTAGTTGATTTATTAATTGGAATTTGAGTTAGATTACTTATGTATCTTAGAGTTTTCCAGGTATCCATAAATATTTTATGATCTTTGTATAACTTTGGCATTTTGATACTAATTACATGACTAAGACGTAATGGAAATATAAGTCTCCATTCCAGCCAAAACCAGTCTGGAATATTATCAGTGGGTTCTGGGAGGATCCAATACATACCATGTTGTAAAATATAGGCTTGATGATACCTATAAAAGTTGGGAAAATTTACCCCTCCCTCCTTAATTGGTTTTTGCAGCGACACTAAAGCAATTCTTGGTTTTTTATTAAGCCAAATAAATTTTGTCAAAATTCTATTTAATTTTGTATAAAAAGATTCTTGAAAGAAAATTGGTATCATTCCCATTTGGTAGCAAACTATAGGCAAAATCATCATTTTAACTGTTTGTACTCTTCCCCACCAAGATAAATGTAAAGGATTCCATTGCTCACAGAATTCTGTCACTTTCTGTATTAGACATTTTTCATTAATTTTCATTGTTTCATCTATTGTTTTTGTTATCCAAATTCCAAGATATTTAATAGATTCTTCCTTCCAAACAAAAGAGAATGTATCAAATAACCCTTTTGTACAATATACATTTAGAGGAAGAACTTCTGATTTATTCCAATTAATTTTATATCCTGAAAAAGTTCCAAATTTCTCGATTAATTCAAGTAGATATGGAATGGTAGATTCTGGATTTCTCAAATATAATAATAAATCGTCTGCATAAGCAGATATTTTATATTCTCTGTCTGAGTGAGGTATACCCTGTATCTCCTTTGCTTGTTGGATAGCTAATATTAAGGGTTCTAAAACAATATCAAACAGTAAAGGAGACAAGGGACATCCTTGTCTAACTCCTCTCTGTAGATTAAATTTTTCTGAAAAAGTATTATTGATATATAATCTTGCAGAAGGGGAGCTATACAATGTTTTTATCATTTGTGTAAATCCAGGACCTATACCAAACCATTCCATTGCCTGATACATAAAAGGCCATTCTATTCTATCGAAAGCCTTTTCTGCATCCAATGAAATAGCAAAAGTAGGTTCATTCATTTTCTTTGTTAAATATAGCATATGGAATGCTAATCTGGTATTGTGAGATGAATGTCTTTGAGCAACGAATCCTGTTTGATGCATACCTATAATGTGGGGGAGAGCATTAGCCAATCTTAACGCAAGTATTTTTGCTAATAATTTTCCGTCTACATTTATTAAAGATATTGGCCTATAGTTTGAGACCAAAGTGGGATCTTTATTAGGTTTTGGTAAAACAATAGTTAAAGATTCTGATATAGTGCCTTTAATACAACCTTTATTAAGTTGATATTGATAAAGATTTAGTAGATAGGGTAGTAAAAAATTTTGAAATGTTTTATAAAATTCAACTGTATATCCATCACCACCTGGAGCGGATCCAACTCTAAGGGATTTCAAAGCTGTTTCTAATTCTTTTATTGATATTGGTTCTTCTAAACTTCGTTTTATATGTTCAGGAACTTTTGGACCCTCTAACATTTTCAAAAATTCTAAACCATCTTTTTCTTTATTTTTATAAGTCTCGGAAGAATAAAGAGATTTATAAAATTTTAGGAATTGTTTTAATATAGGTTCAATTTGTGTAAATGTGTCTCCATTTTCATTTTTTATAGCTATTAATTTTGTTTTTCTTTTTTTTGTTTTAAGATAGTTTGCTAATATTCTTCCCGACTTATTTGAGTTACCATAATACAATGTTTGCTGAGAAAATAATTCTTTTCTAATCATTTTAGATGAGATTTCATTATATTTAATTTTTAATTTTAATAATTCTTGTTGAATTGAATATTCCCATTTTTCTATTAATTTTGTTTCCAAATTTTTAATCTCTTTTTCTAAAATTAAAAATTGTTTTTTATTTTGTTTTTTGAGAAAAGCCGAATAGGAAATTATTTGTCCTCTAATTGATGCTTTAAAAGCATCCCATAAAATTTCTCTATTAATCTCATCTTTATCATTAATTTGAAAAAATTCTTTCATTTTTATTAAAAGATTTTCACAAAAAATTGGATCAGCCAACAATGTATTATCGAACTTCCAAATTGGTCTATTATTATTTTGATCAATAATTTTAATTTTTATCCATACTCCACCATGATCAGATAAAATAATAGGATCAATGGCTGCTTGTGTCACTTGCTGTGCTAGATGATTTGAAATAAATATATAATCTATTCTTGAAAAAGAATTGTGAACATGAGAACAAAAGGAAAATTCCCGATCATTAAAATGAAGTATTCTCCAAATATCTGTTAAATCACAAGATTGTGTCAAATTATCTAATCCCATAGATTTCATATCTCTACTTGGGTTTTTATCTAATAAAGGATCCATTACAGCATTGAAATCCCCTGCTACTATTAGATTTGAAGTAGCTAGTGGTAAGATCAGTTGTTGAAGGGTTTTAAAAAATTCATTTTGGTTCGAATTAGGGGCATATATATTAATCAACATCATGGTAGTATTTCCCATATTCATTTCCACTATTACCCATCTTCCATGAGTATCTGAAGCTTTTAATTTGAATGAAGCAGAACATTTTTTACTAACTAGAATAGCAACACCTGCCTTTTTCCCTATAGCTGGTGAGAAAAAACAGTGTTTGACCCAACCTCCTTCTAGCTTATTAGATTCAATATGTGAAAGGTGGGTCTCTTGTATAAAGCATATATCTGAATTTTGCCTCTTTAAAAATGATAGAGCTTTTTTCCTTTTTATCATATGATTTAGACCATTAACATTTAAGGACATTATTTTAAAATCCATTTTTTTTTTTTATTTTTATTTTTTAATTTTCAGATAGTAAACAATAAGTGATTTTAAGAAAAAATTTTCCCAGTAATTTAAATATTTTATATCCTTTCCCCTCCCCTTATCCATCCATTTCTTATATATCCCCCCTCTATTCCCTCCCATCCCTCCCTTCCCTCCCCTTTTTATTACGAAAACTTGGATACGCAGATTGAGGTTAGATTTAAATAACTCCCCCAAGCTATTAATAAATTATCTAAATTACTACCAATTTTTTTTATATATATCAATAGATTTTTAAATCAAATTAATATATATAAAAAAATATCTAAATTACTATCAATTTTTTTTTTTTATATATCAATAGATCTTTAAATCAAATTAACACACAAAAAAAAAAAAAAAAATTTAATCATAAACATTTTTCATTAGTTTGATCCTTCTTAATTTAAAAGATTTTTATCCATATTTGTATATTTTTTAATTTTATAAGGATGATTCATTCCAAATGAAATAATATATAAAATTATATCATCATATTATATAAATTTTTGTATATGATAAAACAATTTGTAATCTTAAGTGATTAAATAAATAAATATATTATTTAAATATAAAACATTGTTCATCCTCTATGTTCATATGATATACTCTCTATATAATAATATGATTTTAAGAACCTTTCTTATAGATAAATGAAGTATTAATATCAAAAGAAATTCATTCTCCCATTACTGTATTCCAAAGTATCAGAGTTTGTTATTTTAAATTTATTCACTATAAATATTTTGTATGAGGAATATATATATTTATATGAGGAATATTTATGAGGTATAAGAGAATCTATAAAGTAAAATCAAAAACTTATCCGGTAAACTTTCGTTTCAGATTGAGATTTTATTTTATTTTTTTTTTTGTATATATTTACTATTGAAACGCAATCTATTATATTTGAAATGCAAGTTTAGCCGGAAGTACCGCCTCTTACAGGAAATCACCCGATTAAACCAATCATGTTATGATTGAAGGATGGCTCTGTTTTCTTTCTATACTCCGCCCCTAATAGTTTCTAACCAATCAGCACATCCCTTATTCTTTTGTCAAAGAGAAAATCTTCCTTCGTCACCATTTCAAGATGGATCTCTGTCCAGTTAAGAGTTTTACATGTAAGTCTATTCTTGTTTAAAAGTTCTAGAATTGAATCATGTGGATTTCTTTAGATTTTTATTTCTTCTTTGCTTCCTATTGAGAACGTTGTATGCTGTTCAAATTTTTAATTCGGTCCTCGTGCAAATTTTCCGTTGTCCTGAGAGTTTTGAATCTTTAACCGATGTTTTCAATTTTCTTCTATATTGAAAGATTTATTTACTATATGAGTATACATAAGTAAATAAATATTAAAGTAGCCATCAATTGTTTTTAAGTTGTCATTGGTTGATCAAGTTGGTCCATAAATTCTTGTAGTTTTTTGGGTTCCATAAAGTTTTGGGTTTTGTTAGCGATAGTAACTTTCATTATCGCTGGATAAAGGAGACCAAACCTAGCTCCTAAGGATCTCAGTTGGGGTCTCATGTCCAGGAATTGTTTTCTTTTTGATGCTGTTTCTTTTGCGAAGTCTGGTACAATATGTATTTTTGAGTCTTGGCATTTTAGATTTTTGTTTTCCTTGGCAAGTTGACATATTTCTATTGCTTGTTGATGTCTTAAAAGTTTAAATATTAAAGTCCTTGGTCCCGTTTGAGTAGTGTTTCTTTGTGTTGGAATCCTATGTGCTCTTTCGATTTCCAATTCTGTTTTAAATTTTAATGGTAATATTTTAGGTAAAATTTTTTCCAGAAAGGCTATCGGATCGTTTTTTTCCACTCCTTCCGGTAGTCCAATAATTCTTAAATTGTTCCTTCGCTCACGATTCCGGCTATCTTCAAGATTTCTTTTAATTTCTGTCACCTCTTTCCAAATGGTTTTGCTGTATCTCATATCTATGTTTAGTTGTTCTGAATTATCCTCCAATGTAGAAATTCTGTTTTCTGTCATGTCTACTCTTTTTGTAAGGATTGCAGCTTCTTCAATCGCTTTTTGTAGTTTTTTATTACTGTCTAAGACAATCTCTTTTATTTGTCTCAGTTCTTCCATAACGTCGAGATTTTTTTCTGACGGCAGCGGCACTTTAGAGGGTGTACCCGGTTCTGGTTTCGATCTCTTGTTGCTACCTGTTCCAGATACTCCGGCTCCCAAGTCAGATTTATTTTGTTTGTTTGAAGCCATGTTCTGATATATTTCAGTTATTTTCTTTTAAAATATATATTTTTTTGGTAGTATTCTTATATATATAGCTTGTTTATGCGGAGCTACTCTCTCATCCAACCGTCAGAGTTCACGTCCAAGCCACGCCCCCCAAGATTATTTATGTGATATATTTGATTGAATGTAAAATTGGAAGGGTGGGAGGGATGGGATAAAAAATGTTTATCTATTAGTATCATAAATGATAGAATATCAATTGATGTACTCATTGACAAATGCTTTATATATATATGTATTTATTGTAAGATAAAAAAAGAATAAAGATTAAAAAAAAAAGAATCCTTGGGTTACAGATTGATAAAAATTTATCTGTGTTGTTTTCAAGCTGATCATGTTGTACGAAAGGGATTCTTTATGTTGTGGAAATTAAGATCTATTAGATCTTATTTGGATAGAGTTCCTTTTCAACTACTTGTTCAATCGTACTGAGTCGTTTAGATTATTGTAATATTGTTTACGTGGCAGGGCAGTAAACTGTGTGTTGTTCAGAATACAGCAGTTAGATTGATTTTTAATTTGAAGAAAATCGCCCTGGCTCCCATTAGAGGGCAGAGTTTTATTTCAGCTTGGATGCTTTATTTATAAAAAAAAGCCACGTATGGTTTAATACCAAAATATTTGATGAATCAATTTTTCTTTGCTTCTCAGGAACATTCTTTGCTAATTTATATATTTTTTTCAAATTCCCTGCAGTTAAAGGTTGCACTCGATCAAGATTTATAAACTAGCAATTAACCTATCAAACTGCACATTCAGAGTTTGGGCCATTGGTTAGGATGCATTTTAGGAAGCTTTTAAAAAACTTATCTATTTTCTAAATATTTATAGATTATTGACCCCCTGCCCCCTTTTTACTAAGCTGCAGTAGATGGTTCTTCCTCCGATGTTGCTCCGTTTATAGAATTCCTATGAGCATCAGAGCAGCATTGTCACATTTAGCGCTCCGGGCCATCTAAACAACCGCCTAAACCAGATTCTCACCTCAAGACAAAGAAAAACTCCGAACCCTTTTGCCTTCCCTCCACTCAAGGGCACTCAGCGCAAAAAGATGTTTGATAACCTTCTGGCGCAAGCAGCAAAACTTAGCCACTCCATCTCCAACCTGTTGACGGCAACGGGCGACTTCAAAACTTTTCGAAAAGAAATCAAAACCCTACTTTTCAAAAAATGTATCCAGATATCTTAACCCAACCCTTCCCCCTCCTCCTAGATAAATTCTCCCCCAAAACCTCCACTTAAATAATCTCTTCCTCCCCAAAACACCAACCAAGTATTCGGATCCCTGAAATGTAACGTAATCTTATTTGTATTCTAACTGTAATCCATTTGTTATATCACACAGTAACGTACAGTCAATTTAATATCCAATTTGCAAGTTCTTCCGGAATTAATCCAGGTACCTCTCCTCCTTTGTAACCAAAAAAAACAAACCCAAAACTGTTGCAACTTCACTGGAAATGTCCAGTTAGCTCTTTTGTAATCCGCCTTGAACTGCAAGGTATAGGCGGAATGGAAGTCCCTAATGTAATGTAATGTAGAAGCCTCTACCGCAGCTTAGTAAAGGATGGCCTGGCTGATATTGTAAATGTAAGGTACTTTGCGATATAGAAATTCATTTTTATGTTATGTTTATCTGTGAGAACAGTTGGTTCAGTTTATTGTGCAGTACTGAGTGATGATCTCTGTTGGAGAGGCAGTATTTATTCCCTTTCTGTCTGGCCTGCTGTTGTCATGGTATCGGGCAGATGAGAGAAGGGAAATGAAGTGCCAAGGTAGTACAGTTTTGTCTTCCTTTGGGATTGTCACAACAGGAAGGTGCTTAATAGGCTGGCAGAGTTGTTCCCTGTATTATTTAATGTTATGCAAACTTTAGAGAGCTATTTGGCAGCACATGATAGACATGGTTATATCTACGCAGGCAATATTAGTATTCTTGTTCCCTTCTGTAACAATGAGAACAAAGACCAGAATTTACTTAGGACTGTGCTTGAAGTACATAAGAACATAAGAATAGCCACTGCTGGGTCAGACCAGTGGTCCATCGTGCCCCGCAGTCCGCTCCAGCAGGCCAAAAACCAGTGCCCTAACTGCGACCAGCCCTACCTGCGTTTGTTCCGGTTTAGCAGGAACTTGTCTAACTTTGTCTTGAATCCCTGGAGGGTGTTTTCCCCTATAACAGCCTCCTGAAGAGCGTTCCAGTTTTCCACCACTCTCTGGGTGAAGAAGAACTTCCTTACGTTTGTACAGAATCTATCCCTTCTTAACTTTAGAGAGTGCCCTCTCGTTCTCCCTACCTTGGAGAGGGTGAACAACCTGTCTTTATCTACTAAGTCTATTCCCTTCAGTTTCTTGAATGCTTCCTCTTTTCAAGAGTGAAGGGGCCCAGTTTCTCCAGTCTCTCACTGTATGGCAACTCCTCCAGCCCCTTAACCATTTTAGTCACTCTTCTCTGGACCCTTTCGAGTAGTACCGTGTCCTTCATATACGGCGACCAGTGCTGGACGTAATATTCCAGGTGAGGGCGTACCTTGGCCCGGTACAGTGCCATGATAACCTTCTCCGATCTGTTCGTGATCCCCTTCTTATCATTCCTAACATTCTGTTCGCCCTTTTCGCCGCCACCCCACATTGCGCAGACAGCTTCATTGACTTGTCGACCAGTACTCCCATGTCTCTTTCTTGGGGGGTCTCTCCAAGTACTACCCCGGACATCCTGTATTAGTGTATAAGATTTTTGCTATCGACATGCATCACTTTACACTTATCCATGTTGAACCTCATTTGCCATGTCACGGCCCATTTCTTGAGCGTGTTGCAGATCTTTGCAATCCTCCTGCGTCTTGTAACCCCCACTGTGGTCCGATCAGGATTCCACAGCGCTCCAAGTGGTTACACGAAAAAAATACACCAGCGTGTGACCCGGCCTGGAGTCACCCTGCAAGACTGACTGACACACTCAGGAACACAAAACATAAACCACACAAAAAGAAGTTTTAACTGAAGGTATTTCACTTTTACTTCTCCAAACATAAAGGTCAGCAATCCATAAAACAAGGATGAAAATGGCAGAAGGAAAACTTTCAGCAAAGCAAAATACCAAAATGATGGCAAAATAAAACAGCTCCAAAATAAAGTCCAAAACTTTCACTTGTTATTAACTCAGTCCAAACTGCCTCTGAGGTTTACCTTTCCTCAGAGCTTGCACTGCCGGGCAAAGGAGAGTGTCCCAGGTTTTGCACAGAAAAAGCACTAATATTGGCTTACACAATTTCCCTCCCTGGGTGTCAGCAAAACCTCTCCCCAAATGACACTCCCGGCTTTACAGGAAAACCAAAAATTCTGAGCTCAAACAATCAGCTCCCAAAATCAAATAGTCCCAAAAGACAAACAGTTTCTTGAAAAAAAAAACCTCACTGTTTGCAGCTGGTAATTAGGCCAACTTCCATGGCCTCAGGTAAGTTTGCATCAGCTTCCACAAAGCTTTCTTGGACTTCCATCGGACATTCAGCTTCCAGCAAAGACCGTTCCTCAGCTTGTCCAGTCTCCTCCACTTCCATCGGTGTAGGCTTAGTGCACCTGCTTGACCCAAGGAGAATCTCAGGGAGAGCAGGTTTGAACCTCCTCCCTAGCCGGCCTGCCTGTCTGTTCTCCACTGTGGGTTTTTGTATCTTAGGGACATGCCCTAAACTAGCTGTGTCAGCAGGACTAAATGTGGCTCTTGGGCTCCTCCAGTGGTGACCTGGATACTGATCAACTAACTCATTTTCCAAAAGATCGGGCTCCCTCTGGTGGTTAATAGGAAAATTGTCAGTATCAGAAACAGAATGAACTTTGCCCACTCCTTTCCTGGCTTTCCTTTGTACCTTGCCTTTAGACCTAACTGGGACCTTGGCGGGAATAACGCCTGAATAGTCAGTCTTCACTACTCTGAATAACTTCATATCATCTGCAAATTTAATCACCTCACTCGTCGTACCAATTTCCAGATCATTTATAAATATGTTGAAGAGCACAGGTCCAAGCACCAAATCCTGTGGCACTCCACTGGTGATGCTTTTCCAGTCTGAGAATTTTCCATTTACCCCCCCACTCTGTTTTCTATCCGCCAGCCAGTTTTTAATCCACGTGAGTATTTCACCCTTGATTCCATGGCTCGCAATTTTCCGAAGTAGTTGTTCATACGGAACCTTGTCGACCGCCTTCTGAAAATCCAGATATACAGTGGTACCTCAGTTTACGAGTGCACCAGTTTGCGAGTGTTTTGCAAGACGAGCAAAACATTTGCAAACTTGGTGCCTCGTAAACCGAGCTTGCCTCGCTGTACGAGCGCCCCCCCCGCGATCCGGCATCCCCCCGCTCGCGTTGCCCCCCCTCCACCGCGATCCTACTTCTACCCCCCCCCCCGAACAGTCAATGACATCCTTTACCCCACTTGGTACCAGTGCCGGTGCCCGAAGATCCTCCCTCTTCTGGCGCGGCCTGGGCTGGGCGGTCCATCGGAGATCCTCCTTCTGGTCTGGTCTGGGCTGGACTGGCTTTGAGCATTTGCGCATGCTCAAAGCCTTCTGGTCTCGCTCTCAATCTCGGAGAGAGCGAGACCAGAAGGCTTTGAGCATGTGCAAATGCTCAAAGCCAGCCCAGCCCAGAAGAAGGAGGATCTCCGACGCACCGCCCATCCGCGCCAGAAGAGGGAGGATCTTCGGGCACCGGCACTGGTGCCAAGTCGGGTAAAGGGTGTCATTGACTGCTCGGGAGGGGGGAAGTAGGATCGCGGTGGAGGGGGGCAACGCAAGCGGGGGGGGATGCCGGTTCTCAGGGGGGGGAAGCTGGATCACGGGGAGGGGTTTGGAACAGCGTCTGTTTCCTCAAGGGGGGGGAAATGGAGCAGCGCCGGTAGCCTCGTTGGGGGCGGGGGAGGAGGTGGAACCAATCAAAGCAGTTTCCCTTACTTCCTATGTGGAAACTTGCTTTGATATACGAGCAATTTGGTTTACGAGCATGCTTCTGGAACGAATTATGCTCGTAAACCAAGGTTCCACTGTACAGTGTCGACTGGGTCACCCTTGTCTATCCGCCTATTTACTCCCTCAAAGTGCAGCAAATTCGTCAAGCAAGATCTTCCTTTGCTGAAGCCATGCTGACTGGTCCTCATCAGATCGTGTCAGTCAAAGTGCTCAATGATGCGGTCTTTTATCAGTGCCTCTACCATCTTTCCCGGTACCGAGGTCAGACTCACCGGTCTGTAGTTTCCCGGCTCACCCCTTGAACCGTTCTTGAAGTAGTGGAGGGTTGGGTGGTTTTCCCACAAGATGAAAATCAATAAAAATAAAACCAGGTTTTTATGGTTGGCACAAAACAAGACATGGCAAGCTAGAGTTTTATGTTTAAATCATTTTTATTAAGAATAGCAAAAACTTATGTCAATACAGGTTTCAACACAATTAGATTTTCAGCATAACACCACACCAATCCCCCAACCACCCAACCACCCACCCCCCCTACCCACCCAACCCAGGTGGCAGCAGCGGCAATCAACTCAAGATAGAAAAGAAGTATGCAGGGGATATTTGGATAATTTACTATCTAAGGAAAATCAGATAAATAAAGGCCCCTTTTATCAAGCCACGGTAGTGTTTTAGCATGGGCCAAAGAGGTAAATGCTCTGATGCTCAGAGGAATTGAATGAGTGTTGGAGCATTTATCTTGCCGGCACATGCTAAAATGCTCTGCCGCCCAAAGTAATAAAGAAATTTTGGGGTTTATTGAGACAGTTAAGAACCATTCACAAATATTATGAGGAATCAATATTTGCTCTTCAGGTACAATCTTTTATTTGTCCCAAATAGACTATTGCAATAATTTATTTAGGATACTCTAAAGCACTGTTCTTCAACCGCCGGTCCGCAGAAAATTCCTGCCGGTCCGCGGAGGGCCGGTAAGATCGACGCGGTTAAATTTCCCATCGGCATCTCTTCCCCTTTCCCTTCCAGGGCTTAGGATCGGCTGCAGTGCAGATAGCAAAAAGAAACACAGAAGCCGCAGGACTTTTCCTCTTGCCTGCATGCTATAGGCTCTGCCGATCCTGATCCCGCCCCCCCTCTGAAGTGACTTCCTGTGTTTGAGGGGCAGGATTGAGACCGGCAGAGCTTATAGCGAATAGCAATGCAGGCAAGAGGAAAGGTCCTGCAGCTTCTGTCTTCGTTCAGAGTTCTGGGCAAGGGAACTATAAGTAAACTGTTTAGAACCAGGCTGCTTCCAATTTAGTGTCAGTTATGGTGAGACCAGCCATTGTGACACTGGGGTCACTCTAGGGCCAGCAGCAAAGGGAGGGAATAAGAGATGCTGGGCTCTCCTGCCCTCGACACAACCCCCCTCCCCCCAATGACCGCCCCCCCAGAACCCCCGATCAGACCTCCCCCCGCTGACTCGCGACCCCCCCCGGCCGACTCCACGACCCCCCACCCCCACCTCTTCCCCGTACCTGAATGTCAGCCAGACGGACGGGTGCCAAATCCGCCCATCTGGCAGGCCAGCCGGGGCCAGATTGGCCCAGGCAGAAGAAACACCGCCCACAGGTGGGGCCTGAGGCGCCTGGGCCAATCAGAAAAAGCCCGGGAGCCTTAGACCCCTCCTGTGGGCGGGGCCTTAGGCACATGGGCTAGGGGTTCTGGGGAGGCGGTCGTTGGAGGGAGGGGGGTTGTGTCGAGGGTAGGAGGGCCTGGGATCCCTCCTGCCCGTATTGTAGTGGGGGGTAGGGGGTTGCCGGGGCCAGGGGGGCTTGGGCTCCCTTCTGGCTCAATCCAGTAGGGGGGGTTGCCGGGCCAGGAGAGCTTGGGCTCTCTCCTGGCCCGTTAAATCGGAGGGGGGGTTGGTGGGGCCAGGAGGGCTTGGGCTCCCTCCTGGCCAGATCGAGTCATAGAAACATAGAAAAAAGCGGCAGAAAAGGGCTATAGCCCATCAAGTCTGCCCATTCCAAGTATCCCCCCCCCTGGATTTACTCCCTTAAAGATCCCACGTGAGTATCCCATTTCTTCTTAAAATCCGTCACACTGCTGGCCTTTATCACCTGGAGTGGGAGTTTGTTCCAATGATCCACCACTCTTTCGGTGAAGAAGTACTTCCTGGAGTCGCCATGAAACTTCCCTGATTTTCAGCGGATGCCCTCTGGTGGTCGAGGGTCCCATGAGCCAGAAGATATCATCTTCTGACTCGATGCGTCCCGTGATGTACTTGTACATTTCAATCATATCTCCCCGTTCTCTTCTTTCCTCAAGTGAGTACAGCCGCAATTTCTTTAGTCTTTCTTCATACGTGAGATCCTTGAGCCCCATGACCATCCTGGTGGCCGTTCGCTGAACCGACTCGATCCTCAGCACGTCCTTTCGGTAGTGTGGTCTCCAAAACTGAACACAGTACTCCAAGTGAGGCCTCACCATGGTTCTGTTGACAACGGCATCACAACTTCGGGTCTCCTGCTGACGAAACCTCTGCGGATACACCCCATCATTTGTCTTGCCCTGGAGGAAGCCTTCTCCACCTGATTGGCAACCTTCATGTCCTCGCTAATGATCACCCCTAGATCGCGTTCCGCCGTGGTACTAACCAAGGTCTCACCATTTAGTGGTGGCATGATCGCCGGGGCAAGAGGGCTTGGGCTCCCTCTTGCCCCAGTATCATCGGCTGCTGCGGGGCAAGAGGGCTTGGGCTCCCTCTTGCCCCGATGTTGTATGTGTTTGGGGGGGTGATGCACCGCGGCAGGAGAGATGCCTCATAGGGCATCTCTCCTGCCACGGGTCGCGGCAGTTCGGGTAGAGGAGTGATGGCATCGCGATAGGGGAGATGAGGCATCTCTCCTGCCGCGATGCTTGTGGTGGGTAGGTTGCCGGGCCGCTGAACTGATGGCGCCAGCAGCCATCAGCTCAGCGGCCCCTTTTTCTGCACTTAGACCTGGTTTGACTTCGTCTAAGTCAAAAAGGTCTAAGTGCCGACTAGGCAACCTGTTGTACGCCTAAGTGTAGGTCGGCCCACCTCCCGCCCACTGCCCGCCCTTTCCCCTCCTCTAAACACACCTCTTTTCTCTCTGTGTTTAGTGGCAGGGGAAAGGCCTAAGTTGTTTTTAGATGCGTCTAAAAACCAGCTTTGGTTATGGGTACTTGGACGAGCAAGGCTTTTTGATCGTCCAAGTAGCCATTTAGGACACTTTTTAGACTTTTTTTTTAAATTATTATTAACCTCCTAGTATTTTAGGCATTACGCTTTTTAAAAAATGGCTATAGCATCATAATTGTATTTAATGCATACATTTTTGACCAATAACAGAAACTCTGTAATCATGTAACAAGACCAACATGATATTTGTCACATATAACAAGAATAATGTTGTTCATAAGCTACCCAAGTTTAATAATGATATTGTCCAGTTATCCAATGCCTTCATCAGTCTCGCTAATAGCTTGTTTGATATCCCTTAGCCTTGATTATTGCCTCACATCTTCTTGGCATGCTGTCCACAAGTCTTGGATATCAATAGGTGTTATGGGAAACTAGGAAATGATTATTGCTGCTTGTTTGTTGGACAGTCAATTTGCTGCTACTGCTCTCTTTAATCTGGCCCAGAGGTTCTCAATGGGGTTGAGATCTAGGCTGTTTCCTGGCCAGTGCAGCAACTCAGCCTTGTTCTCTTTGATCCAGGTGGGCATTTTTTGGCTGTGTGGCATGAGCCGTCATCCTGTTGAAAAATGAATGGTCGACTGGCTGAAGGACCTCCTTTATGCATTTGTCAGCATTTATCACTCCAAGCACCTGCAATTGACCCACATCTCTGGACATGCAGCCCCACACCATCACACTCTGAGAATGCTTCATGGTGGCAGTAGTACACTCTGGCAAGCAGTCCTTGCCTGGTTGCTGATGGAACATAGTGAACACTGTCACTGCCAAATATAGAGATTTATGTTTAAATGATTTTTATTATTCCAGCAGTAAGAAGCAAATACAAACAGTAGCACCAGTCAGGAAATAACATTGTCAACAATATAATCGGTTCCCCTCCCCTCCCCAAGAATCCATGGCCAGTCCAACAGCTGAGAGTGGGAATAAAATCTTAAAGATTATATAGAGATTTAAATCTCATCCACTGCTCTGTGGTCCAGCTGGCATGCCCCCCCCCCCCTCCGCCTTCCAGCCTTTGTCCCAAAATCATGCTCCTCCCATGTCCCAACGCGCTCCTTCTCCCTCTCTCCTTTCGTCCCAGATCATGTCACCTCTCTCCCTTACTTGCTCGAGCTGCACTCGCTCCTTCTGCCTTCAGCAGCATTCATTACAGGGACACAGGCAGCAATTCACACGCTGCATGTGGCTGACCCACAAGCCTTCCTGCTGACGTCAACTCTGATGTCAGAAAGAAGGTTTCCGAGTCAACTACATGCAGCGTGTAAACCGTTGCCAGTGTGTCCCTGCAACGAGAGCTGCTGAAGGCAGAAGGAGGTAATTGGAAGGCTTTCCTCTGACGTCAGCTCTGACATTGGAGGGAAGCCCTCTGGGTCAGCTTCGAGGGGGGGTGGGTGGGCAGGAAGGAGGGATCCCCGGCAGCGGCTTTGTAGGGCAGGCTGGCAATATGCTCGGCAGCAGCCAGTGCCATTTATCCCCAACAAGCAGCTCGCATACCCCTAAGGATACGTGTACTTTTTCCTTAAAAAACCCACAGCAACAGGAGGGCATCCGTTGAAAATCAGGGGTGGGAAATTTCATGGCGACACCAAAAAATATTTCTTCACCGAAAGGGTGGTTGATCGCTGGAATAATCTTCCACAACAGGTAATTGAGGCCAGCAGCGGGCCAGATTTTAAGAAAAGATGGGATTGGCATGTGGGATCTCTTCATGGAGGTAGTTAGGGGGTGAGCCATTAGTGTGGGCAGACTAGATGGGCTGCGGCCCTTTTCTGCCGTCTTGTTCTATGTTTCTATGTACCGCGTGTTGAGAAACTCTGGCCTTACACAATCTCAAATAGCCTGGCAAACCATTCTACAAATATGGACCTGCTACTGTGTTGCATTCTCTTGTAATGTGTTTCCCCAAGTGCTTCAATTGACAATCTCATTGCCGACTCTGACCTCAATGATCATGAAGGCGTATATAAAATCTAGAACAATGCCTGCATTTGAGAAGGAGATTTAAAAAAAAAAAAAAAAAAAAGTTGAGGTTTCTTATCTTTAACAGTCTGCCAGCTCCCTTCACCCATCATTTGACAGGCCTTTTCTACTAGTATATATAACAGGTAAATCTGGGGTTATTCTGTGATAAAAACATTTACTGGGCTCTTATTTTATCTAATGTGGCCGTGCTTTAATGCAAATTTCCTATAGCTTGTTATGTGATAGAAGCCCAATAAACATCACAGAATAAACCCAAATGTACCTGTTGTGGAATACATTAGTGAAGACACTGTCAAATGATGAGTGGAGGGAATCAGTTAAAGCCTGGGCTTGCTGCCAGCTGTGCAGCCAAGCTTTCCTACTGCTGCCACAGAAGCTGCCAAGGCCCCCAGCCCAGCAGCTGAACAGCTAGGCTGCCTCATCACAACTCATGCCTCCAATTTGCTGCAACCTTTGTAACTGTCAGCGCCCTGGCTCCCTGCCAGTTTCTTCATGCTAGACTGCGCCGATTGCAATAAATACGATATCCATAAACCGCCGCCGTTTGCTTAGGACAGTTATGATGAATGATATAGCAGAAGAAATAAAGAACTGGCTGGAACAAGCAAAGCACAGTAGAAATGAGTGATATGAAAAAATAAAAGGATGGGGAAATGGAAAATATAGTATAAAATAACAGATACATATTAATTTCAAAATAAATAGCATACATATTAAACTAAAAATCATAAATAGAAATGTATAAAAATAGGTAAAAAAAATTGAGACAGAGAAACAAAATTATTGAAAAAATCCTAAAAAGGGAAGGGAGGATATATTTCCTTGGGGGAAAATGTTGCTTGAAACATTTGTCTCCATTACCCCGACTAGAGCGATACTTGATCCATGTGATACTAGTGTTTTGTAATCTATGGCATCCGATATTGGGCCATATGTAACACAGTTGGTAAATAAATCTTGCAAGGCTGGATGTCTTCCTGTTGGTTGTAAACAATCCACAGTTACACCAATTTGAAAAGTGTGGGCTCAGATAGTGAATGTATGGCTAACTATCACCCCAATATCTGTTGTCCCATTTTGGGGTAAAAAAATTTTTAAGTCTTAGTACACATCATCCAGATGGAATTCACAGAGTATAAAGGAATACAATCAAATGCAAAAGGGGTAGGAGGCAAAGGGATAAGAAACTGGCACATATTCCAGAGGAGATACAGAAACAACAAAATCTGCAGACAACGTTAACAATTTTAACAAAGACCATTTACGTAAAAAAGGTCCTGTGGAATCAGATTTTTTGCCAAATAAGATTCATATCTATAGGTTCAACAAGTTAAGTTCCACCATTTATCGTAGGAAAGTTGCTTCAAATCTTTCCGGGAGGCACACAACACCTTTAAGGCTATGGCTAATAAGACATCCATTAAGGTACGATCAGAATTATTTGAAAAACGTAATGAAGTACAAAAAATTTTACAAAGACTTTGCCAGACCTTGGACCAGTAACTACTAGAAAAAGGGCAGTCATATAGCATATACCTAAGAGTACCTGAAGAGAGGGAACAAGGCCAACATTTGTCTGAGAGGGCACGGCCTAGGTGAGAAGATCCTACAGGGGTCCAGAAGGCTCTGTGTAGGAGAAAAAATAGGGATTGACAGGTAGCATTTTGGGGTAAAATAATTGAGAAAATGGTTTTGAGACAATTAGATGAGTATATAAATGGGATTGACTATTTAGATACATTACAATTTGGATTCAGACAGGCTCATAATATAGAGTTGCTGGTTTTGATATCTTGTGTCCCTTGATGTTTCAGGGGCATCATTCAGTAAATTTGGAATTGTTTTGAAGGAAATTACAAGGATTGAGGTTGCAAGATAGAAGTATTTGAATGGTTCTCTTCTTACATGTGTGGGAGATCGTTTCGAGAAAAAAAATAGAGGTTTAGTCTCTGAACTAAGATCAGTCAATTCAGGCATCTGCAAGGGTCTGCCTTATCTGCTTTATTATTTACTATTTATATGGCAGGAATAGCTGCAATTTTTTCAGAGCTTACAGGTGTATTATAGACTTTATGTTGATTATATTCTGTTCCCCCCTCCCCCCCTTGGAGGAGATAAAGAAGATAATAAAACGAGATTAAATAGCTGCATGAGGAAAGTGGTCCACTGGATGAGTGTGCATGATTTGAAATTGAATGTTAATAAGACAGAGGTGTTAATAGTGGGAAGAGACAAAGAAGAAGAAGATCTGGGGGTTGTGACTATGTTGGGGACACAATTGCCAATAAAAAAGAGATGTTGGTATTGGGGGTATGGTTAGACTCTGCATTGACAATGGGATATCAAATTTTAAAAACAATCCAAATGGGATATGCACAATTGCATGTGCTATATAGGTTGAAGCCAATGTTGTTACTACCCTATGATTTTCTTACTGTGGTACAAGTTTTGATAATAGGTAGATTAGACTATTGCAATGCATTGCTTTTGGGGGTGGTGAAAACGTAAGAGTAAAGCATTGCAAGTATTGATGAATTCTACAGCAAGAATAATAACAGGCACTTCAAAAATGACTCATATTATGCCTATTATCTACCAAAAAGGAGAGGAATATAGTGCATGCATGAGTCAGGGATTTGATGTTCTCTGTTTCAGGTACCACTCTTTGAGTTTTGTTTTGGGTTTTTATTAAACTGCAGTAAGCATTAATGCATGCGTATCGCAGCTTTAAAAGGGTTTCTGCAGAATGTGCTGGTGTCCCGCAGTAAATTTGCGCATATACACACCGTGTGTTAAAAATAAATGTTATTTTCTGTGAAGAGAGCAGTTTGGGTGTGGCGAATGGACATTTCTTGAATTTGTTCAGGCTTGTGGCCTTACATGTTTGTATATGGAAAAGGTACTGAGCCAAATCAACAAATTAAAGAGAGATAAATCACCTGGACTGGATGGTATACATCCCAGGGTACTATAAGAACTCAAACATTTAGTATCTAAATTAGGGAATTCCCTTAATCCGCAAATAAAACATTTGGACCAAGAGATAAAAAAACAGAAAGGAGAAATCAATTTATTAAAGCAAGATATGGTATTGTTGAAGTCCGAAATACAAGAAGAAAACAAGGAACTTAAAACAATTAAAAGTAATCAAGATCTACTTGTTAAAGATAATTTAATTATGAAAACAAAATTGGAAGATCTTGAAAATAAGACTCGGGCTAATAATTTGCGCTTAATTAACTTTCCAAAAATTTCATCAATTTCTCCACGAGAAATGATAAAGCGCTACTTTCTGGAGATATTAACAATACCTGAGGATTCTTTACCACCCCTTACAAGAGTATATTATTTGCCTACAAAAAACCAGGATCCTCAAAAGAAAGAAGATGAAGGAATATCGCAGGAAGCACCCTTGGACATTTCCACTTTATTGAAACAATCAGATAGAGAATTGGCTATTCCAGCCACTCTCTTACTGACTGTAGTTTTGGCTCCAGATAAAGACTGGATACTTAAACTTTTCTTTAAAAATAGGTCTAAGGACTTCCTGGGTCTCCATATTCAAATATTTCCTGATGTCTCTAGGGAGACTCAGAAGAGAAGAAGGGAATTCCTAATGTTGAAGCCAGGTGTGACCCAGATTGGAGCTTTTTTCTTTCTTAGATATCGTTCTTTTAAATATGTTTTCGTAGAGCCAGCTCATTTGATTGCTTTTCTTTCTATGAAACGTCTTGAGTGTGGAATACCAACTGTACCTAAGTGATAATTAGCTCTGCATCAGCACAGATTCAGTAATTTTCTTTGTAAAATTATTCTTCAATCTAATTACTCTTTTCGTTAACCTTGGATCCAAAATTGAGGACTAGTGTGTGATTAAGATAAGAAATGTTTCCTTTTTTTCCTTTATACTTTGATCCATTATTAGGATTGGAAGTTAACCTAAATGTTATATTTTCTTGATTATACTTTCTGTACAAGTTATGCTTGATAATAATGTAAAATCTTATAAATAAATAAAAAAAAAAAATAAAAAAAAGAACTCAAACATGAAATTGCTTCTCCACTGATACTTATCTGTAACCTATCATTAAAATCATCTGTAGGACCTGAAGATTGGAGGGTGGCTAATGTTGCATCGATTTTTAAAAACGGTTCCAGGGATGATCGGGGAAATTACAGATTGGTGAGCCAGACTTTAGTGCCAAGAAAAATATTTGAAACCATTATAAAAAAGAAAATTATGGAACACATAGACAAATATAGATTAAATGGGACAGAGTCGGCATGGTTTCAGCCAGGGGATGTCTTGCCTCACCAATTTGCTGCATTTTTTGAAGGTGTGGATAAAGGAGAGCTGGTTGACCTAGTGTATCTAGATTTTCAGAAAGCTTTTGACAAAGTTCCTCATTAAATGGTTCCTGAGAAAATTAAAGAGTCGTTGAATAGGAGGCAATATTTTGTTGGGGATTAGGAATTGGTTATTGGACAGAAAACAGAGGGTAGGGTTAAATGGCAATTTTTTTCATTGAAAGAGGATAAATAGTGGAGTGCTGCAGGCATATGTACCGAGACCGGTGTTATTTAATTTAACATATTTATAAATGATCTGGAAATTGGAACGATGAGTGAGATGATTAAACTGTTCAAAGTATTGATGAATTCTGCAGCAAGAATAATAACGGGCGCTTCAAAAATGACTCATATTATGCCTATTTTGAAGCAAAGGATACAATATAAAGTACCATCAATAATTCAGCTATATGATAAAGCATCTGGACGTTTTCAAGATTTGTTGGAGATAAACCGTCTAAGAAAGATATTAAGATCTGAAAGCAATATTTATTTAATTATTTAAAGGTATATTCCACATATCCTACAATTTTTCTATGTGGATTACAAATTATTCAGTACTCAAGCATTTTTCCCTGTCTGTCCCGGCGGGCTCACGACCGTTTGAATTTTTCTTTCTGGTGGGCAAATCTGTGCTCCAGCTATAGATTGAAAAGATGAATGCCGATAGTTTGGGGCACAGTAATTTCTTTAAATTGGTTTGGGGTCCGTTGACATCTCATATTACTTATATTGACATCTTATATTAGGGATTTGATTATGAATCAGTATTGTTTATTTATTTTCATACACATCCAGGGAAGGGTGGGAGGGGAGGGGAGGGCTTGATTTCTGTCCTAATTTGATCTTTGAATATTTACATGCTTGGGGGGGGGGGGGAGGCAGGGAAGATATTATTAATGTGAATAGAGTAAGGATATTGGGAAGATCTATGTTTTGTGTTGTATGGAATTATCAGTGGGTGGGTGGGAGAAATGGTTGGTTAGGTATATTTGTAAGCTGAATGTGCTTTTATTGATCTATTATATATTATAGATCTGTTTATTGCACTATTGAAGTTTTGAAAATCAATAAAGAATTTAAAAAAAACAAACAACAAAGTTGTTAAAACGTATGCAGACTGAAGTTGCAGGCAAACCGTAGGAAATTGGAAGACTGGGCATCCAAATGCCAGATGAAATTTAGTGTGGAGAAATGCAAGGAATAACCCAAATCATAGTTACCAGATGCTAGGGTCCACCTTATGGATCAGCGCTGAAGAAAAAGATCAAGACAATATGCTGAAACCTTCCACCCAAATTTATGGCAACAGTGGAGTCTTGGCTTTGCCATTCAGTATTATCGTTTTGGACATGAGTGATCCTCAGATCAAGAGGACCTTTTGTTTGCCATGTCTGGCATCTCAAGTCCTACATTTTTGTTACATTGTTTGGTGGAACAGATTATGACAGGTCTGTGGCTCAGTTGAGTGTATCTGGTGATGATTTTTCTGGCATGAGTATGGTTATCCCCAGATCCTACTGTGGCTCTTTGTGACTATGGCAATCTCTTCCAATGCCTATTCTCATAGGGATAGGGAAACTACCTGCTGTACATTACATTACATTACGGATTTCTATTCCGCCTATACCTTGCAGTTCAAGGCTGATTACAAAAGATTTGACTGGACATTTTCCAGTGAAGATACACTTATTATTTTTTTTTTTTTTTTTTAACAACAGAGGAGATATAGCTGGAAAGATTCCGAGGGGGATTTACAAGTTGGATAGCAAATTGATAGCAGAACTGTGTGATATAAACAAATAGATTACATTTAGAGTAGGTAAGATTACAATACATTTCAGGGATCTGTTTACTTGCTAGGTGATTTGGGGAGGATTTTATAGGGGAGAATTATCTGGAGGTAGGTGAAGAGGGGTTAAGATATTTGGATGAATTTTTTGAAAAGCAGGGTTTTGATTTCTTTTCGGAATGTTTTGAGGTCGCCCGTCGTCATCAGCAGATTGGAGATGGAATGGTTGAGTTTTGCTGCTTGTGTTGCCAGAAGGTTGTCAAACATTTTCTTGCGCTGTGTGCCTTTGAGTGGGGGGAAGGCAAAAGGGTTCGGGGTTCTTCTGTGTCTTGAGGTGAAGATCTGGTTTAAGCGGTTGTTTAGGTAGAAGGGGGAAGAGCCATTTAACGCTTTGAATAATAGGCAGTAGAATTTGAATTGTTTTCGTGCTTGTATGGGTAGCCAGTGAGAGTCTAAGAAGGCAGTTGTAATGTGATCATATTTGCCTAACCCGTGCTGTCTACAATTCTTGGATGCTGAATTGGCTAAATTGTTGATGTCGAGGCCAATTATTGATTAAGTGCCAACTGGCACTAATTAATGGCTGCAAGCATATTTGCTCTATAACCTGTGTGCCTTTATTGTATGGTGATTCCTCCAAAACCCACCCAAAACTTGCTGTACCCATCTGTACACCACAACAATATCCCTTATGCCTACAGGTGTCATCTTAATGCAGGTACAGTAGGTTTTTGAGGGCTCACCATACAATTTAAGAAAGATATAGTGACATCTGTACCTAGAACTTTTAATGTGAAATTCACTACAGTAACCTCTGCTCTCTGGGCTCAAATGTCTTCTTAGGCTGAGAACTTTTCATACCCCCCCCCCCCCCTGTAATACAGGCTAGAATGTACAGGGTGGTTGGGGGTTTTTTGTTGTTGTTTTTTTTTTTTTTACATCTTTGGATGACCACTAGGGGAGTAAGGGGAGCATGTCTTAATCCCTTCAGTGGTCAACTGGTCTATTTGGATACCTTCTTAGCATTTAGATGCGGTTAAAACAGGTCTAGCTCTAAATGTCTTAAAAAAGCCAGCTTAGGGACCTTTTGTTAAAGGTTTGATTATGCCTGAGGAGCGTCCAAGTCTTAAGCCCTTCCAAAACATGCCTCTTAACATGCCCCCTTAAGATTTGGACGCACTGGAGACAAAACAACCAGACAGATGTCTAGAAAGTCTGTTTTGAGAATGCCCTCTTGGACATTTTGAGTAGTAAGACGTCCAAGTGCTGGTTTATGTTGTCTTTTGGATGTCTTATCTTTTTTGAAAATGAGCCCTTAAGCCACTTCATACATGCTTTTTATACAATGTTGCTTAGGATATTTTTGTGTATAAATGACTTTTTTTTTGCTGCATTTACCTATGCAAGAGATGTATAACTGCAGATTTTGAATTATAATATTACCTTTTTAATTTTTCTATTTACGAGTGTCTTGCTCTTTCCTTCTATACTGTTGGCCTTTTCTGTTTTTCCTAAGTAGTAAATTTAAAACAAACTGGAGAAAATATGTCTTCCCTCGGTGTGTAAATCAGGGGTGTCCAATGTCGGTCCTCGAGGGCCGCAATCCAGTCGGGTTTTCAGGATTTCCCCAATGAATATGCATGAGATCTATTAGCATTCAATGAAAGCAGTGCATGCAAATAGACCTCATGTATATTCATTGGGGAAATGCTGAAAATCCGACTGGACTGCGGCCCTCGAGGACCGACATTGGACACCCCTGGTGTAAATAAACTCTGAAATTTGTCGCCAGAGAATGTAGTGAAAGCACTTAGCTTAGCAGGGTTTAAAAAGGGTTTGGATAATTTCCTAAAAGATAAGTCCATAAGATGGACTTGGGAAAACCCACTGCTTATTTCTAGGATAAGCAGCATAAAATCTGTTTTACTCTTTTGGGATCTTGCCAGATTCTTGTGACCTGGTTAGAAATAGGATACTGGGCTTGATGGACCTTCAGTCTGAACCAGTATGGCAACTCTTATGTACTTCTGTCTATTTTATTTGTAGGAACGAGCATACAAACCAATAAGCATGGTTGAGCAACTGGCTGTTCATTTCAGCCTCGAAGGTCACATGTTGCATAAGGACTCCGATGAAGCCAGGCGTCAAAGAGCAAGAGTGGACTCCACTGAAGGTAAACTTATATATGTCCATTGCTGGCATGAACATGTTCATTTGGCCCAAACATATCAATCACTTTTATTGTCAGAGAGGGTAACTTACCATTCTCTGCAAGGGTTTCTCACAGCGTGTCTCTATAAAGATTTAAATCAGTTTTATAGCATTATTGGTATTTGTGAAGAAAAACTTCCAATAAGTCTGTTGTTTTTTCCAAAGTGTCGCTTTACACTTGTGAAGGGGTAAGAAAAGTTAGCACCTATTTTTCATTTTATAAATTGCTAGCATAAATGACAGGCAACAACATTTACACTGGTCCATAGAAATAGGAATTGAAATGTGCAAGTCTGGATGTGTCAATTCCTGCTAGAAAGGACTTGTATGCACAATTGTGGGCAGTGGAAGCATTTATAGTAGAATCTCAGCTATCTAACATACTAACATAGTAGATGACGGCAGATAAAGACCCGAATGGTCCATCCAGTCTGCCCAACCTGATTTAATTTAAATTTTTTAATTTTTTCTTCTTAGCTATTTCTGGGCAAGAATCCAAAGCTTTACCGGGTACTGTGCTTGGGTTCCAACTGCCGAAATCTCTGTTAAGACTTACTCCAGCCCATCTACACCCTCCCAGCCATTGAAGCCCTCCCCTGGCACCCATGGGGATTGGTGGATGCCAGATAACTGTTTTTCTGTTTGCCTGAGAGTTACTGTACAAGGAGCCAGATCTTGATTCCCTCCCTCCCCAAAGCAGCAGAAGCGACAGCTGTCCTGAGCTGCGAGCCCCCCCCCCCCCACTCCAGTCCTGAAGTAGCAGAAGCAGACAGCGGTCCTGAGTCGCAAATCCCCCTCCCTCCCTCTCTTCCTTACCCAAAGCGGCAGCGCTGAAAACAGGCTGCTCGCAGCCAGCTCTAGCAGGGCCTTTCCTCTGATGCGTCAGAAGTGACATGTCAGAAGAAATGCCCTGCTAGGACTGGCCATAAGCAGCCTGTTTTGAGCATGGCCGCTTCAGGTAAGGAAGAGAGGGAGGAAGGGGGGTTCGCAGCTCAGAACTGCCACCACTTCTACAGCTTAGAGGCATGAGGGAGGGAGGGGGTTCATAGTTCAGGACAGCTTTGAGGGACTTTTTTTGTTTTACCCCAGTAAATTTTTTTTTTTTTTTTTTTTTTGCTGGTTGGGTGAGAGTGCCAGTTAACTGAGATTTTACTGTATTTTGATAATATCAGTATCTAAACTATCAATGGAGCCAACACAACAACATACATATCTTTAAGTGTCAGCATTTACATATGTATGCAGATATTTCCAAACAACCAAAAAAAGTAATGCTTGGAGCTGTTATATCCAACAAATACCGTATATACTCAAATATAAGTTGATCCGAATATAAGTCGAGACCCCTTCACTCCCCCAAACAAGGAGAAAAATGGTTGACTTGAATATGTCGGGCGGCTTAATATTCAAATGTCCTGCCCTGTCAGGCTCTGCACCCAGCCCACTCCCTGCCAAGCTCTGCACCCAGCCCCCTGCCCTCCCCTGTCAGACTCTGCACCCAGCACCCTTCCTTCCTTCTTTTCCCTATCAGACTCTGCACTCTCCCTCCCAGGCTCTGCTCTCTGTCCCCCCTCCCTGCCCTATCTTCATACCTCTGCCGATCCCTGGTGGAGGTGCAGCGGGCAGGAGCAAGCTTTCCAAATTCTTGCCCTGCTGCTAACCGGCTGTGCGATTCAATTTCTTCATCTGAGCGGCACGAGCAGCAGCGCAATTTGGTGCTGAGCGGCTTCCTTACTGGCTCCTGTGAATTAGCCGCTCAGCGCCGAGAAGCAGCGCCAAATCACGCTGCTGCTCGTGCAGCTCAGATGAAGAAATATTTGGATCCACATGTGTACTTATGCACTCTACCCATGCTCTGCCCAAACTTCTCCCCTATGCACATTTACCGGCATGGTGTATACTTCTCAACTGGTCACTATTCTGTACGTGGTCATTTTATGCCCATAAATAAGGGTAAGGGTCCATGGGTCATGTTTTTTATCATATTGCTTTTCTATGATAATGGTTCCTTATGCTACATGCCTTAAACTAAATAGAGACAGTCCCCGGGTTAAGAACAAGTTACGTTTTTAAAGCTGTTCTTAAGTCGGATTTGTATGTAACTCAGAACTTGTAGATTTAAGATTCTTGCTGCTTACCTCTGCTCCCAGCTGACAAAAGAGATCCCTCGTATCATGATGAAGTGCATTTATCAGCTAATATGGATGCATCTATGGAACATCTGGCTTGATGACTACTTCAGTTCTTAAACAAATATGGCTCACTTCTTGCCTTTTGCCCCAAATTAGGGATATCTTTTAAAATTGTCCTATGGAGTGCCATTCTCTGTATAAAAGTTTGGAATGTTCCTGCTATGTTACACTTTTTTACATTTTGCTTGGTTTCCAAAATAACAATGTTCTACTCTTGGTCAGAAAATTACTGACGCTTTTGGGGCCAGTACTATTTGGTTAAATTTAATTTTGTATAACTTGAAACAAAGGGAGAGTCTTCTTGAGATTAATGTTTAGATCTGACAGATCCATCGTTGTTTTTGGTGGTGATTCATTTGCAATATGTCTGCTGGGCATTCTTCAGTCACCTTATCTGAAAATAAACTATCTCTAAATGAACCTTAAATAGTGTATATAGTTTAAACATAACCACATATGCTCAGAGTTGAGTAGCCATGCCAAGGATCAAAGCCCCGGCCTAGAGCAAGACCCACCACCCAATCATTGCACATGTGAACAATATTTGAATGCAATCTCTAAAGTGGATGATTGAATTAATCAAAATTGATATTAAAGTGAAAAATTTATCTTGAAGATTTAAAGGGTCCCGACGTGGACCGACATATCAATATGTAACGTGCATTTCTTGAAACAGAATGGATGGTGAACAATGTTTAAGCTTGTCATCCAAGTGATTCTGTCATAAATATGTTTTTAAATGAATCTTCTTTTCCTCCGGCTGGATGGCTTCAATTTTGTGTATATGATATGGATTGTGGCACATAATTAATCTCCATGTGTCGCTGTCATTTCTCTGACCCTTTATTCAGTGCATGAAGACTATTAGCACTGTTCGACCTACAAGTTAGTGTTGTTATGTTCCAATGATCATACCCTAATATAGCTTTTTGTCTACATTAAGCAAGCGTTTACAGTTAATCTTAAATTGTAAGAAATGAAAATACTAATATTTTCTAATATTGTTAATTATTGCAGAATAACACAGAGAGGGTGAACACTTAAATTGTATAACACTTGCAAATGATCAGGTCTGGTCAAATAACTACAGAGAAACTATAAAGATATTACTTATATATATATTTCTAATAAGGGCAGGGGTCACTAAAGAGGTAATATAAAGAATATATTAATAAAATAGTAATGGAAAACTAAATGAAATAATGGTAAAATTTCAGAAAGAGTTTGTCTAATATTATTTATATACTGTGTTTTCTTTCATCTCTCCTAACTGCTGCTCTTCCTGGGGATTCTATCAGCTGGTTCAACACAGCTTTCCCTGTCCCTATATAACCTATATAGCTTGTATAGCCTGCTTATTTAACTTGTACAAACTGCAAGTCATAGATTGTTATAAACTGCACCTATAGCCTGTTACCGCAAGTAAAACCACATGTATAGCCAATATACGCCTGATCCTGACCCTGTTCTAAGTTCTCCTATAGGACACTATTCAGTTGCTAAGTGCCTGACCTTGTTCAAAATTTCTTATTTGACACTATTCAGTTCCTAAGTGCCTGTCCTTGTCCACAGCTTCTTATAGGACACCATCCAGTTGCTAAGTGCTTAGTTCCATCAAGGTATGCTAAGTCTGTCTAGTCCTCTCTCTACCTAGTTGTCTAGATCCTCTTCTTGCTTAGATACCAAGTTGCCTAACTTTAAAAAAAAAAAAAAAATAAAAAAAAATATATATATATATATATTTTCACAACCCAAAAGCTCACCAAAGGCTCACCAACCTCTCACCATGAAGCCACCCTCGTGGCCCTTTCTCCTCCTACTTTGCTTTTCCTTCAACTCCACCCTCTGCATAATACCTCCTTCTCCCGATCTTCTCAATTCCGCAAATACCAATAATATCTGCCCTGGCCTCAAAATCCCCACGCTGATTTGCACCAGACCACAACCTCCCAAAATCCCCCCCCCCCCCGAAGAATCAACCATGCTTCTTTAAAGTCTGTTTCCCCTGCCAATCTCCCCAACCTTGCCTCTGACTCGCTCACCCCAGTCCCAATGCTTTATTGCAACGCAAGATCCGCTTGCAACAAGATTCAAATTCTGAAGGACCTACTTGAAGATTCTGACCCTGGTTTCCTATGCATCACGGAATCATGGATTAAAAAAGATGACCTATTTACACAAAATGAACTCTGCTCCCATGGCTACCAAGGTCTCTTTTCATCTAGATCTAACCGTAAAGAAGGTGGCCTGGCAATTCTCTACAAATCCTTTTTCGATGTTCAGCTCCTCGAAAGGGGTTGCCACACCTCACTAGAATACATGCTTGCTTCCGTCAACGAACTTCACCCTCACCCACTGGGCATCCTGCTCCTATACCCCCACCTACCCCTTGGAACAACTCCTCCGAACTCATCCTTGAGACTATAACAAACGCCTTCCTCAAGTTCCAAAGATTATTGATCATTGGAGACATCAATCTCCACCTAAATGACATCACCAGCTAGGATACGATTGAACTTATTAGTTTCCTCACCTCCCTTGGCCTCACCCCCCCTGCACCATCCCCAACCCACGAAAAGGGGCACACACTAGACCTCATTAGCTTCCTCAACCTTACCGCTCACAAGACGTCAATTGACGACACTCGCTGGGAACATGTCCCCTGGTCTGACCACTTCCTAGGGGCTTTCTGTCTCCCCATCTTTATGTCGCACCTTGGGGCTCCACCCCATACTTCCAACCCCATTACCTTCCGCAAAAAAATCACAAGTGACCTGTTCTGGTCTAAATTTCTCAATCTATTCTCCTCTGCCCCTAAGCCTGCAGATTCAGGTACTAATTGGCATAATAATAATAATAATAATAATAATAACTTTATTTTGTATACCGCCATACCCAGAGAGTTCTAGGCGGTTCACAGCAGTTAATAAGATTACACAAGAAAATAGCCTTGGAATTTACAATTTTTTGGAGTGTACAAGTCGTTGAAGTTAAACAGGAGTTTAAAATGCCATCAGTAGGAATATACAAGGAGTATGATATAAGGAATATGCGAGGAATATATAGGGAATATAGTACATGGAATATACAAGAGTGTACAAAAATTTTTATTTATTTATTTATTTTAATTTTTTTTTTTTTTTTATAGGGAAAAAACATACCGGTCAGGGAGGTTAGTTGGTTTGGAGGGAACCTTGGGGGGGGAAGGAGGAGGTTTAAGTGTATTGAAGGGAGTAGAAGTCGCGAGTGGGAGTGGTAGAGATTCTGTCTGTGGAATAAGTGAGTTTTGAGTTTTTTTCTGAAGTCCAGGTAAGTGGGGGCGTCAAGTATAATTTGGGCAAGCCATGAGTTTAGTTTGGCCGCCTGGAAGGAGAAGGTTTTGTTAACGAATCGTTTGAGAGGACATAGTTTTAGGGAGGGGAAGGCGAACAGATGAATTCTGCGAGAGTTCTTACTGTTGTGGTTTAATTTAAAGTGGGGGATGAGGTAGCTTGGGGATAGACCAAACACTGTTTTGAAGCTGAGGCATGCGAACTTGAACAGTACTCTGGATTCAAATGGCAGCCAGTGCAGTTTATGGTAGAAAAGGGTGATATGTTCCCATTTATTAAGGCCAAATATAAGGCGGACGGCAGTGTTCTGAATCAGTTTTAGTCTCCTGGTGGTTTTCTTCATGGCGCCTAGGTAAATGATGTTGCAATAATCAAGGATGCTGAGAATGGAGGGTTGTACTAGCAGTCGGAATGAGTTGTCATCAAAGTATTTTTTTATGGTGCGGAGTTTCCAGAGCGCCGAGAAACATTGCCTGACGGTAAGATCAGTGTGCTTTTCAAGGGAAAGGTGTTTGTCTAGGGTGACTCCTAGGATTTTTAGGGTTTGTTCTAGGGGGAAGTCCGATCCATTCACTTGGATTGAGGTATTTTTGAGTTTGTCGTTGGGGGAGGCCAGGAAGAATTTAGTTTTGTCAGCTTTTAGTTTTAGTCTATAGGATAGCATCCAGAGTTCTATCTGCCTGAGTATGTGTGATATAGAATCAAGCAGCTCTAGGGTGAAACTGGTTAGTGGGATGATTATTGTGATGTCGTCTGCGTAAATGAAGAATTTGAGCTTGAAGTTGTGCAGGAGGTTTCCCAAGGAGACGAGATAGATATTGAATAGGGTGGGGGATAGTGGTGAGCCCTGGGGGACACCACAAGAGTTGTCCCAGCTGTGGGAGAAGGAGTCTATTTTTTAGAAATCCGTTGAACCAGCTGAGAACCTGTCCGGAGATGCCGATGTGTGCGAGGCAGTTTAGGAGAATGGTGTGGTCAATTAGATCGAAAGCGCTGCTTAGGTCAAGTTGCAAGATTAGGGCGCTGGAGCCCTGGCAGAAGAGTGAGTGCAGGTGGTAGAGTAGAGAGGCAATGATGGTTTCGGTGCTGTGGCCAGAGCAAAAGCCTGATTGGTTGTCGTGTAAGATGTCGAATTTGTCCAGGTATGTGGTGAGTTCAGCCTATACTGCCCCTTCAGATATTTTGGTGACTAGTGGGATGCTGGCGATAGGTCTGTAATTAGATGGGATGTTGGGAGGTTCTTTTGAGTTTTTTATAATTGGAGTTATCAGGATGTGGCCTTGCTCTGCTGGGAAGTTTCCGGCGGATAGTAGAGCGTTGACCCATGTCAGCATGTAGGCTTTGAAGTGGGCTGGGGCAGTTTTCATGACATTTGGGGGGCAAGTATCCAGTCTGCAGTAGGAGTTATTGTATTTGCTGTAGTATTTGTTAAAGGATTGCCAGTCTATGGGTGTGAAATGGTTCCAACTTAGGTCGGTTCTGGATCCTAGAACACAGTTGGATGTGTTTGTGTCATTGAGGATGGGGAAGTACCCGTGGAGGTTGGCCGGGGGTGTTATAGATGATCTTAATTTTTGTATTTTGGAATTGAAGAAGTCAGCTAGGGTGCTGGCTGTTAAGGTGGAATCCTCCCGGGTGTTCGTGACTGTCTCGAGATTGTAAAGGTCGTTGACCAGGTTGAAGAGGTTTCTACTGTTAGTGACGTTTCCTATTTTTTGGGTGTAGAAATTTTTTCGTTTTTCCTTGGTGAGGTTTTTGTAGTTTTTTACTTTTGATCTCCACTCAACCCTGTACTCTTGAGTACCAGATTTAGACCATAATCTTTCTGACTTTCTTAGGTCTCTCTTTAGCAGTAGCAGCTCGGAGTCAAACCATCCCTCTAGATTTGTGCTTCTCTTTCTGCGGATTTTTAAGGGGGCAATTTTGTTTAGAATGTTTGTGCTGTCTTTAGTCCATGAGGACATGAATTGATCTGTTTCTGCATTCTGAGTAATGATATTCTCGTATTGGGACCAGAATTCTATTGGGTCGATCTTACCTCTGGAAGTGTGGGTTTTATTAGTTCTTTTTTTATTGTTTATGTTGGCTCTTTGTAGGCAGTCAATAGTGAAGTAACATAGTCTGTGGTCAGACCATAGGGAGTCTGACCAGCTATCTTCTTTCCAGTAGAGTTTGGGGTTGATTGGTTCTTTAGAGGAGAAAGTCACCAGGTCTAACTGATGACCTTTTTGATGGGTTTTGGTTGGGGGTGGTGTGAAGTAGTCTAATTGAGAGATGAGTGACCAAAAATCTGATATTTCTGGTTGGTCTGTTTGCTCTAGGTGAATGTTGATATCACCACATAGTAAGTTGTATGAGCTTGCTAGGGAGTTGGTTATCAAAAATTCCATGAAGTCCTCCTTGGCTAGGTTCCATTTTTTTGGTGGGACATAGAACAAAATAGTTGTTAGGGATGCTGTTAGGGTTTTTGAGGTTAGCGATACTGACAATATCTCTAAGTTGGGCGAAGATTCAGAGTTAAGAATAGTGCAATTTAGGTGGTCTCTGTAGATTATTGCTAATCCTCCTCTCCTTCCCCAGGCTCTAGCTAGAGTTATAATCTTGAAGCCTGGGGGGAGACAATCTTTGATAATGATGTCGCTATCTGATAGTAGCCAAGTTTCTGGGTCGCTCTCTCCAAATCCACCTATCTTTCCCTCGCCCCCCTTTCCACTAAATCCATCTCCTATCCCCGCAAGACCCCTTGGTTCCTCCCATATCACAGAGAGCTAAAACAGAAATGTCGAGCTCTGGAGCGCATATGGAAAAAATCAAAATGTCCTATAGACAGACAGTCCTGGAGAGTCAATATCAAGCTGTACAATACAGCACTAAAAAAGCAAGAAAGAACTTCTATGGTGACAAAATCTTCAGGTCCAACAATCAAAGCAGTACTCTATTCAACATCTGGCGCTCCCTAACCTCCAAAAGAGACCCCACCTTGCTCCCCTCCTCTCCCTCAGTCGATGTTCTAGCAAAATTCTTCAACGATAAGGTTTCTTCCTTGAGATGCTCTTTCCCTCCTTCAGTCTCTTACAACTCCCTAGTGCCCACCGATTCCACTCCCACCCTAATGGTCTCCAACCCTATCCCAGCTGATAGATCCTGGACCACCTTTGAGCGCGTATCTGAATCCCTGGTCCTCAATCTCTGCCTCAAACTGAAATCCTGTATTTGCTCCTTGGACCTATTCTCCTCCTACCTATACAAAAACATTCCTGCTCAGACTATTTCTTCTATCACCATTCTCATAAACTCTGCCCTTCAGTCGGGCCATTTCTCCCCAGAAATGGGTCATATCGCCTTGACCCCACTACTGAAAAAATCTGACCTTGACTCTTCCATACCATCCAGCTATCGCCCAATTGCAAATATCCCTCTCCTAACCAAAATGCTAGAGTCCATCATTTCTTCCCAACTCTCATCATACTTAGAGAGATTCACTATTCTTTTACCCTATCAATATGGCTTTCGTCCTAACTTCAGCACCGAATCCCAACTGTCTTCCCTGATTTCAAGGGTTCAACAACTTCACTCTCAAAACAAGTTCGCCGTCATCCTACAATTTGACCTTTCTGCTGCTTTCGACGTTGTTCACCATGATATTCTTGTTTACCAACTCTCTGAGATAGGTATCAACTCCACAGTCCTAGGTTGGTTCTCTAAATTCCTCTGGTCTCGTTCTTACATTGTTAACATGAATGGCACCTCATCCTCCCCCTGGAAACTGAATTGTGGAGTCCCGCAAGGCTCTCCACTATCCCCTATCCTTTTCAACATCTATATGTCCTCCCTAAAACTCCTCCACTTATCCCCCCTTGAAACAATTTACACTTATCCAGACGACATCCTCGTCCTCCTCGAGATCGATTCGAACCTACAATCCTGGGCCCACACTGTGCAAATGAAATTGAATGAGTCCAAAACAAGACTTCTTTGGCTCAGTCCAAAACTAGATCACCTACCCACCTCCATCCCACTACCCTCTGGCTCCTCTCTGCAGCTTGAGTTCTCGAGCAAGGTCTTGGGCATCATCATTGATTCCACATTGTCCTTCAATGACCACCTCCAATCCTTGGTAAAAAAAATGCTTTTTCAGCCTTCACATGCTGAGGAAAGTTAGATCCAGCTTCCATCAAAAACATTTTACCCTCCTTGTCCAATCCATCATCCTCTCCACATTGGACTATTGCAACTCTATCTACTTAAGCCTAACTAAGAAAAACCTCCACAGACTCCAACAAATTCAGAATGCCGCAGCCAAGCTCATCTTCGCTAAAAGTAAATTTGACCATGTCTCCCTGCTCCTGGCCAAGCCCCACTGGCTTCCGATAATCGCCAGGGTCCACTATAAATGTGCCTGTTTAACTTTCAAAATCCTATATGGTATCCTCCCTCCCTTTATCCCTCTTTCTTGGAATTCCTCAAACCCTAATACCACCAGATCCTCCCACAAATTAAAACTATCCTTCCCCTCGCTAAAAGGCATTTCCCACACAGGAAAGCTAGGGACCTCCCTCCACTTCAAAATCACTGAGCTCTGGAACAACCTTACCTCCCCTCTTCGGAACTTGAGCTCTCTCCAAGTTTTCCGCAAACATCTGAAAACGTAGCTTTTCTCAAAAAATGTAAGTCTCCCTCCAACTTAGGAATCAAGGAAACTCTTATATCTTGGCATCCCAAGTCCTCTAAATTTTCTTCACACTTCTACCTCTAACCCTCTGCTGTAGTTCTTTCCTATTTCTCCTACTGTAAACCGCGTCGAGCTCTACGAACGTGGAGATGATGCGATATACAAACCTAAGGATTAGATTAGATTAGATTTGCATATGATAGTAAGAAGTATTGCTGACTCAAACGATGGGAGGGGGCATTCCTGAGACATTGAATACAATGCTTACACTCAAATGAACATTGTATCAAGAGAAGTCAGCAGAATTTACCATAAGGACTATTGTTTAAAAAGATGGTCTAAGCATGTCATATGAAGGGCGAACATGTGAAAGAAGAGAACAGTGCCCAAATATGAGCAGCTGTAAATATGGCCAGGGTCTAAAGAATAAGGGGTGGAGAGATAAGAAATAGGTGGGAAGGATTTGAGAGTTTGAACTTTACTGCTCTAACCAATGAGCAGACAGGCAGGAGGGGCTAACTAATGATTTACAGACTATATATTCAATGAATGTACTATACCAGGTGTGTCCATCTTGCCAATTTCTGTGCATAGAGGGCACCCATTTTGGGCCCAATGGCCCAGATTCTGCAAAGTGCGTCCCAATTGTAGGCAGCTGTCTAATCAGCCAATCAGGATGCACGTTTGTTTTTTTTAATGCTCCCCAGGCAGGCCGCCTATATTGAAGGTACCTCCGGGAGCGAGCCTAGGGAACCCGCAAGACCACCTAAGCTTGCCTAAGGCTAGGCAGTAGCCTTAGGCGAACCTAGGTGGCCCTACGCGTCTCCCTAGTAGAGTGGGAGACTCTTACAATGTAGGCCAGCAAAATTCTGGCCTACATTGTAAGTAGCCGCAGTAGCTATACTTATTGCGGCAAGGGATCGCCCTGCCTGCCTCGTCGAAATGAGGAAGACCCGCCTCTTTCCGGCCCATCCCCGATAAGCCTAAGGCTTGATTGGCCAATCAGGCCTTAGGCTTATTGGGGATGGGCCAGAAAGGGGAGGGCCTGCCTCATTTCGACGAGGTGGGCTTGCCGGACAGACAGTAAGAAAACCCAACCGGCTGGCCAACATTGAAAGATTAGTGGAGGGGTGTCCGCTGGAAGGGGGTGCTAGCAGGGGAGTTCTGGAGGGGGGACATCCTCCTGCCAGCAATCAGGAGGGTCTTCTTCCGGCAAGAGGGTTTGGGCACTCTCCTGCCGGCGATCGTTGGGGGGGAGGACAGGCGTCTGAGCCACTATACCTATTGCAGTAGGGAGATCCCTTGTCGCGATAAGTGTAGCAGCCGCATCTACACTAACCTGGTTCTGTAACCGGCGTCTATAACATGGATGTCAGTTACAGAAGGGTGTAAGCCCAATTCTGTCCAGGACATCCCTCCCAGGCGTCCTATACAAAATCCGGGCTAAAATGTAAATAAATTATATTGGTTACTTTATTCAAAGTCTCTCAGAGCCTTACTCATCTTGTGGACTCCTTAGAATGAAACTTAATTTTAATTATTGCTGATCTGCTCAGCATTACTAAGCCAAGTTTCTCTAATTTATTTGAAACGTTGCATGGCTATTAAGATAATTGTATTTTTATTAATATTCAACTAACTGCTAAAATGACCTTTATTGGTACCTTATCCGATCCGTATACCATGATTTAAACTAGAGAATGACACGGTGGCGGTTTACCCGCGGCTACTGCGTTTAGCCGCGGGTAACCCACCAAAAACAGGGAATGAAAATTAGCAGCCTCTGCGGGGACGGGGACAAGGCCATCACCGCCCCGTGGAATGGTGAATGGTCTTGTCACCGCAGTGAGGCATAAAGGATCGTGCGGTCCCCGCAGCCCCCACCAACTTCCTCTCTCCACCTCACCTTAGTTTGCCGGCTTTCTTTTTCGGTGACCGGAACGCTTTCAAAAGAGCCGCGCACGCGCGGCTGCTCAGTATTCAATCTTCTGCTCTGACCCAACTGGAAACAGGAAGTTGCAGCAGAGCAGAAGGTTGAACTTTGAGCAGCCGCGCGTGCCGGTCGCCAAAAAAGAAAACCGGCAAACTAAGGAGAGCTGGAGAGCAGTAGCGTACCAAGGGGGGGGGGAAAGGGCGAAAAAGGTAATGGCGCCAGGTCTTGGAGCACCAAGGCAGACCGCTTCTCCCCCCTCCCAGCCGAACCCCCGCTGACCCTCCTATCTCTCCCCCCCCCCAAGTGAACCTTTCCGACCCTCCCAGCGAAAGCAGCAAACCTCCCTCCAGTAGTGTCGGCTTTCTCCTCCCTCTGCCGCATCAGTGACGTCATCAGTGACGTCATCAGTGACGGGCAGAGGGAGGAGAAAGCCGCGAAGGAGGTTTGCTGCTCTCGCTGGGAGGGTCGGAAAGGTTCACGGGGGGGAGATAGGGTCAGCGGGGGTTCGGCTGGGAGGGGATAGAAGCGGTCTGCCTCGGTGCTCCATTACCTTCTTCGGGCAGCAGCAGCGTTTACAATTCGCTGCTGTTGCCGGCTTCAGGCCTTGTTCTCTGCCGGGTCCTGCCTACTTCCTGTTTTCATGAAGACAGGACCCGACAGAGAGGAAGGCCTGAAGCGGGCAACAGCAGTGAATTGTGAATGCTGCTGCTGCCCGATGAAGTTCAGGACATCGGGGAAGGAGCAGGGAGAAATCGGCTGCTGGCTTGGGGGTGAGGGTAGGGAAAGAATCGTGGAAGTGGAGAAATTGGCACGATGGCTTTGTGGGGGCTAGGGGGAGAGAGAAAGAAAGGAAAAAATAAAGGGGGGCAGGGGGAGAGAGAAAGAAAGGCAGAAATAAAGAGGGGTCAGGGGGAGAGAGAAAGAAAGGCAGAAATAAAGAGGGGGTCAAGAGGGAGAGAAAGAAAGGCCAGGGAAAGAGAGAAATAAAGAGGGAGGCCAAGGGAAGAGAGAAAGAAAGGCAGAAATAAAGAGGGGGCCAGAGGGAGAGAGAAAGAAAGGCAGAAATAAAGAGGGGGTCAAGGGGGAGAGAAAGAAAGGCAGAAAGAAAGAGGAGGGCCAGGGGGAGAGAGAAATACAGAGGGAGGCCAGGGGGAGAGAGAAAGAAAGGCAGAAATAAAGAGGGGAGCCAGGGGGAGAGAGAAAGAAAGAGGGGGGGGGGCAGGAGAAGAAAGAAGAAGGACCAGAGACTCATGAAATCACCAGACAAAAAGGTAGGAAAAATGATTTTATTTTCAACTTAGTGATCAAAATGTGTCCGTTTTGAGAATTTATATCTATATTTTGCACTATGGCCCCCTTTTACTAAAACGCAATAGCGGTTTTTAGCGCAGGGAGCCTATGAGCGTCGAGAGCAGCGTGGGGCATTCAGTGCAGCTCCCTGCGCTAAAAACCGCTATCGCAGTTTAGTAAAAAGGGAGGGGGAATATTTGTCTATTTTTGTATAGTTGTTACTGAGGTGACATTGCATAAAGTCATCTGCCTTGACCTCTTTGAAAACCTGCGGAATATAAATGATAATTAACATTTTCTCTGCATACAGCGTGTTTTGTGTTTTTAATATTTTATTGTTGGTAGATCATTTTGACTTGGCCACAAAGGTAAGGGGGAGGGAGGGAGGGGAGCTGCTGAAAGACATCTAGTAATCCTTGCAGGCTTGACTATGCAGGGAATTATTTTTGTAAAATCATGTTTTGTTATGTGACTGGCATTATCTAGACTTTAATTTCTATGAATGAATAGAATAAAAATGATATAAAATTACTTGCTTGTGGGGACCGCGTGTTCCGGCTCACACAAGGAAGGAGAGGGTGAAAGGGAAAAAGTTTCTCTTCCTTGGAAATAGATTCTGAAGTGACCTCATCAAAGAAGACCAGAACCAAACGTACAAGAAATCCCTTAAACAATGTCAAAAGAGCCCAAAATAGAAAACTGCTACTGCCTTGAGACTCCATTATTGAAGGAATCAACTTGAAATCACAGAAGAGACAGGAAAAGGTTAAATGCCTCATGGAATCCTCAGGTACAAAACACAAACCAAATTGTGAATGAAATCAGAGCAGACAGTAAGAATTATAAAATTGATGTCATTATTCATCTGGAAAAAAAGGCGTACTAGAAATAATGCCTCAGCAATACAATTTTCAGAAGTTCTATTTGCTCATGGTAAGGGAGAAGAGAGACTGCTAGTGATGGTGGGGGGACTGATAGAAGATATGAAAGAAGGGTGGTAGAAAGGAACAGATGGTAAAAGAGGGAGGGAAGGGTGGTGGTGGAAAGGAATAGAACAGACATTGAAAGAGGGTAGAGAGGAACAGACCCTGAAAGGAAATGTGGAAGGCAGAGTGGGGAGAACACGCTGGAAGGGAAGAAGACAGATGCCAGACTATGGGGGAGCGGAGGGAAGAAGATGGGTGCTAGACGGGGACAGTGACGGGGCGGTGAATGGGATGGCAATGGCGGTGACGGGGCGGTGAAAGGGATGACGGTGACGGGGCGGTGAAGGGAACGGCGGTGACGGGGCAGTGCAGAGGATGGTGGGCCGGGGACGGTGCAGTGACGGGGACAGATTTTTTTCCCGTGTCATTCTCTAATTTAAACATAATATTTAAGATGCTAGCTCTGGCTTTATTGCTATTACATAAATGGTATTTCTGTGTATGTATTGCGACTAGAGTTCCATTTTATTTTATGTTGCAGCAATTCTCATATTCTGTATGGAGCAACATTTTATTTAGATTTTAGATTTATTACTGTAACTGCTTTTTCTTGAAGAGGTTCATCCAAAGCAGTTTATAATTATAATAATAATTTTATTCTTTTATACCAGCATAACCAAAAGTTCTAGGCGGTTTACACTAAAAAAAGCTGGACAATCAGCGAAATACAATAATACAGTAAAAAATACAAATATTTGTAAAATAGAATTTCAATAATAAAACTCCCTAAGCAATATAAACTTATCGAACAAAGTGGTCTTAATTTCCGAAAATCGCAATAGGATAACATAGCTTGCTGAATACATTTACCTAACCAAGATTGTTGCCTAGGGTCCTATCTAAGAAGGTCTTATATCTACACCCATTAATTTTTGGATAAGCAAATAAGTAGAAGTTTCTAATTTCTCTTGATGATCGATGCAACACAAAATGAGGAAAAAGGTAAGCTGGAGACAATCCTGATATTTGAATAATAATCTTGCCTCCAAAGGTAGCCAATGAAGTAAACAATAATATGGACTGATATGGTCGTTCTTTTTTAAATCAAAAATCAATAGAACACCTGTATTCTGAATAATCCTTAATTTCCTTAGAATTTTTTTGGGTACTCCTAAATAGATGATGTTACAATAGTCTAAAATAGATAAAACTAATGCCTGCACCAATAGTCTGAACGATAAAGGATCAAAAATATTTTTTTATGGTTCTTAATTTCCACAATGTAAAAAAGCATTTTTGTATCACTAAGTTCATGTGGTCTGCTAGTGTTAAATGTCGGTCTAGTGTGATTCCCAGATTTAATAATCGGGTAGTCATGACCATTAAGATGAAACAATAAGTGTGTTATTTTGTCTTTGGGACTAGCCAAGAAAAGTTTGGTATTCTCCGTATTGAGTTTCAATTTGAAATTAATTGTCCACTGTTCTATTTGAGTCAAAATGTAAGATATCTGGTTTAAAATTTCAGTAGTAAAATTATTTAGAGGGAATTAAAATAAAAATGTCATCTGCATATATATATATATATATATATATATATATATATATATATATATATATATATATATATATATATATAAAATTTTACATTTAAACTCTGTAATAAATGTCCTAAAGGGGAAATGTAGATGTTGAATAAGGTAGGCGATAGCGGAGAACACCATTCATGGGGCACACCAGATGGGTTGCTCCATGAATGAGAATAGTTACCGTCACAAATCACTTGATAAGATCTTTTCTTCAAAAAACCTTGAAACCAGTTCCAGACCCTTCCTGAAAGTCCTATTGTGTCTAAACAACTCAACAATATTTCATGATCTACTAGATCAGTGGTCTAAAACACGCAGGCCGCATGCAGCTCTCCAGGTGCTATTTTGCGGCCCGCAGTCTGGACGCGATAATCAACTGCTCCCTTGCTGCAGTTGATTTTTCCAGTCAAAGCTGCGGCCGCCGGCGGCTTCTAGCGACATCCACATCAGCATTTCTCTTCCCCCTTCCCTTCCTTGTGGAGCAGCAGCGTGCCTGGCCAGCTCAGTCGATCGTTCCATTCAAATCCGCGGGTGACGGCTCCTCGTGCTATCCACTCCTGCATCGGAAGCCTCTCTGACGTCACAACATCAGAGAGGCTTCAGACACAGGCGCGGATCTCGCGAGAAGCCGCCACCCGCGGCTTTGAATGGAACGATCGACTGAGTCAGCCAGACACGCTGCTGCTCCACAAGGAAGGAAAGGGGGAAGAGAAATGCTGCTGCATAGAAAAGGGGGACCCTAGGGAAATGTTGCTGCTGTACAGGGAGAGGGAGGGAAGGGGAAAGAGAAATGCCTCTGCTGCACAGGAAAGGGGGAAGGGAAATGCTGCTGCTGTATAGGGAGAGGGAGGGAAGGGGGAAGAGAAATGCCTCTGCTGCACAGGAAAGGGGGAAGGGAAATGCTGCTTCTGTTGCTGCTGCACCCAATTGGGGAAAGAGAGGGAAGGAAGGAGAAGGGAGAGGAACAAGAGGTGCCAAGTTCATGGGAGGGAGGGAAGGAAAGGAGATTCCAGACCATGGAGGGGGAGGGAGAAATGCCAGGACATGGGGGGAGGGAAGGAGACAGATGCCAGACCAGGGGAAAGGAAGGAAGGAGGGAGGGAGAGAAAGGAAGGAAAGAGATGTCAGACCATGGAAATAGGACAGAAGAAGAGAGAGATAGGAAGGGAAGGTAAGACATGGAAACATAGATTTTGAAAAGAAAGCAGAAAAATTGAATATTAAGTTAATGGCAAAGATGATGCAAAGCAGAAAGTGAAGACAGAGAGAAAAACAGTCAAAGGACAAGAAGGCTCTGGAAACATAGTTAAAAGCACAGAAAAATAAAGTCACCAGCCAACAAAGGTAGGGAAAATGATATTATTTTCAATATAGTGATTGAAATGTGTCAGTTTTGAGAAAGAAAAGATATTAAACTTTAAATGTGAGGGCTGCAGAAAAAAAATTGAGTACTTGGAGGGCCACAGAAAAAAATAGTTAATGTCTTATTAAAGAAATGACAAGTTTGCATAAGGTAAAACTCTTTATAGTTTATATATTTTTCCTTTTAACTGTTAAAGGAAAGTTTTATAAACTATAAAGAGTTTTACCTCATACAAAATTGTCATTTCTTTAATAAGACATTAACTATTTTTTCTGCGGCCCTCCAAGTACCTACAAATCCAAAATGTGGCCCCGCAAAGGGTTTGAGACCACTGTACTAGATCAAAGGCACTACTAAAAACTAGCTGAAGATTTTTTCTCCAATTTATTGATGTCAGAGGGAAGGATTTTGGGCCAGCCACGTTCAGCATGTGGCTGAACTCGCCCTCCCTGCATGGAGTTGGCTGCTGGGAGAGGATGGAGCGAGTCTGGCTCCGACAAAGTAACAGGGATGGCTTCGTGGGTGGGGCATGTTGCAGGCGGGCAGGGATTCCCAGCGGCTTCTTTGGATAGGCCAGCTGAGGGGGAGGGGGGCAGGCAGGGATCCCTGGCGGCGCCTGTGGCTTCTGTGGACAGGTCGGCTTCGGAGGGAGGTGGTGTGTGGGCGGGGCAAGCAGGGATCTCCGGTGGTGCAATTTAATTTTGGGACAAAGGCTGGAAGGCAGTGAGGGGGAGGACACAGAAAGAAAGAGACATGGGACATAGAATGGAGAGAGGAAGGGGGGTACTAACTTGGGACATAGAGGGGAGGGAATAGAAAGGAAGAATTGGGTGTGAGTGAGAGATGGTGCACATGGATAAAAGGAAAATTGGGCATGGAGAGAGAGAGGAGTGAGGTAGAGATGCATGGGGAATAGAAGGATGTGAGGGAGAAATGTTGGATATGGTGGTGGAGAGGGAGCAGAGGGACAGATTGAAGGTGATGCAAGGAGGAGGAATGTTGGACATAGTGATGGAGGGAGAGATGTGGCATGGTAATGGAGAGGGGTGATAGAAGGAGAAATGGGCATGGGGCTAGTGGGCAGTAGTGAAAAATGCTACACATGATCTGGGGGATGAGAGAGGAACAAATGTTGGAGAGTAGAGGGGGTAGGAGATATGCCTGGATCGCTCAAGACAGATGGACAGTGAGAAAGAGAGAGGGAGACATGTTGCCAATGGGGCGGAGAAGAAAGGAAGAAAAGTTGGACTCATGGAGGGACAGAGATGTTGGTTAGGGAATGGGATGAGGTCTGGAGGAGAGGAAGCAGGAGGCAGAAAGAAAGAAATATTGGATGCACAATTAGAAGGAAGTGCAACCAGAGACTCTTGAAATCATCAGACAACAAAAGATAGGAAAAATGATTTTATTTTCAATTTAGTGATCGAAATGTGTCAGTTTTGAGAATTTGTATCACTCGGTTGGGGGGTTGGGGGTCCACCCATGCCGATTTCTGTATTAATCAGATTCAACATCAATATGATTTCTCCCTTTGCCCTCTTGTTTTTAACCTTAATTATACTCTTTTCTTTTTAAAATTGTATTTCCCCCTACTATCCTTTTGTTTTCATGTAAGTTACGTTCTATCATTAACAAATATGTTAATTGTTAATTGTCCCCCATTTTAAAATTTTATAATTGTTAAAACGCTTAGAATTTTTGATTAGCGTTTCATCAAATTTTAATAAACTTGAAATTTGAATTTGTATCTGCTGTCTATATTTTCCACGATATTTGTCTATTTTTCTATAGTTGTTACTGAGGTGATATTGCATATTTTAACATCATCGGCCTTGACCTCTTTGAAAAAAACCCTGAATATAAATGATAATTAGCATTTTCTCTGCATACAGTGTGCTTTGTTTTTTTAAAATTTTGTGGTTATCATTATTACATTACATTACATTACATTAATGACTTCTATTCCGCCTGTACCTTGCAGTTCTAAGCGGATTACAACAAAAAGATAACTGGACATTTCCAGGAATAGGAATACAATTAACGACGTAGGGCCTAATACATCTAAACGATAGCTGGACGTTTTCAGGAAGAGGAATACAGTTAAAGGCGTTAGGTCTAAATCACATGTTGAAGGGAGGATCCTAAGAAGGGGAGAGAGGGGAGAGGAGTAGGGTTAGGAAATTAGAATGTATTTCTTGAATAGTATGGTTTTGATTTCTTTTCGAAAAGTTTTGAGGTCAGTTGAAGCTGTCAGTAGGTTGGTGATGGAGGGGTCCAATTTAGCTGCATGTGTTGCTAGTAGGTTGTCGTACATCTTTTTGCGCTTAGTTCCTTTATAAGGGGGGTAGGAGAAAGGGGACTGGGTTCTCCTTTGTCTGGAATAGAGGTTCCTATTTAGGCGGTTGTTTAAGTGGGAGGGTGCCGTTCCGTTTAATGTTTTGAATATTATGCAATATAGCTTAAATTGGATGCGGGCTTGTATTGGAAGCCAGTGTGAATCTAGGAAGGCGTTGGTGATGTGGTCAAATTTTCGAAGGGAATAGATCAGTCTGAGGGCAGTGTTCTGGACAGTCTGTAGTTGTTTTATTTGGTAGGTGGGACAAGGAAGGTAGAGGATATTGCAATAGTCCAGTAGACTTAGGACTAGGGATTGAACCATGAGTCTGTATTGTTCTTTGCCGAAGAATTTTCTAATTTTGCGAAGGTTGCGCATGGTAAAGAATGCTTTTTGTGTGATTTTGTTGATTTGCACCTGAAGAGTGCAACATCTATCTACTGTTACTCCAAGGAGTTTGAGAGTGGTCTGTATAGGATATTTGGTGGTTTTTATTTCTAGTTCTTTTATCGAGGGGGTTTTGTCTTTTTCAAGCAGTAGAAATTTAGTTTTGTCTGGATTGAGCTTCAGTTTGTGTTCTGTCATCCAGTTTTCCACTATTTCTAGGGTTTTTACCAGGTTATCTGTTGTAGTGGGGTCTTGTGAGTCAAAGGGAAGGAGTATGGTTATGTCGTCTGCATAGCTGAATGAGGTTACTTCGAGTTTGTCTAATAGGGTACCAAGGGAGGCGATGAAGACATTGAAGAGCATGGGTGAGAGTGGTGAGCCTTGAGGTACTCCGCAGGGATTGGTCCAGGTCTCCGATATTAGATCTTTTGTTTTTACTCTGTATGTTCTAGTTTTGAGGAATCCTTGGAACCAATTGTATACTCTGCCTGAGATCCCTATTGCTTCTAATATCTGAAGAAGTATACTGTGGTCAACCAGGTCAAATGCGGCTGAGAGGTCTAGTTGAATTATCAGCATCCTTCTTCCTTTGCTAAGGTGTTGTCGGGCTGTATCTAGAAGGGAGGCTAGCAGTGTCTCAGTGCTGTGGTTGGATCTGAACCCTGATTGAGTTGGGTGGAGTAGGTTGTGGTCTTCAAGGTAGTTGGTGAGGTATTGGGCAACCAGACCTTCTATTAGTTTAACATAAAATGGAATAGAGGCTATGGGTCGGTAGTTGGAAGGGGTGTCTATTGGTCCTTTGTGGTCTTTCAGTATTGGAGTGACTATGATTTCTCCTAGGTCTTGTGGGAATTGGCCTTCCGTGAGCGTTGTTTGGATCCATTGCAATAGGCAAGCTCTAAATTTGGGGGAGGCATTAGTTAGTAAATATGAGGGGCAATTATTCAGGTCGCATGAGGCTCGACTATATTTATTGTAGAGTTGGTTAAAGTCCCACCATTGCACTTTTTTAAAGTTGGACCAGTGTCTGTCGGCTGCAGTGGCTTCATCAGTTGTTGGGTTTATTATGATCTCTTCTAGGAGGGTCGGTGAATTGGAGAAGGAGGCTCTGATGGTAGCGATCTTGTTCTTGAAGTGGTCTGCTAGTTGGGTGGCCGTTGGAGGTTGGATTCCTTGAGTGGCTAGGAATGGCTGTGTGTCTGTGAGGCTTTTCACAAGTTGGAAGAGTTTCTTTGTGTCTATGGATTCTGTGCCTATTAGTTTGGAGTAGTAAGCTCTTCGTTTTTCTTTAAGTTTGGCTTTGTATTGTTTTATTAGGTTTCTCCAAGCTACTTTGGTTAGTTCTTGGTTCTTTTTTTGCCATACTCTTTCGAGTTGTCTACAGTGTCTTTTTAGTTGAAGAAGTTCTGTGTCGAACCATTTGTCAGAGGATCTGCAAAGTTTGTGTTTTGTCTTTTCTGGGGCTAGTCCATTCAGGGTGGTTTCGCTCAGGGAGCGCCACTGGCGAATGAATACTTTGTGGTCTATGGAGGCGATTGCGGGGTATTATATTATGTGTGTATATGAAAAATGGATGAAATAAATTGCATTACAAATATTACTGTTATTATGGGGGTGGAGTCTAGGTCAGAGCTTAGGCAGGGGAGTGGAGTCTGGGGCGGAGCTTGGGCAGGGGTACTCAGTTGGTATTTGCTAGGCTTAGGGTGTACTCGACTTGAAGAAGTTGAGAAACACTGCATTAGATAGATTGTGAGCCCACCAGAACAGACAGGGAAAAATGCTTGAGTACCTGAATAAATTCCTTGTTACCCATTCTGAGCTCATTGAGGAGGATGGGATAGAAAACTAACCAAAATAAATAAAATTGTATGAATTCAGTACTATTGTCTATATGTGGGTTTTTTAATGTCTCATAATAGTGTTTGGGCATGGGATGTGACTGATATCATCACTTCTGTGAACACACATTATCCCAGGACAAGCAGGCAGCATATTCTCAGTGATGGGTGACGGCACCGACGGAGCCCGGTATGGACAATTTAGTGAATTGCACTCTACAAACTTAGAAAGTTCTGGCTAGCCTGCACCGCGCATGTGCGAGTGCCTTCCCGCCTGTCATAGGCACGTCGTCCCTCAGTTTCTTAGTTTCCGTGGAGCTAAGAAGTCGCGTTTGAACTTTTCTCGCTGCCTTCCTGCTCGCGCGGCATTTTTTTCTTCATTTTCTTCCATTTCTTTTCTTTTTGGTTCGTTATAAAAAAAAGAAAAAAAAACTTACCTGTTTTTCATTTTTTTGCGGCTGCGGCCCTGTGGGGCCTGTTGCCACAATTCAGGCCTCGACCTTTGATTTTGCTGAGGCCGTGTTTCCCTTCATGTCCCGTCCACGATCGGGTTTTAAGAAGTGTCAACGGTGTGCTCGCCCTATTTCCTTCACGGATCCGCATCGCTGGTGCCTCCAGTGCTTGGGTCCAGATCACAGGGCTGATTTTTGCACCCATTGCTCTTCTCTTCAGAAGAGGACCCTCTAAACCGTCGGATTCAGCAGCGGTTACTATTCGGCGCTGGTATGGAGGATGATTCGACATCGGCTCCGATGTCAGCGTCCACGCCGAAATCGGTGCCGCATCCTTCGACATGGCAAGATTCTTCATCGGTGTCACACTCAGTAGGTAAGCCAGCTAAGAAAGCCTTCCCCTACTCCTACAGGCCCTCAGGTCACTCAAGCAGTGAGCCAAGTCCTGCAGACCTTGAGGCACCCCTAAAAACGCTCGGCTCCTATTGAGGTGAGTGCCTCATCATCAGCCTCCTCATCTCCGGAGCGCAGAGCGGCACCGAAGGTACCGGCGAAAAAGCAAGCGGTACCGGTGCAATCTTTGGACGATAAAATTGCAGCGATAATGCAAGTCCAACTTCGAGAGCAGCTAATTCTACCTGCCTTGCTGCCACTGGCTCTCCCGGTGCCGGTCCGGTCTGAGCCTGTGTTATCGGCAGCGACCCTGGCAGTACCGATAACCTCTACCTCTGTGGTATTGACTCAGACCTTTTCGGCTCCGGTCCTGGCACCGATGTTTACAGAACCGGTGTCTACGGCCGTCCCTCAACAAAGGGTTTTTTTCAGTACCATATGCTCCAGAGTCGATATCGGAGCCAGTTTGATATCGTTCTTCTGCCCATACCTCTCCTGACACTATGTCGGTCATATCAGGAAAATCGGTGCAGAAGACTAAACATGTTGAGTCCTCGAGGGAAATGTCAGAAACACTTTCTATCCCTCTAGAGTCTGATTCCAAAAAATCTAAAGCATTTTTGGATGCATTAGATTTTGATCAACCACCTAAAGAGTTTCTCAAGCTCCCTCTTCATTTTATTTTACGGAAGACTTTTTATAAAAATCTGGAAACTCCTTTGACTGTTTCTCGTGCTCCTCGTAAGCTTGACGCCCTTTATAGAGTAATTTCTATTCCGGGCTTTGACAAGCCTCAGCTTACTCATGAGTCTCTCCTGGTGGAGTCCATTCTGAAGAAGTCTGCAGGGGCCAGTGTCTATGCTTCTGTCCCTCTTGGCAGAGAGGGTAAGACCATGGACCGCTTTGGCAAGTGTTTATATCAAAATGCCATGCTTACCATGGCAATTATGCTTTCTATTTCTCTTTTTATCTAAAGCACTTGGTTCAGCAAGTCTCTGCTCTACAGAAGTATCTTCCTGAGCACAAGGTACCTATTTTTCAACAATATGCTTCCAGTTTATTACAACTGCGAAAGTTTTTGGTATGCTCCATTTATGATACCTTTGAACTTACATCTTGCGCTACTGCCATGGCTGTGGCTATGAGGCCCTTAGCTTGGCTTCGAGTATCTGAGCTGGATGTTAACCGCCAAGATCGCTTAGGCATTGCTCCTTGTTTGGGCGATGAGCTTTTTGGGGAATCTTTAGATACCACTACTCAGAAGTTATCAGCTCATGAGACCAGGTGGAACACTTTGATTAAAAACAAGAAAAAGCCTCCACCTGCTCGCCCTTTCAGACCACAGTCTTCCTATTAGAGACGTTCACTGTGCGTCCTCTACAGACCTCTCAGCCTCAACCTCGTAGACAACAGCAACAACAGCAGCAGCAACCACGTCAACAGCAATAGCAGATCAAGCAGGCTGTGCAACCCAAAGCTGCACAGCCTTTTTGACATGTTTCTATAGGGCGTAGCCAGTCTTATTTCTTCACCTTGCCCTCCGCCCCTCAGGGGTCGTCTTCAGTAGTTCATCAATCGTTGGGAACTCATCACCTCGGACCTTTCGGTCCTCTACATCATTTGGCAGGGTTACTATCACAACTTTCAGATTCTTCCCCCAAACAGTCCTCCAAAAGAGTCTGCTTTACACCCTGCACAGTCCTCCCATCTTCTACAGGAGGTGCAATCTCTTCTTCTGCTGAATGCCATCGAGAAAGTTCCTGTCAGGGATTCTACTCTCGTTACTTCTTAGTTCCCAAGAAGACCGGAGGACTGAAACCCATCCTGGATCTCAGAGATCTCAACAAATTTCTGGTGAAGGAGAAATTCAGAATGCTATCCCTAGTCCTGCTATATCCTCTCCTCAATCAGAATGACTGGCTATGCTCCCTAGATCTCAAGGAAGCCTACACACATAAACCTATTCATCTGGCTTCCAGGCAATACCTCAGGTTTCAGATCAATCGTTGTCATTACCAATACAAGGTACTCCCCTTCGGTCTGGCATCCTCTCCCAGAGTATTCACGAAGTGCCTGATTATAGTGGCCGCATCTCTCCGTTCTCAAGGCCTCCAAGTCTTTCCTTACCTGGACGACTGGTTGATCAAGGCTCCTTCATCCCAAGAAGTGGTCCAAGCAACATCTCAGGCCATTTCTTTCCTTCAGCTTCTGGGATTCGAGGTCAGTTTCCCCAAATCGCATCTAATTTCAACTCAGTGCCTTCAGTTCATTGGGGCAGTCCTGGACACCACTTTCATGAGAGCGTTCCTTCTCACCGGATTGTCTTCAGACTCTCATCTGTCTCTGTCAACAGGTGCTTCCACTTCAGACCATCTCTGCCAGACACATGATGGTTCTTCTAGGCCACATGGCTTCCACAGTTCATGTCATGTTGTTGGCAAGACTCCATCTGCGTACCCCTCAGTAGACTCTGGCCTCCCAGTGGTCTCAGGTGAGGTGACGGATCGTCTTTTCACAACACATATCTGTGACATCGTCTCTTCTGCAGTCACTTCGATGGTGGTTGACCTCATCCAATCTTTCCAGAGGTCTTCTTTTTCATTTGCCTCCTCATCACAAAATCATCATGACAGACGCGTCTCCTTATGCATGGGGAGCACACATAAACGATCTGCAGACTCAGGGACTTTGGACTGCCAGGGAGCGCAAATTTCACATGAATTTCCTAGAACTCGGAGCAATGTTTTATGCCCTCAAGGCGTTTCAACATCTCCTCTGTCCTCAATCCTCCTCCTTTGCACGGATAATCAAGTAGCAATGTTCTACATCAACAAGCAAGGAAGCACGGGTACTCTCCTGTTGTGTCAGGAGGCCCAAAAAATTTGGACTACGGCGACAGCTCGCAATCTGTTTCTGAAGGCTGTCTACATTCAAGGAGAGAAGAATTCACTAGCGGATAACCTCAGCAGAATCCTTCAACCTCACGAATGGACTCTCGACTCTGTAACTCTACAGTCCATATTTGCTCAGTGGGGCACTCCACAGGTGGACTTATTTGCAGCCCCTCACCATCACCAGTTGCCCCAATTTTGCTCCAGACTTTACTCACCTCTCCGTCTAGCGGCGGATGCTTTTCTCCTGAATTGGACGGGTCGGTTTCTATATGCCTTCCCTCCACTTCCTCTCATGTTGAGAACTCTGTTCAAGCTCAAGAGAGAAGCGGCCACCATGATTCTCATTGCTCCATGGTGGCCCAAACAACATTGGTTCTCCCTTCTACTTCGACTCAGTTCCAGGGAACCCATACTTCTGCCAATCTTTCCTACTCTGCTTACTCAGAATCAGGAATCGCTTCTACATCCCAACCTGCAGTCTCTAGACCTGACAGCTTGGTTTCTCTCGGGTTGAGTTCATCTCAATTTATCCTCTCTCAGCCTGTCTGTCAGATTATTGATGCCTCCAGGAAACCGGCCACACAGCAATGTTACCAACAGAAGTGGACTCGGATTTTCTTCATATTACCAACAGAAGTGGACTGGTGTTTTCTTCATCATCATGATCCAACTTCCTTGGCAGTGGAATTGGTGTTGGATTATCTACTGTCTTTGTCTGACTCTGGTCTTAAATCTACATCCATAAGAGTCCATCTCAGTGCTATTACTGCTTATCATGAACCAGTACAGGGAAAACCTCTTACTGCTCATCCTTTGATATCAGATTCATGAAGGGGCTTTTCAATGTGAAACCACCTCTCAAGTCTCCACTTGAAGTCTGGGACCTTAATGTGGTTCTTTCCAGTTTGATGAAGCTATCATTTGAACCAATGGCCACGGATCATCTCAAGTTTCTTACCTGGAAAGTGGTCTTTCTTATTGCTCTCACCTCTGCCAGGAGGGTCAGTGAGTTACAAGCACTAGTAGCAGATCAACCATTCATAGTTTGCCATCATGGTTCTGCGCACTCATCCAAAGTTTCTGCCAAAAGTTGTCTCTGACTTTCATCTCAATCAGTCAATTGTCTTATCAGTTTTTTTCCCTAAGCCTCATTCTCATCCTGGAGACGCGGCCTTGCATACTTTGGAGTGTAAATGAGCTTTGGCTTACTACCTTGATCATACAAAGCCTCACAGAACTTCTCCCCAACTCTTCATCTGATTTGATCCAAACAAGTTGGGGCATCCTGTTTCCAAGAGAACGATTTCCAACTGGCTCGCTACCTGCATCTCGTTCTGCTATGCTCAGACCAGACTGGCTCTGGAGAGCCGTGTCACAGCCCATAAAGTTAGAGCTATGGCAGCTTCTGTGGCTTTCCTCAGATCTACTCCTATTGAGGAAATTTGTAAAGCTGCCACCTGGTCCTCAGTTCATACTTGCACTTCTCACTACTGTCTGGAGTCTTTCTCCAGGTGGGATGGGCACGTCGGCCAATCTGTATTACAAAATTTATTTTCCTAATGGCCAACCTTTCCACCATCCCATTCTGTTAGCTTGGAGATCACCCATCAGTGAGAATATGCTGCCTGCTTGTCCTGGGATAAAGCACAGTTACTTACCGTAATAGGTGTTAGCCAGGGACATGATATTCTCACAACCCACCCTCCTCCCCGGGTTGGCTTCTTAGCTGGCTTATCTTAACTGAGGGACCGAGTGCCTACGTCAGCGGGAAGGCACTCGCGCATGTAGGGTGCGGCTAGCCAGAACTTTCTAAGTTCTTAGAGTGCAATTTGCTCTAAATTGTCCATACTGGAGCTCTGTCGGTGCTATCACCCATCAGTGAGAATATCTGCCTGCTGTCCCTGTATAACGCCTGTTACAGTAAGTAACTGTGCTTTATGGTTGGCAGATATTAAATGAACTTGGCCCTCTTGTATTGATCTTATTTGTTTATATTTTTCTTGCCTCATGCCTGCCTTACCAGCCAGCTCCTGTGTGGAAGAGGAAAGCCATATTCTTTAGCCCTGTCTTCCCATACCACTGTAATTTGCCCTATGCATCCATCATTCAAAGTCCTATTAGTCTACGTGTGATGACTTGTTACACAATTATGCCCAATAATGGTCATATAGCAGATTCACAATCAAAGTAAAGTTGTCACACATTATCAACAAGTGTGCACAAAAGAGAAGCGAGACTTGGGCATGATTGAATGTGATAAAGTGTCCAAACATGTTTAAAAGTTGGCGGCGAAAGCTAGAAGGATGCTAGGGTGCATAAAGAGAGATATGGCCAGTAGGAAAAAGGAGGTATTGATGCTCTTGTATAAGACTTTGGTGAGATCTTATTTAGAATATTGTGTACAATTCTGGAGACCGCACTTTCAGAAAGATATAAAAAGGATGGAGTTGGTCCAGAGGAAAGCTACTAAAATGGTCCGTGGTCTTCATCATAAGGCATATGGGGAGAGACCTAGAGAATCAGTATAATGAGAATCCATATCAAATTACTCACTAATAATTATCCCAATGTCACAACATAATTTTACGGATCTTCAGACAGCCAGTGTAAGTGTATCACTGAGAGATTCTAGCTCAAATCCTCATTGATCCATTGTTCATTTTTTTTTTTTACCAATTTTCTCAATATTTATATAGTGCAAATATGTGATTCTGGTTTAGTGCAGGTTTATGTTTAACTCATATTTAAAGTTTATTTCTCATTCTGTTCTACTTTTGTTCAACTTTTTAAGACTATAGCTTTACCCGGTACTGTGCTTGGGTTCCAACTGCCAAAATCTCTGTTAAGACTTACTCCAGCCCATCTACACCCTCCCAGCCATTGAAGCCCTCCCCTGCCCATCCTCCACCAAACGGCCATTCACAGACACAGACCGTGCAAGTCTGCCCAGTAACTGGCCTAGTTCAATATTTAATATTATTTTCTGATTCTAAATCTTCTGTGTTCATCCCACGCTTCTTTGAACTCAGTCACAGTTTTACTCTCCACCACCTCTCTCGGGAGCGCATTCCAGGCATCCACTACCCTCTCCGTAAAGTAGAATTTCCTAACATTGCCCCTGAATCTACCACCCCTCAACCTCAAATTATGTCCTCTGGTTTTACCATTTTCCTTTCTCTGGAAAAGATTTTGTTCTATGTTAATACCCTTCAAGTATTTGAACGTCTGAATCATATCTCCCCTGTCTCTCCTTTCCTCTAGGGTATACATATTCAGGGCTTCCAGTCTCTCCTCATACGTCTTCTGGCGCAAGCCTCCTATCATTTTCGTCGCCCTCCTCTGGACCGCCTCAAGTCTTCTTACGTCTTTCGCCAGATACGGTCTCCAAAACTGAACACAATACTCCAAGTGGGGCCTCACCAATGACCTGTACAGGGGCATCAACACCTTCTTCCTTCTACTGACTACACCTCTCTTTATACAGCCCAGCATCCTTCTGGCAGCAGCCACTGCCTTGTCACACTGTTTTTTCGCCTTTGGATCTTCGGACACTATCACCCCAAGGTCCCTCTTCCCGTCCGTGCATATCAGCTTCTCTCCTCCCAGCATATACGGTTCCTTCCTATTACTAATCCCCAAATGCATTACTCTGCATTTCTTTGCATTGAATTTTAGTTGCCAGGCATTAGACCATTCCTCTAACTTTTGCAGATCCTTTTTCATGTTTTCCACTCCCTCTTCGGTGTCTACTCTGTTACAAATCTTGGTATCATCTGCAAAAAGGCACACTTTTCCTTCTAACCCTTCAGCAATGTCACTCACATACATATTGAACAGGATTGGCCCCAGCACCGAACCCTGAGGGACTCCACTAGTCACCTTTCCTTCCTTCGAGCGACTTCCATTAACCACCACCCTCTGGCGTCTGTCCGACAGCCAGTTTCTGTCCAGGTCACCACTTTGGGTCCTAACTTCAGCCCTTCAAGTTTGTTCAACAGCCTCCTATGAGGAACTGTATCAAAGGCTTTGCTGAAATCCAAGTAAATTACATCTAGCATATGTCCTCGATCCAGCTCTCTAGTCACCCAATCAAAAAATTCAATCAGGTTCGTTTGGCACGATTTACCTTTTGTAAAGCCATGTTGCCTCGGATCCTGTAACCCATTAGATTCAAGGAAGTACACTATTCTTTCTTTTAGCAACACTTCCATTATTTTTCCAACAACTGAAGTGAGGCTCACCGGCCTGTAGTTTCCTGCTTCATCCCTGTGACCACTTTTATGAATAGGGACCACATCCGCTCTCCTCCAATCCCCAGGAATCACTCCCGTCTCCAGAGATTTGTTGAACAAGTCTTTAATAGGACTCGCCAGAACCTCTCTGAGTTCCCTTAGTATCCTGGGATGGATCCCGTCTGGTCCCATCGCTTTGTCCACCTTCAGTTTTTCAAGTTGCTCATAAACACCCTCCTCCGTGAACGGCGCAGAATCTACTCCATTTTCTCGTGTAATTTTGCCAGACAATCTCGGTCCTTCTCCAGGATTTTCTTCTGTGAACACATAATAATAATAATAATAACAGTTTATATACCGCAGGACCGTGAAGTTCTATGCGGTTTACAATGATTAGAAATGTTACAGATTGAGTGAATAAACAAAGTTACAGATTGAATGAATAAACAAAGTACAGATTTAGCGACAGGTTGTTCTTGCGCTCGGTTGTTAAAGACTAAGATTGAATAGGTTGGTTTCCTAAGTATTTCAAGAATAGATGTGTTTTCAGGTGTTTCCTGAATTCTCCATAGGTAGTAGGCACAAGCAATTGTTCAAGGTCTTTACCCCATAATGCTGCTTGATGTGCGAGAAGATGTTGATGATGACTTTTAAATTTACAACCTTTAACCGGTGGAGAAACGAAGTTCAGATGTGAGCTTCGCTTGTGTCTGTTGGTTGAGAAAGAGAAAAGGTCAGTTATGTATTTAGGGGCTAAGCCATAGAGTACCATGAAGCAAAAACAACCAAACTTGAATTTCACACGTGCCTCCATCGGTAGCCAGTGTAAAAGTCGATAAGAAGGTGTCAACATGATCAAACTTCTTCAGTCCACAAAGTAGTCTAACCACTGTATTTTGAACTAGTTGCAACGCCGCATGTATTTCTGGGGGAGTGCCAAGTAGGCAATGTTACAATAATCGAGTTGACTCAGAATAAGGAATTGTACTAGAATTCGAAATGATGAGGCATCGAAGTAAGCGGTCAAAAAATGTTTGCCCAAGTTCTTGAAGGGAAACGTTCATCGTCTGCTATTGAGATAGACATGGGGGGAAGCCACTGCTTTCCCTAGGATCGGTAGCATGGAATGTTGCTACTATTTTGTTTTTTTGCCAGGTATTTGTGATCTGGATTGGCCACTGTGAAAACAGGATACTGGGCTAGATGGACCATTGGTCTGATCCAGTATGGCTATTATGTTGTTTTGAACCTTTTTTGTGTGAAAACTGATGTGTAGACCTTCACCTCAAATGTGCCAGACAAGTGTACCATGTACCCTTTCACCAAAGTTTGGTAATATTTATTCAGTTTTCTATGTTATTCTCCTAGGGGAGTTCAGAACGGTTTACATAAATTTATTCAGGTACTCAAGTATTTTTCCCCATCTGTCCCAGTGGGCTTACAATCTGTCTAATGTACCTGGGGCAATGGTGGATTAGGTGACTTGCCAGGGTCACAAGGAACAGCGTGGGTTTGCACCCACAACCTCAGGGTACTGAGGCTGCAGTTCTAATCACTGTGTTGCATTCTCAGACATAGTATAGTAAACGATAGCATGACAAAAATGGAAAAACATAGTTAACAAAGCTTGGTAAAACATACGATAAAACATGGTATGGTAAGACATAGTTCAGCAAAACATAGCATGGCAAATATAGTACTACAAAGCATGGTTAATATAGTATGGCATGACTTGGCAAAAATGGTAGGCAAGCGTGTATGACAAAACAGCATGGAAGACATGGAACGGCAAACGTGGCATGAAATTGTAGCATGGCAGACATAGGCCCTCTTTTACAAAGGTGCGCAAAGTGTTTTAGCGAGGATTTAGCATGTGCTAAATCAACACATGCGCTAACCACTAACGCGTCCATAGGGTAACATGCACGCATTAGCATTTAGCACGGGTTTAGAGAACCTTTGTAAAAGAGGGGGGGGAGGATAGTGTGGCATACATAGGATGACGAACAGTGTGTGACAAAACATGGCATGGTCAGCTTTAGGATGAAGCACACCAGCTTTTGAGACTCAATTCAGCAGAGTGTCGGGACCCTTTGCCAGATGGTTTGGAGAATTTGGATTGGTGTACTCTCATAGAAGGTCAGGGGAAGAGGTGAATCAGTAGAGCGGTATAGTATGTGCACGGAAGAAGAGCGGGACTTGGGTGTGATTGTGTCTGATGATCTCAAGATGGCAAAGCAGGTAGAAAAGATGACGGTCAAAGTCAGGAAGATACTTGGGTGCATAAGGAGAAAAATGGCCAGTAGGAAAAAGGAAGTGATAATGCCGTTGTATAAGTCTCTGGTGAGGCCTCATTTGGCATACTGTGTGCAATTTTAGAGACCGTCAAAAAGATATAAAGAGGATGGAGTCTGTCCAGAGGGCTGCTACAAAATTGGTTGGTGGCCTTTGTCATAAATCTTATGGGGACAGACATAGAGAACTTAATATGTATATTCTGGAGGAAAGACAGGAGAGAAGGGGGTATGATAGAGATGTTTAAATATCTCTGTGGCATTAATGTATAGGAGGAGAGTCTTTTTCAAATGAAGGGAAACTCCAGGAAGAGAAGGCATAGGATGAAGTTAAGAGGTGATAGGCTCAGGAGTAATGTAAGAAAATATTTCTTTACAGAAATGATGGTAGATGCGTGGAATAGTCTCCTGGTGGAGATGGTGGAGATGAAGACTTTCTGAATTTAAAATAACATGGGACAGGCATGTGGGATCTCCTTAGGGAGAAGGGGAGATAGTGGATGGTGTGGAAGGGCAGACTGGATGGGCCATTTGGCCTTTATCTGCTATCTTGTTTCTTTAGCCTTCCTGAAGTTCAGTAAACCTTCTAATGATCTTATGCAGGTAGGTATTTGATTCCAGAGGCATGGTAGGCAATGCGAGTAAGATCTTTTTCGGGCATTCTCAAAGTGGACGGTGCGTCCTGAGGGTGTTTATAGTCACTTTGTTCTTGTGAGCAAAGCGGTCAATTCAGGTCATAAGGCAGAAGTTGGGAAGCCATATAGGCTGGTACCATGTTGTGGAAGAGTTTGTAATTCATTACTAGGCCTTTGAATATACATCATTTGGGCAGCGTGCAGTGTCGGGGTGATCAGATCTCATAGGTGGAGATTCTTCAGGAATCAGATGGCAGCATTTTGTGATCTTAGTTTTTTGTAGTGAGCCCGTTTAGGAATGCATTGCAGTAGTCTATACAGGAGAGGACGAAGGCATAGAGTAATTGAGAGAAGTCCGGTTTCGAGAAGTATCATCTGATTTTTCCATAGCTGCTTGAAATGGTAGAATGAGGCAGATACTACTTGGGAGATGTGGTCAGAGAGTGAAAGGTCACTATCAAGGATCACCCCTAAGCTGGGTACTTTGTTTTTGGCCGTCAGGGTCGCAAATTCCCAAGAGATCGATGGTTGAGTGAGTTCGGGGTCACCTCTCTGTGTCCAGAGGAGCTTGTTTTTTGCCGCATTTAGTTGCCGCTTGTTTTGGTAATATACATAACTTATGACCAAACTTTATACATCTCCTATGTCCACAGCAACATTTATATCATAAATATGTTATCATCACATCTGAATGCATAGTAACCCTATCATGTGTCTATTGTGAACCAATGTGCCATGATATGTGATCATAGGGAGTATGCCATTCCACTTTCAGGTGTTGTGTATAAATTTCTTGAGGCTAAAACAAAGATGGAATATGTATGTAAACTATGGCACAATAACATTGGATCTCTGCTCTAGGTGCAGCAATAAGAGCACAGAGTGATAAAGGTACATTGCAGCCTATCACTCAGAAGAGTAGGCCACCAGAACCATCTCAGCAACAAATAAATGATTGTGTTTTCTCTGCTGATGTGGAGGCTAATATTGAAGATGAGCAGTTTCAGAGCACACCCAACAACTCAACAGATGAACTGCCATCAGAACAGTCAGATTGTGAAATAGACCACTTACCAGCTCTGTTTCTTGAATCTGGAAGTGATGTCATCAGTGAAAGTGGTAATGAGGACATTAATGATGAAACTACATTACAGTCATATGACCATGCTACTAAGCTTCCATGTACTGAACACCCATCGCAATTAGATACCATTCCCATAGCTGAGTATGCATCCATTCAAGGGTTTGAGGAGACACTTGCAGAATTTAGAGGTAAGGAAATGTCGCACAATATATGTAGCGTATCTTGATGCACATGTTATACAAAATATATATTGATACCTGACATGGAGTAAAGTTAGATATGCAATGAGGACAGGTTTGAATTGGAATTGGTAACATACTACTGGGTGTGAAAATGCCCCAGTGTTTGCTTCAATAATATGGCAAATATTTTCCTTTTGGGCCTAATTCCATAAGTGGCATCTAATTTGAGGATACCATGCAAAACTTAATTATTTTAATTGGTGTGATAAACTGACCACTACATTAACTCCCCCCCCCCAAAAAAAAAAAATAAAAATTTAAGTTTCACGTGGAATACTGCATGGCACCTTGTGATATGTAACCTTGAGGCGTCTAAGAACGCAGACCTAAAAAATAGGCATGGTTAGGGGCAGAGAGTAAGAATTGTTGACTTATGTGGCGCTAGGTATCTGTGTTAGGCACCAATGAACTAGTCCGGGAAAACCCAAGCCTAGAATGCCTAGTGACGGCTACATCCACTAAGATGTCACTAGGCATGATTTTATAAATGGCGCCAAGTGGTTGATTGACAACCATATTATTAACAGGAGTACAAAATATGCAATATCAGTGTATAAATTAAACTTGTTAAAATTTATCACTTGTTTATTTTATTTTATTGTTTATATTTGTTAAAAAATCTTTGTGCATTTCATCAAATAAATATTTGTTTAAAAATTACAGAGTTTCAAACACATGGTTTTTAAACAAATATTTATTTGTTGAAATGCATAAAGATTTTTAACAAATATAAATAAAAAAAAAACCCCAGTGATTAATTTTAACATGATTGACCACCATGCCAACTGGCGCTTACAAGTTAGGTGCAATTTATAGAATCAGGCCCTTTGTGTCATGTGTTATAGTATATGCTTATGGTGTGCCCGTGCCCTTGCCCTCATATATTGTATACACTTCTCCCTCCGTATCCATGGGGGTTAGGTGCAGAGCCGGACTGTGAAGTGTGAAAAACTGCAAATAACTTTTCGGCTGGCTCTGACCCATCCCCACCTCATTCTGCACCTTCCGACTCCCTCCCGGCATCCCAGACCTTAACCTGGTGATCTAGAGGGCTTTCGGGGCAGGAGCGATCTTCCTACGCTCATGCCCTGTGCAGATCTCTCATAGCAAATGTCTGCCGTGAGTTCCCGTCGTCGTCTCGAGAGACTATAGGAACTCACGGCAGCCATTTGCTATGAATGATCTGCAGGGGGCAGGAGCGTAGGAAGATCTCTCCTGCCCTGAAAGCCCGCTAGACCACCAGGTAAGTCTGGGATGCCGGGAGGTAGGGAAGGTCCGGAATTAGCTTTTTATTTATTAATTTTTTTTTTTAAATAAAAAATCGCGAATAACTGAATCCACGGATACTGAAACCGCGGATTTGTAGGGAGAAGTGTATAAAGCTCTGTTCACAGTATGTACTCGCCATCAATGCTGGTAGATGGCCAGGTTAGGAATCCTCATGCTGTTTAAGAGATATTTAGCATTTCTGACATTACCTTTACTAAGAGAACATCTCTCCTGACAGATATACACAAACAACTGAGATCCTTAACAGACATCGTGGGAAAAGGTTTTGAATCTGTTGCAGCAGCCATCGAGAGACAGACTGAAGCCTATAATAGCTTTGCATCAGTATTGTTCCAGGCTCCACTTCAAGACCTGCCAGTTGGAAGAATCTGCTCAGAAACTGTGGTTTCGAATGCACCTCTTCCACTACCATCTATACATGGCCTTTTAGAGGGTGTGGTAACACCCAGAGGATGAAGGAAGGCAAAAAAAAAAATAGATACCAAATGAAAATGAAAACTCGTGAGGATGACATCATACAACACACTTGGACATATTTGTAGACTTTATACAAACATTCGTACATTTCTCTCGACAAACGAGTTTGCCATCTGGATGTATGGACTGCCATAATTTCACACACCGATAATGGGAAAATAAAGCACTAAGATATCATGTTTTGAATGGTATATTGTCTGTGTTTTCCTTCAATTACATATTGTTGTACTGTTCACATCAGCTTGAATAATGGTCCTTATCTTGCCATTAACCATCTGTATGTTCCAACAGGTGATTAAGCTGTTCTATTCATGAATGGTAACCTCACATTTACATCCCCAACATCCAGTGCTGGTATGTTAAGTCATAGATCAACATCAGTACCTTCAGACATGGCTTTGTTTAATTATGTATTTATTAGGATTTATTTACTGCCTTTTTGAAGGAATTCACTCAAGGTGGTGTACAGCAAGAATAAGTGAAACATAAGCAATAGACAATTATAGCAGTACAAGTAATGTCAACACAATCCTTGGTAAAACATTTTAATAGACAGCACAGGGTATAAGTAAAACGGGAGCATATACATTAGATAGATAAGATAGAGTAGCAGTAAAGAAAACAAGAGGACTATTTTAAAGAAGTTGCATATGAGATCAAAATGGTGCTTGAGAATTCTCAGCTAGGGAAGGAATTGATAATACAATAGTACAGCACACATAAATGTTGAACAGATGACATGGTCAGCATCTCTACCAGCACATTGGATGTCAAAATAAGCAGCATGACCAACATCACACAGCATTTGCAAAGGCTGGTCCAAATTCCTGAGTGCTGTGAAGGAGCTTTGGCACTAGAAGTTAAAAAAATTGAAGCTCTATAGTCATCCAATATGACAACCCAAAAGGAAGGGGAACATCAAGTTTAAAAAAAAAGTTAACTCTTTTTTTTTTTTGGCAAGCAAGAGGCATCAGACAAAATAGAAATCGATGCAAAACATTATAATAAAAAAATCTGGAGTCCAGATTTCAAAGGTCTAATTGGCTGATCTATACATAAACTAGTAGAGATTACACAAGGAACTACAGCTGTTAAAATATTAAAAATTAATAACACAATCTTATATTGTGTCCTAAACTGAATGGGTAGACAATGTAATTGACACAAAGTAGCAAAAATGTGGCCATATCTTGATAATCCACATAGAGGGCCATTTTTGAAAACAATGTCTAAGTCCGACTTTGACATTTCCCGCTAAATGTCCAAAGTCAGAAGAACAGAAACATCCATTTTGGAAAGCCAAACCGCTAGACATCAAAATATATATTTTTAAAAATCACCTACTTGGATGTCTAGGCCAACAGTACATCCAACCCTTAGGTCGCCTAACTTTATACCCCATTTTGACCAAAGAATTGTCCAAGTTGAAAACATCCAAATCCAGACCATTTGGACATGGGAGTGGCCACACAGACATGTCAACATAGCAGTGGGACACCTTAGAGCAGGGGTGTCCAATGTCGGTCCTCGAAGCCGCAATCCAGTCGGGTTTTCAGGATTTCCCCAATGAATATGCATTGAAAGCAGTGCATGCACATAGATCTCATGCATATTCATTGGGGAAATCCTGAAAACCCGACTGGATTGCGGCCCTCGAGGACCAACATTGGACACCCCTGCCTTAGAGGGTATTGCAGTGAACTTCAAAAGAGTTGCAGAAATACACCTTACCATGTACCCCTTATAACTTATGATGAGCCCTCCCAAATTCCCCCCAAACCTACTAGGCCCATCTGTCTACCACTCCAATAGCCCTCACGTCTGCATGCGGCACCTATATGGCAGCAGAGTAGGGTTTTGGTGGGCTCACACTTTATCCACTACATTTATGGTGGAGAGTGGCTTATAGGCCTGGGCCCTCCTCTCTAAGGTTCACTAGCCCATCCACCAGGTTACTTAAAAACACCTGTGTAATGCTCTACTAAGCTTTCCCATACCAAGTGCTGCTGTTCTAGAGACAGGTATGTACACTTTTCATTCAGATTTTTTTGGGGGGGTGGGAGGGGTTTGGTGAGGAGTGGGGGAGTCATACCTTAATGTATGCAGTGGTCATCTAGTCAGTTTGATTACCTTTGTGGCACTTAGATGTTTGGAGCCAGACCTCTTTTAGAAGCGTCTTAAGTTCCATCAAGGACATTTTAGGAAAGGTTCAGTTATCACTTCAAGATGTTATATTACATTACATTACATTAGGGACTTCTATTCCGCCTATACCTTGCAGTTCAAGGCGGATTACAAAAGAGCTAACTGGACATTTCCAGTGAAGTTACAACAGTTTTGGGGGTTTTTGGGGGGTTTTTTTTTTTTGGTTACAAGGGAGGAGAGGTACCTGGATTAATTCCGGAAGAACTTGCAAATTGGATATTAAATTGACTGTATGTTACTGTGTGATATAACAAATGGATTACAGTTGGAGTACAAATAAGATTACGTTACATTTCAGGGATCTGGGGAGGAAGAGATTATTTAAGTGGAGGTTTTGGGGGAGAATTTATCTTGGAGGAAGGGGAAGGGTTGGGTTAAGATATCTGGATACATTTTTTTGAAAAGTAGGGTTTTGATTTCTTTTCGAAAAGTTTTGAAGTCGCCCGTTGCCGTCAACAGGTTGGAGATGGAGTGGTTAAGTTTTGCTGCTTGCGTCGCCAGAAGGTTATCAAACATCTTTTTGCGCTGAGTGCCCTTGAGTGGAGAGAAGGTGGGTTCGGAGTTCTTCTTTGTCTTGAGGTGAGGATCTGGTTTAGGCGGTTGTTTAGATGTCAGAGTTAAGCTCCTCCAAGGCACGCCCATAACACACCTTCCAACATGCCACCTGGAACTCTGAATGCACAACGGAGGAAACATCTCACTAGATATCCAGGAAAATGGTTTTGATAATCATTCCTTGGACATCCTGGCGATTAGGAGGCCCAAGTGCCAATTTAGGCTTTTTTTTTGGATGTATTAGTTTTTTGATTATGTCCCTAATAGTATCCCAGCTGTAGCATTTTGTGCTGTTTACAGTGCTCTTAAGCGTCTGATTAATTTCAGTTTTGCACATATGGTGCAGACCATTTTCTTTACATGATCTTTCATATTTATTTATTTATATATAAACCACTTATAGACCATTTAACTCTTTATGCATCTATCCCCTTCTCCTATTCAATGTATTCTCTTACTGCATACACTGTATACAACCCTTCCCTCACCTAAATTGTAAACGTAAGACTAATTTACCTCTTTGATAACGTTGCTATGTTCTCCAATTCCAACCGCACTGTATGTATTTCTCATCTGACTGTTGTGAACCGCCTAGAACTCCCTGGGTATGGCGGTATACAAAAATAAAATTATTATTATTATTATATTCAGGTACTCAAAGCATTTTTCCCTGTCTGTCCTGGTGGGTTCACACTCTATCTAACGTACTTGGGGCAATGAGGGGATTAAGTGATTTGGCCAGGGTCACAAGGATCAGCATGAGTTTGAACCCACAACCTCAGGATGCTGAGGCTGTGGCTCTAACTACTGCGCCACACACTCCCAGTCTAAGATAATACTAGGGGTTTCAGTATATCGTGAATTGGATACCTTGACAAAAACATAACTTGTATATTAAACACATTCAATTTCAAATGGCTTGTTTTCAGCCAATGGTTATTTATTTATTTATTTATTTTAAAAGTTTCTATACCGTTTAAAACTAAACGGTTTATATAATTTACATACATAATTTTGTAAAACCATAATAAAACAGACACACAAACAATCATCAGAAATCATATCTACAAACTTAATTGATCAATGTTTAACCGCTGATTTCTCAAATCTGAAGAAAAACAGAATATATTCTGTATTGTAAACCTAACCCCACTAGCAATACATACAGAGGATATAAAAAGATATTGAAGAGGGTAACAGATCGGGCTGATCCTTGAAGAGCACCAATCTGATTATAAAAAAAGGTAGACCTTTGTTCTCTATTCTCCAGACAACAAAGGTAAGATAAATGATTTTATTTTTAGTTTAGTAAGGGGGATAATGGGATTTGATATACACTTCCCCCTCCCTATTCACGGTTTCGACATTCGTGGTTTAGATTAAGAACATAAGAACATAAGCAGTGCCTCCGCCGGGTCAGACCATAGGTCCATCCTGCCCAGCAGTCCGCTCCCGCGGCGGCCCAAACAGGTCACGACCTGTCTGAATCACCAGAAGGGGCCCCCTTGCCACCTTGGTTTCTCATTGAAGTCCTATCTTCCCATCGAAGTCCTAACCCTCCGGTCTTGCACATGCACGACCTGGTTGGGTTTCTATACTTGTGTTAACATCCCAGCACCTCTCTCAGTATCCCACGATCCCTTTATCCCTCAGGAATCCGTCCAATCCCTGTTTGAATCCTGTACCATACTCTGCCTGATCACTTCCTCCGGTAGCGCATTCCAAGTGTCCACGACCCTTTGGGTGAAAAAAAAACTTCCTTGCATTTGTGATTTTTTTTTCCCCCCAGGCCCCCTCCCCCCGTCCCCCCAAAAATTGTTCGTTGGCAGCCCTCATTGAAAAAAAATGGCCCCGGGACTTGGATCGGGGCAAGGAGGGAGGTGATCAGAGGAAGAGGGGGAGGGACGATCCGAGGAGGAGGGGGGCGATTGGAGGAGGCGAGCAGCCGCCACAGGAGCATGGACCTTACCTGGTGGTCTAGCGGTGACACGGAGCAGAAGTGATCTTCCTACACTTCTGCCCCGTGCAGAGCCGTGCTGTTTTCCTTCTTAGGGGACCCTCGGCCACAAGAGGACACCCGCTGAAAATAAAGGGCGGGAAGTTTCATGGCGACACCAGGAAGTACTTCTTCACTGAAAGAGTGGTGGACAGCTGGAATAAGCTCCCAGTACAGGTGATTGAGGCCAGCAGCGTGCCAGTTTTTAAGAACAGTTGGGATGCTCATGTCGAATCTCTACGAGGGAAAAGGTCATCAGAGAGTGATTAACTAGGGGGGTGGGTCAATGGAGTGGGCAGACTCGATGGGCCTTGGCACTTTACTGCCGTCACTTTCTATGTTTCTATGAACCAGGCAAAGAGGGCAACCTGCAATCAGATGGACATGTTGAAAACAACCATGGGGATGACGCTGGAGGACCTTTCCGGACTAGCACAAAACCAATTTCTTTTTAGATCTGCAATTCTTCAAGTTGCTAGGACTCGAACACGAGTCGATGGCACCTGACAACAACAACTCAAGCATATAACCATAAGAATAGCCTTCCTGGGTCAGACCAATGGTCTATAGCCCAGTAGCCTGTCCTCGCGGTGGCCAATCCAGGTCACTAGTACCTGGCAAAAACCCAAAGAGTAGCAACATTCCATGCTACTGATCCAGTGCAAGCAGGTACTTTTTCCCTGTCTGTTCCAGCGGGCTCACAATCTTATCTAATCTACCTGGGGCAATGGGAGGGGGATTAAGTGACTAGAAAAGGTAACAAACTCACTGGCTTTCACAAAAAGAAAACCAACCCCTCCTTCCCTGTCAATTACATTCTCTTGAATTTACCAATGATCCAATATTGTAACCCACCCCCGAATACAAGATCTTCAGAAAAGAAATAAAAACGATACTCTTCAAGAAATCACTGAATCACTCTTAACATATAAGTTACCTTCCATCCTCCTGCCTTCACTCCGCCCCACAGATACTACCAGTTCTTCTCAATTTCTCTTGAATTCACCAATGATCTACTGTATTCCACCATTTATATCTCTTTTTGTAACCCGCCTTCTCAACTTGAATTTACCAATGATCCAATATTGTAACCCACCTTTTATAACTCTTTTGTAATCCGCCTTGAACTGCAAGGTAATGGCGGAATAGAAATCTCTAATGTAATGTAATGTAATTTATTCCAACAGTGGCTGCCATTGGAAGCTCGTATAAAGTTTAAGTTCGCTGCCTCTGCTTTAAAGTTCTTTACGGTCTAGCCCCTAGATACAAAACTGACCTCTTCTCCTTCTCAGCCAACAGACACAAGAGAAGCTCCCACTTGCACTTCGTTTCTCCCCCGGTCAGAGGTTGCAAACTAAAAAAATACCATGAATACCTTCTCTCACATCAAGCAGCATTATGGGGTAAAGATCTAGAACAACTGCTCTCGCCCACCACTTACGAGGTATTCAGGAAGCGCCTCAAAACTCACCTGTTCCTGAAGTATCTAGACAGCTGACCCGTTCCCCTCTTTCCCCTCTATAACGGTTCTCTCGCCCTATCCCCCTCTTGTTTTCCCATCCCTTAAGCTCTCTCAACTTGTACTTCATTATTCTTCTGTAAACCGCATAGAATTTAACGGTACTGCGGTATATAAACTGTTATTATTATGTTTGTCAAAATGCCACACAACTGAGCATGGAAATCTAGTGCTGACAAGCAGAAAGCAAGTCCGACCACCCTGACGCAGCTTGCAGCGAAAAGCTGGCTAGCCATGGTCGGAGGAAGTCAAGTAAGGACACTAATAGCACTTGAAGACAGGCAGCAAAGAATGTACAGCTGCTGCAGTCAAGATAAGTGACAAGCATCATACGTATATAAAGCTTGTGCTAAGTTAACCGAAATTGACAAACAATAAAATTTAAGAATGTTGAATAATCGACAGGAAAGGAGGATTTTTTTTAGTGAAAGCCAGTGAGGTTGTTACCCTTTCTAGTCCTCAAGCAAGGCAAGTTCTGACTTGGGATGGGGATCTGAGGCTTTTTTCCTCCTTCTTAGAAATACAGGCTTATGGTTTAAAACAACTTCTTTTTTTTTTTTTTTTCCACATTTTATAACAATTATTTTTTATTTTTAGCCTGACCTTCCAAATAATGCTAAAGGCAGATTACACAAATTTTACAGTTCATGTACAATCCTATTCCTTCCTCAGACGGCTTACAATCTAAGGGGCTCATAATAAAAAAAAAACATCTAAAAAGTGGCCTAAATGGGTACCTGGACGATCAAAAAGCCTGATCGCCCAAGTATCCATAATCAAAGCTGGTCTTAGACGTATCCAAAACCAGCTTAGGTCTTTCCCCTGCCTCCAAACGCACAGAGAAAAGAGGCATTTTTAAAGGTGGGGAAAGGGCGGGGGTGGGCCGACCTAGATGTACAACAGGTATAACCAAAGATTTTGACAGGTTGCCTAGTCGGCACTTATATGTCTCAACTTAGACCAAGTCAAATCAGGCATAATTGCCGAAAAAGGGGCTGCCGAGCTGATCGCTGCAGCTCAGCAGCCCCAGCAACCTGCCTATCGCTGCAGGTCACCTCCCCCGCCACGATGATGATCACCCCCCCCCAACCACGGCACCCGGGGCGAGCACCGGAGCAGGGCATCATTAAGAAATTGCAGGGGTGTATTAGATGTGAATTGAATCTTACCCAGTCCACCTACATATCTATAGTAGTGTAAATAGTTGGGCTCCCCAGGGGTCAGTGCTGGGACAGCTGTTTTTTTTTTAACATATATATCAATGATCTACAGATGGGAATGAGATAATTAAATTTTCTGATGACACAAAGTTGTTAAATCACAAGAGGATTGTGAAAAATTGCAAGGGGACTAGCTAGATGATGCAGGGTTCCAAGTAAGGAGTCACTGCCCAGGAAAAGGATCAAGGTGTTATCGTCGATACGTTGAAACCCTCGGCTCAATGTGTGGTGGCGGCTAAAAAAGCAAATTGTGAAGAGGTATGGAGGGTGCAGCGATGTCGGGGCAACAGAGATGAGTGCCCTGGTCGAGATGGTGCCGAGTGGTCCGCTTCCCCTGTCTCCTCTTACTGCTAAAGGTTAGTGCAGTGGGCTGAGAACATGGAGAACTGGGTTCAATTCCCATTGCAGCTCCTTGTGACCCTGAGCAAGTCGCCTAACCCCCATTTGCTCCAGGTGCAAGATTTAAATTGTGAGCCCACCGGGAACAGAAAAGTCCCTGCATATAATATGTGTAAACCACTTTAATTGCACCGTACCAAAAGGTAGTGGTCACACTCCAGCCCTGCCTACTCGAGGATGTAGGCCGAGTATCCACCGCCGCCTACCTGAAGATGTAGGCCGAGTGGCATCGCTTTCTCTTGGGCAGGGTTTCATATCCTGGGGCCTGTGGACCTCTAGGGATCCATGGATGGTTTTCAGGGGGGTTAGTGAGAGTCAGATAAAAATTAAAATTTATATTCGCTATACAGCCAGGTACTGTTGATTTTTCTTGCAGATAACAAGAGAGTAGGTGTAGTTGTAGTAGTAATGGTAGTATAAAACGTAGTAGTAGATCTAATTTTAATTTGCACAAGAGAACGAGAGGGCACTCTCTAAAGCTAAAAGGGGATAGATTCTGTACAAACGTAAGGAAGTTCTTCACCCAGAGAGTGGTGGAAAACTGGAACGCTCTTCCGGAGAATGTTGTAGGGGAAAACACCCTTCAGGGATTCAGGACAAAGTAGATAAAGACAGGTTGTTCACCCTCTCCAAGGTAGGGAGAACGAAAGAGCACTCTCTAAAGCTAAAAGGGGATAGATTCCGTACAAACTTAAGGAAGTTCTTCACCCAGAGAGTGGTGGAAAACTGGAACGCTCTTCTGGAGAATGCTGTAGGGGAAAACACCCTTCAGGGATTCAAGACAAAGTAGATAAAGACAGGTTGTTCACCCTCTCCAAGGTAGGGAGAACGAAAGAGCACTCTCTAAAGCTAAAAGGGGATAGATTCTGTACAAACGTAAGGAAGTTCTTCACCCAGAGAGTGGTGGAAAACTGGAACGCTCTTCTGGAGAATGCTGTAGGGGAAAACACCCTTCAGGGATTCAAGACAAAGTAGATAAAGACAGGTTGTTCACCCTCTCCAAGGTAGGGAGAACGAAAGAGCACTCTCTAAAGCTAAAAGGGGATAGATTTCGTACAAACGTAAGGAAGTTCTTCACCCAGAGAGTGGTGGAAAACTGGAACGCTCTTCCGGAGTCTGTTATAGGGGGAAAACACCCTTTAGGGATTCAAGACAAAGTTAGATAAGTTCCTGCTGAACCAGAACATACGCAGGTAAGGCTCGTCTCAGGGCACTGGTCTTTGACCAGAGGTCCGCTGTATGAGCAGACTGCTGGGCATTTTCTCATGTGATGGGACATACACCCCCATCACAGTAATATATCAAATTCATGACCTTTTACCCTTTATTTGTGACTTGGATTGGCCATTGTTGGAAGCAGGATACTGGGCTAGATGGACCATTGCTCTGACTCATCATGGCTATTCTTAGGTTCTTATGTTATGTATGTAGGTGGGAGCCCTACTTACTGTATATTTCACCCTTCTCCACCCCTGTGTGCATCCCCTTGCAAATTCACTGTATGAAACTTCAATGGGTATTTGTAGATTAGCACCTAAGGACCCTGCTTGCACCTACACAAGTTTGTGTTCATACACACAAAAGTGCTATTATGTTAAACATTTATGCATGTAATGCACAGTGCTCAGGTTATAAAATTGTTCTTTAAACAAATGATTTCAGAAGACTAACTTATTTGTTCTTGTGTTTTTAGAAATTGTTCCTGCTGAGTCAAGTTTGGTGGAATTTGAAGATGCCGAGGAGCAGATGGAAGCTACAGATGAGTCTCTGGTAATGAATGAAAAACACCTGCTGTTTCCAGGGGAATCCATTGTTTTCCTCCAAATATTTAATCCAGTCTCATTTTTTCTTCAGAATTCCATGACAGAGTAAAATTGAAATTCAATGGTAAACCTAGCACATTTGACACCTGGGGCTGATCATTTTTAACACCCCTTCCTCTAATTTTTAAAAACAAATTATTTTTAGTAATGATCCACAAGACACACAACAAGGGTGCACCTAAGAAAAGGCAGCATTTTAAACACTTCAGTGAACTAGACAAGCCAGATTAGTACAGATTGATACTGTATAGTCTATGCTAACAGAAAACCATGCCTTTTTCATGCACATAGAACACAGATATACCCTCACCCAATATAGAATAAGATATGACAAACTACAATTAGAAATATGTAGACAAAAATTAAACTGAACCGCCAAGAAGCCAGACTCTTCATACAATGCAACACCTCAGACACATTAACACAAGTCCCCTAATACTGTGCAAAATATAAATGTAAAGATAACAGATGTAAATTTAACAAATAACAATTGCCATTTTACAAATTAACAAATAGAAATAACACAAAAGATGGAAAATAAGAAAATACCATTTTCTTGGACTAATACATTTTTCAATTAGCTTTCAGAGGTCAAAACCTCCTTCCTCAGGTCAATGCAGTATACTGCTGTTACGGTATCCTGGCCTGACCTGAGAATAGGGGATTTTGGTCTCTGAAAGTTAGTAAAAATATGTATTAAAATTAGTCCAGTGAAAAGCTTACTTTATTTCCATTTTCTGTTTATAAACGTTTATCAACCTACAATACTACTTTATTCTAAAGCAACAAAATATTTTTTTCTACCTTTTGCAATCTCTGGTTTTTGATTTCTTCATCTTCTCTTCTTTCCATCATCTGTCTGCTCTCGCAACCTTCCATCCAGCCTGTGCCCCTTCTCTCCTTTATACATGATTCATTTCAGCTTCATCCTCTCTCCCTCTTTCTCTCTATCCACCCCTTCCTTTCCTTCATTCTACCCCTCTCCACGGTCTGACATATCTGTCTCCATCCCTCCCCCCCATGCCCTAGCATCTCTCCCTCCCCCTCTATGGTCTGGTATCTACTTTCCTTCCTTTCCTTCCCTCCCTTCTTTCCCCATAGCGTGGCACTTTTCTCTCCTTTTCCTGGTCCTTCTCCTCCCTGCCTCCCTCTCTTCCCCCAGTAGGGTACAGCATTTCTCTCCTCCTCCTCCTCCCTCTCTCCCTTCTTCTCTCTCTGTCAACCCCCACCCCCAAAAGCTTACCTTTTATCGTCAGCAGCACAGCCTTCACAACTCGCTGCTCTGGCTGGTGTTGGGCCTTCATTTCTGCTGTATCTTGCCTACTTCCTGCATCCGCGAAGGCAAGACCTGGTAGAGAGAAAGGTCCAACGCTGGCCAGTGCAGTGAATTATTAAGGCTTCTGCTGTCTGTGCTAGAAGAGGAAGGGGTTCTCAGACCACGGGTGCCCCCTGGAGCTTAGAGCACCCCATTATGGTCTGCACCCGAGGTACACTGCCCCTCTGCCTCCCCCTTGGCATGCCATTGATAAAATTAATGCTTGTTGTCTTTATTAACATGGAAGCATTTATTGAAAGCGTCTAATGACTGGGGAGTCAATTCAGAGCAGTTTACATGAGCTTTTATAATGGTGTTACAATACATAACCATCTGTCAAAGTGTTACAATACAGCGTTAGTGTTTTCTGAGATGGTCTTCAATACAGACACATTTATTTATTTGTTTAATTTTCTATCCCATTGTCCCCAAAGAACTCGGAACGGGTTACAGATTAAACATGTTTATATGTCCTCATTGGGTGCGCAATTGCCCCAGCAGGGGATAAAATTATTTAGCTATGCTGATGACTTCACGATAATTATCCTATTCACTACCTCTATCTCAGAAGTCACCCCCAAAGCAACAGAAGTACTAAATCAGATGGAGCAATGGGTGACTGAATTCAGACTAAAGCTAAACTCAGAGAAAACAAAAAAATTTATAGCATCGCCACACCCACTTGACTCTAAAGCATCAATGTGCATCAATAACTCTAGTTATCCCATTCAACCTACTATGAAGGTATTGGGAGTAACACTGGACCAGAGTCTGACAATGAAAGACCAGGTAGACTCCTTGATTAGAAAGAGCTTTCTCACCCTCTGGAAGCTTCGGTCCATTAGAACTTATTTTGATGTCTCATCATTTAGAATTCTGGTACAATCCCTCATACTGAGTCAACTCGATTATTGTAACATCGCCTACTTGGCACTCTCCCAGAAGAATATGCGGCGATTGCAACTGGTACAAAATGCAGCAGTTAGGCTACTCTGTGGTCTGAAGAAGTTTGATCATGTAACACCTTCCTGTCAACGCCTACACTGGCTGCCGATGGAGGCACGTGTGAAATTCAAGTTTAGTTGTTTTTGCTTCAAGGTACTTTACGGCTTAGCCCCTAAATATATAACAGACCTTTTCTCTTTCACAACCAACAGACATAGGAGAAGCTCACATCCGAACTTTGATTCTCTACTGGTTAGAGGTTGTAAATTTAAAAGTCATCACCAACATCTTTTCTCACATCAAGCAGCATTATGGGGTAAAGATCTGGAACAACTGCTCGTGCCTATTACTTATAGGGAATTCAGGAAATGCCTAAAAACAAATCTGTTCCTGAAGTACTTAGGTAACTGACCTATACAATCTTAGTCCTCAACAAATGATCTTTAGAACTAACTCTGAACTCTGTTTATTCCACTCAATCTGTAATACCTTTTAATCATTGTAAACCGCATAGAACTTCACGGTCCTGCGGTATATAAACTATTATTATTATTACTAGTGTTTAAGCCCGTTACATTAACAGGTGCTAGTAAAGCCTCCTTCCCTCACATGTCCCCTATTTTCAGTCCCATACATAATTTCAGTACAAGTTTACAATACAGGTTTTTATCCTAACTTGATACATACTGGGGTCTAATATTAATATACATAATATACAGTTTACTGTCTACAATTTGCAATAGTTTTCCTTAAAGTGCAAGGTATTCAGTGCAAGTTTTATCCTAATTTGACACACAAATAGTTTACAGGTTAGATTTGCCATAGTTACAGTGCAAGATTTTACAATACAAGTTTTCCTTACATGACAGATACTGGTTCTGGTATCAATATACATTTCTTTGTAGTCCATTGGTCAAGGGTAGGGGCATAGGTGAAGAGGTACGTTTTGTTTTTATTGCTTTTCTAAAGCTGATGAGTCCTTCAAGGGGGCAGTCGATTCCAATGGCTTGGTTTGAAGTGGGAATAGGAATGTCGCTTGATGGTTTGCAGTTAAGGGCACGACCAGGGGGCGTTTTGAGGCGTATTTCATTCCAGGAGCGAAGGGACCAGTTTGGCACATATGGAGGAAGCTTAACTGTAATCAATCAATCAATCATCCTATGTATAAACACATAAATCTTCAGTTTATATATCGGGTCATCTCCCAGTGGAGCTCAACTCAGTTCACATACGATTAAGACTAGAATGCATAGCAAAAAACATAGGAGAAAGAAGAGCTATAATTAAAAAAAACTGGAGTACATAGTAAAAGAGCATAAGAAAAATAACTATAATATTATCATTTCATTGAGGCTGTAGTTAAACCATTTAAAATTTGCGAGAACAACTAAACTCACTTATTAAAAAGTGTTTTTTCAGGCTTCGTGCTCTGAGAAGAGTGAGAGCATTCTTTCACCAACAACACTTCTCTGTATTGGTTCAATCAATCATTTCGTCAAGGCTGGATTACTGCAATTCAGTGTATTTGGGTCTTTCAAAGGTCAGACTGCAGACACTTCAATGAATACAGAACACTGCAGCTAGACTTATCTTCGGCAAGAGTAAATTCGACCACATAACCCCTCTGCTCAAAGAATTACATTGGCTTCCAGTGTATCTCAGAATTAAATTGAAGTGCATTTTTATTGCATTGAAGATCCTATTTGGCATTTTTGCTACTTTGATTCCTTTAGACTGGAATGTCCATAGATCATAAGAAGGTGAGAAGAACGTAAAGGTGTCTGTATGTTTTATTGAGAAAGTGACAGCATCTCTCTCATTCTAAAACAGCTTGATGCAATTTAAGTGCCATTTGCTCACTTAGATTTATAGAATATTGCAGGATCCTGTGGGGTAAGCACGTAAACAGCAATAAAACATACAGACACCTTTACGTTCTTCTCACCTTCTTATGACCCCTGAGGAAGGCTCGTGTGGGCTGAAACATGGACCATGTTGGGCCCATCACCATAAGAACATAAGAAGTGTCTCTGCTGGGTCAGACCTGCAGTCCATCGTGCCCAGCAGTCCGCTCATGCGGCGGCCCAACAGGTCCAAGACCTGTGCAGTTATCCTCCATTTCAGGGTCATCTGCTTTATACAGTGGATGTATTTGCCTTGATTTTATTCATGTATTTATTTATTTTTTCCAATCATTTTTATTAAAGAATCAAAGGTTAACAGGCATCAAGAACAATGCGTATCGGCTGAAAACAGACACCAGGCAAGGAAACATAGCAGATACAAACAGGATTAGTTTCAGACAGTGCTAGAACACAACTTTTGAAGCGGGATGAAAGCAAAATTTGATCCATCTTTGGCACCTTTCTCTGGAACATAAGAATTGCCGCTGCTGGGTCAGACCAGTGGTCCATCGTGCCCAGCAGTCCGCTCATGCGGTGGCCCTCTGGTCAGTGCCCTAATTAAGACTAGCCCTACCAGTGCATGTTCTAGTTCATCAGGAACTTGTCTAACTTTGTCTTGAATCTCTGGAGGGTGTTATCACCTATGACAGATTCCGGCAGAGCGTTCCAGTTTTCTACCACTCTCTGGGTGAAGAAGAACTTCCTTACGTTCGTACGGAATCTATCCCCTTTCAATTTTAGAGAGTGCCCTCTCGTTCTCCCTACCTTGGAGAGGGTGAACAATCTGTCTTTATCTGCCCCTGGATGGTGTTTTCCCCTATAACAGACTCTGGAAGAGCGTTCCAATTTTCTACCACTCTCTGGGTGAAGAAGAACTTCCTTACGTTCGTACGGAATCTATCCCTTTTCAATTTTAGAGAGTACCCTCTCGTTCTCCCTACCTCGGATCGGCGAGGATCAGCTATGCCAAACTGATTTTTTCCAAAGGGATGGGGGGAGGGCTCGGTCTGCCAGATCTTAGGGCATATAATGTGGCTGCGTTACTGCGTTTCATACATGAAGGTGTAACGGGCTCAGAATATCTGTGCTGCTTGTAATGCTTATTCATCTATTTTTAATAAATATTACCTCACAGTTTCTGCCTTTTTGGTGTCACTTTGTGGAAACCATTATGTGGGCCCATGGAAAGGTGATAAGCTGCAAGTGGCACTCTTTCCCCATTTATCAAGGCCTGTGAACACTGCTTTTTAGTCTGTTAGAGAAACAGAAGCCAAGTTCTGAAATTGAACAGACATCGTCCATTGGGTCTCTTACAGCCTTGATACACTGTCATTATGTGGCCATGGCAACTGTTTGTTACTCAGTTAGGTTCAGTAAATCTTAAATTCAATTGTTTTGTACTTGTGGGGAAAAAGTAGGCCTCATTATATTAAAAACTGGTATTTTCTTTGTTCCCAGAAAACTGACTCTGTAGAACCAGCGGAAGTGATAGAAATTGCTTCCAAAGGCAAGAAGGAACAGAAACTCACCAACCAATTCAATTTCAGCGAAAGAGCTTCACAGACGTATAACAACTTAAACCGGGTATGTTAAAAAAATGCAATTTTGCTTTTACCACCTCACTAATGACCATTTGTAATAGAATCTGAGCATTGGGGTGTATTGCTATAAGGCTCTCAATCAGTGGCCACCCAAACCCTTCCAATTCTCTATTTTCGAAACCTCTTTTCTAGGTGGATATCTAAGCCATGGATCAGTAGTTTGTCTAAATCTCAAGGGGGCACGCTAGAGGCATGGTGAGGGCAAGACTATGGCGAGCTTGTGACCAGGATGTTTTATCTGTCGTAATAAAACATTTAAGAAGATGTCCAGGGCACAATTTGGACTTTTGTAGCTAGACCTTGTAGGTGCAAATACTAAACAGAAAATCACCTAGACAGTAATTATTCTGGTCTTGTTTGCAAGGAATAGGAATGCACCCAAAAGTGATCCTTTTGGTTCTAGAATTACTGCCTTATATGAATAAATAATGCCAAAGTGGGATTATATATTATTTATTGGATAATTAAAAAAACAACTTAGAATTTATCCCAGGACAAGCAGGCAGGTATTCTCACTAGTGGGTGACGTCATCCAACGGAGCCCCGATGCGGACATCTCACAAGCATACTTGCTTGTAGAAACTTTTAGAAGTTCTGAGTTGCCCACACCGCGCATGCGCGAGTGCCTTCCCGCCCGATGCACCGGGCGTATCTCAGTTCTTTCTATTCCGCGGAGCTGAGAAGTTTGCCTTTGAAACTCTATGCGCGAAGTTCCTTTTTGTGCCTTCTGTGCCCGCGGGTTTGGGTTTTTTGTGCTCATTCCTGTTGGCTCACGTTGCGTTTTGTTGTTTAAAAAAAATAAAAAAATTTTGTTTGATCGTTCCCGTGGCTTCGACCTTCCGGCGGAGCTTTTTCGGCCTATGTCCTGGCCTGTTACCAGTTTTTAAAAGTGTGTCAAGTGCCAGCGCGCAATTTCGTTGACGGACCAGCATCGACGCTGTCTTCAGTGTCTCGGGCCTCAACACCTTCCGAAATCGTGCCGGCCTTGCTCCACATTCACAGCACGTGCGTTTAAGCGTCGCTGTATTTTGTGGGAGTCGCTGTTTAGCATGGAGGCGACCCCAGTGCTGCCCTCTTCACAGAGTGCCACGCCTTCGACTTCTGATTCTACATCTTCGGCCTCGAGTCTGCTCAAGCCTGCCTCGTTCGTGCCGGCTTCGACTCCGATGCCTGCTGCGGTGCCTTCCGCTGTCTCCTCCGGTCAGGTAGCACAACCTCCCATTCCCAAGGCCTCCAAGTCCAAGCCCTCTGGCGGCCGAGTGACCGATGTCAGTGCGGGAGGTCCCATTGCTGATGCGGATCCCTCTTTGCCGGCGTCGTTCCACACCCTGATGGAGAAGCGATTTGTCGAGCTCTTTACCAAAACTTGGCCGACGCTTCTCTCTCAGATCCAGCCTGGGCACACAGAAGCCTCCAACGAGGTCGAGCCGCATCTGGTGCCTCCTTGGCACACACTCTCGCTGCTGGGAGCAGAGTCTCTGCGAGTGTCTGGTCTGGCTTCGGGGCATGTCTCGCAAGGAGCAGAGTCTTTGCCCATGCCACCTTTGGAACTGATACCCTCGATGCATGGCTTGCCTGGCCCGGACCCTTCCTCCGCGATGCCGGGCCTCGAACCTTGGGGAGCGCCTCGGGGGGCCTCATCTCAGCCTCTGATGCTTCGATCTACAGCCTCCAGTCCTATCTACTTGGTGGCTGCCTCATCTGGGTGTCACTCGCCTCGTCGCTCGAGGCCTGCTTCTCAACACAGCTCCGGTCGTTGATCGAGGCATTCCTCGAGGCACTCGTTGAGGCATTCATCGAGACACGCCTCGCCTCTTCAGAAGCATTCTTTCAGGGAGTTTTCCCCGGAGTACTCGCCCCCTCCTCCTATGCCGGAACTCGAGGACTGCTGGGGTTCGTTCTCTCCGTGCCGGTCCTCGGCGGACCAGGCCGCCTCATCTTCTTCGAGCCCGCCTCGAGGCCCGGCCCTGGCGGACCAGTTGTCATTCTCGTCCTTCCCCACAACTTCAAACTGCCTCAGTTCTGCTCCAGGATCTACACTCCTCATCGTCTCGAGGCAGATGCTTTTCTTCTGGACTGGGGGAATCTCTTTCTGTATGCGCATTCATCCCAAATTCCTCCCCAAGGTGGTCTCAGAATTTCATCTGAATCAATCCATTGTTCTTCCTGTGTTTTTTCCGAAGCCACATTCTCATCCTGGAGAATCAGCTCTTCACACTCTGGACTGTAAGTGTGCTTTGGCTTTCTACCTGGAACGCACCAAGCCTCACAGAACTGCTCCTCAACTTTTCATCTCCTTTGATCCGAACAAGTTGGGATGCCCTATCTCTAAGCGCACCATCTCCAACTGGATGGCGCTTGTATCTCTTTCTGCTATGCCCAGACTGGATTACCCCTTCACAGTAAAGTCACAGCCCATAAGGTCAGAGCAATGGCAGCCTCTGTAGCTTTCCTCAGATCGACACCGATTGAGGAGATTTGTAAAGCTGCCACTTGGTCCTCGGTTCATACCTTCACCTCACACTATTGTCTGGATACCTTCTCCAGATGGGATGGACAGTTTGGCCAAATAGTGTTACAAAATTTGTTCTCCTAAGTTGCCAACTCTCCCACCATCCCATTGTGGTAAGCTTGGAGGTCACCCACTAGTGAGAATACCTGCCTGCTTGTCCTTGGATAAAGCAATGTTACTTACCGTAACAGTTGTTATCCAGGGCAGGCAGCTATTCTCACTTCCCACCCAGCTCCCCTGGGTTGGCTTCTCTGCTAGCTATCTGAACTGAGGAGACACGCCCGGTGCATCGGGCGGGAAGGCACTCGCGCATGCGCAGTATGGGCAACTCGAAACTTCTAAAAGTTTCTACAAGCAAGTATGCTTGTGAGAAGTCCGCATCGGGGCTCCGTTGGATGACGTCACCCACTAGTGAGAATAGCTGCCTGCTGTCCCTGGATAACAACTGTTATGGTAAGTAACATTGCTTTATGGCAAGCAGGTGACAAAAATAGTTACAAAACATATGCTAATTAGTACCAAAAATATGTATGTAGATATATAAATGGTCCCCCAATATAACAACTGGGTGAAATTCAAACAGAAAAAGTTCCCAAAAGACTATGAACTAACAAAAACAAAAAAGGGAACAAAAAACAAAATGAAAATGCCTTTAAACCACGAAGGTGCTCAGAACCATTGCATGGTAAGAAAGTGACCAAACCAGGGCAGCAAGAAAGAGACAGAGAGAGATAGAAAGAGAGAGAGAGAAACAGAAAGAGAGAAAAAAAAAAACAGAAAGAGGAGAGAGAGACAAAGAGAGAGAGAGAGATAGAAAGAAAGAGAGAGAAACAGAAAGAGAGAAAGAAAAACAGAAAGAGGAGAGAGAGAGAGATAGAAAGAAAGAGAGAGAAACAGAAAGAGAGAGAGATAGAGAGAAAGAGAGAGAAAGGGAGAGAAACAGAAAGAGAGAGATAGAAAGAAAGAGAGAAAGGGAGAGATAGAAAGAAAGAGAGAGAAAGGGAGAGATACAAAGAAAGAGAGAGAAAGGGGAGAAACAGAGAGAGAGATAGAAAGAAAGAGAGAGAAAGGGAGAGAAACAGAAAGAGAGAAAGAAAGGAAGAGAAACAAAGAGAGAGAGAGAAAGGGATAGAAACAGAGAGAGAGATAGAAAGAAAGGGAGAGAAACAGAGAGATAGAAAGAAAGGGAGAGAAACAGAAAGAGAGGGAGAGAAAGAGAGAGAAACTGAAAGAGAGAGAGAGAGAGAGAAACAGAAAGAAAGAGAGAGATAGAAAGAGAAAGATTGGAATAACTGGGTCTCTTTTCCCTGGAGAAGAGGAAACTTAGAGGGGTTATGATATAGACTTACAAGATCATGAAGGGCATAGAGAGAGTAGAGAGGGACAGATTCTTCAAACTTTCGAATAATAAAAGAACAAGAGGGCATTTGGAAAAGTTGAAAGGGGACAGATTCAAAACGAATGCCAGGAAGTTCTTCTTTACCCAACGTGTGGTGGACACCTGGAATGCACTTCCAGAGGATGTAATAGGGCAGAGTACAAAAGATTCTTAGATAGGACACTTTCATTTCAAGCTTTTAAAATGAATACTTGGCTAAATGACACAGTCTCAAAGGTTTTTTCCTATCAATCCTTCATGAAATCAGTAAAGACTTATCTTTTTGATAAAATTGTTGCATCTTAATTTCTTTCTTTATACCTTTGTTCTTGATTACTTTATAATGTTCTGTTTTGCTGCTTGTACTTTACTGGTTGTCAGTCTTCTTATTGTGAACCACATAGAACTTGTGATGGTATAGCGGAGAGACTTGTTCAAAATCTGCATAAAGTGAAACGGAGCAGCTCTCTGTTTAACTTTATGCAGTTGCCATGTTGTTGAAAATTGACATTTGGGTTTCAGAAGTACAGAGAGATAATATGAGTTGGCGAAGGTCACATAAAGGACAGTAACAAAGGTGAGCCTTGAACGCAGTGTCTTGGATGTTCATAGACCCTAATTTAGTGCTCTCATGCCTAGGCCAGGCCTAGTTTAAACTGAGATAATGTACAACATATGCTGAAAAATGTTATGCTTTAGTTCCCTTTGGACTATAGAATTGTAATTTTGAGGCTTTCTTTTTTTTTTTTTTTTTCACAGGATAGAGCATCTCAGACAAAAGCACCTCCAAGAGCAACATTCTCAGATTCAGCTAATCAGGTAATTATTACTGTCTTTTGACGTTTATGACTGTCTTCTTCCTCACCTTCCCCACTTGAGCAAAGATCTTTTCCATGAGAGGATTATCGTGCATTTTAATAAGACAAATAAAGAATTTAGGACTAAATGCACTAAAGTCAGCGATCGTCAAAGGAAAATTCCCTTTCGTTCCAGTTGGTCCATATGTCTACTTTGTCTTGTACTAACAGTTGTAATATATTTCCCATTTTTATTTTTTATTTTATATACACCGCCTTGAACCTGAGCCACTACCACAGCTTGTGTTAGTTAGATTAGACTGCATAATAGATGCCCTCTATGATATAATCAGTGTCATGGGGAAAGTCTCTGCATAGTCCATCTTTGCCCATCATATGCTTTGGATCAGACAATGGTCAGGTGATTCGACCTCTAAAGCAACACTGAGCAGGCTCCCGTTCAGGGGACAGATATTGTTTGGTCTAGATCAGGGGTGTCCAACCTGCGGCCTGAGGGCCACATGTGGCCCCGTGAAGTATTTTGTGCAGCCCCGGTCGAGGGCGATACAGTGTTTTCCTCTGCTGCCTCTGGGTGTTTACCATCTTGCCGGTTCCCTCCTCTGTCTTGCTGCTATGTCTGCGCGTTTGTGTGGCCCCAGAAACATTTTTTTCGGCCAATGTAGCCCAGGGAAGCCAAAAGGTTGGACACCCCTGGTCTAGATGATCTTATGGCCAGTGTACAAGATCACACTCAAAAAGCTTACAATGGAAACAAGTCTGCAAATCAAATATATTAACCCAAAGAAAGGACTTGTAAAGAAAGAAGTCTATAGTATACAGCAGTACCCTCAGATACCTGTACTGTTAAATCATTATAGATTTCTGTAAACAGCTTACATAGGTGAAAGATATCATTCATTGGGTTTTACGTTTGTTTGTATAAAGTGCAAATGCTTAGTGCAAACAATCCAAAATATAAAGTGCTACCAGCACTTATCTTAAAACGCTGGCCATTAATCTGATGCTTCATCTCAATGCTCCAAATGTCTCTTAGACCATTTTTTTTTTTTTACAAATCCAGATATCAATTTATACCACATGGAGCGTACATTTGCAACACAAAAAGGATATATCAATAAGTTTAAGAAGATTTGGGGACCATTAACAGATTTTTGTAATGATTGATATAATTTTTTCCCATAATGAGATACTTGATAAAGGAGGTTTATTCTCTTTATCATAAAATATAAATAAATTATCATAATAGTTGTTAATATTGTGTGCAACTAACAAAATAAGGGGAGGGAAAGGGATTCATAATTGAATAATAGTTGATAAAATTATTAAATTTTACATGATATCTAAAATTATAATAAAGATTATATAAGATATGTTGTATGTACAGTATGTTATGGAGATATCAAGTGTATACTTAAGGTAATTGTATGAATCTTTATGACACACTTGTTATATGAAAAAATTAATAAAAAAATGTTAAACTGAAAAAAAACAAAAACAAAAAACGCTGTCATTTCTCATGTGATGTCATTAATGTGTAAGCTGTTTACAGAAATCTATAATGATTTAACAGTACAGGTATCTGAGGGTACTGCTGTATACTATAGACTTCTTTCTTTACAAGTCCTTTCAGTGTACAAGATCGCCATCCTAGATCTTTACCAGAGAGCAGAGCCCCAGTAGTCAGAGGTCAGAGCCAGAGGTCCTTTCGTGTGTCATGGTGCTCTTGCCAGTACTCAACAGGAGCCTCTAACCAGAGAGCCTTTCAAGGTTCCAGACAGAAATTCTCCATTAACCAGAGGAACCAAGGTTCTGATTCTTGCTCTGCAGTGCCAGCCAAAAAGCCACAATGATGCCAGCCCTCAAGCTGGTTCTCTGAAGATTGGAGGTCAGCTCTCAGACTAAGTGGTGATCTGGGAACAAATAACGACAGGCCACTGAGTCCTGGAGATTATCAAAGAGGGCTACAAGATAGAGCTTATATGCACGCTCTCTGACTGGTTTATGGATTTGCTGGCAGACCAGCCAGAGAAGGCAGAAAAAGTTCGGGCAATGCTCGATATTCATCCATAGAACCATTTCCTTCAGAAAATTCAGACTCTGGCAGATACTCTATACTGTATACTTTGTCGTGCCCAAGAAAGGCTCAAAGGAGTGGAGACACCATCCTAGATCTCAAACACGTCAACGTGGCCCTGAGAGCCCCTCAATTCCAAATTGAGAATGTTCGGTCCATCATTGCAGCAATAGAGCCAGGTGAATTTCTGGCCACCCTGAATTTAACAGAAGCCCACCTTTACATTCCAATCTTCCCAGAGCACAGAAAGTTCTTGAGATTTCATGTGTTGGGGAATCGCTACCACTCCATAGCGCTCCCCTTTGGGCTGGGAACGGCGTCCCATAATTTCACCAAAATTATGGTGGTAGTGGCTGCTCGTCTTCACAGAGCGGGTTGGCAAGTGCATCTGTACTTGAACGACTGGCTCATCAGAGCATCGTCCTGAAAAGAAGGAGAAAAGAAAGCAGTAGCGTTAGTGTGGAGATGCTGCAGAGTCTGGGCTATATTGTGAACTTTTGAAAAAGCCACCTGGTTCCAGCACAGTCCTTGGAATATCTGGGGGTCTTATTCAGCACGGCAGAAGAACGAGTCTTTCTTCTAGAAACATGCAAACAGAAGCTTTATGTTTAAATTACAGCCCTGTTAACCAAGCCAACACTTACTAAATGGCATTACCTTCAGGTACTTGGGTCAATGGTGAGCCAATCAAGGCCTTAGACTCCTCCCACTTGCATCCCAGTATACAGGGGGAGGAGCCTATGGCCCTGATTGGCTTAGATGCCTAAGGCCCCTCCCCTTGGGAGGCATCTGAGCCAATCGGATCCTTAGGCCTCTTCCTGTACATCTCATGATGGACCGGAAAGGGGAAGACCCACCCTTTTGGAAAGGCAGGCCTTGGAGTAGGAGTGGCTGAGCATCCCTCTGCTCCCAACTTTCTTGAAAGGTACGGGGGGGTGGCTTGGGGGGGGTGGAGGTTGTTTCAGGGGACTATGACAATTCCAACACTGCTGCTGGCTTGTCAAAGGCTCAAGGCAGGAAAAGTAAGAACTTAGCGGTTAGAAAGTCTCACCAAGGGTTTGGCTCTGGCATGCCTATCCGAGTGCAGGCATGCCAGGATCTAGCCTTGTACCCTTTTGAAACAGCCTAGAACCAAACACACAACACCTTCCAGAGTGTTAGGGAAAGCTAGGCATATTTCCCTTGGAATAAAACTAGTAGTGATTTTCAGACTAGCCTGAAGGGGGAGCCAGAGAGAGCCTTGGCCCATTCCAGTGGTGTGGGCGGGATTTCTCTAGAGATAAAAAGGAGCTCCTCACTGAGCAGAGGGAGGAGACAGTCTCTTGGGAGAAGCACATGGGAGCCTGAGAATTTGCCTGATGGTGGAGCCCAGCTGAACCCTAGTGAGGATTGGGAAATGCTTGAGCTGGAGTAGGATATCCATGGGCCAGAACTGGAGCTGATTAATATTTCAGAAGGTATGGCAATAGCAGAGGAGTTTATCTGTGAGAAAGAGCTGCCAGAGCAAATGGAGGTCTGCTAACAATGCTCAGGCTCAGGGCAGGATTAATTCGTCGAGGGCCCCTAGGCACACAAGTACACTGGGCCCCCCTGCACAAACAAAGATTACCATGCCAGTGCCAGTGTACAGTTTTTCTTCTATGCAACCTCCAAACATCTCTGAACAAAACTCCCCTTCCTTCCTAGAGGAAGAGATCTTCAGCTGGTAGGGCTTTGGGAAGCCCACCAATTTATATTTTGCATTTGGGTAGGAGGCATGGGGCATAGCTGGAAGAAAATTTAGTGCCCAACATTTTATTGGACTAATACATTTCTTACTTAGCTTTCAGAGGTTAAAACCTCTTTTTTCAGATCAGTAAACTATACTGCTGTTACAGTATCCCTGTCCTGACCTGAGGAAAGCTTTGGGCAAGCAGCACTGCTTGCAAAATTACAGTTCTCCTTGCCTTTCTTACCCGCGTTGCTTGTTTCTATTACTTTCCATCGATGGGGGGGCCCGTGTTGCCGATCGGGGGCCTCCTTTATAGGGCCCCTTGACCATTTTGGGCCCTAGGCATGTGCCTACTGGGCCTATTGGTTAATCTGGTCAGGCTATTCCAGCTGTCTAAAGTGTGCTATATTAAAAGGACTTAACTGTTTTTTTTTCTGTGAAGTTTAAACCAGTGCTGAGAGGGTTCCTTTTTGAACTTGGTTTTTCCAGCAACCATAGGGCTGTGGTGATAAAGGGAATCAAGGATTGACTGTGCAAGAAGCCTTTTTGCTGCAAAAGGGGTTTTTTTTGTTTTGTTTTGTCTCTACTTTTTGAAGACTAGAAGGAACAATGAACTAAGCTTATGGGACATTACTGTGAACTAATTTTGGATTATTTGTTTTCTTTTTCCATCAAAAGCAACTGCAAACTAGTTTTCTTTATCTGCCTGGGAGTTTTGGAAAAAGCATTACTCAAGCCAAGGCATGGCAACCCTCCTGCTGTAAAAAGCCTCTGGAACCCAGAAAACTGCTGTGGTGTGCTGAAAATATTTTGTTTTGTTAAAAATTTGCATTTATCTGTTGCTTATTGTTGTGCTTTTGTGTTTTGGCTTTTTATTTGTGCTTTATTTTTCTGGAAAATATTTTGCTTTGTCTTGAAAGACTTAGACGATAAATCATTATTTTTGCATTCAAGCCATTTTGACTCCAGTTGTGCTCTGTCCTGTGTGCTGGGTGTCATTCTTGTTCAGTGCTGTGGGTTTAGTCTGAGTCAAGCACCCCCTGTAGGGCTGTCCCATATTGGAAGCACGCCTTGGAAATGTTTATGCCACCTAAGCTGGGTGGACCGCAACTGTTCAGCGGACCCCTTGTTAGCGACAGGACCTCTGGTGGCAGGTGGGAGTGGGCATCCCTCTTGCCATTTTGCTGCTGTAGGGAGGGGTGGTGGGCATGGCAGGAGGGAGTGGGCATCCCGCCTGCCAATTTTCGCTAGCGCAGGTGGGGATTCTAGGTGCTGTGTTTATCGGGAAGGACCATCATCGGTGGAGGGGTTTTTAAAAAATATTGTCCATGTGTAACACACCCAGCATCTGTGCTCATTTAAAAATAAAACAAAACCTTTTCTGCCCTAAACAGATGAAGGGCTTCACCTGCCAGCTCTGCGCATGTGTGAGAGTTTCTCACAGTGATCAATCGGATGGGAGAGATGAGGATTACGACTAACTTCTGCGTATATCATTTGCATGCAAACTTTTTAGTGCATCAATAGCTCTTTTTTAATCGGCCAAAAATCGGTTCGGAGTAGACCTTACGTTCTCTTTAGTGCATCTAGCCCTAAGTTTCATCAAACAACCCAAAGAAAGAAGGGTTCTTGTTAACAATATCTTGGCCTGTTCCTAAAGTGGTCCCACACAAACAGGTACTTATCAGTCTTCTCTCCAGCTCCTCGGTTCATCTTGGAGTCAGATACAGGCATAAAGGTCCACACTCTAGTATCACTGTGGTTTACCTTCAGTCCAGCTCTGCAAGAAACAGGGGGGACACTTCAGCAAACTTCCCTTCTCCTCTCCTCCTCAGGGCTTTCTCCCTAGCCCTGCCCTTTATGTTCCTTACAACTGCTTCTGGTCTCCTCCTCTTTTTCCCTCCCCATTTCCTGGGGTTGTCCTGTGTCTGGGGAAGAAGTGTCCAGCAGGGGGCGTGCACCCTTTTCCATAGTGTGCCTCTGACCTTGTGAGGAAGGATTTTGTGGAAAAAGTGGCAGAGTTCTATACACTCCCTCACAATCTGGCCCTTAGAGCCTGTGTAATTTGGGCACTTAACCTGCAGCACCCAGCTATAGAATTTCTTCCTTTGTCACCTTATCAGCTTCCTAGAACTCTGCTAATTGCTTAACAAGCTAGTCTTTCCACTGCATTCTATCTCTGGCTTTTTTCTTGTGTAGTTTTTCCTCTTTCTTGCTCCTTTGCCTTTCCTCTCTTTCTTCAAACAATATCTGCTTTATCCCAGGACAAGCAGGCATGATATTCTCACATGTGGGTGACGTCATCTACGGAGCCCCGGCGCGGACAGCTTTTCAAGCAAACTTGCTAGAAGTTTCAAGTTTGCACACTGCACCACGCATGTGCGTGCCTTCTGCCCACTAGAGGGCGCATCCCACCTCGTGGTCCTCAGTTCAAATTTTTCCGCGGAGCAAGAAAGCCCTGTGGATCTGAGCTCCAGTGTTTTTGCCTTCTAGCTGCCGCGTTTAGTTTGTTTATTGATCGGATTAATCGCGGTGCTGCTTTATTTTTCGTCCGTCTTACAAAAAAAAAAAAAAAAAAAAAAAATAATAATTGTTTTTCGTTGGGCTCCGGGGGCTCCCGGAAGCCTGAGCCGGGGAACGTCGGTCGTTCCCGGCCTTCTTCTTTTTCTCGTCGATGTCCCGTCCTGTTACGGGATTCAAGAAATGCAGCCGGTGTGAGAGACTACTCTCCATCACCGACCCTCACCGGTGGTGCATTGTCTGTCTTGGGCCCGAACATCCAACAGCCTCGTGTGATCGCTGTGCTACCTTCCAGAACAGGGCCCTCCGTCGCCGTAAGGCCAGAATGGCGGAATTGTTCGCCGTCGACGCGCCGCCCAAGGCCTCGACGTCGGCCCCGGCTTCGGCCCCGGCCTTGACCTCGGCCTCGGCGTCCTCGGGGGCCTCGGCGTCGCCTCGGCCCTCATCTTCGAAGCCGTCGTCATCGAAGCCAGCTTCGGGTAAGTCCTCTGTTCCATCCCCTTCAGCAAAGAAGCCATCCTCGAGTCAGGCCAAAGCGGGTGGGTCGACCCCGGCCCCGCATCGGACCTCGACTCCGCACACCCCGAGGGAATACTCGAGACCGAGGTCGCCCTCCAGGGAGTGTGCCCCGGACTCGGAACTCCCCACCTTCGTGGGGATTCCGGCCTTCCAGGATCTCCTTCGAGCCTTGATCTCATCGGAGCTGTCGGGAGCCCTGGAAGTGCTGCAGCGTGCTGCGGGCCCGGCGACGTCGACCTCGGCCGGGGCGCCCTCGGCCTCGGAGGCCCCGGTCTCGGCTCCCTCGACCTCGGGAGCCCCGGCCTCGGCGACCTCGGTCTCGGGTATTGCGGCCCCGTCCACCTCGGTCTCGGCCCCGCCCCGGACCTCGACCTCGGGGGAGCCTCCTGAGCGCAGTGTCCGCCCAAAAGAAAAGTTCCGCAGAGTGCGCCGACTTTCCTCCTCGGCTTCGGGATCTTCCCCGGACGCCTCGCCCTCGAGGCGACCTCGGACGAGGCGCCGATCGAGGAAGCCTAAGCGACCCCGGGGCTCGCCTCGGCGCGATCGTTCCTCGTCGTTCGGGGGCGAGGCGCTGCAGGTGTCGGAGTTGCGCCTCGATAATCCGAGGCTCCTCCGCTCACCTCGGGGAAAGTCTTCCCGCGCCGCCTCGCCGAGGAAACGGGAGAGGACCCCACGGACCCCGGGATCCTCCCCCAGGGACTCCCCTAGGAGGATGATTTCACCCTCCCCCTCGAGGGCCGTGGAGAGAGGATCCTGGGATTCAGGATCGGTTAGGAATCCTCAGTATTCCCATGAGGCCTCCCCCCGCTCCTCGGTGGGACGGTCGAGAACCCCGTCCCCCCAGGCTAGGCCGTCCTCCTTCTCATCTTTTGTCCAGGACATGGCCCAAGCCCTGGGGATTGACCTGATGGTAGGTTCCAAATATTCCAAGGAATTTCTAGAGGAACAGGACCTTCCCACTCCCCCTAGAGAGGTACCTAGACTCCCTCTCAACAGTGTCCTCCTGCAGACCTGGCTGAAGAACTTGTCGAGCCCTCTTACAGGCACGTCTGTCCCGTCAAAAATGGAATCAAAGTATAGGACGATTCCCCCGAAAGGGTTTGATAAGGCGCAGCTCTCCCACCAGTCCCTCCTGGTGGAATCTGCCCTTAAAAAATCACAGCCCTCACGGGTTTCTGCGGCGGTTCCACCCGGCAGGGAGGGGCGGACCCTGGACAAGTTTGGCCGTCGCCTCTATTCAAACACTCTGATGGCCACCAGAGTTCTAAATTACTCCTTCACCTTTTCCTCCTACTTGCGTGGGATGGTGAAGGACCTTCCTCAATATCGGAACTCGTTACCGGACTCCAAAAGAGCAGGATTCGATAAGTTTATGTCCAACCTGTCTCAATTGCGGTTGTACCTTTTCCATTCAGTGTACGACACCTTTGAGCTGGTTTCGAGGGTGTCGGCCCTCGCAGTGGCCATGCGCCGCTTGGCCTGGCTTCGCACCCTCGACATGGACCCAAACCTGCAGGAACGTCTTGCAGACCTGCCCTGTGTGGGGTCCGAGTTATTTGACGAGTCTTTGGAGGCGGCGACCAAACGGTTGTCGGAACAGGAACGCTCTTTAGCATCCCTGGTCCGCCCCAAACCTAGGCCCCCGCCACAGAAACCTTTCCGGCCTCCGCCGCGCCGGTACCCCCAGAAGTCGACCCCGTCCTTCTCAAGACCGCCTCCGAGACGTTCGTCTCAACGAGGCAGAGGGGGACAAACCCAAGCCCCGGCGCAGGGCCCTTCTAAGCCCGCGCCTTCCTTTTGACGGGCTGAGCGGACGGGGCGGGTTCCCCTCCGCACCTTCACCAGAACCCCTTCCTATCGGGGGGCGTCTTCGGTCCTTCCGGAAGGCATGGACCGCGATTACCTCAGACGCTTGGGTGCTCCGGATCGTCTCCGAAGGCTACTCGCTCAATTTTGTGTCCTCACCACCGGACAGTCCCCCAAGTTTAGCCTGGTGCAACCGGTCGCAACTACCGACCCTTCTGACCGAAGCCAAAGCTCTCCTGAAGCTTCGGGCGGTCGAGCCGGTCCCCAAGGACCAGTGGGGGACGGGATTTTACTCCCGTTACTTTTTGGTCCCAAAAAAGACCGGGGACATGCGCCCCATACTCGACCTCAGGAAGCTCAACAAATGCCTGGCCAGGGAGAAATTTCGAATGCTATCTCTCCCGGTCTTGTATCCTCTCTTGGAGGAAGGGGACTGGATGTGCTCCCTCGACTTGAAGGAAGCATATACCCATGTCCCGGTGCACCCCACCTGCCGAAAATTCTTACGATTCCAGGTGGGAGACCTACACCTCCAGTACAGAGTCCTGCCCTTCGGCCTGGCCGCGTCCCCACGAGTATTCACGAAGTGCATGGTAGTAGTGGCGGCAGCCCTGAGGTCTCGCGGGCTCCACGTGTTCCCTTACCTGGACGACTGGCTCATCAAAGCCCCGACCAGGGAGGAGGTTATCTCAGCGACCCGACAGTCTATTGCCTTCCTGCAAACCCTCGGATTCGAGATAAACTTTCCAAAGTCTCAGTTGAGGCCGGCTCAGTCTCTTCAATTCATAGGTGCGGTGCTGGACACGGTGCGCCTGCGCTCCTACCTTCCGACCCAACGGTTGGAAGTCTTGGTACGGATGAGCCGCCAGGTCTCTCAACTACCAAGGGTGTCGGCCAAGCGCATGATGATGCTGCTCGGCCATATGGCCTCGACGGTACACGTCACGCCATTTGCGAGGCTGCATCTGAGGATCCCTCAGTATACACTCGCATCACAATGGCGCCAGGAGTGCGATCCGGAGTCGCGCCTCATTTCGGTGACTCCGCTTTTGCGGAAATCGCTAAGTTGGTGGACAGACTCTTCAAATCTGTCCACGGGACTAATGTTTCGCACTCCCCCATTTCGCAAGGTTCTGACCACGGACTCCTCGGACTACGCGTGGGGAGCCCACCTCGACGGTCTTCGCACACAGGGCCTGTGGTCGGCGGAGGACCGTCGCTGTCACATCAACGTGCTAGAGCTTCGGGCCATCTTCCTAGCACTTCGAGCCTTCGTTCACGTAGTACAGGACCAGGTGGTCCTCGTCCGCACGGACAACCAAGTAGCAATGTACTATGTGAACAAACAGGGGGGAACGGGGTCGTGGCCCCTCTGCTCCGAGGCCCTTCGCCTCTGGGAGTGGGCGGCCTCCCGGAACATCTTCCTCCGGGCGGTCTACATCCAGGGGGAACTGAATTGTCTGGCGGACAAACTCAGTCGACTCCTGCAACCCCACGAGTGGACTCTACACTCAGCAGTTCTGCACGAGGTCTTCGCTCGCTGGGGAACGCCACAGGTAGATCTGTTCGCCTCTCCGGAGGCACACAAACTACCACTATATTGTTCTCGGATGTACTCGCGGGATCGTCTGGAGGCGGATGCCTTCCTTCTCGATTGGGACGGGAAGTTCCTCTATGCATTCCCTCCTTTCCCTCTGATCATGCGAACGTTGGTACACCTCAGATCGTCCACGGCCACGATGATTCTCATAGCTCCTCGGTGGCCGCGTCAGAACTGGTTCTCCCTACTGCTCCAACTCAGCGCCAGGGAACCCCTTCTTCTGCCTGTCGGTCCTTCTCTGCTATCTCAGAATCAAGGATCCATGTTACATCCCAATCTGCAGTCATTGCACCTGACAGCTTGGTTTCTTGTTCCCTGACCCCTCCGGACCTGTCTCAATCAGTGAGGGAAGTGCTGGAAGCCTCCCGCAAGATCTCGACGAGGCTTTGCTATTCGCAGAAATGGACCAGGTTTTCCACCTGGTGCTCTTCTTTCCTCCTGGACCCGGTATCGGCCCCGGTACCCTCGGTTCTGGACTACTTATTCCATTTGTCGCGCTCTGGCCTGAAAACCACTTCGGTGCGTGTCCATCTTAGTGCGATTTCCGCCTTCCACCAACACCTGGATGGACGCCCTCTGTCTCTCCATCCCTTGGTGACACGCTTCATGAAAGGATTACTCAGGGTTTGTCCCCCGCTCAAACCTCCCCCAGTCGTATGGAATTTGAATGTGGTTTTAGCTCAACTGATGAAACCACCCTTTGAGCCACTCAACAAGTCCCTCTTGAAATTTCTGACTTGGAAGGTGGTGTTTCTGATTGCCCTCACCTCCGCTAGGCGGATTGGGGAACTACAAGCCTTGGTTGCGGACCCACCCTTCACCGTATTCCATCATGACAAGGTGGTCCTCCGCACCCATCCTAAGTTTGTCCCGAAGGTTGTTTCTGATTTCCACCTCAATCAGTCCATTGTCCTTCCTGTGTTCTTCCCTAAGCCCCACTCCCATCCTGGCGAGACGGCGCTTCACACGCTTGACTGTAAGAGGGCGTTGGCATTTTACCTTCAACGCACCAAGTCCCATCGGAAGGTCCCGCAATTATTCTTGTCCTTCGATCCCAATCGATTAGGGCACCCAGTTTCCAAGCGCACTCTGTCTAACTGGTTGGCGGCGTGCATCTCCCTTTGCTATACTCAGGCTGGCCTTCCTCCCCCGGGTCGAGTCACGGGGCACAAGGTCCGAGCAATGGCAGCTTCGATAGCCTTCCTCCGTTCCACCCCGATGGAAGACATATGTAAGGCTGCCACTTGGTCTTCGGTTCATACATTCACCTCTCACTACTGTCTGGACACTCTGTCCAGGAGTGACGGCCGGTTTGGCCAGTCAGTTTTACAAAATCTGTTTTCTTAAAATTGCCATCCTCCCACCTGCCCTTTTTGGTTTGGCTTGGAGGTCACCCACATGTGAGAATATCATGCCTGCTTGTCCTGGGATAAAGCACAGTTACTTACCGTAACAGGTGTTATCCAGGGACAGCAGGCATATATTCTCACAACCCGCCCACCTCCCCGGGGATGGCTTCTAAGCTAGTTATGGAACTGAGGACCACGAGGTGGGATGCGCCCTCTAGTGGGCAGAAGGCACGCACATGCGTGGTGCAGTGTGCAAACTTGAAACTTCTAGCAAGTTTGCTTGAAAAGCTGTCCGCGCCGGGGCTCCGTAGATGACGTCACCCACATGTGAGAATATATGCCTGCTGTCCCTGGATAACACCTGTTACGGTAAGTAACTGTGCTTTTTCTTCCACTTGCCAGCAGACTGATTGATTACTTTCCTCTGTGTTCTGAACCCTTCCAGCTTTCTTAGCATATCTGCCAGGTTGCCTGTCTAATGTGAGCATTTCCTGTCAGTTCAGGGGCTTCAATTTTCAGCATTTAGCAATATAGTAACATAGTAGATGACGGCAAATAAAGACCCAAATGGTCCATCCAGTCTGCCTAACCTGATTCAATTTAAATTTTTTTTTCTTCTTAGCTATTTCTGGGCAAGAATCCAAAGCTCTACCCAGTACTGTGCTTGGGTTCCAACTGCTGAAATTTCCGTCAAAACCTACTCCAACCCATCTACACCCTCCCAGCCATTAAAGCCCTCTCCAGCCCATCCTCCCCCAAACAGCCATATACAGACTGTGCAAGTCTGCCCAGTACTGGCCTTAGTTCAATATTTAATCTTATTTTCTGATTCTATCCTCTGTGTTCATCCCACGCTTCTTTGAACTCAGTCACAGTTTTACTCTCCACCACCTCTCTCGGGAGCGCATTCCAGGCATCCACTACCCTCTCCGTAAAGTAAAATTTCCTAACATTGCCCCTGAATCTACCACCCCTCAACCTCAAATTATGTCCTCTGGTTTTACCATTTTCCTTTCTCTGGAAAAGATTTTGTTCTACGTTAATACCCTTCAAGTATTTGAACGTCTGAATCATATCTCCCCTGTCTCTCCTTTCCTCTAGGGTATACATATTCAGGGCTTCCAGTCTCTCCTCATACGTCTTCTGGCGCATGCCTCCTATCATTTTCGTCGCCCTCCTCTGGATCGCCTCAAGTCTTCTTACGTCCTTCGCCAGATACGGTCTCCAAAACTGAACACAATACTCCAAGTGGGGCCTCACCAATGACCTGTACAGGGGCATCAACACCTTCTTCCTTCTACTGACTACTCCTCTCTTTATACAGCCCAGCATCCTTCTGGCAACAGCCACTGCCTTGTCACACTGTTTTTTTGCCTTTAGATCTTCAGACACTATCACCCCAAGGTCCCTCTCCCCGTCCGTGCATATCAGCTTCTCTCCTCCCAGCATATACGGTTCCTTCCTATTATTAATCCCCAAATGCATTACTCTGCATTTCTTTGCATTGAATTTTAGTTGCCAGGCATTAGACCATTTCTCTAACTTTTGCAGATCCTTTTTCATATTTTCCATTCCCTCTTCGGTGTCTACTCTTTTGCAAATCTTGGTATCATCTGCAAGCTGAGCCCATCTTCTTCCAGGGCGCTCCTAAACTCTTTGCAGCTCCCTCTGCCACCAAATTTGTATAAACAGTAACGGAGTGCTCAGTCTCATGACTTTTCCACCCGTTCACATCGAGGTCGGTGCTGCTTTTGTAGCAGTTATTTTTCTCAGTTTATATACCGATACAAATCTATAAGTGCCTATTTGAATGCACAAAACAGTCTATGCACTCAAATTGTTCATAGGATTACCGTATTTTCACTCATATACCGCGCACCCGTGTAAAACGCGCACACGGGTATAGCGCGCGGGAAACTGTAATTTATGTAAAGAAATTTTTATATACCGCGCACACCCATATACCGCGCATGCCGCCCCGACTCTCCCATCGCCGCCCGACTCTCCTTTCGCCCGTCCCGACTCTCCTCTGGCCGTCCCGACTCTCCTTTCGCCCGCCCTGACTCTCCTCTCCCCCTTCAAGTCCTGTCTCCACCCTGAAAGCCTGATGCCCCCCCCGATGTCCGATTCACCCCCCCCCCCCCCGCAGGACCGCTCGCACCCCCACCCCGAAGGACCGCTCGCACCCCCACAGCCTCCCCACCCCCCCATCAAGGAGAAGCTGCCTACCGTTGTCCTGCTGCTTCCTCTGCCGGCTGTCCCGCCCCTTCTGTGAGCCCTGCGTCTGTGCTGCTTCCTCTTCTGGCGGTCCCGCCCTTTCTCTGGGGTGCTAGTGAACCATAGAGAGAAGGACCCAGGCCCATAAGCCTCTTTAACCACTGCATTCATGGTGAAACATGTGCACCTCCAAAACCTCCCCAAATCATATTATATTGCAATATAGATGACACCTGCAGCCTTAAGGGCTATGGGGGTGGTAGACCTGTGGGTATAGTAGGTTATGGGGGTGTTTTGGTGGGCTCACCATGACCTATAAGGGAGTTGTGGTGAGATGTTTATGTGGCACCCTTTTTGTGAAGTTTGCAGCAGTGCCCTGTAAGGTGTCTCACTACTCTGTTGCCAAATCTTAGTGTCCAGTCCATTACTTTGCTGACCCCGCCCATGTCCAAAAGGTCTTGCTCTAGGCATTTTTACTTGGACAAATTTTTGGATGAGAATGGGGTATAAAGATAGACGACGACTGGACGTAGAAGTAGACTGTTCTCGGAAAAAAAAGAAATATTTTGGACGTATTTTTTGAGAATAGACTTTTGACATGTTCGATTTTGGGTGACTGGAGACTTAGGTCCAAAACAGACTTAGATGTATTTTTTGATTATGCCCCTCCATGGTTCCATAACTAAAGCAATAATGCCTCTCATATACTATTACAAAAATATATAAATTACTATTATCTTAAATAATGCCGACATCTTACTAGGCTGAAATTTGAATGGAGACCCCCAAAGAGTGAGCATTCCTTAGACTGAAGAGCCGCAAAATACCTTTTTCTACTATAGCAGTACTGACGTCAGAGCACACCTCTGCACCACATTGGTTAATTCCACTTTCTACGCTAGAAGTGCTAACGTCCGTGCAAAGGCTCTGCACCACATTGGTTAATTCATCATTCATGCTTCCCATAGAAATTTTTTTTTACTTCTAGATGTTATTTGGCAAAAAAGAAAGAAAAACAGGAAAAAAGAAAGAGAAAAAAAATCTGCCCTCACCCATATCTGCTCTGTGGTCACAATATTTTTTGCCCAGTGCCATTATAAAGCTAACCTTATAGGTTATTAATTAACTTAATTAAGCTGGTAGGGGAAGGAAGGGGGAAGCCTGTTTTCTAAGAATACTGTGTCTGATATGTAATACTTCAGTTGTTGCAAAATCCTTTTAAAGTGCAATTTCTCTTATTCGTGTGAATGAATCTTTATTTTAGTGGGAAATATATGATGCATACGTAAAGGAAGTTCAGTTGCAAGAGAAGGCAAAGGAAAAGCAGAAACCTTCAGCCAAGAAAGAAGAGACGATACAGAAAAAAATAGCTTTGGAGTACCAGGTATTTTTTGTTTGTTTGTTTTTAATGATAACACTAGAGAATCTGAGCTTCATTCAGAAATTTAGGAATTATTCAGACATTGTTGTGAAATGTAGCTTCAACCCAGCAAAACATTTTTTTAAGTCTACTATGGTCAAATCTGAAATTTTGAGGTTCTGTCAAAATTTGTCCAGTCTTCGCATAATGCAGCCTAAGGCTCCTACTGCAATAGGAATACTCCAATATGACTTGTTCTAGTCTTGTAGTACAGGAAACAGGGAATAAAACCCATGGGAAAACACTAGAGATCGTGCAAGTGGGGTTGGAACTGTGCATATCAACCAGGGATATATCAAGCAAATCTTTATTGAGATATTAAAATAACAGTCTCTTAAATCCAAGTTTATTAAAATTTTTATTAATCATGACTTGAGTCGCTATCCAACATATCACCAACAATTGGAAGGATTGTAGTAAACTTAATTTCACCTTTTGATGGAACTCATTATGTCATATGTTCAAAATGGAAAGATCAATAGCTGTACAAAATGGAAACTATAAGACCTTTTCTAAAATATGGGGGTCATTGACATCTTTTTGTGATGATTAAACACCAGTTATTTGATTGAAATATACACCATGAATAATAGAGAGGGGGAAGGGTGCTTATTTATTGTGTTTACTATTAATAATAATGGGAAGGGGGGGTGGGTTATGGGTTTACATATATACAATTGTTGTTTTTCTTGATAGATTTACAAGTGATGTTTTCAAGAATATGTATGATATTAATTTGTACACTTGTTGAAAGATTAAAAATGAATAAAGATTTATTTTTTAAAAAAAATTTTTTTTTGAAATACCGCCTTGTCAGAATTCAAAGCGTTTTTTATAAAAATTAAAATTATAAAAAAAACACAGGACAAGGCCATTAAACGAAGACAAAACAAATATACATGACATACTGGAACGAGAGGAGGTGGGGGAGGAATTACAATGTTTGGATAGTAAAGAACAGAAAACAGGGAAAACAAAATAGAAAGGAATGGCCAAACTAGTATAAAATTCAAAACATCCTTAAAGGACAATCAGACTTCAAAAGCATCTTTAAAATAAATGTTTTTAAACTGGATTTAAATTTATCTAGTGATGTAATCTCTCTTAAGTAGCTGGGAGCTGAATTCCACAGTGAGGGGGCCATATCTGAGAAGATATTGGTTCTCATGGTATTGATATACCTTAACGAGGGAATTGAAAGCAGATTTTGGTTAGAGGATCGGAGGGAACACTGGGAAAAGTGCGGACCCAATATAATCCGTGTTTCAGCTGGGAAGCCTACTTCAGGGAGTATAATCAACATCCAGCAGGTGGCGTTTGCGTAACATCAAAAGCCAGCTTAATTAATAAAACCAGTACAATACGGGGAAGTCCCTTGTAAGGTTGAATAGTAGTGTGAGCTCTGTCGATTATATCCCTGAAATAGGCTTCCCAGCCGAAAGACGTACCTTGTTGGGTCCACAACATGCAGTGAGCACATAGAAGAGACTTTTATTTTACTATCCCAATAAAGATTTGTTTGTTTGATCTATCCCTGGTTAATGTGTACAGTTCCAACCCCACTTGTTCTAGAGTCTTTCCATTTCTTTTGTCAGGTCTTGATACTTTGTTAATTATTCCAATTCTTTGTCTTTAATTTTTGTGTCTCCTAGTGCCACAATGTCCAATAAAAAAAATCACAAGCCATATATCTGATCTTCACGTTCAATATTAATTATTTAAAGACTATATTCATGATCAATAGAGTTTCCTGATCAACACACTTCTTAAAAATTTCAAAACACTAAGCACCTCTTCTGAAGTAGGATCTTCACTTCTTCAGGTGTAGAGGAATAGACCTCAGTGGCGAAATCTACACTCGCTCAAAGTTGTTACGGTGTAGGCCCTCCTCATTGGTCATATTCCAACCACCTTCCTATTTAATTTTTATTTCCATCCTTTTCTAGAACTTATAAATAATTTTCAATAAAATTGGTTAATTTTTAACTTAACTTATAAGAGTAGCTGAACCAGGGCTAAAAGGATGGAAATAAAAATTAAATAGGAAGGTGGTTGGAATATGACCAATGAGGAGGGCCTACACTGTAACAACTTTGAGCAAGTGTAGATTTAGCCACTGAGGTCTATTCCTCTACACCTGAAGAAGTGAAGATCCTACTTCAGAAGAGGTGCTTAGTGTTTTGAAATTTTTAAGAAGTGTGTTGATCAGGAAACTCTATTGATCGTGAATATAGTCTTTAAATAGTTAATATTGAACATGAAGATCCAGATATATGGCTTTTGATTAGAAATACTTCACATTAAACTATTAAAAAAATTTGCCTTCCATTTCTGTGATTTTCAGTAAAAAAAATCGCAGCATTTTGATTACCCTGATGTTGAATGTACTATGTCCTAAATGTCAATCGGAATTTGAAAGTCCTATACAGTCCGTTCTCGTTATTTGCAATAGTATGGTTCCTGGAAAAGTTCTCAAACGATGAAATTGCGAATAGCGAAACGTGTCTTTGGGAAAATAGATTCCAGCAGTACATTTTGCACCTCAAAACTGCGTAAAATGAATAATGGATTGGATATGATGTGCTCTTGGATACGATGTCACACAGTGTAGTCCTGAGAGAGAGATTTTTTTGTTTGTTTTATAAGAAGTGTTTGGGTTCCTGATGAAGGCTCTCTGCCGAAACATAGTCTGTGTTAAGTCTTGTGGGTGAAGTTCCACAAAATAAGATTTGATTGAATTGATTGGACTTTGACCCCTTCACGTGCCCATTTTGGTTACCACTTTTCCTTAATGCTTGGTTTGTGTCTGGGGGAGATCTGTATCTTCTTTGGTTTTTGTGGATTGCATGACATGTACCCAGCTGTGTTTCATAACAGGAACATAAGAATAGCCTTACTGGGTCCATCATGCCCAGTAGCTCGTCCACATGGTGGCCAATCCAGGTCCCTAGTATCTGGCCAAAACCCAAAGAGTAGCAACGTTTCATGCTACCGATTCAGGGCAAGCAGTGGCTTCCCCCATGTCTTTTTCAATAACAGACTATGGACTTTTCCTCCAGGAACTTGTCCATACATTTCTTAAAACCAGCCATGCTATCCACTCTTACCACAACCTCTAGCAATGCGTTCCAGAGCCTAACTATTCTCTGAGTGAAAAAAAATTTCCTCCTATTGGTTTTAAAAGTATTTCCCTGTAACTTCATAGAGTGTCCCCTAGTCTTTGTAATTTTTGACGGAGTGAAAAATCGATCCACTTGTACACATTCTACTCCACTCAGGATTTTGTAGACTTCAATCATATCATATTATTGGAAAACCATGTAGCGTTATCTTATGATACTGTGATATTTGGAATGTATATGAGAAAAAAGAGTCAGATATCATCATGTAATAATAAACTTTTAATGATCATGACTGGAGTTGCCATCCAACATATTACTAATAATTGGAAATATCATAGTAGGCTGAATTTTAATTTTTGGTGGAATTCATTATGTCACATATATAGAATGGAAAGATCAATAGCGATACAAAATGGAAATTATAATAATTTTATTAAAATTTGGGAGCCATTAACGTCTTTTTGTCATGATTAAATGCCATTTTTCTATTAGTTATACACCATATAGTATTTGGAGGGGGGAGGGGTACAAATATAGGTTTCTTATTATGAATGAAGGGCTTTGAGGGAGGGTGGGGAGAGGGTTACATTTGTATGTTTAGATTATAATGATAAGATATGCAAGTGCTCTGATTAATTGTGTTTATTATGATTGTTGTACACTTGATGAAAGTTTTAAAAATGAATAAAGAATTATAAAAAAAAAAATCATATCTCCCCTCAGCTTTCTCTTTTCACATAAAAAGAGTAAAGTCTAATTGACTAGATGTTCTCTTTTTCTGTGGTACAACCAAAGCAGTTTACATTTATTATATGCAGGTACTTTCTCTGTCCCTAGTGGGCTCACACTTGATAACTTGTGTTCTGTGCTTTCCTCTTTCAGGGTGATGACATAACCAGAGTGTCCAAATCCAGCAAAATTGTGGAGCGAATGGTGAATCAGAACATATATGACGACGTTGCACAGGGTATGGAGCTGTCTACCCGTATGGGCTGAAACTGTGAATGTTCATTTTGCACTGCTCCTTCTGCAGGCGAGGATTTTTGCTGCATTCGCTGCACACGTCATCTTGCTGCGGATATCACACACTCACTGTTCATCTTATATGCTGCTGACGTTCGGCTCTGCATTAAGCCAGCTCATAAAGGCAGCACGGATGGAGGAGCGAGTGAGGCTGGGGAGGGAGGTTCAAATCTGCCCCTTCGCCTCTGAAGTTGATTTCCAGCTGGGGAGGGGGAGGGGAAGCGGATGGTCGGGGCCCTGGCTGTTCGGTCCGTGCGGCCGACAGTAAGCCCGAATGGAGGCTTCAAATCCGCCCCTCTGAAGGTGATTTCCACAGGGGGAGGGGAAACGGATGGTCGGGACCCGTGCTGCTCGGTCCATGCGGCGTCCGGGCATTTCTCTGTCAGCTGGTATCCTGCAGTTCCTGCACTAGCAGAGTGCCGGTTGGAGAGAGGTTGTTCACTGCAAAATGATTTGGAATTTTCAAGGAAGAGACAGACATAGAAGGCCATTTTCGATGTGACATCTAAATCCGAGCTTAGACGATTTTGGAGGTGTGTCCAAAAATCAGGTAGAGAAATGGCCTTTTTCAAAACAGCAAAATGTCTTTTTTTTTCCTTCAAAAAAGACCATTTCTAGATATGTTCAAAAAAGACCATTTCTTTTTTTTTTTTTTTTTTTAATATTTTATTTATAAATTTTTCATTCTTACAATAATTTAATTGTACATAAAGCTTCAATTAATACATGAAAAATTGTGATTACAAATCATTCATCTTATCACATAAAATATAACCCTCCCCTTTTTTCATTTCTTAAATCCATATAATATACATTCCCCTCCCCTCCCCATTTCTAATATGTGCATCTATTTTAAAAACATTTTTGGAGAAAAAAAAAACCCGGCCAAAAGAAAAACACACAAAACAAGTCATTTTTAGTAGACTGGCCACAGAGCACTGCACTACAGTGAACTTCATATAAAAAGGACCAGGTACATATTTTACCATAACCCCCTGATAGAAACATGATGGTAGGTAAAGGCCAAATGGCCCATCCAGTCTGCCCATCCGCAGTATCCACTATCTCCTCCTCTCCCTAAGAGATACCATGGGCCTGTCCTATACTTTCCTGAATTCAGTCACAGTATTTGCTTCCACCAGCTCTAAGGGCAGACTATTCTATGCATCTACCACCCTTTCTGTAAAAAAAGTATTTCCTCAGATTACTCCTGAGCCTATCACCTCTTAACTTCATCCTGTGCCCTCTTATTCCAGAGCTTCCTTTCAAATGAAAGAGACTCACCTCATGCGCATTTATACCACTTAGGAATTTATAACTCTTTATTTATAACATTTTTTTATTACATCAAGTATGTAAACAGACAGACAGACAGACAGAAAGCGGCCAAGGAGAGAGAGAGAGAGAAAGAAAGAAAGAAAGAAAGACAGACACACATTTATTCTAGCACCCGTTAATGTAATGGGCTTAAAGACTAGTTCTGTAATTTGGCTTGTTCAGTTTTCTCGATAGTGGAGGAGAAATTTGTGAAGGGGAGGGGAGAAAGGGGCTTTCTTGATCCTTACTCTGTATTATTTGTGTTTATAAAATGACAATTGTACAGAATATTGTTTCTTTTTATACTTTAATAAAATATGTTCAATATAAAATCATAACTGAGACTTGTGCGGATGGGATCAGATGATTTGCGGGGACCAAGCTCGCGGAGATGGGGCAGAAACGGGGTTTTTAAATTTTAGTCCTAGTAGTTTGCCGGTCCACAAAATAATTCTTTTATTTCTGCCGGTCCACGAGTGTAAAAAGGTTGAAAAACACTGTTCTACACAGCTTAGGCAGCCTGTAATTTATCTCTTTAGTGATTTTGCTGATTCTGCTTTTTTTCTTTCCTCTCACTCCATGTTTTTTATCTTTACAAGACACTATGAAGTTATAAAGCACTAATTCGCTGATTGTCCAGCCTTCTTTCAATGTGAACCGCCTAGAAGTCTTTTGACTATGGCGGTATAGAAAAATAAAGTTATTATTAACCCTTTGAAAGAAGCCTTTCACGTCCTATGTACCCTCACACTGTCTCTAAAATAGCTGTTAGAACATTCACATAGGATTACAGAGAATAGTTAAGCTCTGGCATGCATTGCCAGAGGATGTGGTAAGAGCGGTTAATGTAACTGGTTTTAAAAAAAGGTTTGGACAAGTTCCTGGAGGAAAAGTCCATAAACTACTGTTGAGACAGACATGGGGGAAAACACTGCTTGCCCTGGATCGGTGGCATGAAATGCTGCTACTATTTGGGTTTTTGCCAGGTACTTGTGGCTTGGTCGGGCCTCTGTGAACATAAGAACATAAGAAGTTGCCCCCGCTGAGTCAGACCAGAGGTCCATCTTACTCAGCGGTCCACTCCCGTGGCGGCCCATCAGGCCTAGTGCCTGAACAGTGGTCCCTGATTAATTTTGTAACTTACCTCTAATCCCATCCCTATAATCTACCTTTACTCTTATCTGTACCCCTCAATCCCTTTGTCTTCCAAGTACCTATCCAAAGCTTCTTTGAACCCCTGTAGCGTGCTCCTGTTTATCACATCCTCTGGTAGCGCGTTCCATGTATCCACCACCCTCTGTGTGAAAAAGAACTTCCTGGCGTTTGTTCTAAACCTCTCCCCTTTCAATTTCTCTGAGTGTTTTCCAATCATCCATTACATATTGTATATCATATTATAGCATGTTGTGTAAAAATTATTTTCACTACCCCTCCCTCCATGTGTGTCATAAAGAAGATATTGAGAAGAAGAAAAGAAGACGAGAAATCCTACTATTCATTCATTATAATATTTTGTCAATGGCCCCCATATTTTTATAAATTTAGTAAATGTCCCTCTTTGTATTGCTATTGCTCTTTCCATTTTGAATATATGACATATTGTATTCCACCAAAATGTATAATTTAGGTTACTATAATTCTTCCAATTGTTGGTTATATGCTGAATGGCAACCCCTGTCATGACTAATAAAAGTTTGTTATTTTCTGGTGAAATTTGACTTTTTTTTCTCATCATCATTCCAAATAACACTGTATCATATGATATTGCTACACGATTTTCCATCAATTTATTAATTTGTGGCCAAATTGCATTCCAAAAACTTGAAGGGTGGGGGGAGGGAGAGGGGATAAAAATATGTTTAGAATATTATGTATTAGATATAAAAGTGATATTGTGTATTCATTAATTGTAATTCAATATTTTGTACACTTCATGTAAAATTTGAAAATGAATAAAAAATTATATAAAAAAAAACAACAATTTCTCTGAGTGCCCCCTTGTACTTATTGATCCCCTTAATTTGAAAAATCTGTCCCTGTCTATTTTTTCTATGCCCTTCATGATCTTGAAGGTTTCTATCATGTCTCCTCTAAGTCTCCGCTTTTCCAGGGAGAAAAGCCCTAGCTTTTTCAGTCTGTCAGTATATGAGAGGTCCTCCATGCCCTTTATTAGCTTAGTTGCTCTTCTCTGGACCCTCTCAAGTACCTCCATGTCCTTCTTGAGGTACGGCGACCAGAACTGAACACAGTACTCCAGGATACTGGGCTAGATGAACCATTGGTCTACCCAGTAAGGCTATTCTTATGTTCTTATGGTCAAGTGTGCCATAGAAAAATGCTGGTCTAAACCAGCAGTCAACCTCTACTTTCAGCTTTTCACAGAAACAACAGGATAAATAGTAGCTCTTAACCCTTTCAGGACCAAGGGACATATTTGTCCCATAACTTTAAAATCCTATAAATTTTGATTGGGATAGTCTACAGTTCTAAATTTGATATGTACGGATTCCATAGGATACTGCCTTTATGTAAACAAACTGGTTCCGACATTCATTCATTAGCGTCGTTGCCAGATTGACGAGAAGATTCACTTGCCACACTGTCCATAAGCCAGAAGTGTGATTTTTTAAATAAAAATAATGATATTTCACAAAAAAAAATCAATTTTTTGGCATCTGCAAGCCCTTTTTACCATAAAAATGTCATCAAAACCACAAAAATTGGCCTACGATCTTTATGGTCCTGAAAGGGTTAAAAATGCAGGAACTCTTTTCTAAGCATGTGTGGTCATGCATTCCTTTCCTTTCTTGCTATATCATGAGCCCCAGCATATGGGAATTAGCAGGAGCATGCATGGTGGCACAGATAACCAGACTGTTTTAAGCAGCACATAATGAGGGGTTGGGGGAGAGGGAGACAGGATGGAGAAGAAGTGGTATAGGGAGGGAGAAGCTTAGGGTGTGTGCGTTTATCAGTCAAGCAGTCCTTCTCAGCATATACTGCTGCCACAGCCAAAATAAATTTTTGGGGTATGGGAAAAGGAGATCTGTAGTGGGAGTATGTAACATGTTTTTCGTCTCTAGTATATTACATGTGGAAATCTGCTATGTACTCCCTGTAGTGCACTTTACCAGTCTATAAAATAACAAGTGGAGTGGAAAGGGTAGATGTGAAACGCTTGTTTACTCTTTCCAAAAATACTAGGACTAGGGGACATGCAATGAAGTTACTAAGTAGTAGATTTAAAACAAACTGGAGAAAATATTTCTTCACACAACGTGTAATTAAACTCTGGAATTCGTTACCAGAGAATGTAGTGAAATCATTTAGCTTAGCGGGGTTTTAAAAAGGTATGGATAACATAACTATCTTTATCTTAGCCATACCTTTTTAAAACCCCGCTAAGCTAACTGATTTCACTACATTCTCCGGTAAGTCAAATTTCATCAAATAATAACAAGCTTTTATTAATTATGACAGGAGTCGCCACACAACATATTACCAATAATTGGAAAGATTACAATAGACTTAGCTATACATTTTGGTGGAATTCATTGTGTCATATTTATAAAATGGAAAGATCAATTGTCATACAAAAAGGGAATTATAATAATTTTAAAATGATTTGGGGGCCATTAACAAATTATTGCAATGAATAGACATCATTTTCCTAATGAAAGTACATTTACATGTAGGGGGAGGGGGGAGGGTAAATAGTTCTTTTAAAGGTTTGATTAATAGATTGAAATATAATATATAAATGATATTTTGAATTCAATTACTTGTGGGAAGGGTAGTTGGGGGGGGAATAAATTCATGTATGTAAAATCAGAATTGTATGAATATCAAGTGATTTATAACAGTTAATATGATGTAGTATTGTGCACTTGTAAGATGAAAAATGAATAAAGAATTAAAAAAAAAAAAAGGTATGGATAATTTCCTAAAAGAGATGGACTTGGGGAAATCCAGCACTTATTCCTAGGATAAGCAGCATAGAATCTGTTTTGCTACTTGGACAGAGCACTACCACTAAGGGGTAGAAACCATAGGAGTACCACATTAGGGGAGAGGAAGTCATTCCAACCATGCTTACTTCCAGATCTTTGTTGTCATTACAAGTACCTGAATTGACAAGGAGGGCTGGAATGTCTTTTCTCCATGGAATTCTTGTTAAGGTGAACCAAACAGCTCACATTTATTCTCAGCTATTATTTCTGAATATGCTTCTTTTCCTTCTTTGCATGTGACTGTAACATTTGTTTACCCCACTTTTTGTTTATATTATTCACTTTGTTTTCCTGTTCAGATTTTAAGTACTTTGAGGATTTGTCTGATGACTTCCGAGACCAGGAAGGAACTTTGCTGCCTTTATGGAAGTTTCAATATGAGAAAGCTAAGCGACTTGCTGTGACTGCCCTCTGCTGGTAAGTTTACATATTGCAGATTTTATTTGTAAGATAAAAACTACAGTGCTCCCCCGCGAATTCGCGGTCTGCGGTTCACAGTCCCGGTCATTCATGGTATTTTCCCACCGCGAAGGGGAGGCAGGAGAGGGCAGCCAGAGCGCCTGCGAGTGAAGGAAATCACTCGCGGTATGCTCTGACCGCCTCTTCCTCTACTAAAGTCGGGCCTCACCAATCAGGAGCTGCGTGAAAACAAACTGGAGAAAATATTTCTTCACAGAACGTGTAATTAAACTTTGGAATTCATTGCTGGAGAAAGTGGTGAATCAGTTTGCTTAGCAGAGTTTAAAAGAGGCTTAGATTATTTCCTGAAAGAGAAGTCCATTATTGAGATGGCTTGGGGAAATCCACTGCTTATTCCTAGGCTAAGCAGCATAAAATCTGTTTTACTACTTGGGATCCAGCTAGGTACTTGGGACTTGGGTTAGCCACTGTCGGGAACAGGATGCTGGGCTTGATAGACATTCAGTCTGTCCCAGTAGGGCAATTCTTATGTGAGCAAAGTATAGGGATAATGAAGCCATCGTGACATCACTGATGAGTTTGTCTCTTAGGCATTGGTGGAATGAGGCATTATGACATCACAATCTCAGCTTTGGAATGTTGCTACTCTTTGGGTTTCTGCCAGGTACTTGAGTCCTGGGTTAGCCATTGTTGGAAACAGGACGCTAGGCTTGATTGGCCTTCAGTCTGTCCCAGTAAGGTAGTTCTTATGTTCTTTATCTAAGCGGGTTATAGCTTCACATACATGTTTTAAACAAGCAAACTAAACTTATCAATAAAAACCCCCCCACATAAGCAAGCAAAATTAAATGGGCTAACAAATAAAAATCAAGTAAAAGCTTGCTGAAATCAAAAAGCATCCTTCTCAGCCATCCTGGACCCAACAGCTCATTATGCAGTTCAGATCAGCAGTAGGGCCCAGGACAGCGAAGGAGGAAGTAGCTTGACGATGTGCAACCGTTTGCTGCCTCTTTTTTTCTGTATGATTGAAGGGGGAGAGGGAGGAGCCAAAACAAACTGAGTATGCCAAGAGGATGACAGCAAGCCCAATGTGAACTGTAGGGGACTGACAAAGGGAATGGGAGTGTATCAGGGGGTAGGGAGCAGAGCAAGCTGGAGGTTGTGCTTTATTGGTGGAAGATTGAGAAGTAGAGGTATTTGCCTAGGGCAGGGATGTCAAAGTCCCTCCTCGAAGGCCGCAATCCAGTCAGGTTTTCAGGATTTCCTCAATGAATATGCATGAGATCTATGAGCATACAATGAAAGCAGTGCATGCAACTAGATCTCCTGCATATTCATTGGGGAAACCCTGAAAACCTGACTGGATTGCAGCCCTTGAGGAGGGACTTTGACACCCCTGGCCTAGGGGATGTAGAAACAGGAGAAGTCGGGGTATGTGTCTAGAGGAGAGACCTTGAGGATAAACAGAATTGGGTGATAAGGAAAGAGAACATGGTGGGGGAAAGATGAGGCTGAGTGGTGGAGAGAGAAAACTGCAGAGGACAGGCAGCATGCTGGAGGATAGGGAAAAAGAGAACAGAGGGAAGCTGGGGCGTAGGCAAAGAAAGAACTAGGGGGACAGAGAGAGAAAGTGCTAAAGTGTCTATCCCATAGAAGGGGCATTGAAAGCTGGGAGCAGAAACTACCACGGGGAGGAAAAGGATTCAATCTAAATTGGGGCAAAAGAAAGCTGGGGAAGATGGAAACTGGAAAGTGATATTGCTGGGAAAGGTTGGGCCCGAGGAGGGAAAAAAACATGAGGGTTGGGGATCTGGAGAAGGATTTCAGGCCTAGGGTAGGAGTCAGATCTTATGATGAAGGAATTCTGCCCCCAAAATACAAATAAAGTATACAGAATTTTCCATAATTTTAAAATATTATGTACAGATTTTTCACAGTTTTTGCATATACTATACTTAAAATTATTTTGTACAAAATTCACCCAGGAGTAAATTTAACTAACCTACACCATCCTTGTTAAGGTCATTGCTTTATAAGAGCATGGACACTTGGTCTGACCATCTTCTAAATACTGTTTAACATGTATTGCTGACTCCATGTGTGAGGACTGAAGTCCTCCTGTTCTTGGAAATAATTTTTTCTTTCTCCAGGGAAAGTAAGGTACCTTTCTGTTTCCCCAAGAATTTGGTTTCTCTTTGCCATAGCTATAAAAGGAACAGACTACACTGGTACCATAACTCCCATACTTGTGCGGTAAAGCTCTTTAGAAAGCTTGCTTCCACTCTTAGATTCCATTCAGTAACAGTGTGACACCAACTTGTAAGGGCTGGTATCCTGTCCTCAAAGAACACCTGTTCCTGGTAATTAACTTTGCTGATCATTTGATTTTCTATACTGTTCTCTCAGGGGAGCTTAGAACATAAGAATAGCCTTACTGGGTCAGACCAATGGTCCATCAAAGCCCAGTAGCCTGTCCTCACAGTGGCCAATCCTGACAAAAGCACAAAGAATAGCAACATTCCAACATCTCAAAGAATAGCAAGATTCTGGAACCCCAATGAGAGCAACATTCCAGAGCTGAGATTGTGATGTCATAATGCCTCATTCCACAGTGCCTCAGAGCCAACCTCAGCAGTGATGTCACAATGGCTTCATTGTCCTATACTTGGCTCAGGTAAGAACCTAAAAACAGCCTTACTGGGTCAGACCAATGGTCCATCAAAGCCCAGTAGCCTGTCCTCACAGTGGCCAATCCTGACAAAAGCACAAAGACTAGCAATATTCCATGCTACCAATCCAGGGCAAGCAGTGGCTTCCCTCATGTCTTTCTCAATAACAGACTATGGACTTTTCCTCCAGGAATTTGTCCAAACCTTAAACCTTTCTTAAAACTAGCTACGCTATCCGCTCTTACCACAACCTCTGGCAATGCGTTCCCAAGCTTAACTATTCTCTAAGTGAAAAAAATATTTCCTCCTATTGGTTTTAAAAGTATTTCCTTATAACTTCATCGAGTGTCCCCCCCCCTAGGGCTCTTTTTACTAAGCTGTGATAGCGTTTTTAGCATGCGCAGAATTTTAGCACGTGTTAAACCCTCGCTACGCAGCTAGAACTAATGGCAGCTCAATGCTGGCATCAGGGTCTAGGGTGCGTGGCAATTCAGGGAGCACTAAGCATGCGCTAAAACTGCTTTCACAGCTTAGTAAAAGGAGCCCCTAGTCTTAGTAATTTTTGTCGGAGTGAAAAATCGAACCACTTGTACCCTCATGATTTTGTAGACTTCCATCCTATCTCCCCGCAGTTGTCTCTTTTCCAAGCTGAAGAGCCCTAACCGTTTTAGTCTTTCCTCATACGAGAGGAGTTCCATCCCATTTACCATCTTGGTCGCTCTTCTTTGGACCTTTTCTAGTGCCACTATATCTTTCTTGAGATAAGAGACCAGAATTCAATGCAATACTCCAAATGAGGTCGCACCATGGAGCGATTCAGGGGCATTATGACATTCTTAGTCTTGTTAACCATCCGTTTTTTAATAATTCCTAGTATCCTGTTTGCTTTTTTGGCCGCCGCCACACATTGGGCGGAAGATTTCATCGTATTGTCTATGATGACACCCAAATCCTTTCCTTGGATGCTAACCCCGAAGATGGATCCTAGCATCTGGTAACTGTGATTTGAGTTATTCTTCGCAATGTACATCACTTTGCATTTGTCCACATTAATTTCATCTGCCATTTGGATGCCCAGTCTTCCAATTTCCTAAGTTCTGCCTGCAATTTTTCACAAAAACCACATGCGTTTTAATAACTTTAAACAGTTTAGTGTCATCTGCAAATTTAATCACCTCACTCGTTGTTCCAATTTTCAGATTGTTTATAAATAAGTTAAATAGGACCAGTCCCAGTACAGACCCCTGTGGCACTCCACTGTTTGCTCTCCTCCATTGAAAAAAGTGACCATTTATGTTTGCATGAATTTATTCAGGTACTCAAGAATTTTTCCCTTCTGGCCAGGCGGGCTCACAATCTTATCTAATATTGATGGGGCAATGGGGGGATGAATTGACTTGCCCATGGTCACAAGGAGCAGCGTGGGTTTGAACCCACAACCTTAGGGTGCTGAGGCTGTAGCTTTAACCACTACGCCACACTCTCCCCTGCTTCAGATCTTCTCTGTTGGCAGCCTGCTTCTGTTGTTCTTGATTTTTGTTTCTCACATTGTTAGACTATTTTTTTTGTTGTTGTTTTTAAGCAGACCTCTTGTTTTAAGAGGTTAATTTTTGATTTTATGAATCAAATACTCTGAAAGATTTTGCTTTTCAATTATTATAGCTAAACTTATGTTGGTCTCTTTTACAGGAACCCCAGATACAACGATCTGTTCGCAGTGGGACATGGCTCTTGTAAGTTACAAATAATGCAACATTGACATTTAATTTATGAAATGAATGGCATCAGTACAATCAGCAAAAAATGCTATAGTGTTATCAAGTCCAATAGTGAAGGCTCTTCACCCAAGTTTAGCAAAAAACTATTGCAGGTTTAGAACATTTATTTATTTTCACTGTTATTCTGCTTATATCCATAACATTTTCAGACAAGTTAGGAATATTCCTAATTTTCCAGATGTACTGTATTTTCACTCATATACCGCGCACCCGTGTAAAACGCGCACACGGATATAGCGTGCGGGAAACTGTAATTTATGTAAATAAATTTTTATATACCGCGCACACCCCTATACCGCGCATGCCGCCCCGACTCTCCCGTCGCTGCCCGACTCTCCTTTCGCCCGCCCCGACTCTCCTCTGGCCAGCCCGACTCTCCTTTAGCCCGCCACGACTCTCCTCTCCCCCTTGAAGTCCTGTCCTCCCTTGAAGTCCTGTCCCCACCCTGAAAGCCTGATGCCCCCCCCCCGACGTCCGATTCACCCCCCCGCAGGACCGCTCGCACCCCCACCCCGAAGGACCGCTCGCGCTTGCACCCGCACCCCCACCCCGAAGGACCGCTCGCACCCCTACAGCCTCCCCACCCCCCCATCTTGTAGAAGCTGCCTACCGTCGTCCTGCTGCTTCCTCTGCCGGCGGTCCTGCCCCTTCTCTTAGCCCTGCGTCTACGCTGCTTCCTCTTCTGGCGGTCCCGCCCTTTCTCCGACGTCTGAAAATACGGTACATCTGGAAAATTAGGAATATTACTAACTTGTCTGAAAATGTTATGGATATAAGCAGAGTAACAGTGGGTGGGGAGGCTGTGGGGGTGCGAGTGGTCCTTCGGGGTGGGGGTGCGGATGCGGTTGCGTGTTCGAGCGCGAGCGGTCCTTCGGGGTGGGGGTGCGACCGGTCCTGCGGGGTGATTCGGATGTCGGGGGGGGGGGGGAACTATGTAAAAAAAAAGGGGGATAACGCGCTCACGAATATAACGCGCATGGTTATACTCGGTTTGTAAAATCATGTATAACGCGCGCGTTATATGCGTGAAAATACGGTAATTTTTTTTTCTCTTTTAGTTCAATCAGTTTTATTTATTTTCAATCAAAATAATATTACAACAAGAAAACAGATGTGTCACAATAGAGCAACAGTCAATAAAATAGAGAAAAGAACATAAGCTCTATACGACCATGCATAGTAAACAACAAGCAGTAAACCAAGGTCATGGCATTAGCGACCCCTGGCCAAAAATTTGGTAACATTTCTTCCAATCCCTTAAATCAGCCTCATTGCTACAGATGTAATTTTGATCACAGTGAATGCAATAGTCGATCAGATTCCTCATTGCCTACATTTGATCTTTGAATTAATTGTGACGTGGAAAGGACAGAAAGAACCAGGATCGCTGTATTAGATGAAATGATTCATAAGAACATAAGAATTGCCACTGCTGGGTCAGACCAGTGGTCCATCGTGCACAGCAGTCCACTCCTGCGGCGGTCCCTAGGTCAGAGACCAGTGCCTTAACTGAAACTAGCCTTACCTGCATACGTTCTGGTTCAGCCGGAACTTGTCTAACTTTGTCTTGAATCCCTGGAGGGTGTTTTCCCCTATAACAGCCTCCGGAAGAGCGTTCCAGTTTTCCACCACTCTCTGGGTGAAGAAGAACTTCCTTATGTTCGTACGGAATCTATCCCCTTTCAACTTTAGAGAGTGCCCTCTCGTTCTCCCTACCTTGGAGAGGGTGAACAATATGTCTTTTATCTGCTAAGTCCATTCCCTTCATTATCGTGAACGTTTCGATCATGTCCCTTCTCAGTCTCCTCTTTTCAAGGGAAAAGAGGCCCAGTTTCTCTAATCTCTCACTGTACGGCAACTCCTCCAGCCCCTTAGCCATTTTAGTCGCTCTTCTCTGGACCCTTTCGAGCAGTACCTTGTCCTTCTTCATGTACGTCAATCAGTGCTGGACGTAGTATTCCAGGTGGGGGCGTACGATAATGAATAAAGTTTCAGTCTTAGAAAACAAATCAGATGATTATGACACCAGAATAAAAACTTTGGAAATGCAAGCACTAACTTGGGTTAAAGAGAGTGCAAGCCTTCACTTTAAGCAAGAAATGGTGGAGAACTCCATTAGGAGATGCAATTTGCAGATTATAAATTTTCCAAAAGTGTTCTCCACGCCTCCAATAGTTATGTTTAAGTGTTATCTAAACAAGGATCTGAAAGAACCTGAGTCTTCTTACCCACCTCTCTCTAAAATATATTATGTACCTAGGAGAGCTAAGTCTCAAAATCCCAACCAGCAGAATTTATCTGCTGATAGTTTGGATTTGTCTAATTTCCTGGAGAGGTCGGAATCTGAGACTCAAGCTTCTGCTACTATTGGTGTAATTTGCTATTGATTCTGATAGGGAATAGTTGCTAAGATTGTTTTTTAAATATAAAGATGTTCCCTTTTTGTCTAATAGTATAAGAATTTATCCAGATGTTTCACGTCCGACCTAGAAAAGAAGAAAACAATTTATTTTGAGACCTCAGGCGATCATATAGGGGCGACTTTTGTTCTGAGGTACCCCTGTAAGTGCATTTTGCTATATAAAGAGAACAGATATGTTTTCTATGAGCCGCAGCAGTTATCTAAATTTATTTCATCTCAGGATAGTAAGTAATTACTTACTCAGCTTCTTTCAAATCCATTCAGAGAGGAATTGTTCAAGGGCAGTCAAGCCTCCCTCTGGTTTTCCTAGTTATCAATGTTTAATAGTTAATTTCAGCGAATATTGTAATGTAATGTAATGTAATTTATTTCTTATATATAGCTCCGTCTTCATTAGATTGTGGACTAACTTATACTATGGACCTGTTTTACAAAGCTGCGCTACAACAGCCCTGAAGCCCTTTAAATCTCTATGGGCTTCGGGGCTCTCACCGCGCGGCTTTGTAAAACAGGACCTATATAATGTAAACTGTACCTTTTGTATTATGATTTACTATCCAAATATGGACATACTAGTCTTATAGCCCGTTACATTAATGGGTGCTAGAATATATGTGTGTGTCTGTCTTTATTTCTTTCTCTCTCTCTCCTTAGCCGCTTTCTGTATTTCTGTATTTCTTTTTCCTCGGCTGTCCACCCATTCTCCCTTCCTTTTACCTTCCCTGTGTCCACCACCACCCATTCACTGCTCCCCTTATCCAGCAGCAGCCCTTTTTTTAATCTCCCTCCTGTCCAGCAGCACCTCTTTCCTGTCCCCCCTGTCCAGCAGTAGGCCTCCCCTCCTTTTTCTCCCCCCCCACCGTCTCTTCCTCTGTCCATCAGCACCTCTTTCCTGCTCCCCCGTCCAGCAGTAGGCCTTCCTTCCTTTTTCTCTCCCCCCATCTCTTCCCCTGTCCAGCAGCACCCTTTACCTCGCGTCTTCCCTCCGCCGACAGCCTCCGCGGCCTGCAAATGCCGACAGCCGCCGCAGCCTACAGACGCCAAGAGCCACCCTGGCTGACAACCTCCGCGCCGCCTGAAGCTAACAAAACCCTAAGTTGCGCATGCGCAGTCCTACCTGCGGGGACCTACAGCACACGGAAAACAGGAGCACGCAGGTAAGAGTGTGCATGCGCAGCTTAGGGTTTTATTATATTAGATTTTGTATTACATGGTATTTTTTTTCCAATGTTTTGACCATGATTGTCAAAAATTATAAAATTAATAAATAAAGAATTATTTTTTTAAAAGAAAGGCAGGTGGTGGCGTGGTTTGCGCCGGAAGTTGCCTTTACGTGTACTTAGGCGTTACTATGCGCCTCTGAACATGCAAGGTAGGCGTCTGAAATGTAGGCCTGCAAAATGCTGGCCTAGGTTTCATTCGCCAATACAAAACTGTACCCCAATAAAGACTAATTAGGGTAATATAAAAATATACAGCCTCCAATTTCAAAAAAAATGTCTGTTGAATACCTGTAACAATCTACAATAAACTCACAAAATTTCAAATGATGAAAATGTGATGTACTTTCAATTGGTTTCTGGCAATTGTATTGGAGGTTTCGCCGACACCAGCGTTTCAAAAGATTCAAGATGCCATCGGAAATCAATGTGAGGGACAGGACCCCTGAGGAAGGCAATTTCATTGCCGAAACACAGCCCATGTAGGGTCTAGCTTCCAGTTTATTCTGAGATATGTTGTATCTTTGATATTGCTTGACACTGACTGTTGCACTTCTTGATTTTAATAAACATATTCTGATGCACATCCTGGTGTCTCCAGGAGCTGATTCCACCTTTTGTGACTTTGGACACTTTCGCTTGTTCTGCGGAACCGTGGTTCTTTCCTGTGCGCTTTCGGCTCACTGTTTTCACTGCGTGCCTCTTCCAGGGGATTTGAGCATTTTGCTGTACTTATATTTATAAAATAGTTAACGTACTGCAATCACTGTTATTACTCATGCAAACATAGACCCAATGTCCTGAGAACCCTGTATCCCAAATGCAAGTATATCACTGCCTTAAAATTCCAATTCAAAAGAGATAGTTCTGAATGCTTTGTAATCTGATGTTGTGTTGACAAAAATGCATCTTCTTCTATTCATCAGTTCTTATCAAATATCTTCACAAGAATCAAGGAGTTGCCGTACAATCAGAGGCTAGAGAAACTGGGCCTCTTCTCCCTTGAGAAGAGGAGACTGAGAGGGGACATGATCGAAACATTCAAGATATTGAAGGGAATTGACTTAGTAGAGAAAGAGAGATTGTTCACCCTCTCCAAGGTGGAGAGAACGAGAGGACGCTCTCTAAAGTTAAAAGGGGATAGATTTCGCACAAACGTAAGGAAGTTCTTCTTCACCCAGAGAGTGGTAGAAATCTGGAACGTTCTTCCAGAGGCTGTTATAGGGGAAGACACCCTCCAGGGATTCAAGACAAAGTTAGACAAGTTCCTGCTGAACCAGAACGTACGCAGGTAAGGCTAGTCTCAATTTGGGCACTGGTCTTTGACCTAAGGGCCGCCATGGGAGCGGACTGCTGGGCATGATGGACCACTGGTCTGACCCAGCAGCGGCAATTCTTATGTTCTTATCATTCTTATGAAGATATTTGATAAGAACTGATTAATAGAAGAAGGTGCTTTTTGCCATCAACATAACATCAGAAGATTACATAAGAACATAAGAAGTTGCCTTCGCTGAGGCAGACCAGAGGTCCATCTCGCCCAGCGGTCCGCTCCCGCGGCAGCCCATCAGGCCCATTTCCTGAGCAATGGTCCCAGACTGTCCCTATAACCTACCGCTACTCTTATCTGTACCCCTCAATTCCTTTATCCTCTAGGAACCTATCCAAACCTTCTTTGAAGCCTTGTAACATGCTCCGGCCTATCACAGCCTCCGGAAGCGCGTTCCATGTGTCCACCACCCTCTGGCTGAAAAAGAACTTTCTGGCATTTGTTTTAAACCTGTCTCCTTTTAATTTTTCCGAGTGCCCCCTTGTACTTGTGGTTCACCATAATCTGAAAAATCTGTCCCTGTCTACTTTTTCTATACCCTTCAGGATCTTGAAGGTTTCTATCATGTCTCCTCTAAGTCTTCGCTTTTCCAGGGAGAACAGCCCCAGCTTTTTCAGTCTGTCAGTATATGAGAGGTTTTCCATACCTCTTATCAGTTTCGTTGCTCTTCTCTGGACTCCCTCAAGTACCGCCATGTCCTTTTTGAGGTACGGCGACCAATACTGTACACAGTACTCCAGATGCGGTCGCACCATTGCACGATACAGTGGCAGGATGACCTCTTTTGTCCTGGTCGTGATACCCTTCTTAATGATACCCAACATTTTGTTTGCTTTTCTTGAGGCTGTGGCGCACTGTGCATTGAGAACTATACCTTTTGAACTAGAATTGCATTTGGGATACAGGGTTCTCAGGACATTGTGTATATGTTTGCCTGAGTAACAACAGTGATTGCAGTATGTTAACTATTTTATAAATATAAGTACGTCACAGTTTCACCATTTGAAATTTTGTGAGTTTATTGCAGATTGTTACAGTATTCAACAGACTCTTTTTTATGAATCTACAAAACCGTAGGTACAATTCTACTACGGGCGCCTGAAGGTTGATTGATAACCGCGCGCCTGCACGCTTACAATGTAGGCGAGTGAAGGCGCACTATAGAGAATCAGGCCCTCAATATACATGTCTTTCTTCAGTCCGTTACTGGATGGAACTTACTAAATTAACGGCCTCTTTTACAAAGCCGCGTTAGCGGCTGTGCTGCGTTAATGACCCCGAAGCCCATAGAGATTTAAAGGGATTTGGGGCCAGTGCCGCGTGACTTTGTAATAAAGGCAGTTAGTCTTGTGTGGTTAATGAGGTCAACCAAAAAATAGAATTTGAAAAGAGAGAGAATTTTCCTTGGTGCCTAAAATATTCTTGTAATAGTTGTAAAATGTATTTAAGTGTTTCTACTTGTAAATATTTGTAGAATTTATTAGAAAAGGAAAATAAAAAGACGTACAGTGGTACCTTGGATTACGAGCATAATCCGTTCCAGGAGCATGCTCGTAATCCAAAATGCTCATTTATCAAAGCGAGTTTCCCCATAGGAAATAATGGAAACTCGCTTTGATATGTTCCCCCCCCCCCCCCAACGAAAACCGGCATTGCTCTCCCCGAAGGCCCCCCCTGCGATTTGGCACACCTCCCCCGCTGCAATTCGGTACCCTCCCGCCACGATTTGGCATCCCCCACCGTGATCCGGCACCCCCCCTGCCGCGACCTGAAGTCCCCCAGACCCATCCGGAGATCTCGGAGAGAACGTGAACTCGCAGGCCTTGAGCATGCGCAGATGCTCAAGGCCCAGCAAGAAGAGGAGGCCGATCTTTGGGCACCGGCACCAACGCACAGGACATGCCGGTGCCGGTGCCCAGGCCCAGATGACAGTAAGAAGCGGCGGGGGAGTGCCCAATCGTGTCGGGAGGGTGTGTGTGCTGGATTGCGTCACGGGGGTGCCGGATTGCGGGGGGCGCTCGTAAATCGAGCCATGCTCGGTTTGCAAGGTGCTGATTTTGCGAATGTTTTGCTCGTCTTGCAAAACACTCGCAAACTGGTGCACTCGTAAACCGAGGTACCACTGTATCTCCTAAAGCACATATCTGAATAATTATTGTGTATGAATCTACATATCACGTGGCTAAACGACTGAAGCAGCACGTTGCATATGGTTTTTCTTTAAGTGTAGCAAATACCTCTGCAGTGCTTAAAAAACGATATCCCCTATACTGCTGCAAACACACTGAGAAATCATTATCTAGTCTTCTCTACTTCTCCACAGCTTTTATAGATTCAGAGCAAGATAATGATGTTGAGCCCAACCTTAATATTCCGCTATTACATTTTGGTACCCTGACTGTATATTGTTTACGCGGATTCGTAGTATCTGTCATTTAGAAATGGTCTAAAGCATCATTTCCCAGCTTGCAAATGACATTAAATCAAGAGAGATCTGCAGAGGATGAGTTGCTTAAGGGTGCATAAATATTACAGATTGCCAGGAAGCCCGGCTTGGAATGTGCTGTTACGCATATTTATTTTCAGGGATTCAGTCTTCTGCAAGCTTATTTGTCAATACGTGCAATCAATGACTGTCAAGCTGACGGAAAATAAATGCAAATTTAGATTCTGTTTTTTCTCAAGTAATTCTTCTTTCTGTAGAGTAGCAGTGGAGATAATGTTCTAGCAGTACTCTGACTTCTGGCTGTATAGGGGATGGGATTTGATATACTGCCTTTCTGTGACTACAGTCAAAATGGTTTGCTACTTATTGAGTACCTGAGGCAGTTAAGGGGTTAAGTGATTTGCCTGGAATTGAACCCTCTTGCCCTGGTTCTCAGGTCACTACACTAGCCATGAGGCTACGCCAATCCAGTGGATCTGGATGTTTTCCATTTGGGATCCATGCATGAATTCCTCCTTACAAATTCAATAGCCGGCACCCACAATCTCCTTGCCAGTGATGTTAACTTACACCTCGAACAGGAAGAGAACTCCAATGTAGCTGACCTCTTCTCCTTCCTTACCTCACTAGGTTTCTCCAAGCCTCCCCTGACTTCCACCCATAGGAAAGGTCACCACCTCGACCTGATCACCTTTCTCTCCAATGTCCCTACCACCCCCAGCTTATGCCTCATAGGAGAAACATGGGCTAATACGCCTTGGTCGGACCACCTCCTTTGTAACTTCAAATTAACTTGGATCAAAAAACTACCTGAAATGGAAACTAGGACCAACCCTAAAAAGATGTTCTGGTCAAGAGGCCAATTAAATCCAACAGACTTCTGGTCTCACTATAGCCCACCTTCCAGCCACAACCCAGAACCTAATTTCATACGTGATTGGAATAATTTCAGCATTCAGACACTGAAACTTCGCAAAAAAACTCTCCGTCCCTCAGACAGCTGGTTCGATGCTGACCTTATAACTTTAAAACGAGAAGTACGTAAATTAGAAAGAACATGGCGCAAAACCGAGACAGATTATGCCAGACTCAACTGGGGACTAAAAGTCAAAGAATATAAAAGAATTGTCAAAGAAAAGCGCTCTAAACACTACTCCCAATTAATCAATACTCCCTCACTGAACAGCAAAGAACTTTTCAAAATAGTCAACTCACTATTCGATATTGACCAACTCAAACGCTCCAACTCAGACCTCCCACCCTCCGCCACTACCCTAGCCGACTATTTTACCAATAAAATTCACACTCTGAAATCGTCTCTCATAATCCCCAGTACAGACCTTACAATCAACCAACCGACTCTAGGACCTGATAGTTCAATAGCAGACATGACCTGGAACCACTTCGAAAGTCCAGACTGGAACCTATTCCTCAAGCTCTATTCCAAATATGCAAATTCAAACTGCCTACTAGATAGCTGTCTCCCCTCCATCATGAAATCTGCCCCTCCCTCATTCAAAATCGAACTCCTCAACTGGATATCCTTTTGCTTGTTCACCGGCCATTTCCTTGTATCCCCGATTATAAAAAAAACCAAGGATTCTACCTCCTCGGCTTCCAATTATAGACCCATCACCAACATACTGCTATTCCAAAAAATTACGGAAGGCCTAGTCAATCATGAACTCATGAACCACCTTGAGAAGTTCAACATTCTCCATGATTCCCAGTCTGGCTTCCGCCCAAATCACAGCACAGAAACTGTCTTAGCCTCTCTGACTAATTACCTCCTCCACTTATTCTCTCTGGGAAAAAGTGCCTTGATACTCCAGTTCGACCTGAGCAGTGCCTTCGACCTGGTTGACCATGACATTCTACTCAGATGCCTTGACTTCATCGGCATCTCCGGTCAAGTCCTAAACTGGTTCACAGGATTTCTAAAAAACCGCTCTTACCAAGTACACTTCAATGGGACCTACTCCCAACCCTGGCACAATCCCTGCAGAGTTCCTCAGGGCTCCCCTCTTTCACCCTCTCTATTCAATATCTACATGGCCTCGCTAGGTCATATGCTATCCAACCTAAAACTAAAATCATATATCTACGCAGACGACATCACTATTATCATTCCTATTACCTTGCTTTCCCAAGAGATTGAACAATTCACCTCATCCATCCTCACCAAGATAGAACAATGGGCCACTCAATTCAAATTAAAGCTGAACCCAGAAAAAACCAAAATTTTCCTGGCCAGTACCAACAACAAGCTAACAAAAACCTCCCTGAAATTTAATGGGTTAGACAATCAAAATCCTTGGAGTCATCCTGGACCGCTGCCTTACTTTCGAAGTCCACACCAATGCTCAGATTAAAAAATGTTTTGGTACCCTCTGGAAACTCCGCACCATTGAACACTACTTTGACTTCTTCTCCTTCCGATTACTGGTCCAATCACTAATCCTGAGCATCCTAGACTACTGTAATATCATCTACCTAGGTTCATTTAAAAAAACCATCAAACGCTTAAGACTCGTTCAGAATGCAGCCGTTCGACTCATCTATAATCTCAAAAAATCTGACCATATAAGTCCCTTCTACAAAAAACTGCACTGGCTGCCTATGGAGGCGAGGATTATCTTCAAATTTGCTTGCCTCTGCTTCAAAACCCTAACAGGCTTGTCCCCAATCTACCTATCAGATCACTTTGTCCGTCCTGGCCCCACCCGCACACGTAACGCCCACTTGTTTGCCTTCCCATCCCTAAAGTGCTGCATCTACAAGAGATTCCTTGACAGATCCCTGGCGTTCCAGGCATACAAATGGAACAAATGTCTATCCATTCTCATCTCTAATTCTCCCTCCTACCAAACTTTCAGGAAGTCAATCAAAACTTATCTCTTTGACAAATATCTCTGACTCCCGCCCTCCTTGTAACTCTACTTTTAACTATGCCTTGTACCTCCCACCTTCCTGCCTCCTCCCTACCTGCACCTCCCACCTACCTGCACCCGACTTCCTAAGCCACGCCGATTGATTTGTTTATAACCTCTCTATCTCCTTCTTGCCTGCTCCCGACTTGCTAAGTTATATTGATTGATTGACTTATTTGTAAATTTCGCTGTAGATGTACAGTCTCTTGTCATGTAAACCACTCTGAATTATTCTGGTACTGCGGTATACAAAAATTAAATTATTATTATTATTAATAAAATACAATACAACTTGTTATATACCACGATTTTCAACAGGGAATCATTGCAGCTTACAGCAAGATGAGTTACATATATGATATAGTGTTAGAGAACATTGTTAGGTTAGTTATCCCAGGACAAGCAGGAAGCATATTCTCACACATGGATGACATCACCGACGGAGCCCCGGTACGGACACTTGAAAAATGAATCGCAACATTACATTTAGAAAGTTCGCGATTAGCCCACACATGCATGAGTGCCTTCCCGCCCGACGTAGGCACGCGGTCCCTTCAGTTTCTTAGTTTCCACAGAGGTAAGAAGTTGCGTTCCATCTTCGTTGAAGATTTTCTTCTCTTTTTCGCTGCCTTCCCACTCTCGCGGTTTTGTGACTCTTGTCAATTTTTTCTCTTCTTTCTATAGTTAAAAAAAAAAAGAATTTCCCTTTATTTTTTCTTTTACCATCACGGCTTTCAGCTCAGCGGGGCCTTCTGAATTCTTCCAATCATCGAATTCAATTTTTCAATGGCGGTCTTCCCATCCATGTCCCGCCCTCTGATGTGTTTCAAAAAGTGCGGTCGCTGTGCTCGGGCTATCTCTGTCACTGACCCTCACTGCTTGTGTCTCCAGTGTCTGGGACCTGAGCACCGTCCCGAGTCTTGCTTGCACTGCTGTTCCCTCCAGAAGGTTAGTTTTAGGGTGGCAGGACAGGGATGAGTTGAGACTACTGGGGGAAGAGATATGTTTTAAATCTTTTCCTGAAAAGGCAATGTGTGGGACGTTGTCGCAGATAGACGGGTAGACTGTTCCAGATATGTGATCCTAGGAACTGAAAGGTGGAGTTAAACATCCTCAATCCGACCTGCACCTTGAGAGGATGGAAACAGTATTTATCTTAATTTGTATGTTAATATGTAACTCGCCCTGAATAAGGGTGGGTGAGTTTCCAAGTTTATTATAAGATTTGATTAATCGCCTATTTCAAATTCTAAGCGATGTACAGTTAAAAATTACAGAATAGAGGGAACAACTAACAAAAAACATGACTAACATGAATAGAGGGACATGACTAACAAAAAAATATTGTTAAACATAATAAAATTCATTAAATATATACAAGGTCAAACATGAGGTGAGTTTAGAGAAGAAATACAATTTAGTTCCAAAAAGAAACAATTAAGGTAAATAACACATTGGGAAAGGGGAAAGACAGCTCATTATAATATTACTAGTCTTTAAGCCCGTTACATTAACGGGTGCTAGAATAAATGTGTCTGTCTGTCTGTGTTTCTTTATCTCTCTCTCTCCTTGGCTGCTATCTGTATCCTTCTGTCTCCCCCTCCCCCCCAAATGTCTCTCCATGGCCCTCTTCTGTCTTCCCCCCCAGAGCAAAGCTGTCTGTCCCCTTTCCCTATCTCTCCATGGCCCCTTCTGTCTCCCCCCCAGCACACCCCTCCCCCCAAAGCAGCCCCCTATCCCTCTCCCTGTCTCTCCATGGCCCCTTCTGTCTTCCCCCCAGGGCAAAGCTGTTTGCCCCAAGCACACCCCTCCCCCCAAAGCAGCCCCCTTTCCCTCTCCCGCTGACTCTCTCTCTGGCCCCCTTTCTCTGTCTGTCTTTCTGTCCCTCTCCCTGGCCCTGTGTCTTTCTTTCTTTCTGTCTCCCTTCCTCCCGCTGTCTGTCTGTCATTTTTCCCCATTTCCCTGTGCAGCAGCATTTCCATACCACTTCCCTATGCAGCAGCAACAGCATTTCCCTCCTATCCCCCCCTTTCCTGTGTAGAAGCAGTAGCAGCATTTTCCCCCACTCCCCCTTTCCCTTTTCTTCCCTTATCTTCCCTGCTCCGTCCGGCCCACCCCCCTTCTTTTACTGCCATTGTCGATCCAGTCTGCTCCTGACCCTCCCACCGCCGACAAAGCTCGGGACTCCAGCCGTGTAGGCAGCACTTTAAACATGGCGCTTCGCGGCCTTCTACTGGCGATTTCCTCTGCCGCGTCTGTCTCCGATGATGTCATCAGAGACATGGCAGAAGAAATCGGCAGAGAAGGGCGCGATGCAGCGTGTTTAAAGTGCTGCCTACGCCGCTGGAGCCGGGAGGCGATGGAGAGGGCAGGGAGTGCTAGCGGCCGGCAGCGGTGGAGAGCAGGGAAGGGCGGCCATGCCACTTGTGTTGCCTCGTGTGAGGCCAGACCATAAGCCGCGCATGCGCACTTCCTATGTGTGCTACAGCTCACGAAAATGGATGCACGCATAGGAAGTGCGCATGCGCGGCTTACCGTTTTATTATATTAGATGGAAGAATTAAAGGCATAGGCAATTCATTTAATCCTTGAATGCATCTTTAAAAAGAAAACCCTTTTGTTTGCTCTTAAATTTTTCCAAAATCCTTTCTTCTCTTAAATAAACTGGAAGGGCATTCCAAGCTTGAGGAGCCGTAACTGAGAAGATAGATTGGCGCCGTGTATTAATAACTTTTAAAGAAGGGACGACCAATAGACGTTGGTCATTTGAGAAATAAACCAACAAACTGCATTGTCCTTGAATTGAGGAAGGCGTGTGAGACCAGAACGCTGGCCACTACTCTGCCAGAGTTTTTCCGAAGATAGCCTTGTGAATCATACAGGCTAACCTGAGGTGAATTCTTTTTTTTCACAGGTAGCCAGTGTAAGAACATAAGAAATGCCTCCACCGAATCAGACCATTGGTCCATCCAGTTTGGAGGCCAATCCAGGTTTTCCCTGTTTACGTCCTAGGTGTTCCCTGATGAAGACCCTGTTTTCCCGTATCCCTCAATGTGATTTGCAAGCAGGTGTGCGTCCAACTTGCACTTGAATCCCATAATGGAGATTTCCGTCATCACCTCCTCCGGGAGAGCATTCCAAGCGTCCACCACTCGCTGTGTTTGAGTAGCAATGGGCTAGCCCTCTCAAATCAGTGGGATTGGAAGATCAACCTTGCCGCTGTATTTTGGAGTACTTGCAGATGCTTCGGTTCTTTCTCTGTGACAAACAAACACTGGGATCCAACTTAGGAAATCCATCCTCGATGGTGTACCAAGGGTACGGCAGTGGGGGCAGTTCTCCTTGGGTGCAGCCAGTCTGGTGTGCATGATCATCAACTCCACTAGCACCCCCCTCCGAAACAGCTTCTGTTCCAGGGCAGAGGACCGGCAGAGCCAACAGCCACAACCGCCAGATCACAGCCCTGTGACCGCTCCACGCAAACCTCACTTCTTGGAAAGGGGGTGCTCCTCCTGGAGGAAGGGGTGCTCTGCCCCAGGTGGCAATCTACACCTCTATCCTACTAAACATTTTACAGTATCCCCATTTCTCGTCTTTCTAGTCCCGTTTCCCTACTCAAGGTGACATACTCGGACAAAACGTGCAACCTTTGTTCAGTTATAGGTTTTTTTGTTCTAAATGATGAAAAACATTAAAGCTCCTGAAATGTATAGATTAAAAAGAAATTGTGCTAATGATTTTCTTTCTTTGGAAATCAAGATTTAATGCAAAACATGCGTAGAGCCATGCTCCGTGCATGCCGAAATACAAAAGAGCAGGATGCAGTAGGAGATGAGATATTGATCCAAACCAAACATGAGCAGGATCTTTGTGATCTGGTACCTCAAGGTTACAGAAGGAGAAATGCAATTGTTTCTTTGTTTATTCATTCAATTTTATTTCCCGTCCTCCTCAGAGAGCTCAGAACGGGTTATACAAGGTCACAATACATAACAAAAGACAAAACGAGTTACAAAGTACTTGGTCAATACGGGTTACAATGATATTTGTATAATACATTTTGTTCATCGTAAATGAGCATACAGAGAAACTTTTCAATATACAGTTGTCTGTCGTGAATTAGCCTTCACAGAAAGAGCCCGATTAATGATAGAGCAGTGGTTCTTAACCTAGGCCATGCCCCACCTAGTCAGGTTTTCAGAATACCCATAATTAATACACTTCTCCCTCCGTATTCGCGGTGATAGGGGATTAACAGAACCGCGAATACAGAAAAACCGCAAATAACTTTTTTATATGTTATTCGCTGTTTTCTGTTAAAAACCATTGTGAATATGGTGAAACCGCGAATAATATGGTGGGAGACCTGGCCTGTTCCTGAAGGAGAGGCAAAACACAGTGAAGAAAGTGCCGGGAATTGGCGATTTTCTCTGTAAACGCTTGGAATCGGCAATTTCTCTATGCAAGCTGACGTGATTTGGGGGGGAGGAGCCAGCAAGTTAAAAACCGCAAATAATCGAAACCGCAAATACAGAGGGAGAAGTGTATGTGTGAGATGGATTTTCATACAGTGGACACAGTGCTTGCAAATTTAACTCATGGCTATTCATTGTGAATGTGTCCCAAAGACTAAGTTGAGAACCTCTTGCTATAACCAGCAGAAGTAGAGGAGGAACATGGTACCACCCATGGGATCGAATCTGAAGCTGTTAGTGTTGAGTATTGGCAGTAAAAGAGGGAGGAACATCTCTGGCGCCTGTGCACATGAGCTGAGCAGTAAGGCCCAGTCGAGTGTATGGCTGTGATCTCCGGAGTTCCAAACAAGGCAGAAGCGGCAGCAAGGGCAAAAAAACCCCAAACAAACCCTTCAAAATATTTTGTTAATGGCAATAGTTTGGAAGGGTTTTATTTATTTATTTATTTAGTTGGGTTTTTTTTTTTGTTTTTTTGAGGAGGGTCCATGACATCTTTGGATGCAGGACACACATACATATAAAACATGCAAATAGCCACATATCTCGCACACATGCAGCTTTCCAAAATGCTAACAGACTGTTCCACCGAGAAGTCACCCTTGTTATCACAGCTCAAGACATTCTGAAAGATTTTGCACACTAAAAGGTAGGAATTCCTCTCTGAAGTGCTAATTTTAATACTAATAAGCTTGTTGTAACCCCTTTGCATAGGATTCTTGGTGGCTACTACTGTGAACAGTAAAAGCTACAACCAATCTAAAAAAAAAAAAAGAACATAAGAATTGCCGCTGCTGGGTCAGACCAGTGGTCCATCTTGCCCAGCGGCCCTCTGATCAAAGACCAGTGCCCTAACTGAGACCAGCCCTACCTGCGTACGTTCTGCTTCAGCAGGAACTTGTCTAACTTTGTCTTGAATCCCTGGAGGGTGTTATCCCCTATGACAGATTCCAGAAGAGCGTTCCAGTTTTCCACCACTCTCTGGGTGAAGAAGAACTTCCTTATGTTCATATGGAATCTATCCCCTTTCAATTTTAGAGAGTGCCCTCTCATTCTCCCTACCTTGGAGAGGGTTAACAACCTGTCCTTATCTACTAAGTCTATTCCCTTCAGTACCTTGAATGTTTCAATCATGTCTCTTCTCAATCTCCTCTGTTCGAGGGAGAAAAGGCCCAGTTTCTCTAATCTTTCATTGTACGGCAACTCCTCCAGCCCCATAACCATCTTAGTTACCCTTCTCTGGACCCTTTCGAGTAATACCATGTCCTTCTTCATGTACAGCGACCAGTGCTGGACACAGTACTCCAGTTGAGGGCACACCATGGCCCGGTACAGCGACATGATAACCTTCTCCGATCTGTTCATGATCCCCTTCTTTATCATTCCTAGCATTCTGTTCGTCCTTTTCACCGCCACCGCACTTTGCGCAGACGGCTTCATCAACTTTTCGATCAGAACTCCCAAGTCTCTTTCCTGGGAGGTCTCTCCAAGTACTGTCCCGGACATCCTGTATTCGTGCATGAGATTTTTGTTACCGATAGGCATCGCTTTACACTTATCCACGTTGAATCTCATGTGCTATGTCGATGCCCATTCCTCGAGCCTGATTATGTCATGTTGCAGATTTTCGTAATCCCCCTGTGTCTTCACTACTCTGAACAACTTCGTATTGGCCGCAAATACCTCACTCGTCTTATCTATGTCCAGATCATTTATAAAGATATTGAAAAGCACGGGTCCAACCTTACTGGCATGATAAGCTTTGAGCATCTAACCCTGTGTACACATCTTCAAAAAGATATAAACAGGATGTAGCCAGCCCATACAAATATAATCTGTGATCTTTATCATAAAATATGTGGAGACAGACTGAATGATATAAATTAGTAGTCTCAAACTTGTGGCCTGGGAGCCACATGCGGCCCGCCAAGTACTATTTGTGAGGTAGAGTGGAGAGGACAATCGCGTACAGATGCAGGAAAGCGCTTGCGTGAGGTTACAGCAGTGAGGCGGGCAATGTTCCAGAACGTAAGGTAACCTTTGGAGGCAGTGCAGCTTGTGCATATGTAATAATAATAATAACTTTATTCTTCTGTACCGCCACAGTCGGGAAGACTTCTAGGCATTTCACATCGAAGAAGGCTGGACAATCAGCGAATTACAGAATGCAAGAAGAGGGGGTACAACTTATTACATGAGAAATGGATAAGAGGGCAACATATTACACAGAGGTTGAACAGAGGGAATGTATAACTTAATAAGTGGTGAGGTTTCAGTTTAGGAGATGAATTTGTCAAATAGTGCGGTTTTAATTGCTTTCCGGAATGTGCCGTAGGTCAGCCTGGTTTCGTTAATGTAATTTCCCAGCCAGGACTGCTGTTTGCTTGCTTGGAACATGAAGGGCCTGTCCAAAAAGGATTTGTATTTGCAGCCTGTGATCTTTGAGTATGTAAATATGTTACGGTTTCTGGTTGGTCATGTGGGGTTGTGTAATATGAAATGTGGTAGTAGGTAAGAAGGCGCCAATCCCCAGACCTGCTTGAAACAAATACAGGCAAACTTGAATAGTATTCACGCCTCCATTGGCAACCAGTGCAGTCTTCTGTAGTAAGGGCTAATGTGGTCGTTTTTCCTCAATCCGAAGATCAAGCGAACTGCAGTGTTTGCACTATTCTTAATCTTTGTACTGTTTTCTTTGGGATACCTAGATAAATGATGTTGCAGTAGTCCAGAATTGATAGGATCAGAGACTGCACCAGTAATCTAAAGGATGTAGCGTCCAAGTATTTTTTGATGATCCTTAGTTTCCACAGAGTACAAAAGCATTTTTTCACCACTAAGTTCGTGTGGTCAGCCATGGTTAGGTGTGTGTCCAGTGTGATTCCCAGTATTTTTATGGTTTTGGAGATTGGGTATTTGTGGCCGTTTAATTGTAATGATGTTCTGGTAATTTTGTCCTTGGGGGTTGCCAAGAAGACTTTTGTCTTTTCTGTGTTTAGTTTCAGTTTGAAGTCGATTGTCCATTTTTCGATTTCGGGTCATTATGTGAGAAAGGTGATTTATAGTTTCTTTTGTTATGTCATTTAAGGGGATTAAGATAGATATATCATCTGCATATATATAATAGTTTAAGTTTAAAATGGCCTAGGGGTGAGATGTATATGTTGAATAGTGTGGGTGATAGTGGGGAGCCTTGGGGAACCCCCAAGGGGTTTTTCCATGGTTTAGACAGTAATTCCCATCACTGGCCACTCGGTATGATCTGTTTGTTAGGAATTCCTGGAACCATTTCTTTACTTTTCCCAAGAGCCCCATTGCGTCTAGGCATAGTAACATTATTTTGTGGTCTACTAGGTATTTGGTACGTAATCTCATGAACTCTTGCAAAATTCGGCACCTCTCCTGACGGTGACTGCTTGATATAAGATGGCGGTTATGTCCGATGCTGGAGGAGGTAAGAGCTGAAGGCGGTTGCGTATGCGACCACTGGCTACTTAAGGCTCAAGTTTTCCAGGCACAAGTTGGATATTGATTCTCCCCTCTACAAAAAAGCCTAGAGGACTACACCAAAATCATGTCTCTTGAAGTTGATACTTTAGAATCTAAATCACAATTTTGCATGAGCTAAAACTCTTTATAGTTTATAAATCTTTCCTTAATTGCTTCTGGTAATTTCAGCTATACACAGCTGAAAGCAGTGCAACATGCAGAAAGTGAAAACCTATCTAAACTTCACTTTCTTCATGTTGCACTGCTTTCAGCTGTGTATAGATGAAATGATCAGAAGCAATTAGGGAAACATTTATAAACTATAATGAGTTTTACCTCATGCAAAGTTGTCATTTCTTTAATAACATTAACTATGTTTTTTTCTGCGGCCCTCCAAGTATCTACAGATCCAAAATGTGGTCCTGCAAAGGGTTTGAGTTCAAGACCGCTGATATCAATATACATACTACGGGAAAAAAAGGCAGGTTCATGGAGAGTTCATGGAGAGAAAGTGAACTCGCAGGCCTTGAGCATGCGCAGATGCTCAAGGCCCAGCAAGAAGAGGAGGCCGATCTTCGGGCACCGGCACCAACGCACAGGACATGCCGGTGCCCAGATGACAGTAAGCAGCGGGGGGTAGGGTGCCAGATTGCAGGGGGTAGGGTGCCGGATCACAGGGGGGGGCCTTTGGGGGGAGCAATGCCAGTTCTCGTAGGGGGGAGGGGGATAGAGCAGCGCCGCTGGCCTCGGGGGTGGGAACGTATCAAAGCGAGTTTCCATTATTTCCTATGGGGAAACTTGCTTTGATAAACGAGCATTTTGGTTTACCTGCATGCTCCTGAAACGGATTATGCTCGTAATCCAAGGTACCACTGTACTTCTTTATGGAAAACGTGACCATATGTCCTGTTTTGAACGGGACCATCCCGTTTTTAGGTAGCCTATCCCGTTATCCCCAAGCACAGCTTCGGGAAGCTGAAATATCCTGTTTTTATAAAGAGAGCAACCCACTGTAACAATATTTTTAAAAAGATGCTGTGCTTGGGGACAATGGAATGTGACTTTACAAGTGGTGGGCCCACAAGCCTCCCCCCCAACATCAATTCTGACATCAGAGAGGAAGTTCCGAGCCAGCCATCGCTGCCTGTCTGGCCTGGAACTACCTCTCCGATGTCAGAATTGACGTTGGGGGGGGGGGGGAAGGCTTGTGGGCCCGCTGCTTGTAAAGTCGCTGCATGCACCTGGCCTGTTGCTGTGTCGACATCGAAGAAGCAGGAGAAATCAGCTTGGTAGCTTGACTAAATCAGTGGTGGGGGAGGGGGGGCAGGGAGAGAGAAAGGAAAGAAAGATATCTACAATGTTATTGCCTAAGAATTAGTAGACATCCCGTTTTGAGGAAAAAAATAAATGGTCACGTTATGAATACATGGAACAGTCTCTCACAAAGGTGATGGAGATGAGGACTCTAATTCAAGAAGGAACGGAAGAAGCACAGAATTGGAAGGGGTGGTAGAGCTTAGTAGTTCTCATGGATGTTGTATGTTGTGACGTTGCCGGTGCCCGTGTATACGCTTGGCTCCGGACAGCGCTCAGAACAGCCTGCGTCCTACGTGCTTCCAGAGAAAGCTGGAAGTCCTGCTGGTCCCACAGTTCAATGAAGAAGCAAAAAGATTCAAAACAGTCAATTTCAAATGAAAATAAAGTCCCACTTTATTGTGGCTATCAATCCTGAACAGGGTTCAGTTCATACTTTTCCATAAACATAAGAAAACAGGAAAAAGTAAAATTGAGTTGAAAAACAAACAACTCACACCTTTTTTGCCGGTGTCACAGGTAAGTAGCTGAGTGCAGTCTTAATCGTTCTGCCTTTGGCAAACAGGCAGTAACAAGCTATCACATTTCCTTTATAAATAAAGACAGTGTTGTGTCCAAGCCTAGATTGAAGCCGGCTGGGCCCCAACCAACTTAACAGTAGTTGGTGGGGGAGGGGAGTAGCCGAATCCACTAATTTTACTCTGTAAGAAACAGAATGCCACAAATGGCCCCACAATCCCAACCTAGGATATTATGTGGATTTTTCCCCAAAACTACCTCCCAGGCACACAATCACAATTGAAGCTTTTCTTGCTTTCAAAAACCAAAACATAAACTAAACAGTCCAGCACAATTAAACCTAACAAAAAGGTTTCCAGTTCCAGGCACCTTGCAAGGAGCTCAGCACTGCTCCCTTACTTCTCACAGGTGCAAACAGGTTCCCCAGAAAGAAGCCCAAAAGATTGCTAGCTTGAGCATACAAAAAGAAAAAAAAACAGCAATGGTACTTAGCTCTCTTCCATGGGGCAAGCTTCTGTATTCATGGCAGTTTCTATACAGTCCATGGGCTCTAGTTCAGCTAGCTGGTTGGCTTCAGGGTCAGGGGCTGGATCCACCATCTCAACGTCCTGATAGTGGTGAGGCTCAGGAGAGCAGTCCTGTAAGCCTCCTTCCTGGGCTGGCCCAGGGCAGACTGACTGCTTCCTCCTTAGTGCAGCCTCAAGAGCATTGAGGCGGCCACGCCCTGTTCTATGAGGGGGAAGGGCAGCCTGCAGCTTCTGCCTATGTTTCCCAGTGCTCCTTATTAAGCCCTGCAGCTGGGAGTTAGCTGAGTGAGAAGAATGTTTCTGAGGCTGTTCCAGGCTGTTACCCTCATAGTCCTCACCTCCCCAGGGTTCTGTAAGTTGGGAACTAAGAGGCAACTCAGAGCCTAACTTTCTATTATGGTTTGCTCTGTCACACTGGTTAGCCCTTTTAACAGCCAGGCTAGGTATAGGCATAGCCCTCCCCAGCACAAGCCGAGCTTTAGGGCTAGGGTTGTGACAATGTCTATGGAGGAAAGGCGGTACAAATAAAAATAAACATAACCAAGCTTTATGTTTAATTAAAATAAATCGTTTCCCAGATATTTCTTTCTGTTTGGGTCATTTTGTTATTTTGGAAGTTTTATGCATGAAGAAGTCCAGGTATTGAGGAGGAGGTGAGGAAGAGAAGACATCATAAGATGCTTAGCGTTGCCATTCTGGGACAGACTGAAGGTCCATCATGTCCAATGGCCAATCTAGGTCACTCGTACCTGGCAAGATCCCAAAAATATAGAACGGATTTTATACTGCTAATTCTAGAAATAAGTAGTGAATTTTCCCACATCCATCTTAATAATAGCTTATGGATTTTTCTTTTAGGAAATTATCCAAACTTTTTTTTTTTACAACATTTTATGGCAGTTAATTCCAGAGTTTAATTACATACTGAGTGAAAAAAATATTTTCTTTAATTTACTACTTAGTAACTTCACTGTGTGCCCCCTAGATCTCATAGTTTGTTTTTGGGGTGTTTTTTTAAATTTTTTATTCATTTTTAAGCTTTCATCAAATGTACAAAATTCATCTTAACAATATTAAATAGACCACTTGAACATCTTATCAGTATACTTTATAAACATAAAAGCATAAAAGCAACCCTCCCCTCACCCTCCCTCTAAGCCCATTATTAATTGTAAGATCATAAACCCTCCAATAGAAACCCTCCCCCCTCCCAACACTAAGTGGTGAATAATTAATAGAAAAATGGCATTTAATCATGACAAAAAGATGTTAATGGCTCCCATATTTTTATCGACTACCAATTAGAGAGATAAATTTCTTAGTAATCTGTGACACTAATTACTATATACTATTATAATCACAGCTATAATTTAATTAGAGATTTTTCTTTTTCTTTGATAATTAAACAAAAATTATTTTTATATAAATTATTTGTGAAGTGCTCAGACCAAAAAACCCTTGTGATAGTGATGTCACTACAATGAGGTTTTTATGGGGACCATCATCGCCTTCACAAGTCCCCAGCCCTCCCTATGTCTCAAGGCCTATATAGTGCCTATCAAAATAATATATTTATATAAAAAGAATTTTTGTTTAATTATCAAAGAAAAAGAAAAATCTCTAATTAAATTATAGCTGTGATTATAATAGTATATATCCCATATTTTTATAAAATTTTTATAATTTCCATTCTGTACCGCCAGTGATCTTTCCATTCTATATAGGTGACACAACGAATTCCACCAGAAATTAAAATTAAGTCTACTGTGGTCTTTCTAGTTATTAGTAACTAGTCTTTAAGCCCGTTACATTAACGGGTGCTACAGATTCCTCGGCTTCCTCCCCCTCCCTTTCTCCTTCCCGTCCCGTCAACCCCCTTGTTTCCCTTTGCACGGTCTCCCTGCTTCATCCGCTCCTTCTCCTGCGCGGGCCACCGGAGCAGAGAGGACTGGGCAGAAGGGGTTGCCAGCCGGGGCTGGCGGAGAGGAGCCTAGGCGGCTGGAGGAGTAGCAGCAGCCGCTGCCGATTGCAGCCTCCGTCCCGCCTTTGCCTCCCTGGATTTGCTAGAGCTGCCTGCAAGGTTCGCTACAGTGGCTGGCGAACCTCAGCAGGCCGCTTTGAAGAGGACCGGCAGTGGGAGGAGTCACGGGCACACGCGCTAGCGCAGGCACCATGAGCACTGGCACAGAAGCACAGCTCACGCCACCAGGACTCACGGATTTTCAACAGCGCATGCGCACTTAGCCTTTTATTATTATGGATATGTAGATCTCATAGTTTGGAAAGAGTAAATAAATGATTCACGTCTACATGCTCCACTCCACTCAGTATTTTTATTTATTTATTTATTTCTGTTTCTATCCCGTTCTCCCAGAAGCTCAGAACGGGCTACAAATTGACATTCACAATCGTTTTGAAATCAGTTCTGTAACGAAAGCGCACAGGACTGTTAGTGCTGTGAGTGGGGGTGTGGGGAAAACCCCCCCCCAGCAAACTTACTAGTGTTCGCTTTCATATTGGAGGGGATGTGGGGGAGGGAAACTGCCGTTTTCCTTTGGTTTTTGGGTAATCGGCAGTTTTCAGTGTCCCCACACCCCCCAACGTGAGCACAAACACTTGTAAGGTTTAAAAGGTGACATTGAAAGATAGAAGGATGCTAGGGATGCTAGAGGTATGGCCTGTAGGAAAAAGGAGATATTGATGCCCCTGTATAAGACTTTGGTGAGACCTCATTTAGAATTTTGTGTACAATTCTGGAGGCTGCATCTTCAAAGAGATATAAAAAGGATGGAGTCGGTCCAGAGGAAGGTCTTCATCATAAGGCATATGGGGACAGACTTAAAGATCTCAATCTGTATACTTTGGAAGAAAGGCATGAGAGGGGAGATATGATAGAGACGTTTAAATACCTACATGGTGTTCTTTGAGAGAACTTTCTCATTTCAGGCTGCCAAATTGAACTTGTGGCTCGGTAAAACTATGCAAGAGGCTACTTCCTGATTTTAGAAAACGGTTAAAAACACATCTGTTTGATAGGTTGATATCTTAATGCATTCTGTTTTAAACTATCTTGCCTTTTAATTGATGTATTTTAATATCTGCCTGTTTTTATCTGTATGTTATCTATTTGCACTGTATGTATCAACTTTTCCTGTTGTGAACTGCTTTGAACCTTTTTGGTATGGCGGTATATAAAAAATAAATTATTATTATTATTATTATTATTAAATGTGTATGAATCAAGTCTCTTTCATTTGAAAGGAAGCTCTGGAATGAGAGGCCATTGGATGAAGTTAAGAGGTGATAGGCTCAGGAGTAATCTAAGAAAATGTATGGAACAGCCTCCCGAGGAAGTGGTGGAGACAGAGACTATGGCTAGATTCACTAAGGACACCAATCATGTCCTGACCACTTTGCGACCCGATTGTTCCCCGACCCGATTCACTAACCTTGGTGCTGAACAACCTCCAATCCAATGCAATCCATGCATGCAAATGAGGGGGAACAGCATGCAAATGTAGGCAGGCAGCGATTCACTAAACAAATCTGGAACACCGACTGGGCTGGCCGATCAACAAAAGAAGCTCACATGCTTTCCGACTACATCTCCTGCTCTCTGGATTTTCCTGCTCTCCTGCCCTGACTCTCCTTTTGCCACCCTGCTCTCTGCCCTAAATCTCTCTTACTGCCGTGCTTTCACCCTGAATCTCCTCCTCTTGCTGCCCCAACTCGCCGCCCTGCTCTTGCCCCGAATATCCTCCTCTTACTGTCCTGACTTACCGCCCTGCTCTCGCCTCAATTCTCATCTCGCAACCCCGACTCTCCTGCCCTTCCCCGCAATGCGAGCCCAGGGTTTTAACCCATGGGTTTAAAGCAGGTAAAACCACGGGCTCGTGAAGTATTAAAAAGTAAAAAAAAATAAGTTTCTAGCTATGCTGGGCACAGAGGGCCAGCGCAGACCATCTACAGGCAAAGAGGATGGTCTGCACATGCGGCGGGATCACTGGAGAGCGATCCATGTGGTCAGTCCGATCGCCCTCATTTAAACATAGAAACATAGAATATGACGGCAGAAAAGGGCTACGGCCCAACAAGTCTGCCCACTCTAATGACCCAGTCCCCTAAGTTCTTCCTTGAACTGATCCCACATGCTTATCCCATTTTTTTTCTTAAAATCTAGCACGCTGCTGGCCTCAATTACCTGCAGTGGAAGATCATTTGCATGAGGGCGCTTCGTGAATCAGCTCCTCGGTCACGGATCAGATTGGATCCTTCATGGATCAGATCCGTGGCCTTAGTGAATCTAGCCCTATGTTTGAATTCAAGAAAGCATGGGATAGGCACGTGGGATTTCTTAGAGAGAGGAAGAGATAATGGCTACTGCGGATGGGCAGACTGGCTGGGCCATTTGGCCTTTACCATCATGTTTTTATGTCCCCTCCCCCTGCTGGACCCTCCCCACACACATACTTCTGGCCTACCTCCCCCCACCCTGTCTTCCCTCCCTCTGTGTGGGTCTGACTTCCTGGACCCCCCTCACTTACCAAAGCAGCAGTGGCAGCCAGTCAGCAGAGGCAGCGCTGAAAACAGGCTGCTCACAGCCACCCCCAGCAGGGTCTTTCCCGCAGAAGTGACGCATCAGAGGAAAGGCCCTGCTAGAGCTGGCCACGAATAGCCTGTTTTCAGTGCTGCCTCTGCTGCTTCAGTAAGTGAGGGAGGGATGGAAGGGGGTTAGCGGCCCAGGACTGCTGCCATTGCTGCTGCTTCAGGGCGGGAGAGAGGGGGGTTCACAGCTCAGGACCGCTGCCACTGCTTTGGGGCTGGGGGGAGGGAAGGGAGGGTCACAGCTCAGGACTACTGATGCTGCTGCTTTTTATTTTTTGTCTGTGATTTTTTTTTTTTTTTTTGCTGGTTGCTTGAATACCAGTTAATCAGGATTCCACTGTATTTGACTTTTTGCGACTAGTAGAATTAACTTGAAAAGGTGGTCCACAAACACAAAATATGCACTAAAGATTTTCCTCCAGTTTGTAGCTTAAATATCTTCCGTAAATCTGAGCCTGTTGTCAGTAGATGGCAGTAGCTGTATTGTAGGGCTGCTGCGAAGAACAGAAGAAGCCAGAGCTACCTTTGAAGTCATTTGCTCTGCCTCCCGGACATTCTCTCTCTTATGACTATTTTTCAATTTACTTACTTGAGAGCAGATTACATTCACTTACACCATATGCTCCTTTGTTAATTGCTAAGCGCAGCTGGTGGATTTTGCTGAGTGCTTTTGTTCCAGAGTTATTACTCGAGGCGTACTGAGAAGTATCTTGACTGATGAGACCTTGGCGTGATGATCTCGAGAAACAATGTAAATTTGTCACAGGTCACCTATGCCATTTCCAGCTTATTGTAGGTAATATACATCACTTTGCTTTTCCTTGATTCGCGTTCAGTACTGTATTATACCTATTCAATACCTGCAAAGTAAAAAGAAATGATAAATACCCGTATACCTACAGTATAGAAACAAAAGATAAATGAAATAAGGTGATACCTTTTTTGTTGGACCAACTTAATGCATTTTTGATTAGCTTTTGAAGGTAACCCTTCAGATCAGAAATAAGCAAATGTTGACAAATTTCAGGGAAGCATAGAAGCACTCCAATGATAGTCTCCCAGGAAGAGGGAGGGGTAGGCAAGGTGAGAAATAGGAAGGGTAGGGTGGGAGAGAATCAGAGAGATATGGATGGGTGATAAGAAGGTGACAAAGCAGTATCATTTCATGATTTCTATTATTTTATTTATTTATTAAATTTTCTATACTGTTCTCCCAGGGGAGCTCAGAACTGTTATGTATTCAAGCACTGACAAAATGCACCTTGATAGTAAACCACTTGTATTGTAACCCACTTGCATCCCATGTACTGACAAAATGAATCTTTAATGTAAACCACTTTCATCCCATGTACTGACTAAACGTATCTTTATTGTAAACCGTTTCTATCCCATGTACTGTCAAATGTATCTTTATTGTAAACCGCTTTGAACTTCACGGTATAGCGGTATATAAGAAATAAATTATTATTATTATTATTTTCCCTGTCTGTCCCAGTAGGCTCACAATCTAATGTACCCGGGGCAATGGGGAGATTGGGTAACTTGCCAAGGGTCACAAAGGGCAGTGTGGGTTGGGTGCTGAGGCTGTAGCTTTAACCACTGCGCCACACTCTCCCCACGTGTAATGCAATAGAGAACCAAGGTCTTTCTTAAGTCCCGTCTGGTGGGTGTCAACATATTTTATCATTTGATTTCAAAAGTCTTTCATTCCTGGATTGTCTTAAAATTTCCTTTTAGCATCTTCACCATAAAATCACTGATGCAGTTCAGCTTATTTTATAAAGACACAGAGGAGCCCACGTGTCTGTCAAATACTAGGGTCAAAGCAGCAGAAATTGTGGCTAGGCTGAAGCAGACTGAGTCGAAAATAATAGGGAGTGAGGAAAAGGCTCTCAAAAATATACAGAAGTGAGAGGTCAAAGTCAATGACCAAAATATAACTAGAAACAAGACTTCTCAATATATAAATCAAATAATAAGACTTAAGAACATAAGAACATAAGAAGTTGCCTCCACTGGGTCAGACCGAGGTCCATCTCGCCCAGCGGTCCGCTCCCGCGGCGGCCCATCAGGTCTGCGACCTGTGAAGTGGTTTCTGACCACTTTTATAACCTACCTCAAGTTCTATCTGTACCCCTCTATCCCTTTATCCTCCAGGAACCTATCCAAACCCTTCTTGAACCCCTGTACAGAGTTCTGGCCTATCACTTCCTCCGGAAGCGCGTTCCATGTGTCCACCACCCTCTGCGTAAAAAAGAATTTTCTAGCATTTGTTCTAAACCTGTCCCCTTTCAATTTCTCCGAGTGACCCCTAGTGCTTGTGGCTCCCCTCAGTTTGAAGAATCTGTCCTTATTTACTCTCTCTATGCCCTTAAGGATTTTGAAGGTTTCTATCATGTCCCCTCTAAGTCTCCTCTTCTCCAGGGAGAACAGCCCCAGCATTTTTAACCTGTCAGCGTATGGAAAATTTTCCATACCTTTTATCAGCTTAGTCGCCCTCCTCTGCACTCCCTCGAGTACCGCCATGTCCTTCTTGAGGTACGGCGACCAGTATTGAACACAGTACTCCAGGTGCGGGCGCACCATTGCGCGATACATGTTGAAAATATAATGCAATTTTTCACATACACTCAGATTTGTGTAATCCGACCAAGAGCCGTAGCTCCTATAGTCAAACCCACCGTCCCATCACTGTGTATGACTTTGATGTGAGGCTACATGCTCTACTGATTAATAACTTGGTTCTCAATGGCAATGAGAGGCGAAAACAACCCCTCCACTTAGCTTTAAGATGAATTAGCAGGTCCCAAAGGAGAAATATTAGACTTCAAATGCCAGAGAAATGGGTGCTTGTGTGAATCGGACGACAACTTGTGTTCATAAGTTGAAACGATCTCTTCTAATCTTTCACATCAAAGTGATGGGACGGTGGGTTCGACTATAGGAGCTACGGCTCTTGGTCGGATTACACAAATCTGAGTGTATGTGAAAAATTGCATTATATTTTCAACATTTATAGTCAAGTCTTATTATTTGATTTATATATTCAGAAGTCTTGTTTCTAGTTATATTTTAGGCTGAAGCAGAGGCATTTTGAAAGCTGGTATAAATGTTCATTAATAATGTGCCCACATAAATTGTGACACTGCCCTGTGCTCCACCCTTGAACACAATGACATTTAAATCCCATATGCCGCCTTGTCACTGCATGCAAAATTTAAACACATAAGCTCCAGGGAAATTGTTATAAAAGTTCTTTTTATGTGTGTTAAATGCAGAGCTATGGAGTTGGTGCATGAAACCTTTGACTCCGACTCCTTTAGTTATATATCTGTGTAGAAATTAGAAAAAGAAATTAGAAGATTACAAATTATCCAAAACACTTCCATCAAATTAATTATGGGGGCCAAAAAGTTTGATCATGTCACCCCGTTACTTCAAAAGGCACATTGGCTCCCTGTGGCACACCGCATTCTTTATAAATTATCTTTACTCACCTTTAAATCATTGCTATACAAAACTCCATCATTTATTTACAAAGTTTTAATTCCATATTCTTCTCAAAAAACTTTAAGATCGAATGAACAACTTTTATTGGTTATTCCCACCCTTAAAATGATTACTACACGAAGGCAATATATTTTTACCGTTACAGCACCACAAACTTGGAACTCTCTCCCACTTTACTTAAGACAGGAGAAAAATTTTGATAAATTTAAAAGCCAACTTAAGAGCTTTCTTTTTAAAGACGCTTTCAATATCTAATTGAAATGCCAATTGCTCTTTATAGTTGCCGTTCATTTTTGTTCAATTGTGTATTATACTCCCAATAAACTATTCTGTTTTCCCTTTCCCTTTGTATATTACCCTTAAATGTTCTTCCTTTCCTATCATAAAATGTATTTCGTTCCCTTCTATCCTAGTGTTTCCTGTTGTAATTGGTCTATTTTTAAAAGATTTTTATATTTTTATATATTCTTGTTATTGTTTACCTTATATTTATAGTTGATGTACATCGCTTAGTAACTGTGATAGGCGATCCATCAAATAACGAATAAACTTGAAACTTGTAGGTATTGTACTACATGCAAGGGATTTTGGTTTAATTTCTGTTTATCAGTTTTGGATTTGGCATTTGTGTTCTGTGTGTGTGTGACTGAGGTGTTCTGTTAGCATGATTTGTCTAGGCAGCATTTTGTAGTAATTTGACTTGTTCAGAGGTGTTAAGAAGCTCTTAACCCTTTCAGGACCAAGGGACATATTTGTCCCATAACTTTAAAATCCTATACATTTTGATTGGGATAGTCTACAGTTCTAAATTTGATATGTACGGATTCCATAGGATACTGCCTTTATGTAAACAAACTGGTTCCGACATTCATTCATGAGCGTCGTTGCCAGATTGACGAGAAGATTCACTTGCCACACTGTCCATAAGCCAGAAGTGTGATTTTTTTAAATAAAAATAATGATATTTCACAAAAAAAAATCAATTTTTTGGCATCTGCAAGCCCTTTTTACCATAAAAATGTCGTCAAAACCACAAAAATTGGCCTACGATCCTTATGGTCCTGAAAGGGTTAAAGAGGGTCTGTGCTTAGATGTTCAACAGGCTATACCCCTGTGGTATCATCACAAATGTATACAGGAAATGCTACCGGAGTACGACTTTGTCACCGGTGGTTGCAGGATTTGGGGGTGGCTATCTCAGTTGAAACTGTATGTCGGCATCTACGAACTAGAGAATGACACAGAGACAAATATATCCCCGTCCGCACAGGAATTCAATTTCCCCGTCCTGTTTCCATGAGTTTTGCTACTTTCCCTGCTCCATTCCGTAGCCCTTTCAGGACCAAGGGACATATTTGTCCCATAACTTTAAAATCCTATACATTTTGATTGGGATAGTCTACAGTTCTAAATTTGATATAATAATAATAATAATAATAACTTTATTTTTTTATACCGCAATACCACAAAACAGTTCAGAGCGGTTTACAGGATAAGAGACTGTACATTTACAGCGAAGTTACAGCTTAGTTATAGCGAAGTTACATCGAGGTTACAGCATATCGAAAAACAGTTCAGAGCGATTTAAACAATGTAGGTGCAGAGAATTGGTTAACAATTATATGGCATAAACCAGTGACAATTACAAAAAGATCCAATAATTGTTGCATGGGGAGAGGGGAAGGGTAGGGAGGGAGGCAAGGGATTATTAGTTTGGTCGGGGGGACGGGGGTTAGAGGAATTTATCAAAGAGGTATGTTTTTAGAGATTTCCTGAAGGATTGATAAGTTGGGGCAAGAGAGATGAGAGTGGACAGGCAGTCATTCCATTTGCCAGCTTGGAAAGAGAGGGTTTTATCGAAGAATCTTTTGTGGATGCATCCTTTTGGGGAGGGGTAGGCAAACAGGTGTGCATTGCGTGTACGGTTAGAGCCTGGGAAGGTGAAGTGGCGTGAAAGATATATCGGGGCTGAGCCAGTTAGGGTTTTGAAGCAGAGGCAGGCGAATTTGAAGATGATCCTTGCTTCGAACGGTAGCCAGTGAAGTTTCCTGTAGAAAGGGCTGATGTGGTCTGATTTTTTGAGCCCGTAGATGAGGCGGACTGCGGTATTCTGAATAAGTCGTAGTCGTTTAATGGTTTTCTTGTAGGAGCCCAGATATATGATATTGCAGTAATCCAGGGAGTTTAGAATTAGGGATTGGACCAGCAATCTGAAGGTGGGAAAATCAAAGTAATGTTTGATGGAGCGGAGTTTCCACAGGGTGGAAAAACATTTTTTGACCTGGGTGTTAGTGTGTTGTTCTAAAGTGAGGCATCGGTCCAAGATGACTCCGAGGATTTTTATAGTAGAGTTGATTGGATATGTTATGCCATTAAGATGCAGGGTGGTGGATGTTAGTTTGTGGTTGGGACTTGCAAGGAAGAACTTGGTTTTTTCTGGGTTTAGTTTCAGTTTGAAGCGAGTGGTCCAGTTTTCTACCATGGTGAGGACAGTTGAGATGAATTGTTCAGTCTCATTTGACAGTGAGGTGATGGGTATGATGATTGTAATGTCATCCGCGAATATATAGGATTTCAGGTTACGGTTCGATAGCATGTGTCCCAGTGATGCCATGTAGATATTGAATAGTGACGGGGATAGGGGGGAGCCCTGGGGGACTCCGCAGGGGTTGCTCCATGTGTGGGAGAAGGTTCCGTCATTATGGACTTGGTAGGTTCGGTTTTTTAGGAAGCCTGTGAGCCAGGTTAGTACTTGTCCGGCGATGCCTATGGAGTCGAGGCAGTTAATCAGAATGTCATGGTCTACTAGGTCGAAGGCACTGCTGAGGTCGAACTGTAGTAGCAGTGCGCTGTTTCCCAGTGAGAATAGTTGGAGGATTCCATATGATACTGCCTTTATGTAAACAAACTGGTTCCGACATTCATTCATTAGCATCGTTGCCAGATTGACGAGAAGATTCACTTGCCACACTGTCCATAAGCCAGAAGTGTGATTTTTTAAATAAAAAATAATGATATTTCACAAAAAAAAATCAATTTTTTGGCATCTGCAAGCCCTTTTTACCATAAAAATGTCATCAAAACCACAAAAATTGGTCTACGATCCTTATGGTCCTGAAAGGGTTAAGCTCTGCCTTAACTGCACAAGCCTCAAACTTATGATTTTAAAATGTTTGAGACTTGTGTAGATGAGGATGGAGCTTGCAGGAATGGGGCAGGGACAGGAAAAGAACTCACGGGGACGGGAAAATGAGTTCCCGTGGGGACGGGGAAAACTTTGTCCCCCCCCCCCCGTGTCATTTTCTACAGGGGGTGGGGGGTTCTGGGCAGGAGGAATTCGGCATCCCTCCTGCCGTGTTCATTCGGGAGGGGGGGGACTAGAGGCCATGGCTGCTAAATTTGTTACGGCAGGGAGATCCCTTGCCGCAATAAGCTCAGCAGACACATCTACTTCCAAATCTGTAACATGGATGTCAGTTAGAGAATCGGGTTCACGTTAGGTGCAATTCAGTATAGGATGCCCGTCGGCTTCTGAGACCGGCCGTCCTATACAGAATCCAAGCCTTAGTGCATGGGTTCTAACTGTAGGTGGAGCTAAGGAGCCCAGTGAAGTACAGCAGAGGCACAAAGAAAAAATCCAGTGTGGATTCCTTCTGCAGATGGCACGCGGCCATGAGAACACTACCCGTCTAGAATGTCTCGCTTATCTTTTGGGTAAGAGTTTACTAGGGTATGTACATAATCTCTTTTTAACGGCTTTAATATAGACATAACTGTGAGCAATTGAACATATCACTTTTAAACATAGTCCCCATGCAAAACGATGCACTTGTTGTATCATTCAAGTTCTGCAGAGAAGTTTTTTAGCTGCTCCCAATGATAGGTTAGCACTGCTCCTTTACTTCTTCATGCTTTGAACATTAGAATAGCCTTACTGGGTCAGACCAATGGTCCATCAAGCCCAGTAGCCCGTTCTCACGGTGGCCAATCCAAGTCACTAGTACCTAGCCAAAACTCAAGGAGTAGCAGTATTCCATCCTACCGATACAGGGCAAGCAGTGGCTTCCCCCTTGTGTTTCTCAATAACAGACTATGGACTTTGGATTGCAGTGATGTACCTATGTCTCATCACCAGTGAAATTTCTCTCCAGAATATTCAGATCTTTTTCATACCGTCTCAGAAACTGGGTTGCAACCTCCACACCCTGTTGCTAAGCTGCTTGGGAACCCATCATGCGCAGACTTTCCTGTATCCCAAGTTATCATGCATTATGGCAAATGTAGATCCATAGCCAATATCCAAATGTGCAGCCAATTGAAACACCGTTATCTGTCGGTCTTCTCTAATCAAGGCATCCGCCCTGTCAATGTGCTCTTGTGTGCACAGTGTTGATGGGCGACCAGAATGACCTTCGTCGATTACACCTGCTCTTTTCGCTTTAAACGTTTTTACCCACTTGTAAACCTTTCATTGATTCATGGTTTAATGTCCATACTAAGTCAATATCCAACAGTGAATTTCCCAAAGAAAGTGAATTTCCCAAAGAAAGCGCACTACTTCACGTTGTTCTTCGATGGTGCAGTCTTGCAATGGAATATCCATGTTTCTGACCTCGTGGCTACCATAAGACTAAAAGGCTGAGTGCTGTACAGTGCGTGGATGAACTATCCAACAGGCAATGTCAGAGTACATGTGTTGCTAGCTCTGTTCAGTTATCATGTAATTTGATAATATAACATAATAATCTAATATAATAAAACGGTAAGCCGCGCATGCGCACTTCCTATGCGTGCGCCAGTTTTCTGTGAGCTGTAGCGACCCATAGGAAGTGCGCATGCACGGCTTATGGTCTGGCCTCACGCGAGGCAAGACAAGTGCACATGTGCGCCCTTCCCTGCTTTCCACCTGCGGAGCGGCAGCTGCTGGCCGCTAGCACCCCCTGCCCTCTCCGTCGCCTCTCAGCTCCAGCAGCATAGGCAGCACTATAAACACGCTGCTTCGCGCCCTTCTCTGCCGATTTCCTCTGCCGCGTCTCTGATGACATCATCGGAGACAGACGCGGCAGAGGAAATCGCCAGTAGAAGGCCGCGAAGCAGCGTGTTTATAGTGCTGCCTACGCGGCTGGAGCTCCGAGGTTTGTCTGCGGTGGGAGGGTCAGGAGCAGGCCGGATGGAGCAGGACAACGGCAGTAAAAGAAGGGGGAAGGGCCGAACGGAGCAGGGAAGATAAGGGAAAGGGGGAGTGGGGGAAAATGCTGCTACTGCTTCTACACAGGAAAGGGGGGGGATAGGAGGGAAATGCTGTTGCTGCTGCATAGGGAAGTGGGATGGAAATGCTGCTGCACAGGGAAATGGGGAAAAATGACAGACAGACAGCGGGAGGGAGGAAGACAGAAAGAAAGAAAGAAAGACACAGGGGTAGGGAGAGGGACAGAAAGACAGACAGACAGACAGAGAAAGGGGGCCAGAGAGAGAGTCAGCGGGAGAGGGAAAGGGGGCTGCTTTGGGGGGAGGGGTGTGCTTGGGGCAAACAGCTTTGCTCTGGGGGGAAAACAGAAGGGGCCATGGAGAGACAGGAAGAGGGAAAGGGAGCTGCTTTGGGGGGAGGGGTGTGCTGGGGGGGAGACAGAAAGGGCCATGGAGAGATAGGGAAAGGGGGCTGCTTTGGGGGGAGGTGTGCTGGGGACAGACAGCTTTGCTCTGGGGGGGTAAGAAAGAAGAGGGCTATGGAGATACATTTGGGGGGGAGGTGGGTGCTGGGGGCAGACAGCTTTGCTCGAGGGGGGGGGGAGGGGGAGACAGAAGGATACAGACAGCGGCCAAGGAGAGAGAGATAAAGAAATACAGACAGACAGACACATCTATTCTAGCACCCGTTAATGTAACGGGCTTAAAAACTAGTAATAATAATAATAATTTATTTTTTATATACCGCTATACCGTGAAGTTCGAAACGGTTTACAATAAAGATACATTTGACAGTACATGGGATAGAAGCGGTTTACAATAAAGATACATTTGACAGTACATGGGATAGAAATGGTTTACAATAAAGATACGTTTAGTCAGTACACGGGATGCAAGTGGTTTATAATACAAGTCAGAACATGAGATACAAGTGGGTTACAATACAAGTGGTTTACTATCAAGGTGCATTTTGTCAGTGTAAGGGATACAGGTGGGTTACAATAAAGATACATTTAGTCAGTACATGAGATTAAAGGTGGAAAGTATAATTAATTTCGGGCCTTGGAATTAGGGGGCGAGTTGGAAGGGTCATGGCGAGGAAGAGTTGGGTATGGGATAACTTTATTCTTCTATACCACCATAACCAAACGATTTCTAGGCGGTTTTAACAGAAGAAGGCTGGACAGTCAGCGAAATACAAATAGTTAAAAATACAACAGTTACTTAGATATACTCAAAGTAGAGTTTTGCTAACAATAGTACCCACGTTTAAGAAATAAATTTGTCAAAGAGCGCTGACTTAATTTCTTTACGAAATGCACCATAAGACAACATAGCTTCACCAATGTATTTACCCAGCCAAAATTGCTGTTTACCTACTTGGAATGCGAGAGTCTTATCCAAAAAAGTCTTGTATCTGTAACCAGTAATTTTTGGATAAGCAAATAAATGTGAATTCCTAGTTTTCCTTATAGGACTATACAATACGAAATGAGATAAAAGATAAGTTGGGGCCAATCCCCAAATCAACTTAAAACAGATAAAAGAATGTTTGAATAGTACTCATGCCTCCACTGGCAGCCAATGCAGCAAACGATAGTAAGGACTGATAGGGTCATGTTTCTTCAATCCAAATATTAGTCTTTCTGTACTATTCTCGATTTTCTCAATACTTTTTTTGGGAGCTCCTAAATAGACAATGTTGCAATAATCCAGTATAGATAAAACCAAAGCCTGCACCAATAGTCTAAAGCAGGGGTGTCCAACCTTTTGGCTTCCCTGGGCTGCATTGGCCGAACAAAAATGTTTCTGGGGCTGGACAAACGTGCAAATGCTGCAGCAAGACAGAGGAGGGAGCCGGCAAGACGGTAAACACCCGGGGGCAGCAGAGGGAAACATTACATCGCCCTCGACCGGGGCCACACAAGGATCAAAGTAATTTTTTATTACTGAATCCGTCTGTTCAGTCATGGTTAGGTGTAACTCCCAATTGCCTTTCGTTTTTGATTCACCCTCGTGTAAGAGAGGGAAGGAGTGCCACATCATAAGAACATAAGAATTGCTGCTGCTGGGTCAGACCAGTGGTCCATCGTGCCAAGCAGTCCGCTCCCGCGGCACTGTTGAAAATCTTTTGACAGTTCTGTTGAGGTGACATTTTCTAGCTTGGGCTGTTTTTTAATATTGAAAACAAACTAATGGTTGCCGTTGATAGAATCAAGCGTGATAGAAGCTAGAGTGCTGTTCAAATTTGCCTGCCCCTGTTTCAAATCCATTCTTGGTTCGGCCCCCCCATGTACTTGGTTCCCCATTTCAACTTAGATTGCTCTTCCAGACCCACACGCAGAGTCCATCTGTTTAACCATCCAACGCTAAAGCCCTGCCGTTAGCAGGTCAACTGAACGAATGGCTGGGCAATATTATCACACACTCCTCATCTTACCTAAGTTTCAGAAAATTAGTAAAAACAAATTTGTTTAACTGATTGGTAACCTAAGACCTCTTAAGCCTCATCTCTTCAACTCTAACCGAATTGTTTCCCAAGATCTCCTATGCCTTACCTCTGTATTTTGATGACTTTACATTGTACCTACATTCGCTGATTGTCCAGCTCTTCTTCGTTGTAAACCACCTCGAACTACTATGGCTTTGGCGGAATATAAGAATAAAATTATTATTATTATTATTATTATTAATTTAATGGTTGGCATTTTGAAGGCAGTAGAAGTGGATGTGTAGGTATTCTTACAGAAACGGTCACAGCAAGTTATTGTTATGCCCTGGGGCTTGTACCCTGTTCCTCCTGCCTTTTCTCAGTCCCCATAGAGGAGTATCTGCTATATCTGTGCATTATTGGCTCTTCAGTCAAGTGCTAAATACTACCTGCCCTCAGATTTGGAATTCAGGTCCTAGTTTTGGCCTCTGTTACACTGCCTGTAACTGTAAAACCTTTGCCCATTTTAGTAAATCTAGCTATGAATGAGTGAAGTCTTTAATGTACAAATGTGTTTGACTAACCGAGAGCTGTAAAAATTTATCAAGTTATATCAAAAATAGTTCAAGAGCAGAAACTGCCCCTGTAGGTATCGGGGATTGAGTTGTATAGGAACAATATAAAAACTTGGTATAAATGGACGCGTCTCCTCTAAAAAGAAATCATAATGCTTTTCATTAATACGTCCATGCTGTAAACCTCTTTGCAATATTTGTTGCAGGGAGTGTGTAAACACTACTTACAAATCTCTTCTATTGTCCACTCTGTCCATCACATTACATTACATTAGGGATTTCTATTCCACAATTACCTTGCAGTTCAAGGCGGATTACAAATGAGTTAAAGAGGGTGTTTTACAAAAAGATTTCTGGTCCTTTTTGGGGAAAAAAGAGTAGAGCAGGTTGATTTGGGGGTTAGAGGGATGAAAGAAGGAAGCTTGAGAGGTTAGGACTTTTTCAGGGATTTTTTGAAAAGTATAGTCTTTATTTCTTTTCTGAAAGTTTTGTAATCTGGGATCGTTATCAGAAGGTTGGCGATTTGGTTGTCTATTTTTGCTGCTTGAGTGGCTAGGAGGCCATCATATAGTTTTTTTCCATTTAACTTCTTTGATTGGCGGGTGTGTGAATGGGGTGTGGGGTGTCTGGTTGAAGGTGGCTTGGATGGAGGCGGTTGTTCAAGTAGACACTACATCCTTCCTCTCTATTTGTGGATTTTATGACTCTAGAAGATTCTTGAACCTATCATTTTAACAGCTCGTTCCTTCCCTCATATTGGAAAATCACACTGTATTTGAGCTCTAAAAAAGATTCTTCCTTCACTTTTTTGCATTTTTCAGTGTTTTTGATGACATGAAAAGCTCAAGTATCTTTTTGTTAAACTAATTGCCTGTAAGAATAAGTGATTTAACTCATTTATTTTACTTTTTGAAGAATAATCGTATTTCCATGCAATGTTCCTTAAAAATTGTGGTTAAGGCTATTTAGAGTTTTAGTGAACACACTCTAAAATATTTTTAATGAAAAATTCTCATGAATTAGGCCCCCTTTTTATGAAGCTGCATTAGGGATTTTTATTGCAGGCCACGATGGTAAATTCTCTGATGCTCATAGGAATTCTGCGAGTGTCGGAGCTTTTACCGCTGTGGCCTGCGATTAAAAAAAAACCCTAATGCAGCTTGATAAAAGGAGGCCTTAATTTTGAAACGAATTTAGTAGGAAGTTTTTTACAAAAAGAATTTTAAAGTATATTTAGTTAATGATAAATGATTGCTTTTTGGGGGAAAGGAATTAGGACTTACATACCACCTTTTTCTAGTTTCACAACCACACTTAGGGCTCCTTTTACGAAGGCGCGTTAAGGCCTTAACGTGCGGAATAGCGCACGCTAGCCGCTACCACCTCCTCTTGAGCAGGCGGTAGTTTTTCGGCTAGCGCGCACTAATCCGGTGCGTGCGCTAAAAATGCAAGCGCACCTTCGTAAAAGGAGCCCTTAAAGTGGTTTACATACAGGTACTTCAAGCTTTTTCCCTATCTGTCCCAGTGGGCTCACAGTACAGCAGTGGAGGATTAGTGACTTGCCCAGGGTCACAAGAAGCAACGTGGATTTGCACTCTCAACTTCAGGGTACTGAGATTAGCTCTAACCCAGTGTCTCACAAACTTTTTCAAGGTGGGGGCGCACTAAACCTAGTGTCCCCGGCTCGAGACACCCGGACGTGTGCTGACGTCGGCGTGATGATGTCACGCGCACGCGTGGTGTCGGCGCGCCAACCTCAGCGCCTGCGCAAAGGATCTTCAAACGGGCCTTGCGCTGAGAGGAGAGAAGGGCCGGCAGAGAGAAGAGGTGCCGGCGTCGGGAGATTGCTTACAGGACGTGTCTCTCTTCGCAAGAGGCATGTCCTGTAGACGGTCAGCTGGCGCCGGCATCTCTCCTCTTCCCCAGTGTTCCATGATACACCTGAAATTTCAGGAGGCAGTTTGCGATACACTGCTCTAACCACTACACCACACTCTCTTCCAACATAAGTTCAAGTTTTATTGATGAATCGCCTATACCAGGGGTGTCCAATGTCGGTCCTCAAGGGCCGCAATCCAGTCGGGTTTTCAGGATTTCCCCAATGAATATGCATGAGATCTATTAGCATACAATGAAAGCAGTGCATGCAAATAGACCTCATGTATATTCATTGGGGAAATCCTGAAAATCCGACTGGACTGCGGCCCTCGAGGACCGACATTGGACACCCCTGGCCTATACAAACTTTCTAAGCGATGAACAATTTTAAATAACAACAGTTTAGAGGACAAACCGTTTTAAAACACAAGAGTTAATATACTTATAACACTTAACAAATTTCATCATACATAAAGATTAAGGACAGACATGATATAGGAGGATAAGAGGGGAAAAGTTACAATTCTCTTAGGTAGAAAAAAACATAAAAGAGGAAGGGAAAAATTGGATTCTGCCATAAAAATTCCAATTCAAATGGCATTATTATGTGTAACAGATTTCTAAGATATCCCTCCTGGATCACCGATATACACTAGAGTAGGGTTCCAAGATGTCTGGATTTCCACGGACATGTCCTCCTTTGAGGGCGGGACTTTGGGACTTTATAGGACGGGGATGGGTAGAACTGGGCGTGGCTAGGGGAGGGTCCAGGTTTTCCATTGGAAAATCTGTCAACCCTATACTGGAGACTATAAAAAAATGGAATCAAATTCATCCTAACCCACAACTGATTCCACTTAAATAATGAAATCTAATTCCAGACCATGGGGCACTGAGATAGCACCATAGAAGGTGGCAAGTCAAATGCGTGCAAGACATATGCATGCGGACAATTGCGCACAGACAACTGAGCGCTACGACAATTCAGCGCACGACAATTGAGTGCAGCACAAAATGGCGGAGCGTGCCACAAAAGGTTAACATAATCACACACACGTTCATGTAAATCTGACTGTGAACCCCATAGAATGCCAATCTTTTCATAAAAGTACTAGAAGAGCCATTTTTGAATATCAGCTCAGACCCTTCAGTCACTGTTACCAGTCGTCCCTAAACCTTTCCTGGGGGAACCCCAGCCCATCAGGTTTTCAGGATATCCATAATGAATATTCAAGAGAGAGAAATGCTTCTACTACTTCTAATGTGTGCAAATCTGCCTCATGAACATTGTGGCCAGGTGTTGGCAGAGCAACTGCTCAGCTTAGGCTTATACCATGGGTAAACAAGACCGAACGGTTCGTCTTAGAGACTGCTGGAGTGTGCACAGATAAAAAAAGAGTGTCCAACTCACTTCTGCTTTATCTTAATGGACTATATTTATTGTAACTTGTAGCCAATATGATTTCAGGGAAAATTCAACTGTTATTTCTCACTGTGGAACTTCTTATCTTCCTCAGAGGATTTTCAGTCACTGCCCACTCTGTTTGACTCTGTGCCTCTGGTTTCCGGTTCACAGCCTTTAATACCTTTTGGCACTTGCTTGCAACGGTTCAGTCAGTAAAGAAAAAAGAACAAAAGATTAGCTCCACCAAAAATTACAGGTTCCTCAAACTAATTCATGTATTTTTCTGGAATTGATTGCACAGTCCTATATCCTTCTGCCCTTCTGTTCTTGGCAAAGGCCTCAATTCTCCAGCGGCCTTTAGAATTCAAATAAATGGTGAAAACTGCCTTCCATATAAGCTTCCACCATCATTTCATAATGAAGAAATAAACCTTTCTCTACACTGCCCAAAGGAGCAGGTTCTGCCTCCCAGAATTATTCTGATGTAACTATACCCACCCAAGAACTCTTCAGGTTATAAACTAGAATCTTTTTACTGGGCTACATCAGATTACTCAGCCGAACCTTCTGGTCATATCATCCATCTTCACCACAGCTTTCAGACAAGGTCCAGCCTGTTTCCTTAAGCTGCTATCAAAAGAAGAAAAGAAAACTTTTATCTTCTGGAGGTAATGCTAGTCAGCCTTTAGGTTTTGCTTTTAAAACAATCCTCAAAATGGTCTTAGGGATTATTTGGAGCATTGAGATTAAGCATCAGATTTCAGCTTCTCAATGGCCACAAATTTGGTCTTGGAGGATGAGATGTACAATGTCTGCATCTATGAGACAAACATGTTTTTTTCTTTTGCATAGAGCATTTTGGACCCCAGTTAGATTACAGAAGTTGAATAGTTCAAGGTCTAATAGATACTGGCATTGTAATCTTGAAATAGGGACTTTGGATCATCTTTTGTTTTATTTTCCCTATATCTTAGTCTTTTGGAATTCCATCTGGGATCAAGTAAATTATTTATTGGAAAATCATGTAGCACTATCTTATGATACGGTATTATTTGGAACAGCTATGAGAAAAAAGAGTCAGATATCATCATTTAATAATAAACTTTTATTAATCATGACTGGAGTCGCTATTCAACATATCACCAACAACTGGAAGGATTGCAGTAGACTTAATTTCAACTTTTGGTGGAACTCGTTATGTCACATGTTTAAAATGGAAAGATCATTAATTGTACAAAATGGAAATTATAAGACTTTTATTAAAATATGGGAGCCATTGACATCTTTTTGTGATGCCGCTAACAGTGACAGGAGAGGTATTGCTGGACAGGAAAGGGAGAAGGGGTACTGCTGGATGGGGGGGAGAGGAAGGAAGGGAGAAGTGGTAATTCTGGACAGGGGAGGAGGAAAGGGAGAAGGGGTACTGCTGGACATGGGGAGCAGGGAAGGGAGAAGGGTACTGCTGGACACGGGGAGGAGGGAAGGGGTACTGCTGGACAGGGGGGAGATAAAAGGAAGGGAGAAGAGGTGCTCCTGGACCTGGCAGAAAGGGAGGGAAAGGAAAGGTGCTACACACTGGAGGGGAGGGTGAGATGGTGCATGGGGAGAGAGCATGTTGGGTTGGGGGAGGGAAGGAGGACCAGAGAAGCATGCAGGTGGAAGAGAGAAAAAATGTTGGACTGGTGGAAAGGAGGGAGAAATGTTGGACTGGGAGGGGGGGCAGAAAGGAAGAAGAGAAGGGAGATGGACTGCAGGGGGCAGAAAGGAGGAGGAGGAAGGGAAAGAGAAATGTTACACTGGGAGGGGGAGGAGAGATGACTAAAGGAAGGGAGAGATATCAGACCAGGAAATAGAAGGGAAGGAGGGGAGTCTGGTAGCACTATAGAAATAATAATAGTAGTAGAAAAGAGAGATGCCAAATTATGGTGAGGAGAGAGATGCCAGACTGGAAAGGGGGAAAAGGAAGGAGAGAGATGTCGGACCTCTGGGGGTGGGGGAGCGAAGGAGGGAATGAGAGAGATGTCAGACCATGGAAATAGGGAGGGAAGGAGAGAGAGAGAGTAGATTTTGAGGAAAAAAAAACAGAAAAATGGAAATATTGAATGTTAAGTTAATGTCAAAGATGGATGCAAGGCCTTGGAAACATAGTTAAAAGCACAGAAAAATAAAGTCACCAGACAACAAAGATAGGGAAAATGATTTTATTTTCAATATAGTGATTGAAATGTGTCAGTTTTGAGAATTTATATCTGCTTTGTATATTGTGTGCATATGAAAAATGAATGGAAAAAAAATTACATTAGAATTAGTAAAGGGGTGGGTTCTGGGGAAGAGCTTGGGGGGGTCTAGGGTGGAGTTTGGGAGGTCTGTGGTTGGGGGTACTCAGTTGATATTTGTTAGACTTCCCTGCTGGCTCACCGTACTGGCATTTCAGGGTCTGTTTGGAGGGCCTCTGCACATGCGTGGATGTCAGCATGATGATGTCATGCATGCGCATGATGTCATCACGGCGACATCCACGCAATTCTGGGTGCCTCGAGCCGTGGCCACTACCTTTAGTGTGCCCCGGCTCGAAAAAGTTGAGAGCCACTGCTCTAGGGTATACATATTCAGGGCTTCCAGTCTCTCCTCATACGTCTTTTGGCGCAAACCTCCTACCATTTTGTCGCCTTCCTCTGACCACTTCAAATCTTCTTATATCCTTTGCCAGATATGGTCTCCAAAACTGAACACAATACTCTAAGGGCTCCTTTTACTGAGCTGTGATAGCGTTTTTAGCGCACGCAGAATTTGAGCATTCGCTAAACCTGCGCTACATGGCTAGAACTAACACCAGCTCAATGCTGCCGTTAGCGTCTAGCACGCAGGGCAATTCAGCGCGCGCTAAAACCGCTATCGCAGCCTAGTAAAAGGAGCATCAACACCTTCTTTCTTCTACTGGCTATGCCACTTTCTATACAGCCCAGCATCCTTCTGGTAAAAGCCACCACCTTGTCATACTGTCTCTTTGCCTTTAGATCTTCAGACACTATCATCCCAAGGTCCCTCTCCCCATCTGTGCATATCAGCCTCTCACCCCCGACCACATATGGCTCCTTCCGATTTCTAATCCCCAAATGCATTACTCTGCACTTCTTTGCATTGAATTTTAGTTGCCAGATATTAGACCATTCCTCTAACTTTTGCAGATTCTTTTTCATGTTTTCCACTTCCTCCTTGGTGATCCACTCTGTTACAAATCTTGGTATCATCCGCAAAAAGGCAAACTTTTCCTTCTAACCCTTTGGCAATGTCGCTCACAAACATATTGAACAGGATCGGCCCCAGCACTGATCCCTGAGGGACTCCATTACTCACCTTTTCCTCCTTTGAGTGAATTCCATTAATCATCACCCTCTGTCATCTGTCCATCAACCAGCTTCTAATCCAGTTCACCACTTTGGGTCCTATCGTCAGACTCACCTAAAGACCAGGGTCTGTAAATACTTCTTATTACTCTAATCAGTACCCTAAATGGAACTGACAGGGGACTCTATACCACTGAAAGGCCTCACCAAAACACACATTGCAGTCACTCAAACACAAGTGGACAAAACACCAAAGCATACATGAAAAAGAAGTGGAGAAAAAGCCTCAGTTCTGCTTCATAAGGCAAAAAAATCCACTTCATTAAGATAACCACTTGCACATGTGAACTTACAAAAAGGTGAAAAAAGCACTATAACAGCCTGTAGAGTGCCACCATGTCATTCAGCACACCAGGAAAAAGTTCCAAACTGTGATACTGTGGGTGAATAAGTACTTCAGCACATTTCTTTTTCTTGTATGTTTTGGTGTTTTGTCCACTTGTGTTTGAGTGACTGCAATGTGTGTTTTGGTGAGGCCTTTCAGAGGTGTAGAGTCCCCTGTCAGTTCCATATAAGGTATTGATTAAAGTAATAAGAAGTCCTAACGTCAGCCCATCAAGTTTGTTGACGAACCTTCTATGAGGAACCGTGTCAAAGGTTTTGCTGAAATTACATCTAGCATATGCCCTTGATACAATTCTCTGGTCATCCAATCAAAAAATTCAATTTAATAAGAATAATTTAAATATTAGGTTTATTACATAATATTTAAAATATTATAGAATATTAATTTGTAATGAATTGTTATACTTAATGTAGTATATGAGAGTTAATCAAGTGTGTATTTTTAAGTTCATATGAGTTTATCTGCTACACTTGTTGTAACATGCAAAAATGAATAAAGAATTTAAAACGAAAAAATTCAATCAGATTTGTTTGGCATGATTTACCTTTAGTAAAACTATGTTGCCTTGGATCCTGTAACCCGTTTGATTCTAGAAATTTCATCATCCTTTCTTTCAGCAACGCTTCCATTATTTATCCAATAACTGAAGTGAGGCTTTCCAGCCTGTAGTTTCCCACTTCATCTCTGCAACCACTTTTGTGAATAGGGACCACATTCACTTTTCTCCAGTCTCCAGGAACCACTCCCTTCTCCAAAGATTTGTTGAACAAATCTTTAATAGAACCTGCCAGAACCTCTCTGAGCTCCCTAAATATCCTGGGATGGATCCCGTCCGGTCCCATCGCTTTGTCCACCTTCAATTTTTCAAAATGTTCATAAAAACTTTCTTCCGTGAACGACACGGTATCTATTCCATTTTCGTGTGTAACTTTATCAGACAATCTCAGGCCTTCTCCAGGATCTTCTTCCGTGAACACAGAACAGAAGTATTTGTTTAACACATTTACTTTTTCCTCATCACTCTCCACATATCGATGCATATCATCTTTTAGTCTTCCAATTCCATTTTACATCTTCTTCCTTTCACTACTATATCTGAAAAAAATTTTGTCGCCCTTTTTTACATTTCTAGCTATCTGCTCTTCGGCTTGTGCTCTCTCTTGGCTTCTTTCAATTTCATCTGGTAGTCCTTTCTTGGGTTTTTTTTTTTTAATATTTCATGAACGTCAGCTCTTTTGCCTTTTTCTCTACCACAAGTTTTTATTTATCTTCCTCATAAAGGTTAGTAGCCATTTTTATTAAGAGCATAAGAACATAAGATTTGCTGCTACTGGGTCAGCCCAGTGGTTCATCGTGCCCAGCAGTCTGCTTACGCGGTGGCCCTTAGGTCAAACACCAGTGCCCTATTTGAGTCTAGCCTTACCTGCATTTGTTCTGGTCCAGCAGGAACTTATCTTACCTTTTCTTGAATCCCTGAAGGGGGCTTTCCCCTATAACAGCCTCTGGAGGAGCATTCCAGTGTTCTAGCACTCTCTGGGTGAAGAAGAACTTCCTTACGTTTGTACGAAATCTATCCTCTTTTAACTTTAGTGAGTGCCCTCTCATTCTCTTCACAATCTCTCTTTCTCTACCCTTCACTATCAATTCCCTTCACTATCTTGAATGTTTTGATCATGTCCCCTCTCAGTCTCCACTTTTCAAGGGAAAAGAGGCCCAGTTTCTCTAGCCTCTCATTGTAAAGCAACTACTTCAGTCCCTTAACCATTTTTGTCGCTCTTCTCTGGACCCTTTCGAGTAGTACTGTGTCCTTTTTCATGTACAGCGACCAGTGTTGGACGCAGTATTCCAGGTGGGGGCGTACCATGGCCCAGTACAGCGGCATGATAACCTTCTCAGATCTGTTTGTGATCCCCTTCTTAAACATTGCTAGCTTTCTGTTTGCCCTTTTCGTCCTAGTATGCCAAATACAGATGGTCAGGTTCCAATATATATGTTTTTATTGCTTTCCTAAAGTTCAGGAGTCCTTTAAGGTATCTGATTTGTGGAGGTAGATGGTTTCAAGTTTTATTTTAGTTTGATGAATTGCTTATTTAGTTTTACTAAGCGAGATACAACATTATTTTAAAATAAAAGCATATATTTAAACATTTTGTTTAAAATTTAAAATAATGGGTTAGACCGACAGACTTACAGACTAATCAATACACAAGGTAAATAGGGACAGAACTACAATTCAATATTTTAAAGTACAGAAAAAAACCATAAAAGGAAAGAACATTTTGGCAGGAAATGGGAGTAGGATAGTGTTTGGCATTCTGTAGTTGAAGGGAATGGGCTGGGGATGTTTGTAGGCATATTTCTTCCTGGGAGTGAAGTGGTCTGGTTGGTACGTAAGGAGTGAGTTTGGTTGACTTGTAGCCTGGCACCATGTTGTTCAGGGATTTGTGTGCTAGCATCCAGCCTATAAAGATGCAGTATTTGGCTATGGGTAGTCAGTGCCTTGGATACAGGGTCTTGGGTGTAAAGAAAGGCTGTTATAGAAAGCAAAGCCACAAGATACCACCCTATGTGCTCTAAACCAAGAGAACATCTTTAAACCTACCAGAGACTTTTCCATTCTATGGACGTTCACAACAAAATTCAAATTTCTGACCAACTGACTTTCCTCCAAAATTCAAATTGGTGGGCTGCCCTGTTCCCAATCAGGTCAATGAACCCACTATTTCCAGAGTCACACTGCAGACTTCAGAGCATACCCTGAAGAAAGCTACAGCATGGTGGTTGAAACGTCGGTTTCTACCTGACAAGACACAACGAGACCTAGAAACCTGCAACAAGCACAATGCCAGCTGCGGAAACCCTGAGAGAACATGTAACCCATCTCCACGGGGAGAGCATCTTTAAACCGCTGGCATCTGGGTAATTTGAGTTTTGTTGTGAAAGTCCATAGACTGGAAAAAGTTATTTCACCTAAACCTAAATCCCGTTTTAGGCCTCTTAGAATGTCTAGTCAAGGACTGAGAATCTCCATGGCAACAATCCAGGAGGCTGTCCAAAGGTCAGATAGGTCAAACTGTACACGTCTGTTCTTACATCATTTGATTTTCTAATGTTTAAACCTCATAGTATTTATAAGTTTATAGAATATTTTCCTATTTGAATATCACACCTCATGCAGTCGGTCACCTTTAATTTTTTCTTGGATCCAAGACATACATACATACATACATTCATATTTCACATGTTCAATAATTATTAAAGCATATAGCGAAGATTTTAACATAACAGGTTTCCTTCTCTACCAGTAATGGAATGCAAGATGATATATCTTCATTACAACTAGACCAGAAGTCAGAGGCCCTCTACCAGTCTCTTAAACAAAGAAAGAGGCACAAGCACAGGAAACTGAAGTTTCTTCTAAGCTAAACAAAAGGAAGGAGGAAGAACTCCTAGAATTTTAAGTCTTTACCTCTATGCACTTAATCTTTCCTAAATCTTGCTCAACCAGCAAGTTATACAATTATATATACCTATTATTCCTATGATTTTCTTACTATTAATTCCCTTTTTTCCTCTCTCTCTATAATTTCCTCTCTATAATTATCCCTTTAAGAGTTTCTTTGTGTTCGTGTATATATAAATATACACACACTCTTTGTCCAGACCTGGAAAGGTCTCTGCCCCACCCTGTTTACACTAGATAGCGCCATCTCACCATGCGCAGAACACACCTCTTTCAATTCTGTACATGCCATGAGAATACATGTCGAAGCAGTAACTTTTGTAGAATTGCTGCTTACATGCACATAACTTTACATTGTAAATGGCGCTTAACTTTATAAAGGCAATTTTAGAATGGTTTAATTTCTCTCGGAGGAATGGTGTGGGGATGATCATGACTGGTGAGTTTATTGGACTGTTTGGGAGTAGGACACAAGGCTGAAAGTTGCCTAGAGCACCCAGTACTCTTGCACCAACTCTGATAACAGCAGCAGGGCCTCTTCATTGACGTTCACCCCTTGATTTTGTCTTTGTCTAGATGATTTTTTGAAGCAGACTAGAGGAATGTTGCTTTTGTACAGCATGAAGAACCCCTCCTTTCCAGAGTTCGCCTTTAGTACTGATTCTGGAATTATGTGCTTGGATATCCACCATGAGCATCCTTACATTTTGGCTGCTGGCTTCTATGATGGCAATGTGGCAATCTACAATTTGAAAAAGCCAAGCTCTCAAGCAAACTATAAGAGTGCATCCAGCACAGGCAAACACACAGACCCTGTGTGGCAGGTCAGTGGCTAATCATTTGAAGTTCTGTCATATATTAAAACAGTGTCTCTCAAACTTTTACTAAACCACGATAGTGGTTTATTAGCGCAGGGAGCTGTGCTGAATACTCCACGCTGCTCCTGACGCTCACAGGAACTCTGTGAGCATCAGGAGCCGCGTGGAGCATTCAGCATGGCTCCCTACGCTAATAACTGCTATCGCGGTTTAGTAAAAATGTTTTTTTAAAATTTCAGTCTTAGTAGCTTGCCAGTCCACAAATTAATTCTTTTATTTCTGCCGGTTCATGGGTGTAAAAAGGTTGAAAAACCCTGTCTTAGAATACTTGTTACATATGTTTCCTCTAAGCTGAGCACATTTAGAACATGCCACCCTCATGAGAAAAAATTTGTTCATACCTAACCAATCACTTAGAGCAGTGTTTCTCAACTTCTTCAAGCCAAGTACCCCGCCTAAGCTCTGCCCCGTCCTGCCTAAGCTCCACCTCTGACCCCACCTCCATAATAGTACTAATTGTAATGCTATTTCTTCCATTCATTTTTCATATACACACTAAACAGAGCAAATGTTTTTCGTGGCACATCATAATTGAAATTATAAAATTGCAAAACCAACAAAAAATTTAAAAGTGAGAGTTATTGATTTAAAGTTCTTTAAGCTATGTATGGATAATTGCAACAATGGTGAAATTAAAGTAGATAGAATAGAATTGCTAATCAACACGATGGATGTGCTTATTTTTGAGTGCAAATTAGCTGAAAATGTGGCTTGATAGTCAACAAGCAAACATGCATTTCATCATCCACCATCTGCAGTTCTTTTTTTTTTTAAATTTAATTTCTATCAGAGCTGAAAATCAAGTTCACAAAGATAAGAAGATTCAAACAGTAACAAAGCCTTGATTACTTTGTTGCTCAAGTTAGGATAACTACTGCATAAAAAATAAAATTACTCGCTGTTAGTTTTCAAGGACCCATCATGTCGAAGAATGATGCTTGTTTGGGCGGTTGTATCCTTACGCACACAGACACTCACAACATACACAGACTCTTACGTACATGACGTACATGTCATCTATTCTAGTGTATACTTATGAAGGGAATTTTTATATAATTCTTTATTGATTTTCCATACTTCAAAAGTGCAATACATGAATATATAACACATAAAATATCAATTTATTGCAAAAACTTTTTATTGGTCCAAAGCACAATCAAAAAACCACCAGACACAAAAAATAACAGAGACCACATTTTGATACCATAAAACCCTCCCCCCCCACCCAAAAAGAACAAAATTTAAAAAAAAAGTAAGAATAATGAAAGGCATAAAGCAGTAGAAGAGAACTTAGCACACACCATACTAAAAGGAACCACACAATCAAACATTCAATACATTGCTACGAGCATACCCGGTCAAAGAGGCCCAGAAAGACTCCTAAGTAATTTGTAATTTCTGGCCCTTCACAGAGTCCAAATCAGTAACATCACAACATTCCATCCGCAATTGAGAAATCATCAAGGATCTCCATTGGGCCAAAGTAGGAGGATGAACATCCAGCCAATGAACTAAAATAGCTTTTTTCCCAAACAATAAGGCCCGCTTCAACAAAAAACGTAAGCCTCTCGGAACTGGATGCGTCAAGGCCGAAGTCGTGAAGAGCATCTTTGGATGAGGCAAGCAACAAGTATTCCAAAGTTGAGCAATGTGATGATGTAGAATCTTCCAAAAACGCAAAATAACAGGACAAAGATAAAACATATGTCCCAAAGTTGCGTTTAGTCCCCCACATTTAGGACAGCAAGAATCCTGACGAAGCACAGCTCGATATGCTCTGGCAGGTGAAATATAAACCCTCATAAGCAATTTATATTGCAATTCAAGTAAAGAAATAGAAACCCAGAACTGCCTAAAAGACTTCAACGTGCAATTCTGCAGAAATAATAGTCCCCAGATCAACAGACCAACGCTCACTCAAAGAAACAAAATCATAACCAGGGGACTCTTCCAAAAAAAATTTATGGTAGAATCGCAAAGGAATCATAGATTGGGCCTCCAAACAAAAAGCTTCCATCAAAGAATAAAATATCAATTTAATCACATCCACTTACAATTATATATATAACCACTCATTTTCTCCCCCACCCCCCCACTCAATGATTATACAATAAAACATAGCAACATTTATTTGCCCATGAACCTTACCCTCTTCATTTTAATAATATCTTCCCACCCTTCCTCCCACCCCCAAGTGTAACTACTCTAGGGTCAAATTAGGACAGAAATATCCCCCCCCCCCCACACACCCTATTTTGGATGTGTATGAAAGTAAACAAAACCTGACTTATAATCAGCGACCTGCTTAGAGAAGTAACATACGATGCCAACGGACCCCAAACCAATTGAAAAAGAATACTGTGCCCCAGACTTTCTGCATTCATTTTCTTATATCCATAGCTGGAGCACAGATTAGCCCACCAAAAAGAGAAATTCAGACGATCATAGTTTTTCTAGTTTGGGGTTATCATCTGCATGGCTATCCCATGAAGGGAATTTTTAAAAATAAAGTACAATTCTGGAATCTTTCTTGGCACACCCAGAATCTCTTTGGGGCACACAGTTTGAGAGACACTGTAATGAAACTGATCTGAATTTCTGCTGAGTGGTAAAGAATGGTGGTTAATGGAAGCCCATAAGAATAAATATGAGCAATGACAGGTTCTGAAAATGTTGAAGGCGTTTTTTCTTTCTTAGCTTCTTTTTCAGATTCTAATGACTAAAGATGACTAATTTAGGCAAATGAAAAATACTGGACCAGAGTGCCCAAAAAGTGCCTAGCTTAGCTCCATGCCTTCCTGTACTCTGCTTTCTCTCCTCCTTCTTTGAGGACTTCCTCCTATACTGACTGGGTATACCTTGAGGAACATTCCTGAGTAAAACCTGGGCTTCAGTATCATTTTGTTCTTCAATTTTTTCTTCCAGGTTATGAATTATTTTAAATTTTATTCCATTGTTTTTACCCCTAGTCTTTTTATTTTATTAATGGTTCCTCCCTTCTATTCCTTTTTACATATTACTTTAATTCATTTAGATATCATTTACCTAGATGGTGCTCCTATCTATGAAATATTCTACATACTTCTCTCCTCGCCACTCCTTCCTGCCCTCCACTGTCCTCCCTATCCTCTTCTAACCCCTTCCTCTGTAATGTCGCCTACAGCTTGTATAGGTATGTGCGACACACAAATGGAAGAAATAAATAAATAAATGAATTCCTGTTGATGTTTGGAGGACCATGGGAAAAGGGTAGGAGTAGAGGAGTGGCTTAGTGATTAGAGCAGCTGCCTCAGCACCCTGAGGTTGTGAGTTCAATTCCCACTGTAGCTCCTTGTGATTCTGGGCAAGTCAATTAATACTTCATTGCCCCAGGTACGAAAAAAGTACCTCGCTAAAAAATATGTAAACTGCCTGGAGACGGGGACAAAATGTGAGGTTATTAAATTTGCTGATGACACCAAACTCTGTGGCAGGGTTAGAACCACGGAAGACTGCGAAGACCTACAAAGGGACCTAACGAGACTGGAAGAGTGGGCAAAAAAGTGGCAAATGAGTTTTAATATAGAGAAATGCAAGGTTATGAATGTAGGGAAAAAGAACCCAATGTTCAGCTACAAAATGGGGGGATCGTGGTTAGGGGTGAGCAACCTTGAAAGGGACCTGGGGGTGATGGTGGACACAACATTGAAAGCATCGTCACAGTGTGCGATAGCAGCGAAGAAAGCGAACAGAATGTTGGGTATCATTAAAAAGGGTATCACGACCAGGACGAAGGAAGTCATCCTGCCGCTGTATCGTGCAATGGTGCGCCCGCACCTGGAGTACTGTGTCCAGTACTGGTCGCCGTACCTCAAGAAAGACAGGGCAGTACTTGAGGGGGTCCAGAGAAGAGCGACTAAATTGATAAAAGGTATGGAAAACTTTTCATACGCTGACAGGTTGAAAATGCTGGGGCTTTTCTCCCTAGAGAAGAGGAGACATGATAGAAACCTTCAAAATCCTGAAGGGCATAGAGAAGGTAGACAGGGACAGATTCTTTAGACTGTGGGGAACCACAAGTACTAGGGGTCACTCGGAGAAATTGAAAGGGTTTAGAACAAACGCTAGGAAGTTCTTTTTTACCCAGAGGGTGGTGGACACATGGAACGCGCTTCCAGAGGTTGTGATAAACCAGAGGTTCCTAAAGGATGAGGGGATTGAGGGGTACAAATAGAAGCAGAGGTAAGTTATAGAAATGGTCAGGAACCACTTCGCAGGTCATAGACCTGATGGGCTGCCGCGGGAGCGGACCGCTGGGCGAGATGGAGCTCTGGTCTGACCCAGTGGAGGCAACTTCTTATGTTCTTCTTATCCACAGAATTGTATCTTCTCATAGAATTATTATGGCTTCTTTCTGATGTAAATGGCCTTGAACTAAATGGTATTAGAGAGATTCAGAAATCCTATATTAGACTAGATTAGATTAGAATGCACTAAACCCCCCCCCCTCCCACCCCCTTTTATAAAACAGGTTTAGGACAAATGCTAGGAAGTTCTTTTTTACCCAGAGGGTGGTGGACACATGGAACGCGCTTCTGGAGGTTGTGATAGGCCAGAGCACATTACGGGGGTTCAAGGAAGGTTTGGATAAGTTCCTGAAAGATAAGGGGATTGAGGGGTACAGATAGAAGCAGAGGTAGGTTATATAAATGTTCAGGAACCACTTCACAGGTCATAGACCTGATGGGCCGCCGCGGGAGCGGACCGCTGGGCGCAACGGACCTCTGGTCTGACCCAGCGGAGGCAACTTCTTATGTTCTTACTTTTATTGTCTAAACCACACAGAAGAAAAACAGTATAAGAACATCAGAATTGCCATTCTGGGACAGAACGAAGGTTCATCAAGCCCAGCATCCTGTTTCCAACAGTGGCCAACCCAGGTCCCAAGTACCTAGCTAGATCCCAAGTAATAAAACAGATTCTATGCTGATTACCTAGCAATAAGCAGTGATTTTCCTGAGCCATCTCAATAATGGCCTATGGACTTCTCTTTTAGGAAATGATCCAAACATTTTTTTAAACCCTGCTAAGCTAACTGATTTCACCACATTCTCCAGCAATGAATTCCAGAGCTTAATTGCATGTTGTATGAAGAAATAGTTTCTCCGCTTTGTTTTAAATTTACTACTTAGAAGCTTCATCGCATGTCCCCTAGTCCTAATATTTTTGGAAAGAGTGCACAAGCAATTCACATCTACCCTTTCCAAGCTCCATTCCCTTACCTTTACCTTGGGAAGAAGAATTTAAGGAGGATGACTAGCTCACTTGGCATGTCCTACTCATATAGCTTTCAGATGAGATTTCCTTTCTCTTTTTCTAGTTCTCAGACCAGCTCAGGAATGATCAAACAGGACAGTGTATTTCTTAACCAGCTGCTTGGCCTCCTCGTTGCATACTTGGTATCTACACAACAGATAGTCCTGTTAGGGACTTGATGGCATGTTGAATATTCCGATTTGTGCTTAATAGATGCTTCAAAAGTATAATGTCACACTTATAGTATATATTATATCTCTCTTATTTGAATTTCAGTGCTGTTGATAAGTATATTTTCGAAACCATTTCATGGTAGATTTATTATTAAGTTTCCATTTACTGATTTTAACTCTACCTCATTCATTGTATTTCTATATTTGGTCTTTCTATTACTGTTATGCTGTTAAAACTGTACGTTTTATGTTGAATTATATACTTTCTGTACACCACCTTGGGTGAATCTCTTCAAAAAGGTGGTTAATAAATCTCAAGAAATAAGTAGAACAAATGAAACTGTTAACAAAGAGTGCAGTCGGGAGGGCCAGAACAATAGTATAATTCTTATCACATGTATCGTTCAGCATTCACAGATACACCTGCAGGAAGTAAGACATAGGCCTAGATTCTTTGACTGGCGCAGATTTTTTAGGTGCCAGTAGGCACCCAAACTTATCCCCCCCCCCCCCCCTTTTTTTTTTTTAATAATACCACGCTAGTATTTTTCATGTTGACTGCAGCAGTAACAGCTCTGACACGGAGCTGTTACTGCTGTGGCTGCTTCTACAAACCATTCTACTGTTCGAACGTTTTTGACCGAGTTTCAAGACACCTACCAGTGCCTAAAAACTGGCACCGGATTCGCGCCAATGTAGGTGCTTTAGGCCGCCTAACGCCACTATGGACATGGCTAATGCTGTAAGTGGCATTAGGCGACCTAAAACGCCTACATAGGCGCAAATTCACGGCAAAGATAGGCACCGGAAATGTAGGCCCGGAAAACCCTGGCCTATATTTCTGGTGCCTGTATTTCACGGAGACGTGATTCTCTATAGGGTGCTGTCACGTGAATGACATGTGACCGGCCGCTTATATCGGCACCCTATAGAGAATCCAGGATAGTTTCTAAGTTTAAAGCAGCGGATCAACTGCAAGGAATAAGGCCTAATGTGAGTATCTTGAAGGAAGCAGCTTGTAAGTGCAGAAAAGAGGCCATGTGTGATATAGGTAGGTTTAAGCTTTAAAACTGTCCTCAAAGAGGTGCTTTTTTAAGGCTGAATTTGAATCTGGAAAGAGAGGGGGTGGGGCGTATCTATTCTGAGAGACTATCCCAGCTATTTGGAGTGCCAAGCAAGAAGGCACAGGATCAATGTTTAGCAATGGATGAGAAGAGCAGGGATAACAAATGAAATTTGAGAAATGAGGGAAGAGAGGCAGCGAGCTGACCGTTACAATCAAAGCGGCTTACATATTTTAGACAGGTACTTGTTTTGTATTTGGGACAATGACGTGTTAAGGGACTTGCCCAGAGCCATAAGGACCTCAGGGGGCCGAGGCAGCTGCTCTATCACCACTAGGCCACTCCTCTACTCCATTAAAATGTAAAATGATTCTTTGCTAGTAAAGAGACACTTTTGGGATAAAGTAAAATTCATAACTTTCTTATTGTGAAAAGAGCCACAAAGACAAGATAGTTATTTGAATTGTAGGACTGTGTTTGGCATTTGGGGTTGCCTTTCACTTTCCTTGGAATTGTTATATTGAATATATGGGATTTATTTATATGTTTTAATAATCACTTTTAAATGTCGCCTTTCTGGATCAATTAAAGTAACTCACAGAGATTATGCAGTAATGATATCATAGTACTTAAAATAAACTCTAGAATACCATTATTCTCTACCTATCTTTGTAGGTAGGTGGGATGCAAACATTTTTATAAATAAATACAGAAATGAAATGCACTTGGTCGGCAGCTTGGATTGTGGAAACATGCACATAAATGAATGTATTTTGGAATCTATGTGTGTACTTTGCAAACTCGGTCGCTCTACATGCCAACATGCAAAGTACGCTGTATATTAGAAGAGGCCATTTGCATTTGTAAATCAGTGGTTTCAGATTACTGGTACAGTCATTGATTCTATCCACCCTGGATTACTGTAACATCATTTATTTGAGGATACCTAAAAAAAACGTGAGAAAATTGAGAATAGTTCAAAACACGGCCGTCCGCTTACCGTATTTTCACGTAGATAACGTGCACCCGTGTAAAACGCACACACGGGTATAGCGCGCGGGAAACACAAATTTATGTTAAAAAAATTTAATATAGCGCGCACACGCGTATACCACGCATGCTAAAACCTCCTCCCGCCTACTCCGAACCGGCATCCTCCCCCCCCCCGCTTGCTTACCCGCGTTTAACAACTTTTTTTTTTCAATCCGATCCGGCATCCCCCCTGCGAACCGGCATCCTCCCCCCCGCTCGTGTCACCCCCCCCTTCCCCCGCGATCCTACATCCCCCCAGCAACAAACATCTCTTACCCGATTGGGCACCGGCACCAATGCACAGGACGTGCCAGTGCCAGTGCCCGAAGATCCTCCCTCGTTTGTTTGGGCTGGGCTGGGCTGGGCTGGGCGGTGCGGTGCAGGAGAGATCCTCCTTCTTCCTGCGCCGGGCTGGACTAGGCTTTGAGCATTTGCGCATGCTCAAAGCCTTCTGGTCTCGCTTTCTCCGAGATAGAGAGCGAGACCAGAAGGCTTTGAGCATGCGCAAATGCTCAAAGCCTAGTCCAGCCCAGCGCAGGAAGAAGGAGGATCTCTCCTGCACCGCCCAGCCCAGCCCAAACAAACAAGGGAGGATCTTCGGGCACTGGCACTGGCACGTCCTGTGCATTGGTGCTGGGGCCGGTGCCCAATCGGGTAAGAGATGTTTGGTGCTGGGAGGATGTAGGATCGCGGGGGAGGGGGGATGCCGGTTCGCAGGGGGGATGCCGATCGGATTGAAAAAAAAAAGTTGTAAAACGCGCTCATGCGTATAACGTGCAAGGTTATGCACGGTTTGTAAAATCGTGTATAACGCGCGCGTTATATGCGTGAAAATACGGTAATATTCGGACTAAAGAAAAGTGATCATGTTAGTCCCTTCTACAGACTGTTGCACTGGTTACCAATTGAGGCACGAATTCTATTCAAATTCTCCTGCTTTTGCTACAAACTAATCTGGGGAATAGCCCCCAACTACCTTCTACCTCACTTCGAATTCTACTCCTCCACTAGGTCTACCAGAAACCGCACCTTCTTTGCATACCCGAAAATCACAGGCTGCAGATATCGAACCTTCCTAGACAGAACATTCAAGTTTCAAGCTGGTAGACAGCAAACTTGGCTAGGCTACTTCATTGATGTCGCTAGGTTGACCTACAGTGTCTTCCGGAAAGAATTAAAGACCACCTTATTTAAGAAATTCATGTCCTAGCCAGACTCTCTCCCCATGATCAAAGCTTCCACACCTCACCCGAATTCTTTAAGTTCAAGTTCAAGTTTACCTTTATTTGATGAATCGCTTATCACAGTACCTAAGCGATGTACAATTAAAAACCATCAGGGTGTGGTAATACATTTAGTTTCTAATAATCAAATAATAGACAGACATACATTTAGTTTATAAAAATCACTTTTAAAAAAACGACAAAGATTGACGAACATGAAGGGGTGGGAAGAAAGGGAAGAAGTTACAATTTTGTTATTTATAAAGGTTTAAACATTCAAGGGTAGAGCACATTAGGTAGACATGGGTTAAGATGGAATAGAAGAGAATTGAAAACTTAAAAAGACTATGTTTTATAGATCAAATGCGTCCTGAAATAAATATGTTTTTAAAATTTTCTTAAACGCAACAAGGTCTTTTTCGATTTTGATAAAATTTGGAAGGGAGTTCCACAGTGTGGGCGCTTTTACAGAGAATATATCATTGCGTCTGGTGCCTATAATTCTTAATGAAGGGACTGAAAGCAAATTTAAAGAAGAAGATCTTAAGGAACGAGCAGATTTGTATGGGATAATTAATTTTGCAATAAATTGGGGTTCGTTGAAGCATAATGTTTTGTAAACCAAAAATAATATTTTAAAGGTAATTCGGTGGGTTATAGGAAGCCAGTGAGATTTAATGAGTAAGGGGGTGACATGATCGAATTTCTTCGCATTGAATATTAATTTTACTGCTGTATTTTGGATGATTTGGAGACGTCTATTTTCTTTTTGAGTTATATTAATAAAGAGAGCATTGCAATAGTCCAGTTTGGAAATAATAAGAGAGTGAATTAAAATATTAAGTGATTTAGCTTCCAGAAAAGTAGAAATTGAGCGTAAGAGACGTAATCTGTTGAAACAGGATTTAACTATTGCGCTGATGTGGTCATGAAAAGATAGATCAACATCTATTATTACGCCGAGGATTTTCAACTTAGATACTGATTCTAGTGGAATGTTGTCAAGAATGAATGGTGTTTTTTGAAATATGTCTCCTTTCCAGTTGAAAAGCATGGTTTTTGTTTTTTGGGTATTTAAAGCCAGTTTGTTATTATTTAACCAGGTTTTTATTTTTTCTAATTTATCAGTGATAGTTTTTATTTCTTCGGTGTTTTCTGGATTGAGAGGGTGCAATAGTTGAATATCATCAGCGTATGAAAATGTTGTGAATCCTAGAGACTGTGACATGGTGATAAGTGGGGATAAGAAAATGTTAAATAGTAGAGGGGATAATATTGATCCTTGTGGAACTCCGGAAGATAAAGGAAAGTTTTCAGAATAGGACTCATTAAATTTGACTCTCGAGATTCGGTTTGAAAGAAAGGATGTTAACCACTGTAAGACTTGGCCATCAATCCCTAGTGATTGCAGACGATTAAGGAGAATTTCATGATCTATGGTATCGAAGGCTGCGGATAGATCTAAAGAAAAAAGTGCTACGGATTTATGATGGTCAAGAAAGTAATGAATGTTTGTAACTAGACCAATCATAGAGTATTCTGTGTTGTGATATTTTCGGAAACCTGTTTGGTTGGGGTGTAATGCATTAGTGGATTCGATGAATTCCGAAAGCTGTTCAAAAACCAATTTTTCTGTCAATTTCATTAGGAATGGTAAGTTTGAAATGGGGCGATAGTTAGATGAGTCATCTGGACTGGATTTGAAGTTTTTTAGGATTGGTGTAATAATAGAGGATTTCCAAGTGGTGGGAACAGTAGAAGAAGAAAGGCTTTTTTGTATAAGTGATAGAATAAATGGACCAAAATAAGAAAAATATTTCTTTAAATAGAACGGCGGAATAAGTTCAGTAGGAGTGCTTTTTAAGTTAATTGATTTAAGATGTCTTTCAATGTCGTTTATAGTTGGAGTTCTAAAATTTAAGCATTTGGCTGTTGGTATGAGGTTATCTGTGGTTAAGTTTTCACAAACAGAAGAGGTAGATGTGATGGTCGAGAAAGTTTGTCTTATTTTTGATATCTTTTGGCAGAAATAGTCTGCAAGTTCTTGTGATGTTAGTATCGATTTTTGCATTGATGTGGTTTTATTTTTTTTTTCCGGATTAACCGATTTTAGAATATTAAAGAGAACAGAAGAATTTTTGGTCTTTTGGATTTTGTTGTTATAGTAAAATTTTTTTGCTTGTGAAATTTCACTTTTATAATAAAGAGAAATGTCCTTAAATTTTTGTAAATTAATGGGTGTTTTAGCAGAGCGCCATTTTCTTTCTGCAGCACGAAGTTGAGTTTTTATTAAAGAGAGCTTTTTAGAGTACCACGGGTTTTTTTTTTGTGCTGTTGACTACTGTTTTTGTAATTAAAGGTGTTTTAGTGTTTAGTATGGATTCTAGATGAGAGTTCCAGTAATGGAGTTGGTCGTCGATAGATTCAAATGAAGGAATAATAATAGAAGGGCTAAATATGGGTGAGATATCTGAACTTTCTAATTGAGAGAAATCTCTGTATGAGATTGTTTTGGCTTGGGAGAAATGGTTTAATATCTTTTGATGAGGGAGATAGAGGTTTAAAGAGATTAAACAGTGATCAGACCAGGGAATAGAAAGAATATTGGGAGTAGAATGGGGTAAAGAATGAGAAGCCGGGATTAAAATCATATCTAATGTATGTTTGGCTTGATGGGTAGGTTCGTGTATCAGTGTTTGTAGGTCTAAATCTTTGAATAAATTGATGGTATCCAAGGTTTGTGGGTTATTGTGATTATCGAAATGAATATTAAAGTCACCCAGTATAATTGGACAGTTAGCTGCTGAGCAAAATTCAAAGAGTAGATTATGAAGCAATGATAATTTAGAGTAATCCATTGGAGGGGGAATATATAGCAGAAGAAAGTCAGTTTTATTTACTGTATTTATTTTGAAATGTAGGTATTCGATAGTGGAGTTGATAATTGATTGGTCCTGAAGTTTAATTAGATTTTTTTGAAAGATAATGGCTAGTCCACCGCCTTTTCGTTTATGGCGATGGTTCCAAATAAAATCGTAGTTAGGGGGACAGCAAAAGGAAAGATAGGCTTCATCTCCGTCAGATAACCATGTTTCGGTTATACAAAGGATGTGAAAATTTTGTTGAAGAATGGTATCTTTGATGAGGTGATGTTTAGTTTTAAGTGATCTTGTATTAATTAAGCCTAATTTTAAGTTAAGAGACTTGGTATGGGGGAATGATTGGGCCGATTGAGTAGATTGTGGTGTTAAGTCAGTAGAGCGAGGAGAGAAGGTAGAAATAGGTAGGAGTGAGGAAGGGATTGATCTGAGGGGTTTATAGAGAATGGGTCTATTATTTAGTTGAACTTGAATTTGTTGTGGATCCATATCTAAGAATTTTTTATTATAACTGGGATAATTTAGAACGAATGAAGATAAGAAACAAAAGAAAAGAAAAATCAAAGCGATGTGAGTGATATGAGTGAGAGTGAAAGTTGGCCTTCTGAAAGGGATACTCGAAAGATAATTTTTGGCGGTGCCCTCGGGAGGCGACCGAAGGAGCGAACAAAGGAGCAGGTCCTGCTCCTTTTGTGCGCTCCTTCGGCGCGCGCCTTTGCGGCGTGCGCCGCAAAGGGTCTTGTTAAATAGGACATGCGCTGACCTGATTGGGGGGAGGAGTCCGGCGGGCCTCAATATAGGTACCCTTTATTCTCTGTCTGCTATAATGTCCTCCTCACAATTGTACCCAGCTTCTCGCTGGTGCCCGATCATTTTCAATGTAATATGAAAACAAGTTAATTCTTATTCTGTAACCTATGTATATTTTTCTTCTAACCAATTTGCATCTTGTAATCATTGACCGCTCAATGTCCTCTTATCTATCTATACATTGTAATTCGCTGACTGTACAGCTATTCTTCATTGTGAACCACCTAGACGTCGCAAGACTATGGCGGTATAGAAAAATAAAGTTATTATTATTATATTATTCATGAAAATAGCTTATAAAATTACTCATAGTAACATAGTAGATGACGGCAGATAAAGACCCGAATGGTGCATCCAGTCTGATTCAATTTAAATTTTTTTTTCTTAGCTATTTCTGGGCAAGAATCCAAAGCTCTACCCGGTATTGTGCTTGGGTTCCAACTGCCGAAATCTCCGTTAAAACCTACTCCAGCCCATCTACACCCTCCCAGCCACTGAAGCCCTCCCCAGCCCATCTTCCCCCAAATGGCCATATACAGACACAGACCGTACAAGCCTGCCCAGTACTGGCCTTAGTTCAATATTTAATATTATTTTCTGATTCTAGATCCTCTGTGTTTATCTCACGCTTCTTTGAACTCAGTCACCGTTTTCCTCTCCACCACCTCTCTCGGGAGCGCATTCCAGGCATCCACCACCCTCTCTGTAAAGTAGAATTTCCTAACATTGCCTTTGAATCTACCACCCCTCAACCTCAAATTATGTCCTCTGGTTTTACCATTTTCCTTTCTCTGGAAAAGATTTTGTTCTACGTTAATACCCTTCAAGTATTTGAACGTCTGAATCATATCTCCTCAGTCCCTCCTTTCCTCTAGGGTATACATATTCAGGGCTTCTAGTGTCTCTTCATACGTCTTCTGGCGCAAGCCTCCTATCATTTTCGTCACCCTCCTCTGGACCGCCTCAAGTCTTCTTACATCCTTCGCCAGATATGGTCTCCAAAACTGAACACAATACTCCAAGTGGGGCCTTACCAATGACCTGTACAGGGGCATCAACACCTTCTTCCTTCTACTGACTACGCCTCTCTTTATACAGCCCAGCATCCTTCTGGCAGCAGCCACTGCCTTGTCACACTGTTTTTTCGCCTTTAGATCTTCGGACACTATCACCCCAAGGTCCCTCTCCCCGTCCGTGCATATCAGCTTCTCACCTCCCAGCATATACGGTTCCTTCCGATTATTAACAAATATATAGTACAGGGACTCCATGGAGCATTCACAGGTAAAAATAAACCTCCCCAATATTCAGCCCTATTGAATCAGTCAGCAAAGGCCGCTGACCGCTTAAATAGCATTTAGTCGGCTATCCACGAATATTCAGCAGGATATTTGCAGTTAGTGCTTACTGGCTAATCAGCTATACCGTGTGATATAGCTGGTTAGTGCTGATATCACACTGGGTGTAGCGGTTTTATAGGGCCAGATAAATAGTACTCTTATCTGTACCCTCGGTCCAGATGTCTAGAGACTATCCCCATCATCTCATCCCACCTGACGCCCAAAAAAGCCAATACCCACTCCCTGAACCCCAAAATCAGCCTTTTAAACGTACATTCAATCAAAAATAGCTGCCAAGTCGAGAACCAATATTCCAATAGAAGTAGGTCCTGCATCATACTGTCGGGTAAAGTGCTCTTACTTACTATGATGCATAGTTTGGCGTCATCGGCGAATAATGTGATTTTACCTTGAAGCCCCTGAGTCAGATCTCCTACGAATATGTTGAAAAGGATCAGGCCCAAGACCGAACCCTGCGGCACTCCACTGATCACCTCTGATGTTTTGGAAGGGGTACCGTTTACCACCATTCTCTGAAGTCTACCGCTTAGCCAATCATTGACCCATGCAGTCAATGTTTCTCCCAGACCCATAGATTTCATCTTGCTCAATAACCTGCGGTGTGGGACGCTATCAAAAGCTTTACTGAAGTCTAAGTACACGACGTCGAGGGACTCCCCCACATCCAGCTTCTTTGTTACCCAGTCAAAGAAGCTAATTAGATTGGATTGGCAGGTCTTTCTCTTGGTAAATCCATGTTGGTGGGGATCCCGTAGAGTCTCCTCATCCAGGATCGTATCTAATTTATGCTTAATTAGTGTTTCCATGAGTTTACTCACAATGGAGGTGAGACTCACCGGCCTGTAATTCGCAGTCTCTGTCCTGCAGCCCTTTTTGTGGCGTGGGATGACATTAGCTGTTTTCCAGTCCAAGGGGACTCTTCCTGTATTCAGGGAAAGATTGAAGAGCACGGATAAAGGCTCTGCCAGGACATCACGCAACTCTCTAAGCACCCTGGGGTGTATATTGTCCGGCCCAATGGCTTTGTTCACTTTGAATCTTGATAATTTGCAGTAGACGCTGCTGGGTGTAAACTCAAAATTCCAAAACAGGTCTTCCGAGCTTTGCCCTGCTTGCAGCTGTGGGCCGGACCCTGGTGCCTCGCAGGTAAAGACTGAGCAGAAGTATTCATTTAGTAGTTCGGCTTTATCGGAATCCGATTCTGCATAATTCCCGTCTGCTTTCCTGAGGCGTACTATCCCATCTGTGTTTCTTTTTCTATCACTGATGTACCTAAAGAAGGATTTATCCCCCTTCTTGATGTCCTTTGCTAGATTCTCTTCTATACGAAGCTTGGCCTCTCTGACTGCCGTTTTGACAGCTTTAACCCCAAAATGCTTCTACAAACTCAGACTAATTTGCTCGATAACATCCGTCCTTGAGCTCCCCTCCAATCACATTCTGATTCACTCCCTGATCATTTCACACATTGATTACTACAATTCATTATATCATGGCATAACACAAAAAGAAATCCGCAGACTACAAATGATTCAAAATACTGCCATTAAACTCATACACAAGGCAAAGAAATATGACCACGTCACCCCTCCACTCAGTGAAGCTCACTGATTACCAGAATTGCATCAAACGACATACAAGATACTCTTACTTGCCTTCAAAATTAAACTCACCCACACCCCAGCCTTCCTAGACAAATATCTTATTCCCTATGCCACCTCACGGGCCTTAAGATTTACTAACCAGAATTTACTGACTTTCCCCCCAATTAAGGAGCTCTTCTATACTCGCAATACCATAAGCAGTGAGTGCGGAATATCAACTGAACCTGTTAAGTTCTGGTGGACAAAAATGAAACTGGAAATTCAATGCCAATTGACGGATATGGCACAGCGCGGCATTGGATTTCTGGGTTCAGCACTGGCAGTGGGTTTTAAATATGCTGCCATAGGCTGAATATCGGTCCCAAAATATTTTTCAGGTTTCTTAAATACAAGTAAGTCAGCAGAAATCTAGCAAGACCTTTTGTTCTGTTGTGGGTGTATTATTTTCTGACTTCAGTACTTTCTTTTGATAAAATGTTAAGTAGAAGCTGAGTAATTATAGCAAAGGAGAGTCATTTGTATAGTGTTGTAGACAACTACCTAATTGATTTCAAGATAATCCTCATGATACTAGATGTTCAATGAGACTCAAACACAAGCTAAGACTGTAAACTGTACAATTTAGAAAACTAATTTATTTTAAAATATAAATCATTGGTTTTGCAACAGGACATTACATATGAAAGCATTCCTTTATTCCTACTGAGCTTTGCATGCATCTCTTTGTATGTTTTTCAGGTGAGATGGCAGAAAAACGACATGGACAATAATTTGAACTTTTACTCGGTCTCCTCAGATGGGCGAGTGGTATCATGGACTTTAATTAAGGTAAGCATTAAAAACATATAACTGTCTGCATCCTTACAAATGCAGATTATTCTCCTGCGGAATTTAAATATTGAGGGGCCAATACTCAGCCAGCAGCACTGAGGCCCAGATTCTATAAATGGAGCCTTTGTCAGCGGCCACCAATTACGTGTTAATCACGTGAAGGCACAACGGAGGAGCCGTGAGGATAAGATGTCAATAATTCAGCCACAGGTATACAGTTCAAAGTACGCCAAGTTCATCCAGGACCTCTCTCCCTCCTTTCACTCAGTCCCATGTTCCTGGGTCTCCACTCAATAACACCCAGAAATGCAAAGAGTGAAACATAGCAAATGACAGCAGATAAAGATCATAAGAATATAAGAATAGCCTTACTGGATCAGACCAAAGATCCATCAAGCCCAGTAGCCCATCCTCATGGTGGCCAATCCATGTCCCTAATACCTGGCCAAAACCCAAAGAGTAGCAACATTCCAGCATCTCAAAGAATAGCAAAGTTCCGGAACCCAAATGAGAGCAACATTCCAGAGCTGAGATTGTGATGTCATAATGCCTCATTCCACCAATGCCTAAGAGCAAACCTCATCAGTGAAGTTACAATGGCTTGGTTATTTTATACTGAGCTCACGTAAGAACACAAAAACAGCCATACTGGGTCAGACCAATGGTCATCTACCCAGTAGCCTGTTCTCACTGTGGCCAATCCTGGTCACTAGTACTTGGCCAAAACCCAAGGAGTAGCAACAGTCCATCATCTCAAAGAATAGCAAGATTCTGGAACCCCAATGAGAGCAACATTCTAGAGCTGAGATTGTGATGTCATAATACCTCATTCCACAGTGTCTCAGAGCCAATCTCATCAGTGATGTTACAATGGTTTCATTGTCCTATACTTGGTTCACGTAAGAACATAAGAATAGCCATACTGGGTCAAGCCCAGTAGCCCGTTCTCACGGTGGCCAATCCAGGTCCCTAGTACCTGGCCAAAACCCAAAGAGTAGCAACATTCCATGCTACCGATTCCCTTTCTCCTGGCCTTTTCTGCTACTTCTTATTTGTATAGCCCCTAAATTTGGTATTTTTACATATATCTTATAAGTGTGCAGTCCACCCATGCCTCCCTTGCAGTTATGCACAAAAGCACTTTATCACTATCCTATAGACCAGGGGTGCCCACACTTTTTGGGCTTGCGAGCTACTTTTTAAATGACCAAGTCAAAATGATCTACCAACAATAAAATTTAAAAAAACCACAAAGCACACTGTATGCATAGAAAATGTTAATCATCATTCCTATTCCAGGGTTTTTCAAAGAGGTCAAAGCAGATGACTCTAAGCACTATCACCTCAGTAACAACCATACAAAAATAGACAAATATACCCCCTCCCTTTTTACTAAACCACGATAGCAGTTTTTAGCGCAGGGAGCTGCGCTGAATGCCCAGCGCTGCTCTCGACACTCATAGGCTCCCTGCGCTAAAAACCTCTATTGCGGTTTAGTAAAAGGGGACCTTAGTGTAAAATATAGACAGCAGATATAAATTCAGACACATTTTGATCACTAAATTTAAAATAAAATCATTTTCCCTACCTTATCTGGTGATTTCATGAGTCTCTGGTTGCACTTTCTTCTTCTGACTGTGCATACAATCTTTCTTCCCTTCTTTTAGCCTGTATGCTTCCTCTCCTCCAGACCTCATTCCTTCCCCCCAACTTTTCCTTCCTCTTCCCTGCCCTTTCTTTCTCTCTGCCTCCCTTTCATTTTTTCTGTTTCTCTTCTTTTCTTCTGTATCCCTGCCTGCCCTTTTTCTTTCTTTCTCCCTGCCCTCCCCCAAGCCACTGCCACTGCCATTACCATCGGGGACCAGGACCCAAACACCACCAATAACAGGCCCCAAGCTCTCCCTGCTTCGGCCAACCAGCATTCCTCTCCCCGACGTCAATTCTGCCGTTGGGAAGAGGAAGGCTGATCAGCCGAAGATCGTGATCAACCTATTGGGGGAAATGCTGCCGGGTCCTGCCTTCGCGGAAACAGAAAGTAGGCAGGACCCGGCAGGAAGAAGAACAAATGCTTCACTAACCTGTCTCCCACATTAGCCCGTAGCGAACGCTTGCTTCAGGGCTCTCAACATGTGCGTGCCGGCTTCCCTTCTCCCCCCCCTCCCCGGACATAACTTCCGGTTTCAGAGGGAAGAGAAGAGAAGCCGGCACGCACACGTTAGAGCCCGGAGCATAAGTTCGCTAGGGGCTGAAATCTCCAAGCCGGTTTTTTTGGGGTTTTTTTAATGTTCAGCAGCGGCAGATGACAGCTGGGCGGACCACCCAGCTAAAAGGCCCTAGGGAGAACACTGGAGAGGAAGGCTGATCTGCCCGTAGATCAGGACGGCAACACGAGTGCGATCGACTCAAGTTGCCTTCCTGAGCTACTGGTCGATCGCGATCGACGTGTTGGGCACCCCTGCTATACTCTAACACCTATGTGTACTTATGCATGTAACTGCCATCTACCCCCATTTTGGCATTTAACTTCTGTTTTAGTGCCAAACATTGCGCACTAAATTAGCATTTTACATGTGGCGCACTGTGTAGAATTAGGACAGATTCTATAAACGGGCGTCCAGATTGTAGATGTCCCGATGTAGCGTCCTACCGCTGTCAAGCAACCCTGTCAAACAACCAATCATAATACATGGGGTTTTTTTTTAAAAACTCAGAGGCTGGCAAAATGCTGGCCTACATTTCAAATAGAAATGGTTGCTGAGCTGATCGCGGCAAGGGAATCCCCCTGCTGAGATCAACTGAGTGGCTACAGCAGGGAACCCCCCCCCCCACCATGAAGTCCCTCGGCAGGAAGGATGGCCACTCCAAAATTTTGGGTCTTATCCTTCCCAGTGCATTCTGGGATGCACCGGGGAGAGACCTAAAGCCCTAATTGGCTCAGATGCCTAAGGCCCCTCCCATGAGAGGGGTCTTAAATAACAGGCCAATCAAAGTCTTTGGCCACTCCTACCTCATCCTATGGGAGTGGCCTTAGGTATCTGAGCCAATCAGGGCCTTAGGCACCTCCCTGATGCATCCCAGAATGAACCAGGAAGGGGAATGCCCACCATTTCAAAAGGCGGGCTTGCCAGCTGGAGGATATAAGCATCCCTCTGGCCGGACTTTTTCTGGAAAAGTACAAAGGTGTGTGGGAGGGGGGTTTAGGGGTGTCTATAGGTTTGGGGGTGCAGTGAGTTCTATAGATGTGAAGGAGGTCTGGAGGGGAATTGTTGCCAGTTGGGGGGGAGGTTGGGGAGTTCTGAATGGGTGGTGACAGGAGGGTGTGGGCATTCCTCCTTCCCGGCTGCTTCTTGAGGTGTTCAGGGGTTTGGTGGTAGGAGGGAGTGTGCATCCCACCTGCCTGGCTGCTTTGGGAGGGGGCAGAAATGACTGGGCATCCCTCCTGCTGGGGTACTTAGGTGGCAGGGGGGTTGGGAAGTTCCAGGGGGTCCGGCAGGAGGGAGTGGATATTCCTCCTGCCGGCCGATTTTACAAGAGAGGAGGGGGAGGTTCCCTGCTACAGCCGCTGAGCTGATCATGGCAGGGGGATTCTCATGCCGTGTTCAGATCAGTAGCCACTTAAGCTCACTCAAAGCCACTTCCGGGAGAGCCTAACCTAGCCTTGGGTGAGCTCAAGTATCCCGAGACATGTCCCTCAACTGCAACAAACGCCTACAGTGTAAGCGGCCTGCCTCGGGTTGTTTTTTTTTTTAAAAAGGTGCAACCCAATTGGCTGCCAGACAGCAGTAGGACACCTACCGCTGACTAAAATTTTTGTAGCTTCGCCATACCCACTTTACACTAAAACATCACTGTGCATCTATGAAGATATTGGGTCTAACATTGGACCAGAGTCTAACCATGAAAGACCAGGTGGACTCCTTAGTTAAAAAGGGTTTTTTTACTCTCTGGAAGCTTCGGTCCATTAAAGCATATTTCAATGTTTCATCATTTAGAATCCTAGTACAATCCCTTATACTGAGTCAACTAGATTATTGCAATATCGCCTACCTGGCAATTTCCCAGAAGAATATGCGGTGATTACAATTGGTGCAAAATGCGGCAGTCAAGCTAATTTTTGGGTTGAAGAAGTTTGATCATATAACACCTTCCTACCAACTTCTACATTGGCTTTCGATGGAGGCACGTGTGAAGTTTAAGTTTGGATGCTTTTGCTTTAAGGCACTATTCGGTTTAGCCCCTAAATATATAACTGACCTCTTCTCTTTGTCAAACAACAGACATAAGAGAAGCTCACACTCAAATTTTGTTTCCCCATCAGTTAAAGGATGTAAATTTAAAAAACACCATCAACATCTTCTCTCACATCAAGCGGCATCATGGGGCAAAGATCTGGAACAATTGCTCATGCCTACTACTTACGGGGAATTTAGGAAACACCTAAAAACATACCTGTTCCTGAAGTATTTAGGCAACTAACCTGTACAATCCTACTCCACAATAACTGATCTCTAGCGCTGCTAATAACTATCTTCCAACCTTGTTAATTCGAATTAATTTGTAACATCTTTTAACCATTGTAAACCGCATAGAACTTCACGGTCCTGCGGTATATAAACTGTTATTATTATTTATTATTAAAATTGGACTGTCTGTTTATAAAATCTGTTCCTAAATACAGTATGGCCCTATCCCATGTGGGTTCCATGACCAACTACAGGAACTGTTTTCCTTCTAGAGCAGCGGTCTCAAACACGCGGCCCACGGGCCGCATGTGGCTCTCCAGGTTTTATTTGCGGCCCACGGTCTGGAGGCGATCATTCTCTTCCTTTTGGAGCAGCAGCCGGCTCGTTCGTTCAAAGCCGCGGGTTGGCGGCTCCTTGCGCTATCCACTCCTGCATCAGAAGCCTCTCTGATGTCACAACATCAAAGAGGCTTCAGACGCAGGCACGGATCTCGCAGGGAGCCGCCACCCGCAGCTTTGAAAGAACGAGCCGGCCAGACACGCTGCTGCTCCAGTGGCGTACCAAGGGGGGGGCGGTCCACTGTTTTCCCTGGAGTGCAGCTCGCGGCTCGCCTAGAGAAGTGGTGCCCAACCTGCTTCCCTTCCCTTCTCACTGCTGCCATCGGAGATCAGACCGGCACCGTGTTCTTTGATCTCCCTGCTTCTCTTCCCTGCGGGGCCGACCAACTCTCGCGGCCCGACGTCAATTCTGACGTCGAGAGGATGTTCTGGCTAGCCAGTTGCTGCCTGGCTGCCCGGAATGTCCTTTCCGACGTTAGAATTGACGTCGGGCAGCGAGAGTTGGTCGGCCCCGTGCAGAAGAGAAGCAGGAAGATCTCGGCCTGTTCCCGATAGCGGCAGCGGCAGCAGCCTATTCTGCGGCGGCGGTGGCATGGAGGAGGGCAGGAAGAAAGAAAGAAAGAAAGAAAGAAGGTGGGGTGGGGACAGGGAGCCAGAAAAAAAAGCAAAAAATGGGGCACGAAGGAAGGAAGAAAGAAAGAAGGAGGGGGGACAGGGAACCAGAAACAAAGCAAAAAATGGGGCACGGAATCAGAGAAAGACAGTCATAGAGAAAGAAAGAAAAAGTGGGGGGAGGGAATGAGGTCTGGAGGAGAGGAAGCATAGAGGAGGCTGAAAGAAGGGAAGAAGCATTGGATGCACAATCAAAAGAATAAAGTGCAACCAGAGACTAATGAAATTACCAAACAAAGGTAGGAAAATTATTTTATTTTCAATTTAGTGTTTGAAATGTGCTAGTTTTGAGAAAGAAAAGATATTGAACTTTAAATGTGAGTGCTGCAGAAAAAAATAGAGTACTTGGAGGGCCGCAGAAAAAATAGTTAATGTCTTATTAAAGAAATGACAATTTTGCATGAGGTAAAACTCTTTATAGTTTATATATCTTTCCTTTTAACTGTTAAAGGAAAGTTTTATAAACTATAAAGAGTTTTACCTCATGCAAAATTGTCATTTCTTTAATAAGACATTAACTATTTTTTCTGCAGCCCTCCAAGTACCTACAAATCCAAAATGTGGCCCCGCAAAGGGTTTGAGTTTGAGACCACTGTTCTAAAGCAGTGTTTCCCAACCCTGTCCTGGAGGAACACCAGGTCAATCGGGTTTTCAGGCTAGCCCTAATGAATATGCATGAAGCAAATTTGCATGCCTATCACTTCCATCATATGCAAATCTCTCTCATGCATATTCATTAGGGCTAGCCTGAAAACCCGATTGGCCTGGTGTTCCTCCAGGACAGGGTTGGGAATCACTGATGCAGAATCTCCCTACTTCTAAATGACCCTTCAACAGGAACACCCCAATCAACGTTTGTCAGGCGAGTCCTTAGACGTCGTGTACCTGGACTTCAGCAAAGCGTTTGACAGCGTCCCACACCGCAGGCTGCTGAACAAGATGAAATCAATGGGGTTGGGAGAGACTCTAACTACATGGGTCAAACTACATGGCTTAGTGGCAGACTTCAGAGGGTAGTGGTTAATGGTACTCTCTCTAAAATGTCGGAAGTGACTAGCGGAGTGCCACAGGGTTCAGTCCTGGGCCCTCTCCTCTTCAACATATTCATTAGGGATCTGACTCAAGGGCTTCAAGGCAAGGTAACCTTATTCGCTGATGATGCCAAACTATGCAATATAGTAAACGACTATAATCTAAAGGATGCTATGGAGCAAGACCTGCGTACTCTAGAAAGCTGGTCCTTGATCTGGCAGCTGGGCTTCAACGCCAAGAAATGTAAGGTCATGCATCTCGGAAACAGAAACCCTTGCAGAACTTACACCCTGAAAGGAGAAACTTTAACCAGAACTACGGCAGAACGAGACTTAGGAGTAATCATCAGTGCTGATATGAAAGCTGCCACTCAAGTGGAGAAGGCTTCATCTAAAGCACGGCAGATGATAGGTTGTATCAGGAGAAGCTTCGTCAGCAGGAAGCCTGAAGTCATGATGCCATTGTACAGAGCCATGGTGAGACCTCATCTGGAATACTGTGTGCAATTTTGGAGGCCACACTACTGTAAAGATGTGTTCAGAGTTGAATCGGTTCAGCGGATGGCCACCAGGATGGTCTCGGGGCTAAAGGGTCTCCCGTATGAGGAAAGACTGAGCAAGTTACAGCTCTACTCTCTCGAGGAGCGTAGGGAGAGGGGCGACATGATTGAGACATTTAAGTACATCACGGGACGGGTCGAGGTGGAAGATGATATCTTTCTCCTGAAGGGACCCTCGACCACAAGAGGTCATCCGCTCAAACTCAGGGGACGGAAGTTTCGTGGAGATGCCAGGAAGTACTTCTTCACGGAGAGAGTGATTGAGCATTGGAACAAGCTTCCAATGCAGGTGATAGAGGCACACAGCGTCCCAGACTTTAAGAATAAATGGGATACCTATGTAGGATCCCTACGAGGGTCAGCCAAAGGATAGGATCACTAGGGTATAGACTTGAAAGAGCGGGGCAGTAGAATGGCATTCTTACAAATCTACTTAAATGGGACATTAGACTTAAAAGGGAGGGTCGATGGTGTGGGCAGACTTGATGGGCTGTAGCCCTTATCTGCCGTCATCTTTCTATGTCATATTGAAATCATTTCTAGTGGTGGTTCCACAGTATTATCACTAGAGGTCAGCCTTTCATGTATGCCTGACCTCTAGTCATGGCACTATTTGATGGCTTAGCTATGTAGGCATTGGCACTGAGTATTGTCGGTACCTGCATGGCTGCCAGCATCTCCCCCAACTCTGTCCTCGGAATGTAAATAGCTGGTTAGAGCTGATATTCAGCAGCACTGCCCAGTTAAACACCACTGTATACTGGTGACTAGCTCACAGAGCAATATATAAGCAGGCAGGAAACTTTCCTGCTCACTTAAAACGCTTTGTATGACTTCTGGCATGTACTTCTCAACATGTTAATTCACTCGGAACCTTTTATCTTGGGTTTTTACAAAAATTTGCCATTTCATAAAAATTGGTCTTCTTAAAGAGGCTTTGCCAAATTTTCACTGAGAAATTATTTTGGCTTTCTATAGGACGGGACTCAGTTCTTTCCTTTGTCCTTCCTTGCCTTGTAGTCTGCTATTATTATTGGTATTACTGCTGGTGATCCCAAATAAATCAATTAAAGAAACATAAATCTGGACTGAGATACAGACTAGAGAATGACACGGGAACAAATTTTTCTCCGTCCCCATGGGAACTCATTTTCCCGTCCTGTCCCCACGAGTTCTTTTCCTGTCCCTGCCCCATTCCTTCAAATTCTGCCCTCATCTGTACAAGCCTGAAACACTTTAAAATCATAAGTGTTCGAGGCTTGTATGGTCAATGGGACAGGGACATTGACAAGACTCATGGGGACGGCACAGGAAAATTGAGTTCCTGCGGGGACGGGTAAAAATTTGTCCCCGTGTCATTCTCTAATCCAGACCACTTTGAAGTTCAACTATTTACTCAGAGTGTTAAATTCCTGATTTATGTCCTATAATACCTATAATGTTGGGCTGTTACCACACTTTAATTTCCCTCTTGAGATTGAGGTAGGAGTGATTCTCAGTTGTTGCTGGTGCTGAGTTCAAAATGGTGCCAGTGACCTCTAGCAGTAGTCCCATGGTGCTACTGCTAGAAGTCAAACTGCTTTATAAAGGCAAACAGCAATTTGACTTCCTAGCGGTAGTACTGTAAGACTACACTAGGGGTCACTGGTGCCATTTTGAACCCAGCATAGCAAGGAGTAAGAGCAATTGTGACTGGTTTCTAAGCTGACTCCATTAGTCACCAAGGATTAGTAAAGGGGGGGGGGACTACAGAAGAGTGGGAGGGTGCTTGGGGGGCATTCGCAGGGTGGGGGCATCAGGAGGGGTTGTGATGAGGGGCATCAGCAGTTTGGCTGCCCCTGTTGATTATAAGCTGCATTATTCAGTTTACATAGTGAGCTGTTCTGCATGCATTTACATGCTCTGTGTCTCATTACTGTGTAAACCACAATAATGACATGCATTATTGCCTTTCAACATGCGTTAGAGGCAAATAACACACATTAGGGATATAACTGAAACTCATAATCACTCTCCTTAATACAGTTATTTGTTTAGTCACTGCTGTGGTGATAGCATCCTCCAGACACCATTGCTGTAGCTGGTACTATCTATATTTACATTTATTTCTTGCCTTTCTTTAAAAATAGCACTCATATTTATCACACTTATAGACCTCTCCGGGCTGAAAATCAAGTCACTCAAAGCAGTCGACAAAATAAAAATATAAACTAAATGCATCTGTTATGGAGTGATCTTTGGCTCAAAGTCTGAATTATTATTGGAATGTTTTCAATTGAAATCTCCTTTTGCAGAATGAGCTGGTGTATACTGATATCATCCGCATGACAGTTGAAGGAACTACATCAGATAAACCAGAGGCACTGCAGCTGCATGTGATTGGTAAGATTTATTTTTTATGGCAGCTAATTATTTTATTTATGTATTCGATTTGTGCGTCGCACATACCTATACAAGCTCTTGGCAACGTTACAGAGGAAGGGGTTAGAAGTGGGTAGGGAGGACAATGGAGGGCAGGAAGATACAGGAGGAGAAGAGGATACAAGTGATTAGGTGCCAAATAGATGAGTTTTCAGTTTCTTCCGGAATTTGATGTGGTTAGGTTCCGTCCTGGTCATTTCAATAAGGTCATTCCAAGTTTTTACACCTAGAAAGGTGAACATGGAGTGGAAAACACACTTGTATTACTGACACTAAAGCTCTAACCATTCACTTGTAGAAACCAAAAGGGAACATACTTTCTTCTGACCTTTGTAAACATAATATAAGCTTTTAGGTTTATCATTAATAGCTCACTAAGGACCCCAGCTGAAAATAAAACCAAAAAATACCCGCTGGTCTTTTTTGTCACCTTTGTTTGATGTCTCAAAGCTGTTCAGAGGCAAACAATGTAAAAGGTATGGGATTTGAGCCAAAAGATATAGATGAAGAGACTTGAAGACCTGAATATGTGTGCCCTACAGGAAAGGAGGGACAGGGGAGATATGATGCAGATATTTAAACACTTGGCAAGTATTAATAACTATGTGAGCGGTGTGGGTGCAAAGTCTTCATAAACCACAGTCAGACGAATGATAACAAAGTGCAACAAAACTTTTATTAACTAACTAGTGTTTAAGCCCGTTACATTAACGGGTGCTAGTAAAGCCTCCTTCCCTCACATGTCCCCTATTTTCAGCTCCAGCTCCTAACCCATTTTTACCCCCCTCCCCCCTTCTCCCATCTTTTTCCTTTCAGCTTCCAGCCCCAGCCCCCTTTTCTCACCAGCAGCATTTCCCTCCCCTCCATTTTCCTGTGCAGCAGCAGCATTCCCTCCCCCTCCTTTTCCCTGTGCAGCAGCAGCATTCCCTCCCCCTCCATTTCTCTGCGCAGCAGCAGCATTCCCTCCCCCTCCATTTCCCTGTGCAGCAGCAGCAGCATTTCCCTCCCTCCACCCCACTTCCCTGTGCAGCAGTATTCCCTCCCCGTCCACTTCCCTGTGCAGCAGCATTTTTGTTTGTTTCTGTCCGGCTCCCTTACAGTCCCTTGCCAAAGTTGTTTTTGAGTTTAAAGCTGCCGCGGTGGCTCCTCTCACGATCCGCGCCTGCGTTGGAAGCCTTCTCTCTGACGTGACGTCAGAGACTTCCGATGCAGGTGCGGCTTATGAGAGGAGCTGCCACGGCGGCTTTGAACTTAAAAATAACTTCAGCAAGGGACTGTAAGGGAGCTGGCCAGACCACAGGCCGCACTGTGTTAGATAGAGTGAGGGCGGGAGGGGGAGTGGCCTCCATGTACCCCTGCTTAAGGTGCCTCCGCATGCGCAGAAGAAACCACCACTGACTCCTACTGCTCATGCAAAGATCATAGATCACGTAGGTAGGAGTGCGCATGCGCTCTTAGGGTTTTATTATTAGTGATTAGCAAGGCTTATCACTTCTCTGGCACAGAAATAAAGAACTGTATCTCTTAAATTGAGAGACAAACTTTCCACAGTCCTCAAACCTTCAATGCATATCTACTTGCAAGATTCTCCAACACAAGTCTGGCTCCCTGAAGACCTTCCAGACTCTCAATACATATAACTTCTTGCAGATTTCATAAGTCTGGCTCCCTCCAGACCTCTTAAACAGGATTCTTATATCCAAAGTAAAGTGTGTTCTACCTTAGCTAACTCCTTATAACTTCCATTCATATATAAGTAAGGGAAGCCCAAAGTCCAGGGCCATAGAAACATAGAAACATAGAAAGATGACGGCAGAAAAGGGCTACAGCCCATCAAGTCTGCCCACTCTTCTGACCCACCCCATCAAGTCTGAGTGCTAATGACCCAGATCCTTAGCTCGACCCCCATAGGGATCCCACGTGGATGTCCCATTTATTCTTAAAGTCTAGCACGCTGGTGGCCTTGACCACCTGCACCGGAAGTTTGTTCCAGTGATCTACAACCCTTTCTGTGAAGAAATACTTCCTGGTGTCACCATTAAATTTCCCTCCTCTGAGTTTGAGCGGGTGCCCCCTTGTGACCGAGGGTCCCCTGGGGAAGAATATATCGCTTTCCGCCTCGACACGACCTGTGATGTACTTAAATGTCTCAATCATGTCTCCCCTTTCTCTACGCTCCTCAAGAGTGTATAGCTGTAGTTTGCCCAGTCTTTCTTCGTATGTGAGACTCTTGAGTCCGGAGACCATTCTAGTGGCCATTCGCTGGACAGATTCAGCTCGAAGCACATCTTTTTGGTAGTGTGGTCTCCAAAATTGCACACAGTATTCCAGGTGAGGTCTCACCATGGCTCTGTAAAGCGGCATTATGACTTCAGGTTTGCGGCTGATGAAGCCTCTATTGATACATCCCAACATCTGCCTTGCCTTGGATGAGGCCTGCTCCATCTGTTTGGCAGCCTTCATATCAGCACTGACGATTACTCCCAAGTCCCGTTCTTCTGAAGTCCTAGCTAGTGTTTCCCCATTTAAGGTGTAAGTTTTGCATGGATTTCCGCAGCCGAGATGCATGACCTTACATTTCTTAGCGTTGAAGCCCAGCTGCCATGTCGAGGACCAGTTTTCCAACGTGATCAAATCCTGCGTCATATTATCCTTGAGATTGCTTTCACTTACTATATTACACAGTTTGGCGTCGTCGGCGAACAATGTTACTTTACCCTGAAGCCCTTGGGTCAAGTCCCTTATGAATATGTTGAAAAGGGATGGTCCCAGGACCGAGCCCTGCGGCACTCCGCTAGTCACTTCCGATGTCTCAGAGAGGGTGCCGTTGACCACCACCCTCTGAAGTCTTCCACTCAGCCAATCGTTGACCCATGCAGTTAGTTTCTCACCTAACCCCATCGACTTCATCTTGTGCAATAGTCTGCGGTGTGGGACACTGTCAAAAGCTTTACTGAAATCCAAGTACACTATGTCCAGAGACTCTCCCGAGTCTAACTTTCCCGTCACCCAATCAAAGAAGCTGATTAGATTGGATTGGCATGACCTACCCCTACATAACCCTACTTCCAGGGTTCAGGGCTTCTACTTCAGGCTCTCTCCTAGAGTCCTCTTCCCACTGGGCCTCTACTCTCACCAGGGCACCTCTCCCAGGCGAACTCTCTCTCAGCCTCCGCTCTGGAACAGAAACACTCCTCCCTCATGAGTCCCACCCCTCCACCTCAGGCAGGACTTTTTCCAGCAGGTTAGTGCCACCTGCTGGAGAATAGCCTAACTGCCACATCAATGAACCAGTGCCCTCTGCTGTTCACTGGCGCAATAGCAGCATCAATGAGGGAGAATCCCTGTCACGTGATGGGATATACACACCAGCACAATAAAATACACAAATCTTTTTCAGAGGCGGAGAAGTGGTCAAAGTAAAGGACATGAATTGAGGTTGCAGGAAAGTAGAGTTAGGAGGTTTCTTTTACTTCAGAAATTTTATTCAGTTTTATGAGAAAAAGTACAAATAAGAGATAAATACAGATACTCTATGGTGCTCATTTTTAAAAGAGAAAAATTCTGAAAAACATCATAAAGTGTCAGATGAACATTTGCCTCACAAAAACAGCTAAGTTGCAAATTTCAAAACTGATGTGTTTCTGTAGTTCATCCAGATTTCAAGGGGATGTACCGGGGTGTGTTTTGAATGGGATTCGAGTATATATGTTCCTTTATGGAATAGGCTCCTACCAGGCAGCCTGTTATACAATAGCTCTTCGCCTGACAGCAGAATAATGGGAGGCCAGCAGGGTGAAAAGACACAGATGATGGATTCCTCTTCCCCTAGATTGGTGCGACTTTCTTTACAGTGCAAAAGCATAAAAGGGAATTGAAGAGTTGCAGAGGCTGGCAGTACATATTTACTGTGTCACTGCCTTCATTGCTGTTGATTTGGCCTGCCATGAAGAAAAATCCACAATTGAAGTGTCCTGTGTTCTGGGGACATGTCGGTGGCCTCCTTCAGCAGCGGGCTCTTGCATGCCAGCATCTACTGATCCCAATTACATAGTAACATAGTAGATGACGGCAGATAAAGACCCGAATGGTCCATCCAGTCTGCCCAACCTGATTCAATTTAAATTATTTTTTTTTTTCTTCTTAGCTATTTTTGGGCGAGAATCCAAAGCTTTACCCGGTACTGTGCTTGGGTTCCAACTGCCGAAATCTCTGTTAAGACTTACTCCAGCCCATCTACACCCTCCCAGCCATTGAAGCCCTCCCCTGCCCATCTTCCTCCAAATGGCCATACATAGACGCGGACCGTACAAGTCTGCCCAGTAACTGGCCTAGTTCAATCTTTAATATTATTTTCTGATTCTAAATCTTCTGTGTTCATCCCACGCTTCTATGAACTCGATCACAGTTTTCCTCTCCACCACCTCTCTCGGGAGCGCATTCCAGGCATCCACCACCCTCTCCGTAAAGTAGAATTTCCTAACATTGCCCCTGAATCTACCACCCCTCCACCTCAAATTATGTCCTCTGGTTTTACCATTTTCCTTTCTCTGGAAAAGATTTTGTTCTACGTTAATACCCTTTAAGTATTTGAACGCCTGAATCATATCTCCCCTGTCTCTCCTTTCCTCTAGGGTATACATATTCAGGGCTTCCAGTCTCTCCTCAATTCCCTCCCAAACTCTGTCAGATAAACCGGCATTTGTTCTGCTGGCCTGAAACGTGACAGGACTATGACAAATTTTCCAGCTCATCACATTGCTGTGGTCAGCTTCATAAAAGATCTTAAGCACTGGAAATTTTCTTACACAGAATTTAAACTTCACACCTGAAATGTTTCCGCCATTAAATAAGATTTACTACTTACCAACTTCTTCTAAAAAAAAAAAAAGGTGTTGAAGAAAATGTAACGGAGCCTCATAATCAGGCTCAAATGGACTTAGGCAATATTTCAGATATTTTGGAATCACCGTTGGTGCATATTGAGGAGAGGGCAACTCTGCTTGTCTCGTTTGTGTTTCAACAAGACCTAAATGCGACAATGAAATTGTACTTCAGGAATGCACAGAATCCTTTCATGGGTCAACGGGTTTGGATTTACCCGGATGTCAACAAAGAAACCCAAGAGAGGAGGAAACTTTTCCTAAATATGAGACAAGAAGTAGAGAATGACACGGTAACAAAATTCATCACCGTTCCCGTCCCCGCGGATAACCGCAGGAAATATCCCATGTCATTTTCTAGTGTCTATTTCAACCTCGGTCCTTCTACACCAGCATTCTTCAAAGCAAAGCTTGCGGGTCAGTGGTTGTGGCCATTCATACTCTGATTCTTATGTGAGCCAAGGATAATGAAGCCATTGTGACATCACTGATGTGATTGGCTCTTAGGCACTGGTGGAATGAGGCATTATGACATCACAATATCTGCTCTGGATACCAGAGACTGTCATTCTGTAGTGTCTGTTTCAACCTCGGTCCTTCTACACCAGCATTCTTCAAAGCAAAGCTTGCGGGTCAGTGGTTGTGGCCATTCATACTCTGATTCTTCCCTCTCTCCTTAAAGAATGACATGAAGATGGTTTCCCGCGGTTATCCGCGGGGACGGGAACGGTGATGAATTTTGTCACCGTGTCATTCTCTAACAAGAAGTAAAGAATTTGGGGGCAAATTTCCAACTGGCATATCCATGTAAATGCCTCATTAAATACCTTGGAGTGAAGTACACTTTCCTTGTTCCAGACCATTTACGGTCGTTTCTGGACTTAAAGAAGATCAACAAGGGTTAGATTTGGTCAATAAGTCTGTAGAGGAGAATACCCGTTAATGCCTATTTCGCTAAAATGATTGCTTGTCGGATTTATAAGTCCTTATTTGCTTTGGGCCACCACACAGTATTTCAAGTTGGGGTCTAAGAAGAAGTTATGAATGTTTTGTTTTATTAATACTATATTACCTTGTATTTTGTTTCCTTTCGTTTTGCTTAAACAAGTGTTGATGCTTGCTTTATATTTTTTAAAACTTATAAATAAATTAAAAAAAAAAAAAAAAAAGATCTTAAGCACTGGAAGGTTTCTCTCACTTTTTGTCAACAGGAAAAAGTTCACTGTATCTATCTTCCAGTATATATCAGTGTCTCAGGAGCTGCAGCCCTGAGTTAAAAGGAAAACGCTCTCACTTACCTGCGTGAGCGCTGCGTATTTACAGTTGTGTTTACTGGACTGGTTGGTTCCTGCTGTGAACAGATGCAATTTTAAATGTGCGGCAGTGACATTGATAAATGAAAGTGTTTTCTTTTTAACTCCTTTTGGTTATATGAAATATGATTTTTCACAATTGGACTGAGGATTTCTATATATACCGCTCGATATTTGAGGTGATTAAAGCACACAGCAAAGGCTCCTGCCTGCTTAAATTGAATTCTGCTTCCTGATATATTTAGTGACATTTAAGCAGGCAGTGACATTGATATCGGCACAGCAAAGCCACACAGGGGTGTTATGGGGACTGAGCTAGGCAGGAGCCAGAAGTTAAGTGACTGCAATTAATATTCAGAGCCAGCATCAGCATAGCTCAGCAGGCCATTTTAGGGCTACTTTCATGCAGTCCTAAATTTGCCCACTTAGCTATTCAGATGCTAGCACTGAATATTGGCCAGCACCCACACATCTTCGGTTTTTGGCCTGTGCCAATTCCCTTCCTATTCCCCCCTTCAAAGCACATGTAAACCCTTCTCCCTCCCTCCCTCCTTGAAAACACATAAATACCCCCTCCCCCCCCCACAATGTGACAAGAGTCCCTGCTTGGCAGACCCCTGATCACCCCTTGGGCCTACCTGAAGTCCCTGGTGATGTCATAGGGATGAGGGCAGTAAAAAACCCCACTCAGTCCTTTCTTTAGCAATTACCTCTAGATAGTGGTTGAGCTGCAGCCTTAAGCTACTTCAGTAATACCACAAGGCTGCCACAAAAGGTCATGGCAGCCATTTTCTAGGGGCAGCTGCTAGGGATAGGAGTAAGTAGGGTTCATTCTTGCCCCTAGTGGACCACCAGAGACTTCAGAAAGTAAGATAAGCAAGCAACGCGGGTAAGAAAGGCAACGGGAACTGTAATTTTGCAAGCGGTGCTGCTTGCTCAAAGCTTCCCTCTGACGCAACTTCCTGTTTCCACCAAGGTGCATGGTGGGGTGGGGGCAGGGGGCCCAGTGTACTTGTGTGCCTAGGGGCCCTTGACAAATTAATCCTGCCCTGCCAGTGCCCAGACATGATCCTGCACTCATTATCCGGAACTAATTAAGAAAACATTGACCATTGTGGGCTGAATCAACCAAATGTTGGTTTGTTTTTTTTAAATTTTATTTAGTTCGGCAAATAAATGTGAGTGTTTGCTTAGCGCATAGATTAAAACTGAACATTGTGTCTGGACCAAGGTGGGATGAGTTCCCAAACTGTAGATAATAACTTGTACAGTTTCTGATACTTAATTATATGCATTTGGGAGCAGATTAGTAATATATGGTTGTTTTTTTGGGGGGGGGGTTATTAATATTTTATATTCCGCATATCCTACAATTCTTTGAGGATTATAAATTATTCAGGTGCTCAAGCATTGTTTTCAAATGAAAGTGGTTGTATGAATTACTTCAATAAAAACAAATTAAAATAAAGTGAAAGAACATGATGGAAACAGAGGAAAACAGATGTCCTACTTGTTTTTGCCCTCTTCATCTACTGTATACTTTCTTTTTGATAGGCTGCGGAACATCCTTTGCTTTCCACAAACAGAAAGATCACTTATTCCTCGTCGGCACTGAAGAAGGCAAAATTCACAAGGTACATATGTCGTCATTGCATGTCTGTATATTGAAGTTTTCAACTTTCCTGCTATTGTGTGAAGTCTGTGAATATTGTTGCTTTCTCTTTGACACTTGGCCTAGGTAGAAAATATCCACGAGCTTTTCAACCAGCTTTCCATGTGGGTAGATTTGGTAAGATAATCTACGTGCATTATGTTCTGATAGTATCCAAATCCACATCCCATCCCACCTCCCCAGAAAATATCCCCTGAACGCAACTAAGTTGTGAAGAAGCGGCCTGTCGGCTGGAGGGAGCAGACATCCCTTTATCCGGCCTTACTACAAAAGTTATGGGAGGGGGTTTGGTGTGGGCCTATGGATGCTGGGGTAAGGGGTGGGGTTAGGGGGCCTGCTGGCAGGAAGGAGTGGGCATCCCTCCTGCTGCGGGACTTTGAGTGGGGGGTTGGGGGTTCCGGCAGGAAGGAGTGGGCATTCCTCCTGCTGATGTCAGGGGTCCCCTACTGCAGCCGCCCAGCCGATAGCGGCAGGGGTATCTGCCCCCCCCCCCCTGATCATCTGAGCCAGCAGGACTCCCCAAAGCCACGGCTTCAGGGAGCCCTGGTGTCTCAGCTGATTGGGGATAACTTCCCTTGCTGTGATCAGCTTATGACTGCTGTGGGCTAGCTTTAGGATCCCGCAGTGGCATAGATAGGCGGCTGAAATGTAGGTCAGGGTTTTCTAGGCCTACATTTCAGATGCATATTTGGCTGCGTCAGGCATAATTCTGTAACCGGCGCTGTCAAGTGATTGACATGCGATTGGCGGCCGCTTTTAAGGCAGCTGCCGACATAGGCACTGGTTACAGAATCCAGGCCATGTGGTCCACATACAATGCTGAAAAATTTCTTCAGGACCACTTTGGTCACTTGAACTCTAATGGTCAAAACTTGAGTAAAAACTGACAGACATATGCTATTAAGCACTTTTGGTTTTCAAAATAAGATATTTCCCTCTTCGGATAATTTGTCTTTAGCTTCTCTTGTTTATTTTGTCAGCAATTGTAACTAAATAGTTCCTCTTGGTTACTTTGTGGGATGCTGCCAGGTGCTTGTCATCTGGATTGGCAACGGTTAGAAATAGGATCTCGAGCTTCATGGATCCTTAGTCTGACCCAGTATGGCAATTCCTATTGTTGCCTCTGCTAGCGAAAGACCCGCAGGCAAGATTTTGGGCGCCTTTGATTTGGTCGGTGAAAAGAAAAACACTGAATTTTTCTGGATTCAGTTCAAAATAAAGTTTACACTTTATTTGTCCACAAGAAAAAACAAAACAAAAATATCAGACTTAAATCCAGTGATAATTTCAATGCAGTTCAATCTTCACTGCCACCTGGATAAAGCATCCATTTTTGTATTTCATTTCAAAGTTCATTTGTCACCAGGCTTCATTTGCCTCTAATACTAATGGCAAAATAATATTATAGTCTTTGTTGGGACCCCCTACCTGCAGGTAGTTAGGATCCCTCTTAGGGAGCGCTCTGCCTGCTTACTCCCCTCTCTCAAGGCAATGCCTGGTATATCATAGCCCGTCCAAACAATAAATAAAACAGTTTTCATTGACTTTGGCTTCTCAGCTTTCACTGCTTTCCTTTCTTGGGACCTCTTCCGTTCTGCCCCAAGCAGTGGGGGTAGAAACAAACAATCCTTCCTGTGCATACAGTTGTTCTATGCCCCACCCAAGTTTCCAAGCTCCCCTTTCTACTTCACGGCAGTTTAGAAGTTTGTTCAGGGAATGGCTAATTCCCCTAACTCTTGTGCTTGGTCCCTGTTTCTTATCAGCACTCTGTAGCCCTCTCCCAGCACATATATGTTCATAGCTCATTTAATATTCTGGCTGGAGAAACGTTTGCAAAGAGCAGTGCTGGTGAGCAGTGCCATTACAACTCCATGCCTTCTTCTAGCTAAGTATATTCTTCTGGGATATTAGCATGGCTCTCCCAGCCCATACTACTGGTATGACAATCATAATCAGCTATTTCCATGCTTCTGTCCCATTCCCCTCCCCCTTCAGGGTAGTTAGAAGAGCTGGCTGGCCAAGCTTCCCTTTCCCCCTCTATAGCATAACTTTGCCTTTCCCTTACAAATCCCTCTGCAAGGTCCCAGTATTTAGCTGCTTGGGGAATTTCTGTTTTTCCTTCTCTGGGTGGCAAAGAGCTGCACCTCTGTCTCTGTGAAGGGAATGTCCAGCCTGGAGCTGTGGGCTGGGCTCGAATCTCCCAGCTTCAGCTGGGTTTCATTTATTTTCCTTCTGCTTCACATATAGCCCCGCCCCCTTCTGAGTTGATTCTCTGTTTCACAGCTTGGTTTTGCGGGGAAACTTCTCTGCTCTTGGGAAAGGAATAATGGCAATTAGACTGTGGTTTGGGAGCCCTCCCCATTGGGTTTCCTGGTGAATGGCTCTCTTGTTTTAACCCTGCCTAAAACCCTGTTCTCTGGCTGCTGAACTGGCTTCACTTTAGGGATTGAGGGTTTTAGAGCAGGGTTTTTCCTCATGACAGGTGCTTCCCTGTCGCACTATGTTCTCTCGAGAAACAAAAAACAGAAACTGCAGTGATGATGTACAGGACGCCAAGGCTTTATTAGAAAATCATAAAAAACATAAAACAGGACTGATAAGACCAGACTCAACACTCCTTCCTCAGGGGTCCTAACATATATCGGAACAAAGTAACCTGATGGATAGCAACTGTATAAAAACTGGAAACAGCGGTGAATAACCGTAAATGCTCTACATCATCACTGCAGTTTCTATTTTTTTGTTTCTCGTTTCGATTTTTAACTGCAGTCGAGTTGGATCTTTTCTTTTTTGTTACACTATGATTTCCCCACACATTTATTAGGTTGATTTAATGTCTGACTTTCAGAGAAGGGGAATTAGTAAAAATAGAGGACATAAATTGAGGTTGAAGGGTGGTAGACTTAGGAGTAATGTTAGGAAATTCTTTTTCACGGAGAGGGTGTTGGATGCCTGGAATGCCCTCCCGGGAGAGTTAGTGGAGAGGAAAACAGTGACAATTTAAAAAAAAGCATGGGATGAAACATAGAAACATGATGGCAGATAAGGCCAAATGGCCCATCCAGAGCATCCACTATATCCTCCTCTCCCTATTGGCTAAGGCTCTTAACATTTGCATCTCCTCTTCCTATAGGCTAAGGCTCTTTACACCTGCATTGTGAGGTCATAGACCTTTATGGTTATAGAAACATCATGGCAGATAAAGGCCAAATGGCCCATCCAGAGCATCCATTATCTCCTCCTCTCCCTATTGGCTAAGGCTCTTAACATTTGCATCTCCTCTTCCTATAGGCTAAGGCTCTTCACACCTGCATTGTGAGGTCATAGAGCTTTATGGTTATAGAAACATAGAAACATGATGGCAGATAAAGGCCAAATGGCCCATCTAGTCTGTCCATCCGCAGTAACCATTATCTCTTTCCTGAGAGATCCCATGTGCCTATCTCAGGCTGTCTTGAATTCAGATACAGTCTCTCTCTCTACCTTTTCTGGGAGACTGTTCACGCATCTACCACCCTTTCTGTAAAAAAGTATGGTTCATAGACAACGGCGCGAAAGACAAAGGCGCGCCCGGACAATTGAGCGCAGCGTGGAGGCGCGCGCCGCTCAAAATTACTGTTTTTAGGGGCTCCGACGGGGGGTTTTGTTGGGGAACCCCCACACTTTACTTAATAGACATCGCGCCGGCGTTATGGGGGGTTTGGGGGGTTGTAACCCTCCACATTTTACTGTAAACTTAACTTTTTCCCTAAAAACAGGGAAAAAGTTAAGTTTTCAGTAAAATGTGGGGGGTTACAACCCCCCATACCCCCCACAACGCCCCCACAACGCGGCGCGATGTCTATTAAGTAAAGAGGGGGGTTCCCCCCCCACGCCCCCCAGTCGGAGCCGAAAAAAACAGTAATTTTGAGCGGCACGCGCCTCCACACTGCGCTCAATTGTCTGGGCGCGCCTTTGTTCCAGCGCGCTTTTGACCTGACACCAAAAGTATTTCTATAGAATACTCCAGAGCATATCATAACATAGTAACATAGTAAATGACGGCAGTTAAAGATCCTAGTGGTCCATCCAGTCTGCCCAACCATACATGCTCCATAAATTAATTTAGTTTAAATGGTCCTTTTTCTTAGATATTTCTGGGCCAGAAACCCAGAGCCCTGCCCAGTAGTGTGCTTAGGTTCCATCTACCGGAGTCTCCATCAAAGCTCATTCCAGCCTATCTTATCCATCCCAGCCATCGAAGTCCTCCCCAGCCCATCCTCAACTGAATGTCCTTATACGGAACACAGGCCTTGCAAGCCTGTCCAGTACTGGCCTTAGTTCCTTCAGTGTATTATTTTCTGATTAGAGATCCTCTGTGTTCATCCCACGCTTGTTTGAACACTGTCACCGTTTTCATCCCGGTTTTCCAATAATTATGGTGAACAGTTGGCCTCTCACCTAGTCCTCTTGGATATAATGCTATTTCCTTGGATCTCCTGCTTCTTACCCACTCGCTGCTGTTGATGGTATCAACAGAGAGGTCTTCTAGTAAGATCAATTACTCACCACAAAGAAGCAAAACCAACTAAATATACATCAATCTAACAACAGACAGTGATAAAGCTGGATAGTTGTTACTGCAGAAGATGTCCAAGTTTCATAGAAACCACAAATGCCAATATTTTCCAGTGCTGTGTGTACACACCCTCACTGCATCACAAGAGTTTACAGTGAAAGCAAATCCTATAATATATCACCTCTTAACTAAATCCTATGCCCTTCTCATTCCAGAGCTTCCTTTCAAATGAAAGAGACTCGACTCAGGCGCATTTACGCCACGCAGGTATTTAAATGTCTCTATCCTATCTCCCCTCTCCTGTCTTTCTTCCAAAGTATCCAGAATGAGATCTTTAAGTCCGTCCCCAATAGAAAAACAGAGGATCTCTAACTAGAATATGAATGGACAAACTCAAGGTCTGAATTCCGCAAAGGAGATGGTCTGGATAGGCTGGAGTGAGCTTCAATGGCAACTCCAGTAGTTGGAACTTAGCACAGAAGAAACAAAGAAAAAAGCCAATTTAATCGTGAAATTGTAATGCAGACTGGATGGACCATTCAGGTCTTTATCTGCTGTCATTTACTATGTTACTATGACCTTCTTTCTTGTAATTAACAGAATACTGAGATGCACAATTTGTCAACTGAGCTTACACCCTGGCAGTCTGTGTGGCGCAGTGGTTAAAGCAACAGCCTCAGCACCCTGGGGTTGTGGGTTCAAACCCACGCTGTGCATTGTGACCCTGGGCAGGCCACTTAATCCCCCTATTGCCCCAGGGTACATTAGAGAGATTGTTAGGCCACCAGGACAGACAGGGAAAAATGCTTGAGTACCTGAATAAATTAATGTAAACCATTCCGAGCTCCCCTGGGAGAACGGTATAAAAAAATTGAATAAATTATAAATAAATATGCCATGGTTATCAGGCAGTCTGCCATTTTTATTTGGGGGCCATTGATGACATATTCTAATGATCAGACACCTTAACCACCCCTTTTTTTATTATATAAGGTTATAAATAGGGTGGGATTGGGATATATGATACAGTGGTACCTCGGTTTACGAGTGCACCGGTTTACGAGTGTTTTGCAAGACGAGCAAAACATTTGCAAAATCGGTGCCTCGGAAACCGAGCATGGCTCGATTTACGAGCACCCCCCCCCCCCCCCCCGCAATCCGGCACCCCCCCGACACGATCTGACCCCCCCGACACGATTTGGCACCCCCCCCCCCGACACGATCCGACCCCCCCCCCCGACACAATTGGGCACCCCCCCCTTCTTACCCTCATCTGGGCACTCTTGAAGCTCGGCCTCCTCGTCTGCTAGGCCTTGAGCATCTGAGCATGCTCAAGGCCTGCGAGTTCACGTTCACATTCAGAACGTGAACTCGCAGGCCTTGAGCATGCTCAGATGCTCAAGGCCCAGCAGACGAGGAGGCCGATTTTCAAGAGTGCCCAGATGAGGGTAAGAAGCGGTGGGGGGGGTGCCCAATTGTGTCGGGGGGATGTCGGACCGTATCGGGGGGGTGCCCAATCGTGTCGGGGGGGGGTCGGATCATGGCGGGGGGTGCCCAATCGTGGCGGGGGGGGGGGGGTCGGTTCGAGGCAGGGGGGGTGCCGGATCGCAGGGGGGAGGTGCCTGATTGCAGAGGGGGCCTTCGAGGGGAGCAATGCCGGTTCTCGGGGGGGGGGGGAAACGCATCAAAGCGAGTTTCCATTATTTCCTATGGGGAAACTCGCTTTGATAAACGAGCATTTTGGATTACGAGCATGCTCCTGGAATGGATTATGCTCGTAATCCAAGGTACCACTGTATTTGTTTTAACTGGTTTATTACTAATGGGTGGGATGGGTGGGGAGGGATTCTTTTATGTTTTGATGATTATAAGTAAGAATGTCAAGTGATTTGTAAAATTTATTTTTGATTGAATATTATACACTTGTAAGATATGAAAACGAATAAAGATTTAAAAAAAAAAAAAAAAAAAAGTAGTACTACCATAGATAAATCAACAGCATTTCATACTGCATTGTTGGCATATTAGAGCAGCTTGCACTGTTGAGGATCAATCTGAGTGAAGATTGGTGCACCTGGAGGGCAATTATAGAAAAGGTCAGAATAAAAAGGCTATTGGGCACCTAATTTGGTTGCATTTCATAAAGACACATAGGCACCTATGGACATTTCTAGAATTTCCACAGATGCAGAAATCAAGCTTAGAATGAAGCTGTGGACATTGACACTAGCTCAGGAGGAGCGTAAACGTGTGTCTACCCAAAACCCATCTGGAACATGTCTAAAATAACCCTGTTAAGAGGAATTTGACTGAATTAATTGAAATTCCCAATGCCTCTGTTTCCTTGCAGTGCTCTAAAGCGTATTCAAGTCATTTTCTGGAGACCTTCAATGCTCATAATATGACCGTTGATGCAATCCGCTGGAACCCCTTCCATTTAAAAATCTTTATTTCCTGCAGCTCTGACTGGACTGTCAAGATTTGGGATCATACCTTCAAGTATGTCCTGTAGATTATTTAAGAGGGAGGTTTTTTTTTTTTTTTTTCCAATATTTCTTTATTGGTTTTCAAAAAAGATCATACACTATAAGAGAACATGGTGTTCACAGAAATACATGAATACCAACAATCTTCCGAACTTCACCATCAGCCATAAACCCCCTCCATCCACCCCCCCATCCCACCCTTCCCAAATAACCAAAAATGTACAATACAAAACAAGAAATACATTCCCCATTCCAGAAATTAAGTCAGTGTAATATTCAGGCGTTAAGCAGATGACTTCGAGCTCTGGGGGTCAATGTTAGCCAAAAGGGTTCCCAGCATAGACGAAAAGTCCGACCAAATGACGAATCCAACGAAGAAATTCGTAGGCGGTCCATGGAAGCCTGCTGTAACATCAAAGTGCGCCAGTGAGATATAGTAGGGGATTCAGAGGAAATCCAGCAATGCAGGATCACTTTCTTCCCCATCAACACAGCACGTGCCATAAAGCTCCGAAACCCTCTCGGGGAGGAGAGTTTAAGGCTGTCCAACGTGAACAGCATAACTGGACTAAATGCAAAATCATAGGTCCACATACTCCGGATATGTCTTTGAAGCTGTTGCCAAAATGTTTGCACCTTCACACAGGTCCAAAACTGATGCCCAAGAGTTGCAGGAGAATGAGAACATTTAAGGCACTGAGCTGAAGTACACATTTTTGCTCGAAACATATAAGAGGGGGAGCGATAGAGACGCAGCAGAAATTTGTAGTTCATTTCAATCAATAACGTATTAAGCGTCACTCGAGCTGTCGCAGAAATCGCTCTCTTAATCATGGAGGATGTAACCACACAAGCCAGCTCTAAGGACCATTTAGTGGCATAGTTCTCATATGAAAGCTCACCCATACTCTCCTGAAGGTGCCGATAATGGAATCTCATCGGGATCAGTACCTGCGCCGACAAACTCAAGGCCTCCGAGATGGACTCCATCCAACGATCAGTAAGAAAAGCCTGGGACAAGGTACGTATATATGAAGATAGTTGAAGGTATGAGAGCCAATCACACGCTCTCCAGCCGTGGTCCCGTTGAAGATCGGCAAAAGGTTTCACGGATCCATCTGAGTTGACCAGTTGAAAAATGTACAAATTAGCATCTGCAGACCATATACTGGTTGGAGTAGGAGTGAGCCCTGAAGGAAATCCCCCATTACCCCGCAGAGGCAAATAAGGAGTTACTTGGGGCGGGATATGGAGTTGATGACAAAGAAGTTTCCAGACTTGGCGCATGGGTCGCAAGAATAGAGCTCTTGCAGAAGAAGTCCGTGGAGGAAGACTCTGTGCATGGAGCAGGTAGCTAAAATGAAAGGGAGCATAAAGCATAACTTCTTGTCGAGAGGCTGAAAAATAATGAGTCCCACGGAACCAGTCGTTAATATGTCTCATCTGGCACGCCTGGGACAACAACCGAAGGCTGCGCAATCCCAAGCCCCCCAGATCTTTAGGACGTGCCATATGTTTCAAGGACATACGTGCCCTCTTTCCATTCCATAAATACTTTTGTAAATATTTTCCAATTAAGAGGGAGGTTTTTTAATCTGGGGTTGGGGAAGTTCTCTAAGATTTGTATTTTATTGGCTTTCATTTTTATTCTCCAACCATTTGATTGGACTAGTAGTGTACCTCTTGTTACTCTCATCGATAATAACATTGGGGTTGATATTTAAAGGCGGTTATCAAGCTGTGTTAGACCAATTATTTGCCATTTAACTTGTCTAATTTTCAATCTAAAACAATCAGAACATGTAACACCATACTATCGAAAGCTGCATTGGCTCCTGAGAAGGAGAGATCTTTGCTCTGCTGAAAAAAATCAGTTGTTTCTTGTGATGAAGCAACCTTAGATATTGTTTTCACAGCAGAACAACATTGTCTGCGTAATAATACTCTCTTTCTCCCCTGACAGTACACCAGTGTTCACCTTTGATCTAAATGCAGCTGTTGGAGATGTCGCTTGGGCCCCCTACTCCTCCACTGTGTTTGCTGCAGTTACCACTGATGGGAAGGTAAGAGATTGGAAGAGACATTTCATTACAACCACACTCTCTGGGGGGGATGAGAGATACTTCTGTAGATGTCAGAGGCAGTGTCCCTTTTTATTTTGTGCTTTGCCAGACTCTCTCTTTCTTTCTCCAGTTCAAGGTAATATATAACATAAACAAACAAAGGAAATAAGGTAATACCTTTTTGATTGGCCTAGCTCAATGTATTTTATGATGAACTTCCAAAGGTAAGCCGCCTTCTTCAGATCTGAAATAAGCAAATGTTGACAAATATTTATATATATCTGGAAATCATGAAAGTACAGTAAAACCTTGGTTTGTGAGCATAATTCGTTCCGAAAACATGCTTGTAATCCAAAACACTTGTATATCATAGCGAATTTCCCCATAAGAATTAATGGAAACTCCAGAACCCAAAAACTTTAGTACAGAATACTGTATGTACTCGTATTGAAAGACTTTGTTCGTTTAGAACAGTCACTACAGTCCCGCAGCTTCAGAGAGAGAAGAACCATCGGCTCAATTGTGATGATGTGACGCGTGTATACTGTATGTACTCGTATCGCAAGACCTCGCTCGTTTAGAGCAGTCACTACACTCCCGCAGTGTCAGAGAGAGAAGAACCATCGGCTCAGTTGTGATGATGTGACGCGTGTATACTGTATGTACTCGTATCGCAAGACCTCGCTCGTTTAGAACAGTCACTACACTCTCAGTTGTGTTGTGTGTATACTGTATGTACTTGTTTTGTAAGACATTGCTTGTATATCAAGTTAAAATTGAATCAAATGTTTTGCTTGTCTTGCAATCCAAGGTTTTACTGTATTTCAATGGCAGGAATGGGTGGGTGGGTGAGTGAGCAGGAGACAGAGAGGTGACAAAGCAGATTTAAATGTCCTTATAGTAGGAAAGGAAGCCCCTCTCTGGTAGGTGTCAAAATATTTCATTCTTTTAATTTCACAGGTTTTAGGTTCTTGGATTGTCTTAAAAAGTTCCCTTTTAGTATTCGTACCATAAAATCATTGGTGTAGTGGTCAGTTTTTCCAGTGTTGTCCGACAGAGGTAAGGTTACCAGACGTCCGGATTTCCCCGGAAATGTCACTCCTTCTGAGGACATGTCTGGGGGTCTGGACAGCTTTTCAAAACCTGGCATCAAAATACATCATACAAATAATTCCAATAGAAACATAGAAACATAGAAAGATGACGGCAGATAAGGGCTACAGCCCATCAAGTCTGCCCACACCATCGACCCTCCCCTTTAAGTCTAATGTCCCCTTCAAGTAGAATAGTAATAATGCCATTCTACTTACCTGCTCTTTCAAGTCTATACCCTAGTGATCCTATCCTTTGGCTGACCCTCGTAGTGATCCTACATAGGTATCCCATTTATTCTTGAAGTCTGGGACGCTGTGTGCCTCTATCACCTGCATTGGAAGCTTGTTCTAATGCTCAATCACTCTCTCCGTGAAGAAGTACTTCCTGGCGTCTCCACGAAACTTCCCTCCCCTGAGTTTGAGCGGATGACCTCTTGTGGTCGAGGGTCCCTTCAGGAGAAAGATATCATCTTCCACCTCAACCCGTCCCGTGATGTACTTAAATGTCTCAATCATGTCTCCCCTCTCCCTACGCTCCTCGAGAGAGTAGAGCTGCAACTTGCTCAGTCTTTCCTCGTACGGGAGACCCTTTAGCCCCGAGACCATCCTGGTGGCCATCCGCTGAACCGATTCAACTCTGTGCACATCTTTACAGTAATGTGGCCTCCAAAATTGCACACAGTATTCTAGATGAGGTCTCACCATGGCTCTGTACAATGGCATCATGACTTCAGGCTTCCTGCTGACGAAGCTTCTCCTGATACAACCTATCATCTGCCGCGCTTTAGATGAAGCCTTCTCCACTTGAGTGGCAGCTTTCATATCAGCACTGATGATTACTCCTAAGTCTCGTTCTGCCGTAGTTCTGATTAAAGTTTCTCCATTCAGGGTGTAAGTTCTGCAAGGATTTCTGTTTCCGAGATGCATGACCTTACATTTTTTGGCGTTGAAGCCCAGCTGCCAGATCGAGGACCAGCTTTCTAAAGTACGCAGGTCTTGCTCCATAGCATCTTTTAGATTATAGTCATTTACTATATTGCATAGTTTGGCATCATCAGCGAATAAGGTTACCTTGCCTTGAAGCCCTTGAGTCAGATCCCCAATGAATATGTTGAAGAGGAGAGGGCCCAGGACTGAACCCTGTGGCACTCCGCTAGTCACTTCCGACATTTTAGAGAGGGTACCATTAACCACCACCCTCTGAAGTCTGCCACTAAGCCAATCTTTGACCCATGTAGTTAGAGTCTCTCCCAACCCCATCGATTTCATCTTGTTCAGCAGCCTGCGGTGTGGGACGCTGTCAAATGCTTTGCTGAAGTCCAGGTACACGACGTCCAAGGACTCGCCTGAGTCCAGTCTTTTTGTTACCCAGTCAAAGAAGCTGATAAGATTGGACTGGCATGACCTACCCTTGGTGAATCCATGTTGGCTGGGATCCCGGAGATTTTCCTCGTTTAGGATCGTATCCAATCTATACTTAACCAGTGTCTCCATGAGTTTACACACTATTGAGGTGAGGCTTACCGGTCTATAGTTCGCAGCCTCAGCCTTGCAACCCTTTTTATGTAGAGGAACGACGTTGGCAGTTTTCCAGTCCAACGGTACTTTCCCCGTGCTTAGTGAAAGATTGAAGAGCACTGCCAACGGTTCCGCTAGAACATCTCTCAATTCTCTGAGCACTCTTGGGTGTAGATTGTCCGGTCCCATGGCTTTGCTCACCTTGAGTCTTGCCAGTTCGTTGTAGACGTCCCCAGGTGTGAACTCAAAATTCTGAAACGGGTCATCCACGTCTTGTTTCTCTTTCAACTGTGGTCCATGTCCCGGTGCCTCGCAGGTGAAGACTGAGCAGAAATATTCATTTAGTATCTAACACATAAAATCTAATAGTGTAATAACCCCACCCACCCATCTACCCTTCATCACATTTTCAACTAAAATAGAATATACACATGTTATATACCATATTATAACATATCTTGTAAAATTACTCCCCAACTCCACCCTCCTCCTTGAGTGTGCTAAATACAGCTAAGAAAGAAAAGAAAAGAACTGATGACTATTCATCGCAATACTTTGCCAATGGCTCCCATATCTTTACAAAGTTATTATATGTCCCTTTTTGTATCGCTATTGCTCTTTCCATCTTATAAATATGGCATAATGAATACCACCAGAATGTGTGATTAAGATTCTTGTAATTTTTCCAATTATTGGTAATATGTTGAATGGCAACCCCTGTCATGACTAATAAAAGTTTGTTATTATACGATGATATTTGACTCTTCTTTCTCATAGCCATTCCGAATAAAACAATATCATAGGAAAGCGCAACATGGTTTTCCAATAAAGAATTTACCTGAGTCCAGACTGAATTCCAAAATAACTTGATATAGGGACAATAATAAAGTAGATGATCTAATGTCCCTGGTTCCAGATTACAGTGCCAGCATTTATTGGACTTAGAACTATTTAATTTTTGTAAACGAACAGGGGTCCAAAACGCTCTATGTAACAAAAAGAACCAAGTTTGCCTCATAGATGCTGACACTGTACATCTCATCCTCCAAGACCAAATTCGTGGCCATTGAGATGCAGAAATCTGATGCTTAATCTCAATGCTCCAAATGTCTCTTAGACCACACTGTATACACACTTTGGTTTTTTATTCAAGTATCCAGATAATAATTTATACCACAATGCGGCTTGATGTCCTAGGAAGTCTGCTTGGAAGCATAGGAACTCCAGACTATATTGAAAAGCTTTGAAGAAATCAGTGTCGGGCAGGAGGGCATCCACGTATGTTCGGATGTCCTCCTGCCCGACAAGAGCAGGCATCAGGGGGTGGGGCTGGGGCAGGGCTAGGGCAGGGTTGGGGCATTTCAGGGCAGGGATGGGTGGAACTGGGCGGGCCTAAGGTTCTGGATTTTCAGATTGGGAAATCTGGCAACCCTAGACAGAGGTGCCATCCTGGTTGGTATTGCAATTTGCTCCAGTTCAGGAAGTAAATACTTTCTGCTCAAGCTGTCTAATAAGCTGTCATGGCACTAATTTTTAAGCCTTCAGCATCTCTTGGAATGAATTTAAGAATGACTATTCGGTAGTTTATTTAAAAGGTCACATCTGCAAATGAAATATCTCTCTGGGTTTGGATTGGGGCCTTCAAGTCAAATTGTCTTGTCTCATTATTTCTCTCAAGATGCTGTTCAGGCACCTTATGAATGGAATAAACTCTGTTAAACTTTGTAATCTGTCAAGGAATTGAGACTGTGAATCAGTTTCCGGATGGTTTACTAAATACTGTTTGTATCGAGGGAAATAACTAGTGATGGACAGAAGCCTAAAAACAGAACTGTTTGGGCTGTGAAAAGTCTAGGATTCTATTCTGGTTTTTTAAAACTATTATTTGAAATGCAACAAGTACACACAAAAGCACTTATCTAAGAAACCAATATAGCCCACATTAATGGTTTTTATTTATCTATTCATTTGGATTTATTTACCGCCTTTTGAAGATATTCACCCAGGGTAGAGTGCAGCAAACAGAACATAAGTAATAAACAATTATAGCATTACACTTCTCCCTCCGTATTCGCTGTGATAGGGGATTAACAGACCCGTGAATACAGAAAAACCACAAATAACTTTTTCATATGTTGTTCACTGTTTTCTATTAAAAGCCATCATGGATATGGTGAAGCCTGGCCTGGCCTGTTCCTGAAGGAGAGGCAAAACACGGTGAAGAAAGTGCCGGGAATGAGCAATTTTTTCTGTAAACGCTTGGAATCAGCGATTTCTCTATGCAAGCTGATGTGATTTGGGGGGAGGAGCCAGCAAGCTAAAAACCGTGAATAATCAAAACCGTGAATGCTGAAACCGCGAATATGGAGGGAGAAGTGTAAATCTGTTCACATAGCAATACACATTAGAATAATAATAATAACAACTTTATTCTTGTATACCGCCACACCACATCAGTTCTAGGCGGTTTACATCAAGAGGACTGTACAAACAGCGAACAAGACTACCCAGAAAGCATTTTTAATCATGCGCAACTTATGAAAAATAAGAAAATTCTTCGACAAAGAGCAATATAGGCTCATAGTCCAATCCCTTGTCTTGGGTCTAGTGGACTATTGCAACATCCTCTACCTACCATGCCCTGCAAACATGATAAAACAATTACAGACCGTACAAAACACAGCTCTCAGATTGATCTACTCACTAAGAAAATTTGACCACATCACCACTGCCTACCTAGACTCACACTGGTTACCTATACAAGCACGAATTCAATTCAAATTATACTGTCTTTTATTCAAAGCAATAAATGGCACTGCCCCAACTTACCTAAACAACCGCCTAAATCGGAACCTTACTACTAGACAAAGGAGAACTCAGACCCCATTTACCTACCCCCCATTCAAAGGCACTCAGTGCAAGAAGATGTTTGACCACCTACTAGTGACGCAAGCAGCGAAACTAGACCACTCCATGTCCAACTTGCTGACATCAACGAGTGACTTCAAATCTTTTCAAAAAGAAATCAAAACCCTGCTATTCAAAAAATTTATCCAGATATCTTAACGCTTCCCCTTGTCATTCCCCCCCCCTTGTAAATTCCCCCTCAAAGTCTCTTCTACTCTTGCAATTTTTCTCTTCAAAGTCTCAACCATGTAAACAGCTCCCTAAATTGCAATTCTCCTGGAAATGCCAAGTAAGCTTCTTTTGTAATCCGTCCAGAACTGCAAGGTACGGGCGGAATAGAAGTCACTAATGTAATGTAATGTAACATCTTATGGTACAACTAATATTTGAGTACAAGTCATTCAGTTACATAGAATTTCACAATATCTATCGAGTAACAAATTTATCAAATAAAGAAGTTTTCAGCAACTTTCTAAAAGACTGGGTTTGCAGCAACAGCGTGTTCCACCAAGTATTCGTTTTTCCTGCTTGATAGGCTAATTTTTTCTAAGAATCTCTTATAATGACAGGCCTTTGGGGTCGGAAATGCAAACGAGTAATTTTTTCTAGTATTCTTATGGGACTTAAATATTTCAAATAGGAGATGAGATAAATAGGAGCCAAGCCAAACAGTGCTTTAAAGGAGATACAACCGAACTTAAATAACACTCTGGCTTCAAACGGTAGCCAATGGAGTTGTCGATAGTACCGGCCAATATGATCATATTTCTTTAGCCCCAAAAGCTTTAAAGCAGTGTTCTTCAACCGCCAGTCCGCAGAAATTTTCTGCCGGTCCACAGGGACGGCATGTCCATCAGCCCAAGACAGCGTTCTTCAGCCGCCGGTCCACAGTTAAATCAACGCAGCGTCTTCGAGCCGGCTTCCTGAGTGCTGCAGTGCACAAAGCCATGGAAAAGGCTCCTACGTGCGGTCTGCACATGAACCGGAAGCCTTCTCTCTGATGCTGCAGGGTCAGAAGGAAGGCTTCCAGATGAGGTGCGGGACACATGCGAGGAACCATTGCTCACAGCTTTGTGCAATGCAGCACTCAGGGAGCTGGCCTGAAGATAAGAACATAAGAATTGCCGCTGCTTGGTCAGACCAGTGGTCCATCATGCCCAGCAGTCCTCTCACGCGGTGGCCCTCTGGTCAAAGACCAGCATCCTAACTAAGACTAGTCCTACCAGCTTATGCTCTTGTTCAGCAGGAACTTGTCTAACTTTGTATTGAATCCCTGGAGGGTGTTTTCCCCTATGACAGACTCCGGAAGAGCGTTCCAGTTCTCTACCACTGTCTGGGTGAAGAAGAACTTCCTTACGTTCCCCTTTCAATTTTAGAGAGTGCCCTCTCGTTCTCCCTACCTTGGAGAGGGTAAACAACCTGTCCTTATCTACTAAGTCTTTTCCCTTCAGAGTAGACTTAGGGGGGTGGGTCAGTAGAGTGGGCAGACTTGATGGGCTATGGCCCTTTTCTGCCGTCATCTTTCTATGTTTCTATGTTTTTACCTTGAATGTTTCGAGCATGTCCCCTCTCAATCTCCTCTGTTCGAGGGAGATGCCGCGTTGATCACACAGTGGACCGGCCCAAAGATAACACTGGGGGGCAGGCCAGAAGGTAAGGCACATGGAGGGAGAGAGACAAAACGGTAGGGGAAATGCTTTTTTTTTATTTAGTCATTTTACATCTGCTGTCTGTTCAGGAAGAAATACATTTGTTTCTTTTCCTCTGGGGTTGTACTGCTTGCAGAGTCTTGCATCGTAGGGTTTGTGTGTAAATATTAGTACTTTTAGTTTTTGGTCCTGCATTTGCATGGTGTTATCTGTTTTCTGGTAGGAATGAATGTTGAAAAATATCAGAAAAATTTCCATTTTCTCTATAATGGAGGGTTCCAACCCCTCCTCCCAACAGCAGCGCGAACACTATGCAGTAAAGTGGGGTGTTCCCCACTCACATCCCGCTTTGGAGCTCTTTAAAACTAAGTTTTTCCATGGCGCGCTGGTGTCTCGCGCGTGACTGACTATGAACTGTTGGTAAGAGTTAGAAGACAATTAAATAATTCAAATCCTAAGTCCATAATGCTACTTGAAAAGACAACAGACGCTGTTGAAATTTTTTGAATTTACAACCCTTGGCAGATGGAAGAGAGAATAACGCATGAGATCTCCTTGAGTGTTTGGAGTTGGCGATGATAAAGGATTCCATGAGATATTCTGGGATTAGGCCTAACAATACCTTGAAACAAATACATCCAAACTTGAACTTAATCCACGCCTCAACTGGCAACCAATGCAATTGACAGTAGAAAAGAGCGGCATGATCGTATTGCTTGAATTGACCTGACTTGGAAGGGTCCTGACGGTGTCAACTGATGCAGCATAAATAGTGATGGCAGAAATCTGAACTTCTGTAGCGATGTTTGATTCAGTGGAATGATTTCTATGTTGAATATGAACTAAAAGATATTTTACTCCAAAATTTAAAAAAAAATTTGTGCTTTTTTTTTTTTTTTTTTTTTAAGAATGTAACCCAAGGGGTGATCTAATGTTAGAAGAGTGATTTGTTCTTGGTCCCTCTCTACCTAACTTTGGTTGTCAGACTAAATGGAAAACATGGTGTGACCTTTTTAAAGGGAAGACATCAGGAAGCTCCAGGATACTTTGAGTCACTATTCAGCAAGTTCACCTTTTGACTGCAATCCTGATGTGAAAGGCGTAATCAATGAAGCCAGAACAGAAGTGCATGCTTAATAACAAGAATATTTACTGTCTTGTATATGCTTTCTGTCTCTTTCCCAGGTCCTCCGTGACTTGGCTGTTGTACAATATTAACAACCTTAGTGTTCCTTTGAAAAGAACATATACAGATGCCTTCTGGAAATTAATGGCCACAATTCATCAGGAATAACCAATTTCAAAAAGTTGTTTTGGGCCTTGTGGAGGAAGGTCATTTGTTTCTTGGTTCCACAGCAGATGGAGATGGACCTCGGTCATTGTGCACGGAGGGCCCATGATTGTGGAGGTCCAGAAGAACTCCTAAAGTGCTGTCCCTCGTAGGGGCTAAATGAGTTGGGAAAGAATATATACAGTATATAAAGGACATTTTTCTGGGTAGCTGGAAATGATGATACATGGCACACCAGATCCCAACCATGGTTCTGTTTGGGCTGGAGGTACAAAACTGCCAAGCTCAAAACAGTAGTTGTTTTTTTTTTTCTGTTAGAGGAAACTTAAAGGGATGAATCCTGACAACTTTTTCTAGTTCCTTGTTTATATTGTACTCTGACTAGCATCTAAAATGGATTCCTTCAGTCTTTATAAGTGTTTCCTCACATTTTGCTGCCCTACTGTGATAATTTTTTTTTCTTCCTAAACCAATGAAGTTGGAAAGAATTATACAAAAGGAGTTGAAACTATCTCTGTCTGCCTGAAGGCAAAATAAATATCCCAAAATATTACAGAATGGGATAAAAAATGACATGAGAGAAAAACATGATTAAAAGACACAAAGTTTAAAAATGGGCCTAATTGGACTGGTGCTTCCAGAGAAATAAGCCCCCCCCCCCCCCAAAAAAAAAAGGCCCTGTGCATTTCTATGGGAGAAGGAATTCCTGCTTCTGTAGCATAGAAACCTAGAGTGAAATGTAGCAGTTAGAGAACTACAGAAGGCAGTTTAAAAGATGAACTTCCCTACTCTCTCAAGCCCCCAAATTGTTCCTTCACAACTGCCACATAGCCCCAAAACTACCTCCTGCAACTGCTGCACTGTTCTGGAAACTGCTTTGTTCCCTAAAACTACACCCCCCAACTGCCAACCCACCCACAAATTGCCCCAACCCACAAATCTACTCCCTACAGCTGTCTCACTGCAGGGGAGGGGGAGGAAATAGGCTCATGCATGGCCCAAAGCATCTGTGGGAGCAGGGCCTTCATAAAACACAGTCAGACAAAGACAAGGTGAAACAAAAGCCCTTTCTTAACTAGGGTTACCAGTTTCCTTCTTTAAAAAAAGAGGACATCTGCAGCCTAGAGAGTTGCACAGGGACAGAAATCCCCGCCAGGATCCTCTCTGTCCCCACCCGTCCCTGTCAGGATCCTTTCCGTCCCCACCCATCCCCACAAGGAATTACTTCCATCCCCGCACGTCCCCATAAAAAGCAGCATTTACTTCTGACAGGATCATCAATTCCACAGTTTCTTTTGTGTTTGCGCTGCTGTTTTCCTTCTGGAATCTCTTTGGTGGAACCCTTTTTTTGTTTTCTATTCAGGTAATTAACTTATAAACCCCTCTTTTACTAAGGCTGGCGTGTTCGTTATATTATATGGACGAACCCTGCTTCCAAAGCCTTCCATCCCCGTGGGAGTCCTGTTGGCTAGAGGGGGGAACCCGTGGGAGTCCTGTGGGTTAGGGGGGATTCCCACGGGACCCCCGCGATTCCCGTTCCCGTGCAGACCTCTACTGCAACCCTGTCCCACGAGAACCTCGTGTCTCCTTCCCCAAGTAGGGCCACTAGATTTCCTTGGGGAAAATCCGGATCCATGGCCATGCCCCCAGGATTGCCAAGTTCTGCCTCTTTTCCGCCTTGTTCCGCCCCCAACCCCGCCCCCGACGGCATCTGTGCATGTGCAGACATGACGCAATGATGTCACGTGCACGCGCTGCATTGGCGGATGCCCCTTTCCCGACACGATTATGGGCTCGTGATGTTTTGGGCATGATAGCCGTGATTCCAATGCTGCCATGCTCCATTGTGCATTTGCCTTTCAAGGATTCCAAATATTTATCAAGACAAGTCGATCCTTTAGCAAAATTAAATAGGGAATTGTGATTAATAAGACTATTTTTGAAGCATTATTTAAAAAGCATAGTTCATATCTAACAACATAAGGAGGGTTTTGGTTTTTTTTCATTATAATTTCATTCTTAACTTGATCTTTAAAGAACGTGGCTAAAACAGGTTTTTTATTCCATTTCAGCATTTCTATTAGTTCTTTAATTCGGTTTAGCGATTTTGCTTCTGCTTCTTCCACTTGTATGCACCACCCTCTCTCTGAAGCAATAGATTTGCAGCATTTTGTTTCAGTACTTTTGCGAGCATTGTCTTGGCTTCCCTGGGTTCCTTTTTCGTCTCTTCCACTGCTTTTTGGATAGTTCTGTCCATTCATATTTGGAAGGCTGTGGGAAAGAGTTGGCTGGTATCAGATGGCCTCTAGGGATTTCAGTGCAGTCTGTCACTAAATGTATTGCCTCTTTCTCTCATCCATGGGCATTTACAAAATGCTAGCTGCATTTGTCAGCCCAGTGTACTGTGGTTCAATGCAGAAGGCAGGAAGAAAAATCCATCATCAGGACAGTGGAAGCTTGAAAGGGAAAGATATTTCACATCATAAAGGGCAACTTGGTATTAAATCAGTCTGCACTTTTCAGTCTGGTATTGATTGAATTCTTTGTTCCAAGCTAGAAAAAGTTTGCTTTGCTCTTATAGTTAGAGCTACAGCCTCAGCACCCTGAGGTTGTGGGTTCAAACCCTGTGCTTCTCCTTGTGACCCTGGGCAAGTCACTTAATCCAATAACTCACCTCACACTCACAAACACAAAGGGACTATAATAATCAAAAAACTCAAATACCCTTAGTGCAAATCCTGTTCTCAAAAAAAAAGAGATTTCACTTTTTACTCCTTTACAATAGCATAATTTTAAACCTCTTCCTAAGGCTCAACATCGCACTTTGGTCTTAAAACTCAAAAAGCCACTACTATGCTTCAGGAATCTTGTAAAGGGGGAGAAAAAGCCTCAGACTTGTGCATGCTGCTAATTTTGTAAGCATTCAGGCTATTATTAGTTACCTCATCGGCAATAAAAAACCCCTCCTCCGAGTATTCCTATCTTCAGTAATAAATATTTTTGCAGTAATAAATACTTTTCAAATGTTTCAATAAATTTATATCCACACTAGTATTTATATCCACACTAGTAACTAGTAGTAGTTACATTAACGGGTGCTAGAATATATGTCTGTCTGTCTGTCTTTATTTCCGTCTCTCTCTCTCTCTGTCCTGCTGTCTTTCTTTCTGTCTCTGTCCCTGGCCCCCTTTGTCTGTCTGTCTTTCTGTGTTTCTCCCTGTCCCTGTGTCTTTCTTCTTTTCTTTCTGTCTCCCTTCCTCCTCCTTGTGGTAGAATATATGTCTGTCTTTCTTTCTGTTTCTCTCCATACCCCTGTCTTTTTCTTTCTGTCTCTCTTCCTCCCGCTGTCTTTCTTTCTGTTTCTCTCCCTCCCTGGCCCCCTTTGTCTGTCTGTCTGTCTTTCTGTCTCTCTCCCTGCCCCTGCCCCTGTGTCTTTCTTCCTATCTCCTTCCCTACTTCCCTGTCCAGCAGCCGCAGCATTCCCTCTCCCTCTATTTACCGCGAGAGGAACCTGCACGGACCTAACAGCCCGAGCCCCCAGCAGTGTAACTTCCCGGCGGCTCCTCTCACAATCGTCGCCTTCTCCGACGCAGGAGCGGCTCGTGAGAGGAGCCGCTGCAGCATCTTTGAGAAGTTGAAAAAAACTTCGGCCCGTCTCCGTGCTCGGCCGCAGCAGGCTACAGCTGCCGCAGCCTGCAGATGCCGACAGCCACAGCAGCCAACATCCGCCTTGCTGTATTTTTTTTTTTATTTGAAAGACGCGGAGGTGGCTCCTCTCATGATCCCCACCTGCGTCGAAAGTCCGACGCAGGTGGGGATCGTGAGAGTAGCCACCGCTGCTTCTTTCAAAGAACCGTAAGCCGCGCATGTGCAGTTCCTATGGGTCGCTACAGCTCACGGAAAACGGACCCATGCGATGGGAGTGCGCATGCGCAGCCTAGCATTTTATTATATTAGATGCGCTGGGAGCCCTACTCTAAACTCGTAAAAAACAGCTGTGTTGGGAGCGACCATAAAATCACTTCTCGCTAATGTAATTGGACTGCATCCGGATTGTGTGCCAGTATATAATATTACTATGCTGGATCAGGCCCACGTGTCTTTCATACACACTGCTGTTCTTGTGGCAAGTCTGCTCAGCCAAAGCCGACGATGGCCAGCCAGCATTTCGCTAAGCTGCGTCAGGGCTTCCTGGGCTGCGATCGGCACTTAATCTTTGTGCTCACAGGCATTGCAAACATGGCTCCCTTCAGGGAGCACAGATATTAAGTGCCGATCGCAGCCCAGGAAGCCCTGACACAGCTTAGCGAAACACTGGTTGGCCATCGTCAGACAAGATGCATCATTGCCTGACACCATGTTTCATTGGAAACCAATCAGAGTTGTCATATTCGGTTCTCACTGCAGCTTCTTGATTTTTCTAGAGGCTCTTTATCAGCTAAGTGATGTGTTTGGGTATTCCCATTTATGCTAAAGTTTTTATACCAAAGTTTTTCATGATCCACATGGTCAAAAGCTTTGCGTAGTCAATGAAGTAAAAGTATAGGAGCTTTTGGTATTATTTGCTCTTCTACAATATCCATTTAACATTGGCAATAATGTCTCTTGTTTCTTGACCTTTTCTAAAACCAGCCTGAACTTCAGGTAGTTTTTGCTCAATGTATGATTGAAGCCTTCATTGTATTATTTTCAGCAATATTTTGCTGGCATGTGGAATTAATGCAATTGTTCTGCAGTGTTAAAGTCCTTGGCATCACTTTTCTTTGAACAGTGATCTCCAATCAGTTGGCCATGTTATTTCCTTCCACATCTGTTGATACAGTTGAGCGAGGGCCATGATAACACCTTCTGAGCCTTTTGATTAATTCAATTGGAATACCATCGATACCAGGCAACTTGTTTTTTTCGATAAAGCTTTAATTGCTGCTATGACTTCTTTTTTTTTTTTAATATCTGGTTCTTCTTCAGTGTCAGTTTCCAGTTCAATTTCTCCAATGTTATCCTCATTGCCTTTTTTGTATAAATTTTCTGTATATTCTTTCCATCTTCTTTTATTGCTTTCTGGATCATTCAATATCATTCCATTGGCATCATTAAACATCCCCAATTGAGGCTGGAATTTCTGCCGCAATATCTTAACCTCCTGATACGCTAATCTGGTTTTCCTTTTCTTCTGTTTCAAGACAAGCGAATCGGTTGTCTAGTTTTATCCATTTATCTGAGGGATTATTTTCAATGTCATATTGTGGGAGGTCTCTAATTACATTACATTACATTAGAGATTTCTATTCCGCCATTACGTTGCGGTTCAAGGTGGATTACAAAAGAGTTATACAAGATGGGTTACAAAAGAAGATCTTTGGTCATTTCCAAAGCGAGTAAAGAGTAGATTAGGTTGATTCGGGAGGTCAGGAAGAAGATGGGAGGAAGGAAGGTACTCATAGCGTTAAGACTTTTTCAGGGATTTCTTGAAGAATATAGTCTTTATTTCTTTTCTGAATGTCCTGTAGTCTGGGGTTGTTATCAGTAGATTGGAGATTTGATTGTGTAGGCTATCATATAGTTTTTTCCGTTTAACTTCTTTGATTGGAGGGTGTGTGACTGGGGTGTGAGTTTTTCTATGCCTGGTTGAGGTAGTTTGGATGAGGCGGTTGTTCAGGTAGGTTGGGCTGTCTTGTGAAGCTTTACTTTGACCATATTTATTTATCTATTCGATTTTCTATACCATTCTTCCAGGGGAGTTCAGAACGGTTTACATGAATTTATTCAGGTACTCAAGCATTTTTTCCTGTCTGTCCCGGTGGGCTCACAATCTATCGAATGTACCTGGGACCAGGGTCACAAGGAGCAGCTTGGGCCTGCACCCATAACCTCAGGGTGCTGAAGTTGCAGCTTCAACCACAGTGCTGCATTCTCAGACATAGTATGAGTAAAAGATAGCATGAAAAACATTTACAAAGATGGCAAAAACATAATTAACGAAGCATAGTAAAAATCATAATATGATAAAATATGATATGGTGAGACATCTAATCTAATCCTTAGTCTTATACCAGGTCATTCCCCAAAGGGACTCGATCCGGTTAACAAAAGACAATCTTAAAGAGATTAATAAACAGTGGAAAACAGTAGAGACCGATATATTTTCTAAGATGAGTCAATGAAGAGAGAATTCTAATATCTGTAGGAAGGTCATTCCAAATTTCCACCATAGTAAATACCAATGAATGTGACAGTTTACCTAATGTTTTAATCCCTTTAACCGATGGAAATTGTAATTTATATTTATGTATATTTCTTGTAGACTGAATATGACATGAGTTAAAAGAAAGAGGAAATAATGGGGGAAAAAATCCCATATAGGCTCTTAAAAATAACATTTACACGCTTTAACTGAACTCTCGGGAGCCAATGTAAAGTCCTCAATAATGGAGAGTATAGCATGGCGAGTAGAGTTTGGCAAAACATAGCACGGCAAACATAATATTACAAAGCATAGTTAATGTAGTATGACACAACATGGCAAAAATGGTAAGGCAAGTGTGAATAACGAAATATAGCATGGAAGACATGGAATGGCAAACATGGCATGAGAGATCGTAACATGGAAGATATAGTAAGGTGGGCACAGTATGGTAATAATAATAATAATTTTATTTTTGTATACCGCCATACCCAGGGAGTTCTAGGCAGTTCACATCAGTTAGATTTAGTACAAACAGTGCAGTTGAAGTTGACAGCAAAAAGAACAAGCAATTAAAAAAAAGTCATGCTGTTATACGTCAACGATTTGAGTGAAGGAAACCAAAAATACATGCAATACATACAATAAGTACATGCAGTAAGTGCATGTCATAAGTACATGCAACAATAAGTATATGCAACATTAAGTGCATGCAACAAATACAAATACATGCAATACTTACAATAAGTACATGTAAACAGTTTTAGTGAAGGAAAAAAAAATGCATACACGCCATAGGAAGGAGCATACAAGGGAAAATGTATACACCCCGTAAAGAGGGAGCAACAATCTTAGAAGAGTGAGAGGGGATGGAGGTGGAGAGCGTTAAGGATTTGGGCTGTTGAATAGCTGGGTTTTAATCTGCTTTCTAAAATTGAGATATGACAGGGCTTCAAGTGTAATATGGTCGAGCCATGAATTTAGTTTAGCCGCTTGAAAGGAGAAGGTTCTTTCAAAGAATCTTTTAAGGTGACACGATTTTGGTGAGGGAAAAGCGAACAGATTTATTCTGCAGGAGCTCTTGTTGCTGTGGCTCAGGTTGAAGTGAGGGTAAAGGTAATTCGGCGACGTACCAAATATTGTTTTGTAGCAGATGCATGAGAACTTAAATAGGACTCTGGATTCGAACTGCAGCCAGTGCAACTTGTGGTAGAAAGGGGTTATGTGTTCCCATTTCTTCAAGCCAAAGATGAGACGGATTGTAGTATTTTGGACCAAACTCAACTTCCTGATGGTATGGGAAAGGGAATGGGGACATGTATACCGCCTTTTTGTAGCTTTGGCATTTCAGAGTGGTGGGCACTGGAGAATTAAGTGACTTGCCCAGTTTCAAGGAGCAGCACTGGGATTTGATCTCACAACCTCTGAATACAGAGGCAGCAGCTCTACCAGTGAGCCATATAAAGTTCAGTTGTGGATTAGGAATTGGTTATCGGTAATCAGATAAAAAAACATTGAGCCACAACCCTTCCCCTTAACCAGTGAGCAACAGGACATAGATGGTGAACAGTATGACATAGTGTGGTAGACCATTGTATGACAAAACATGGAATGGTCAGACATAGAACAAAGCTCTTCAACGTTTAAGACTCAAGACAGTGGAGTGTTTGAGGCCCTTTGCCAAAGGGTCAGGGGGATTGGGATTGACACACACTCAGGGGAAAGGTGAGGTTTTTATAGCCTTCCTGAAATTCAATAGACCTTCTAATGATTCTATGCGGGTACGTAGTTGGTTCCAGAGGCACAGTAGGTAGTTCGAGTAAAATCTTTTTCAGGCACTCTCAAGGTGGAGACCACATCCCAAGGGCGCATATAGTCACTTTTCTTGCAAGCGAAACAGCAAAAGTTTAGAGGCCATATAGGCCGGTACCATGTTGTGGAAGAGGGAGATGGAGGTAGGACACTAGACACCAGGAAATTCTTTTTTGTAAGGGGGAAATGAGAGTTGGGTTGAGAGGGGGAGGGAGACCACTAGACTTCCACTGATTTTTATTTCTAATTTCAGGGTAGGGGGATCAGAGAAAGGAAGCAGGGCTCATATTGGAGGCTGATGTAGAAAGTAACCATTAGGGGAGGATCAAATGGACTGGAGGAGCCACTAGACTACCAGAGATTTTGCTAGTCATCACTCACACTTTGACAGGAATGAGGACATTTTTGCAATGAGCTGTGGATTACTGCTGTGATTTGAATGCGGCAGTAATTTGCATGCTAATTTCTTTTTTGCTTGCTAATTTCGCAGTCGAAGCTGCATGCTGAGCTGACTGTACTCGGTGGCTTTCTCTTTTGGCTCCTCTGAGTGTTTGCACGTCTCCCTTGTCATGAATACTTTTGCTCAATCATCAGATTTGAACCAAAGTGTTAACACGTTTCTTGAAGATTTCTATTTGTGAAAAGAATTGTTTTAAATAAAATGCATCATGCTTTTTTAAAAAATATTTCTTTCCAGGTCCATGTGTTTGACCTAAATATTAATAAATATGAAGCCATCTGCATACAGGCTGTTGTAGCCAAGAAGAAGACCAAACCTACCCATCTGGAGTTTAACCCTATCTATCCCATAATCGTTGTTGGAGACGATCGAGGTCAAGTCACCTGCCTGAAGCTTTCTCCCAACTTGCGCAAGCTTCCAAAGGTAAGACAATTACACTGAAATGAAAGAAAATCTCTTATGCTTTGCAGAAAGTTTGTAATTAAACTTGTTTTGCTCTTTTTAAATGAGTACTGAAATGTTAATTGTTTCCTTGATCAATTTATCATTGAAGCGTGAAGAATCCTACTTAATAGTTAGGTATTTTGCTGAAGGTAGTGATTTCAAATGGCTGTTTATCAGTAGAAATTGCCTTCTCAGCCATTGAGCCTATGCTTCTCTGCATTTTCTGGTCTGCAATTCTATGTAGTGTTCATATTTTACATTTTTCTTGAACTACAATTCATATTTGGTAGCTAGGGTTAGCCCCATGGCTCAGGTAATATGTGGGTCTCAGCTCAGGCCTCTGCTCCTCAGGCTGATAAGGCTGGGGATGCTGCAAGATCGCAATTATCACTCTACAATATTTAGGAAGGAGTTCCGAAAGTCAGTGCCTCCATTTAGGTGAGCCGATACCGAACATCCTCTAGGCGCCATTTATATAATTGTGCCTAAGCATTCTTACCTTTGCTGGAGGCGCGATTCTCTAGCTGGGGCTGTCACGTGATTGACATACGATTGGCTGCCGCTTTTAAGGTGGCCACTGACAACAATGCCGGTTAGAGAATCCAGACCTCGGTGTTTTGTTAACCACCACCAGAGTTATGCCCAGTAATTCAATGCTGGGCCATATCAAGAATTCGACACTGACTTTTCAGGTATGTGGAACCAGGTAAAAATCACCACTTAAATATGATATTCAGCACTTAAGCAGCTATAGTTTGGGGCTCTTCAGCTTGGAGAGGAGACGGCTGAGGGGAGATATGATTGAGGTCTACAGAATCCTGAGTGGAGTGGAACAGGTACAGGTGGATCGATTTTTTTGCTCCGTCAGAAATTACAAGGACTGGGGTACACTCAATTAAGTTACACGGAAATACTTTTAAAACCAATAGGAGGAAATATTTTTTCACTCAGAGAATAGTTAAGCTCTGGAACGCGTTGCCAGAGGATGTGGAGGGAGTGGATGGCGTGGCTGGTTTTAGGAAAAGTTTGGACAGGTTCCTAGAGTAAAAGTTCATGGTCTGTTGTTGAGAGAGACACGGGGGAGGCATGGAGTGTTACTACACCTTGGGTTTTGGGCAGGTACTGATGACCTGTATTGGCCACCGTGGGAACGGGCTACTGGGCTTGATGGACCATTGGTCTGACCCAGTAAGGCTATTCTTATGTTCGTAAGCAACGGTAGGTTTTACATAGTAGATGACAGCAGATAAAGACCCGAATGGTCCATCCAGTCTGCCCAATTTAAATTTTGTAATTTTGTTTTTCTTAGCTATTTCTGGGCAAGAATCCAAAGCCCTACTCGATACTGTGCTTGGGTTCCTACTGCCGAAATCTCCGTTAAAACCTACTCCAGCCCATCTACACCCTCCCAGCCATTGAAGCCCTCCCCAGCCCATCCTCCACCAAATGGCCATATACAAGTCTGCCCAGTACTGGCCTTAGTTAAATATTTAATATTATTTTCTGATTCTAGATCCTCTGTGTTCATCCCACACTTCTTTGAACTCAGTCACCGTTTTCCTCTCCACCACCTCTCTCGGGAGCGCATTCCAGGCATCCACCACCCTCTCCGTAAAGTAGAATTTCCTAACATTGCTCTTGAATCTACCATCCCTCAACCTTGAATCTACCACCTCTCAACCTCAACCTCTGGAAAAGATTTTGTTCTATGTTAATACCCTTCAAGTATTTGAACGTCTAAACCATATCGCCCCTGTCCCTCCTTTCCTCTAGGGTATACATATTCAGGGCTTCCAGTCTCTCCTCATGCGTCTTCTGGTGCAAGCCTCTATCATTTTCGTCGCCCTCCTCTGGACTGCTTCAAGTCTTCTTACGTCCTTCACCAGATACGGTCTCCAAAACTGAACACAATACTCCAAGTGGGGCCTTACCAATGACCTGTACAGGGGCATCAACATCTTCTTCCTTCTACTGGCTACGCCTCTCTTTATACAGCCCAGCATCCTTCTGGCTGCAGCCACCGCTTTGTCGCACTGTTTTTTTCGCCTTTAGATCTTTGGACACTATCACCCCAAGGTCCCTCTCCCCATCCATGCATATCAGCTTCTCACCTCCCAGCATATACGGTTCCCCAAATACATTACTCTGCATTTCTTTGCATTGAATTTTAGTTGACAGGCATTAGACAATTCCTCTAACTTTTGCAGATATTTTCCACTCCCTCTTCGGTGTCTACTCTGTTACAAATCTTGGTATCATCTGCAAAAAGGCACACTTTTCCTTCTAACCCTTCAGCAATGTCACTCACAAACATATTGAACAGGATTGGCCCCAGCACCGAACCCTGAGGGACTCCACTACTCACCTTTTCTTCCTCCGAGCGACTTCCATTAACCACCACCCTCTGGCGTCTATCCGACAGCCAGTTTCTAACCCAGTTCACCACTTTGGGTCCTAACTTCAGCCCTTCAAGTTTGTTCAACAGTCTCCTATGAGGAACTGTATCAAAGGAATTGCTGAAATCTAATTAAATTACATCTAGCATATGTCCTCGATCCAGCTCTCTGGTCACCCAATCAAAAAATTCAATCAGGTTCGTTTGGCACGATTTACCTTTTGTAAAGCCATGTTGCCTCGGATCCTGTAACCCATTAGATTCAAGGAAGTACACTATCCTTTCTTTCAGCAACACTTCCATTATTTTTCCAACAACCGAAGTGAGGCTCACTGGCCTGTAGTTTCCTGCTTCATCCCTGTGAATAGAGACCACATCCACTCTCCTCCAACCCCCAGGAACCCCTCCCGTCTCCAGAGATTTGTTGAACAAGTCTTTAATAGGACTCACCAGAACTTCTCTGAACTCCCTTAGTATCCTGGGATGGATCCCGTCTGGTCCCATCGCTTTGTCCACCTTCAGTTTTTCAAGTTGCTCATAAACACTCTCCTCCATGAATGGCACAGAATCTACTCCATTTTCTCGTGTAACTCTGCCAGACAATCTCGGTCCTTCTCCAGGATTTTCTTCTGTGAACACAGAACAGAAGTATTTGTTTAGCACATTTGCTTTTATCCCAGGACAAGCAGGCATGATATTCTCACATGTGGGTGATGTCATCTACGGAGCCCCAGCGCGGACAGCTTTTCAAGCAAACTTGCTAGAAGTTTCAAGTTTGCACACTGCACCACGCATGTGCATGCCTTCTTGCCCACTAGAGGGCGCATCCCACCTCGTGGTCCTCAGTTCAATTTTTTCCGCGGAGCCAGAAAGCCCTGTGGATTTGAGCTCCAGATTTGTATTGCCTTTCTAGCTGCCGCGTTTCGTTGTTTCGTGTATTTTGATCGATTCGCGGTGCTCCTTTCTTTTTTTTTGTCTCTTTTCTTTCGTTAAAAAAAAATATATATATATTTTACTTTTCGTTAGGCTCCGGGGGCTCCCGGCAGCCGTGGCCGCGGGACGTCGGTCGTTCCCGGCCTTCTTTTTCGTTGATGTCCCGTCCTGTTACGGGATTTAAAAAGTGCAGCCGGTGTGAGAGGTTACTTTCCATCACTGACCCTCACCGGTGGTGCATTGTTTGTCTTGGGCCGGATCATCCGACAGCTTCGTGTGATCGCTGCGCTACTTTTCAAACCAGAGCCCTCCGTCGCCGTAAGGCCAGAATGGCGGAATTGTTCGCCGTGGACGCGCCGCCTAAGGCCTCGACGTCGGCCTCGGCCCCGGCCTTGACCTCGGCCTCGGCGTCCTCGGGGGCCTCGGCTTCGAAGGCGTCCTCAGGAAAACCGGCTTCGGGTAAGTCCTCTGTTCCATCCCCTTCAGCAAAGAAGCCATCCTCTACTCCGGCTAAGGCGGGTGGGTCGACCCCGGCCCCGCCTCGGACCTCGACTTCGCACACCCCGAGGGAATACTCGAGACCGAGGTCGCCCTCCAGGGAGTGTGCTCCGGACCCGGAACTCCCGACCTTCGTGGGGATCCCGGCCTTTCAGGACCTCCTTCGAGCCCTTATTTCATCGGAGCTGTCGGGGGCCCTGGAAGTGTTGCAGCGAGCTGCGGTTCCGGCGGCCTCGACCTCGCAGGCCTCGGCCGGGGCGCCCTCGCCCTCGGAGGCCCCGGCTTCGGCTCCCTCGACCTCGGGAGCCCCGGCCTCGGTGGCCTCGGTCTCGGGTACTGTGGCCCCCTTAACCTCGGCCCCGGCCCTGGCCTCGACCTCGACCTCGGGGGGGCCGCCTGAGCGGAGTGTGCGGCCCAAGGAAAAGTTGCGCAGAGTGCGCCGTATTTCCTCCTCTTCCTCGGGGTCTTCCCGGGACGCCTCGCCCTCGACGCGACCTCGGACGGGGCGCCGATCGAGGAAGCCGAAGCGCCCGCGGGGCTCGCCTCGGAGGCACGATCGTTCCTCGCCGCTCGGGGGCGAGGCGCTTCAGGTGTCGGAGTTGCGCCTCGACAATCCGAGGCTCCTCCGATCACCTCATGGGAAGTCTTCCCGTGCCGCCTCGCCGAGGAAGTGGGAGAGTGTCCCCCGGACCCCGGGGTCCTCACCCAAGGGTTCTGCGAGGCGGAGAACTTCTCCTTCCCCCTCGAGGGCCTTGGAGAGAGGATCCTGGGACTCGGGGTCGGTCAGGGATCCTCATTATTCCCATGAGGCCTCTCCCCTCTCCTCGGTGGGGAGGTCGAGAACCCCGTCTCCCCCGGCCAGGCCGTCCTCATTTTCAACTTTTGTTCAGGACATGGCCCGAGCCCTGGGGTTAGACCTTATGGTCGGTTCACAATATTCCAAAGAATTTTTGGAGGAGCAGGACCTTCCCACTCCTCCTAGAGAGGTGCCTAGGCTCCCCCTCAACAGAGTCCTTCTGCAGACCTGGTTGAAGAATTTGTCGAACCCTCTTACAGTCACGTCGGTGCCTTCTAAAATGGAAGCGAAGTATAGGACGGTGCCCCCTAAAGGGTTCGAAAAGGCGCAGCTCTCCCACCAGTCTCTTCTGGTGGAGTCTGCCCTAAAGAAGTCACAGCCCTCACGGGTTTCTGCGGCGGTTCCACCCGGCAGGGAGGGGCGGACCCTGGACAAGTTTGGCCGTCGCCTCTATTCAAATTCCCTGATGGCCACCAGGGTTCTAAATTATGCCTTCACCTTTTCCTCCTATTTGCGTGGCATGGTGAAGGACCTTCCTCAATATCGAGACTCCTTACCGGACTCCCAAAGAGCAGGATTTGATAAGTTTATGTCCAACCTGTCTCAATTGCGGTTGTACCTATTTCATGCGGTGTACGACGCATTTGAGCTGGTTTCGAGGGTGTCGGCCTTCGCAGTGGCCATGCGCCGCCTGGCCTGGCTTCGCACCCTCGATATGGACCCAAACCTGCAGGAACGTCTTGCAGACTTGCCTTGTGTGGGGTCCGAGTTATTTGACGAGTCCTTAGATGCGGCGACCAAGCGGTTGTCGGAGCAGGAGCGCTCGTTAGCATCCCTGGTCCGCCCCAAACCTAGACCCCCGCCACAGAAACCTTTCCGTCCTCCGCCGCGTCGATATCCTCAGAAGTCGACTCCGGCTTTTTCAAGGCCGCCTCCGAGGCGTCCGTCTCAGCGAGGCAGAGGGGGACAAACCCAAGCCCCGGCGCAGGGTCCTTCTAATTAAACCCGCGCCTTCCTTTTGACAGGCTGAGCGGACGGGGCGGGTTCCCCTCCGCGAAATCTCAGGAACCCCTTCCTATCGGGGGGCGTCTTCGGTTCTTCCGGATGGCATGGACCGAGATAACCTCAGACGCTTGGGTGCTCCGGACCGTCTCCGAGGGCTACTCGCTCAACTTTGTGTCCTCGCCACCGGACCATCCCCCAAATCTAGCCTCTTGCAACCGATCGCAGCTGCCGACCCTTCTGGCCGAGGCCAGGGCCCTATTGGTGCTTCGGGCGGTCGAACCGGTCCCCAAGGACCAGCGGGGTACGGGGTTTTACTCCCGTTACTTTTTGGTCCCAAAAAAGACCGGGGACCTGCGCCCCATACTGGACCTCAGGAAGCTCAACAAATTCCTGGTCCGGGAGAAGTTTCGAATGCTATCTCTCCCGGTTTTATATCCTCTCTTGGAGGAAGGGGACTGGATGTGCTCCCTCGACTTGAAGGAAGCATACACCCATGTTCCGGTGCATCCCGCCTTCCGAAGATTTTTACGATTCCAGGTGGGGGACCTGCACCTCCAGTACAGGGTCCTACCCTTCGGCCTGGCCGCGTCCCCACGAGTCTTCACGAAGTGCATGGTGGTGGTTGCGGCAGCCCTGAGGTCTCGTGGGCTTCATGTGTTCCCTTACCTGGACGATTGGCTCATCAAAGCCCCGACCAGGGAGGGGGTTATCTCAGCGACCCGACAGTCTATTGCCTTCCTGCAGAGCCTCGGGTTCGAGATAAACTTTCCAAAATCACAGTTGTGCCCGGCTCAGTCTCTTCAATTTATAGGCGCGGTGCTGGACACGGTGCGCCTGCGCTCCTATCTCCCGCCCCTGCGGTTGGAAGCCTTGGTGCGGATGGGCCGTCAGGTCTCTCAACTGTCGGTGGTGTCGGCCCAGCGCATGATGATGCTGCTCGGCCATATGGCGTCGACGGTCCACGTCACTCCGTTCGCCAGGCTGCACCTGAGGATTCCTCAGTGGACCCTCGCTTCCCAGTGGCGTCAAGAGTACGATCCGGTGTCTCGCCTCGTTGCGGTGACTCCGCTTTTGCGGAAATCGCTGCGTTGGTGGACAGACTCTTCAAATCTGTCCAGGGGTTTACTGTTTCTCACCCCTCCTTTTCGCAAGGTTCTGACCACAGACTCCTCGGAGTACGCGTGGGGAGCCCACCTCGACGGTCTTCGCACGCAGGGCCTGTGGTCTGCCGAGGACCGTCGGTGTCACATCAACGTGCTAGAACTTCGGGCCATCTTTCTAGCACTTTGAACATTCGTTCACATATTGCAGAATCAGGTTGTCCTCGTCCGCACGGACAATCAAGTGGCGATGTACTATGTGAACAAGCAGGGTGGCACGGGTTCTTGGCCCCTCTGCTCGGAGGCTCTTCGCCTTTGGGAGTGGGCGGTCTCCCGGAACATCTTCCTTCGGGCGGTCTACATCCAGGGAGAACTGAACTGTCTGGCAGACAAACTCAGTCGACTTCTGCAACCGCACGAGTGGACTCTACACTCCGGAGTTCTGCGCGAGGTTTTCGCTCGCTGGGGAACGCCGCAGGTGGATCTGTTTGCCTCTCCGGAGACCCGCAAACTGCCCCTGTATTGTTCTCGGATGTACTCCCGGGACCGTCTGGAGGCCGATGCCTTTCTTCTCGATTGGGAAGGGAGGTTCCTGTATGCGTTCCCTCCCTTTCCCCTGATCATGCGAACGTTAGTACATCTCAAATCGTCCGCTGCCACGATGATTCTCATTGCACCTCGGTGGCCGCGTCAGCACTGGTTCTCCCTGCTGCTTCAGCTCAGTGCCAGGGAGCCTCTTCTTCTGCCTGTGTTTCCTTCTCTGCTGTCTCAGAGTCAAGGATCCATGTTACATCCCAATCTTCAGTCATTACACCTGACAGCTTGGTTTCTTGCTCCCTAATTTCGCCTGGTCTGTCTCAATCGGTGAGGGAGGTGTTGGAAGCCTCACGTAAGATCTCGACGAGGCTTTGTTATTCGCAGAAATGGACCAGGTTTTCCACCTGGTGTTCGTCTTTTCACCTGGATCCGGTGTCGGTTCCGGTGTCCTCGGTCTTGGACTATTTATTTCATCTGTCGCACTCTGGCCTGAAGACCACTTCGGTGCGTGTTCATCTTAGTGCTATTTCTGCTTTCCATCAACATCTGGATGGGCGTCCCCTGTCGCTCCATCCTTTGGTGACACGCTTCATGAAAGGGTTACTCAGGGTTTGTCCCCCTCTTAAGCCTCCTTCAGTCGTGTGGGATTTGAATGTAGTTTTAGCTCAACTGATGAAACCCCCTTTTGAGCCACTCAACAAGTCTCTCTTGAAATTTCTGACTTGGAAGGTGATGTTTCTGATTGCCCTCACCTCCGCTAGGCGGATTGGGGAGTTGCAAGCCTTGGTTGCGGACCCTCCTTTCACTGTCTTTCATCATGACAAGGTGGTTCTCCGTACCCATCCTAAGTTTTTACCTAAAGTTGTTTCTGATTTCCACCTCAATCAGTCCATTGTCCTTCCTGTGTTCTTTCCGAAGCCCCACTCCCATCCTGGCGAGACGGCGCTTCACACGCTTGACTGTAAGAGGGCGTTGGCATATTACCTTCAACGCACCAAGTCTCATAGGAAGGTTCCTCAATTGTTTTTGTCCTTCGATCCTAATCGATTAGGGCATCCTGTTTCTAAGCGCACTCTGTCTAACTGGTTAGCTGCTTGCATTTCTTTTTGCTATGCTCAGGCCGGACTTCCGCCCCCGGGTCGAGTCACGGGGCATAAGGTCCGAGCGATGGCAGCTTCGGTGGCTTTCCTCCGATCCACTCCTATGGAGGAAATATGTAAAGCTGCCACTTGGTCTTCGGTTCATACGTTCACCTCTCATTACTGTCTGGACACTTTATCCAGGAGTGACGGCCGGTTTGGCCAGTCGGTGTTGCGTAATCTGTTTTCCTGAATTGCCATCCTCCCACCTGCCCTTTTTTGGTTGGCTTGGAGGTCACCCACATGTGAGAATATCATGCCTGCTTGTCCTGGGATAAAGCACAGTTACTTACCGTAACAGGTGTTATCCAGGGACAGCAGGCATATATTCTCACAACCCGCCCGCCTCCCCGGGGATGGCTTCTCTGCTAGTTATGGAACTGAGGACCACGAGGTGGGATGCGCCCTCTAGTGGGCAAGAAGGCATGCACATGCGTGGTGCAGTGTGCAAACTTGAAACTTCTAGCAAGTTTGCTTGAAAAGCTGTCCGCGCTGGGGCTCCGTAGATGACGTCACCCACATGTGAGAATATATGCCTGCTGTCCCTGGATAACACCTGTTACGGTAAGTAACTGTGCTTTTCCTCATCACTCTCCACATATTGGTTCCCAGCATCTTTTAGTTTAGCAATTCCATTTTTTATCTTCCTCCTTTCACTAATATATCAGAAAAAAATTTTATCTCCCTTTTTTACATTTTTAGCCATTTGTTCTTCCGCCTGTGCCTTCGCCAAACGTATCTCTCTCTTGGCTTCTTTCAGTTTCACCCTGTAGTCCTTTCTGCTCTCCTCTTCTTGGGTTTTTTTATATTTCATGAACGCCAACTCTTTCGCCTTTATTTTCTCAGCCACTAGGTTGGAGAACCATATCGGCTTCCTTTTTCTCTTGTTTTTATTGATTTTCTTCACATAAAGGTCCGTAGCCATTTTTATCGCTCCTTTCAGCTTAGACCACTGTCTTTCCACTTCTCTTATGTCCTCCCATCCTAACAGCTCTTTCTTCAGGTACTTTCCCATTGCATTAAAGTCCGTACGTTTGAAATCTAGGACTTTAAGTATCGTGCGGCCGCTCTCCACTTTAGCCGTTATATCAAACCAAACCGTTTGATGATCGCTACTACCCAGGTGAGCACCCACTCGAACATTAGAGATACTCTCTCTCCATTTGTGAGGACCAGATCCAATATCGCTTTTTTCCTTGTGGGTTCCATCACCATTTGTCTGAGCAGAGCCTCTTGAAAGGCATCCACAATCTCCCTACTTCTTTCCGATTCCGCATCCGGCAGGTTGAAATCTCCCAACAGCAGAACCTCCTCTTTCCTTCCAAACTTTTGGATATCCACAATCAGATCCTTATCAATTTGCTGCGATTGAGTCGGAGGTCTGTAGACTAGATCCACGTAGATAGAAGTTCCATCTTCTCTTTTCAGAGCAATCCATATTTAAAACCTTTAGGTGTATTGCCATTTAGGCCAAGGTTTTCTTGGCCTAAATGAGTGTGCATAAGTGAAACCACACCCAATGTCCGCCCCAAATCCGCCCCTAACCTTGCTTACTAGTTGGTAGGCACCTCAATGTAGATTCCTACCTCAAAGTGATAGGTGCTTACCTGCTAATTAATTTTGGTAAAAAAATTTTAAAATTAGTTTTTAATGACACCTTCAATTATCAGCGCCAATTAAGAAAATTAAGTTAGGTGATACAGACGTCTAACTTTAGGTGTCTTTTGTAGAATCAAGGCCCAATTGAATAATAGCATCTGTGTGCCAAGATGACGTTATAGAATACTGGTATAACTGACATGGGTGTGCCCAAGTTTAAACGTAACCATTTATGCCATGTCAGTAGCAAGCTCACAAGTGCCAAATTTCACACACACTCATAACTAATAAGATTCTATAACTTATGTACATCATTTGAAGATGTGCTCATGACCCACCCATGGCAATTATGTGCTATAGAATTTAAATGCTGCCGTAAAGAATAATGCCTAGTGCAGGGCTGCCCAAGTCCGGTCCTCGAGATCTACTGGCAGGCCAGGTTTTCACGATATCCACAATGAATATGCATGAGAGAGAGATTTGCATACCAAGAAGGCAGTGCAGGAAAATCTCTCTCATGTGTATTCATTGTGGATATCCTGACCTGCCAGTAGATCTCGAGGACCGGACTTGGGCAGCCCTGCACTAGTGTATATTCACTTGTAATCACCAATTATGGTGCCTATAATGTGAGGAAGTGGCACCTAGCTGGGAGCCTATAGAATTATCTCTTTAGTGGCTCCCAGTCACTAAACTAAAGCTTAGCTTTGTATACCGAGTCATCATTCTGAGAAGGCTCGACTCGGTGTACAGCAATTAAATAAACAGGGAATAATTTACAAATGATAAATAGAAGATACAGTGATACTTTGGAATCCGAACTTAATCCGTTCTAGAATCCCGTTCGAGTTCCAAAGCGTTCAAATTCCAAGACAATTTTTCCCATTGAAAATAATAGAAACTGGATGAATCCGTCCCTGGGTCCCACAAACTCAAATTGTAACAGGAAATACACTGGATTTTAAGGTAAAATATTAACAAATATTCCAAAGCAGCATTCAGATTCTTGGTCACAAACACACACATGCAATGTGTAGGGTGTTCGTATTCCAAAGCAGAGTTCGTATTCCAAGACAAAATTTACTACAAAAATTCCAAGTCGTTCAAGTTCTGTGACGTTCGGATTCCGAGGTACCACAGTAATAGCAAAATTTCAAAAGAATTAATTTTCAAAATGCTTGCTAAATAGAGTAGTTTTTAAAGATTCACTGTGGCTACCATCGGACTGAACTAGAAAAATTGTGTCCATAGTTTGTGTTGGCTTGACCTAATTGCCTAGGTTATCATAATAAGTATGGAACTTAGGCCTGACTCTGCCATGTCATATTTAGTCTTTGGGCGAGTTACTTAATAATAACAATAATAATAACAGCTTATATACCGCAATACCGTGAAGTTCTATGCGGTTTACAAAGATTAAGCAAAGGTACAAATTGATTGACTTTAAGAGGGGAGGAAGAAAGAGGGTTAATAGGACAGGAAATCCATTTTTGAGGAGAGAGCGATCAATAGAACAAGTTAATCGCTATAGAGGGGAGAGAGAAGAGAGGATCAGTTGTCTAGATACTTTAGGAACAGGTGTGTTTTCAGACGTTTCCTAAATTCCTCATAAGTAGTGGGCGAAAGCAATTGTTCTAGGTCTTTACCCCATGATGCTGCTTGGTGCGAGAAAAGATGTTCATGGTGTTTTTTCAGTCACTTAAGTCACAATAAAAGCATCAGCCCGGCAGCTCTCCTAATATTTCTTTGTATAAACCTTCCTAAAGTTGTGTAGGTAATTTTATAATAGGTAAGAAGTCTAAAAACATGCCTGTTTTATTAGAAAGAGAGAAAAATGAAGGCAAAGACCATATGCAGGGCAGGATTAATTTGTCGAGGGCCCCCTGGCACCCAAATACACTGGACCCCCTGCCCTGCCCCACCCCATCATGCGCCCAGGCGGAAACAGGAACTGCGTCAGAGGGAAGCTTTGGGCAAGCAGCACCGCTTGCACAATTACAGTTCCCGTTGCCTTTCTTACCTGCGTTGCTTGCTTGTCTTACTTTCCGTCGATGGGGGGGGGGGGCCATGTTGCCAATTAGAGGGCCTGCGTTGCCGATCGGGGGGGGGGGGGGGCCCGCTTTGCCAATCGATGCTGGAGAGGCCCATCGCCGTTTGGAAAAAACAATGTTGACGCCCTCCTTCATCGGGCCCCCCTGACCATTTCGGGCCCTAGGCATGTGCCTTCTTGGCCTATTGGTTAATCCTGCCTATCTAGTCTACCTATCTATGTTACGTTATGTGCAATCTTATATCCCACAAAATCCTCATTGCTATCTACGAAACCTTCCTCTCCCTTAGAGATATGATGTACTTATCCCAAGTGTTCTTAAATTCCAATACAGTTTTCATCTTCACTGATAGATCATTCCACACATTTACCACCCTTTCTGTGACAACGTATTTTCTGAGCTTACCTTTTAATCTATCCCCTTTCACCTTCAGCATATGCCCCTCACTCCAGAGTTTCCTTTCAACTGAACGAGACTTGCCTCATGCGCATTTATGCCATATAGGTATTTAAACATATCTGTTATATCTCCCCCCTCCCCCTTATTTCTTCTAAGTATAGATATAGAGATTTTTAAGTTTGTCCTCATCAGCTTTATGACCCCCGATCATTTTAGTAGCATTTTTCAGACTGACTCTATTCTGTTTATGTCATTTTGAAGGTGCAGACTCTAGAATGAGTTTTCATCAGTCTATGTACCCAAGCATCCTTCTAGCTTTCATCGTCGCCTTTCCATATTAAGATCATCACATACAATCACACCCAAGTCCCACTCCTCTTGGTACACAAAAGTACTTCATCCCTTAAACTGTACCGTTCCCTCAAGTTTTTGCAGCCCAAATGCATGGCCTTGCATTTCTTAGCATTCAATATTTGCTGCCAAATTCCAGACCATTCTTCAAGCTTCACCAGGTCCTTCCTCATGTTATCTACACTATCAGGGGTTTCTACCCCATTGCATCCACAAAGAGGTTACCAGGCAGCCCTTCAGCAATATCACTTGCAAAAATGTTAAAAATAACAAGCCAAAGAACTGAACTTTGTGGCAAACCACTAGTAACATCCCTTTTCTCAGAGGGAGCCTCGTTTACCTGCCCTCTGTCATCTTCCACTCAAGCAGTTCCTAACCCAGTCCATCCCTTTGGGGCCCACACCAAGGGCACTCAGTTTATTTGAAGTAGCCACTCACATGCATAAATGATTAGAATATAGCCATTTTATCCATGTTCTTGCCACTTAAAACTAGGAGGCTTCTTTTAATTATATTCCCTTGGTGTCTTCTGATAAAAGTTGATTAATAAGATTCAAAAGCCGTATTTTTCTCATATGATTAGACTGAGGTCTACCTTATTGCTGGTTACCCTATTGCCCTACCTTACTGCTGGACATCTTGGTGGCTCTTTATATTCACCCTCTTGGGTAGGGTTACCATATTTAGCGAAGTAAAAATCCGGACCCATGGCCACGCCCCCAGGACCGCCTAGTTCCTCCCCTAGTCCTGCCCCCAGAGGTCATCCGCCCATGCACAAATGCCTCTTCCTGATGTGATTTTGTCGGGAAGCTTTTCAAAAACCCGTCCAGACCCCCTAACATGTCCGTGGAAATCCGGGCCTTTGGTAACCCTACTCTTGGGTGAATCTCGTCATAAAAGCAATTAATAAAGCCCAATAAATAAATAAATTTCCTTCAGTTTTCTTTTCCGTTCTGTCCCGCAGAGCTTCTTTTTTCCATATCTTGGACTCATCTGTCTTTTATTCCTTCCTCTCTAGGCAAGTCATCCTTTCATTGTTTTTCTATGTCATTAACACTTCTCGGTATCCATATAACTCTTTATTTATAAGCCAGCATTGCTATCCTGTATTTCAAGGATGCAATAGTCTTCCTGATGTTGTTGCTGGCTGTTACCAAACCCACAATCCAGTGGTACATATGAAGTAGATGACTGTGTTCAGTGTAACAGATGGTAATATCCTTCCAGGTGTTCACTGACGGGCATCGCCACATGCTGAAAAAACACTGCAGTGCTCTTTTTATCTTGTCTTCCTACTGATTAATACAACCCACTGATTTCCTTTGTTCTGATTTAGCAAAGGAGAACCAGACCGCGTTTACGGGTCATTTGCAGTGCATTTCATTCTAGCAATGGCCTTTTGCAGCTGGGAATGGCAAACATCATTTATCAAACTGCAGATAAGATGAAAAAGAAACAATATCATCGGGAGTATGATCTCATTGTTGCTGACTTTATTGAAATATCTCTTTTTTTTTTTTAGTTATAAATCTTTATTAATTTTCAAAGCTAATACGAAGTGCCATGAATTATATATACATTAATAACAAAATAAGCACTTAAATTCCATTAATAACAATGCAGAAAATAAATATCGCTCCCCTCCCATCCAACAATTTAATCAAGAAATGAACCAGAAAAATATCCCCCCCCCCCCCGTCCTGGATATGTATAAAAATAAACTAAGGTTTAAACCAGGGGTGTCCAACCTTTTGGCTTCCCTGGGCCGCATTGGCTGAATGTTTCTGGGGCCACACAAATGCTGCAGCAAGACAGAGGAGGGAGCTGGCAAGACGGTAAACACCAGGGGGCAGCAGAGGAAAACACTGCATCGCCCTCGACTGGGGCCGCACAAAATATTTCAAGCCGCAGGTTGGACACCCCTGGTTTAAACAAAGACAACTATGTTGAATTAACAAAGGATGTCAACAGGCCCCAAACCAATTTAAATAATTTGCTATTCCCTAATATATCTGCATTCATCTTTTCGTATTTGTAACCTAAACATAAACTGGCCCCCCCAAAACGGAAAGTTGAGGCGGTCGCAATTTTTCCAATTGCTGGTTATAGCAATTCCTGTCATAATTAGGAAAAGCCTGCCTTTGTAGCGATCTCTTTTTTCCATTTGCTTTCCCACTTGCATTTCAAGGGACATTTGATAGTAACCTTAAGGCTTGCTTTAAAGCAACAATTTGGATAGAATTTATAGGAAACATCATCGCTTCGCTTCAGTTTGCCTCTATTTATTTGTATACACACACACACCCTTTTACAAAACTATAGCGTGGTTTTTAGCACTGACCTCAGCGTTAACAGATTCAGTGCTCGTACGAATTCTACGAGCGCCAGAGCTGTTAACCACCATGGCCAGTGCTAAAACCCAAGCTACCATTTTGTAAAAGGAGGGGTTATTTATTCAATTTTGTACACCATTCTCCTAGAGGAACTCAGAACAGTTTACATGTAATTTGTTCGGGTTTTGAAAAGCTTCTGGCAACGAGCGCCATCTAGTCGGCATTCATGCGTGCACAGATGCAACGCAGTGATGTCATCCATCACACCATAGCACGCGTGAATACAGTCCTACATTGCTCGTTGCTCGTGCAGGTCGAGGGGGCAGGGCAGGGGGGTGGAACAGGGCATGGGGACAGCCAGAATGGGGCAGGTCTGGGGGCGGGGCCATGGATCCAGATTTTCTGTTTGGAAAATCTGGTAACTCTACTTATATATAGATACCTTTTTTTTTTTTTTTTGCTTAATTCTTTCTTTATATTTTAACATTTGACAATCTTTACAAGTCAAACAGGAAAAAATACCATGTAAATTAAATACAGAAATCCAAATTATTTAAAAGGTATCGCCTTAATACAAAGTATAATTAGTCCTTTATATCAGTGTTCTTCAACTGCCGGTCTGTGGACCGGTGCCGGTCTGCAGAAATTTTCTGCCGGCCCATGGGTGGCATGTCCATCAGGCAGAAGACAGTGTTCTTCAGCCGCCGATCCATGGTGCGATTAACGCGGCATCTTCGGGCCAGCTTTCTGAATGCTGCAGTGCACAAAGCCGTGGGAAAAGGCTCCTACGTGCGTCCTGTGCCTGAACCGGAAGCCTTCTCTCCGATGTCGCAACTTCAGAGGGAAGGCTTCCAGATGAGGCACGGGACGCTGCCCACAGCTTTGTGCACTGCAGCACTCAGGAAGCCGGCCCGAAGATGTTATGTTGATCGCACCATGGACCGGCCTGAAGGCAAGGCAAAGCCTGGAGGGAGAGAGACAACAACGGTAGGGGAGAATGCTTTTATTTTTTTATTTAGTGATCGATTTATATCTGCTGTCTGTTCAGGAAAAAATGTTTTCTGGTAGGAATGAATGTTGAAAAGCATACAGTGTGCTTTCTGTTTTTTAATTTTGTGGTTAACCATTATGTGTTATTAATACAATTATTTTGTGTGTGTGTGTGTGTGTGTGTATATATATGAAAAATGAATGGAAAAAATGGTGTTACAATTAGTACTATTTGGGGGGCAGGGTCTGAGGTGGAGATGGGCATGACTTAGCCCAGTGTTTTTCAACTGCTGGTCCACAAAATAATTATTTTATTTCCGCTGGTCCATCGGTGTCAAAAGGTTGAACAACACTGCTCTATATATCTTGGGGACATAGCTAAAGTATAACTGAAATCAAATAATAAGGAAATTAAGAATGAGCAATTCTTTCCCTGAGCTATCTTAGAAACAGCAAAACTCAAGTAAGAGATACCTTTTGCTTTTTGGCCAAAATAAATTTAGACAACTGTTGCGGTTCATAAAAATCATATCTATCATCCTAATATATTGACACACACTTACAGGGGTATCTTAGAACAAAAGTTGCCCCCAACTGGACTGCCCGGGGCCTCAAAATAAGAAATTGCTTCCTTCTCTTCTGGGTGGACCGAGAAACATCTGGATACATTCTTATAGTGTTCATCAGGAAAGGTATATCCTTATGTTTAAAAAACATCTTAAGCATCCATTCCCTATCAGAGTCAATAGCAAACTGTACAATCAGTGTGGCTGAAACCTGGGCCTCAAAATCCGACCTCTCAAGGAAATTAATCTGATCCAAACTATCAGTAGACACATTCTGCTGGTTAGGATTTTGAGGTTTAACAATCGTAGGAAGGTAAAAAAAATTTGAGAGAGGTGGGTATGAGGTCTCGGGCACTTTCAGAATTTCACTCGTATATCTTTTAAACATTGCCAATATTGCCAAGGGCGGTATAGGATGAAGTTTAGGAAAATTAATAATCCGGAGATTACATCTCCTGATAGAATATTCCATCATTTCTTGCTTAAAGTGCAAACTGGCGCTGTCCTTAGCCCAAGTTAGAGCTTGTACTTCCAAAGATTTTATCTTAACCTCAAAGTCACTGGCTTTAGACTCTAAACTTGTTACCTTAGTCCTAAGTTCCAAATTTTCTGAAAACGCAGTAGTTCATTTTGTGGAAAGTTGCTGTATTTGGTTCCCGAGAAAAGTTTGCATAGCAAAAATATTATCCCAAATAGATTCCATTGTGAAGACCTTGGGCCTCTGTAAGGGAGCAGCTTCTGCTCCAGCGCTCCCAGAGCCGCCTCAGTTGTGGAAGAAACTCCTTCTCATCGCCCACTGCAAAGATGATATTTCCTCCTCTTGCCCCCTTCCGAAGTTGGTCCTTCCGCTCCGTGGGACCAGCAAGTAAGACTCCTGGGCTGGCGCATCTGAAAAAGACTCTCCCGTCGCACCAGGACAGTTGGGCGGACTGCGCTCTTCGGAGGAAAGAGTGACGCCCTCGAAGGAAAGATCTCGTGCAGGCTCACTGAACTCCGGGCTACAGAGCTGTGTTCAGGACAGTGAAGCAGTTTTGTCCGGTAAGCTGCGAAACTTTCTAAAGCAGGTATGATAGCGTCCTCGGGAAGGCATTAGGCCGCCATCTTATTTTCGCTCCGCCCCCGTCTTTTCATACAAATACTTATTATGTACTCAGGGCAATGGAGGATAAGGTGTCTTGCTCAGGGTCACAAGGAACAGCGCTGGGATCGATCCCACAAACTCAGGGTGCTAAGGCTACTGTAGGCCACCCCGACATCTGGATTTATCCGGACAGTTCCTCTTTTTAGAGGGGCGTCCAGATGTCTTTCTCACCTGTGAGGAGTTTGTCCGGTTTTTCGGCTCCGGGCTGGGTCTGGGAAGGCCTGTGAACATGCGTGTGACCTTATTGCATCACATCTGCTCTGAGGCCCTGTCAGAGGTTTGTGTGGGACTGGGGCAGAAGGGGGCGGAGCTATGTGTCCGGGTTTTTACTTTGTGAAATCTGCTAAGCCTACCTCCTCATCCTCATAACGGCTCATCCGCACCCAAATTACATTATTTGGTGCAATGTGATATTTTCAAGGGGACAACAGGTACGAGGGGGCATTCGGAGAAACTGAAGGGAGATAGGTTCAGAACAAATGCAAGGAAGTTTTTTTTCACCCAAAGGGTCGTGGACGCTTGGAATGTGCTACCGGAGGAAGTGATCGGGCAGAGTACGGTACAGGGATTCAAACAGGGATTGGACGGATTCTTGAGGGATAAAGGGATCGTGGGATACTGAGAGAGGTGCTGGGATGTAACACAGGTATAGAAAGCTAACCAGGTAATAAGTATAGAAACCCAACCAGGTCGTGCATGTGCAAGACCGGAGGGTTAGGACTTTGATGGGAAGATAGGACTCAATGGGAAACCAAGGTGGCAAAGGGGCCACTTCTGGTGATTCAGACAGGTCGTGACCTGTTTGGACCGCTGCGGGAGCGGACTGCTGGGCAGGATGGACCTATGGTCTGACCCGGCGGAGGCACTGCTTATGTTCTTATGTTCTTATGTTTCAAGGTTTATTAAATATTTGATGAATCGCTATATCTTTATACAAAGCGATGTACATAATAATAAAATAAGTTAAGTTAAAATACATACGATATATATAAACATTAGAAGTCAGACAAGACAAACAATAATTAGAAGGGAAGGAAGGGAAAAGTTACATCTATTATATTAAGAAAAACAATTAAGGGAAAATCGAGGAGCATGGGGATTCTTAAAAACGGAATTCATAAAATAAAATAAAATTTAAATATTAAAAGCCTCTTTAAAAAGGAATGTTTTCAAGGATTTTTTGAAGGAAGAAATGTCTTTTTCAATTTTTATGTATTGGGGCAATGAATTCCACCATTGGGGACCCACTATAGAGAACATATCTGATCTACGAGTGCCTATTATTTTTAAAGAGGGAACAACTAATAGGTTTTGGGAAGATGATCTAAGTGCACGTGCGGAACAATGGGGAATTAACATTTTTGATATGCACTGAGGTTCATTAAATATCAAAGTTTTAAATATAAGTAGCAAGACCTTAAACTGTATGCGCTGGCTAATAGGGAGCCAATGAGCGTCAATGAAAAATGGAGTTACATGATCGAATTTCCTGGCATCATAGATTAATTTAATAGCAGTGTTTTGAATGATTTGCAATCGTCGTCTTTCTTTTTGAGTGATATTGAGCATCAAAGAATTGCAATTTTGTATTGCAGAAGGCTTAGGGCTCCTTTTACAAAGGGGCGCTAAGCGTTTTAGTGCACGCTAAAACACATAGCGCACCTTAGTAAAACGGGGGGATAGTCCTGGGTTTTAGTTTGCTTAGCATCGTTCTCAAACGGTTCTCCCTGACGTACATTGCACCAGTGCACCACGAAAGAGAAGGACTGTCATTCTTTTATGTTGAACATCTCCGATTTCTTCCTCCACGAATAAATAACATGCAATAAAAAAAACAGGTATTCTTTAGTCTATCAACACCTTCTAACATATCGTTTATTAGCCAAATGTGTCACTCATGTTTGTATTTGGATTGATTTATTCATACCCCGCCTTTTCCAAGGTGGGTCACAATAGAGGACGTAGACAAACGGAATCACATCCAGTACAACAAATCAACATGTGTGGGGAGAGTGTGGCGCAGTGGTTAAAGCCACAGCCTCTGCTCCCTGGAGTTGTGGGTTCAAACCCACGCAGCTCCTTGTGACCCTGGGCAAGTCACTTAATCCCCCCACCCCCCATTGCCCCAGGTACATTAGATAGATTGTGAGCCCACCAGGACAGACAGGGGAAAATGCTTGAGTACCTGAACAAATTCATGTAAACCGTTCTGACTCCCCTGGGAGAACGGTATAGAAAATTGAATAAATAGTGTGAAAGGTTTCTGTCTCTGGTAATGTCACTGTGTCCGCACTGGTCTCTGTCAGATGATATCACCCACATGTGAAAATAGTTAGCCTGCTGTCCTCTGAGAACACCTGCTACAGGTAAGTTACTTTGCTTTTCTGCGATCAGGATAATGCTCAGAACTTAGAAGCGTGTGATGAGCAGAATAGGAACGATGTGTCAACAAATAAATACATGTGCTAATAATGAGTTTTGTTCCGAGCAGGACTACCCAATGACTAGGTGACCTAGGCAACCAAGAGTGACACAAATTATTTTATTTCTTTAAAAAAAAAATGTTTTGACTGCACTATCTTACAATTCTAGGTGGTTCACATAACAAGTTGAGGAATGGTAGTCAATGGATTTCAAAAAACTCATCATTGCAAGCACAGGGCCTTGTACTCAGGTTCTGGCAGCTCTGTTGTCTCATCTTTTTAATGCTTCCTTAGAGACTGGTATGGTCCTAGTGGACTGGAGAAAGGCGGATGTGGTCCCCCTGCAAAAGAGTGGAAGTAAGGAGGAGGATAGGAATTACAGGCCAATTAGTCTGACCTCTGTAGTGAGTAAACTAATGGAAACGCTTCTTAAGCGGAGGACAGTAAGATTTCTAGAACTGAATGGCCTGCAGGACCCAAAGCAGCATGGAGAGGCAGGTCTTGTCAGATTAATCGGATTGATTTCTTTGACTGGGGTGACCAAACAATTGGATATGAGAGGGGCACTAGATGTAGTGTACTTGGACTTTAACAAAGCTTTCGACACTGCCCTATAAGATATTGATAAATAAACTGAATGCATGCGGTACGGACCCTAAAGTGACAAACTGGATTAAAAGCTGGTTAAGTGGAAGGAGGCAAAGGGTAGTGGTAAATGGAGTGGCGCCACAGAGATCTGTCCTTGTGGAAGGAATGTCTGGCAAAGTTTGCTTTTTGCAGATGATACCAAGGTCTGTAATAGGGTAGACACCCGAGAAGGTATGGATAACATGAGGAGGGATCTGGTGAAGGTTGACGAATGGTCAAGCAACTGGCAACTAAGATTTAATTCTAAAAAATGTAGGGTCATGCACTTGGGCTGCAAAAATCCATGCGAAAGGTATAGTATAGGAGGCGAGGAACTTTTGTGCACGAAAGAAGAGTGGGACTTGGGGGTGATTGTGGCTGATGATCTCAAGGTGGCAAAACAGGTAAAAAAGATAACAGTCAAAGCCAGGAAGATGGTTGGGTGCATAAAGAGAGGAATAGCCAGTAGGAAAAGGGAGGTGATAATGCCGCTGTATAAGTCTTTGGTGAGATCGTGCCTTCAAAAAAGATATAAATAGAATGGAGTCGGACCAAAGGGCTGCTACAACGTTGGTTAGTGGCCTTTATCATAAATCATATGGGGACAGACTTAGAGAACTTAATATGTATACTCTAGAGCAGGGGTGTCAAAGTCCCTCCTTGAGGGCCGCAATCCAGTCAGGTTTTCAGGATTTCCCCAATGAATATGCATTGAAAGCGCAGTGCATGCACATAGATCTCATGCATATTCATTGGGGAAATCCTGAAAACCCGACTGGATTCCGGCCCTCGAGGACCGACTTTGACACCTGTGCTCTAGAGGAAAGATGGGAGAGAGGGGATATGATAGAAACATTTAAATATCTCCATGGTGTTAATGTTCAGGAAGCAAGTCTTTCAAATGAAGAAAAATTCTGGAATGAGAAGGCATAGGATAAAGTTAAGAAATATAAGAAAATTCTTCTTTACAGAAAGGATGGTAGATGCATGGAATGGTCTCTGGAATGATGGTCGAGACAAAGACTGAATCTGAATTCAAGATAGAATGGGACAGACATGTGAGATCTCTTAGGGAGAAGAGAAGATAATGGATGGTGGGGAAGGGCAGACTGGATGGGCCATTAGGTCGTTATCTGCCGTCATGTTTCTATATCCATGCCTACTTCATGCCTGCCATTTCCTGTTCCTTCTGAACTTCCTATTTCAGAGGGGGTGGGATCCAGCAGGTTTTGAGCATGCATGAATTCTCAAGGCACCGCAAGTCTTTTTATACACACCCTGACTGCTTGCTGGTGTCACCTCAACTGGGTTGGCAAAGGGAAAGCACTGAACAGGAGATGTTGAACACCTTAGAAAGGAGGAATGGAGGAGGGAATGGGAGATGCTGTACCAGGGATATGAGTATGGGAAATGCTGAACACCATGGAGGGGTAGCCTAATGGTTAGTGCAGTGGACTGAGATTCTGGGGAAATGAATTCAATTTTCATGTAGCTGTTTATGACCCTGGTAAGTCACTCAACCCTCTATTGCTCCAGGTACAAACAACTTATATTGTAAGCCTACTAGGGACAGAGAAAGTACCTACATATAATGTGTACAGAAATGTTTAGTAGTAGTGGGGGAGAGATGCTGGACGTCTTTTGAAGGAAAAGGGAAGGAAGGGAAGGGGAGATGCTGGACATTGCAGAGGGAAGGCCTGAGTTGCCCTTTGGTTGGGGGGAGCACATTGCTGAAGGTTTGCCTAGGGTGTTGGATATCCTTGAGCATTAGGCAAATATATTATTTGATTAGGATTTTTTTGAAAATAGATGATTTCTTAATAAAAATTAAATAAAACTTCAAAGAGGATATACTTGAATCAGTTGCTAAATGTCCATTATGATTTTAAGTAAAAATTATCCTGCTTCTTTGTGAGACTTTCATGGTAGGTTATAGGGAATTAGGAGGTCTTTTACTACAGATTAGTGCGTGTTCTCTGCAGTAAAAGACCCCCTTAATTTGGGGAGAAGCAGTTTTTCTTAAAGCCTCCTCTTAGTCTGCCTTTTTGTTCATACTTATGCAGTACTGAATTATTCATGTGTTTAGTATGCTCAGGCAAATTACTGAACTGATAATATATGTCCTTAATCTATGCTAAACTGGAGAGGCTTGATAACATTTCAAATCAAGCTAACGAGGAGCCCAGATTCAGTAAGACTATTTAGTTAGGGAGCAAATTAAGAACATTTTGTCATAATAATAATCATCTCCATGTGAGGGTTGAAGAAATTAAAACACTTTGCCATCTTCACGAAATGAAATGGCTTTGGTCCAAAAATCATCAGGAATCAGTTAACCATAAATAGAAAGAAAAAAAAAAGTTCTTGGCTCTGAAAAGAAATACATTTTATTTCAAAATGATTTAGAAATAGCACTGTCTGGTTGTGGCATATAGCAAGATACGTCAATCATTCTATTTCTGATGTGTGCGCATCATTCTTGATACCAGGGCAGTATTACTAGTAGAAAGCTACAGAGGGGCCTAGCCGAAGGCAGTGGCGCCCCACCCCCACTATGTGCGTACCCCTTTCCTTTCTCCATATTTCTTTTTCACCAGTGTGAGCAGCATCTCCAACCTGCTGCCTGCGCCAGCCTTGGTGCTCCCTCTGAGGTCACTTCCTGATCCCACAAACAGGAAGTGATATCAGAGGGAGAGTGGAGGTCAGCGCGAGCAGCTGGTTAGAAGTGTTGCTTGCGCCGGCAAAGAGTTAGAGGCACGGGGGGAGAGGAAGGGTGGGAAAAGACAAGGGGGCAAGAGGAGGAGAGGTGCCAGTGCTACCACCAAGACAGCGTTTGGGGCGCTCTGACCCCCCCAGCCCCCCTTACTAAGCCACTGCTAACCATAGAGGTTTTATGGACAGACTGGGGACATTAATGCAGAATGTCAATGGGGCTTCCCATTGACAGCTGGTTGACATTGTACCTCAGATGAAGGTAAGGGATGGGCTTGATACCCCCTTTTTCTGTGTGGTTACAATAAAGCAGTTTACATATTTTAGACTTTTTTTTGTACCTGAGGCAATGAAGTGTTAAGTACGTTGCCCAGAGCCACAAGGAGCTCCATTGGGAATCAAACTCGCAACCTCAGGGTGCTGAGGCAGCTGCAGTAAGGTTTATGCACAGTTTAATCTAGTCTCCGGGGCTGTCTCTTGATGAGGACTTGCAAAATGTGTCTCATAAAATCAGTGAAGGCATCAGCAAATGAAATAGACAATTTACATTAGAAGTGCCATTAAGCTGTCATCTCTACTAGTGCTATCGTGCACCATAATTTTAATGCTTACAGTTGAATAAATGCAGGAATGAAGACAGCAGTAGCCATGAAATCAGATACATTTTATGTCTTTGAATGGTGATATCCTATATCTGGAGGAAGAAGGATCTCCATCCGTAAGAAGTAAAGGTCCCAGTGAAGGCGCAAGTGGGGAAGGAAGAATAAGTCCTTCCATGCTGCAGAAGAGTGAAGAGGAACAAATTGGCTTTGGTAATAGGAAAGGAGGAGTACAAGAAAAAGGAGAGAACAATTCTTAGGAAGAGAAGGGGGGAAGAAAGTGCTTTCAGTGTTAGACATGAGTAATGAGATGCCGTGTAGAGTGAGGAGAAGGGTTGAAGTACTTTCTCCAACAACACAGAGGAAACACAACCCCACGTGCGAAAATGTAAACCACAAAAAAGGAGTGGGGAAGGGACATGGTCATCCAACTTCAGGGACAATCAATTTATTGAAAAATATATAACTAACTGATACATATAGAACATATACACACAAATATGCAGCTCAGGCTCCCAACAGGGACATATGAAAAGGACCTATGAAAAGATTTTAAGGTCCTGCCCCCTGCCCCCCATATGCCAAATCTCAGATGACTCAAAATGTACTAAATGTAGGAGAAGCAAAGCATTAGAGTAAGGGAGAGAGAAGAAAGAAATCTGGGAAATGATTATGTGGTGGAGAGGCAAGAGTAGAGAAGCCCAGGGACTGTGGGAGAATGAAAAAAATGAGTAAAGGGCTGGTTATTGAGAGGATGAAATTAAGGAAAGGACACATAATGAAGGAGAGTGGAAGGAAAAAAGAGCAGAATAGTGCAGGAGAGAGAGGATCTAGAAAGTTAATGTAGGAGGAAGGAGATGCTGAGGTGTAGAAAGAACGCATATAACATACATAGTAGATGACAGCAGATAAAGACCCGAATGGTCCATTCAGTCTGCCCAACCTGATTCAATTTAAATTTTTAAAAAAAAATTTTCTTAGCTATTTCTGGGCAAGAATCCAAAGCTCTACCCGGTACTGTGCTTGGGTTTCAACTGCCAAAATCTCCGTCCAAGCTACTTCAACCCATCTACACCCTCCCAGCCATTGAAACCCTCCCCAGCCCATCCTCCCCCAAATGGCCATATACAGACACAGACCGTGCAAGTCTGCCCGGTACTGGACTTAGTGCTTCAATATTTAATATTATTTTCCGATTCTAAATCTTCTGTGTTCATCCCACGCTTCTTTGAACTCAGTCATCATTTTCCTCTCCACCACCTCTCTCGGGAGCGCATTCCAGGCATTCACCTTCTCCATAAAGTAGAATTTTCTAACATTGCACCTGAATCTACCACCCCTCAACCTCAAATTATGTCCTCTGGTTTTACCATTTTCCTTTCTCTGGAAAAGATTTTGTTCTACGTTAATACCCTTCAAGTATTTGAACGTCTGAATCATATCTCCCCTGTCCCTCCTTTCCTCTAGGGTATATATATTCAGGGCTTCCAGTCTCTCCTCATAAGTCTTCTGGCACAAGCCTCCTATCATTTTCATTGCCCTCTTCTGGACCGCTTCAAGTCTTCTTACGTCCTTCGCCAGATACGGTCTCCAAAACTGAACACAATACTCCAAGTGGGGCCTTACCAATGGCCTGTACAGGGGCATCAACACCTTCTTCCTTCTACTGACTACGCCTCTCTTTATACAGCCCAGAATCCTTCTGGCAGCAGCCACTGCCTTGTCACACTGTTTTTTCGCCTTTAGATCTTCGGACACTATCACCCCAAGGTCCCTCTCCCCGTCCGTGCATATCAGCTTCTCTCCTCCCAGCATATACGGTTCCTTCCTATTATTAATCCCCAAATGCATTACTCTGCATTTCTTTGCATTGAATTTTAGTTGCCAGGCATTAGACCATTCCTCTAACTTTTGCAGATCCTTTTTCATATTTTCCACTCCCTCTTCGGTGTCTACTCTGTTACAAATCTTGGTATCATCTGCAAAAAGGCACATTTTTCCTTCTAACCCTTCAGCAATGTCACTCACAAACATATTTTCCTTAAACTTATCTTTTTTCTGGTGCATACTATCAGGTACAATGGGTTGTGCTATTGGCATCTGTGAAAACAAAAGAAATATCCTTAATATATCCTCTTTTTTGTAAAAAAAATAAATAAAATAAATTGTATTTCTTCCTTAAACCTTATGTATACATTATGGGGCTCATAATAATAATTAATACTTGGATGATCAAAAAGCCTGATCGTCCAAATACCCATAATCAAAGCTGGTTTTAGACGTATCTAAAACCAGCTTAGGCCTTTCCCCTGCCTCTAAACGCACAGAGAGAAAAGAGGCGTTTTTAGAGGAGGGGAAAGGGCGGGCGGTGGGCGGGAGGTAGGCCGACCTACACCTAGGCGTACAACACGTATAACCAAAACATTTGACAGGTTGCCTAGTCGGCACTTATACGTTTTGACTTAGACCAAGTCAAAACAGGTATAAGTGCCAAAAAAGGGGCCGCCAAGCTGATGGCGGCTGGCGCCATCAGTTCAGCGGCCCGGCAACCTCCCCCTCCCCCACCGCAACCATCGCGGCAGGAGCGATGCCTCATCTCCCCTACCGCGATGCGATCACCCCTCTACCCGAACTGCTGCAACCCTCGGCAGGAGAGATGCCAAATCTCTCCTGCCGTGGGTTGTGGCACTTCGTGTAGAGGAGTAATCGCATCGCGGCAGGGGAGATAGCCAATCTCTCCTGCCGCGATACATCACCCCCCCCCCAACGACATCGGGGCAAGAGGGAGCCCAAGCCCTCTTGCCCCGTGGCACCCCCGACCTCGGGTGGGGGTGGATTCTGTAACTGGTGTTGTTTTTGACAGATACCGATTAGAAAATCCAGCTTTTGGACGTTTGGGGCTTAGGCTTTTTTTAGGATGATTATATAGTATAAGTTTAGACGCAGTAGTGGTCTGGGCGTTTAAACAGCTGAACGTAGAGGCAAGCCATTATTTTTTTTAAAAACTCCTTTTGGACGTTTTTTTGATAATGGACATTTTCCCTGCTTCTACTTTCAACATTTAAGGCCTTAGGCCAAAAGGGGACTTAGACGTTTGTTTTGATTATGCCTCTCTATGTATGGATTGCTTTGCGTATTGTATTGTTAATTTCTTTTATTTACTATATGGTCCTTTTATTAAGGTGCACTAATTGATTTAGCGCACGCTAAAGATTAACGCGCATTAAATGCTAAGATGCCCATAGGAATTTAATGGATGTCATAGCATTTAACATGCTCTAATCTTTAGCACACGCTAAATCGGTTAGCCATCTTGAAGGTTTTCCCATGGGCGGGATAGAAAATTTTAAATATACTTGGAAACTTGGAAGATGTTAATAATAATAATAATTTTATTCTTATATACCGCCAAAGCCATAATAGTTCGAGGTGGTTTACAACAAGAAGTGCTGGACAATCGGGGAATAAAACACAATATAAAATCATCAGTACATACATACAATGTGAAAGTAAAACCGTAACTTACAAATCGATTAAATAATTTTGTTTTTTACTAATTTTCTAAAACTGAAGTAGGATGAGGAATGCATAATGATATTATCCAACCATTCATAAGAACATAAGAATTGCCGCTGCTGGGTCCCACGGCGGCCCTCTGGTCAAAGACCAGTGCCCTGACTGAGACTATCCCTATCAGGGTACATCCTTGTTCAGCAGGAACTTGTCTAACTTTGTCTTGAATTCCTGGAGGGTGTTTTCCCCTATGACAGACTCCAGAAGAGCGTTCCAGTTTTCTACCACTCTCTGGGTGAAGAAGAACTTCCTTACGTTCGTATGGAATCTATCCCCTTTCAATTTTAGAGAGTGCCCTCTCGTTCTCACCACCTTGGAGAGGGTGAATAACCTGTCCTTATCTACTAAGTCTATCCCCTTCAGTACCTTGAATGTTTCGATCATATCCCCTCTCAATCTCCTCTGTTCGAGGGAGAAGAGGCCCAGTTTCTCTAATCTTTCACTGTATGGCAGCTCCTCCAAACCCCTAACCATCTTTGTCACTCTTCTCTGGACCCTTTCAAGTAGTACCGTGTCCTTCTTCATTTATGGTGACCAGTGCTGTACGCAGTACTCTAGGTGAGGGCGCACCATGGCACGGTACAGCGGCTTGATAACCTTCTCCAATCTGTTCATGATCCCCTTCTTTATCATTCCAAGCATTCTGTTCACCGTTTTCACCGCCGCCGCCGCCGCACATTGTATGGACGGCTTCATCGATTTGTCAATCAGAACTCCCAAGTCCCTTTCCTGGGAGGTCTCTCCAAGTACCGCCCCGGACATCCTATATTCATGCATGAGATTTTTGTTACCGACATGCATCACTTTACACTTGTCTACATTGAACCTCATCTGCCTTGTCGATGCCCATTCCTCGAGCCTGATTATGTCACATTGCAGATCTTCGCAATCCCCCTGTGTCTTCACTACTCTGAATAACTTCGTTTTGTCTGCAAATTTAATCACCTCGCTCGATGTACCTATGTCCAGATCATTTATAAAAATGTTGAAGAGCATGGGTCCAAGCACCGAGCCCTACGGCACCCCATTGGTGACGCTTTTCCAGTCTGAGTATTGTCCATTCACACCCACTCTCTGTTTCCTGTGCTCCAGCCAGTTTTTTATCCACATGAGTATTTCACCCTTGATTCAATGGCTCGCAATTTTCCGAAGTAGTCGTTCATGCGGAACCTTGTCGAACGCCTTCTGAAAGTCCAGATATACAATGTCAACTGGGTCGCCTTTGTCTATCTGCCTGTTCACTCCCTCGAAGAAGTGTAGCAAGTCAGACCAGTGGTCCACCATGCCCAGCAGTCTGCCCACGCGGCGGCCCTCTGGTCAAAGACCAGCACCCTAACCGAGACTAGCCCTACCAGCGCCCGTTCTTGTTCAGCAGGAACTTAAATCTAATTGCAAAACTAGAGCACTTGTGTCTTGGCTGAACAGACTATGAAGAAAGTCTAGTAGTGATGCAATAACTGTTTCAGTGCTAAAGCCAGGCCGAAAGCCTGATTGATTATCTTGTAGTATACTGAATTTATCCAAATACATTACTAGATCTAGGTTAACCATATCTTCCAACAGTTTGACAAATAAGGGGATACTCGCAATAGGTCTGTAGTTTGGTGTCAACTTAATGGATTCCTTAGGGGGTTTTACAATTGGTATAATCAAAATCTGACCTAGATCCTCAGGAAATGTGCCAGCCAGTAACAAAGAAGAGACCCAATCATATAGCTTGGCTTTGAAGGTAACCAGGGCAACTTTCATAATGTTTGGAGGGCAACAATCTAGTCTGCAGTAAGAGTTAACATATTTCTTATAAAATTTGCAGAAGAGTATCGAGATTACAATTTACTTCGACTTCCTTCCTTTAGACATCCTCTATAATAAAATCCTTACCCCCGCATGCACTATTGAAACGGCGTGATCCCTGCCGCCATGATTTCTGCTTCCATGCTGTGTTCCATTTGCAGCGGCTTGCGGCGGTGAGAGCAATGGCAGGAGGGTATCCTTAGAAGTGCTGTGAGGCGTCTGGCTGCTACTGCTGCACAGGGAAGTGGAGGGGGAGAGGGAAAAGGAGCTGCTTTGAGGGGAGGGGTTTGCTGGGGGGCAGGCAGCAATCTTGGTTTGCTTGGGGGCCAGAGAGATAGGCAGGGGGCCAGGGAGAGAGACAGAGAGACAGACAAAAGAAAGAGAGACAGACAAGGGGCTAGGGAGAGACACAGACAGTAAGAATGACAGACAGGGGGCTATAGAGACAGACAAAAAGACAGACAGCCTGCAGCCAAAGAGAAAGAGACAAAGAAAAAAGACAGACAGCCAGCGGCCAAGGAGAGAGAGAGAGACAGAAAGAAAGACAGACAGACACATCTATTCTAGCACCCGTTAATGTAACGGGCTTAAAGACTAGTATAAAATCTAAGGGTCTTCTCCAGTCTTCCTTTACCTTTACCGTAAGAGGAACGGCTGGATAAGTTGCAGCTGTACTCACTCGAGGAACGCAGAGAGAGGGGAGACATGATCGAGACATTCAAGTATCTCACGGGCCGCATCGAGGTGGAAGAAGATATCTTCTTTTTCAAGGGTCCCGCGGCAACAAGGGGGCATCCGTGGAAAATCAGGGGCGGGAAACTGCACGGGGACACCAGGAAATTCTTTTTCACTGAAAGGGTGGTTGATCGCTGGAATAGTCTTCCACTTCAGGTTATTCGGGCCAGCAGCGTGCCTGATTTTAAGGCCAAATGGGATAGACACGTGGGTTCTATTCACAGAGAAAGGTAGGGGAGGGTCATTGGGGTGGGCAGACTGGATGGGCCGTTGCCCTTATCTGCCGTCTATTTCTATGTTTCTATGTTTCTATTTACTATGTTACCTGGCAGAAACCCAAAGGGTAGCAACATTCCAGAGCTGAGATTGTGATGTCATAATGCCTCATTCCAGCAATGCCTAAGAGTCAACCTCATCAGTGATGTCACAATGGCTTAATTAGATGCAACTTCAGCAGTTGAAACCTAAGACGATACCAGGTGGACTTTACAGCCTATGACCCAGAAATAGCAAAGAAGAGACAAGTTAATTTAATCATGTATTTGTAATGGGTATAACTAATGGGCAGACTGGATGGACCGTTCAGGTCTTTATCTGCCGTCATCCGTCATCCGTGGAAAATCAGGGGCGGCAAACTGCACGGGGACACCAGGAAATTCTTTTTCACTGAAAGGGTGGTTGATCGCTGGAATAGTCTTCCACTTCAGGTTATTCGGGCCAGCAGCGTGCCTGATTTTAAGGCCAAATGGGATAGACACATGGGTTCTATTCACAGAGAAAGGTAGGGGAGGGTCATTGGGGTGGGCAGACTGGATGGGCCGTTGCCCTTATCTGCCGTCTATTTCTATGTTTCTATTTACTATGTTACCTGGCAGAAACCCAAAGGGTAGCAACATTCCAGAGCTGAGATTGTGATGTCATAATGCCTCATTCCAGCAATGCCTAAGAGCCAACCTCAGCAGTGATGTCACAATGGCTTAATTAGATGCAACTTCAGCAGTTGAAACCTAAGACGATACCAGGTGGACTTTACAGCCTATGACCCAGAAATAGCAAAGAAGAGACAAGTTAATTTAATCATGTATTTGTAATGGGTATAACTAATGGGCAGACTGGATGGACCGTTCAGGTCTTTATCTGCCGTCATCCGTCATCCGTGGAAAATCAGGGGCGGGAAACTGCACGGGGACACCAGGAAATTCTTTTTCACTGAAAGGGTGGTTGATCTCTGGAATAGTCTTCCACTTCAGGTGATTGAGGCTAGCAGCGTGCCTGATTTTAAGGCCAAATGGGACAGACACATGGGATCTATTCACAGAGAAAGGTAGGGGATGGTCTTTGGGGTGGGCAGACTGGATGGGCCGTGGCCCTTATCTGCCGTCTATTTCTATGTTTCTAAAGCCATTTCTGTGTGGAATACTCCTCCTCCTACAGTTAGATAATCGCTTCCTCTGAAATATTTCAAAGGAGTCTTACAACATAACTACAGTATTTCAGACATTTTGAACTTAACTTTTATTTTCACTGCTTTTGGTAATTTTCATGTATTTTTTGTGCTTTTTGTAAACTGTTTTGGACCCATTTCTGAAGAAGATAATGGTATATAAAACCCAGATTAGATTAGAAGGAGGAGATTAGGGGTATTAAAAGTCTTGAGAGTAAAATGGCCCATACTAAGGAGCAGAGAAGGTTCAAAACCATCTGCCCTTGAAGAAGCACAAGAGAGAACACAACATAGAGATTAACTAGTGTAAATACTCTGAGCAAGTTTGATACTTTTTGTCATTACTTTACTTTGTTTTTTAGTAGACTATGGGGCTCATTAACAAAAAAAAAAAATCCCAAAAGTGGCATAAAGGGGCAGATGGATATTTTTCTCGCCAAACCTTTCCAATTTGCTATTTTCAAAATGGCTTTGTAGATGGATTTCTATGGTACTTCGCAATGCATCTGAATCTCAAGAGGGTGTGATAGAGATGTGGTTTGGATGGGGCTAGAGTGGGCTTATGATTTGGATGTTTTTCTGCAATAATCAAGCATTTTAGAGAACGTCCAGGGCACAGTTTGAATATTTGAGGCTAAACCTGTTTTAACATAGAAACATGATGGCAAATAAAGGCCAAATGGCCCATCTAGTTTGCCCATCCACAGTAATCATTCCTAAAGTGCTAAAACGTTGCCTAAACTGACCAGATGATCATTGGAGGGATGCAAATGCAGAGTAATGCATTTGGGGATTAATAATAGGAAGGAACCGTATATGCTGGGAGGAGAGAAGCTGATATGCACGGACGGGGAGAGGGGCCTTGGGGTGATAGTGTCCGAAGATCTAAAGGCGAAAAAACAGTGTGACAAGGCAGTGGCTGCTGCCAGAAGGATGCTGGGCTGTATAAAGAGAGGCGTAGTCAGTAGAAGGAAGAAGGTGTTGATGCCCCTGTACAGGTCATTGGTGAGGCCCCACTTGGAGTATTGTGTTCAGTTTTGGAGACCGTATCTGGCGAAAGACGTAAGAAGACTTGAGGCGGTCCAGAGGAGGGCGACGAAAATGATAGGAGGCTTGCGCCAGAAGACGTATGAGGAGAGACTGGAAGCCCTGAATATGATTCTCTGCTATGTAATTCTAATAATTGAATCCTCTACCACACCATGTAAAGTACATGAATCACAGTTATGTAATTCTCTAGATAATCTTTGTTATGCAATTCTCTCGGTAATGTCCAGATCTCTTATAATTTGTAATCCGCCTAGAACCGCAAGGCACAGGCGGAATAGAAATCACTAATGTAATGTAATGTAATATGATTCAGACGTTCAAATACTTGAAGGGTATTAACGTAGAACAAAATCTTTTCCATAGAAAGGAAAATGGTAAAACCAGAGGACATAATTTGAGGTTGAGAGGTGGTAGATTCAAAGGCAATGTAAGGAAATTCTTCTTTAAGGAGAGGGTGGTGAATGCCTGGAATGCGCTCCCGAGAGAGGTGGTGGAGAGGAAAATGATGACTGAGTTCAAAGAAGTGTGGGATGAATACAGAGGATCTAGAATCAGAAAATAATATTAAAAATTGAGCTAAGGCCAGTACTGGGCAGACTTGCACGGTCTGTGTCTATATATGGCCATTTGGTGGAGGATGGGCTGGGGAAGGCTTCAGTGGCTGGGAGAGTGTAGATGGGCTGGAGTAGGTTTTAACGGAGATTTCGGCAGTAGGAACCCAAGCACAGTACCGGGTAGAGCTTTGGATTCTTGCCCAAAAATAGCTAAGAAGAAAAATTTTTTTTTTTTAAATTTAAATTGAATCAGGTTGGGCAGACTGGATGGATCATTTGGGTCTTTATCTGCTGTCATCTACTATGTTACTATGAAGGCATGACCCTCACCCCAGTCCTCTAGTGGTCATTGACCTCTTCCCACCCCCTCCAAAGATGTAAATGAAACAGTCCATGTATGATAGCTTCAGAGATTATGGCCATTCCTAGTAGAGTAGCAAGCAGGTTCCTGGAGTAACCTTAATGCTGTTGTAGTCAAACATAGAGATGGGCACTTGGGCCCATACCCTACTCTAACTGCTACACTTATGGTAGACTATGTGAGCCTTTCCAAATTCATCCAAATCCCACTGAACCTACATATAGGTGACACCTGCAGGCATAAGAGCTTGGGTCCAGTAGATTTGGGATGGGTTTTAGAGATTATGGAGAGATGTGTACCTAGAACCTTTTATGTGACGTTCACTTCAGTGCCCCCTATGATGCCCCACTGCTGCTCTCTCCTACTTCCCAATGGCTTGTTTTGTGCATTTTTCATTTGGATGTGATTTTTATTTTTCAAAAATGGTTCAAAAAGATAGACGTACAGGGAACATTTTTGAAAAAAATAAGATAGATGTTTTGCAATTTTGAAAATGGACATGTTTGCTTACTGGACTTTTGTGCATCTTCCTCAAAACGTCTAAACCCAGATTTAGACGTCATATCGAAAATACCTCTCCACATATATGTCCCATATATGTGCTTTTTGTTTATAAACTTCTGACAAAACACATATATAACTATTCATTTGTGCATAGGGCTACATACCATATGCTGTATACTCAAATGTAAACTGAGATTTTGGGGCCCAAAATGGGGGTCTTGGTTTATATTTGAGGACCCCCCGTTGACCTGCATGATGCTGTCCCACTCCTCCAATGACCATCAGTGCACCGCTATTCACCCTCCCCTCACTCCTTTTTCCCCAAGATGACTAGGGCTGCTGTCATGCACCCGGACACCTCCACCCCCGACCCCTGAGTGGTACTGTACTTACCGGCACTGAAAAATCTACCAGTAATCCTCCATGTTCAAGGTCTCACACTGGCACAACATGGAGGATTGCTGGCACTTTTTCAGCACTGGTAAGTGCAATGCTGGTAAGGGGTGGGGGGTGAAAGTATCTGGGTGCAGAACTTTTATTTTTTCTTTATCATGGCTCAGAAAATAACTGACTGTCCCTCAACTCATATATATTTTTTTGTTGGCACCTAATTTGTCATGCGACTTCCCCATATTGCCCCTTTATTTACAATTTGGCCATAAAAGAACCGGGGCCAACGTGACAGCCTGCTGGCTAGCGTACCATAATATGAGGTCAAAGTCCTTCTGTTCCTGGCCTGAAGCAGTGCCATTCAGCTGGAGAGTATTGAGACTTTAGCACTGTAAGGGATTTGCAACTTGTTTTGCCAGCATAAGTCAGACCAGTGTTTTACACATGTTTAGGGGAAAATACAGTACCAAAGATTGTACATGATGGTGAGAAAGAGGAGTTGGCTCTTCAGAGAAGCTGCAGAGAAAAATAATGGAAACCCCCCCCCCCAACAAACACACACTTTCTCTAGGAACTATTGACTTGTGGTTGACACCTGATGTGTGGATCAGCTTCTTGCAGCTTTCCGTGAAGAAAGAAAATCCAATGAACAGGTGGCACTCATTGGGAGAGGGGAGGGAAGGACAGCAGCTGCATCAGTCATTGGGAGAGGGGAGAGAAGGATAGCAGCTGCATCAGTCATTGGGAGAGGGGAGGGAAGGACAGCAGCTGCACCAGTCATTGGGAGAGGGGAGGGAAGGACAGCAGCTGCATCAGTCATTGGGAGAGGGGAGGGAAGGACAGCAGTTAATAAATGGCAAGGATGTCTAGTCTTTGCAGAGTGGCTCACCATGATGACCCAACTTGCTAACCTCAGTTTATATTTGAGTCAGCCTTTTTTCCCCCTTTTTAGGAGGGAATAAAGTTACCTCAGTTTATATTTTGGTCAGTTTCTATTTGAGTATATACAATATACATGTAACATAGAAACATAGAAAATGACGGCAGAAAAGGGCTACAGCCCATCAAGTCTGCCCACTCTGCTTACCCACCTCCTGTCTATGCCCTAATGACCCAATTTCCTTATCTTGACCCTCGTAGGGATCCCACATGGGTATCCCATTTATTCTTAAAGTCTGGCACGCTGTCTGCCTCGATCACCTGCACTGGAAGCTTGTTCCAATGATCAACCACTCTCTCTGTGAAGAAATACTTTCTGGTGTCGCCATGAAATTTTCCGCCCCTGAGTTTGAGCAGGTGCCCTCTTGTGGCCGAGGGTCCCTTGAGAAAGAAAATATCATCTTCCACTTCGACACGTCCCGTGAGGTACTTAAATGTCTCCCCTCTCCCTACGTTCCTCGAGAGTGTAGAGCTGCAATTTGTTCAGTCTCTCTTCGTACGAGAGACCCTTGAGCCCCGAGATCATCCGGGTGGCCGTCCGCTGAACCGATTCAATTCTGCGCACATCTTTACTGTAATGTGGCCTCCAGAATTGCACACAGTACTTCAGATGAGGTCTCACCATGGCTCTGTACAACGGCATTATGACTTCAGGCTTTCGGCTGACGAAACTTCTATTGATACAACCCAATATCTGCCTTGCCTTAGATGAAGCCTTCTCCACTTGATTGGCAGTTTTCATGTCTGCACTGATGATTACTCCTAAATCTCGTTCTGCTGAAGTCCTAGTTAAAGTTTCTCCGTTCAAGAAGTACGTCCTGCATGGATTTCCGCTTCCGAGGTGCATGACCTTACATTTCTTAGCATTGAAGCCTAGCTGCCAGGTTGAGGACCAACTTTCCAATGTAAGCAGGTCCTGCGCCATATAATTCTGTAAACTGCATTCACTTACTATATTACATAGTTTGGCGTCATGTAGATCTTTGACCGAAACTATATGTATTATATAAAAGGTTCAATACTTGCTCCCTGTGCCTTTTAAAAATATTTGCCTACTTTTGTTTGATCAGACGTTATGTGCCCTTTTTGGTGCGTGACCTAATTTTATAAAATTTTACCCTTTTGTACTCTTTTTTTAAAAAAATATTTGAATACTACTAAGTAAATATAGTACGGTATTAATATTATATCATGATTTTAATGAGCCTAAATATTATTCATTTAGGTACTCAAATTGTAGAAATTAAAGTATAAACTACTACAATAGCTGCATTTATTTAACATATCTCAGTTGGGAGACGGGGAAAGGGGGTTGGAGAATCTGGATGGGAGGGGGGATAGTCATGTCGGTGCCATGGGGGTACTAAGAGTACAGCCCCTCATGGATCCTGGATCTATTGAAAATGTATTGGTTACTCTGTTTCTGTTGGTTTGTACTAATAAAAAAAAGATTTGAAAATAAATATTTAACATAATCTAAAATACTGCTAAATAAGTTTGAATTTTTATGCATAGTAAAACGTAGAAGTGTATATTGAAAAAAATATTTGGTTAAGGAGGTTTTTGCAGCCTACAATTAACACATGCCTGCAATAGGAAACAATGTGTAGTGAAATATTCAGCATCAATTGGTGGCATCATGCAGGGAGGATCGACATTGGAAATTCTATGTCACTTAATTAGTATTTCCTTTTTTATTTTAGTACTGTGGGGGAAAGTGATGCAAAGCAATCTTTGTTTCTGTATTTGAGAGGTTTATTTAACCAGACAAATTAATGTGACAAAGACAATATATGACTGGTTGATTTTTAATTTGTGAGACCTGTCAAAAAAACAACTTATTGGAACAAAAAATATAAACAGTTGAGACACATTATTATGGCCACCTGGACATCACTCCCACAGCATCTGGCTGTCATCCATACTACCAGAGGCAGTTATTCTGGATATTAGCAGGTACTCATAATAATGTGACTTGACTGTGTATTTTTTGGTCCAATACGACAATTCCTCTTGGAAATCTTTAAGAAATATGATGACATCAAAACATTTACCAACTTAAAGATTGTGCCTGTTCAAACACGTTCCTTTTGTCAAGTTCATCAAAGCACCTCTCATAATGTTGTTTTGTGCCATCGGGCCTTGCATTTCTTTGTTGCAGTGTTTGCATTTTACATGCATGCCTGTCTTACCCTTAGGTAGAGGAACTTCATTAAAATATTCCCAAACTGGGTCTCTCTTACAACCTGCTGCCATTATAGTTTTTTCCTCCAAGGAGAGAATATGATAAACCTTAGGCTAAACATACAAAGATCCCAAAACGTATGGAGTATTCTGCTCAAAAAGTTTCACTTTCATTTTTACTGCTTAACGTTCTCTAGGGCTGGATTAAAGAGTAGGCCCAGTAGACACAGGCCTAGGGCCCAAAATGGTCAGGGAGGCCCGCCGGGTCTGGAACCACCCTCCCTATTCTCAGGGCCGGCATTAGGGGATGGCAAGGAGGCCCCGCGATCCAGGCAGCTCACTTAGCTGCCATCAGCTCTGCCCTTGGCTGCAGTACAGCTAAACCGGACGGTATAAGCGAAGACAGAAGCCGCGGGACTTTTCCTCTTGCCTGCATCGTTTTAAGTTCTGCCGCTCTCAATCCCGCCCCTCAAAAACAGAAAGTCACTTCTGAGAGGGCCGGGAGCGAGATTGGCAGAACTTAGAGTGATGCAGACAAGAGGAAAAGTCCTGTGGCTTCTGTCTTCGTTTATACTGTCCGATTTAGCTGTACCGCAGCCAAAGGCAGAGCTGATGGCAGCTCTGGAACACTCGTCTCTAAATTAAGCTAACGGCATGCACCCAAAGACTTTAACTGCACTCATACATATTAATTACAATAACTGAATGTATTTCTATGGGAAAGCATGCGACACTGTATTATTGCAGGCCAGTATAAATACAGGATTACATGAGGCCGGCAGGCATCGGATATTAGTCTTCTCAAAACCATAAGCTTAGTTCTAGCACCTTGCAGGCTGATTCCCTGAGGGACTTCTACACCATCCCGGCCTATTAAGATGGGGAAAAGAGGGGAGGCACTGCGATGGGATGGGGGAAGATGGTGGGTTGGCTGGCTCAGGAAAGGAGATAAAAGAGCAGCTAAATCAGATAAGGAAGAAAAAGGGAACACAGGAAGATGCTGGACATGGAGATTGTAGGGTGAAGGAAAAAAGACAGACATGAAGTGAGTAGGAAGACAGGTGGGAAATGCTGGATACAGGGTGGATGCAGTAAAAAGAAAAAGGAGGTTCTGGATATTGGAGGAATCGGTAGATAGGGGGCATGCTGACACAGAAGGAGGTAGAAGGAAAAGGGAGAGGAATAAGAGATGCCAAGTCCATGGGAGAGAGGGAGAGGGAGAGATGTCAGGGCATGGGGGGAGAGAAGGAGACAGATGCCAGACCAGGGGAAAGGAAGGAGGGAGGGAGAGAAAGTAAGGAGAGGAGATGCCAGATAATGAAGGGGAAGGGGGAGTTGGAAGAAGAGGAGAAAGATGCCAGGGCATGGGGGGAGGGAAGGGAAACTAAGGAGACAAATGCCAGGAAAAGAGGGAGAAGAGAAACCAGAGCATGGAGGGAGAGAGATGCCAGGGCATGGGGGGGAGGGAGGGAAAGGAAATAGAGATGCCAGACCATGGGGTGAAGTGGGAAGGAAGAGAGAGATGCCAGAGCATAGGGGAGGGGGTTGAGACAGAAAAATGGAGAGGGGGTGGGGTGAAGCTGAAATGAATCATGTACAAAGGAGACAGTTTATGGAAGGAGCATAGAAAGAGGGAAGATCCCATATGGAACGGGGAGAGGGTGGACAGTGGATGGAAGGGGCAGAGAGAGAGGACAGACAGTGGATAGAAGGGGCTGGTGCTGCATGGAAGACAGAGAGAGGACAGATGCTGGCTAGAAAGAAGAGAGTGAAGACAACATGATTAAAGCAGAAACAACAAAAGGTAGAAAAGAGATATTTTTGTTGCTTTAGATTAAAAAAGTATTGTAGTTACATAGTAAAGGACGGCAGATAAAGACCCAAATGGTCAATCCAGTCTGCTCTACCCTACATGCTCCATAAAACTCAATCATTTAATTAAAATTGACCTTTTTCTTAGATATTTCTGTATTTATAAAACTTTTATAAACAGAAATAAGGTAATCTTTTTATTGGACTAATTTTAATACATTTTTTACTAACTTTTAGAGACTAAAATCCCCTTTCTAAGGTCAGGACAGTATAATGCAGCGGTCTTAAACTTGCGGCCCTCCAGAGACTACTTTTCGATTGTGGAGAGGACAATTGCGACTGCTATAATTGACTTGCGTCTTTCTGGAGGGAATGTCGGCAAATGGCTCGCCTAAAGCAGGGGTCCCCAACCTGCTTCCCTTCTCACTGCCCTTCCCCAAGCCACCGCAATCGGGGAACAGGCCAGCGCTGAGGTCTTAGCTCTCCCTGCTTATCTTCCCCAGTGTGGGGCCAACCAATTTTCGCCACCCGAAGTCAATTCTAACGTTGGAGAGGAAGTTTTGGGCCAGCCATTCGCTGCCTGGCTGGCCTGGAACTTCTTCTCGGATGGCAGAATTGACATCGGGTGGTGAGACTTGGTCGGCCCCGCGCTGGGGAAGATAAGCAGGGAGAGCTAAAACCTCGGCGCTGGCCTGTTCCCCTATTATGGTGGTGATGGCCTGTTCCCCAATGGTGGTGGCTTGGGGGAGGGCAGGGAGAAATAAAGAAAGAAAGAGGGGGACAGGGAGACAGAAAGAAAGAAGGGAGATGGGACACAGACAGAAAGGGGCATGGAGAGAGAAAGACAGAAAGAAAGAAAGGGCATGGAGAAAGAAAAAAAGAAAGAAAGGGGGCACGGAGAGAGAGAGAAAGAAATAAGGGGGCAGGGTGAAAGAAATAAAAAGTTGGGGGAGGGAAGGAGACAGATGCCAGACCAGGAGGAAGGAAGGAAGGAAGGAGGGAGGGAAAGAAAGGATAGAAAGATGTCAGGCCATGGAAATAGGGACGGAAGAAGAGAGAGATAGAAGGGAAGGTAAGACATGGAAACGTAGATTTTGAAAAGAAAGCAGAAAAATTGGATATTAAGTTAATGCCAAAGATGGATGCAAGGCAGAAAGTGAAGACAGAGAGAAAAACAGTCAAAGGACAAGAAGGCCCTGGAAACATAGTTAAAAGCACAGAAAAATAAAGTCACCAGCCAACAAAGGTAGGGAAATGATTGTGTCAGTTTTGAGAAAGGAAAGATATTAAACTTTAAATGTGAGGGCTGCAAAAAAAAAAAAATATATAGGGTACTTGGAGGGCCGCAGAAAAAATAGTTAATGACAATTTTGCATAAGGTAAAACTTTATAGTTTATAAATCTTTCCTTTAACTGTTAAAGGAAAGATTTATAAACTATAAAGAGTTTTACCTCATGCAAAGTTGTCATTTCTTTAATAAGATATTAACTATTTTTTCTGCGGCCCTCCAAGTACCTACAAAACCAAAATGTGGCCCCACTAAGGGTTTGAGTTTGAGACCACTGGTATAATGTAACAGCAGTGTACTATATTGACCTGAAGAAGGAGGTTATGGCCTCTGAAAGTTAATTGAAAAATGGTTTAGTCCAATAAAATGGTATATTCTTATTTTCAATTTTTGTTTTATTTCTGTTTGTTAATTTATAAAGTGGTGATTGTCAGTTTCTTCAAATTTATATCTATTATATTTATATTTTGCAGAGTATTAGGGGGCTATGTGTCATTGTTTCTGTGGAGTTTCACTGTATGCAGTTTGGCTTCTTGGTGGTTCAGTTTATCTACATATTTCTATTTTTAGTTTGTAATTACTTATTCCATACTAGGCGAAGGTGTTTTCTGTGTTCTGTTTGTATGAAAGACATACGGCCTCTTTTACAAAGCCATGGCTGCGAGCCCATAGAGATTTAAAGGGCTTCGGGGCTGATGCCGCGCGGCAGCTGCTAGTGTGGCTTTGTACAAGAGGCTGATGGTTTTATGTTAGCGTTGACTAGCCTTGTTTGGCGCAATGCATCAGGCATGGTTCTTGGGAGCACCTTGAATAAACCTGATTTGAATCTCCTTATTTTCTGCCAATCTTCTTTTGTTTCATGTTGGATTCTTTGGTGGACTGCTTGCCTTGTTGTTTCATTGCAAGTTAACATACATGGAGTGGAACGTACTAGAGGAGTTACAGATTTGGTTGTTTGTACATATATATGGGTTACAGTTGGTTGATGTAGAGCAGGGATCTCAAAGTCCCTCCTTGAGGGCCGCAATCCGGTCGGGTTTTCAGGATTTCCACAAAGAATATGCATGAGATCTATGTGCATGCACTGCTTTCAATGCATATTCATTGGGGAAATCCTGAAAACCCGACTGGATTGCGGCCCTCAAGGAGGGACTTTGAGACCCCTGATGTAGAGTGAGGCAGTTGAGAGGCATTGTTTTGAGTAAAAAAAAGAGAAATACAAGTAGAAATAAAGAAGTAAATAAGAGAACAGATCAATGGGGGCGGGGATGGAGTGGGGGGAGGGGCCCAGTGTACTTGTATGCCTAGGGGCCCTCGAAGAATTAATCCTGCCCTGCCCTTCTCACACTTAGCTCCTTCTTCAGATATATAAACAGCACTTAAGAAGTAAGGTGTTGATTCTGTGTATGTCAATTTACAGAGGAACCTTGGGGCTAAGGTCTTTTTCTCAACTCTGTATATTTTATAACATATTTGCCGTGAAAAACAAACATGTTTTCTATGCAGGCACAAATTCACAGTTTTGAGAAATGCAATACCGCATCTGTGGTAATAATCTTCTAGATAGAAAAGTTGCCTGAGACATTATCTCTAATCTAATCTAATCTTCTATTTCTATGTCGCTCATACCTAGGTAGGCTCAAGGCGACTTATAGAGAGGGAAGAGGAGGGGAGGGGAGAAGAAGAGAAGAGGATGGAGGAGGGAGGGGGGGAGAAGAGAAAAGGAGGGGGAAGGGGGAAGGGGAGGATACAGGTGAATACATTATGAATGGATTAAAGGAAGCCCTCGGGTAAGTAAATCACTGAATACCTCTACATGGATAGGAAAAAGGGGGCAATGTCTGGAAAGCAGTATATACTAATGCTCGAAGTATGGGAAACAAAATTCTGGATCTAGAAGCTGTGATGGAAGAAGATGAGTTGGATATAGTGGCGATCACAGAGACATGTTTCACGGAGAACCATGTCTGGGATGTAGTTATACCGGGTTATAATCTGTTCAGGAAAGACAGGGTAGGAAGAAAAGGAGGGGGAGTAGCGTTATATGTTAAAGATCATATTAAAACCACACAACTGCAGAATCTGCAGGGCAATGAAGAAGCAATGTGGATCAATTTGGAAAGAGGGAATGGTGAATATATTTACATTGATATAATATATAGGCCTTCACAGAAGGAAGAAGTGGACAGAAATGTAATAGTAGGCATTCAGAATATATATAATAGGTAATTTTAACATGCTGGATATTGGTTGAGGTATCCCTATTGCAGGGTCTTCTAAAAGTAGGCAGATCTTGGATTCTCTACAAAGAGAACTGTTCCAGCTGTTGGTAATGGAACCCACACAGGCTGGAGTCATACTGGACTTAATACTTACAAACGGAGAAAGTGTTTCTGATGTTACAGTGGGTGATCATCTGGCATCCAGTGATCACTACATGGTATGGTTTAATATTAAGATGGGTATAGAGAGGGCTCATTCAAAAGCAAAGCTTCTAGACTTAAAAAAAAAACTAACTTTGTTCGGATGGGGGATTACATCAAGGAATTGTCTGGGTGGGAGCATCTAGAAGAGGTGGAAATGCAGTGGGCAAAACTGAAAGGGAGCGATTGTAAGGGCGTCAAACCTTTTTGTGAGGCAAATAAGTAAAAGTAAGAGGAAAAGAAGGCCGCTTTGGTTCTCAAAAGTGGTAGCTGAGAAGGTAAGGAATAAGGGGTTAATTTTCATAAACTACAGAAGATTGCAGAAAGAGGAAGACAGGCAAAAATATCTGGAAAAGTTAAGAGAGGCTGGTCGAGAAGTCAGGAAAGCAAAAATACAAATGGAAGAAAAAAATAGCTGACACAGTAAATCAGGGAGACAAGACATTTTTTAGATATATTAGTGATAGGAAGAAGTGCAAAAGTGGCATTGTGAGACTCAAAGGTGAAGGGGAGGAATATGTAGAAGCTGATAAAGAAAAGGCTGAACTGGTTAACAAATATTTCTGTTCTGTGTTCATGGCTGAAGATCTGGGAGTGGGACTGCAGAAGATAAATGCAAATAGGGATGGTGGAGTGGTAGACCTGATTGATTTTCAGAGGGTTGAATTCATGAGCAGCTAGCTAAATTAAAGGTAGATAAACCGATGGGGCTGGAAGATGTACATCCGAGGGTGCTAAAGGAACTTAGGGAAATTCTGGTGGCTCCGCCTGATCTTTTCAATGCTTCTCTAGAGTTGGGAATGGTACCGGAGGACTGGAGAAGGGCGGATGTGGTCTCTCTCCACAAAAGTGGAAGTAAGGAAGAAGTAGGGAATTACATACAGGCCAGTAAGTCTGACATCTGTGGTAAGCAAATTTTATTTTTGGTGCAGATGGAATCAGAATGATGACAATGAGAAGACTGGTATAGAGGAGATGGTGGAATAGGCTGTGCATTTTGTACAGTGGCCTGTGAGATCTAACAATATCCTATTTATGATAAGCAAATTAATGGAAACGCTTCTAAAACAGAGAATGATGAAGTTTCTGGAATCCTATGGATTATAGGACCAGAGGCAATGTGGATTCGCTAGAGGTAGGTCTTGTCAGACAAATCTGATCAATTTCTTTGACTGGGTGACCAGAGAATTGGATAGAGGGAATGCACTAGATGTGGTATATTTAGATTTTAGCAAAGCCTTTGGCAATATACCACACAGATGTCTAATAAATAAACTGAGTGCTCTTGGGATGGGCCCCAAAGTGACAGGCTGGGTTAGAGACTGGTTAAGTGGAAGACAGCAGAGGGTAGTGGTCAATGGAGATCTCTCTGAGGAAAGGGATGTTACCAGTGGTGTGCCTCAAGATTCTGTTCTTGGGCCTGTTCTTATTAACATTTTTATAAGTGATATTGCTGAAGAGCTGTCGGGGAAGATTTGCCTCTTTGCGGATGATACCAAAGTCTGCAATAGAGTAGTCCCCCCTGGATGGTGTGAATAACATGAAGAAAGACCTAGTGAAGCTTGAAAAATGGTCTGAAATTTGGTAGCTAAAATTTAATACTAAGAAATGCAAGGTCATGTATTTGGGCTGCAAAAACCCGAAGGAACGGTACAGTTTAGGGGGTGAAGAACTTTTGTCCTTGACAGAAGAGCGGGATTTGGGTGATTGTATGTGATGATGGCGAAAGCTAGAAGGATGCTAGGTTGCATAGGAAGAGGTATGGCTAGTAGGAAAAAAAGAGGTATTTATGCCCCTGTATAAGATCCTGTTGAGACCTCATTTAGAATATTGTATACAATTCTGGAGGCTGCACCTTCAAAAATATATAAAAAGGATAGAGTCGGTCCAGAGGAAGGCTACTAAAATGGTATGTGGTCTTCTTCATAAGGGGTATAGGGACAGACTTAAAGATCTCAATATGCACTTAATGTTGTGGTGATATAATAATGATTTTTCTGTATATGGCTAAAGCCATTCAATTTAGAAGAAACATTTTTCTTTCACTGAAAAATCGTGTATTAGCTTTAGATGCTACTCTTTATTTGAAATTTCCCTGTAAATGTAACATAACATAGTAGATGAAAGCAGATAAAGATCCGAATGGTCCATCCAGTCTACCCAACCTGATTCGATCTTAAAAAAATGTCTTCTTCTTCTTAGCTATTTCTGGGCAAGGATCCAACGCTCTACCTGGTACTGTTCTTAGGTTCCAACTACTGAAGTCTCCGTCAAAGCTCACTCCAGCCCATCTACACCCTCCCAGCCATTGAAGCCCTCCCTAGCCCATCCTCCAACAAGCGGCCATATACAGACACAGACTGTGCAAGTCATAGAAACATAGAAGATGACGGCAGAAAAGGGCTACAGCCCATCAAGTTTGCCCACTCTGCTTACCCACCCCCTGTCTATGCCCTAATGACCCAATTTCCTTAGCTTGACCCTCGTAGGGATCCCACATGGGTATCCCATTTATTCTTAAAGTCTGGCACGCTGTCTGCCTCGATCACCTGCACTGGAAGCTTGTTCCAATGATCAACCACTCTCTCTGTGAAGAAATACTTTCTGGTGTAGCCATGAAATTTTCCGCCCCTGAGTTTGAGCGGGTGCCCTCTTGTGGCCGAGGGTCCCTTGAGAAAGAAAATATCATCTTCCACTTCGACACGTCCCGTGAGGTACTTAAATGTTTCGATCATGTCTCCTCCTCGAGAGTGTAGAGCTGCAATTTGTTCAGTCTCTCTTCGTACGAGAGACCCTTGAGCCCCGAGATCATCCTGGTGGCCGTCCGTTGAACCGATTCAATTCTGCGCACATCTTTACTGTAATGTGGCCTCCAGAATTGCACACAGTACTTCAGATGAGGTCTCACCATGGCCCTGTACAACGGCATTATGACTTCAGGCTTTCGGCTGACGAAACTTCTATTGATACAACCCAATATCTGCCTTGCCTTAGATGAAGCCTTCTCCACTTGATTGGCAGTTTTCATGTCTGCACTGATGATTACTCCTAAATCTCGTTCTGCTGAAGTCCTAGTTAAAGTTTCTCCGTTCAAGAAGTACGTCCTGCATGGATTTCCGCTTCCGAGGTGCATGACCTTACATTTCTTAGCATTGAAGCCTAGCTGCCAGGTTGAGGACCAACTTTCCAATGTAAGCAGGTCCTGCGCCATATAATTCTGTAAACTGCATTCACTTACTATATTACATAGTCTGTCCAGTACTAGCCTTAGTTCTTCAATATTTACTATTATTTTCTGATTCTAGATCCTCTGTGTTCATCCCACATGTCTTTGAACTCCGTCACTGTTTTCCACTCACCACCTCTCTCGGGAGTGTATTCCAGGCATCCACCACCCTCTCCGTAAAGTAGAATTTCCTAACATTGCTCTTGAATCTACCACCCCTCAACCTCAAATTATGTCCTCTGGTTTTATCATTTTCCTTTCTCTGGGAAAGATTTTGCTCTACGTTAACAAAAATCTCATGCACAAATACAGCATGTCTGGGGCGGTACTTGGACAGACCTCCCAGGAAAGAGACTTGGGAGTTCTGATGGACAAGTCGATGAACTGTCCGCGCAATGCACGGCGGCGGCGAAAAGGGCGAACAGAATGCTAGGAATGATTAAGAAGGGGATCACAAACATATCGGAGAAGGTTATCATGCCGCTGTACTGGGCCATGGTGCATCCTCACCTGGAGTACTGCGTCCAGCACTGGTCACCATAGATGAAGAAGGACACGGTACTACTCAAAAGGGTCCAGAGAAGAGCGACTAAAATGGTTAAGGGGCTGGAGGAATTGCCTTACAGTGAGAGACTGGAGAAACTGGGCCTCTTCTCCCTTGAAAAGAGGAGACTGAGAGGGGACATGATTGAAACATTTAAAATACAGAAGGGAATAGACTTAGCAGATAAAGACAGATTGTTCACCCTTTCCAAGGTAGGGAGAACGAGAGGGCACTCTCTAAAGTTGAAAGGGAATAGATTCTGTACAAATGTAAGGAAGTTCTTCTTTACCCAGAAAGTGTTAGAAAACTGGAACGCTCTTCCGGAGTCTGTTATAAGGGAAAACATCCTCCAGGGATTCAAGACAAAGTTGGACAAGTTCCTGCTGAACCGGAACGTACGCAGGTGAGGCTGGACTCATTTAGAGCACTGGTCTTTGACCTGGGGGCCGCCGTGTGAGCGATGGACCACTGGTCTGACCCAGCAGCGGCAATTCTTATGTTCTTATGTTAATACCTTTCAAGTATTTGAACATCTGAATCATATCTCCCATGTATTATAAAATTTCAAAATAAGGAATTTGATTTTTGGGATTCTATACAGTTAGAGCAATTTTTGGATTTACAAGCATAAAAGAAATGATTCCTGACTTTATTTAGGAGTTATAATGGAATGTTACCATATTCACTACTTACTTTTCTGTAGTGCTACTAGATTTAACACTGACACATAAAAGACAATCCCTGCTCGATGGAGCTTCCTGTCTATTCAAGATATGCTGTTGCTGTTGAAAACATCTTTCTTGCCAGTAAAGTGCAGTTCATTAACTTACTGCTAATTAACGCATAATTGGTGTAACAGGCAGGGGGTGTTATTGCCTCTGAGCTATACTCTTCGCTGCCTGCCTTTTCCCGCTTGGCTTGTGATTCCAGTTCAGTAAGCGTTGTTTATGTCAGGCTGTACATTTCAAGGACAGCCAGAGGTCAAGCCTCTACTTAGGAGTCCATTTCTTCCTGCTCCCTTTGATTTAGTGAGCTTTTCAAGCAGCTCCTAGAGGGGACCCACAGTGAATGCTTTCCTTCATGGTCTGAAAAATAATAAAAAGCACATCAATTGTGCTAAGCTTTTAAAACCCGTTGAGAAATGCAAAGTCATGCATATAGGAAATAAGAACCCGTTGTTCAACTACAAAATGGGGGGGGCACTGCTGGGAGACAGCGGACTTGAGAGAGACTTGGGTGTGCTAGTGGATGCATCAATGAAGTGTGCAGCAGCAGCGAAAAAAGCCAACAGGATGCTGGGCATCATAAAGAAGGGTATCACAACCAGGACGCGGGAAGTCATCATGCCACTATATCGGGCGATGGTGCGCCCGCATCTGGAATACTGTGTTCAGTATTGGTCGCCGCACCTCAAGAAGGACATGGCGGTACTTGAGAGAGTCCAAAGGAGAGCAACGAAGCTGGTAAGAGGGCTGGAAAACTGCCCATACGCCGAGAGGCTGGATAAGCTGGGTCTCTTCTCTCTGGAAAAGAGGAGGCTCAGGGGAGATATGATAGAGACCTTCAAAATCCTGAGAGGCATAGAGAGGGTGGATAGGGACAGGTTCTTCAGACTGAGAGGGACTACGGGTACGAGGGGGCACTCGGAGAAACTGAAGGGGGATAGGTTCAAGACAAATGCAAGGAAGTTTTTCTTCACCCAAAGGGTCGTGGACACATGGAATGCGCTCCCGGAGGAAGTGATCAGGCAGAATACAGTACAGGGATTCAAACAGGGATTGGACGGATTCCTGAGGGACAAAGGGATCGTAGGGTACTGAAAGGGGTGCGGGGACAAAGGGTCAAGAATTGGATGGGAAGATAGGACTTCGATGAGAAACCAAGGGGTGATTCAGACAGGTCATGACCTGTTGGGCCGCCGCGGGAGCGGACTGCTGGGCGTGATGGACCTGTGGTCTGACCCAGCAGAGGCACTACTTATGTTCTTATAACCCTGTGTAACAATAGGGACGCCATGATGGGCCAGATTAAAAAAAAAAAAAGCTCTCGGGTGTGGTTTTGCTTGGTATGATTCTTGAGAACATGCGTATGTCAAGCGGAACATAAGAACAAAAGCAATGCTTCTGCTGGGTCAGATCTGAGGTCCATTGTGCCCACCAGCCCTCTCACGCGGCGGCCCAACAGGTCCAGGACCTGTGCAGTGATCCTCTATTTATATCCTTCTATCCCCTTTTCCAGCAGGAAATTGTCCAATCCTTTCTTAAACCCAAATCTAGTTAAAGTGTGCTGGCAGGACACTAGGTTTGAGACCAGATTGGGAAAGGTTTCCTCCTGTAGTGAATATCTTTCTTATTTAACTTTCAGCTGTGGCAGTAAATTAGTGATGTCCACATGTTTAGAAACATAGAAACATAGAACATGACGGCAGAAAAGGGCCACGGCCCATCTAGTCTGCCCACACTAATGGCCCACCCCCTAACTACCTCCATGAAGAGATCCCACATGCCAATCCCATCTTTTCTTAAAATCTGGCACGCTGCTGGCCTCAATTACCTGTTATGGAAGATTATTCCAGCGATCAACCACCCTTTCGGTGAATAAATATGTTCTGGTGTTGCCATGAAATTTCCCACCCCTGATTTTCAACGGATGCCCTCTTGTTGCCGTGGGTCCTTTAAGGAAAAAGAGATCCTCTTCCACCTCGATTCGGCCTGTGACATATTTGAACGTCTCGATCATGTTTCCCCTCTCTCTGCGTTCCTCGAGTGAGTACAGCTGCAACTTACCCAGTTGTTCCTCATACGGGAGATCCTTGAGACCTGAGACCATCCTGGTGGCCATTCGCTGAACCGACTCAACTCTTCGCACATCTTTTTGATAATGCGGCCTCCAGAATTGTACACAGTATTCCAGATGGGGTTTCACCATGGATCTGTACAGCAGCATTATGACCTCGGGCTTACGGCTGACGAAACTTCTACGGATACAGCTGAACAGAGAGGATCTCTAATCAGAAAATGAATGCTATAAAATGAAGAACTAAGGCTGCTACTGGCATAGTCTGTGTCCTATATATGGCAATTTGGTTTAGGATGGGCTGCAAGGGCTTCAATAGGAACGCCAGTAATTTGGAACATGAGGAAAGTGCTGGGCAGACTTTTATGGTCTGCATCCCAAAAACAACAAGAAGGTTTGGATAGGATGCAGTGAACTTTTAGGGCAACTTAAGAACATAAGAATTGCCATACTGGGTCAGACCGAAGGTCCATCAAGCCCAGTATCCTGGTCCTAACAGTGGCCATCCCAGGTCGCAAGTACCTGGCAAGATCCCAAAGAATAGCAACATTCTAGAGCTGAAATTGTGATGTCATAATGCCTCATTCCACCAATGTGTAAGAGCCAACCTCACCAGTGTTGTCACAATGGCTTGATTGTCCTACACTTGGCTCACATAAGAAACATAGAAACATGATGGCAGATAAAGGCCAAATGGCCTATCCAGTCTGCCCATCTGCAGTAACTATTATATCTTTCTCTCTCCAAGAGATACCACGTTCCTATCCAGACAAAGTCTCTGTCTCCACCACCTCTTCTGGGAGACTGTTTCACGCAGCAGTCCGCTCTCGCGGCGGCCCAACAGGTCCAGCACCTGTGCAGTAATCCTCTATCTATACCCCTCTATCCCCTTTTCCAGTAGGTAATTGTCCAATCCTTTCTTAAACCCCATTACCGTACTCTGCCCTATTACGTCCTCTGGAAGCGCATTCCAGGTGTCCACCACACGTTGGGTAAAGAAGAACTTCCTAGCATTCGTTTTGAATCTGTCCCCTTTCAACTTTTCTGAGTGCCCTCTTGTTCTTTTATTTTTTGAAAGTTTGAAGAATCTGTCTCTCTCTACTTTCTCTATGCCCTTCATGATCTTGTAAGTTTCTATCATATCCCCTCTAAGTCTCCTCTTCTCCAGAGAAAAGAAACCCAATTTTTCAATCTCTCAGCGTATGAAAGGTTTTCCATACCTTTTATCAGACGTGTCGCTCTCCTCTGGACCCTCTCGAGTAACGCCATATCCTTCTTAAGGTATGGCGACCAAAATTGGACGCAGTACTCCAGATGCGGACGCACCATCGCCCGATACAACGGGAGAATAGCATCTTTCGTTCTGGTCGCAATACCCTTCTTGATTATATCAAGCATTCTATTCGCTCTCTTAGCGGCCGCTGCGCACTGTGCCATCGGCTTCATTGTTGTGTCCACCATTATCCCCAAGTCCCTTTCCTGTGTACTCTCATTCAATAATATCCCTCCCATCGTATAGTTGTACCTCAAGTTTCTGATTCCCATATGTAATACTTTACATTTCTCAACGTTGAACTTCATCTGCCACCTCGTCGCCCAATCCCCTAGCTTGTTCAAGTCCCTTTGCAATTCTTCGCAGTCCTCTATAGTCCGAGCACCACTAAATATTTTGGTGTCATCTGCAAATTTTATTATCTCACACTTTGTGCCTGTTTCTAGTTTATTTATGAATATATTAAATAGCAGCGGCCCGAGCACCGAGCCCTGCGGTACACCACTTGTGACTCTCCTCCAGTCCGAGTAGTGGCCTTTCACTCCTACCCTTTGCTTTCTACCTTCCAACCAGTTTCTGATCCATCTATGTGCATCTCCTTCCACCCCATGGTTCTTCAGTTTCCGTAGTAGACGTTCATGGGGCACCTTGTCAAAGGCTTTTTGGAAATCTAGATATATGATGTCTATGGGGTCTCCTCTGTCCATTTGTTTGTTAACTCCCTCGAAGAAGTGCAATAAGTTTGTCAGGCACGATCTCCCCTTGCAGAAACCATGTTGGCTGGTTATCAGAAGTTCTTTCTATAAAAAGGTATTTCCTTAGATTACTCCTAAGCCTATCACCTCTTAACTTCATCCTATGCTCTCTCATTGCAGAGTTTCCTTTCAAATGAAAGAGACTTGACTCATGCGTATTTACATTACGTAGGTATTTAAACGTCTCTATCATATATCCCCTCTCCCGCCTTTCCTCCATAGTATACAGATTGAGATCTTTAAGTATGTCCCCATATACCTTATGATGAAGACCGACTCTATCCTTTTTATATCTTTTTGAAGGTGCGACCTCCAGAATTGTACACAATATTCTAAATGAGGTCTCACCAAAGTCTTATACAGTGGCATCAATACCTCCTTTTTCCTACTAGCCATACCTCTCCCTATGCAACCTACCTGTTTGGCCACCATAAAGATCATCACATACAATCACACCCAAGTCCCACTCTTCTATCGTGCACATAACCTCTTCACTCCCTAATCTGTACCGTTCCCTTGGGTTTTTGCAGCCCAAATGCATGACCTTGCATTTCTTAGCATTAAATTTTAGCTGCCAAATTTCAGACCATTCTTCAAGCTTCGCCAGGTCTTTCTTCATGTTATTCACACCATCCGGCATGTCTACTCTAGTGCAGATTTTCGTATCATCCGCAAAAAGGCAAATCTTACCTGACAACCCTTCAGCAATAACGTTTATAAAAATGTTAAAAAGAACAGACTCAAGAACAGAACCTTATGGCACACCACTGGTAACATCCCTTTCCTCCATTGATCACTACCTTCTGTCACCTTCCACTCAACCAGTTCTTGACCCAGCCCATCACTTTGGGACCCATCCCAAGGGCTTTGCCAAAATCTAAATACACCACATCTAGTACACATCTTCTATCCAATTCTCTGGTCACCCAGTCAAAGAAATTGATCAGATTTGTCTGACAAGACCTACCTCTAGTGAATCCATGTTGCCTCTGGTCCTGTAATTCACTGGATTTCAGAAACTTCACCATTCTCTGTTTTAAAAGTATTTCCATTAATTTGCTTACCACAGAAGTCAGACTTATTGGCTTATAATTCCCAGTAAGCCTGACTTCCGTGGTTAGCATATGGCAAAATATAACAGTGCATGTTTTTGCCCTCTGAATGTTACAAAGTATAAAATGTGGCCCCTGATAGAAAAATGTCAGACAAGCCTGCTCTAAATCCTGTGTGCCCTTGCCACATTTTTCTGCCCACAGTTTCATCAGGTCATTTTTGTTGGCCTTCCCTGAATGTTCTTATGACTAGGGGACACTCGATGACGTTACAGAGTAATTCTTTTAAAACCAATAAGAGGAAATTTTTTTTCACTCAGAGAATAGTTAAGCTCTGGAATGCATAGCCAGAGGATGTGGTGAGAGCGGTTAATGTAGCTGGTTTCAAAAAAGGTTTGGACAAATTCCTGGAGGAAAAGTCCATAAACTGCTATTGAGCAGACATGGGAGAAGTCGCTGCTTGCCCTGGATTGGTACATGGAATGCTGCTACTATTGGGATTTTTGCCATGTACTTGTGACTTGGCTTGGCCTCCATGAAGAGGGGATACTGGGCTTGAATGGACCATTGGTTTGACCCAGTAAGGCTATTCGTATGTCCTTCTGTGCTCATTATCAAAAATGGTGATCAGAAGTGCAAACAGTGCCCAAAATGTTACTTAATGGAACCATACAGTGGCATTGTGATATTTTTACTTTGTTCTCTATTAATTTCCAAATAATTGCAGTATTCTGTTGAATTGACTCCGGCTGCACACTGAGTTTATGATTTCAGTGTGTGGAAACAAAAATGCCACTGTTATTTCCTGTGCAATAATGTTTCTAGCATCGTGGGCCCAGTATGGTTATTTTTCTCTCTCTTTGTTTGTTCATATTAAATTCCATCTGCCACTTAGATGACCCGTTTCCTGGCTTAGCATGGTCTTCACAGTTTGCTTTTGCTTTAACTACTTGGAATAATTTTGTGTCACTTGTTAATTTGATCACCTCACTAATTGCTTACTTTTCCAGGTCATTAATGATCATATTAAACAACACTGGGTCCAGTTCAGATCCCTTTGGCGCTCCATTTCCAAATCCATATTCTCTTCTCTCCATTGGGTGAGATATTACATCCTACAATTTGTTCCTTATACCAGGGCCAATGCAGAAAGCTACCACTGGCAGAAGCATGGGGTTAAAATGCAGTCTGTGCACTCTTTATTGGCCACAGGATACAGAAGGGGTTTAAGCACTGAAATTAATTTGGGCAGTAGACATCAAGCGCATTTCTTGATGAATCATCGCTGAATATTCTAATACATTCGTTAGTCGTATCAAAGACTGACTACTGCAATGCCCTGTACAAGGGATCTACCTTAAAAGAAATACGTAGACCGCAATAAAAATAATCACTAAAAAGAAAAAATTTGATCACGTAACTCCCCTTTTAAAAGAAAAGCATTGGTTACCTGCAAACCACAGAATTACATATACAATAGCATTACTCACACACAAACTATTAATAAACAAAGCTCCTGCTTTCTTAGAAAGATCTCTAATTCCTTATACTCCCACAAAATCTTTACTAGTAGTCCCTTTGCTAAAATTCGTTTATTCAAGGAGGGATACGATTTTTTCTGTTACAGCCCCTCAGTTTTGGAACTCACTCCCGATCAATATAAGAGAAGAAAAATTACTTAATAAGTTAAAAGTCTTCTAAAAAGCTGGCTTTTTAAGGACGCTTTTAACTGAATCATTTAATATTGTATTATATTAGGATACTTTACAGTTGGTAAGCGAAAATTAAGTGGATAACCTTCCCCAACCTCTTGTTTTATTACCTACCCCTTTTTATTTGTTTACAAATTGTATTTAATCCTTTCATTTGACCATGTTTCCCCGCTTCTGTCAAAACTTCACTGGCTTCCGGTGATTTCTAGGATTCACTTTAAATGTACCTGCCTAATATTCAAGATCCTACATGGCATTCTTCCTTCCCTAATCCCACTATCCTGGAATTCTTCGAGACCCAACACTACCAAAACTCAAACTATCTTTCCCCTCGTTAAAAGGCGTCATGTATGAAGGTAAATTGGGGAAATCCCTTTTCTTCAAATTCACTGAGCTTTGGAACAACCTCCCTGCCCCACTGCGGAACCTAGGCTCATTCCAATTATTCCGAAAGCATCTGAAAACCTGGCTTTTCTCCAAAATGTAAAGCTATCTATCCTCTTCATAAACTCTAATTTCTTATTATGTCCTTCCCTCATGTATTGAATTACCTGTAAACTGTGCCGAGCTCTATCTTTATGAAGATGATGCGGTATACAAACTTAAGGTTTCGTTTAGTTTAGTTTCTCTTCCTCTCTCTTTTTTCTCTCTCTCTCTTCCTCTTTTTTTTTTCTCTCTCTCTCTCCCTCTTCTTGTTTTCTCTGTCTCTTCTTTTATTCTCTCTTTCTCATTCTTATTAAAAGGCGTCATGTATGCAGGTAAATTAGGGAAATCCCTTTTCTTCAAATTCACAGAGATTTGGAATAACCTCCCTGCCCCGGTGAGGAACCTAGGCTCATTCCAATTATTCCGAAAGCATCTGAAAACCTGGCTTTTCTCCAAAACGTAAAGCTATCTATCCTCTTCATAACTCCTAATTTCTTATTATGTCCTTCCCTCATTTATTGAATTACCTGTAAACCGTGCCGAGCTCTATCTTTATGGAGATGATGCGGTATACAAACTTAAGGTTTAGTTTAGTTTAGTTTTAATTTTTTTACTCCCTTTTTCACATGTTTTGTTAAAATTGTTCCAATTGTCTTAGGTTTGTTTTTTTAACCTAATTTTTAACTAAATGTAAATTGCATTGGATTTGGATTTTGCGATCAAATGAAATATTTTAATAAACTTGAAACTTCACACATAATATTAAAGTGTATGGTAAGGAGGCTTTTAGTTAATCATCAGCAATTCAGCGAAGTTTTTTTAGCTGTGCACTGATGTCTATAAACTAAGTGAGCAGTATACCAGAACTGTACCACCAGGCTAAAGTGGCATTGAATACTAAGACTAGGGCTAACCATATTTTGAGCAGTAAAACCCCAGATGAATGGCCTCACCCTGTTGCATCTCCAGTCCTGCCCTGTTCTGCCCTGCCCCCACAAAGCTTCCTCTCATCTTCCCCAACAAGTTCTGGCTGCATCTGGAGGGCCTGAAGCATGTGCGGATGTATGCGATGTCATCCATGCATGCTCAGAGGCCCTCCAGATGTGGCCGGAGCTCATTGGGGCTTTCAAAAACTGCCAAACTGCCAGGTTTTGGAAAGTCCATCTGAGCACCTGGACAGTCCTCTAAAAAAAGGGACCTGTCCAGGTTTTCTCGGATGTCTGGTAACCCTAGCTAAGACCAAACCTTCTGCATCCAACATAGCTTCCAGCATCAGCCCCAACATTCCTGGTGTCTAGCAGGACCCCAACCCAAGCCCCCTTGCCCCCTGACTTAAAATAAAAATGCCTATTGCCTGGTAATACTCCCCACCGCGCTGACATGAGTCTCCCTCCCCCAGTTTTAAAAGAATTTCTGATGTATGTGATCCCTCCCCACTTCCCTGACTTAAAACAAAAATCTCTTGTATCTATGGAGGATGGGCAGGGGAGGGTTTCAATGGCTGGGAGGGTGTAGATGGGCTGGAGTAAGTCTTAACAGAGATTTTGTCAGTTGGAACCCAAGCACAGTACCGGGTAAAGCTTTGGATTCTTGCCCAGAAATAGCTAAGAAGAAAAAAAAAAAAATTTTAATTGAATCAGGTTGGGCAGACTGGATGGACCATTCGGGTCTTTATCTGCCGTCATCTACTATGTTACTATGTTACTAAAGACATCCCCTCCTCCAACTTAACATCTACTTAAAAAAAAATCCCTGCAGCACCTGCCCACCCTGATCCTCCTACAACAATCCCCTCTCCTACAGGTCCTACCTTGAAGAGGCAGGATCTGTCTTCACTTGTTCCTGCCCTGCACCACCATTTTGGAAAAGGGTCGGGTCTGACTCCACATGGTACATCCTAGGATGCACTAAATGGAGGTCAGCCTGCCAAATATGAGAATTTTCTTCTTATTTGGTTGTCTCACTGCAGCCGTCTGTGTGGGGTCAGTCTGACCCCACATGGTGCAACCCAGGATGCACTGCATGGGATCAAGTGTTGCCAAGATGGTGGCTTAGAGGCAGGAGCAAGTGACCATCACTCCTGCCTTTTGGAAGTTTAGGCTAAGAAGGGGCATTTGTGGGGGGTTGGGGGTGAAAGGTTGCTGCTAGATACTGAGGGAATTTTATTAGGTTAGGCGAAGGGGGAACACTGGTAGGGACTAGTGCTGCCCGATTTCCGATTCGAATCGATTCACCGATTCACTTCAGGTGAATCGATTCCCTTTTTAAAAAAATCGGCCTCCCCGATTCGGTGCCCAGGGATTGGCTGCTGTTGCTTCAGGGTGGGGTTACGCGTGGCACGGATTGTATCTGAAGTATGTGAGTGGGTGTTGCTCTCGCCTTCTCCCTTCCCCTTCGGGGAGAGACCTGGTGGCGCATGGCTGGTGAGGGAAATGGTGGGTGAGTGAAGGTTAGGCCCCCTTCTACTAAACCGCACTAGCGGTTTGTATCGCCGGGAGCCGCGCTGAATGCTGTCCTTTGCTTCCGACTCTCATAGAGTTCCTATGAGTGTCGGGAGCTGCGCGCAGCATTCAGCGCGGCTCCCGGTGATAAAAAACACTAGCGAGGTTTAGTAGAAGGGGGCCTAGCCTAGAAACGGTCCCCCCCTCGTTGTCTGTCATCGCCGTTATGGTGAAGAAGCCTGCGAAGGAGCAGGATGAGGTCTGGGGTTGGCGAGTACAGGAGCTGGGCTCCATCCTGCCCAACCACCACTGCTTTGAGTGTGAGCAGCAAGGGGTGATGTAAATTGACATCACCGTCAGAAGCTTCGTGTGCACCTCCTGCTCCGGCCTCTTGTGAGTATCATCTAATAGGAGTTCCAGGGTATTAATAATCATCTCGGCTGTTCCTATGTGTATTCCTTCTTTCCCTATCATAGTAATGCAACTGTCTGTTCTGTGCCCTTTCTGTGAATTCTAACAGTATTGCTAACACCATAAATGTCCACGGAATAAACATTATTGGCCCTGTACTTAGTTATTCCTGCCCACATTTCTTACATGGATTGATTGATTCCCTACATCTGCTTTAAAAAATGAGCAAAAAGAACAAACTTTTCTGTTTATTTTGTTTTCACCACAGCGCCTGTGTGGGTAGGAGAGGGCAAATGGGGTGAAGAGGCTATAAAAGAAACCCACTATGATGTTTGAAAAAAACACCCAATTGGGAAGGAAAATCGAATTGAAAAATCGATTCAATAGGCTGAATCGAATCAAATTTTTTTTCCTGAATTGGGCAGCACTATTAGGGACAGTTAGCCCTTTTGTCAGCTGGGAGCAGAGATAGGCAGTAGAGAATGACACGGTGGCGGTTACCCACGGCTAGCCGTGTTTAGCCGCGGGTAACCCGCCAAAACGGGGAAGAAAAAATAGTGGCCTCTGCGGGACGGGGACAAGGCCATTCACCGCCCCGTGGAGCGGTGAATGGACTTGTCCCCGCAGTGAGGCAATCAAGATCGCGCGGTCCCCGCCATCTCCCTCCCTCCACCTCACCTTTGAATTGGAAGAGCACCGCCGGTTGAATTTCTGCCGGTCCGCGCGAAGAAAAAAAAAAAAAAAGCCTCTCCTTTTCTCCTGCTCTTATCGCCATGCTGTAGCTACTAAAGCCGACAGGAAGTCTATCCGACGTCAATTCTGAAGTCAGAGAGGACGTTCTGGGCCAGCCAATCGCTACCTGGCTGGCCTAGAACGTCCTCTCCGACTTCAGAATTGAGTTGGAAAGAAGACTTCCGGCTTTAGCAGTTGCAGCATGGCGGTAAGAGAAGGGGGAAAAGACGGAAGCTTTTTTTTTTTTTTTTTTGGAGCGGCAGGGAGGCAGCAAGCTGGCTTTGGCTAGGTAGGGAGACAGGCACAGACAGGCTTCAGGGGTGGGGGTGGGACAAAGTGTGGAAGGCAGTGAGAGGGACATAGGAAGGAGGCACTAGGGGCACTAAAGACATGAGAAGGAGGCACTGGGGGCACTAAAGACAGAAAGGGGCACTAAAGACATGGGAAGGAGGCACTGGGGGCACTAAAGATATGGGAAGGAGGCACTGGGGGCACTAAAGACAGGAAGGGGCACTAAGGACATGGGAAGGAAGCACTGGGGCACTAAAGACATGGGAAGGTGGCACTGGGGGAACTAAAGACAGGAAGGGGCACTAAGGACATGGGAAGGAAGCACTGGGGCACTAAAGACATGGGAAGGAAGCACTGGGGGAACTAAAGACAGGAAGGGGCACTAAGGACATGGGAAGGAGGCACCGGGGGGCACTAAAGACATGGGAAAGAGGCATCGGGGGCACTAAGGACATAGGAAGGAAAAAGGGAGGGAATAGAAAGGGACAATTCTTGGGCCTGAGTGCAGAAAGAAAGAAATGAAAGAAAGGATACACAGACAGAAGGAAACGCAACCAGAGACTCATGAAATCAATTACCAGACAGCAAAGGTAGGAAAATAATTTTATTTTCAATTTAGTGATCAAAATGTGTCAGTTTTGAGAATTTATATCTGCTGTCTATATTTTGCACTATATTTGTCTATTTTTCTATAGTTACTGAGGTGACTGAGCTTGCGGAGATGGGGCGGAAACAGGGTTTTAAAATTTTAGTCCTAGTAGTTTGCCGGTCCATAAAATAATTATTTTATTTCTTCCAGTCCACAGGTGTAAAAAGGTTGAAAACCACTGATGTAGAGTATGCCGGCTTTCTTTTTCACCAAGCCGCGCTCGCGTTGATCAATCTTCTCCTCTCTTGCAAATTCCTGTTTCCGGTTGCGTCAGAGGAGAATATTGAACAAATGAGCACCCGTACATGCGGCTGGGCGAAAAAGAAAGCCGGCATACTCAACATCTAAGGTGAGATGGAGGGAGGGAGATGGCGGAACACTGCAATTGGTCGGGTGTCTGCTGTTTTTGTATCACTGCCTGCCTGCGCTCATGTTCCAGATCCTCCTGCATTTTTAGTGTGCACAATTGACCTGATTTGAGCTATAGGTGAACATGGGGGACACGTCATTGAAAGGGAGGACAAGTTAATTGATTTATTTTATGTTCGGTTTTTACTACAGAGCAGAGGCACTGAAACAGATTCTCAGTGCAGTAGTAGTAGTGGCAGAACTCTCTGTCTTCATGGTGTTTCGCAGTACTGAGGCTTATATGGATGCTGTGGGGACGGTGACGGGGCGGTGAATGGGATGGCAGTGGCAGTGACGGGGCGGTGAAAGGGATGGCGGTGATGGTGATGGGGCGGTGAAAGGGATGGCGGTAACGGGGCGGTGCAGAGGATGGTTGGCCGGGGACGGTGCAGTGACGGGGACAGATTTTTTCCCCGTGTCATTCTCTAATAAGCAGCAAGAATCTTAAAGTCTTCAAGTTGTGAGTTGAATGCAAATCCGACCTAAGAACAGCTTTAAAAACGTAACTCATTCTTAACCAGGGACTGCCTGTAAACGGGAGGTCTAAATTTATAAGGAAAACTTTTAAAGCCCTAAATTAAGATGAATTTTCAGCTGAGAACTTAGGGGCCCTTTTACTAAAGTTTAGTAGATGACGACAGATAAACACCCGAATGGTCCATCCAGTCTGCTCAACCTGATTCAGTTCAATTTTTTTTTTTTTTCTTCTTAGTTATTTCTGGGCAAGAATCCAAAGCTCTACTCAGTACTGTGCTTGGGTTCCAACTGTTGAAGTCTCCATCAACGCTCACTCCAGCCCATCTACGCCCTCCCAGTCGCTGAAGCCCTCCCCAGCCCATCCTCAACCAAAAAGCTATATACAGACACAGACCGTGCAAGTCTACCCAACCTTAGGCTCCTAACTTCACATTTAGGACCTCAGCTGTAGAAGCTCAGGTTTTTTGGGTTATCAGGCCCTCAGTTCTTTTACCTTTTTAGCCTGGATGTCAGATTCAATGGACTGTATTTTCCGGAATCACCCTGGAATTCTGCTGATAGGAGACAGATTACCAGTAGCAGCTCTGCATTTCATGTTTGAGTTTCTTCAGTCCTGGCAATTTGCTGCCATTTACTTTGTCAGTTTGCTCTGATATGTCTTTTAGATTTAACAGTGATTTTTTTTTCAGTTCCTTTGAAATACCATTTTTAAAGAAAGGTTCCAGTGAGCAGATCTCTCCAACATACTCTGCAGTCAAGATCAAAGCAACGAATTAAATTAGTTTTCCTGCGATGGCCTTATCCTCCCTAAGCATCCTTCTTACCCTGCGGCATCTAATGGTCTAGCTGACTCTCTCACAGGCCTTTTGCTTTTGATGTACTTGAAAAGGTTTTACTATCAATTTTTGCTTGTCTAGTTTTGCCTCGAATTCTCTTGTGGTCTACTTTATAACCGTTTACATATAATTTGTCTGTGCTGTCCTGTTTCCTTATTAGGACCACCTTTCCATCTTTTAAGGGAAGCCTTTATAGAGAATGACATGGGACAAAGTTTGTCCCCCATCCCCTCCTGGCCCCTCCGTTGCTTACAAGGTCTTGCTTGGGCGTTTGGAACTTGGGCAGTTTTTTGGTCGGGAATGTGTGGTAAGGAGAGACGTAGTGGCAGTCTGGGCAATTACATTGCTTAACGTAGAGGTAGGCCTTTCTTTTAAAAAACCCTAATTTTGGATGGGGTTTTTAAAAAAAAATTTTAGAATGGACATTTCCCTGTTGCCTACTTTCTGCACCTAGGGACTTAGACCCAAAGGGGACTTAGACGTTTCTTTTGATTATGCCCCCTCCACATTTTTACATCGTCTGGGAAGGTAATTGGATTGTCTTTCAGACATGGGTGCAGAAGAGAACCTAAACTGTATAGTGGATGATCAGGAAAATAACTGTCTATTAAATTCTGGAAATGTTCCTTGATGCCAGCAATGATGGATGACTCTGTTTCAGTAACAGTAAGATGCTTCAACCGCTGGGTGCATGATGGAAGGAAATTGCAGATGGTAGGAGTCTGATCAGCAGACAAGACTCTTGTTGCCACATTAAAGGTAGACAAGACACAAATGATGTCATTTAAATCCAAAAGCAGCTTCTGCAGTTTTTTTTAAATCATTAAATTCAGTTGCCAATTGTCTAAGATGTGTTAAGTTTTTACATATTGATACTAGTCTCAAGTTTTTAGAGAGTAACGCAGGGACAAAGTTTGTTCCTGTCCCTGTGGGCTCTTTCCCTGTCCCCATCCCTGTGGGTTCTTTTCCCGTCCCCGCCCCACAATTAACCGCAGATAGCAATCCCCGTGTCATTCTCTATTCTGTATGCTTTACAGTATCATTTAGCCCTGCTGTTGATTATTTTGGTCTTCTTATATAATCTTTTAATACTTTGACATATGTTTTCTCATATATTTGAAAGTCTCCTTGTCTCGTGCAGACTTTTAAAAAAAATGTATTATTCAATTTAAATACAATATACAAGAAACAAGAATATACATTAAATTCATAATGAGCCTAACCATCAGGAAAAGTAGCTAGTTCAAGAAATAAGAATATAAAAAAGACAAAAATATACAACTTACTATACGATGAAGAATGGGGGAGAGAATCCCCAACCAAAATGGAAAAAACAAGAACACATTTAGCAGGAAAGCCTACACTCTCATTATGTTTTGCAAGGGAAAAAAAAGCAAAAAATCTATTCTAATGACCTGGAGCACATAGAGAGCCAAGAACTACCGTATTTTCACGCATATAACGCGCATACGTGTATAACACGCATACGCGTATAGCACGCGGGTCCAAACCATTTGTGTAAAAAAAAAAATTTATATAGCACGCACACGCGTATACCGCGCATGCTGCTATAACATCCTCCCGCCACTCCCGCTTACTCCTTCTTCTGGCCTGCGATCCGGCATCCTCCCCCCCCCCCGCTCGTGTCACCCCCCCTCCCCCGCAATCCTACATCCCCCCCAGCACCGCAAAGACATCGGTCGCTTACCTGATTGGGCACCGGCATCAGCACCAATGCACAGGACGTGCCAGTGCCAGTGCCCGAAGATCCTCCCTCGTTGGGCTGGGCTGGGCTGGGCGGTGCGAGGGAGATCCTCCCTCTTCCCTGTGCTGGGCTGGACTGGGCTTTGAGCATTTGCGCATGCTCAAAGCCTTCTGGTCTCGCTCTCTCCGAGATTCTCAGATTCAGAATCTCGGAGAGAGCGAGACCAGAAGGCTTTGAGCATGCGCAAATGCTCAAAGCCCAGTCCAGCCCGGCACAGGGAAGAGGGAGGATCTCCCTCGCACCGCCCAGCCCAGCCCAACGAGGTAGGATCTTCGGGCACTGGCACGTCCTGTGCATTGGTGCTGGTGCTGGTGCCCAATCGGGTAAGCGACCGATGTTTTTGCGGTGCTGGGGGGGATGTAGGATCGCGGAGGAGGGGGGGTGACGCGAGCGGGGGGAGGATGCTGGTTCGCAGGGGGGATGGCGGATCGCACTGAAAAAAAAAATTTGTACAACGCGCTCACACATATAACGCGCATGGTTATACTCAGTTTGTAAAATCGTGTATAACGCGTGTGTTATATGCGTGAAAATACAGTACATATTTATTACTCAACCAAATGGATGACGCTTGATCTTGGATCAGTGTTTCAAGGTGAACAGGAAACATTAAGACATAGGGCTCCTTTTATTAAGCCTCCAGTCCAATGTGCCCTTTTGAGATACCCCTTTGACAAAGCCCCAAAGGCACCATGTCCAGCACCAGTGCAGCAGCCACCTTGACATTTACGGGCTTGATCCTAGCTTGGTTTCTGTGACTTCCGAGTCCAGTGAAAAGAGCTGCATTTTTCAGATGCTCTTTGTTATATCTGTATCTGCCAAACTGGTACCCTTTAAGCTGTAATCACCAAGAAACTGTTTGCTTTCATTGGGTCATTTTTCTTTACTGCTTTTGGTCCTCCAGAGATTTCACAGTAGCTCAAGCAGCAGAAAATAATTCACAGATTATTGCTCTAGACCAGATTTTAGGTCCCTGTAAAAAATGCCCTTGTGCACACTATATACCAACGGGCCTCGGAAAGGTCATTGTGTGAAGCCCCCTGTTTGTGGGAAATATATTAGAAAGCATCAATCTTGTTTCCCCAGTGTCATAAGAAAGATCTCTTGGCAAACAGTAATATTCATACTATATACATAAAATATCCATTCAGCCGGTCACCTGTCGTTTGGAAGATTGTCCCTAAGGATATCACACCTACAGGCACTGCATTGAGTCATCTAAGAGTAAGTAATGAAAACTGTGCACTGAGGTTTGGCACAATAAATTAAATAAAAGAATGTTGATTAGTGCTTTAAGGATATGTATCTGTATAAACTTGTGCTCAGGGCCAGATTAACGCTCTATTATCCCAGGACAAGCAGGCAGCATATTCCCACACATGGGTGACGTCACCGACGGAGCCCCGCAGCGGACAGCCTCGAAAGCAAACTTGCTTGAAGATCTCGATCTTTCGAGTACTGTACCGCGCATGCGCACGTGCCTTCCCGCCCGAACTAGGGGGCGCATCTCCTGAGAGGATCCTCAGTTCGTTATTTTCCGCGGAGACAAGAAGACACGTTTTCTTCAGCTCTGCAGCGATATTGCCTTCTCTTCACCGCGGCTGTTTCTTTGTTTTATATAAAGTTCGGTTGCTGTGCTCCTTCGTTCTTCGTTTCTTCATTTCATCTTTACAAAAAAAAAAAAAAAAAGAAGAATTTTCTTTTTTTTTGTTTCGTTTAGTCCGGCCGGTGAACCTTGGGCCTAGGCCCAATAGCTCTTTCCGTTCGACATGGACTTTATTTTTTCTCTGTCCCGGCCTCTCACCGGGTTCAAACGTTGTCGTCAGTGTAATCGAGTGATTTCGGTCACCGATCCTCACTGTCGCTGTTTAGAGTGTTTGGGTTTGACCCATTCACCTGAAGATTGTCATCGTTGTTTTACTCTTACTCCTCGGGCCTTTCGACGTCGGTGTGCCCAGTTTCACCAACTCTTCGGAGACATGGAACAACCCTCGGATACGACCTCGACCTCGGCGGCGATCCCGGTCTCGAAGGCTTTGACTCCGACATCGACTCCCTCTACGGCCTCGAAGGCCTCGACCTTGGCTCCGGCTGGAGCTTCGGTCTCGAAGGCCTCGACCATGACACCTATGGCTTCGGTACCCTCGAAGGTTTCGACAGTGACCTCGGTGAAACCGTCCTTGGGGGGTAAGTCTCCTGGATCTCTTTCAGGTGTCGTGCCTAAGAAGCCACCAGAGTCCTCCTTGCGCCCATCTTCCAAGCGTGCCTCCAAGATAAGGGAATTCTCACCTTCGAGGTCGCCCTCTTCGGAGTAAGTAATGAAAACTGTGCACTGAGGTTTGGCACAATAAATTAAATAAAAGAATGTTGATTAGTGCTTTAAGGATATGTATCTGTATAAACTTGTGCTCAGGGCCAGATTAACGCTCTATTATCCCAGGACAAGCAGGCAGCATATTCCCACACATGGGTGACGTCACCGACGGAGCCCCGCAGCGGACAGCCTCGAAAGCAAACTTGCTTGAAGATCTCGATCTTTCGAGTACTGTACCGCGCATGCGCACGTGCCTTCCCGCCCGAACTAGGGGGCGCATCTCCTGAGAGGATCCTCAGTTCGTTATTTTCCGCGGAGACAAGAAGACACGTTTTCTTCAGCTCTGCAGCGATATTGCCTTCTCTTCACCGCGGCTGTTTCTTTGTTTTATATAAAGTTCGGTTGCTGTGCTCCTTCGTTCTTCGTTTCTTCATTTCATCTTTACAAAAAAAAAAAAAAAAGAAGAATTTTCTTTTTTTTTGTTTCGTTTAGTCCGGCCAGTGAACCTTGGGCCTAGGCCCAATAGCTTTTTCCGTTCGACATGGACTTTATTTTTTCTATGTCCCGGCCTCTCACCGGGTTCAAACGTTGTCGTCAGTGTAATCGAGGTTTGGCACAATAAATTAAATAAAAGAATGTTGATTAGTGCTTTAAGGATATGTATCTGTATAAACTTGTGCTCAGGGCCAGATTAATGCTCTATTTCAGTGGTCCCCAACCCTGTCCAGGCCAATCCGGGTTTTCAGGATAGCCCTAATGAATTTGCATGAGAGAAAACAGCTTACAATGGAGGTGCCAGGCATGCAAATCTGCTCTATGCATAGTCATTAGGACTATCCTGAAAACTCGGACTGGCCTGGTGGTCCTCCAGGATAGGGTTGAGAACCATTGCTCAATTTGGCCCTAGGAAAACCCTATATTAGTGCCCCCCACCCCGCCATTATTTGTCCTCTCCAGAAGTAGCAGGGAAAAGTGCAGAGCTTAGCTGTCAGTAGGAGAGCAGTAATAGTTTGTGAGTGAGCCCATAGACTATGCAAGAACGTGCTTTGAATGGAGAGGCTTAATGGGTGTTGCTGGAGAGCAGCCAAGTTGCCCAATTGCCAAAGGAAGCTCAGTCCTGGTTCCTGGTATATTATGGGACCTGACGCGCTGATTTCAAAACCAGGACTGACCAAAAAGTCTCCCTCAAGGAGCTGGGTAACTTGGCAGCTCTGCGGCAGTGGGCTGAGAATCAGGGAAGTCATTTTTGCTCTCCATTGCCTCTAGAGATTCCAAGGGTGGACGGCTCAAAAGAGTGAGATTTAAGGTTCATGTGTACAAGATATAAATTTACAGTTTTACAAGCGAGAAAAGGTTCACAAATGGAAGTAAAATATTTAAGGATTTTTTTTTTTTTAATACTTCTGAAAGGATATAGGCAAAGTGGAGGCAGTATTAGGCCAGTGTTCAAGGATTTTGCCAAGTAATTTAATAGCTAAGAGGGTAAATTCCTTGGGCTGAAAACTTCCCTCCACTTAGTACACGGGTATTACTACTACTTATCACTTATGCAGCGCTGAACATTTTGGCATTTATAGATAGTCCCTGCTCCGAAGAGCTTACAATCTAACAGTGAACCTCTCCATTGCAGCCCAGTTTCAATGGGAAGCTTTATATGAGACTCGCCTCTCCAGAGACACAGAAACATAAACAAGCGAATGCACTCTTGTTCTCTTTACTAGTGCCGTCGTGTTTAGAGTTCCCAGATGGCTCCAGAAAAAGGATTTAGATACCCGAGTTTTACTTCCATTGCTTTCAATGGAAGTAAAACCCTGATGTCTCAATCCATTCTCCAAGTTTTACTCCCATTACTTTCAATGGAAGTAAAACCTGGATGTCTCAAGCTGCCCTCCTTTTTCTGGAACTATTAAACAAGATGAAATCGATGGGGTTAGGTGAGAAACTAACTGCATGGGTCAACGATTGGCTGAGTGGAAGACTTTAGAAAGTGGTGGTCAATGGCACCCTCTCTGAGACATCGGAGGTGACTAGCGGAGTGCCGCAGGGCTCAGTCCTGGGACCATCCCTTTTCAACATATTCATAGGGGACTTGACCTGAGGGCTTCAGGGTAAAGTAGCGCTGTTCGCCGACGACGCCAAACCGTGTAATATAGTGGGTGGAAGCAATCTCACGGATGGTATGACGCAGGATCTGATCAAGTTGGAAAACTGGTCCTCGACATGGAAGCTGGGCTTCAACGCTAAGAAGTGTAAGGTCATGCATCTCGGCAGCAGAAATCCATGCAGAACATACACCTTGAATGGAGAAACACTAGCTAGGACTTCAGAAGAACGGGTCTTGGGAGTGATCATCAGTGCAGACATGAAGGCTGCCAAACAAGTGGAGAAGGCCTCATCCAAGGCAAGGCAAATGATGGGATGTATCAATAGAAGCTTCGTCAGCCGCAAACCTGAAGTCATAATGCCACTGTATAGAACCATGGTGAGACCTCATCTGGAGTACTGTGTGCAATTCTAGAGGCCACATTACCGTAAAGATGTGCTTCGAGCTGAGTCAGTCCAGCGAATGGCCACTAGGAAGGTCTCCGGACTCAAGGGTCTCTCATACGAGGAAAGACTGGGCAAATTGCAGCTCTACTCTCTAGAGGAGCGCAGGGAAAGGGGTGACATGATTGAGACTTTTAAGTAAGTCACAGGTCGTGTCGAGGTGGAAAACGATATATTCCTTCCCAAGGGACCCTCAGTCACAAGGGGGCACCCGCTCAAACTCAGAGGAGGGAAATTTAGTGGTGACACCAGGAAGTATTTCTTCACAGAAAGAGTGGTAGATCACTGGAACAAACTTCCGGTGCAGGTAATCAAGGCCACAAGCGTGCTCGACTTTAAGAATAAATGGGACATCCACGTGGGATCCCTACGTGGGTCGAGCAGCACTCAGACGGGGTGGGTCAGTAGAGTGGGCAGACTTGATTGGCTGTAGCCCTTTTCTGCCGTCACCTTTCTATGTTTCTATGTATATATATATATATATATATATATATATATATATATATATATATATATATATATATGGTATATTCTGGAGCTATATGTGTGGGATGAACACAGAGGATCTAGATTCAGAAAATAATACTAAATATTGAACTAAGGCCAGTACTGTGCAGACTTGCACAGTTTGTGTCTGTATAGGCCGTTTTGGGGAGGATGGCCTGGGGAGGGTTTCGATGGCTGGGAGGGTGTAGATGGGCTAGAGTGAGCTTTGACGGAGGCTTCAGCAGTAGGAACCAAGCACAGTACCGGGTAGAGCTTTGGATTCTTGCCCAGAAATAGCTAAGAAAAAAAAATTAAAAAATTTAAATTGAATCAGGTTGGGCAGACTGGATGGACCATTTGGATCTTTATCTGCCGTCATCTACTATGTAATCCTAGTCCTGTTGCTCATATGCTCCTTCAAACAGTGCCCCCAAGGTTCGCCCACCATTTTCTTTTCCTCCGCTGAAAGCAAACCCTTCGTATTTTCCCCCATTCTTCAGTCCTAATCTTTTTCAACAACCCCCACCCCAAGTTTCACTGATTCTCTCCAAAGACCCTGTGTAGAACTCAACTTACCCCACAGCCTTTGCAGCTCATCCGCTGCTTCCTGTGACTAGAGCAGCCTTCCCGTTGGCTGGAGCCTACCACAGCCTTTGCAGCGGAAGGAAGAAACATGGAAAGCTGAAGTGAAAAATATCCACGCTTACCATCCTTCTGGCATTGAGATAATTTACAGCTTTTTAGAACCCTGAAAAAATCCAGTCAGTTGGCAATCCTAGCCCATCTGACAGGCCTCCCCCTTTAAACTTTTGGGCCTGAAGTACATGCCTAGTTTGCTTATGCTTTAATCTGGCTCTGCTTTTGCTTACTTTCTCTGCAGAGGTGTTTTTTAGGTAAAAGTTCCAGCATAGTTTTGATTGTATTTACCCAGACGTCTGGGAAACCCCGGATGTATCCTCTTTTTAGAGGACTACCTTTGTGCCCGGACGAATTATCCAAAACCTTGTAGTTTGTCTGGGTTTTGCAAAGCCCTGACCTCCCGGCCACGTCTGAGCATGCACGGATGATGTCACATCCTCGCATGCTCGGAGACCCTCCAGAAGTGGCCCTGAGATTGGAAAACAAAGGTGAGGTTTGGCGGGGGTGGAGTTAGAGGCGGGACTGGAGGCAGAATGAGGCGTGACTAGGGGTGAAATAGGGAGGACCATGTGTTCAGGTTTCTCCGGACAAAAATCTGATAACCCTAACCCAACCACACTGTGATAACACCTCTTCAGCCCTGCAAGACACCCACATTCACCTACCTATCAGGTTAGGAGGCAGGAGCAATGCCCACTTCTACCTCTGGCATTACTATCTTCAAAATGGTAGCATTTGACCTCTAGCAGTAGGAACTCATTTTAAAAGAGGGCACCCGTGTGAAAAATCCAAAAAAGGCTGTCAAATGTATGACTATTTTATCATTGATTCCTGAATCACTCCATTGATAGCTTTCCTTTCTCCTGACAAATTTCATTTATCAAAAGTCTGTGTAAATTACTCGTTCAATGAGTTGCTAGCTCAATGTACCTTCAAACATCCCTCTTGGCTACTCAGCTTATTTCATCTCATCTCATTTTCATGTATTATTTAGCCCGTCCTTTCTGAAAGCTCAGGGCAGGTTATATAAAATCACTCATAAATCCATCATAAAACAATCGCTTATGCGGAACAGTATCAAAAGCCTTATTGAAATTTAAGTGTGCTATATCCCAAACTCATCCCAATCCAGATCTTTGTTAAAAAGGAAAAAATGGATTAGATTGGTCTACCATAGTGGTCTCAAACTTGCGGCCCGGGAGCCACATGCGGCCCTCCAGGTACTATTTTGAGGCCCTCGGTATGTTTATCATAATCACAAAAATAAAATAAAACAGTTTCTTGATCATCTGACTCTTTAGCTATAAATGACAATATTATTATTAAGACTTGGCCAAAAGGAAAGATTTATAAACTATAAAGAGTTTTACCTCATGCAAAATTGTCATTTCTTTAATAAGACGTTAACTATTTTTTCTGAGGCCCTCCTAGTACCTACAAATCCCAAATGTGGCCCTGCAAAGGGTTTGAGTTTGAGACCACTGGTCTAACATGATCTTGGTTGGATCAAACCATGGTTCATTGTACTGGAGACTCCTTTTCTGGACATAAATTCAAAGAAACCCTATACAGTATATTACTAAGAACATCTGCTCTTCTGCCAACAACTGTGTTTTCCTCTAGATGTACGAGTGCATCTAACTACCGTCATAAAAGAACTGTGTGTAGGGATTTCTTCTGTGCTTGTATTAACATCGTAATATAGTGGATCTCTCAAATCAATTGCAGTAGTATCTGTGGTCAAAACTGTTCCACTCTCCCAAAAGTCCTTTCTCAATGTCAATGAACACAAACTTAGGGCTCCTTTCACTAAGGTGAGCTAGCAGTTTTAGCGTGCGTTACAATGCCGCGCACGCTAGACGCTAATGCCTCCATAGAGCTTGTGTTAGTACAGTACTCCCCCGATATTCATGGGGGTTCCGTTCCAGGAACCCCCGCGAATCTCGAAAAACCGCGAATACAGTTTTTCATGGGGGAGCCTGAAGAGGGCAACAGGAGAGCAGCCGGAGCACCGCGAGTGCAGGAAATCACTCGTGGTACGCTCCAACCGCCTCTTCCTGCACTAAGTCTGGCCTTAGCCAATCAGGAGCTGGTTTTTGTCTGGGCAGGGGTACAAGGGCCAAACTTATTTCAAAACCTTTGTTCGCTTGTGCCAAGAGCATTCCTCACCTACTTTCAGTTTATGAGTGTGAATTAAGCATACATATCATTTGCATACTAATTCCTTTGAGCATTGGTGCTGCTTTTGGGCTTCAAAGGTTCAAAGAAGAGCGACTAAGATGATAAAGGGAATGGAATTCTTCTTGTATGAGGAAAGACTAAAACGGTTCAGGCTCTTCAGCTTGGAAAAGAGACAGCTGAGGGGAGATAGGATGGAAGTCTACAAAATCCTGAGTGGAGTAGAAAGGGTACAAGTGGATCGATTTTTCACTCCGTCAAAAATTATAAAAACTAGGGGACACTCAATGAAGTTACAGGGAAATACTTTTTAAAACCAATAGGAGGAAATTTTTTTTTACTCAGAGAATAGTTAAGCTCTGGAACGCATTGTCAGAGGTTATGGTAAACGCTTTAAATAGCGTAGCTGGTTTTAAGAAAGTTTTGGACAAGTTCCTGGAGGAAAAGTCCATAGTCTGTTATTGAGAAAGACATGGGGGAAGCCACTGCTTGCCCTGGATCGGTAGCATGGAACGTTTCTACTCTTTGGGTTTTGGCCAGGTACTAATGCCCTAGATTGGCCACCTTGAGAATGAGCTACTGAGCTTGATGAACCTTTGATCTGACCCAGTAAGGCTATTCTTATGTTCTTATGCATTGTGGGCTTTAGCACCCAGCTTTGAGGATTGGCCTCTGATGTTACCAGAGCCATTTACAGTATCTGAATTTCCAGTTCTCCCTCTTTACCAGAGTCTCTGTCTCTTGTTTGGTCGGAAATGTTGCCATTTTCTTACATATGAGAGTACATCACCGTATGCTGCCGTAACATTTCAAGAGTTTCATTACCGCTTTTTCCAAGGTTAACACAAAATTCAAACGCACACCTCTGGCGTTCTCTCATAGACACGTCTTCCTCGAAACGCACAAAGTTCTTCCTCTTGCTTTGACCCAACAATGAAGACTACGGCAGCCGAACTGCAGGTTCAGAAATTTTGATGTACAAGCTTCACAAGAATCAGTACAGCTTTGCCACATCTACGTCTTGGAAAGAAAAACAGAGGCATTCTCATTACTTTTCAGTACCCTAAAACCATCGGCACAATGTGCGGCAGCGGCGAAGAAAGCGAACAGGATGTTGGGCATAATTAAGAAGGGGATTACGAGTAGAACGGAAGAGGTCATAATGCCACTTTATAGAACAATGGTCCGACTGCACTTAGAATACTGTGTCCAACACTGGTCTCCATACCTTAAAAAGGATATAACTCTGCTGGAGAAAGTGCAGAGGCGAGCCACGAAACTTATCAAAGGAATGGAACATTTGAGCTACAAAGATCGACTCAGGAAGCTAGGGCTGTTTACCCTTGAGAAGAGAAGACTGAGGGGATTTGATAGAGACTTTTAAAATATTAAAAGGATTTGATAAAATAGACCAAGAAGAAGCATTACTGAAATATTCTGATGTGACACGGACAAGAGGACATAGCCTGAAACTGAGTGGCAGCAGGTTTAGGACAAATGTCAGGAAATTCTGTTTCACACAGCGCGTGGTGGGTGCTTGGAATGCGCTCCCGGAGGAGGTTGTGGAGGAGACTACTGTTCTGGGATTCAAACGCAACTTGGATGCACACCTTCTTGCATATCATATTGAGGGATACGGTAAATCCGGGTCTCCAAAAAGGAGTACCTAAATGGGCCGCCACGTGTGCGGATCGCCGGACTAGATGGACCTCGGTCTGATACGGTGAGGGCGTTTCTTATGTTCTTATGTTCAATCAGCCCCCGTAAGCGCCTGTATATATGTAAACTGCTTTAAAGGTTAACCACAAAAAGGCGATATACAAGTCCCTTTCCCGTATTTACTTTCTCTAGAATGCTGTGTACATTTGTTAGCAGTATAACAATCCTGCGATTCTTCGCTGAAGATCCACATTCCTCAATATAAACATCATTTAATTGAATGCATTTGGGGGAAAATCAGGGCATGATCTTCTTTTTCTACAAAAGGTGACCTTCATGATACCCTTCAAATTCTGCAAGGTATGAGAGATGGCATAAGGCCATACTGACTGCTCTTGGCTTCTGGAATATTCTCTCTGATTGGATGGTTTGTTGTTCTTAGTCCTGCTTGATGACGCCTTTAAGTTTACAAAACGCTTTGACCAGTGACGTAGCGAGGGTGAGAGGCGCCCGGGGGGGAGCGGCACCTTTCTCCGCCCCTTCCTTGACCCCCTCCTGCCGCGAGCGCCCTCCCTTCTCCGTACCTCATTAACGTTCACGGTGTGAGCGGCAACCCCAAAATGCTGCTCGCACCTCTGATGTCACTTCTTAGACACAGGTCCAGGAAGTGACGTCAGAGGAAGAACCGATGCTGGCGCGAGTAGCAGGTTAGGGTTGCTGCTCACGCCACCAACGTTAACGAGGTACAGGTGAAAGAAAGCGGCGTGCACTTGTATGCGGTAGGGGGGGCGAGGAAAGAGGACGGGTGCTGGTGTTCCCATGAAGACGGCACCCGGGACAGACAGACCCCCCCCTCCCGTGCTACACCGCCAACTGTGACCTTTCTGACATTTTGTGTGTGTGTTTTGCTGTTGCAGATCATTCTGCTCTGCATATCTATGCTTAATATTGTTCTAATATGCGCTGAAATGATTTTGTAATTAGCCTTCTATAGTTTCCGACTGGAAACATAAGAACAGAACATAAGAAGTTGCCTCCGCTGAGGCAGACCAGAGGTCCATCTCGCCCAGCGGTCCGCTCCCGCGGCGGCCCATCAGGCCCATTGCCTGAGCAATGGTCCCAGACTATCACTATACCCTTTACATGTCTGAGCAATGAAACCTGTTGTGCTCTATTGTCATCCTCTTGTCATAAATCCAGAAGTGTTGAGAGAAACTGTTAGACTGTGTTATCACTGCGTTGTCTCTGCATGTTCTTTTCTCTGTGAATTTAGCACTCGTAAAAGTGTCGCAGCAGAAAATATCATCCCTCGTTTGTGCTGAACATACGAAGGGCATTCAATAATTTATCTACTTTACTAGGCGAGAAAAGAGTTTGCAAAATAAAAATGGTTTTATTGTTCAATATCGTCCCTGGATAGCTCAATACACTTCATCCACTTTTCCTGCAATGATTTTAACTCCTTTGAAAAGAATTCTTCTGTTTGACCTTCAAACCAGGACGTCACAGCTTCCTTGATGTCTTCATCACTTGAAAACCGCTGTCCATGGAGAGATTTCTTCCAAACTCAGAACAGGAAATAATCTGAGGAAGCCAGGTCAGGACTTTAGGGCGGATGGTTCACCACCTACCTTAAGCGGGACATTAAAATCACCTATTATAGAAAGATCTGAGATTCATTAACATCTCCAACAGCAGTGAACAATCAGTAGCTCACTTTCCTGATGGACTAGAAACTGTACAAATTGATCATTTTTGATTATGTAATCGCCACATATTCTAGTAGCAGGATGTCCCCGAGGCAAGTAGTTCAAAATCAAAATCCCTTTTAAAGACAATAATAACTCCTCTGTTCTACATCAAAGCTCTAATATGTCCCCAGGGACAGCATCTGAATCTTGCAACCAAGATTCAGTTATACACAAAACATCGTATTGGTTATCATTTAATAGATTGTACAGTGTATAAACACACATTTTAGCAATCCAATATGTGAAGATGGCTTTAGACATCCCTATCGACATCTACCATTATCTCTTTCAAGTCAGTTGTCCTTCCCATGAGCCAGCTCCCCATACCATCCTCTCCCCAGTACAACTGGAATATACAGTAAACCCCCGCAAATTCACGGTTCGTGAAGCACGGACTTAGTCATTCATGGTATTTTCATATCGCCTCTTCCAGGAACTAAAGTCAGGCTCCACCAATCAGGAGCTGCTTTGACGTGCCAGATAGCGTGTCAAAGCAGCTCCTGATTGGTATAGCCTGACTTTAGTTCCTGGAAGAGGCGGTCAGAAAATACTAAGAACGATCCCGCAGGACATCAGCCTTTTTTTCAGCACCTGCCACCGCCACCTCTGCATCCCTCTCCCGCCTCCGATCCGCTCCTAAACCGCATTCGCGGGGGGTGGGGGGTTATTTTTTAAATTAAAAGTGCAATACACAAATCTATATCATATAATAAGTTAATAAAAGCACATTCAACTTACAAATATGCATAACCAACCATTTTCTCTCACCCCCCCCAATGATTATTCAATAAAATACAGAAACACAGACTATCCCAATAACCTTACCCTATTCAGATTAAAAATATCCTCCCACCCTCCTCCCACCCCAGGTGGACATACTCAAAATAGGACAGAAATTAGGACAGAAATAGCCCCCCACCACCACCCTTTCCTGGATGTAACTCATAATCAAAGACCTACTATTCGCGGTTTTTTTAAATTTGCGGTTGCTCCTGGAACGGTACCCCCGCACATTTTGGGGGAGTACTTTACCCCATAATTAAAAACAGTCAAACAAAAAAAAAAAAAATAGCTTAAATAACACTGAAATAAAACACATCTTTTACACCTTAGAATATTTAGCTTAGTTTGCTTCTCAAACGTGCTTCGCAAAGACGCTCGCTTAGACCCCTCAAATAAAAAAAATCAAGGTGTCTGATGTCACACCGGGGTGGAGTTTGAATCCACGCCCGCTCGAAGCAGCGCACCCGGCTCTCAGGTAGAAGTTCTCAGGAGGAGGTCTAATTGGATAAGTTCTCTCTCCCTCTGCTGGGTTTTTAAGTCAAGGCGTCTGACGTCACACCAGGGCGGAGCTTGCTCCTACGCCCACTCGAAGCAACACACCCAGCTCTTAGGTAAAGGTTCTCAGGAAGAGATCTAATTGTATAAGTTCTCTTTCCCGCTGCTGGGTTTTTAAAATCCCAGGTCAGAACTTGCTCTCACACCCACTCGAAGCAGTGCACCCAGTTCTCAATTATCAGCGCTAATTAGCTCATTGTTCAATTAAATTGTGTGCATAAATCCCTACCTCAAGAACTCCCAAAGGCTTGTAACATCCCTCTATCGTATTGTAACTTATCTCTAAGCGTCCTTTGCACTGGGGGGGTTCCGAGGAGGGGGGATGGGGCATTTCTTTGGGGGGGTTCAAGGAAGGGGGTTTGTTTGAGGGGTCTGGCAGGAGGGATTGGGCACCCTCTTGCCACGATGGTTGGGGGGCTGGGGAGCTTACCAGCAGGAGGGGTTGGGCATCCTCCTGCCGGCGATTGTCGGTGGCAGGTGGGGGGGGGTCTTTTGGCAGGAGGGATTGGGCATCCCTCCTACCTCGTTCGTTTAGGGGGGGGGAGACTGGCAGCCGCGGCTGCTATACTAATCGCGGCAGGAAGATCCCTTGCCATGATTAAGTATATCGGCCACATCTACTTACAATGTAGGCCAACATTTAGCTGGCCTACATTGTAAACATCTCCCGCTCTACTAGGGAGACGTGTAGGACCGCCTAGGTTCGCCTAAGGCTGAGCTTAGGCGGACTTGCAGGCCTCCCTAGGCTCCCAGAGGTGCCTTCAATATAGGCGGCCTGCCTGGGGAGCATGTTTTAAAAAAAACAACATGCGTCCCAATTGGCTGATTAGACAGCTGTAGGATGCCTACAGCTGCCTACAATCGGGACACAGTTTACAGAATACGGGCCTCAATGCTCAGTCGCTGCTCTGACGCTCGTAGGAATGCCAAACATTTAGCACTCCAAACCGTGGTAGACACCTCCACAGCTTAGTAAAAGGGGGGTAAATCATTTTGAATATTGACCCCCAAAGATGCTTAAATGTAGCAGGTGCTCTCGAGCCCAACAGATGTTCTGTTTGCCCAGATTTTCTGACTTCCTCTAAGAGATTGGTTTCTACTGTAGCTAATTTATGAAATGGAAGAGAACGTCACACAATGCTGATAACTTGGGAACATTTAATACTAATACAAAATTTATGTTTTACTAATACCTGCTCAGTTTGAAGCAGATTACAAGAAAGATTAACCAGCCACTGCTAGGATGTAACAAATATACAGTTCAGAGTTTTTAAAAACGATTCCATTGTTCCATTATGTAATGCAGGGGTGCCCACACGTTTTTTGGCTTGCTAGCTACTTTTAAAATGACCCAGTCAAAATGATCTACCAACAATAAAATTTATTAAAAACACAAAGCACACTGTACGCAGAGAAAATGTTAATTATCATTTATATTCTCGGATTTTTTCAAAGCGGTCAAGGCAGATGACTTTAAAATATGCACTGTCACCTCAGTAACAACTATACAAAAATAGATAAATATACCCCGTCCCTTTTTACTAAACTGCGATAGTGGTTTTTAGCACAGGGAGCTGCGCTGAATGCCCCTCGCAGCTCCCAACGCTCATAGTCTCCCCGCACTAAAAAAACGCTATTGCGGTTTAGTAAAAGGGGGCCCTAGTGCAAAATATAGACAGCAGATATAAATTCGGACACATTTTGATCACTAAATTTGAAATAAAACGGACACATTTTGATCACTAAATTGAAAATAAAATCATTTTTCCTACCTTTGCTGTCTGGTGATTTCATGAGTCTCTGGTTGCACTTCCTTCTTCTGACTGTAAATCCAATATTTATTTATTTCTGCCTCCTACATGCTTCCTCTCCTCCAGATCTCATTCCATTCCCCAACCAACATCTCTCTCTGTCCCTCCATGAGTCCAACTTTTTCTTCCTCTCTCCCTGCCCCCTCCCCTTTCTTTCTTTCTTTCTCTCTCTTTCCTTGCCCCCCCAAGCCACTGATGCCGATTTCTCCCTGCTTCCCCAATGCCAGGCCAGGCGCGTACAAGTGCCGGGCCCACATGCCTTCCCCCTCCACACATCAATTCTGATGTCAGAGAGGAAATTCCGAGCCAGCCAGGCAGTGATTGACTGGCCCGGAACGTCAGAATTGATGTCGGGGTGGGGGGGGGAGGTTGTGGGCTCAGCGCTTGTACGCACCTGGCCTGGTGTCAGGAAAGCAGGGAGAACAGAATGCAAAGGCAACGCGGGTCTATTGCCTTTGCGATCTGGTTAATCGCAATCAACCTTTTGAGCACCCTGATGTAATGAAACGTGCGCATATTAAAAAAAAAAAAAAACCTCTAGAACACTTTACAAGAAAGATTTCGTCATGCGCTCCTTTGATGATGACATCCATGTGTGTGAACTGAATAGCCTCCTGTCCTTGACGAATATCTGTTATGATTAAACGATATTGCTTTATTCTGCTGCTTTTGAGTTAATTCCAAAAAAAAAAAAAATCCCCAAAATCTGTATAGAGAGTGGGCATAAATGGGAAGTTTTCAGACTGGGAGAATGTGATTAGCGGTGTACCCCAGGGCTCGGTACTTGAGCCCATCTTATTTAATATTTTCATCAATGACCTAGAGGATGGAACATCCAGTGAGATCATCAAGTTTGCAGATGACACAAAGCTGTGCCGGGCAATCAAATCACAGAAGGACAGTGAGGAACTCCAGAGCGACTTGAGCCGATTGGAAAATTGGGCAGATAAATGGCAGATGAAGTTTAATGTGGAAAAATGCAAAGTGATGCACTTAGGCAGAAAGAATAAGGAACACAAGTACAGTAGGTCAGGTGCAACTCTGGGAAAAACCGAACAGGAAAAGGACCTGGGTGTACTAATTGATAGGATCCTGAAACTGTTGGTGCAATGCGCGGCGGCAGCGAAGAACGCAAATAGAATGCTAGGCATGATAAAGAAGAGAATCACGAGTAGATTGGAGAAAGTAATAATGCCGCTTTATAGAGCGATGGTCAGACCACACTTGGACTACTGCGTCCAACATTGGTCTCCATACCTAAAGAAGGATATAAAACTGCTAGAGAGGGTGCAGAGATGAGCAACAAAGCTAGTGAAAGGTATGGAGAACTTGGATTATGAGGAACGACTTAAGAGACCGGGGGTTTTCTTCCTTGAGAAGAGGAGACTGCGAGGGGATCTGATCGAGACTTTCAAAATACTGAAAGGAATCGACGAAATAGAGCAGAAAAAACAGTTATTTACAATGTCCAATGTGACACGGACAAGAGGGCACGGACTGAAGCTGAGGGGGGACAAGTCCAGGACAAATATCAGGATGTTCTGTTTCACGCAGCGAGTGGTGGACACCTGGAATGCTCTCCCAGAAGAGGTAATTGCGGAATCCACCATTCTACAATTTAAGGGTAAGCTAGATGTACATCTCCTTATGAGAAGCACCTGGCGGGGCCTCCGCGTGTGCGGATCGCCGGACTTGATGGACCTAGGGTCTGATCCGGAGATGGCAATTCTTATGTTCTAATCTAAGCTCTCTCAAAAAACAATGATTTAAAAGCCTTTCTATACTGATCTTCACTGCTCCTAATATATCTCTAATAGAGGCCTTAAATAAAAAAAGCTTTCTATAAAGAGAACCCCTCAGTGAATCGCTATGTAGTAATCGGCACTCTTTGGTTCCCCCATTTAACCTTCAGCCAATATAAAGCCAACAGAAGCATCTATTGCCATTAATCATGACTATAACCGTACGTCTTAGGGGTTCTCTAACGCGGTGTCTAATAACATAGACTATAGGCCTCATTTTCAAAAAAAGTGGTATAAAGGGGCTGATGAAGGTTTTCTTGCCAAAGCCTCCCAATTTGCTATTTTCGAAACCCATTTTGTAAACAGATTTCTGTGGTCATTGTCTGCAGTTCATCTAAATCTGAAGGGGGGGGGGGTGTTGGAAGCGTGATTTGTCAGAACCAGGGCACGCTTATGTTTTGGATGGTTTTCTGCAATAATTTGAACATTTTTGAAAAACCTGAACTAAGTGCCAAGAAGGTACCCAAACTGACCACTAGAGGGATGAAGACATGATCCCCCTACACTCCCCCAATGAAACAGTCCATACCTGCCAGTAAGACAGCTTCAGTCCTAGTACAGCAGCAAGCAGGTTCAAGGAGTGGCCCAGTGGGTGGTGCAGTGAACTCTAGAAATGGGGACCCAAACCCATATCCCACTCTTCACTATTACTCCTGTGGTGGAACCCACCCAAATCCCGTTGTACCTACATATAAGTGAGACCTGCTGGCATAATGGCTATTGGTTTGCTGTAAAATTGGGTCCAGTAGGTTGTTGGGGGGGTGGGAGGGGGATCGGCTTAGGGTTACCAGATTTTACGATTGTAAAATCCGTATCCATGGCCCGCCCAGCCCCACCCCCAACCTCTTCTCGTGCTCAGAGCCGCATTGGGAGAACATCTGTGCATGCGCAGATGTGACACAATGATGTCACACGTATTTGTATGACATCACTGCGTAGCGTCCATGCACACGCAGATGCCCTCCCGACGCGTTCCCGAGCTGGAAGCTTTTCAAGTGCCGGGTTTTGAAAAGCTATCCAGACAGTCCTCTAAAAAGAGGGGAAAATCCAGACATCTGGTAATCCTAGGTTGGCTCACCGCACACTATAAAGGGGTTATAGTGAGATGTGTACATAGGCCTTTTTATGTGAAGTTTACTGCAGCGGCCCCTAGGGTAGGGCTACCAGATGTCCGGATTTCCCCGGACATGTCCGAGGGTCCGGACAGCTTTTCAAAACCCGGCACTGTAATTTACTTGGATTGCAGCAAAGCCTTTGATACAGTTCCTCATAGGAGGCTGTTGAACAAACTTGAAGGGCTGAAGTTAGGACCCAAAGTGGGTCAGAAACTAGTTGTCGGACAGACGCCAGAGGGTGGTGGTTAATGGAAGTCGCTCGAAGGAAGGAAAGGTGACTAGTGGAGTCCCTCAGGGTTCGGTGCTGGGGCCAATCCTGTTCAATATGTTTGTGAGTGACATTGCTGAAGGGTTAGAAGGAAAAGTGTGCCTTTTTGCAGATGATACCAAGATTTGTAACAGAGTAGACACCGAAGAGGGAGTGGAAAATATGAAAAAGGATTTGCAAAAGTTAGAGGAATGGTCTAATGCCTGGCAACTAAAATTCAATGCAAAGAAATGCAGAGTAATGCGTTTGGGGATTAATAATAGGAAGGAACCGTATATGCTAGGAGGAGAGAAGCTGATATGCACAGACGGGGAGAGGGACCTTGGGATGATAGTGTCTGAAGATCTAAAGGCGAAGAAAAAACAGTGTGACAAGGCAGTGGCTGCTGCCAGTAGGATGCTGGGCTGTATAAAGAGAGGCGTAGTCAGTAGAAGGAAGAAGGTGTTGATGCCCCTGTACAGGTCATTGGTGAGGCCCCACTTGGAGTATTGTGTTCAGTTTTGGAGACCGTATCTGGCGAAAGACGTAAGAAGACTTGAGGCGGTCCAGAGGAGGGCGACGAAAATGATAGGAGGCTTGCACCAGAAGACGTATGAGGAGAGACTGGAAGCCCTGAATATGTATACCCTAGAGGAAAGGAGAGACAGGGAAGATATGATTCAGACGTTCAAATACTTGAAGGGTATTAACGTAGAACAAAATCTTTTCCAGAGAAAGGAAAATGGTAAAACCAAAGGACATAATTTGAGGTTGAGGAGTGGTAGATTCAGGGGCAATGTTAGGAAATTCTACTTTACGGAGAGGGTAGTGGATGCCTGGAATGCGCTCCCGAGAGAGGTGGTGGAGAGTAAAACTGTGACTGAGTTCAAAGAAGTGTGGGATGAACACAGAAGATTTAGAATCAGAAAATAATATTAAATATTGAACTAGGCCAGTTACTGGGCAGACTTGCATGGTCTGTGTCTGTGTATGGCCGTTTGATGGAGGATGGGCAGGGGAGGGCTTCAATGGCTGGGAGGGTGTAGATGGGCTGGAGTAAGTCTTAGCAGAGATTTTGGCAGTTGGAACCCAAGCACAGTACCGGGTAAAGCTTTGGATTCTTGCCCAGAAATAGCTAAGAAGAAAAAATAAAAAAATAAAAAATAAAAAAAATTTAAATTGAATCAGGTTGGGCAGACTGGATGGACCATTCGGGTCTTTATCTGCCGTCATCTACTATGTTACTATGTTAGTGATGGAGGGGTCTAGTTTCGCTGCCTGCGTCACTAGTAGGTTGTCATACATCTTCATTCGTTGAGTACCTTTGAGTGGGGGGTAGGAAAATGGGGTCAGAGTTCTCCTTTGTCTTGTTGTAAGGTTCTGGTTTAGGCGATTGTTTAGATAGGTGGGGGCTGTACCATTTATTGCTTTGAATAATAGACAGTATAATTTGAATTGAAGTCGTGCTTGTATAGGTAGCCAGTGTGAGTCTAGGTAGGCATCGGTGATGTGGTCAAATTTTCCAAGTGAATAGATCAGTCTGAGGGCTGTGTTCTGTACAGTCTGTAGTTGTTTTATCAAGTTTGTGGGGCATGGTAGATAGAGGATATTACAGTAGTCCACTAGACCTAGGACTAGGGATTGGACAATGAGCCTATATTGCTCTTTGTCATAGAATTTTCTTATTTTTCGGAGATTGCGCATAGTTAGAAATGCTTTTTGTGTGGTGTTGCTGATTTGGATGTGCATTGTGCAGCATCTATCTATCGTCACTCCTAGGAGTTTGAGCGCGGACTGTATAGGGTATTTGGTGTCTGTCTTTCTTTCTTTCTGTCTCCCTGCCTGCTGTCTTTCTGTGTGTCTGTCTTTCATTCTCATGCGCTGCCTGCCTATCTTTCTGCCTCTCTCCATGGCCCCCTTCTGTCTCCCCCCAAAGCAAACCAAGATTGCTCCCTGGCCCCCTTTCCATATCCCCCTCCCCACTTCCCTGTGCAGCAGCAGCATTCCCCCCCTTCCGTGTGTAGCAGCAACAGCATTCCCCCTTTCCCTGTGCAGCAGAATTCCCCTCCTTCCTTGTGTAGCTGCAACAGCATTCCCTCTTTCCCTGTGTAACAGCAGCATTTTCCCCTTCCCTGTGCAGCAGCAACATTCCCCCTCCACTTCCCTGTGCAGCAGCATTCCCCCCTTCCCTGTGCAGCAGCAGCATTCCCCCCTTCCCTGTGTAGCAGGAATAGCATTCCCCCCTTCCCTGTGCAGCAGCATTCCCCCTTTCCCTGTGCAGCAGCAGCATTCCTCTCCTTCCCTGTGCAGCAGCAACATTCCCCTCCTTCCCTGTGTAGCAGCAACAGCATTCCCCCTTTCCCTGTGTAGCAGCAGCATTTCCCCCTTCCTTGTGCAGCAGCAGCATTCCCCCCTTTCCTGTGTAGCAGCAACAGCATTCCCCTCTTCCCTGTGCAGCAGCAATCCCCCCTTTCCCTGTGCAGCAACAGCATTCCCCTCCTTCCCTGTGCAGCAGCAGCATTCCCCCTCCACTTCCCTGTGCGGCAGCAGCATTTCCCCCACTTCCCTGTGCAGCAGCAGCATCCCCCCCTTTCCTGTGTAGCAGCAACAGCATTCCCCCCCTTTCCCTGTGCAGCAGCAGCATTCCCCCCCCTTTCCTGTGTAGCAGCAACAGCATTCCCCCCCTTCCCTGTGCAGCAGCATTTCCCCCTTTCCCTGTGCAGCAGCAGCATTCCCCTCCTTCCCTGTGTAGCAGTAACAGCATTCCCCCTTTCCCTGTGCAGCAGCATTCCCCCTCCACTTCCCTGTGCAGCCGCAGCATTCCCCCCACTTCCCTGTGCACCCACCCCTTTTCTGCTCCCCCTGTTCCCTTCCATTTCCCTCCCCTGTCCAGCAGCACTCTTTTCCTGCTCCCCCTGTGCATACGCCCCGCAGAAATCTACTTGCCTCAAAGAAAAGCACTGCGCCGCGCTGTTGCTGGCCTCAGTGTCTTCTCTCCACTGCGGCCCGCCCTAGCGGAAACAGGAAGTTGTCAGAGGGCGGGCCGCAGTGGAGAGAAGACGGCGAGGCCAGTGGCAGCACAGTGCAGTGCTTTTCAGTTAAACGCTGCGAGCGGGTGAGCAGGCGAGAGGGAGGAGGGGAGAAATAGATGCCGGCTGGGGCACCTGTGCTCTTCCGTTCCGAATCAGCGGCGTCAGTGAGGGCGGGAGGGAGGAGTCACTGGCGTGTTCCCTGCCGCCGGGTTCTAAAATAGAATCCGGCCACGGACCAGAAAACACGGCCACAGGGATTACGAAACCCTAAGTACGCATGGCTCTTAGGGTTTTATTATTAGTGATGGCATTACATAATATATAATTTGACTGCTCTGTAATTACAGTCAATGAAAGAAGTCCAGATTCCTGAACTCAGTAACACAAACCCCAGTAGCAGCATCTGACTTATGCTGTCGACGCATTGCTGTCTTTGAAGGTGAAATGAGTCCCATGCTAATGGTTATTATTAAGCCTATAAATAGAGCTGACCTGACCTGCCTTAAAGAGGAAGTTTCCATCAGTAACCTAACATTAACTCAGTTTTTGTTTTGATGCTGCCAGCCAGTTTAAGACCAAATGTTTTTCATCCTTTTAACACACAGACTTTGTTCTTTTGGAGTCCAAATATAGCATTTTCACAGCAGCAGTGGCAGCCGGTTATTGATGAGGGGAGCAGAATGTCAGGCAGCGCTCGGGAAGGCTATTCTTTCATTAGCAGGCTCAATTCAAAAGTGAAAAGGGCAGGGACTGGCCCAAGAGGCCACCAGCTTTCTTTAGATATTATGCTTTTGTTACGTCAACTGAGAGATGCCTATAGGGATCATTTTATAACATAAAACATGCATTTCTGACCCTGATCTGGATAATATTCAACCTGATAACCTCTATTATGTTCCGAGGGCTTCTAGGGAGGAGGGAGCGGAAGGGGAAATTGATAAATTAGTTTCTCCAGATAGCCTAGATTTATCTCAGTTTCTTGAATCATCTAAAAGACACAATTACAAAACGTGCTCCACTTTTGGTAATTTTTAAAACAGAGTTAGAAAAACAGACTATTTTGAAATTATATTTCACCAAGAAACAGGCTCTGTTTTGTGGTCAACGAATCCAGATATTTCCAGAGGTTTCTAAACAGACCCAAATGAAGAGGAAGCAATTCCTGGCACTTAGGCCTAAAGCCTTAGTGGTGGGAGCGACCTTCTTAAAATTTCCATGTAAATGCCCTATCTCATACTTAAGTGATAAATATGTTTTTTTAGACCCAGTCCAATTAGAAGCTTTTCTGAAGGATAAACTGGTTCAAACAGTATCTTAGAATTACAATGGTACCTTGGATTACGAGCATAATCCATTCCAGGAGCATGCTCGTAATCCAAAATGCTCGTTTATCAAAGCGAGTTTCCCTGCAGGAAATAATGGAAACTCGCTTTGATCTCGGAAAGAACGTGAACTCGAACTGCCTTACAGTGAGTGAGGGGGGAGTCGAAGCACGCATGTGCACTCCTGCCGGCCAGGGACCTACGGATCATGGGTCATGCAGGTAGGAGTGCGCATGCGCTTAGCGTTTTATTATTATAGATTATTAATAACACACTTGCAGAGATGCATCTAAAAATGTACAATCTCAGAGCTTAGCATATCATTCATTTTGGATTGAACGATAAAACATAATGTTGCATAATAAAAACTGAGATGCCACCGGCAGCCTCCAGATGTGCCTTTACTGAAGCCCTAGGAAATCACGGAAGCTTAATGTCATTTTACACTGCAATCCATATATGCTATTAAGTTCAGTAAATCAGGCTGCCAAGGCAACGCTGGTCATTCATTCCTGAGGACAGAATCTCATTCATCGCACCGTGGCGCATATAGAGGTCAAACTGAGGGCGTGATAATAGGTCTAAGCAGGAGATGAAGCTTAAAAATGGGGGAGAAACACTTCAGTTAGTTGCCAATGAAGGCCGATAGCTCTGTAGGCCAGTAGAAATAGAGACTGGTTCAGATGAAGAAAGAAGCGCAAAGAGAGAACCCTAAGTCAAAACAATTAAAATGAACAGGGGAAGGAGACATGTATGTCACTTTCAGAGCAGTGGACACTAGAGGATTAAGTGACTTGGCCAGGATCACAAGGAGCAGCACCAGGATTTGATCTCGCAACCTCTAACTCTGCCAGTAAGCCACACCTTGTCTGTCCGAGTATGGCAATTCTTATGTGAGCTGAGTATAGGACAGTCGAGCCATTGTGACATCACTGCTGAGGTTGGCTCTTAGGCATTGGTGGAATGAGGCATTATGACATCACAATCTCAGCTCTGGAATGTTGCTACTCTTTGGGTTTCTGCCAAGTACTTCGGACCGGGGTTGGCCACTGTTGGGCTTGATGAAAGGGAATGGGGACTTGTATACTGCCTTTTTGTGGCTTTGGCATTTCAAAGCTGATATTCAAAGCAGTGAACACTGGAAGATTAAGTGATTTGTCCAGGGTCGCAAGGAGCAGCACTGGGATTTGATCTCATAACCTCTGGGTACAGAGGCAACAGCTCTGCCAGTGAGCCACACCTTGGCAATTCGTAGCACATGATATGATTTAATAAAAGGGTCCCTAAGTCTGTTGTTACTTGCAACCAACTACATCCACTCTGTGAAAGAAATCTAAGCTTGGTCTGTTATTGAGAGTGACATAGGGGAGGCCACTGCTTGCCCTGAATCGGAAACAGGATGCTGGGCTTGATGGATGGACCTTTGGTCTGTCCCAGTATGGTAACTCTTATGTGAGCCAAGTATAGGGACAATCAGGCCATTGTGACATCACTGCTGAGGTTGGCTCTTAGGCATTGGTGGAATGAGACATTATGACATCACAATCTCAGCTCTAGAATGTTGCTACTCTTTGGGTTTCTGCCAAGTACTTCGGACCGGGGTTGGCCGCCGTTGGGCTTGATGAAAGGGAATGGGGACTTGTATACAGCCTTTTTGTTGCACTGACATTCAAAGTGGTGGGCACTGGAGGATTAAGCGACTTGCCCAGGGTCGCAAGGAGCAGCACCGGGATTTGATCTCACAATCTCTGGGTGCAGAGGCAGCAGCTCTACCAGTGAGCCACACCATTTTTATTAAATTTTAACAATACAAAAGCAGAAAGCAAGACATAATCTTGTATCCATATTACTCAAACAACCCTCCAAACATAGGAGAATAAAAAACTGTATATAAATATGATCTACAACCCCATTTCAGTTAAAACACGTTGCTCTCTGTCTTCCTGTTACCACCAACAGACTATGAATTAGCCCAAATGTTTCTGTTATCAGCGCACAAATGTATTCTACATTCTTCCCAAACTATAATGGTGACAAATCAAACTGACCCTGTGTAACCTAACAGTGCAGGGCAAATTAAAATAACTTTGTGAGGGCAGTTTTGAATGCAGCCCTTGTCCTTTATACCCACCGAAAAAGGAAGGTGATATATTTTAGCCAGCAATATCTCTGTGGATACATAGAGGTGGTATATAGAGCAGGGGTTCTCAACCCAGGCCTTGGGTTGTACCCAACTAGTCAGGTTTTCAGGATATCCACAATGAATATGCATAAGATAGATTTGCATACCAAGGAAGCATGCAAATTATAGGTATCCTGAAAACCTGACTGGCTCAGTGTGCCCCTAGAATAGAAACTAAAAACTAAAATGACACGGATTACCAGACGTCCGGATTTACCCGGACATGTCTGCTTTTTACAGGATTGTCCGGGTGTCCGGACATCTTTCTAACCTGTAAGGCAGGGTGCCCAAAAGGTCGATCATGATCGACCAGTAGATCACGAAGGCAACACGAGTCGACTCGCGTTGCCTTCGCATTCTACTTGCTTCCCGATGCCGTAAACAGGATGCAGAAACTCCGGGCCGACCAGCCTTCCCCCCCCCCCCCCCCCACCTCCTGACGTCAATTCTGACGTCAGAGAGGAAGTTCCAGGCTAGCCAATTACTGCCTGGCTGAGCCGGAACTTCCTCTCCAATGTCAGAATTGACGGAAGTGGGGAAGGCTGGTCGGCCCGGCGCTTCTGCGTCCTGTTTACTGTATCAGGAAGCAAGGAGAGCTCAGAACTCGGCGGTAGTGGCTGGGGGCCTGTTCCCCGATAGCTGTGGTGGTGGCTTGGGGGAGGGCGGGGAGAAAGAAAGAAAGACAAAAAAAGAAAGGGGGCAGGCAGGCGGAAACAGGAAGCTGCATCAGAGGGAAGCTTTGGGCAAACAGCACAATTACAGTTCCCATTGCCTTTCTTACCCGTGTTGCTTGCTTGTCTTACTTTCCGTCAATTGGGGTGGGGCCCATTGCCGTTTAGAAAAAACATTGTTGATGCCCTCCTTCATTGGGCCCCCCTGACCATTTCGGGCTCTAGACACGTGCCTAGTTAGCCTATTGGTTAATCCTGTCCTGGGGACAGGGAGACGGAGAGAAAAACAGACAAAGAAAGGGGAGGGAGGCAGGAAGAGAGGAAGAATAAATTGGGGGAGAGAATGAAGTCTGAAGGAGAGAAAGCATACAGGAGGCTGAAAGAAGAGAAGAAATATTGGATGCACAGTCAGAAGAAAGTGCAACCAGAGACTCATGAAATCACCAGACAACAAAGGTAGGAAAAATGATTTTATTTTCAATTTAGTGATCAAAATGTGTCCGTTTTGAGAATTTATATCTGCTGTCTATATTTTGCACTATGGCCCCCTTTTATTAAACCGCAATAGTGGTTTTTAGCACAGGGAGCCTATGAGCGTCGAGAGCAGTGCGGGGCATTCAGCGCAGCTCCCAGCGCTAAAAACCGCTATCGCAATTTAGTAAAAGGGGAGGGGTATATTTGTCTATTTTTGTTTAGTTGTTACTGAGGTGACATTGCATATTTTAAAATCATCTGCATTGACTGCTTTGAAAAAAATCCCAGAATATAAATGATTATTAACATTTTCCCTGCTTTGTGTTTTACTAAATTTTATTGTTGGTAGATCATAAGAACATAAGAATTGCCACTGCTGAGTCAGACCAGTGGTCTATCATGCTCACGCGGCGGCCCTCTGGTCTAAGACCAGCACCCTAACTGAGACTAGCCCTACCAGCGCACGTTCTTGTTCAGCAGAAACTTGTCTAACTTTGTCTTGAATTCTTTGGGACACTGAAAAGAATTACTGTATTTTCACGCATATAACGTGCACACGGGTATAGCGCACAGGAACGAGGAATTTATGTAAGAAAATTTTGGTATAGCGCACCCACGCATATACCACGCATGCTGCTTGTCGCCCCAACTCTCCTCTCGCCGCCCTGCCCTTGAAGTCCTGTCCCCCCCTTGAAGGCCCGCCCCACCCTGAAAGCCTGATGCCCCACCCCGAAGGACCGCTGGCCCCCCCACCCTGAAGGACCGCTCATACCCCCCCGACGTCCGATTCATCCCCCACCCCCCTGCACCGTTTGCGGTGGAGAAGCAGCCTACCGTGGGTTCGCGACGCCAGTGAGCCCTGCTGCTTCCTCTGCCGGCGGTCCCGCCCCTTCTGTGAGCCCTGAGCTGCTTCCTCTGCCACGGTCCCGCCCTTTCTCTGATGTCAGAGAAGGGTGGGACCGCGGCAGAGGAAGCAGAAGGACTCACTGGCGTCGCGAACCCACGGTAGGCTGCTTCTCCACCGCAAACGGTGCGGGGGGGCTGGGGGATGAATTGGACGTCGGGAGGGGTGCGAACGGTCCTTCAGGGTGGGGGGGACAGCGGTCCTTCGGGGTGGGGCATCAGGCTTTCAGGGCTGGGGGATGAATCGGGGGGAGGGGGGAACCAGCAATGTAAAAAAAAAAAATTGTAAAACACGCTCACGCATATAACACGCATGGTTATGCTCAGTTTGTAAAATCGTGTATAACGCGCGCGTTATATGCGTGAAAATACGGTAACCATCTGTTAAGGATGGTTACAATAGTTATTTGTGTGAGTTTGAAGATGTGCTATTTCTGGATGATGTCGGTCTTTTTTTTTTTTATATATATTGGCTGCTCATTACATTTGCGTTGGCTTTAGGTGAAAAATTCCCTAACTACATTTAAGAAAATGTAGATTTAAAAAATCTGACACACCAGCTTAAGAATAATTTTAGATCAAGGCTGTTGGGAACCCCTCTGACTCGAAGCTTCAGCCCTTCCGAAAACAGGGAAGTAAGCAAGAGCATTGCTGCTTAGTCGGATGAGTTCTCACTTTGTCTAGCTATCAACAGGTATGTTTAAGCATTTTGGAAATAGCTTTTTACTACTCTGATTGAGAAAAATGCCCCTTTCAACTTGTCCGAATCACACAGCAACTATTTCTCTGGCATTTGAAGTTTTGCATTTCTCCTTTGGGTTCCTTGAAACAGACCCTCAAAACATGTCCCATGTCGGGACCCGCTAACACATCTTAAAGCTAAGTGGAGTGGTTTTTCCTCTTATTGCCATTGAGAACAAAGTTAATAATCATTAGAGCACTTTTTTGTATAGCAAAGTCATACACAGTGATGGGACGGTGGGTTCGGCTATAGGAGCCACAGCTCTTGGTCGGATTACACAAATCTGAGTGTATGTGAAAAATTGTATTATTTTACATTCTCAACATTCATATTTAAGTTTCACTATTTGATTCATATATTGAGATGTCTTGGTTCTAGTTATATTTTCGCTAATATCCATGAGACATACTGAGCAATCTGTTCCTGCTAGTATGGATTTTTACTTTATAAAATGAAATGCCCCTTTAAGTGTGAGTGGAGGAATGGATGATACTGAGTTGTTATGACTATCTCGTTTTTATCTAGGAAAGTTCTAGATCAGGGGTGTCCAACCTGCGGCCCCTTGAAGTATTTTGTGTGGCCCCGGTAGAGAGCGATGCAGTGTTTTCCTCTGCTGCCCCTGGGTGTTTACCATCTTGCCGGCTCCCTCCTCTATCTTGCTGCAGCGTTTGTGCGGCCCCAGAAACATTTTTTTCGACCAATGTGGCCCAGGGAAGCCAAAAGGTTGGACACCCCTGTTCTAGATAGAGCCAAGGTTAGAGTTACCAGATTTTCATGGAGCCAACATGCAACCCTACCCAGTTCCGACCCAGCCCTCACCTCCACACAAACCTCCTCTCTCTTTCCTTGAGCTCAGGGACGCACCTGGAGGGCCTCCAAGCATGTATGGATGTGATGCGATGATGTCACATCCACGCACGCTCGGAGGCATTCCAGACGCGGCCCTAAGCTCAGCGCTCTTCGAAAACCCAAGCAGCTGGGTTTTTTTGAATCTGTCCGGCCAGACAGTCCTCCAAAAAGAGGACTTGTGTCTGGTAACCCTAGTCAAGGTAGCGCCACCGCTAAGCAGCTTTATGCCAGGCATGTCTAGTAGGCCCAGCTGTTAATAGGCCATCCACCAAAGCACGAGCTTTTCTTCCTTTCTTGAATTGCGTCTAACCTCTTAACTGTTTTCTGTAACTTTTTTTTGTCGTTGTCTTGTTAGGAAAAGAAAGGACAAGAGGTTCAAAAAGGGCCTGCGTATGAAATTGCCAAACTGGAGAGACTGCTGAACCTGGTGAGAGAGCCGAGCGGCGCAGAAACCAAATAGCTTCCAAATTTCATCTACCTTGCTGTCCACTGAGACATTTGGATGGCAAGTTATGAACTGTAGACCTCGGCAATCACCTTGGCACATCTGTCGACAAAATCAAGCAATCTGCTCAGCAATCCTTTTCTTCTTCAACAGCGTTTCTGTCCTTCTAGCTTCCAACGTAAGAGAATAGCTTGCCGTATGCCTTGAGCTTAGGACCAGCTGGTGCTGTGACAGCCTTGAGATTTTTTTGCTCTTCTGAAACATGGCAAATTACGAGAACCTGCTCTGTAATAAATCTTTACTATATCTGAGACTGCAGAACTGCTGTGCTATGTATTGCTCTATTGATAACATGGGTTCAGTTTCTGGATCAGGTCTTCCGTTCCCTGGGCTCACTGGGGCCGACTTAAGAGAATGATACGGGGACAAATTTGGCCCCATCTACACAAGCCTTGAACACGAGGACAGAGTTTGCAGAGATGGGGCAGGGACCGAACGTGTGGGGACAGGACAGGGATGGAGTAGCATAGTAAGGGGGGCGGGGGGGGCCCTCCCGCTCCTTCCCCGTTCCCCCATGCATGTCATTTTCTTTCCCCTGTACCTCTGTAATGTTCCTGGCATGAGCGGCAACCCCCAATGCTGTAGCACCAGCATCTGCTCTTCCTCTGATGTCATTTCCTGGACCCGCCCCTAGGAAGTGATACCAGAGGAAGAGCCAATGCTGGGGGTTGCTGCTTGCGCCAGGAATGTTAGAGGTACAGGGGAAGGGAAGAAGTGCGCATAGCAGTAGGGGGTGGAGAAGAGGGTGGGGGAGAGGCACCTCTCACCCTCACTACACCACTGGATGTCCCCATATCATTCTCTACATTAGGGCTGCCCAAGCTCGGTCCTCGAGATCTACTGGCAGGCCAGGTTTTCAGGCTATCCACAATGAGAGATTTGCCTGCACCGCCTTCTTGGTTTGCAAATCTCTCTCATGCATGTTCATTGTGGATAGCCTGAAAACCTGACCTGCCAGTAGATCTCAAGGACCGGACTTGGGCAGCCCTGCTCTATATGGATGCACCCTGTATGAGAGAGGGCTCTAGCCATCACTCAACAGTGACACCTAGTGGCTGGACTGTAGGGTTCCAGTAGGAGTCTGAATGGTTGGGTCTCCAGTCAGAGGTTGTCGATGCAATGACTGGGCTAAGAGGATTGGCTATAAAAAAAAGTTCATGGTGCTGTAGCCCAACAGAAGCTCATTCCAATTGAGCTAGACTCCCCAAAAAGCAACAGACGAAACTGACGCCACCAAAACTTGTAAGCTTGTGCTTAACTAGAGTATATGATGTCATACATCGTGAACTTATGCAGTTCTACATTAAAAGAGAGCTGCATGTCCTCAGACTGTTATTCATGTGTAACCCAAATAAATGTTGTGGTAGCTTTTGCGTTACATGTTGCTTTTCAGTCGGACTTGGACTGAGCCATGTTGCTTAATGGTGGTGTTGGTGCCTTATGTCTAACGGGGTTGCATGGGTTTCACATCATGCCCAGCGCTTCCTTCATCTATAGACCTGCAAAGGACATGGAAACAGGGACAGCAGAGTTTCCAAGTTACCCGGTTCCAAGAAGGAGATTTTTAGACCAGTCCTGGCTTTCTAAAAAGCCTATCCTGATGCATTGTGGGACCTGCAGCATGGGTTTCAATGGGTCGAATCAGGGATTTTCAACTCCACACTGCTTTGGGGTGTAAGTAAAAACCAGGATTGGCCAGCAAGTCTCCCTTTTAGAAGTAGGTAACTTGGGAGCTCTGGGACCCTGCTATTTCAATAAATTTAATTTATCACTATGAGCGACTGTTAAGATGGGACATTTTACCACGTTGTGCTATTTTAGCTCAAGGTCTCATTGTATAAATGGGCCCAAGTGCTTAGGATTACCCTATGGCTCCAGAAAAAGGAGGATGGATTGAGACATCCAGGTTTTACTTCCATTGCTTTCAACAGAGCTAAAATCTGGATGCCTCAATCCATCCTCTTTTTTTCTGGAGCCATAGGGTAACCCTACCCTGTGCTAAAACAGTACAATCTGTGGTAAAATAATCCATTTTACCAGTAGCACACATTAATAAATTCCCCCCTTAGAGCAATGGTTCCCAACTCTGTCCTGGAGGACCACCAGGCCAATCGGGTTTTCAGGCTAGCCCTAATGAACATGCAAGGAACAGATTTGCATGCCTGTCACTTCCATTATATGCAAATCTCTCTCATGCATATTCATTAGGGCTAGCCTGGTGGTCCTCCAGGACAGGGTTGGGAACCATTGCCTTAGAGTCATGCCCAGGAGCCAACTTTTCAAAATGATTGGGGGTGCTAAACAGAACCGAAATTACTTCTCCACAGACACAGCTGAAGAGTTTGCTCAGTATTGGGAGTACTTGAGCCCCTACTGCTGGCTTCTATGGAGTCGAGTAAAAACTGCCGAGAACAAAATGGCAGACTCTGTCAGTAGAGGTAGAAACTGAAAAGGAGAAAGAAAACAGTTGCTCTTCTCAATTCTATCACTTTTCTTTTTTTCTAATCACAGTTGAAGCCCGAGTAACATGCAGGTCAAATCCTTCATTGTATTACTGTAACATATTACTCACCAGAAATATGGATCAGCAAAGCTGGGGAGTGGGGGGTGGTCATCATGCAGATTTTCTTAAAATGAGTTTGCTATATGTTTAAACAACTGGTGAGAAAAGTAAATTCTTCATGACAGAGAGATTAGCACAGTCCCTAGAACATTACACATACCCCCAGGTTCTCTAACTGGCGCCCATTGATTATGTGTGAATCATGCGACAGCGCGGTTAGAAAATCACGCTTCAAGCGCCTACTTTGCCGTGATTCATGCAAAGATAGGTGTCGGAAATGTTGGCCTACATTTCTGGCACCTATCTTTGCTAGGGGATCCCAACAGTGGGCCATAGCCTGCCATCAGCTGATTTTGGCACAGGAATCCCAATCAGCTAAGCCAGCAGGACTCCACGAAACCACAACTTTGGGGAGTCCTGCCACCTCAACTGATCGGAGATTCCTCTGCTGCGATTAGCTGAACTGGCAGGGAGGATCCACGATTCCTCTCTCTCTCTCTCTTCTTCCCCCCCCCCCCCATCAACTGATCCCCTCCCCCAGTACTCCTCCAAGGAGAGACCCCTCCCCTGAGTCCATCACACACCTCCCTTCTACCTTTGATGGAACACTGGCAAGAAGGATGCCCACTCCCTCCTGCCAGCAGGCCTGCCTCATCCAAATGGTGGGCTTTCCCCTTCCTGGTGCACCCTGTGATACACTGTGAGGGGCCTAAGACTCTAACTGGCCCATGTACCTAAGGCCTCTCCCTTAGGAGGGCTCTTATGCACCTGGGCCAATCAGGGCCTTAGGCCCCTTCATGGCCTAGGCAAAGAGTCTTAGGCCAGTCAGAATCTTAGACCCCTCCCACTGCATCCCAGGGTACACCAGGAAGGGGAAGGCCTACCATTTTGACAAGGCGGGCCTGCCAGCAAGAGGGAGTGGGCATCCCTCCTGCCCATGTTAACATAAGAACATAAGAATTGCTGCTGCTGGGTCAAACCAGTGGTCCATCGTGCCCAGCAGTCCGCTCACATGGCGACCCCTAGGTCAAAGACCAGTGCTCTAAATGAGCCCAGCCTCACCTGCATACTTTCCAGTTGAGCAGGAACTTGTCCAACTTTGTCTTGAATCCCTGGAGGGTGTTTTCCTCTACAACAGACTCCGGAAGAGCGTTCCAATTTTCTACCACTCTCTGGGTGAAGAAGAACTTCCTTATGTTCGTACGGAATCTATCCCCTTTCAACTTTAGAGAGTGCCCTCTCGTTCTCCCTTCCTTGGAGAGGGTGAACAACCTGTCTTTATCTACTAAGTCTATTCCATTCATTATCTTGAATGTTTCGATCATGTCACCTCTCAGTCTCCTCTTTTCAAGCGAGAAGAGGCCCAGTTTCTCCAATCTCTCACTGTACGGCAACTCCAGCCCCTTAACCATTTTGGTCTTTCTTCTCTGGACCCTTTCGAGTAGTACCGTGTCCTTCTTTATGTATGGCGACCAGTGCTGGATGCAGTACTCCAGGTGAGGACGCACCATGGCCCGGTACAGTGGCATGATAACCTTCGATCTGTTCGTGATCCCCTTCTTAATCATTCCTAACATTCGGATTGCCCTTTTCGCCGCCGCCACACATTGCATGGACGGCTTCATCAATTTGTCGATCAGAACTCCCAAGTCTCTTTCCTGGGAGGTGTCTCCAATTACCACCCCAGACATCCTGTATTCGTGCATGAGATTTTTGTTACTGACATGCATCACTTTACACTTATCCACGTTGAACCTTGTCTGCCATGACGATGCCCATTTCTAGAGCCTGATTAGGTCATGGTGCAGATCTTCGCAATCCCCCTGTGTCTTCATATCGTCCGCAAATTTCATCACCTCACTCGTACCAATGTCCAGATAATTTATAAAGATGTTGAAGAGCACAGGTCCAAGCACCAAGCCCTGCAGCACCCCACTGGTGACTCTCTTCCAATCCGAGTATTGTTCATTTACCCCCACTCTCTGTTTCCTATCCAGTTTTTAATCCACATGAGTATTTTACCCTCAATTCCATGGCTTGCAATTTTTCAAAGTAGTTGTTCATGTGGAACCTTGTCGAACTCCTTCTGAAAATCCAGATATACAATGTCGACCGGCTCGCCCTTGTCTTTCTGCCTGTTTACTCTCTCGAAGAAGTGCAGCAAGTTCGTCAAACAAGATCTGCCTTTGCTGAAACTGTGCTGGCTGGTCCTCATCAGCCCGTGTCCATCAAGGTGATCAATGATGCAGTCCTTTATCAGCGCCTCTACCATCTTTCCCGGTACTGAGTAATACTCACCGGTCTGTAGTTTCTCGGATCCCCTTCGAACCTTTTTTGAAGATCGTCGTATCATTCGTTACCTTCCAGTCCTCTGGAATCTTTCCCGATTTGATCGACAGGTTGGCTACTGGTTGAAGCAGTTCAACTATAGGCCCTTTCAGTTCCTTGATGACCCTTGGGTGGATGCCATCCGGTCCCGGGAATTTATCACCCTTAAGCCTATCTATCTGCCTGTCTTCCTCTTCTAGACCAGGGGTGCCCAACGCGTCGATCGCGATCGACCAGTAGCTCAGGAAGGCAACTCGAGTCGATCGCACTGTGTTGCCGTCCTGATCTACGGGCCGATCAGCCTTCCTCCCCAGTGTTCTCCCTAGGGCCTTTTAGCTGGGCGGTCCGCCCAGCTGTCATCTGCCGCTGCTGAACACTAAACCCCCCCCAAAAAAAAACCGGCTTGGAAATTTCAGCCCCTAGCGAACTTATGCTCCGGGCTCTAATGTGTGCGTGCAGGCTTCTCTTCTCTTCGAAACCGGAAGTTATGTCCGGGGAGGGGGGGGGAGAAGGGAAGCCTGCACGCACATGTTGAGAGCCCTGAAGCAAGCGTTCGCTACGGGCTAATGCGGGAGACAGGTTAGTGAAGCATTTGTTCTTGTTCCTGCCGGGTTCTGCCTACTTTCTGTTTCCGCGAAGGCAGGAACCGGCAGCATTTCCCCCAATAGGTTGATCACGATCTTGGGCTGATCAGCCTTCCTCTTCCCGACGGCAGAATTGACGTCGGGGAGAGGAATGCTGGTTGGCCGAAGCAGGGAGAGCTTGGGGCCTGTTATTGGTGGCGTTTGGGTCCTGGTCCCCGATGGTAATGGCAGTGGCTTGGGGGAGGGCAGGGAGAAAGAAAGAAAAAGGGCAGACAGGGAGACAGAAGGAAAGAAGAGAAACAGAAAAAAATGAAAGGGAGGTAGAGAGAAAGAAAGGGCAGGGAAGAGGAAGGAAAAGTTGGGGGGAAGGAATGAGGTCTGGAGGAGAAGAAGCAAACAGGCTAAAAGAAGGGAAGAAAGATTGTATGCACAGTCAGAAGAAGAAAGTGCAACCAGAGACTCATGAAATCACCAGACAAGGTAGGGAAAATGATTTTATTTTAAATTTAGTGATCAAAATGTGTCTGAATTTATATCTGCTGTCTATATTTTACACTAAGGTCCCCTTTTACTAAACCGCAATAGAGGTTTTTAGCGCAGGGAGCCTATGAGTGTCGAGAGCAGCCCTGGGCATTCAGCGCAGCTCCCTGCGCTAAAAACTGCTATCATGGTTTAGTAAAAAGGGAGGGGGTATATTTGTCTATTTTTGTATGGTTGTTACTGAGGTGATAGTGCTTAGAGTCATCTGCTTTGACCTCTTTAAAAAACCCTGGAATAGGAATGATGATTAACATTTTCTATGCATACAGTGTGCTTTGTGGGTTTTTTTTATTTTATTGTTGGTAGATCATTTTGACTTGGTCATTTAAAAAGTAGCTCGCAAGCCCAAAAAGTGTGGGCACCCCTGTTCTAGACTGACCGTCAACCCTGTCAGTTTCCCATCTTCATTTCCAGCATATAGACTGATGGGTTCCAGTATGCTGTGAATATCTTCTTCAGTAAATACAGACGCAAAAAAATATGTTCAGTTTGTTGGCAATTGCTTTGTCCTCCTTTAGCACTCCCTTCATTCCACGGTGATCCAATGGGTCCTTCGTGGGTTGTTTCCTGTTAATATATTGAAAGAACGGCATGAAGTTTTTCGCCTCCTTGGCTATTTTTTCCTCGTAGTCTCTTTTGGCCTCTTTTACCGTCTTAGGGCACCTGCGTTGATGTTGTTTGTGCTTATTCCAGTTTTCGTCCGATTTTGACCTTTTCCATTCCTTAAACGAAGTTTTCTTGTCTCTGATCGCTTCCTTAACCTCTAAAGTGAACCATGCCGGTTCTTTGTTCTTTTTCCTCTTGGATCCCATGTTGATATGTGGTATATATTGTGACAGGGAAGCCCCTGTCCCAAGGAAAAGAACAGTTAAACTTCCCCAGCAGGCATCAAAGGGCTTGGTAAAACCTGGCCTGGAGCTGACTCAGCCCAGAGGAAAGGGGCAGAGGCAAGGTTCAGTACAACATAACAGCCAGGGGGGAAGGACACTGCAAACCAATTATCTCCCCTATCATCCTTTCCTCAGCGTGAGAAACCTAAACCCAACCCAGGAAGGGGTGGGGTCAGCACTTGTGATAGTGGGGACCAGCTTCCTCAAATAGAGAGGAGGCAAAGCAAGCAGAGGTTCTCAGCTGGCTCTAATGGAGAGAGTGCAGCTACTTGCCGAAGGGGCAGTTCCAGAGTTCCAGTTCCCCAGCCCAGGACACTACAAAGGTCAGCCTAGTAGGAGGGAGACTATAAGTCCTGGGAGGTTTATTGCCTTGCCTAGCAGACCCTGGGAGGGTGACCCGGGGGGGTGGTGTATGGGGAAAAAGCACTTTAGCAGAGAGCTGACAGGCAGGCAGAGTGGGGGAGGGGAGGAACAGCCCAGGAGGGGAACTTGCCAATACTACCTAGACTCCCTGTCCAACGAAGAAGAAATGCCCAGTATTCATGAGGACAGTGAATGGGAGGAGGACATGGAGATAGGGGGGAATGAAGTGTGAAGGGTGGTTCTAAAACCCCTTAGCTAAAGCAGGCTGTAAGAAAGGGCAGAAGCAGCTCTGCCTAATTAAAGGCAATTTGAGGGAAGTCTGTTTCCAGGCTTTCCAATAAACCCAAAGGACTCCAGTGGCAAAGTTAGGGGTTTGGAATTGCCTCAGTGAGGGAGACCCTTGTGGGGGGGGGGGGGGAGTGCAAGTAGCCCAGCAGCAGGGAGTACTGACTGGGTGAGTCCATGAACACTGGCTGGAAGTTGCCAGCCTGCCCAGGAAGATGTGGGCTCCAGAAAATTAAAGCACACTCCTGAATGTTGTTTGTGGAAAAACGTTTTTTTTTTTGTTTGTGCTTTTGCTGACAAGTACAGGGCAAGTTGCCCACACTGGAGCAAGAGGGATTGCTCCAAAGGACTTCTAGAACATTGCCTTGATGAACATATTATTGGTTTACCATGCTCGTGGAATTACAAACAAAGTGAAGCTGTTTTTCTTTTGAGAAATCCCTTTTCCTGGTTTTCCTTTCTGCCAGCCATACAAAAGGCGCTATATGAATCTACCTGTGGCCCGAGGCGGGTTTCCCACCTACTCGGAGACTGGCCCGGCCACAATATATATATTTTGCGCCTTGGTGACCGTGTCCTTAAAAAGGGACCAAGCGTTTTTACAGTGCTTATCCTCTTCTTAATCTTCTTCCCCACCATGCATCTCATCTCTTCGTAATTCCCTTTTTGGAAGTTCAGTGCCATGGCCGTCGTTCTGGACTGATGTTTTGCCTTTGCGTCCAGGTCGAAGCGGATCATATTGTGATTGCTGTTTCCCAGCGTCCCTTCTACTTCTACATCCTGTGCCGGTCCTCGCAGTCCATTTAGAATTAAGTCCAGAATTTAATTTCCTCTTGTATTTTCCTTGACAAGTTGTTCCAGGAAGCAATTGCCTACAGCATCCAGGAACTTGGTCTCCCTAGCACAGCCGGAGGTGCCTAGGTTCCAGTCTATCCCCAGATAGTTGAAGTCACCCATGATAACTGCGTTGCCTCCCTTGCAGTTGCATTTAATCTCATCTGTCATTTCTCCATCAATTTCTTTGGACTGCCCTAGGGGTCGGTAGTAGATGTCTATCTTCATTTCCAGTCCATTTGTTCCTGGAATATCAAAAGTACAAGGGGATGTCGAGCTCAGAGGATGCGTCTATCCTTGGAGGGGTACTGGGGGGGATCAGTCAATGGATTGGAGGGAAGGAAGGAGGGAGAGAGAGAGGAATCACAGATCTCCCTGTCGGTTCAGCTAATTGTGGCATGGAAATCCCCGATCATCTGAGCCAGCAAGTCTCCCCAAAGCTGCAGTTTTGGAGAGTCCTGCCGCCTCAGCTGATTGGGGATTCCTCTGCCATGATCAGCTGATGGCAGGCTGTGGACTATTGTTGGGATCCCCTAACAAAGAAAGGCGCCAGGTTTTCCAGGCCTACATTTCTGGTGCCTCTCTTTGAGTGAATTGCACTTACATAAGAGCTTTAGGCTGCCTAATGCCACTTCTGGCATTCAGCGACCTAAAACGCCTATATAGGCGCGATTCCGGTGCCTCAACCTTGCCAGTTCTAACTGTATTCTTCAATTAACTTAGGTGGTATTACCAAGGTGGAGAAGATGAAGAAGTGAGGTAAAATGAAATCTTCCACAAATATAAATGGACTCATTTCCGAGTGAACTATAACCAGGAGGGGGGTGATTTCTGTATATATAGTATTCAAATCCAAAGGGTTAGTATTTAATTATTTAACCCTTAATGCCAACACCTCCTGGATGTTGTGCAAAATTCTTGCTGTTATTACATTACATTACATTAGGGATTTCTATTTCGTCATTACCTTGCGGTTCAAGGCGGAGTACATAAGAATTGTCAGGACATTTAGAAGTACATAAGGAGTAGTTTGGACATTTTCTAAGTTGCTAAGGATTAGAGAGTATTGCAGGAGATGCTTGGGATGGATCTGGCTGTGTTAGTTTGGTTTTATGTATTTTATGAATAGTAGAGTTTTTGTTTCTTGAAGGGTTTTGTAGTCTGTGGTTGAGGTCAGTAAGTTGGAGAGTTGGTGGTCTAGTTTTGCTGCTTGAGTAGCTAGGAGGTTGTTGTACAGTTTTTTTCATTTGACGTTTTTGGTTGGAGGGTTCTCCTGTGTCTAGTTGAGGTGGATTGAATTATTCGGTTGTTCCAGTAGGCTGGGCTAACATAAGAACATAAGAAATGCCATTAACTGGATCAGACCCTAGGTCCATCCTGTCCGGCGACCCGCACACGCGGAGGCCAATCCCGGTGTTCCCTGCTAAAGACCCTGTTTACCCGTACCCCTCAATATGTTGTGCAAGAAGGTGTGCATCCAACTTGCCCTTGAATCCTGGAATGGTGGTCTCCGACACAACCTCCTCCAGGAGAGCATTCCAAACGATCACCACTCGCTGTGAGAAACAGAACTTTCTGATATTTGTCCTGGGCCTGGTGCCCCTCAGTTTCAGTCCATGACCCCTTGTCCAAGTCACATTTGACAATGTGAATAACGATGTTTTTTTGCTCTATTTTGTCACATCCTTTTAGTATTTTGAAAGTCTCTATCATATTCCCTCACAGCCTTCTCTTCTCGAGGGTGAATAATCCCAGTTTTCCGAGGTGTTCATTGTAGCTCAAATTCTCGAAGCCTTTTACTAGCTTCGTGGCTCGCCTCTGCACCCTCTCCAATAGGGTTATATCCTTCTTCAGGTAGGGAGACCAATGTTGGATACAGTATTCCAAGTGTGGTCTGACCATAGCTCTGTAAAGCGGCATTATGACGTCCGCCGATCTGTTCATGATTCCATTCTTTATCATGCCCAACATCTGTCTCCGTTTATGGCTTTAAATAGTAGGCAGTAGAATTTGAAGAGTACGCTTGCTTGTATTGGGAGCCAGTTTGAGTTGTGGTATGCCTCTGTGATGTGGTCGTATTTCTTCAGTGAGTAGATAAACTGGCTTTATCAAGGGTTCATAAAGGCAGTTTATGGCAAAACGGGTCCCGTCAGGCTGGCTAGTAATGCTGCATAATAAAGATAAGTGACAAAACTTATTGTGACTATGTTTTAGTAATTTAACTATAAAGTTAATGGATATCAGCAAGAATTTTGCACAACATCCAGGAGGTGTTGGCGTTAAGGGTTAAATAATTCGATACTAACCCTTTGGATTTGAATACTATATAGACAGAAATCGCCCCCCCCCCCCCCCCCCTCCTGCTTCTAGTTCACTCGGAAGTGTCCGTTTAATGTGCAGGGAAAAGTTATATTTATTTAAAACATTTATATTCTGCTTTTTGCCAAAGCATCTCATAATTCAACATACATAATCTTTAAAACACACGTCTCGTAGTTCTTCCAGCGAACAAGAGTAAAAACAATAAAAGAAGTAACTTACTAGACTTTTTATCATACACTTGTCAACAAATCACATATTCTGCTCAATGTAAGGATCAATTAGTGTCAAAATCCATGAGCAAAAAAATGAGATAATAGGTAACAGGAATTGTAAGCCCACAGGCAGTGAAGGTAGTTTTCTGCAGGGCCTGTTCATAGTCTGAAAATAATGTGCTAACTGATTAAAAGAAGGACACAAAACTTGATTCCTGCAGAGAGATCCCAATTACTGGAGATTAAAGGAGGAGACCTTTGGACGGCAACCTTCATCTCATACCTGCCTAATTTGCTGGATAGGACAGGCTTATTTACTGCACAGTGACAATGGATTATGAAATTCAGGAGGATACAATTTTGAATTGCCATCAGATTGTCTCATGTCTGCTCCTGAAAGCACCAGAGGAGCAGTTTAGATATGAGGGTCCACTGAAAAATTCTCAGCCCAACCAAGAAGAGAATGACATGGGCCAAGAAACTTACACGTTATTCCACACTTTTCATTTCAATGAGGCAAATGCATCTAGTAATTAGGCACAGGTGTAGGGAAACCAAACCACTGTGACATCACCGAAGAGGTTGGCTCTTAGGCATTGGTGGAATGAAGCATTATGACATCAGAATACAAGAGGCTGCTGAAGAGTTTCCAGCCCAACCAAGAAGAGAATGATGTGGAGCCATGAAACTTACACGTTATTACCCCCTTTTTTTGACACTTTTCGTTTCGTTTCATTTCATAGCATTGTATCCCCTTCTCCCCACCACAGTCTGACATCTCCCTCCCTTTCCCTCACCTTCCCAGTATACCTTAAAAAAACATTTTCCTTTACAAGTTTTCACCAGCATGGCAGCTATTCTGATATGTTGCCTGTGGCTGCACCAAAACTTCCCCTCTTCCATATACGGTCCTCTCTGATGCAATTTCCTGTTTCTTTCTGGGCAGACTGCAGCAGAGGAAATGTTTGGGCATCTGCAGGCAGTGTATCAGAATAGCTGCCATACCAATGACTCCCAGTAAAGGGAAATGCTTTTTTAAAGTTGACCAGAAAGGTGAGAGGAAGCCCAGAGATACTGGACCAAGAGATGGTGGGGAGAAGGAGAAAGGATGCTGGACCATTTTGGTCCCCTGGAGCTGTTTTAAGTTAGCCCTGGGGGGTTGAGATAGAGGGAGAAATGGCATACTGAAGGTGGGGGAAGGGGAGAAAGAGAAAGATGATGGACAATAGGATGGAGGAAGGAAAGAGAAAGGGAAAGATGTTGGACCTGGAGGTGGTGGGAGGGAGGGGATAGATGCTGGTTGGGAGGGCAGTTGGGAAGAAAGAGATGGATCTGGGGAGGGATTATAGGGAGGCAGAAATGCTGGACAATGGGAAGGATCTGAAAGGGAAAGATCAGTATATCAGAGGCAAGTGTAGTGAGGGAATGAAACAAGAGAGAGGAAGAAAAACAAATGAACAGCAGCCACTGGAAAGAGAATTAGCAGGACAGAAAGCAGAAGAGAGAAACTGGGACCACAAAAGTAGAAAAAAATATTTTGAATTTATTAACTGGTATATGTTAGCTGTCGACAGCTTCTCATTGCTTGGCCCTTGCCCTTTTCTTAAGCTGGATTGATCCAGCCTTGTTTTAACAGAGGACTTGTTATTTTGTGACTTACAACATTACAGTGACCCCCTGATGCAGGTGTCTTTCAGTCGCCGAAACAGAATGCTGTGTCGGGTCTACAGCTTATATATGTGTCCATGAAATAAACAGATCTTTCTACAACAGTGATCTTCAGTGGAGTGTTCATTGTCCATGCCCTGTTGGACTTTTGGTGTTTGTCATCTATATATATATAAAATCGGAGGTATGTATGTGTGTATGTATGTGTGTGTGTATGTGCCGCGATCACACAAAAACGGCTTGACCGATTTGAATGAAACTTGGTATGCAGATCCCTCACTACCTGGGGTGATATGTTCTGGGGGTCTCTCGGCCCACCTGCACATGTGGGCGGAGCTACAAACAGAAAATCAGATTTCACCCATTCATGTCAATGGAAAAAATGTAAAAAGCTGCCATTCTCACAGTAATTCACAAACGGCTTGACCGATTTGAACGAAACTTGGTATGCAGATCCCTCACTACCTGGGGTGATATGTTCTGGGGGTCTCGCGGCCCTCCTGCACACGTGGGCGGAGCTACAAACAGAACATCAGATTTCACCCATTCATGTCAATGGAAAAAATGTAAAAAGCTGCCATTCTCACAGTAATTCAAAAACGGCTTGACCGATTTGAACAAAAATTGGTATGCAGATCCCTCACTACCTGGGGTGATATGTTCTGGGGGTCTCGTGGCCCACCTGCACACGTGGGCGGAGCTACAAACAGAAAATCGGATTTCACTCATTCATGTCAATGGAAAAAATGTAAAACGCTGCCATTCTCACAGTAATTCACAAACGGCTTGACCGATTTGAACGAAACTTGGTATGCAGATCCCTCACTACCTGGGGTGATATGTTCTGGGGGTCTCGCGGCCCGCCTGCACACGTGGGCGGAGCTACAAACAGAAAATCAGATTTCACCCATTCATGTCAATGGAAAAAATGTAAAACGCTGCCATTCTCACTGTAATTCAAAAACGGCTTGACCGATTTGGACGAAACTTGGTATGCAGATCCCTCACTACCTGGGGTGATATGTTCTGGGGGTCTCGCGGCCCACCTGCACACGTGGGCTGAGCTACAAACAGAAAATCAGATTTCACCCATTCATGTCAATGGAAAAAATGTAAAAAGCTGCCATTCTCACTGTAATTCAAAAACGGCTTGACCGATTTGGACGAAACTTGGTATGCAGATCCCTCACTACCTGGGGTGATATGTTCTGGGGGTCTCGCGGCCCACCTGCACACGTGGGCGGAGCTACAAACAGAAAATCAGATTTCATCCATTCATGTCAATGGAACAAATGTAAAAAGCTGCCATTCTCACAGTAATTCACAAACGGCTTGACCGATTTGAACGAAACTTGGTATGCAGATCCCTCACTACCTAGGTTGATATGTTTTGGGGGTCTCACGGCCCACAACTCTATGTTGCTTGCTCAAGGTTGGTTCACCCAAGAATTTATATGTTCTTGCTCCAGGAGGTGAAACTAAAATTGTTGTTTATAATCACGTTTTGCGTTAGTTGTATTGTATTCATTTTGTCAAATATTTCACATTATTATTTGAATATTGTACTTTTTATAAAGCTGTAAAAAAATAATTTCATTCACCACTATAAAGTATCTTTATTTGAATCCATTTACAGTGTTATTGCTATAATTAAATACCCGTGCAACGCCGGGGCATCAGCTAGTGTTATATATAATATAATCTCATATCCTACCAAATCCTCACCAAGTGGAGTTTGAGATGGATTAGAATCAGCATTATCGCTACACAGAGGTAAACATGCAGTACAAAATCAAAACCAGTCTGAATTCCTAACACAGGCTTCTAAAATAGTGCGTTACAAACTGCGTTTTCGTTATACAAGATAAACACACAGTGCAGGGTCAAGATCTGTCTTCTCCATAGGCAGCGGACCGCTTTTTTGTTTGTGGGGGGGGGGCCCAAAAGCTCCACCCTAGACCCCGCCCCAGACCTGCCCAAGCTCCTCCCCAGACCGCACCTTCATAATAATTGTAAACACCATTTCTTCCATTCATTTTTCATATACACACAATATAATCTTATTAATAATACACAATGGAAACCAGAAAAGTGCACTCTTTTTCCCCTCCCCATCACTGCACAGCATTTCTTCCTCTGTCCTCCACCCCCATGTGCAATGTCTTCCTCTCTCTCTCTCATTCCCTCCCTTGCTGCAAAGGGAGTAGGGAAAGAGAGAGGGGTCCAGGGCGCCTCTCTCCCACCCCCTCTACTGCCATATCCAATATTTCTCCCTCTCTTATCCCCCGGACTGTGTGCAGCATATTTTGCCCCTGCCCACCAGCCCCATGTTCAACATTTCTGCTTCTGTCACCTCTCTCTCTCTCTCCAGCTCCATGCCACATTTTTTCCTCCGTTCCCTCCACCACCATGTCTAACGTTTCTCCCTCTTGCATCCATTTCCATCTACCCACCGTTTCCTCTCCACCACCACATCTAACATTTCTGTCTCTTATCTCTCTCTACCTCACTCCTCTCCCATCACCATGTCCAGCAATTCTCTTTCTTCCTTTCCCCATGTACACCATCTCTTTTCCTCTCACTCACACCCATGCTTAACAATTCTCCCTTTCTGTTCCCTCCCCCACCTCAGCATCTCTTTCCCTGCCCGCCGTGTTTAACTTCATAGAAAAGCACTGTGCCACACTGCCGCAGGCCTTGGCATCTTCTCTCCACTGCAGCCCGCCCTAGCAGAAACAGGAAGTTGTCAGAAAGGGCGGGCCGTAGTGGAGAGAAGACGCCGAGGCCTGCGGCAATGCGGCACAGTGCTTTCCTATGAAGTTAAACGCGGCGGGTGGTGAGCAGATGGGGAGAGGAGGGGGGAGTTGTAGATGCCAGCAGGGGCACGTTAGAGAGGCAAGCTGGCCGGTAGCAAGCTCCCAGCCTTGCAAGAAGTGTGTGTGTGTGTGTGGGGGGGGGTTCCCTGCCACTGGATCACCTACAGGAGGGGCAAATTTTGGGGGAGGCCATGACCCCTGTGGCTCCCACCCCCTGTTCCCACGCCTATGGTCTTCTGTACCTATCCAAATCTGGGTTGATGTTCATTTTAGCTGCTTATTATAATCAAGTGGGGGAAAAAACAAACTTTTCTCATCCTTTAATAGTTCATTTTATGTTATTATTTTATTTAAATTAAAACTGTGAATTATTTCTACAGCACTGTACAGAGTCACAAAGAAGACAGTCCCAGCTCAAAAGAGTTTTCAATCTAAATAGACAAGGCAGACAAATAGGATATCATGGATACAGTTAAGGGGAACAGTTAATCAGCTGGCTTGTACAGGACAATCAAGCCATTGTGACATCACTGATGTGGTTGGTTCTTATTGGTGGAATGAGGCATTATGACATCACAAGCTCAGCTCTGCTTCCCAAAGGCTGAAACTCTTCACACTACTACTATGAATTATTTCTATAGCAGTACCAGACGCACGCAGCGCTGTACAGAGTCACAAAGAGAATGAAAACAGTCCCTGCTCCAAAGAGCTTACAATCTAAACAAAATAAAGATAAGGTAGTGGCAATGTTGTATGATGTCATTTGCAGGGAACTGCATTTGATTCTAGGAATGGAGGAGGAGCATTTGGGGGGGGTGTGGTGGAGGTAGGGAGTCCTAGCCCCAGACATCACTCAGTAGCATCTCCTACAGTCTGGATGGAGGATTGCAGGGGTCTGGTGCATGTAGGGTTACCAGACGTCTGGATTTTGAGGACAAGTCCGGGGGTCCAGACGGCTTTTCAAAACCCGGCACATGATCCAGGTTTTGAAAAGCCTCCTCTACATTGCGTCGGGCAGGAGGAAATCCATGCATTCGTGGATGTCACATGCATGTGTGCATGCATGTGACTTCATTGTGTGGCATCCACGCATGCGTGGATTTCTTCCTGCCCAAGAGCAGGCAGCAGGGGCGGGGCTAGGGCAGGACTGGAGCGTAATGGTGTGGGGATAGGTGTAACTGGGCGGACCAGGGGGGTCGGGTCTAGGGGGGGTCCAGATTTTACTATAGTAAAATCTTGGAAGATCCTTCCATTTCTCACACAAACTCTGAATTGCTTCCAAATGGCGTGTCACATTATATTGGTACAAAAGCTTGAGATCAGGACTTAAATCCACACCAAGATAACGCACCGGTCCCTTCACTGGGGGACGCATGCCAGGGCTCTACCTTGGAGGATCGTAACGGTAGCAGTTCAGATTTATCACTTTGTCCTCTCTATGCTACCTCCCGGGGCGTCTGCACGGGTGGGTGTTCGTGTGTGCTAGGTGTGGTGGTTGTTTGGGGGTATGCTTGTGGGATGTTTGTTGTATGATTGTTGCGGCTTGAAGCCGGGTGTTTGGGACTTGGGTGTGTTTGTTGGGGGGTTTTGTATATTAAACACAAAATGTCAATTGTGTTGGACATCCAGCCGCTTGGTTTTGATCCTGTGAGCTATTTGATGACACCGTTCTCCATTGCTGTTTCACTACTTGTTCTGTTTTTATGGGTGTCAGGTCAAAAGCGCGCCGGGACAAAGGCGCGCCCAGACAATTGAGCGCAGCGCGGAGGTGCACGCCACTCAAAAAAATTACAGTTTTTAGGGGCTCCGACGGGGGGTTTTGTTGGGGAACCCCCCCCCCACTTTACTTAATAGACATTGCGCCACGTTGTGGGGGCGTTGTGGGGGGTTTGGGGGGTTGTAACCCCCCACATTTTACTGAAAACTTCACTTTTTCCCTGTTTTTAGGGAAAAAGTTAAGTTTACAGTAAAATGTGGAGGGTTACAATCCCCCAAACCCCCCCATAACGCCGGCGCGATGTCTATTAAGTAAAGTGGGGGGGGGGGGTTACCCAACAAAACCCCCCGTCGGAGCCCCTAAAAACTGTAATTTTCTTCGGCGCGCGCCTCCGTCTTGTGCTCAGTTGTCGGCACGCGCCGTTGTCTATGAACCATTTTTATGCTTTCTTCACTACTGGTTGTATGTTCAATTCGCAATTGCTAAAAAAGACATATTAAAAAAAAAATTATAATAATCTTAGACCCCTAGGTGCATGGCCCTTGTCCAGGGCTGTTTCCAAGATTATTATTTATCCCAAGATGACTGGGAGGAGATACAAAATAGAGGGGAGGGAATCCTCAGATTTTTTTTTCCAAATGAAGGCTTTTGCTATTAAGTTTCCTTTATTCCTGCCACTACCCAGTGGAGCCTGTTTTCCAACTGAGCAGGAAGAAACTGCCTAAATTAAAAAAAAAAATACTTGCCACAACCCTCAGTCGCATAACGGAGATAATCGTTTAATCATGTAAATTACAATGTGTAGACGACCGCACTTAATACAATAAACCATGCTGGCTTTTGGCACAGTCAGTGCGAGATCTTGCAAGACATCCAAGAACTCCCAGACAGTCTCCAAACACCGGCTGTTGCCAAAGAGTTCGGATATTGCATCCATTAAGATGTTGCTAAAAGCCATTCCAGGCTCATTACTTTTCATTGTTTATATTATCTTATAATTGTTGAGTGCTTCGATAAAGTGATCTCTCCTCTACAAACGAGCATTGTTGGCAGATGATTGCCCCTGGGATATAAATCAAAGCCCGTTATGGAGCTTCTGCCACTCCAGGTCAATGCTGTGATCAGTTCTTGCCATGAGAATTGTAACCACTACTAACACAATCCCCAAATGTAACCCAAGAAAGGTAGGTAGCCCTACAACCAAATACCCACAACCCCACAACTGAGGGAAATAACGTATTTCAAGAAATATTATAATATATAATAGTGAGATCTCAGTGCGACAGTCAAAGCTTTGGTGCGCTGGAAACCAGTGCTCCTGGCTTAACGTAATGGAGCGGGACTCTTTCTCAAGTCACGCTGTGCACCATCACGGATTTCACTTGTTCACACCTAATAATAATCATAATAATCTTAATGTTTATTATTAGGTGTGCACAGGTGAAGTCCGTGATGGTGCACTGCGTGACTTGAGAAAGAGTCCCGCTCCATTTTAAAAAAAAAAAATCTTTATTAAATTTTCAAACTAGAGGTCTGCACGGGAACGGGGATTGAGGGAATCCCGTGGGGGTCCCACGGGAATCCCCCATAACCCACGGGACTCCCATGGGGACCCCACTCTGGCCCACGGGACTCCCACGGGGACCCCCTCCTAGCCAACGGGACTCCTACAGGGATGGAAGGCTTTGGAAGCAGGATTCGTCCATATAATATAATGGATAAGTCAGCCTTAGTAAAAGAGGGGGTTTATAAGTTAATTACCTGAACAGAAATCAAAAAAAAGGTTCCACCAAAGAGATTCCACAAGAAAAACAGTAGTGCAAACACAAAAGAAACTGTGAAATTGATGATCCTTTTTATGGGGATGGGCGGGGATGGAGGTAATTCCTTGCGGGGATGGGTGGGGACGGAGAGGATCCTGATGGGGATGGGTGGGGACGGAGAGGATCCTGGTGGGGATGGGTGGGGACGGAGAGGATCCTGGCGGGGACAGGCGGGGATGAGTGGGATTTCTGTCCTCGTGCAACTCTCTATTTCAAACTACAGTTATGCATGCAAATAATTCGTGTACATATAATATTACAAGAAAAGCACAATAAACTTACAGATATTAATAAGCAATTATTTTCCCCCACCCTCTCACCTAGTAACCAAGAAAATAAATACCCACAAGAAACGACCTTAAAAAATCCCCAAATCGATTCCAATGCAATCCCCTCCCCCCTCCCTCCCACCCTGGATGTGTATGTTTAAAGCTTAGTAAAATAAAGTTAGTTATCAGTCCTTACAAAATATAGCCAATGGCTCCCAAACATCCAGAAATTTCCTGTAACTTCCCTGCTATATAGCCATCAAACATTCCATTTTAAAAGATTAAAAGTCCCGCTCCATTACGTTAAGCCAGGAGCACTGGTTTCCAGCGCACCAAAGCTTTGGCTGTCGCACTGAGACCTCACTATTATATATTATAATATTTCTTGAAATACGTTATTTCCCTCGGTTGTAGGGTTGTGGGTATTTGCTTGTAGGGCTACCTACCTTTCTTGGGTTATATTTGGGGATTGTGTTAGTAGTCATTGATCTATATTTGTGAGAGATGAGAATTGTAACGGCAGACTCCAGGAAGCCTCACAATCATATCACCAGGCACAGTCGGGTTGCTGGGAATCCGTTAATGTTGCAATGTCAGGTTCACTGAGAAAGAGGAGTGGGAAGATGGCTGCTAAGAAAAATGGTGTCTTTTATGATGAAGCGTGGAACATATTCAGTTGGACAGGATGTTCGTTCTTGCAGTAGGGCAGCAAAAAGAGTCAAAGACCCAGGACAACTATATTATGAGCAAAGTCTCAGCTTATACCAGTGGTCTCAAACTTTTGGATTTGTACGTACTTGGAGGACCTCAGAAAAAAAATGTAAGTAAATGATTATAGATATGGACTTTTTCTATACCATTGTGTCTTATTCAGATTTTGTGTGTTTGAACTGCTTTCTGTAAATTTCTTATAATATTCAATAAAAACTATTGAACTAAAAAAAAAAAAAAAGAAAAAAATGACCATTTGGCATGAGGTAAAACTCTTTATAGTTTATAAATCTTTCCTTTTGGCTACGCCTTAATAATAATATTGTCATTTATAGCTAAAGAGACATAGGATCAAGAAACAGTTTTATTTCACTTTTATGATTATGATACACATACCGAGAGCCTCAAAATAGTATCTTGCGGGCCGCATGTGGCCTCCAGGCCGCGGGTTTGAGACCACTGGCTTATACCATCTCCACTCTCAGGATGCTCTGGATCAGGCAGTGGGCACGAGATTCGACGTCTAAGGCTACACAGCCCTCAGACTGATCTATTCGCTATGCAAATATGACCACATCACTACTGCATATCTAGATTCACACTAGCTCCCAGTGCAAGCACAAATATTATTTACATTATTTACAATTACATCAGCAGAGCCGGGTCGAACTATGGCGCATTTCGGAAAGAAATTAAGACAGCTCTGTTCGATAGATTTATCTCAAGTTTCAAGTTCAAGTTTATTTTTAACTTGTTGAATCACTTAATTTAATTTGCTAAGCGATTTACAAATAAAAAAAAGAAAGAGGTGTACACATTAGGTTAATTATAATAGATTAAATAAGTTTGACATAGTAACATACAAACTAACAGATCCATAAGGGAAGAAAGGGCAGAACTACAATTGTATATATAAAAGAAAACAGAAATGGTAAAAACAGCAGGTAGGGTGATTAAGATTTAAAAGAAAAAAAAATATGATTATAAGTTAAAAGCGTCTTTAAAAAGGAAGCTCTTCAGAATGCCTTTAAAAAGTTTTAGGTCATTTTCCTCTCTTATATACTGAGGTAAAGTGTTCCATAATTGTGGGGCCATTACAGAAAAAATATCAAGGCGACGAGTTCCGATAACTTTTAGCGATGGAACTGTTAAAAGTTTTTGATTAGTGGACCTTAGAGAACGTGATGTACTGTGTGGAATAAGTAACTTATTAATGAATTGAGGTTCGTTTGAGGACAATGTTTTAAAAACTAAAAGTAAAATTTTAAAAGTAATGCGGTATAGAAAAAATAAAGTTATTATTATTAAATTGTGTTGTCTGCCACACAAAGCCCTAAATGGTGCTGAATGAATAATAATAATAACTTTATTTTTCTTTACCACCAATACCCAAAAAGTTCTAGGCGGTTCACAGAATAAAGAGGACGAGACATTCCAGTGATGACATAAAAGCAAAAGTGAAATTATGACATAGTCATCAATCAAGTAACAAATTTTTTGAACAAATAGGTCTTAACCAATTTTCTAAAGGTGCAGATTGTTGAATCAGGTCGCCTAGCCATACTTGAACTTTACCTGCTTGATAAAGCCAAAGAACAACCAAAATATTTTTTACTAGTATTTTAGCCCGTTACATTATCAGGTGCTAGAATATATGTCTGTGTGTCTTTATTTGTGTGTCTCTCTCCCTCCTGCTGTCTGTCTCTCTCCCTGGACCCCTTTGTCTGTCTGTCTTTCTGTGTCTCTCCCTGCCCCTGTGGCTTTCTTTTTTCCTTCTTTCTATCTGTCTCTCTCTCCCTCCTGCTGTCTGTCTCTCTCCCTGGCCCCCTTTGTCTGTCTGTCTTTCTGTGTCTCTCCCTGCCCCTGTGGCTTTCTTTTTTCCTTCTTTCTATCTGTCTCTCTCTCCCTCCTGCTGTCTGTCTCTCTCCCTGGCCCCCTCTGTCTGTCTGTCTTTCTGTGTCTCTCCCTGCCCCTGTGGCTTTCTTTTTTCCTTCTATCTATCTGTCTCTCTCTCCCTCCTGCTGTCTGTCTCTCTCCCTGGCCCCCTCTGTCTGTCTGTCTTTCTGTGTCTCTCCCTGCCCCTGTGGCTTTCTTTTTTCCTTCTATCTATCTGTCTCTCTCTCCCTCCTGCTGTCTGTCTCTCTCCCTGGCCCCCTCTGTCTGTCTGTCTTTCTGTGTCTCTCCCTGCCCCTGTGGCTTTCTTTTTTCCTTCTATCTATCTGTCTCTCTCTCCCTCCTGCTGTCTGTCTCTCTCCCTGGCCCCCTTTGTCTGTCTGTCTTTCTGTGTCTCTCCCTGCCCCTGTGGCTTTCTTTTTTCCTTCTATCTATCTGTCTCTCTCTCCCTCCTGCTGTCTGTCTCTCTCCCTGGCCCCCTTTGTCTGTCTGTCTTTCTGTGTCTCTCCCTGCCCCTGTGGCTTTCTTTTTTCCTTCTTTCTATCTGTCTCTCTCTCCCTCCTGCTGTCTGTCTCTCTCCCTAGCCCCCTTTGTCTGTCTGTCTTTCTGTGTCTCTCCCTGCCCCTGTGGCTTTCTTTTTTCCTTCTTTCTATCTGTCTCTCTCTCCCTCCTGCTGTCTGTCTCTCTCCCTGGCCCCCTCTGTCTGTCTGTCTTTCTGTGTCTCTCCCTGCCCCTGTGGCTTTCTTTTTTCCTTCTATCTATCTGTCTCTCTCTCCCTCCTGCTGTCTGTCTCTCTCCCTGGCCCCCTCTGTCTGTCTGTCTTTCTGTGTCTCTCCCTGCCCCTGTGGCTTTCTTTTTTCCTTCTATCTATCTGTCTCTCTCTCCCTCCTGCTGTCTGTCTCTCTCCCTGGCCCCCTTTGTCTGTCTGTCTTTCTGTGTCTCTCCCTGCCCCTGTGGCTTTCTTTTTTCCTTCTATCTATCTGTCTCTCTCTCCCTCCTGCTGTCTGTCTCTCTCCCTGGCCCCCTTTGTCTGTCTGTCTTTCTGTGTCTCTCCCTGCCCCTGTGGCTTTCTTTTTTCCTTCTTTCTATCTGTCTCTCTCTCCCTCCTGCTGTCTGTCTCTCTCCCTAGCCCCCTTTGTCTGTCTGTCTTTCTGTGTCTCTCCCTGCCCCTGTGGCTTTCTTTTTTCCTTCTTTCTATCTGTCTCTCTCTCCCTCCTGCTGTCTGTCTCTCTCCCTGGCCCCCTCTGTCTGTCTGTCTTTCTGTGTCTCTCCCTGCCCCTGTGGCTTTCTTTTTTCCTTCTATCTATCTATCTCTCTCTCTCCCTGCCTCCTATGCAGCACCATTTCTCTCCCACCACTTCCCTGTGTGTGTGCATGTGCCCAGGCGGTAAGTAATGGACAGGCTGATCGGGTTAAGTTGCATAGTTTTCTGAATCAGTAGGGATTGGTCATTCTGTAGCATGTGTTACATTCAGATCTTAAGGACTTGTAGAATTAATCTCTGGCTAAATTGTTTGGCATTTTTGGGGCAGGAGTTGGAGGTTTCTATTCAAGCTGACACGTGGTGGGATTGTGTCTCCCTTTTTTAAATTTTATCCTGTGAGTCTCGGGTTTGAGGTCTTAGAAGTTGGCACTTAATTATTTTTACTGTAGCTCTTGTACGCCGCGGCCTGCCGCAGCTACGGCCAACAGCCGCCGCCAACAGCCGCCTCGGGGGGGGATTCTGGCACATGCGCACTCCTACCTACAGTGCCCTACAGCGCATGGAAAACGGAACACGCAGATGAGAGTGCGCATGCGCGAGTAGCCTTTTATTATATTAGATAATGGCAATTTTGGGGATTAGGAAAAGTAAATAAACCAGTAAGCCAAGTAGGCCTAGTCGAACGGTACCATTCAAAATGAGAGAGGAGATATAGCAGAGCTAATCCAAATAACATCTTATAGCAAAGACATGCAAATTTGAAAAGTAGTCTTGCTTCCATCCAGAACAACCCAACCAGACCGAGAAGAACTCAGTCACCTTTCAGTCACCCCCATTCAAGGGCCCTCTGCGCAACAAAATTTACGATGGCCTACTAGCCACACAAGCAGAGAAACTTGACCATCACCTCTCCAGCCTGCTAAACTAAACGAAACCTTAAGTTTGTCTACCGCCTCATCTCCATAAAGATAGAGCTTGACACGGTTTACAGGTAATTCAATAAATGAGGGAAGGACATAATAAGAAATTAGAGGTTATGCAGGTTAAGCTTTACGTTTTGGAGAAAAGCCAGGTTTTCAGATGCTTTCGGAATAATTGAAATGAGCCTAGGTTCTGCAGCGGGGCAGGGAGGTTGTTCCAAATCTCAGTGAATTTGAAGAAAAGGGATTTCCCTAATTTACCTGCATACATGACACATTTTAATGAGAAAGAGAAAGAGAGAAAAAAGGAAGAGAAAGAGAGAGAGAAAAAAAAAAGAAGAGAGAGAGAGAAAGTAAAGAGAGTAAGAGAGAGAAAATAAAGAGAGTAAGAGAGAGAAAAAAGAGAGAGAGAGAGAGGGAGAAAAGAGAGAGAGAGAGGAAAAAAAGAAGAGAGAGAGAGAGAAAGTAAAGAGAGGAAGAGAGAGAAAATAAAGAGAGGAAGAGAGAGAAAAAAGAGAGAGAGAGAGGGAGAAAAGAGAGAGAGAGAGGAAAAAAAGGGGGGAGAGAGAGAGAGAGAGAGGAAAAAAAGAGAGAGAGGAAGAGAAACTAAATTAAAGAAAACCTTAAGTTTGTATACCGCATCATCTCCATAAAGATAGAGCTCGGCACGGTTCACAGGTAAAGTCAATAAACGAGGGAAGGACATAATAAGAAATTAGAGGTTATGAAGAGGATAGATTGCTTTACGTTTTGGAGAAAAGCCAGGTTTTCAGATGCTTTCGGAATAATTGAAATGAGCCTAGGGTCCGCAGCGGGGCAGGGAGGTTGTTCCAAAGCTCAGTGAATTTGCTAATAACACCACCAGACTACAAAACCCTCCAAAGGAAAATAAAAACTATACGGTTCAGAAACTTTGTCAGGACAACTTAACATCGAACCAAAATCATCAATATGCCCGTAATTAGCACAACTTAACACACCATCGCATTTTTCTCTGTTTCTGAAACTTCTACTTTACCCTGTACCTCCTCTGGTCATGTCCAGTTTATATCTTCTGTAATCCGCCTAGAACTGCATCTCCCCTTTTATCTCTAAAATTGTGGAATCTCTGGTAATGGATCACCTGAACTCCTTCCTGGAGAACATGATTCTTCAGCCCAGGTTCTCGAGCGGGTTCTAACATTGAGTTGGAGGGTATGGTGACACAAGTTGTCCCATTACTGTCACTGGATCTGACTGTAGCATTTGATCTGGTTGATCATCATCTGTCGATTGACTGACTTTGAGCTATGGAAATCTCAGATGAAGTATTACAATGGTTGCAGAATAGGGTTTTTCAGATGTTATTCCACCACTCTTTTGCTTCCTAGTGGAGCTCCGCATTTTGTTCAACATCTTTCTGGCACCACTAGCTACATTGATTCAATCACTGGGCCTGGTGCCTTATATATGCACCGATGATATCCGAATCTTGGCAACCTTTGAGATATGGGATGCCCAATTCTTGTGTTTATTGGACTTCCACTTCTCTCAGGTGGCGGATTGGCTTCAGGTTAATTACTTGCAACTAACAGCAGAAAACAAAGGCCTTATTGTTTGGTGCCACTGAGCATCAGGTGAATTTATCCTCCTTATCTCTTTGCGCAGTCTGATCTAAGCGCGGGGTTGTCTTAGGGTCACCAGATGTCCGTCAAAACTTGGGTATATCCTCTTTTAAGAGGACGGTCTGGGTTAGAGGTCTGCACGGGAACGGGGATCGCGGGAAACCCGCGGGTCCCACAGGGTTCCCTCGGGAATCCCCACTTAACCCACAGGACTCCCACGGGTACCCCCCTCTGGCCCACAGGATTCCCACGGGGACCCCCCTCTAGCCAATGGGACTGCCACGGGGATAGAAGGCTTTGGAAGCAGAGTTCATCCATATAATATAATGGACACATCAGCCTTAGTAAAAGAGGGGGTTTATAAGTTAATTACCTGAACAGAAAACAAAAAAAGGGTTCCACCAAAGAGATTCCACAAGGAAAACAGCAGCGTAAACACAAAAGAAACTGTGGAATTGATGATCCTGTCAGAAGTAATTGCTGCTTTTTATGGGGACGGGTGGGGATGGAGGTAATTCCTTGCGGGGACAGGTGGGACAGAGAGGATCCTGATGGGGACGGGTGGGACGGAGAGGATCATGGCGGGAATGGGTGGGGACAGAGAGGATCCTGATGGGGGCGAAGAGGATCCTGATGGGGATGGGTGGGGACGGAGAGGATCCTGGCGGGGATGGGTGGGGACGGAGAGGATCCTGATGGGGACGGAGAGGATCCTGGCGGGGACGGAGAGGATCCTGATGGGGACGGGTGGGGACGGAGAGGATCCTGGCGGGGATGGGTGGGGACGGAGAGGATCCCGATGGGGACGGGTGGGGACAGAGTGGATCCTGGCGGGGATGGGTGGGGACGGAGAGGATCCTGGCGGGGACGGAGAGGATCCTGATGGGGACGGGTGGGGACGGAGAGGATCCTGGCGGGGATGGGTGGGGATGGAGAGGATCCTGATGGGGGCGGAGAGGATCCTGATGGGGATGGGTGGGGACGGAGAGGATCCTGGCGGGGATGGGTGGGGATGGAGAGGATCCCGATGGGGACGGGTGGGACGGAGAGGATCCTGATGGGGACGGGTGGGACGGAGAGGATCATGGCGGGAATGGGTGGGGACAGAGAGGATCCTGATGGGGGCGGAGAGGATCCTGATGGGGGCGGAGAGGATCCTGATGGGGATGGGTGGGGACGGAGAGGATCCTGATGGGGGCGGAGAGGATCCTGATGGGGATGGGTGGGGATGGAGAGGATCCCGATGGGGACGGGTGGGACGGAGAGGATCCTGATGGGGATGGGTGGGGACGGAGAGGATCCTGGCGGGGATGGGTGGGGACGGAGAGGATCCTGGCGGGGACGGAGAGGATCCTGATGGGGACGGGTGGGGACGGAGAGGATCCTGGCGGGGACGAGTGGAGATTTCTGGCCCCGTGCAACTCTCTAGTCTGGGTGCCTGGACGGATTTTCAAAACCTGGCAGTTTGTCTGGGCTTTGGAAAGCCTGAGCTCGGGGCTGCGTCTGGGCGGTCCTCTGAGCACGCAGGGATGCGACGTGATGATGTCGCACACACGCGCATGACATCATTTCATCACATCTGTGCATTCTTGAGGCACTCCAGACATGGCCCCGAGCTCAGGAAACATGATGTGTGGAGGGCATGACCGGGGGGCAGAATGGGTTGGGGCCAAGGGTGGGCCAGAGTCAGAACGGGGTGTGACTGGGGGCAGAATAAGATGGAAAAGTGAAGGAAAGCCAGAAATCAACCGCTTTTTGGTTCCCTGTCCCTCTTTATCTTCCTATAACCCTTCATTGTAGCTCCTTTTCAACCTAACCCTGTAAACCGTGCCGAGGTCTACGCTTGTGGAGATGGCGCGGTATACAAACCTAAGGTTTAGTTTAGTTTATGACACAGCATCACAAAGGACATTGGGCAGATTAGATGGACCTTGTGGTGCTGGTCTGCTGTCATGTTCCCTGTTCCAAAGAATCACTGCACCGAGGAGGTTGGCTCTTAGGCATTGGTGGAATTAGGGATTATGACATCACAATACGAGGGGCCGCTGAAAAGTTCTCAGCCCAACCAAGAAGAGAATGATGTGGAGCCATGAAACTTACAAGTTATTCCATACTTTTATTGACACTTTTCGTTTCATTTCATATCGTTGTATCCCCTTCTCTCCACCACAGTCCGACATCTCCCTCCCCTTTGGCAGTATCTCAGTTGGATGTGTATTGCCACACTTCATTTCCACTAGCAGCCAAAACCACAAAGCAGTAGAAGTTCAAGTTTCAAGTTTCAAGTTTATTATTTTTCTTGATTAATCGCTTAATCCAATTCTAAGCGATGAACATGTTAAATATAGTCTAATAAGGACAATACAATACAAAACAAACTTTAAATAATAACATTGGGTAAAAGCTAATACATAATATTTTATACTTATGACATAGGGTAAGATAAGGGTTAGAAATACAATTGATAAAGAAAAGTAAAACAAAGGAGAAATACATTAGGGGAATCAATTAACACATAGCATAACACAGTAAAATAACATCACCAAATTAAGAACTATTTAATTAAATATTAAAAGCATCTTTAAAAAGAAATGTTTTCAAATTGCTTTTAAATTTTCCTAAATCCTGCTCATTCCGCAGGTAAATGGGAAGATCGTTCCAAGTTTGAGGAGCAGTTACAGAAAAAATAAATTGACGTCTAGTGTTAATAATTTTAAGTGATGGAATGGTTAATAGGTTTTGCTCATTAGACCTCAAAGTTCTATTTGAATGATAAGGAATTAAATGTTTAAATATGAATGCTGGGGTCTTATGAAGAAGAGATTTAAAAACAAGCAGACAGAGTTTGTACGTTATCCGATGATTAACTGGAAGCCAATGTGCATCTATCAAAAGGGGTGTAACATGGTCATATTTTCTAGACTTAGTGATGAGTTTAATGGATATGTTCTGAATAATTTGAAGTCGCTTAATTTCGTTTAGCGATATCCCCTTAAATAGGGCATTACAATAGTCCAATTTTGAAATCACTAAAGAATGGATAAGAATGTTTATTGATTTAGGACATAGGAATTTCGCAATAGATCGTATCCTACGTAATCTGTAAAATGTAGATTTAATTATAGTGCTAATATGATCATGGAAATTAAGTTTTGAATCAAAAGTTACCCCTAAGATTTTTATATTGTTAACTATTTGCAATGGTGTGTTTTTTATTGTAATGGGAGCAATAAGAGTAGGATTGTCTTTCCAAGGAAAGAGCATCACGTTGGTTTTTTTAATATTAAGAGAAAGTTTATTTCTATTTAACCAGTGGTGAATTTGATCGAGTTTTTCACTAATTTCTTGAATATCTGTTGTTTTGTTTAAATCTATTGGATGCAGAAGCTGAATGTCGTCTGCGTAAGAACTGGATTTTGACCAACTGTAGCATTTTTATTGCTATCATTTTTGTATTTACCTCCCTTCTCCAAACCTTGAGGCAAATCAATGGCTATTTAGCATTTTACAAATCGGAGGACCGAGGGTCCCCCCCGGGCACCGAATGGAATAGAGATTTTCAAACAGGACCGATAAATAGTAGGTTTACCCTGCCCCGCACTCCCTCTCGTCGGCCTTTGGAAACATTTTCTTGTCCTGACCCTCACTTGATGGAGCCCATCATAATGTCAGCGGGTGCTGCCTATCTCTGAGTGCACAATGCATTCCAATCCCATTGACCTTTCTGGGAAGGATGCCAGCGCAGGTTGAGCAAAGAGCGATCATCTTTTCAGCTCTCTTTCGCTCGCATGAACTTTCCAGCTATTTGTACAGGAGAAGCCAGTTTGAAGAGTTGCTAAAAATAAAAGCCAAATGTGTCCTTCTGCCAGGGAAACAATACATTCAGTTGTACAATAAAAGCTGGAGGCCACTGAGGAAGAGCTACATTTTCGGACTAAAGATCACGCCGAACACAGCTGGCACAGTGATCCTGCCAGAAACGGCATTTTAGGTAGATTAGTAATAGAAGTCATTTGGAAAAGAAAATGGTCTTGTTTATTAGATTCTCGAACGTCTGCATTTTTGTGGTTAAAACCAAAGCAGTCTGCCTCCTGAGATTTCAGGTGTGCCGCCTACAGGATGTGCACGGGAACGGGAACGGTGATCGCGGGAATCCCGCGGGTCCCGCGGGAATCCTCCCCTAACCCACGGGACTCCCACGGGGACCCCCCTCTAGCCAACGGGACTCCCACGGGGATGGAAGGCTTTGGAAGCAGGGTTCGTCCATATAATATAATGGACACGTCAGCCTTAGTAAAACAGGGGGTTTATAAGTTAATTACCTGAACAGAAAACAAAAAAAGGGTTCCACCAAAGAGATTCCACAAGGAAAACAGCAGCGCAAACACAAAAGAAACTGGAATTGGTGATCCTGTCAGAAGTAATTGCTGCTTTTTATGGGGACGGGCGGGGATGGAGGTAATTCCTTGCAGGGACGGGTGGGGACGGAGAGGATCCTGGCGGGGTCGGGTGGGGACGGAGAGGATTCTGATGGGGACGGGTGGGGACGGAGAGGATCCTGGTGGGGACGGGCGGGGATGGAGGTAATTCGTTGCAGGGATGGGTGGGGACAGAGAGGATCCTGACGGGGACGGGTGGGGACGGAGAGAATCCTGGTGGGGATGGAGAGGATGTTGGCGGGGACAGGCGGGGATGGGTGGGATTTCTGTCCCCGTGTAACTCTCTACCTCACATACAGCGTCCTGTGAGAAATCAGTGGGTGCCAGCACCTCTCCTTCTCTCTTGCCCTCTTCCCTTCTGGCACCCCCTACTGGCGTCTCAGGGCCCACCTGGAGGGCCTTCACACACACAGACATTGGCATGATGAGGTCACGCATGCAAGTGATGTCATCACGGCGATATCCGCACACTTCCAGGTGCCTCGAGCCACGGCCACTACCTTTAGCATGCTGCGGTTTGAGAAAGTTTGTGGGACACTGCTCGAGAACAACTAATAGTTTATTAAAAATGTGCAAAGCATTAAGATGTGTACTGTAGACCAAATGACAAGCCCAATAAAGAGTTCTTAAATTCTTTTTGGCTGGACCCCAACATGGTCCATGTTTCGGCTTCTTAAAGGAAGCCTTCTTCAGGAAGGGCCTTGGGTGCCTGGGCCAATCACAGCCTTAGATACCTCCCCGATGCATCCCAGGATGCATCAGGAAGGGGAAGGCCTGCCATTTTGAAGAGGCGGGCCTGCTGGCTGGAGGTAATAGGCATCCCTCCTGCCAGCCTTTGTCTAAAAGGGATGGGGGATTGGGGGTTGTTGGTGGGTTGTCGGGGGGGGCGGGGGACCCTGGCAGCAGGAAGGAGTGGACATCTTTCCCATCGTTCTTGTATAGGGGGGGCAGGGCAGCGGCAAAGAAGGGGGGTGTCAGCAGGAGGGGGGAACCTTTCCCTCTGCTGCTCTCCCTCCTGTCAATCAGCTGAACCACATCAGGGGGTGATCTGCGGCTCAGTTGATCAGGGCAGGGAGAGCAATCTTGATAGGAGGGATGCACTGTAACGAGCAATTACTCTTCCGAGTAAGCGCTAAGCACAGTTCCTCCCCCCCCTCCCTTTCCAGCACAAATTGCGTGCATCTAATTTGCATGCAATTATGCTGAGATTCGCCCGTAAAAGTCACTCTCACTACAGCCTGTATATCAACTCACTGTATTTTACCAGCAAGTTTTGAGAATCTGGCCCTAAGTCTATTGTATAACGAAAGGTAGGTGTCTATTTTCCATTACAGAATACTAGGGCAAATGGTTGAAAACACATATATTAAAGCCAGTAGCTGGTAGAAATACCACCATTTGCACACCTGCCTGCTGCCTAAAACAAGATGACCCCCCCTTATAAACTACCATTAGAATGCAGAATAGTGTCCACATTTTTTTCTGGGGCACCCTTCTTCTGATGATAGGGCTTCTTTTGACCTCTTTGGGTTGAATGCGTCATTGACCACACTTCAACATAAAAATAAAATTCACATTCCTGTCTGCAAAAGCACCATGTGATGGAATTTGACCAATGATCAAACTTTTTCTCTTGGAAAATCAGCAGCGCCTCCAGAATCAGGTCCTCCAGATCATAGGCGCCAAGCTAGGGGTCTGCTTCATTCCAACACTGCATACTTGCCTCTTCAATGTCACCCATCCAATCAGCTTCTCCCGCCGTTGGGCAAATCCACATGAGTTCAATATCATTTGCTGAGCAAAGGTTCAGTAGTGCAAACTTCAAAAGTGCATTGACAAAAAGTAGCAATCAGTTCTGCAAACTGCGGCTCTTAAAAGCTCCCATAGGAGGGGCCTTAAACAACCTGGGCCAATCCCAGGATGCACCGGGGAGAGGAAGGCCCATTTTGAAGAGGCAGGTCAGCTGGCCGGAGGGAGTAGGCATCCATCCGGTCAGCCAATTAATTCAAGGTAATGGAGAGAGGGGTTGGAGGCAGGGGGGGAGGGGTTGTGTGGTAGTGGTAGAGAATGGACATCTCTTCCATTGCAGGAGGGGTTGTTTTCAGCAGGAAAGAATGGGTATCAATCCTGCTGCTGGGGGGTCACTTGGCGGCAGGAAAGAGTGGGCATCTCTCCCACTGCAGGGGGGGGTGGGGTTGTTTGTGGCAGGAAAGAATGGGCATCTCTCCCGCTGCTGGGATTTCAAACAGTGCTGTCACTGTACCGGCACCCCTGGACCAGTTGCTGATTTTTGTCGCCAAAAGCCGACACCGCTCTTAGAAAATGGCTTGGTGATTTTAAAGAATCCACCAGAGTGCTCATTTTAATATTGAAGAGCCCATTTGCATGGCAGTGTCAGAGACTGCTCGGAAGCTCGCTAAAGACAGAGATAAACCTTTTTGATAATCCGACGCTAAAATGCATGCAGGCTAAACCATCGGAAAACAGTTTAGCGACCGCGTTAAAGTTTTGAGAATCTGGCCCTGAGTGACTGTGATTGAACTCTGCAATTGTGATCTTCCGGCCCACTGGAGTAAGTTTGGCACTGGCCCGTGCTCAGCTCGAGAAACTTTTAAAGAACAGCTCCCCAGAAATAATTATTTCTTTTCGTGAGCCCTGGTGGCCGGTTCCCGACCCAACAAACTGGCTGGAGCCTACAAACTGCATGTGTGCAGGAAGCCAGGGCTACTACAACTACACTTCCCCCTCTGTATTTGCGGGGGTTAGGGGCAGAGCCGGCCCGCGAATATGGAAAAAACGCGAATAATATTCGGGCTGGTTCTGCCCTATCTCCCACTTCCCCGGCTATTTTTAGCCCTGTAAGCCCCCCCATTAAGCCTTACCTGGTGGTCTAGCGGATTTTCAAGCAGGAGTGATCTTCCCGCGCTCCTGCCCCGTGCAGATCGCTCACGGGAAATGGCTGCCTTGAGCTCCCGTAGTCTCTCGAGCCATTTCCCGTGAGCGATCTGCATGGGGCAGGAGCGTGGGAAGATCGCTCCTGCCTGAAAACCCGCTAGACCACCAGGTAAGGCTTAATGGGGGGGGCTTAAAGGGCTAAAAATAGCCCGAAAAATGGGAAAAAAATTTTCTGATCAAAAATCGCGCATAACCGAATCCGTAGATACGGAATGTGAGAATACACAGGGGGGAAGTGTATATTATTCATCCCACATCTCATAAGACGTGTCAGCTCAAGACCTTTCCAAGCCACTGCTCACCGAGAGTATTCGAAGCAATTCTTTGCCCTTATCATAAATGATATGAGCCACAACCAGATGTTGCTTCCTTCAGGCATGCATCAGAGGACCCAGGAGCCACGCACAGTGTCGTTCATGCCTAGGTGGTCCCACATTTCTTTGCAATGAAGCATAAAGAAAACACTCTCTGTGGGTTTATTTTGATATTAGATACTGTAAGAACTATTCCCTAGAGTGGAAATTCAGATGAAAAACTGTCACAGTGCAAAGTCACAGATCCATGAACTCTGCAAGCTTGAATAAGGAGGTGATGTTTTCAAAGTACAGTACATTTCTATTAAGTATACTGACATTGATAACATTCGTCTGCATATGATCTATTCGGTCTTGCTATGGATTTTGTCAGCTGGCATCCAGATTTTTAGCAGATGATTAACCAATGATCATCATTTTTTCCACAGATTTTCAGCTACTTTTCAAATATGTAATTTCTTTATAGACGGCTGCCTGATTATTTTTTCTAGGATAATTCACTTTCTAAGAAACTGGCTGCTAAGAATCACATTTTCTAAAGATTTTATTTAAAACATTTGCATCCCATACCATTTAAGATTCTAGTGGCTTACATAATAACATTCATAGTAAAAAAAAAAAAAAACCCACCCTGGCAAACATAAGATGCAAAACATAGGGAAAAAAATATCCATCCAGCTGTGCTGTGTGATCGAGGAGGGAGCAGCGGCCAGTAAGAGAGCGAATAGAATGCTAGGTATAATCAAGAAGGGTATTACAACCAGAACAAAAGAAGTTATTCTGCCGTTGTATCGGGCGATGGTGCGTCCGCATCTGGAATACTGTGTCCAATATTGGTCGCCGTACCTTAAGAAGGACATGGCGTTACTCGAGAGGGTTCAGAGGAGAGCGACACGTCTGATAAAAGGGATGGAAAACCTTTCATATGCTGAGAGATTGGAGAAACTGGGTCTCTTTTCCCTGGAGAAGAGGAGACTTAGAGGGGATATGATAGAGACTTACAAGATCATGAAGGGCATAGAGAGAGTGGAGAGAGAGAGAGAAAGAAAGAGAGACAGAAATAGAGAGAGAGACAGAAATAGAGAGAGAAAGGGAGAGAGAAAAAGAGAGAGAGATAGAGAAAGATTGGAAAAACTGGGACTCTTTTCCCTTGAGAAGAGGAGACTTAGAGGGGATATGATAGAGACTTACAAGATCATGAAGGGCATAGATAGAGTAGAGAGGGGCAGATTTTTCAAACTTTCAAAAAATAAAAGAACAAGAGGGCATTCGGAAAAGTTGAAAGGGGACAGATTCAAAACAAATGCTAGGAAGTTCTTCTTTACCCAACGAGTGGTGGACACCTGGAATGCGCTTCCAAAGGACGTAATAGGGCAAAGTACGGTACTGGGGTTCAAGAAAGGATTGGACAATTTCCTGCTGGAAAAGGGGATAGAGGGGTATAGATAGAGGATTACTGCACAGGTTCTGGACCTGTTGGGCCGCTGCGTGAGCGGACTGCTGGGCACGATGGACCTCGGGTCAGACCCAGCGGAGGCATTTCTTATGTTCTTATGAAGCAAAACAGCAAAAGACAAGCGGAAAAAGGGGGACCTGTGTTCCACAAATGAACTGGTAAAAATCAAAACTAAAAGGAGTGGAAGAATGATCTCTGGATGTGACAGGAAAAGTTGGTTGATTAAAAATTTATTGAAATAAAATGCCAAATATCAAAACATAGAAAACACAGAAACATGATGTCAGATAAAGGCCAAATGGCCCATCCAGAGCATCCACTATCTCCTCCTCTCCCTATTGGCTAAGGCTCTTAACATTTGCATCTCCTCTTCCTATAGGCTAAGGCTCTTTACACCTGCATTGTGAGGTCATAGAGCTTCATGGTTATAGAAACATGATGTCAGATAAAGGCCAAATGGCCCATCCAGAGCATCCACTATCTCCTCCACTCCCTATTGGCTAAGGCTCTTAACATTTGCATCTCCTCTTCCTATAGGCTAAGGCTCTTTACGCTTGCACTGTGAGGTCATAGAGCTTTATGGTTATAGAAACATGATGGTAGATAAAGGCCAAATGGCCCATCTGCAGCATCCACTATCTTCTCCTCTCCTATTGGCTAAGGCTCTTAACATTTGCATCTCCTCTTCCTATAGGCTAAGGCTCTTTACACCTGCACTGTGAGGTCATAGAGCTTCATGGTTATAGAAACATGATGGCAGATAAAGGCCAAATGGCCCATCTACAGTATCCGCTATCTCCTCCTTTCCCTATTGGCTAAGGCTCTTTACACCTGCATTGTGAGGTCATAGAGCTTTATGGTTATAGAAACATAGACATAAACATAGAAACAATAGTTTTCAAACCTCTGTCCAGGGCAACAAAAATTAAACTCTCATATCATTATCAGTCACTTTTCTTAAATGTCCAGAACAGGCTCACTGGGAATGGAGAACAAGGCAAGGACTGTGATCCCAGTGAGCCTGTTCTGGACATTTAAGAAAAGTGACTGATAATGATATGAGAGTTTAATTTTTGTTGCTCTGGACAGAGGTTTGAGAAGTTTCAAGTTTAATAAGGTTTTTGATTGATCGCTTAATCATATTTCTGAGCGATGAACATAATAAAATTACAATATTTGGGGAACAATACAATACTTGACAATAATTAAGTCCGACAGGACTATTAACAAACTTAACAAACCTTTAAACACAAGGAAGGAAAGGGAAGTGAACTACAAAATATTTAAAGGAAAGCAGAACAATCAAGGAAAATACATAAGGAAGGAGAAACAGAAAATTTCCATAATACTATACAACAAAAATAGAATTAGCCAGAGAACTGGCTAATTAGTTATCAAAGGCATCTTTAAAAAGAAAAGTTTTTAAGTTACTCTTAAATTTGTCCAGATTGCGCTCTTCCCTCAAATAAATAGGAAGAGAATTCCAAATTTGAGGGGCCGTAAGAGAAAAAATAAATTGCCGTCTCGTATTAATAACCTTAAGAGAAGGAATCGTCAATAAATGCTGCTGATTAGATCTCAACGTTCTATTGGAAGTATAAGAGATTAATAATGTATAAATAAATGCTGGGGTTTTATAAAGTAGGGATTTGAAAGTAAGTAGGCATAACTTATATGTTATCCGGTGAGATACAGGAAGTCAATGCGCCAGTACTTCACGCCAGCTTTCGATACTGCTTTACTAACAGTTTACCCAGTTGTAGCCATCAAAATTCAGGTTTATTGGGGTGGAGTCAGAGATTTCATCAAACATACAGTATATCTATATATATAAAATTGGATGTATGTATGTATGTGCCGCGTCACGCAAAAACGGCTTGACCGATTTGAACGAAACTTGGTATGCAGAACCCTCACTACCTGGGGTGATATGTTCTGGGGGTCTCGCGGCCCACCTGCACACATGGGCGGAGCTACAAACATAAAATCAGATTTCACCCATTCATGTCAATGGAAAAAATGTAAAAAGCTGCCATTCTCACAGTAATTCAAAAACGGCTTGACCGATTTGAACGAAACTTGGTATGCAGATCCCTCACTACCTGGGGTGATATGTTCTGGGGGTCTCACCTGCACACGTGGGCCGAGCTACAAACAGAAAATCAGATTTCACCCATTTAAATCAATGGAAAAAATGTAAAAAGCTGTGGGACCGATTTGAACGAAAATTGGTATGCAGATCCTTCACTACCGGGGGTGATATGTTCTGGGGGTCTCGCAGCCCACCTGCACACATGGGCGGAGCTACAAACAGAAAATCAGATTTCACCCATTCAAGTCAATGGGAAAAATGTAAAAAGCTGCCATTCTCACAGTAATTCAAAAACGGCTTGACCGATTTGAACGAAACTTGGTATGCAGATCCCTCACTACCGGGGGTGATATGTTCTGGGGGTCTCGCAGCCCACCTGCACACGTGGGCGGAGCTACAAACAGAAAATCAGATTTCACCCATTCAAGTCAATGGAAAAAATGTTAAAAGCTGTGGGACCGATTTGAATGAAACTTGGTATGCAGATCCCTCACTACCTGGGGTGATATGTTCTTGGGGTCTCGCGGCCCACCTGCACACGTGAGCGGAGCTACAAACAGAAAATCAGATTTCACCCATTCAAGTCAATGGAGAAAATGTAAAAAGCTGTGGGACCGATTTGAACGAAAATTGGTATGCAGATCCCTCACTACCGGGTGTGATATGTTCTGGGGGTCTCGCAGCCCACCTGCACATGTGGGTGGAGCTACAAACAGAAAATCAGATTTCACCCATTCAAGTCAATGGAAAAAATGTAAAAAGCTGTGGGTCCAATTTGAACGAAACTTGGTATGCAGATCCCTCACTACCTGGGGTGATATGTTCTGGGGGTCTCGCGGCCCACCTGCACACGTGGGAAGGGTGGGTTCACCCAATAATGTATATGTTCTTGCTCCTGGAGGTGAAACTAAAAATGTTGTTTATAATCAAGTTTTGTGTTAGTTGTATTGTATTCATTTTGTCAAATATTTCACATTATAATTTGAATATTGTACTTTTTATAAAGTAAAAAAATATTTTCATTCACCACTATAAAGTATCTTTATTTGAATCCATTTACAGTGTTATTGCTATAATTAAATACCCGTGCAACGCCGGGCCATCAGCTAGTTTAAGATAAAAAGCAGAGCTATGTTCAAAGGAAGTTTGATGGGCGGAGTTTTTTGCAGCCCAACAGTCATAGGATTGAGGTCTGTTTTTCTCCACTTTTGATGCATTTATGATTTTTTGTCTAATTTTGTTTGAATGGCTGTGGTTCCCCCCCCCCCCCCCCCAATACTTATTAACGGCACATTTTTCATTTGTGAATTCTGAATCTGCCTTTTGCTATACGGCTGTTTCCACCTTTTGGATAGCCAATTAGGCTGAAAAAAATCTGTATGCAAGACAGGCAACACTCAAGGTAAATAAGCAGAAAAATAAGAACCAATATTGGCAAATGAGCAAAACGGCACAGATTAAGGGCTCCTTTTACAAAAGGAGGCGGTAGCGGCTAGCGCGTGCAGCAAGTTAGCGCGCGCTATTCCATGCATTAAGGCCCTAGCGCGGCTTTGTAAAAGGAGCCCTAAGTTGCGTCTATAAGATGTGCAATGCAATAGTGCCAAATATGTAAACCCATCACAGGAAACAATATGCAGGAAAAATTATTTTTATAAATCATTCCAAATTACCCTGTTGCCATATTTGCTAAATTTATTTCAGTCTCAACTAAATAAAGGTTGTATTACAGGTACCATGGCAGAAACGTTAACCATAGTTTTGCCTAAGCCAAATAAAGATCCTACAGTGGTTTCAAACTACAGGCTTATTTCTTTAATTAATGTTGATGGAAAACTATTAGCTAAAATTTTGGCTATACGTTTGGCTAAAGCTCTCCCTTTTATTATTGGTTTGCACCAAACAGGATTCGTTGCTCAAAGGCATTCTTCTAACAACACTAGGCTTGCATGTCATATGCTGAATTTGTCAAAAGCCTTAAATGATCCGTTTTTTTCTGTATCTCTTGATGCAGAGAAGGCCTTTGATCGTGTTGAATGGACCTTTATGTACCAAACGTTGGCATGGTTTGGTATTGGCCCAGGATTTATACAAATGGTTCAAGCATTGTATAGTTCCCCTGTTGCTAAATTGTATATTAATAATAATTTTTCAGAAGGATTTAGGTTACAACGGGGGGTTAGACAAGGTTGTCCCTTATCTCCTTTGTTTTTTGATATTGTTTTGGAACCCTTGTTATTAGCTATTCAGCAAGCGGAGGAGATTCAGGGTATTCCTCATAAGGATCGAGAATATAAGATCTCGGCTTATGCGGATGATATTTTGCTCTATTTAAGGAATCCTGAGACAACCATTCCATGTTTACTTAAAATGATTGAGAATTTTGGGAAATTTTCGGGCTATAAGATAAATTGGTCTAAATCAGAAATTCTTCCACTCAATGTACACTGTACAAAAGGTTTGTTTGATTCATTTCCTTTTCTTTGGAAGGAAGATGGAATAAAATATTTAGGCATTTGGATTAAAAATACATTGGATGAAACAATGAAAATAAATGAAAAATCATTGTTGCAGAAGGTTACGGAAATGTGTGAGCAATGGAATCCTTTACACCTTTCTTGGTGGGGGAGAGTCCAAACTATTAAGATGATGATCTTGCCTGTGGTTTGTTACTAGATGGGTATGTTACCGGTATATTTTCAAGGGTCCTTTTATAAAAAATTAAATAGCATTCTGTTAAAATTTATTTGGCTGGGTAAAACTCCTAGAGTGGCTTTGGTATCCTTACAAAGATCAATTTCAGAGGGAGGGGTAAATTTTCCAAATTTTTATAGGTATCATCAAGCCTATATTTTGCGCCATGGTATGTACTGGATCCTCCCAGAACTCATAGGAAAACTCCCAGACTGGTTATGGATAGAATGGCAACTCATGTCTCCATTGCGTCTGTGCCATGTGCTCAGTATCAAAATGCCTAGCTACAGTAAGGACAACAGAATACTAGCCGATACATGGAAAACTTTACGGTATGTAAGCAATTTAACAACTATTCCAATTTACAAATCTACAAGTCAATCTATATGGGTAAACTCCAAGATTCAAATTGGCGGAGAAAGGCTAGTCTGGAAGCATTGGATGATAGCAGGAATACGTATATTGGATGATGTTATTTCTAATGGTACTATGCTTGAATTTTCACAGTTGCAGCATAAGTTTGGACTTAATAAATCAGAAAATTTTAGATGGTTGCAACTGAAGCATGCCATTCAGGCGGGGTTCCCTGATTGGAAAAACCTTAATAATCATTATAGTATGGAGTTTCTTTGTTTTCAGACAGACTTCTTGGGTCACCAGGCCACCCAGTGGTATAAAATATTAAGTGGATTTACTAAAAAGAAATTAAAAACTGGTTTAAGAGATATTTGGAGCATTGAGATTAAGCATGAAATTACTGCATCTCAATAGCCACGAATTTGGTCTTGGAGGATGAAATGTACGGTGTCGGCATCTATGAGACAAACTTGGTTTTTTCTGTTGCATAGAGCGTTATGGACCCCTGTTAGGTTGCAAAAATTAGATAGTTCTTTGTCTAATAGATGCTGGCATTGTCATCTAGAAATAGGAACTTTAGATCATTTATTGTTTCATTGCCCATATATTATGAATTTTTGGAAATCAATTTGGGACCAAATTAATAATTTATTAGATCACCCAGTGGCATTATCCTATGATACTGTGATATTTGGTATGGAAATGAGAGCAAAAAGTCAGATTTCTGCTAACAACAATAAATTACTACTAATAATGACTGGGGTTGCCATTCAGCAAATTACATATAATTGGAAGGATTGGAGGAGATTAAATTATAACTTTTGGTGGAATTCTTTATGCCATATGTATAAAATGGAAAGATTTATTGCTTTACAAAGGGGATACTTTAAGAAGTTTCAGGATGTGTGGAAACCATTAACAAAATATTGTAAGGATTAAGTAAAATTATTTCCCTTTTAATTATCAGTTCAGGATATAGGGAGGGGGGTATTTTTATTATTACATATATTATATAATAATGGAAGATATGGATGGGAGGGATGGGAAAGAGGAAGGGATAAAAATTTATATAATGTACCAATGATTGTTTATAAGTGATATATTTATTGTTACTGTGAATGAATATATTTTACACTTAATGTAATTTTGAAAATGAATAAAGAATATAAAAAAAATTAATAATAATAATAATAATAATTTTGTTTGAATGGCTGTGGATCCCCCCCCCCCAATACTTATTAACGGCACATTTTTCATTTGTGAATTCTGAATCTGCCCTTTGCTATACGGCTGTTTCCACCTTATGGATAGCCAATTAGGCTGAAGAAAATCTGTATGCAAGACAGGCAACACTCAAGGTAAATAAGCAGAAAAATAAGAACCAATATTGACAAATGAGCAAAACGGCACAGATTAAGGGCTCCTTTTACAAAAGGAGGCGGTAGCGGCTAGCGCGTGAGGCAAGTTAGCGCGTGCTATTCCGTGCATTAAGGCCCTAGCGCGGCTTTGTAAAATGAGCCCTAAGTTGCGTCTATAAGATGTGCAATGCAATAGTGCCAAATATGTAAACCCATCACAGGAAACAATATGCAGGAAAAATTATTTTTAAAACCCTCTTGTCTAATTATACGCGGACATTGCAGGGATGTATAATATAGAAATGAAGTGATAGAGAACCAAATTTGAGCAAAGATCTGAAGGACATTTTATTTCAGTAAATTTTTAATTCACCAATTTTTCCTGTCACATCCAGAGATTATTGTTCTGCTTCTTTTAGTTTTGATGGAGGAGAGATCAGACTGACATAAGTACAGTCAAACCTTGGTTTGCGAGCATAATTCGTTCCAGAAGCATGCTCGTAGTCCAAAGCACTCGTATATCAAAGCAAATTCCCCCATAAGAAATAATGGAAACTCAGACGATTCGTTCCAAAACCCAAAAACTTTAATACAAAATACTGTATGTACTCGTATTGCAAGACCTCATTCGTTTAGAACAGTCACTATCCTGCAGAGTCAGAGAAGAACCATCGGCTCAGTTGTGATGTGTGTATACTGTAGGTACTTGTACTGCAAGACATTGCTTGTATATCAAGTTAAAATTTAATCAAATGTTTTGCTTGTCTTGCAATCCAAGCTTTTACTGTATTTATGTACAAGCTAGCTCAGTAGGTTACGGCTGCATAATTATGACTTCTGAGCTTTTGACATAGGAAAGAAGTCAAATTTCTAATAGCAGAGAAACTGATTTTGCCTATGATGCAAATAGGTGATATGAAAAAGATTCCTTTTGGACGTCTGGTAGTTTAGAGGAGATTGGCCTAGGGCAGAGGTTTCAAAACTGCGAGTCACAACCTCAAATGGAGATGCAAAATTTTCAACTGGGGTCACAAACAAATGTAAGTGTGTGTGGGGGGGGGGGGGGGGGGGGGTGTTATGTTGTTACTGAAAAGTGTCAATAGCTTACTTTTGAAATGTCTTCAGGCTGCAGAATGTGTTGTGAATCAACACATTTTATATCAAGGCATTTAAGGGTGTTGAACTTATGCACCTGAAACCTCATTATTATGGAGACCCTTTTATTTAAACTAAATTAAACCTTAGATTTGTATACCGCATCCTTTCCACAATCGTAGAGCTCGGCACGGTTTACAAGAGTTGGGAGAGAAAGGAACTCCAATGAAGGTTAAAGGATAAAGTGAGAAGAATATTTGGAGGGCATAGGATGCCAGAGAAGGAGTAGGGATTACATTTTTGAGAACAGCCAGGTTTTCAGATGTTTGCGGAAGAGTTGGAGAGAGCTCAGGATCCAAAGGGGGGAGGTAAGGTTGTTCCAGAGCTCAGTGAATCTGAAGGGGAGGGAGGTCCCTAGTTTTCCTGCATGGGAAATGCCTTTTAATGAAGGAAAGAATAGTTTTAGCTTGTGAGTGGGTCTGGTGGTATTAGGATTTGAGGAGTTCCAGGAAAGTGGGATAAAGGGAGGGAGGATGCCGTGAAGGATTTTGAAAGTTAGACAGGCACATTTAAAGTGGACCCTGGCGTTTATCGGAAGCCAGTGAAGCTTGGACAGGAGTGGTGAGACATGGTTGAATTTACTTTTTGCGAAGATGAGCTTGGCCACGGCATTCTGGATCCGCTGAAGTCTATGAAAGTTTTTCTTGGTAAGGCTTAGGTAGATTGAGTTGCAATAGTCCAATCTGGACAGGATGATGGATTGGACAAGGACGGTAAAGTGTTTTTGATGGAAACAGGATCTTACTTTCCTCCCCATGTGAAGGCTGAAAAAGCATTTTTTTTGCCAAGGAATTGAGGTGGTCATTGAAAGACAAAGTAGAGTCAATGATGATGCCCAAAACATTGTTTGAGGACTCCAGCTGCAGAGTGGAGCCAAAGGACAGAGGGATGGAGGTGGGAAGTTGGTCTAGTTTTGGGCCGAGCCAAAGTAGTTTAGTTTTGGACTCGTTCAGTTTCATTTTGACAGTATGGGCCCAGGACTGAAAGTTCGTTATACAGGAGGATATGTTCTCTGAGAGGTTGGTAAGGTTTGGGTCGGTCTCGAGGAGGACTAGGATGTCATCAGCATAAGTGTAAATTGTTTCTAGGGGGGATAGATGGAGGAGTTTAAGGGAGGACATATAAATGTTGAAAAGAATAGGAGATAGAGGTGAGCCTTGTGGGACTCAACAAGTTGGTTTCCAGGGGGCGGATGAGGTACCATTCATGATGACATTGTAAGAACGAGAACGTAGGAATTTTGAGAACCAGTCTAGGACTGTGGAGTTAATGCCTATCTCAGAGAGTTGGTAGACTAGGATGTCGTGATGAACAACTTCAAAAGCAGCAGAAAGGTCGAATTGTAGGAGGACGGCGAACTTATTTCGAGAGTGGAGTAGTTGAACCTTTGAGATTAAGGAGGTCAGTAGGGATTCGGTGCTGAAATTGGGATGAAAGCCATATTGGTAAGGTAGGAGAATAGAGAATCTCTCTAAATATGATGAAATGGTTTATGGTCTTTCTAGTTCAATGCTGAATTACACTCAGGCTCTATACCTTATATTAAAAAATTCACTATATGTAGTGTATAATCATGAATAAGTTAATCAATCCTTTGCATAACCAAATAATTGTATGTGCTAAAGACTGGGTTCGGATCCGCATATCTAGAGCAGAGGTTGCAGACTGGGACCATCATAACCACAGTATAGTCCCATAAAGTGCATCATGGGCAACTTTTAAAGCCCAGATCGAAAGGTGTACTTACCTGGGAATGATGCAACATTTCTCTGGTGAATGTCCTCTGCTGTAGAAGTGAACAAAATAAATCCAAAACACTTCAAAATCAACAGTGCACACCCGAAGGTGCCTACACCCGGTCCCTCGACTTGAGTTTCGCTCCACGCGTCATCCAGTGGGAGTGAACTCACAGGATGTGAGCTCCTGCCTCGGGAAGTGGCTGAATGACTATTTTTTAAATACAGTAAATCCTTGGTTTGCGAGCATAATTTGTTTCAGAAGCATGCTCATAATCCAAAAACACTCGTATATCAAAGCGAATTTCCCCATAAGAAATAATGGAAACTCAGATGATTCGTTCCACAACCCCAAAACTTTAATACAAAATACTATATGTACTTGTATTGCAAGACTTTGCTCATTTAAAACAATCACTACACTCCCACAGCATCAGAGAGAGAACCATCGGCTTAGTTGCGATGATATGTTGCGTGTATACTGTATGTACTCGTATTGCAAGACCTCGCTCGTTTAGAACAGTCACTACACTCCCGCAGTGTCAGAGAGAGAAGAACCATCGGCTCAGTTGCGATGATGTGACGCGTGTATACTGTATGTACTCATATTGCAAGACCTTACTCATTTAGAACAGTCACTACACTTCCGCAGTGTCAGAGAAAGAAGAACCATCGGCTCAGTTGTGATGATGTGACGCGTGTATACTGTATGTACTCATATTGCAAGACCTTACTCATTTAGAACAGTCACTACACTTCCGCAGTGTCAGAGAAAGAAGAACCATCGGCTCAGTTGTGATGATGTGACGCGTGTATACTGTATGTACTCATATTGCAAGACCTTACTCATTTAGAACAGTCACTACACTTCCGCAGTGTCAGAGAAAGAAGAACCATCGGCTCAGTTGTGATGATGTGACGCGTGTATACTGTATGTACTCGTATCGCAAGACCTCGCTCGTTTAGAGCAGTCACTACACTCCCGCAGCGTCAGAGAGAGAAGAACCATCGGCTCAGTTGTGATGATGTGACGCGTGTATACTGTATGTACTCGTATCGCAAGACCTCGCTCGTTTAGAGCAGTCACTACACTCCCGCAGTGTCAGAGAGAGAAGAACCATTGGCTCAGTTGCGATGATGTGACGCGTGTATACTGTATGTACTCATATTGCAAGACCTTACTCATTTAGAACAGTCACTACACTTCCACAGTGTCAGAGAAAGAAGAACCATCGGCTCAGTTGTGATGATGTGACGCGTGTATACTGTATGTACTCATATTGCAAGACCTTACTCATTTAGAACAGTCACTACACTTCCGCAGTGTCAGAGAAAGAAGAACCATCGGCTCAGTTGTGATGATGTGACGCGTGTATACTGTATGTACTCGTATCGCAAGACCTCGCTCGTTTAGAGCAGTCACTACACTCCCGCAGCGTCAGAGAGAGAAGAACCATCGGCTCAGTCGTGATGATGTGTCGCGTGTATACTGTATGTCCTCGTATTGCAAGACCTCGCTCGTTTAGAACAGTCACTACACTCCCGCAGCGTCAGAGAGAGAAGAACCATCGGCTCAGTTGTGATGATGTGACGCGTGTATACTGTATGTACTCGTATTGCAAGACTTTGCTCGTTTAAAACAGTCATTATACTCCCGCAGTTTCAGAGAGAGAAGAACCATCGGCTCAATTTGGATGATGTGACGCGTGTATACTGCGTGTACTCGTATTGCAAGACTTTGCTCATTTAGAACAGTCACTCCACTCCCGCAGCGTCAGAGAGAGAAGAACCATCGGCTCAGTTGTGATGATGTGACACATGTATACTGTATGTACTCGTATTGCAAGACTTTGCTCGTTTAGAACAGTCATTATACTCCCGCAGTGTCAGAGAGAGAAGAACCATCGGCTCAGTTGTGATGATGTGACGCGTGTATACTGTATGTACTCATATTGCAAGACCTTACTCATTTAGAACAGTCACTACACTTCCGCAGCGTCAGAGAAAGAAGAACCATTGGCTCAGTCGTGATGATGTGTCGCGTGTATACTGTATGTACTCATATTGCAAGACCTCACTCATTTAGAACAGTCACAACACTCCCGCAGTGTCAGAGAGAGAGAACCATCGGCTCAGTTGTGATGATGTGACGCGTGTATACTGTATGTACTCGTATTGCAAGACCTCACTCATTTAGAACAGTCACAACACTTCCGCAGCGTCAGAGAAAGAAGAACCATCGGCTCAGTTGCGATGATGTGACGCGTGTATACTGTATGTACTTGTATTGCAAGACTTTGCTTGTATATCAAGTTAAAATTTAATCAAATGTTTTGCTTGTCCTGCAAAACACTTGCAATCCAAGGTTTTACTGTATATGATTCTTGATTTATTTTGGATTTGGGATGTTTCATTTTCATGCCCCAAAACGGGTCCTGAATTATGTAGCCACCCATGCGGACCGCGTTCATTCAGGGTGATGTGTATCACTTTAAAATCAGAACTAACAAACGATCCAAAGGGTTCTAGAACTTGGATACATTTTCTGTGCACCAAGCTCTCTGCAGTGTTTGCTCAATATTTCCTCACAGTCGGCTGTTGCTGGGTCTTTTTAATTGAGTTATGTTCTGCATGGAGAGGCAGGTGCAAAATAATTCACCCCTCAGGCCAAAGCGCAATCCTCACCCAGAAGAAGGTGCCTGACTCAATCTGTTTGCTGAGCTAGTGACACAGAATGTAGCGTGATCATGTAATGATTCACTCGAGGAGCATTGTGTGCCTAGAGATATTTGCAAGACCACACACTGCCGTCCTCGTGGCTAATGGATCATTGATCTACCTTGGTTACAAACGGTCTTGTTTGAGTCATTCTCCCACTGACATAACTCTTCCTACGTACTCTCCCACCCCTTGCCTCAGTGGTTTCTAAACCGCACAGCAAACTGGGATTTCGGGCTGTCCACAATGAATATTGGACAGAGAGAATGACACGGGGACAAACTTTTCCCCATCACCACAGGAACTCAGTTTCCCATCACATCCCAGTGAGTTATTTTCCTGTCCCTGCCCCATTCCTGCAAGCTCCGTCCTCATCTGCACAAGCCTCAACCACTTTAAAATCCTAAGTAGCAACATTCTAGAGCTCAGATAGTGATGTCATAATCAGATTGTGATGTCATAATGCCTCATTGCACCAATGCCTAAGCTCCGTCCTCATCCGCACAAGCCTCAAATGCTTTAAAATTCTAAGTAGCAACATTCTAGAGCTCAGATAGTGATGTCATAATCAGATTGTGATGTCATTATGCCTCATTGCACCAATGCCTAAGCTCCGTCCTCATCCGCACAAGCCTCAAACGCTTTAAAATCCTAAGTAGCAACATTCTAGAGCTCAGATTGTGATGTCATAATGCTTCATTCCACCAATGCCTAAGCTCCGTCCTCATCTGCACAAGCCTCAAACACTTTAAAATCATAAGTGTTTGAGGTTTATGCGGTTAAGGCAGAGCTTATAGGAATGGGACAGAGACAGCGACAAAACTTGTGGGGACAGGATGGGGAAATTGAGTTACTGTAGGGACAAATTTGGCCCCCTATCATTCTCTACTACTACTACTACTACTACTATTAATTATTCTTTAATTGGAAACCCAGCATATGCAAAGATATGCAGAGACCTGTAAGGTTCTGCCTTGCATAGATGGCAGAGACCTCTAGTGGCTCTACTAAAGTATTGCATGGCGAGTTGTTTGTTTCCTTGTAGTTGCCAGAATAGGTGAGGCCTCTCCTAACCAGAGAGGTAATGGGAGGATTCTTCTACTGGAAAAAACAAACAAACCTGGGTCTGGTATAAAACACCAGACCCAACAGTCATATGGGTCTCCAGCCACTGTATTACCAAGGAGCATATCTGGGACTGACTAAATCAGCACCCCAGAAGGAGTGAGAGAAAATAAACACCTCTGGAACACAAAAGAAGCAACAGAGAACAGGAAAAAACAGGGAGGATACAGAGGATGTTCTCTGGATCTGAGACAAAGAGGGTCAGAAATTGCCACCAAACTGCACCTCTGACCACATCTGAGTTCAGACTCCAGTTCTATGAGGTATTCAGGGGAAGGAGTTAGAGGGAAGGGGCTCTCCACCCAAAAAGGAAAGCCTAAAGGTAATGTAAGTCAGAGGTTCTCCATCCAGTCCTCAAGGCACAGCCAGCCACATTTCCAGATATCCACAACGAATCTGCACGAGAGAGGTCTGCACGCATTGTGGAATCTGAACGCCCCAGTCCTCGAACAACTTGGAATCCGAACTAAAAATTCAAGCAAATTAGGCCCCAGAATCCGAACGCCCTGCACGTTGTTCGTGTGTGTTTGTGCGTACGTTTCCCCAGTGCTCGGGCCACCCATACATCGTTCAGTTCATTGTCGGAAGCTGTAGCGAAAGCATCTCGTGTGATTTTCACCTTTGTGTACTGTAGTGAGGAAAATACTGTTCTGTATTATTATTATGTGTTAATATTTTACCTTAAAATCCAGTGAATTTGCTGTTAAAATTTGAGTTCGTGGGACCCAGGAACGGATTAATCCAGTTTCTATTATTTTAAATGGGAAAAATTGTCTGGAACTCGAACGGGGTTCTGGAACAGAATAAGTTTGGATTCTGTAAATCTATCTCATGCAGGTTCGTTGTAGCTATCAGGAAAACTCGATTGACTGGATCGAATCCTCTGATCTATGTGAATGTAACTGTTTAATATTTTTAAACTTTGCTGTCACCTGATTTTTCCACAGGAAATAATTTCATATCAACATATTTATTTATATGGATTTGTATCCCGTCCTCCTGAGCGAGCTCAGATTGGGTTAATGTTTGGCATTGCATGGGTTACAACTTTGCCATCAAGGTGTGCAGTATGAGAATTCAGTCTAATAGTGTAATCTAATAAATATGTTCCATAGGAATTGATTTAGTTTAGCATAGATATTACAGATTAGACAGATAGTTTGGTTATCATGATGTCCCACATGTGGGCATTGCTTATACGAGGATGGCCTATATCTTCAAGTATCAGTTGCTTTGGCCACAGTTTATAGGGGGCTCCTCAGTGGCTGTTACGGAGGAAGAGGGGAGAGGCAGTTCGAGGAAGCATAACTAGGCTAGACAAAGAGGAAGGTTTTTATAGGTTTTTATCCTGAAGTCTAGCAGGTCCTGGAGGGATCTGATATGTGGAGGTAGATTCTAAAGGTTTGATAGGAAGTGGGACGTTTGGAGCTGGATGACGTGACCTGGGGGTATTTCTTGTCGCATTTAAATTTGGGAGCATAGCGATCTCTTAGGAGTGTAGGGCGGGAATTTGTGTGTGACGTGGCTGGGTGCCATGCTAAAGAAAGATTTGCATGCAAGCACTAGGCCCCTGAAGGTGCATCATTTGGTTATGGGTAAGCAGTGGGCTGAGGTGAGAGCTGGGGAGACAGGGTCGCAGGCTTGTAGGTTCTTTAGTAACCGGATTGCTGCATTTTGAACAAGCTGAAGTCGTTTTCTGCTGCTAGCCCATTGGGTTCAATCCTCATGCTGGTCCTTCTGACCCTGGGGCAAGTCACTTAATTCCCCATTGCTCCAGGTACATTAGAGAGATTGTGAGTCCACCAGGACAGAGCGGAAAAAAAATTTTGAGCACCTGAATGCAAACCACTTTCTTGGAGATCAGACTCCACAGGTGACTCTTGAGGGGAGGAATGCTGGCCTAGTGCCTAACCCTCAGTAAGCCTGGTTCTAAGAGAGAGCGCATATATTTGCGTGAGGAGTGAGTTGTTGACTACAAGGCTTTTTTGGTTCTGTTTAGAAAACTTTTAGAGACTTTGGGGAGCAGTAAGTGGGAGAGAGGCCTGGAAAACTGTGAAGTCAGGCCAAGCACGCTATGCTTCATTGGGTTTTGAATCCTACCACCCCTAATCAAAAAGTGCTCCTTGAGGAGAGACTCTGGATGGTGTCAGCCTCTTAGTTTGAGACTAAACTCTGGGGACTTTCTTAGAGATCAAACTCCACAGGTGACTCTTGAGGGGAGGAATGCTGGCCTGTGACTTTAGATTTTTGGGCAAGAAACACCTTAAAACTTTTTGATGTGCTTTTTATTCAGTTCAGATTTCATTTTCACAAGGTACAGCGGGAATTATGTACATCATTTTACATCAACTTCCCTCAGGAAATGCCAGGCTAAATTTCAAAAGAATCGACCCAGTTCTGTGAAAGATACGACAAAGAAAGAGCAGGGTGTGTTGCTTTTTGTCTCGCAGTGTAGAACATTAGTGTATGTTTTCAGGTTTGGCAAGGCGTAAGTGCTCATGCTGAACCTTAGGCGTGAGAAAATGCGCCATGTCAAAGTCTGGTGGACGTGCTCGTGCCTGTTGGCTTGTGCAGATGAGGACAGAACTGGCAGGGATTGGTAGGAACAGAACTCACGGGGACGAGACAGGGATGAAGATAGATCTTGTTGAGATTGGGACAAATTTGTCCCCGTGTCATTCTCTACTCACAGCTTAAAGGGGAACATTGATGGCAGACCTGACCACCCATAAGAAGCTTAATTCATTAAGAGTTTCATAGTAATCATAATAACATAGTAAATGATGGCAGATAAACACCTAAACGGTCCATCCAGTCTGCCCATTAGTTATAACCATTAAAAAATACATGATTAAATTAACTTGTCTCTTCTTTGATATTTCTGGGACGTAGACTGTAAAGTCCACCTGGGATTGTCCTGGGTTCCATCTACTGAAGTTCCATCTAATCGAGCCATTGTGACATCACTGCTGAGGTTGGCTCTTAGGCATTGGTGGAATGAGGCATTATGACATCACAATCTCAGCTCTGGAATGTTGCTACTCTTTGGGTTTCTGCCAGGTAACATAGTAAATGACGGCAGAAAAAGACCTAATGGTCTACCCAGTCTGCCCATTAGTTATACTCATTAAAAATACTTGATTAGATTAACTTGTCTCTTCTTTGATATTTTTGGGTTATAGATTGTAAGTCCACCTAGTATTGTCTTAGGTTCCAAATGCTGAAGCTCACTCCAGCCTATCCAACCATCCTGTTTGCAGGATATCTACCATAAAGTCTGGCCAGTAACATCCTCCTGTTCCAAATTAGTGGAGTTCCCATTGATGCCCTCCCCAGCCCAATCCGACACCAAATGATCACATATGGGACACGGACCTTGCAAGTCTGTCCAGTACTGGCCTTAGCTCTTTAATGTACATCCTTTGTTTTCTAGATCCTCTGTGTTTATCCCATGCTTTTTGGAATTCCATCACCGTTTTCCTCTCCACCACTTCCCTCGGGAGGATATTCCAAGCATCTAACACCCTCTCCGTGAAGTTGGATTAAATTTTGCACATTGCTGTTTACTTGTAATATCAACAATTGATAAAGTTAAAAAAACCAAAATAAAAAACCAACCAGGACCAGAATTCCACAAAGAGAAAGAGTAAAAAAACCAGGAACAGATCCTCCTGTCCTCAGTGACCTGGACCCAGCTGAGTTGAACATTTGACATTTCACGTGCCCACCTCCATCACCCCTCTCTGTTAATGCTAATTAATGCCAAGCTTAATAATATCCCTCGAAGAGGTTCGGGTAATGAAAAGCTGGATTTATTCAGTACGCTTCAGGAAAAACAGACGAGAGAGACAGGAAAAAGCATATGGCTTCCGATTCTGCCAGCTCCCTGAGTTCCTTTTTGTGTTAATTTTCTCTTTTTGCACTCATTGTGGAGATTAAGCTCAGAAGAGTCACCTTACTAATACTCTGAATGAATGCAAAACTTGGAGCTCTGATTTTAATATCACACAAATTCCCAGGCTGAATGTGTGAACATAGGACATATGATACAGGTATAATAATTAGCCTTTCACTAGAACAATTGGCCACGACAAGACGGCATATTTAGAGATGATTATAGTTGGGGTACCATCGCTTCTTAATTTCAGCCACCCAAAAATAGAAAACTCTTCAGAAATGAACAATGCAAGGGTATTTTTAATCGCATATGATGCCAAAGGGGAATGAAAAACTTTTAAATCTCCAAACGTGGTGGCATGTACTGAAATCAAATTGACTACATCTGCGTAGGAGAGAGATGGAAACCTGCAAGGACTAAACCAGGAGCTGATTGTGGAAGCGAACACGAGCTTTTGACATGCATGACCAAAGTAAAGCTTTGCAAGAAGAAGATTATTAGAGACCTCCCAAAATATGATGTTGAAAATATTATATGATAATAATAATTTATTTCTTATATCAGACTATTGGATAAAACTTGACCCTGGACGATCCACAGAGAATAAAGAGGCCCAATCAGATGGCTGGACATGTTGAAAACAACCATGGGGATGACATCTCTTTTTAGTCGCTAGGACATGAGCACGAGTCAATGGCACCTAACTAACTACCCACATCAAACTGCAAGGTATTGCGGGATAGAAATAAAATTTTGTTATGTTATGATCTAATCTAATCTAATCCTTAGGTTTGTATACCGCATCATCTCCACGTTCATAGAGCTCGACGCGGTTTACAGTAGGAGAAATAGGAAGGAACTACAACAGAGGGTTAGAGGTAGAAGTGTGAAGAAAATTTAGAGGAATTGGGATGCCAAGATATAAGAGTTTCCTTGATTCCTAAGTTGGAGGGAGACTTACATTTTTTTGAGAAAAGCCAGGTTTTCAGATGTTGGCGGAAAACTTGGAGAGAGCTCAAGTTCCGAAGAGGGGAGGTAAGGTTGTTCCAGAGCTCAGTGATTTTGAAGTGGAGGGAGGTCCCTAGCTTTCCTGTGTGGGAAATGCCTTTAAGCGAGGGGAAGGATAGTTTTAATCAATGATATGTTATAATGGATCTGTATCGCTCTAAGGTGAGATCACACCTCGAGTACTATGTACAAATCTGTTCCCTGCATCCCAAACAAGATGTAGTGGAATTGAAAAAGGTATAGAGAAGATGACCAAAATGATTAAGGGAATGGAATGATTCTTATGAGGAATGGCTAAAGCAGGAGTGGGGTCAGAGAAATTTATCAAAGAGATATGTTTTGGTTGACTTCCTGAAAGTTTGATAAGAAAGTGCATTTGAGAGTTGGTTAAACATTTATTCCATTTGCATGCTTGGAACGAGAATGTTCTGTCAAGGAATCTCTTGTAGGTACAGCCCTTCAAGGATGGAAAAGTGAACAAGTAAGCAAGTTTCAATTTTATTAGATGGCTTGATTAACCGCCTTTAACCAAGTTTCTAAGCGGTGTACATTTAAAAAGTTACATATATTGGGTAACAAAACAGTCCATACAATTAATAAATAAACTTATTGTGCTAAAAATTAACATTGTTAAACACAAGGAAATGAGGGATGAAATACAATTTTTAAAGAAAAGAGGAGACATCAAAGGAAAATACAAAAGGGTAAAAAGACATTTAGGGGAAATAAAATGAACAAAGTAATAAGATAAAAGATTAACTTGCAAATGCATCTCTAAAAGGATGCATCTGCTTAAGGATTCGAGGGCAGAGCGGGTGAGAGAGGAGGCGCTGGGAGTCTCAGCAGCAGCGTGCTGAGACGCAGGTAACCAGCGGAGGCGAGCGGCAAATCATCCAGTCAGTCGGGGTAGGCGAGAGTAGCTCCGCCCACCCCCACCGCGTCAGCAGTAGGCGCCCGGGCTCCCCTCCTTAAAAGGAGGCGGGACGACGGTCCAGCCACTGCTTAAGGATTCGAGGGCAGAGCGGGTGAGAGAGGAGGCGCTGGGAGTCTCAGCAGCAGCGTGCTGAGACGCAGGTAACCAGCGGAGGCGAGCGGCAAATCATCCAGTCAGTCGGGGTAGGCGAGAGTAGCTCCGCCCACCCCCACCGCGTCAGCAGTAGGCGCCCGGGCTCCCCTCCTTAAAAGGAGGCGGGCCGACGGTCCAGCCACTGCTTAAGGATTCGAGGGCAGAGCGGGTGAGAGAGGAGGCGCTGGGAGTCTCAGCAGCAGCGTGCTGAGACGCAGGTAACCAGCGGAGGCGAGCGGCAAATCATCCAGTCAGTCGGGGTAGGCGAGAGTAGCTCCGCCCACCCCCACCGCGTCAGCAGTAGGCGCCCGGGCTCCCCTCCTTAAAAGGAGGCGGGCCAACGGCGCGCAGCCGTTCGGCGCGCGGCGAAGGCGAGCGGCAAAGGCGCTCGCCTTAGCGAGAGCGCCTTTGCGAAGGGCCTTGAGAAGGGCCTCCAGTAAGCCGTATCCACACTCTAAAACCTAAAAAAAAAAAAAAAAAAAATTTGCATTCACATTCTAGACTCGTATACACACTCACTCTCTCCACATACGCTTTTCTTACACACTCTCATCCAGGCAGATAGCCTTCTCCTGACACCCTCTATTCTCTCTGCAACTCCCTATTCTCATTGATTTTCTATTTCACACCTAATCTCTCTTCCTTTGGATATGGCAGGGAGGACAAGAAGTACCAAGACTACCATCCAGTTCATCACGCCAATGTCCGGCGAGATCCAGGGGATGGTGCAGAAGGAGAAGGATGGCACTGGACGGAGGGCAGAGGTTGCTGTGCAGACCGAGACCGCCCCCCTAAACCACGCCACAGTTTCTATGCAGACAGAGGAGATGGAGCAGCTGAACAAGGACATCCTACTGGAACTATGGAGTCTCAGGGAGGAGGTGCAGCGCTTGAGGAGCATCAGGGAGGATGAGGTCTTCATCGACGAAGCCATCAAAGAGGTTTCCCATTTGGCAGAGCTGACCCATGACAGATCCATCCTCGAGACACCCAGGTCTCCAGTTACAAATTCCACGATCGGGGTGCAAGAAATGATAGGAGATACCGGTCCCTGGCAGCTGGTAACCTCCTCCACGGGAAAACGTAACCCCCCCCCCCCTTTTCTCACTTCCTTTTTCTTCTTTTTGTCCCAAACAGGGCAGCTCTACTTCTTCACCACAACTCAATCTGAACAACAGATACCACGTCTTGCAGGATATTACTACCGAGGAGATAGCGGAAGAAGCTCGAGAAGACACCCAGCGCACAACTTTGACTCCAAACCACGCTGATCATCCCCCCCGGAAGGAGCGCAGAGTGGTAGTCATCGGGGACTCCATGCTGCGAGGAACCGAGGGTCCAATTTGTAGACCAGATTTGCAGTCGAGGGAGGTCTGCTGTCTCCCTGGAGCCAGGATTCGTGACGTCACCACCTCTCTCGATAAAATACTAAAACCTACTGACCACTTCCCTATGCTTCTTATCCATATAGGTACAAACGACACTGCAAGGAACACCGTAGAGAACATACCCGATGACTTCAGAGCCCTGGGTAGGAAGCTGAAGCAGACGGGTGCACAGGTGGTCTTCTCATCCATCCTCCCAGTTAGAGACAGAGGAAGAGCCAGGGAAGAACGCATCCAACGTACCAACGAGTGGCTTCGCAACTGGTGCATTGAGATGAACTTTGGATTCCTGGACCATGGAAAGGCACTCCAGGGACTGCAGGGACCAGACGGACTTCACTTGACCAAAAGAGGTAAAAACGTACTGGGACACCGTCTAGCCCGCCTACTTCGCAGGGCTTTTAAACTAGGTAAGTTGGGGGAGGGTATCCACTCACATTCCACAGCAGTAAGGAACCATCCAGTGGAGGCGAGACACAACCGCCCTTTTGAGCCCAAGGTAAGCACCCATAGCACGCATGACAGCTCTAACAAACACAAGGGATGGAGGGCCATGTATGTCAATGCACACAGTTTAGGCAATAAAATTCTGCAATTGGAAACCGAGATAGTGAATGCCAACCTAGATGTGGTGGCAATATCCGAGACCTGGTTCACGGACTCTCATGGGTGGGATATGGCTATACCGGGTTACAGTTTACTTCGTCGAGACAGAGAGGGCAGATTAGGCGGAGGGGTAGCGCTATACATTAAAGAAGGAATCAAAACCACCAGAATCTCGGAAGTCAAGTACAGCGGGGAATCCCTCTGGGTGAACCTGGCCAGAGGGAGAGAAAAATGCCTGTATCTTGGTGTGGTATACAGACCTCCAAGACAACCGGAAGACAAGGACACGGAACTAATCGAAGACATAGAAAATATCGCGCTAAGGGGGGACGTTGTACTAATGGGAGACTTCAATATGCCGGATGTAGACTGGAGCACACCTTCAGCAACAACCAGCGGAAGCAAGAGGCTATTAGCCTCCATAAAAGGAGCACGCCTCAATCAAATGGTAATGGAACCCACTAGGGCCCAAACGATCCTTGACCTAGTACTCACCAATGGAGAAAGCGTCTCAGAAATCTTCGTGGGAGATAAGCTAGCCTCCAGCGATCACAACATGATATGGTTCCATCTGAGGAAAGGTTTCCATAGATCAAACACTAAAACAAAGGTACTCAACTTCCGAGGAACAGACTTTGCACGTATGGGAGTTTTCGTCCATCAGGCACTCCAGGACCAAACGGAGACAGAGAATGTGGAGGATATGTGGTCATCCCTGAAATCTGTCATACACAAGGCAACCTGCCGTTACATAAAATCATCACATAAACAGCGAAGAAAGGACAAACCCCAGTGGTTCACCGCAGAGATCTCACGTCTCGTTAAGGAGAAGAAAAACGCATTTGCTTCCTTCAAACGCACCGGGAAAAGCGAAGATAAACTGCTACACAGGATCAAGTCCACAGAGGTCAAAACGGCAGTCAGGGAGGCCAAACTTCGAGTGGAAGAAACTCTAGCAAACAACATTAAGAAAGGGGACAAATCCTTCTTCCGGTATATCAGTGACAGGAAAAAGAACACAGATGGGATAGTACGCCTGAAAAAAACAGACGGGAATTACGCAGAATCAGATCCCGAAAAAGCAGAAATACTAAATAAATACTTCAGCTCGGTCTTCACCTGCGAGGCGCCAGGGTCCGGCCCTCAATTGAAACCACAGTCAAACACAAAAGACCCGTTTCGGAGTTTTAAATTCACACCCAGCGAGGTTTACTTTGAGCTAACAAAACTCAAGGTGGACAAAGCCATGGGACCGGACAATCTGCACCCCAGAGTGCTTAGGGAGTTAGGTGATGTCCTGGCAGAACCGTTAGCCGTACTATTCAATCTCTCACTGAGTACAGGGACAGTCCCCTTGGACTGGAAAACAGCTAACGTCGTTCCTCTACACAAAAAGGGTTGCAAGACAGAGGCTGCAAATTACAGACCGGTGAGTCTGACATCAATAGTATGCAAAATCATGGAAACACTGATCAAACGCCAGTTGGACACGGTCTTGAACGAAGGGAATCTACGGGACCCCAATCAACATGGATTCACCAAGGGTAGGTCCTGCCAATCAAACCTCATCAGCTTCTTTGACTGGGTAACAAAAAGACTGGATGAAGGAGATTCACTGGACATAGTGTACCTGGACTTCAGTAAAGCTTTTGACAGCGTCCCACACCGCAGACTGTTAAACAAGATGAAATCAATGGGGTTGGGAGAGACTCTGATGGCATGGGTCAGAGATTGGCTGAGTGGCAGACGTCAGAGGGTGATGGTTAACGGTACTTTCTCTGGGACATCGGAGGTGACCAGCGGGGTGCCTCAGGGCTCGGTCTTGGGTCCGCTCCTCTTCAACATATTCATAGGAGATCTGACTCAAGGGCTTCAAGGTAAAGTAACATTATTCGCCGACGACGCCAAACTATGTAATATGGTAAGCGAGGACAATTTACAAGATAGTATGGCGCAGGACCTGCGCACATTGGAATGCTGGTCCTCAACCTGGCAGCTGGGCTTCAATGCTGGAAAATGTAAGGTCATGCACCTAGGTAACAGAAACCCGTGCAGAACTTATACCTTGAACGGGGAGACCTTGACCAGGACTTCAGCGGAACGAGATTTGGGAGTAATCATTAGTGCAGACATGAAATCTGCCAATCAGGTGGAGAAGGCTTCCTCAAAGGCAAGGCAGATGCTGGGTTGCATCCGTAGAAGTTTTGTCAGCAGAAAGCCTGCTGTCATTATGCCATTGTACAGGGCCATGGTGAGACCTCATCTGGAATACTGCGTGCAATTCTGGAAGCCACACTACCGCAAAGACGTGCAGAGGGTCGAGTCGGTCCAAAGAATGGCCACCAGAATGGTCTCAGGGCTTAAAGGTCTCCCGTACGAAGCAAGACTAGACAATTTGCAGCTCTACACTCTAGAGGAGCGCAGGGAGAGGGGAGACATGATTGAGACGTTTAAATACATCACCGGACGTATAGAAGTGGAAGATGACATCTTCCTTCTTAGAGGCCCCTCAACCACAAGAGGGCACCCGCTCAAACTCAGGGGCGGAAAGTTTCACGGCGACACCAGGAAGTATTTCTTCACGGAGCGAGTGATTGATCGGTGGAACGGGCTTCCAGTGCAGGTGATCGAGGCAAGCAGCGTGCCAGATTTTAAGAATAAATGGGACGCCCATGTGGGATCCCTAAGAGGGTCAGGGCAAAACACTAGCTAATCTTAAGGGGAGGGTCTATAGTGGGCAGACTTGATGGGCCTTGGCCCTTTTCTGCCGTCATCTTTCTATGTTTCTATGTTTCTAAAAAGGAAAGTTTTTAACTCGTTTTTAAATTTTACAAACTCTTTCTCCTCCCGTAAAAACATAGGGAGGGCATTCCATGTCTGCGGTGCTGTATAAGAGAAGATAAATTGTCTTCCTTGTATTGATAATTTTTAGAGAGGGAATAGATAAAAGATTTTGTTCGCTTGATCGTAAGGTTCTCTTTGCAGAATAAGGGATAAGTAATCTAAATAAAAATGCTGGGGTCTTATTATATAAGGTTTTAAAAATAACTGTACATAATTTATGCGTAATTCTATATATAACAGGAAGCCAGTGAGCCTTTTTAAGGAGTGGTGTTACATGATCAAACTTTTTGGATTTAGTTGTTAATTTAATTGATGCATTCTGAATAATTTGTAATCGTTTTATTTCTTGTAAAGCAATTCCTTTAAATAGGGAATTACAATAATCGATTTTAGATATCACCAGAGAATGAATAAGTATATTTAGTGCTTTAGGACAGAGAAATTTAGAAATAGAACGAATTTTCCGCAATCTGTAAAAGGTAGTTTTCACAATGCTACTGATATGGTCATGAAAGTTAAGTTTATTATCAAAGCACTACGTGTACAGGTTGTGCCTGGAAATTCGAAATGATGGGACAGATAGATTTGATCCTGTTATGGTTTTGAAGCAAAGGCATGCAAACTTAAAGTTGAACCTTGCTTACATGGGCAGCCAGCAGTGTTCCCGCTAAGCTGCGCTGGCGTGCGCTGGCGCACAAAATGTTACATCGCAGCGCACAAATTTCACGTCACAGCGCACACTCGAGCGGAGGTGAGAGGAAGCGGCGGCGGTCTGCCCTGATCGCCTAAGATGCAGCAGCGGCGGCTCCTTTCATGATCCCCGTAATTTACGGGGATCATGAAAGGAGCCGCCGCTGCTGCATCTTAGGCGATCAGGGCAGACCGCCGCCGCTTCCTCTCACCTCCGCTCGAGTGTACGCTGTGACGTGAAACTTGTGCGCTGCGATGTAACATTTTGTGCGCCAGCGCAGCTTAGCGGGAACACTGGCAGCCAGTGTAGTTTTTTTTGTAATACAATACGGGCTTGCACGGTCCGATTTCTTGAGGCCATAAATGAGACGAACTGCAGCGCTTTGAACGATTTTCAGTCGTTTGATGGTTTTCTTGAACGATCCCAAGTATATAAGATCAGAGATTGGGACAGCAACCGAAAAGAGAAGAAATCAAAATAATGTTTAATGGTACGGAGTTTCCATAGAGTGAAAAAACATTTTTTAACCTGAGCGTTAGTATGGTCTTGAAAAGTTAAGCTTCAGTCCAAAGTGATGACAAGGATTTTGATTGTAGGGTTAATTGGGTAATCTGACCTGAGGGAGTCTGGGAGTGGCTTTCCTGAGTCTTGAACTAAGTTTTCTCCATAATAAAAATGCAGAATTATGTTTAATTGCAGACCTGACTTATCTCATGTTCTAGCCTGCCTGCCACTGGGTGTTGTAGCTTGGGTGTTTTAGCTTCTTACTGTGAACAAATTGGGGGAATGGGCGGAGAGATGGCAGATGAAGTTCAACGTTGAGAAATGTAAAGTATTGCATGTTGGAAACAGAAACCCGAGGTACAACTATACGATGGGAGGGATATTATTGAATGAGAGCAACCAAGAAAGGGACTTGGGGGTAATGGTGGACATGACAATGAAGCCGACGGCACAGTGCGCAACAGCCGCTAAGAAAGCAAATAGAATGCTAGGCATAATCAAGAAGGGTATTACAACAAGGACAAAAGAAGTTATCCTGCCATTGTATCGGGCGATGGTGCGCCCGCATCTGGAATACTGCGTCCAATATTGGTCTCCGTACCTTAGGAAGGATATGGCGTTACTCGAGAGGGTTCAGAGGAGAGCGACACGCTTGATAAAAGGGATGGAAAACCTCTCATACGCTGAGAGATTGGAGAAACTGGGTCTCTTTTCCCTGGAGAAGAGGAGACTTAGAGGGGATATGATAGAGACTTATAAGATCATGAAGGGCATAGAGAGAGTAGAGAAGGACAGATTCTTCAAACTTTCGAAAAATAAAAGAACAAGAGGACACTTGGAAAAGTTGAAAGGGGACAGATTTAAAACGAATGCTAGGAAGTTCTTCTTTACCCAACGAGTGGTGGACACCTGGAATGCACTTCCAGAGGGCGTAATAGGGCAGAGTACAGTACAGGGGTTTAAGAAAGGATTGGACATTTTCCTGCTGGAAAAGGGGATAGAAGGGTATAGATAGAGGATTACTGCACAGGTCCTGGACCTGTTGGGCCACCGCGTGTGCGGACTGCTGGGCACGATGGACCTCTGGTCTGACCCAGCAGAGGCATTGCTTATGTTCTTATGTTCTTATGTATGCTGAGATAACCTGGGCATGTAACAGAAAGACTGCAGGGCTTAGATAAGTGACCTGCTCCCTATAGGACTATAAGGTTAACCCCTGAACCAATAATAAGGGCAAGTTTAGGACCGATGATTGTTAAGAAAATGTAGCAAAAGTAACAAATGAGAAGTTGTATCTAGCATCCAGTTGTCTAGCCAGAAAATGTATTTCCTGTTTTCGGCACTTCTGAAGCTGCCAGCTTGGGGCTCAGGAGTCCGCATATGCTGAATAAAACGAGACCAAAACAAAATTACTTTGTCTCGGCCCAAAATTAGATCAGCTACCCACCCTCATCTCACTGTCCTCTGGCACCACATTGCAGCTTGAACACTCATGCAAAGTTCTGGGCATCATCATTGATTCCACACTGTCCTTCAATGACCACCTTAATTCCTTAGTAAAAAAAATGCTTCTTCAATCTTCACATGTTAAGGAAAGTGAGATCCTGCTTCCATCATCATCACTTTGCTGTCCTCGTACAATCCATCATTCTCTCCAGACTGGATTACTGTAACTCCATCTACTTAAGCCTGACAAAGAAAAGCCTTCATAGACTCCAGTGGATCCAGAACACTGCGGCTAAACTAATCTTTGCAAAAAGCAAATTTGACCACGTCTCCCCACTTCTGTCTAAGCTTCACTGGCTCCCAGTAATCCTTAGGGTTCACTACAAATGCGCCTGCCTAACCTTCAAGTCTCTACACGGTATCTTGCCTCCCCCTTTTCCACTATCTTGGAACTCCTCTAATCCCAGCACCACCAGATCCACTCAAAAATTCAAACTATCCTTCCCCTCATTAAAAGGCATATCCCATGCAGGAAAATTAGGGACTTCCCTCTTCTTCAGGATCACCGAACTCTGGAACAGCTTTACTACCCCGCTTCGGAGCCTGACCTCCCTCCAACTCTTCCGAAAACATTTGAAAACTTGGCTTTTCTCTAAATTGCAATGACCCCTCCCTCATCGATATACGAAGTCCCTCTAAACTTCTCTTTCTAAGTCCTTCTACTTTTCATTGTAGTTCCTTTCTATACCAACTCCTGTAAACCGTGCCGAGCTCTACTTCTGTGGAGATGATGCGGTATACAAACTTAAGGTTTGGTTGAGTTTAGTTTATCTGCACTTTCTTCAAGTCTCTACGTTTTGTGGCTGACCCAAGTGACCTTTCAGACCCATTTACTCTCAGAGAGGTATTCGTGACCTTGCCTCTTCCACTTCATCCTTCCACCACACTGGCTGGTCTTTAACCTTCTTTTCAGCTTTGTATTCAATTTATATTCAGAACACGATTAGATGCTAATCTGAACCCCAACAGGGGATTGAACAGATAGCTCAGGCAAAAAAGGAAAATTCTGATTATTTATTCCACAATAAGTATCCCCGTGTGAAAAGTATGCAAACCCTCTATTCAGCAGGAGATAGGACATGAATTAGTCTTATTGTTCCATTTTCTACAATAAAAATTGTTTCATTATATTCAAAATGTTTCTTTATCTATATATATATAAAATCGGAGGTATGTATGTGTGTATGTGTGTGTGTATGTGTGTATGTGCCGCGATCACGCAAAAATGGCTTGACCGATTTGAACGAAACTTGGTATGCAGATCCCTCACTACCTGGGATGATATGTTCTGGGGGTCTCGCGGCCCACTTGCACACGTGGGCGGAGCTACAAACAGAAAATCAGATTTCACCCATTCATGTCAATGGAAAAAATGTAAAAAGCTGCCATTCTCACAGTAATTCCAACTACCTGGGGTGATATGTTCTGGGGGTCTCGCGGCCCACCTGCACACGTGGGCGGAGCTACAAACAGAAAATCATATTTCACCCATTCAAGTCAATGGAAAAAATGTAAAAAGCTGTGGGACCGATTTGAACGCAAATTGGTATGCAGATCCCTCACTACCTGGGGTGATATGTTCTGGGGGTCTCGCGGCCCACCTGCACACGTGGGCGGAGCTACAGACAGAAAATCAGATTTCACCCATTCATGTCAATGGAAAAAATGTAAAAAGCTGCCATTCTCACAGTAATTCCAACTTCCTGGGTGATATGTTCTGGGGGTCTCGCGGCCCACCTGCACACGTGGGCGGAGCTACAGACAGAAAATCAGATTTCACCCATTCAAGTCAATGGAAAAAATTGCTGCCATTCTCACAGTAAATCTAAAACGGCTTGACCGATTTGAACGCAAATTGGTATGCAGATCCCTCACTACCTGGGGTGATATGTTCTGGGGGTCTCGCGGCCCACCTGCACACGTGGGCGGAGCTACAGACAGAAAATCAGATTTCACCCATTCATGTCAATGGAAAAAATGTAAAAAGCTGCCATTCTCACAGTAATTCCAACTACCTGGGGTGATATGTTCTGGGGGTCTCGCGGCCCACCTGCACACGTGGGCGGAGCTACAAATAGAAAATCTGATTTCACCCATTCATGTCAATGGAAAAAATGTAAAAAGCTGCCAACGCAAAAACGGCTTGCCCGATTTGAACGAAACTTGCTATGCTGATCCCTCACTACCTGGGGTGATATGTTCTGGGGGTCTCGTGGCCCACCTGCACACATGGGCGGAGCTACAAACAGAAAATCTGATTTCACCCATTCAAGTCAATGGAAAAAATGTAAAAACCTGTGGGACCGATTTGAACGAAACTTGGTATGCAGATCCCTCACTACCTGGGGTGATAAGTTCTGGGGGTCTCGCGGCCCACCTGCACACATGGGCGGAGCTACAAACAGAAAATCATATTTCACCCATTCAAGTCAATGGAAAAAATGTAAAAAGCTGTGGGACCGATTTGAACGCAAATTGGTATGCAGATCCCTCACTACCTGGGGTGATATGTTCTGGGGGTCTCGCGGCCCACCTGCACACATGGGCGGAGCTACAGACAGAAAATCAGATTTCACCCATTCACGTCAATGGAAAAAATGTAAAAAGCTGTGGGACCGATTTGAACGAAACTTGGTATGCAGATCCCTCACTACCTGGGGTGATATGTTCTGGGGGTCTCGCTGCCCACCTGCACACGTGGGCGGAGCTACAAACAGAAAATCAGATTTCACCCATTCAAGTCAATGGAAAAAATTGCTGCCATTCTCACAGTAAATCTAAAACGGGTTGACCGATTTGAACGAAACTTGGTATGCAGATCCCTCACTAACTGGGGTGATATGTTCTGGGGGTCTCTTCACCCAAGAATTTATATGTTCTTGCTCCTGGAGGTGAAACTAAAAATGTTGTTTATAATCAAGTTTTGTGTTAGTTGTATTGCATTCATTTTGACAAATATTTCACATTATAATTTGAATATTGTACTTTTTATAAAGCTGTAAAAAAATAATTTCATTCACCACTATAAAGTATCTTTATTTGAATCCATTTACAGTGTTATTGCTATAATTAAATACCCGTGCAACGCCGGGGCATCAGCTAGTATATTATAATTTATACTCTTATGGCACACGTGAGGACTAGTTTTGATCAAACAAAAGTATCATGGAAAGAGCTAAAGATGTTCATCCATGAGTGTGGATTCACTTAGTCTGCATGCCTAAATATCACTTTTACACTCCTATCCCAACAATGCATGTACAACCATGTGCATCTTTAAGTTTTCTGGCACATACAAATTGAGAATGACACAGGGACAAATTTTACCCCATCCCCACGAGAACTCATTTTCCTGTCCCACCCGGCGAGTTCTTTTCCTGTCCCTGCCCCATTCCTGGAAGCTCTGCCCTCATCTGCACAAGCCTCAAACACTTTAAAATCCTAAGTAGCAACATTCTAGAGCTCAGACTGTGATGTCATAATGCCTCATTCCACCAATGCCTAAGCTCCGTCCTCATCTGCACAAGCCTCAAACACTTTAAAATCCTAAGTAGCAACATTCTAGAGCTCAGACTGTGATATCATAATGCCTCATTCCACCAATGCCTAAGCTCTGTCCTCATCTGCACAAGCCTCAAACACTTTAAAATCCTAAGTAGCAACATTCTAGAGCTCAGATTGTGATGTCATGATGCCTCATTCCACCAATGCCTAAGCTCCATCCTCACCTGCACAAGCCTCAAACGCTTTAAAATCATAAATGTTTGAGGCTTGTGCGGTTAAGGCAGAGCTTACAGGAATGGGGCAGGGACAGGGATAGCGACAAAACTCATGGGGACGGGATGGAAAAAGGGTCCAGAGAAGAGCAACTAAGATGGTTAAGGGGCTGGAGGAGCTGCCGTACAGCAAAAGATTAGAGAAACTGGGCCTCTTCTCCCTCGAACAGAGAGCACTCTCTAAAGTTGAAAGGGGATAGATTCCGTACAAACGAAAGGAAGTTCTTCTTCACCCAGAGAGTGGTAGATAACTGGAACACTCTTCCGGAGTCTGTTATAGGAGAAAACACGCTCCAGGGATTCAAGACAAAGTAGATAAGGACAGGTTGTTCACCCTCTCCAAGGTAGAGAGAACGAGAGGGCACTCTCTAAAGTTGAAAGGGGATAGATTCCGTACAAACGAAAGGAAGTTCTTCTTCACCCAGAGAGTGGTAGATAACTGGAACACTCTTCCGGAGTCTGTTATAGGAGAAAACACGCTCCAGGGATTCAAGACAAAGTAGATAAGGACAGGTTGTTCACCCTCTCCAAGGTAGAGAGAACGAGAGGGCACTCTCTAAAGTTGAAAGGGGATAGATTCCGTACAAACGAAAGGAAGTTCTTCTTCACCCAGAGAGTGGTGGAAAACTGGAACGCTCTTCCAGAGGCTGTTATAGGGGAAAACACCCTCCAGGGATCCAAGACAAAGTTAGACAACTTTCTGCTGAACAAGAACGGGCGCTGGTGGGGCTAGTCTCAGTTAGGTTGCTGGTCTTGGACCAGAGGGCCGCCGCGTGAGCGGTCTGCTGGGCACGATGGACCACTGGTATGACTCAGCAGTGGCAATCCTTATGTTCTTATGTTATGTTCTAAATTGAGTTCCTGCGGGGATGGGGACAATTTTGTCCCCGTGTCATTCTCTACATACAAAGCATACCTAAAAAACAGATCGCACAGCATGCGGCATAGACAAAACCAGTCTACAGGTTTACTTGTTTAGTCAGGATCCTCATATGGCAGGTCATCCCTCCCGACATGACGATATTTCAAAAATTCTTTCTTCAGGGTCAAGGTACCGATGGTCATGTCGCAGGGGGGGGGAGGGGATGACCTGCAATATGAAACACTGATGAAATCCTATATAAGATAAGGAAATAATATCTTTTGATATTTCAATTGTGAAATACAGTGCAAGACAGTCAATATGACAAATTGATTTAGAAAATTAGGAAATATTTGATCAATGAAGATGCAGACTATAAAATGAGCTTTGAAAGCTGAACACTTTGATTAGCCATCTGAGGATCCTGAAAAAAAAACCAACCCCAACGTAATTAACCTCCCCCTTTTACTAAACTGCTATAACGGTTGTTAGCGCAGGGAGCCACGCTGCTCCTGACGCTCATCGAATTCCTATAAGTCTCAGGAGCAGCGCGGTTCCCTGGTTTTGTCTACGTTGCATGCTATGGGGCTCATAGTCAAAACATCCAGATGTCTTTAGCGCCAGACAAAAATTGGTTATTATTAATAATAATAATAACTTTATTTTTTCTATACCGCCATAATCTTGCGACTTCCAGGCGGTTCACAGTGAAGAGGGCTGTACAATCAGCGAATTACAGGGGGAAAATTAGGTAAGAAGTCACTGATCCGTCAGTGATTACAGGGTTCAAATGGTTACAGAAATAATCTTAACAAGTTAAATCGAAACGGCTGGAAAGTCAGCGATTTACAGAATACAGAAAGTGAGGAAGACATCGAGTTGTCTGTGAAAAAACAGAAAAACGTTAGAGATGGTGCATCGTATCAGCATGACGAGGGAGGTCTTAAAAAAGGGGGAGTTGACTGGCTAGGAAATAAATCTATTGAACAGAGCGGTCTTGATTTCTTTCCGAAAGGCGCCCTAGGTCAACCTGGCTTGATCAATGAAGTCGCCTAATCAGGTCTGCTGTCTGCCGGCTTGAAACTTAAAAGTTCTATCCAGGAAGGTTCTGAATTTGCAACCTGTGATCTTTGGGTAGGCAAAGAGGTTGCGATTTCTGGTTGGCCTTGTGGGGGTGTAAAGCTCGAAATGAGGTAGTAGGTAGTTTGGGGCCATTCCCCACACCAGTTTGTAGCAAAAGCAGGAGAACTTGAATAAAATCCGTGCCTCAGTTGGCAAACAGAAACATTTTCACGGGATGAAAATACAAAGGTGTCCAGACTTGGCGAGAGAGACCCAAAGGCGGCGCAGAGAATTTTTGCTTTTAAAACCCGGAGTCTTAGCCTTAGGGGCGACGTTTTATCTTCGTGCAATGCAGAGTGAATTATTCTTCTCAAAAATATGTTGTTTTTTTTATCCCTTTCAGTTGACAACTTTTCTATCGCTATCACGCTTGGAAAAAGAAAAAGATAAGAGCTAACTAAGCCCTAGATGGATTATTTATGGGGTTACCTACCTCAGCTTAATTGGTAGCCCTATATTTTCTTAATCTCGCATTAGTTATATTTTGGATCCAATGAGGACTTGAGCTGAAATTTAAGCATAAATTGTTTCTTCTTTTGATTATATATTTCTTAAATTGATGTAATTAATTCTTGGCTTGGATTTTGCTTTCTCTACAAGTTTTATGCTTGATATGTATTGTAAAATGATAAATAAATAAATAAACATCCAGATGTCCAAAAACCCACCTAAGTCAGCACTCGGACGGTCTAATAGCCAGGATTTTTAAAACCAACTTTCTGAACGTCCAGCAGGACGTCTAAGCCGCTGTGCATGTGGGAGGCATGTAATGGGCGTGCTTAGACCTGGACATCCTACAGTGATAAATGAAGCTTTCCCAGGACGTCCTAGGCGGAACTTAGATAACCAGAGTTAGATGCATCTAAGTGCCCCATAGGTGCCCAAACTGAGCAGATGACCACTGCTTGCATTAAGATATGAATCCCACATGCTCCCCTAATGCTAACAGACCCCCTCCTACCCCCCCCCCCCAAATATCCTATTTAAAGAGTACAGCATCACACAGACGGGTGGACTAGTGAAACACAGAGAGGAGGACCCAGGCCCATAAGACACTCTAACCACTACATTTATGGTGGAAAGTGTGAGGCCACTAAAACCCACCAAAATACTTCCATATAGGTGCCACTTGCAGCCATAAAGGCTCTTGGGGAGGGGAAACAGGGGGTATAGTAGAACATAAGAATAGCCTTACTGGGGGAGGAAGTGACGTCAGCTCACAGGATGGCTGCTTGAGCAGAGAGCTCCGTGGAGGCACGGGAGAAATATTAAAATTGCAGCGTTCTGACCGAAGGAGTTATATTCTTGCTGATACTGCGGGACAACAGCTGAGATGGAGACCCGTAAGAAGTTAGACAAATTTCGATTCCCTTTGCCTGAAGGGGAGAAATCGGCAACCGCGGGCAGTAGCGGATTGACGGGTTGTAAAAAAAAAATGGCGCCGGTGCACGTGGAATCGGACGAGGAAGAGATTGCCATCGAGAACACACCAGTTGAAGCGATCACCCCCCAGGTATTACAGGAGTGGTTTCGAGATCTTAAGAAGGAAATGGTGGGTGTTCGCCAGGACTTAAAAGCAGCGATGACGGAACTGCGATCTGAGGTGGCTGAATTGGGAGGTCGAGTGGGAGACACGGAGGATCGCGTTTCGGAGATGACACAAGATTTGTTGAATATGCAAGCTGAATTGAATCAACTGCCGTCCTCCATCCAGATGTTGCAAACTCAGGTGGAGGATTTGGAAAATAGATCACGCAGATGCAACTTGCGTTTTAAGGGCATCCCAGAGCTGGAGGAGTATAAGGATGGGGCTGCAGTGGTGAAAAAGATCTGTGCTGATTTACTCACTGAAGCACATGGCTCCCTGACTGATCAAATAGTGCTAGTGAGGGCACACCGTAGTTTGGGTCCTGCACGAAGTACAGGGCCTAAGGACATTATTGCTTGCTTCCAGGATTTTGGGATCAAAGAAAATATTCTACAAATAGCGAGGCGCAAGCAGGAATATCGTTGGAATAATATCTCGGTGGGCATCTTTCAAGACTTAGCCTGGACCACTCTGCAAAAACGTCGGAACTTTCAACAGATAATGCAATTGCTGCGGGCTGAGGGCCATCGCTACCGCTGGTTATTTCCCTTTGGGGTATGGATCACGATTGATGGCAAATCCAAACGTGTTGGTGATGTGGAAGAGGCGTGGGCAGCCCTGAAAGAACTGGGGTGCAAGAATGTTCCTGAGGTTCCGGTGCCTGTATCTAAGAAGGCGGAGAAGCGTTCCACTGGAGTTTGGTCCACTGTTGGGCGTGCGGGGAAGCGGCATTTAAAGGATCAGACCTGATGGATTGAGGGGATTATTACCCATTTTTTCTTTGCTTCCTCCCCTTTTTTCTTTAGGACGTTCGGTCCTAGTTTAGGGGAGTCTGGTATTTGCCAGGGGTTCTACAGATTGATTTTTGAAATGACTAATTTGATTTTGCATATTCAGCATGAGGTTATGTATAGAACTTAGTATGAGTTTTCCATGGCAAGAATTATTGTCTGTGGGATTATTATTTTACTTATTCTATTACTGATGTTGTTCATTGTAATGGGCATTTATGGTTTTAAGGATATGGAAGAGTGACGCTGGTATAAAAGGACTTAGTTGCCTTCTGTGGGGGGGAGACCTTACTTCTTCTCCTTGGCTGCCCAGATCTTGGGTATGTCGGGGTCGTATAGACAGCAGGGGGGGAGGGAGGGGGGGAGTGGGGGTAGGGGGGGGGGGTAGGGGGGGTCATTTGAGGAATGATAGTTCTCTTGTCCTAGGCTCGTGGAATGTTAATGGATTAAATAACCCTGGAAAGCGTAGTATAGTTTTTCGTGAACTGCATAGGCTGAAGTGGGATATATGTTTACTGCAAGAAACTCACTTAAGATCGAGGGACGAGCGGTTATTGCACACTCAACATTATGATCAAGTGTGGACTCATAGGGCTAGAGGCACACAGAGGGTGGGGGGTTTAGCTGTTTTGGTTCGTAAAGGGATAGGGCTGGAGGTGCATGAGGTTTTCAAAGATAGGGAGGGACGCTGTCTAGCTATACGGGGTAAGATACAGGATAAAGTGACTACTATCATTAATATATATGGGCCTAACACTGATCAATCACGTTATTATTCTGGTCTCACAGATGACTTGACTGCTTTCACAAAGGGAGCGATTTTTTGTGGAGGGGATTTTAATGTGTGCCCAGATCTATCCTTAGATCACTCCAGGGGGGGACGAGTGGTTCTACGACGTCACAGTAAGGCCTTGATTAGGTTTATGCATCTATTGGGATTGGTGGATTGTTGGAGATTGCTACATGGTACCCAGAGGACTTATTCTCATTTCTCTAATGCTACCCAGACTTACACGAGAATAGATGGTATTTGGGTACATAGAAATCTTTGGGGCGGGATTCAAGAGGCGGAGCTTGGTAACATTCAGATCTCCGATCACGCTCCTGTCTGGGTGGTATGCAAGGGACTTAGGATACAATCAGGTAACAGATTTTGGCGTTTAAATGAATCACTTTTAGGGGACCCTATTATATTGCAAGAAGTGAAGGATTCTATTGTAGACTATCTATATATAAATGACAATGGGGAAGTAAGGGATGGGATACTTTGGGATGCGCTGAAAGCTGTTATTCGGGGTATTTTTGTTAAATGGGGGGCCCGTAAGAAACGGGACAAAGCTAAGCGCTCTTTGGGATTGCGGGAGCAATTGGTGGATTTAGAAAAACAACATCAATTTGATCCTAGGCCTAGGGTATATGAGGCCTTGAGTAAAGTACGATTGGAATTACACCACCTACAGCTTGAGGATTTAGCTTTTAGAAAGACACAATTGAAACAGGCTATGTTCGAGAATGGAAATCGGTCTAGTGCTATGCTAGCCCGCTTTTTGCGGGCCCGAAGGATGTCTGCTACTATTCAGAGTATTCGTGGACCTGATGGAGTTAGGTATAGGACTGATAAGGATATTCATAACCAGTTTGCTACATTTTTTGCAGATTTATATCGTGGGGACAACTTGAGTGAGGGTTCTAAGATTGCAGATTTTTTAGACATGGTCCCTTTGCCAAAGCTCTCGGATTTGGAACAAGAGGGGTTGGATCTTCCCATAACGGAGGGGGAGGTGTCTGGGGTCATACGGGGTTTAAAAGGGGGAAAATCTCCGGGATTAGATGGGTTATCGAATGTGTTCTATAAGACCTTTAGGGAGCAGATTGTTTCCCTGTTGGTGAGGGTTGGTAATGGAGTGCGAGAAGGGGGCTCTTTGCCATCTACTATGGGAGAAGCAGGGATCACAGTATTGTTGAAACCGGGACGGGACCCGGAGCAGTGTGGAGCATATCGTCCCATCTCATTATTAAATGTTGATGCTAAAATTTTGGCGAAGGTGTTGGCATTGAGATTGGGACGAGTGTTACCGGGACTTGTCCATGTTGATCAGGCTGGATTTATCTAGAAGCGTCAAGTGGGAGATAATATACGTAGAACTTTACATTTGATCTGGGAGGCACAGCAACAACATAGTAAAATGGTCTTATTATCCATAGACGCTGAAAAGGCCTTTGATCAGGTCAATTGGAATTTTTTATGGGCAGTAATGGAACGGATGGGAATTGGGGGAATGTATGAAAAATGGATAAGGAATTTTTATTTGACACCGAGGGCTTGTATTAAAATTAATGGGCTTTATACAGATTTCTTCTCTATTACAAGAGGGACCCGACAGGGTTGTCCACTCTCCCCTTTACTGTTTGCTTTGTATTTAGAACCTTTGGCTTGTTATATTCGGGATTTGGGGGCAGTTCGGGGAATTCATATAGGAGGTCGGGAACATAAATTGGCGCTATTCGCAGATGATATTCTTTTTTATGTGACGGACCCGGAGGCTACTTTTACTGAGTTGTTGGAGGTATTTGGGAAATTTAGAGGTCTGTCTGGCTTTACGATCAACATGGACAAGTCCGAATTTTTGAATATTTCTTTAGAGGAGGGGGAGGCGCAGAGGTTGGCGGACACCTTTCCGGTGAGGCGAGTACTGGGGCATCTTAGGTATCTTGGTATTTTGATTCCATCTGATTTATCATGTCTTTATGATCTCAATTATTCTAGGATAGTGCGTTTAGTGCGGAGAGATTTGCAAGCTTGGAAGGGTTTGTGGTTGTCCTGGTGGGGGCGTATAGCTGTTGTCAAAATGAATATCTTACCCCGTCTGTTATTTTTATTCCAAACGCTTCCCATAGCGGTACCTAGGGGACTTTTGAAGCTATTGCATAAGGAATTTCGATATTTTATTTGGCAAGGGAAACATCCCAGGTTGAGTCAACAAGTACTTTGGTCTGCTAGGGAAGATGGGGGTCGGGCAGTGCCCAATCTGCACTGGTATTACGAGGCTGCACAACTCCGTTTTATTTTGGATTGGAAGATTGCGGTGTTTAAACCTGGGGTTCAAATAGAACAAAGCTATGTTCCGCATTGTACACTGAATAATTGGCTGTGGATCTCTTTCTCGTTGTCAGAGCGATTGCAGGGGCAAGGGAACCCGTTCTTTTGTCATTTAGTACGGATGTGGGGTTCTTTATGTCAAAGGGAAAAGAGTGGTAGGGGAGTTTCCACGCTTGCTCCTATTAAGGGGGAACCGCGGTTTATTGCAGGTTTGGAAAGGGGGGCGTTTCAGAAATGGGAATCTATGGGGATTCTTACATTTCGAGATGTACTTGTTGGGGGATGCTTACCTACTTTTGATGCATTGGTGACTAAGAAGCCTGGGTTAAGAGGCAAATTTTTTGCATACATGCAATTGAGACATTTTATGATTTCGGAAAGTTGGGATAAAGGAAATCCCCAGGGGACTGAATCTTTGGAAAACTTATGGCTTTTGTTGAGTAAAGTACCGAGACCGATTTCCATTCTTTATAAGTTCTTGCGCGGTAGAGTGGTGATTTCCTTTCCTTTTAAACAACAGTGGGAACGGGACCTCCGGCTGCATCTTTCTGCGGATGATTGGTCCCGTATTTGTATAGAGGTACAGAAAGCATCTCATTGTATATTGGTCCAAGAAAATGCTTATAAAATCTTAACACGCTGGTATTTTACACCTGCACGGTTACACATTATGTACCCTCAGGTCTCAGACTCTTGCTGGAGATGTGGTAAGGGCCCTGGATCTTTTATGCATATTTGGTGGGACTGTGGGGTGATTCAGAAATTTTGGGTTACTGTTACATGATCTTTGACATTGTGGATCCAGGATCCATTGCAACTTTCACCTCAAGTTTGTCTGTTAGAGATGTTAGAGATGTTCCTTGGCAGACAAAACTGGTCAGAATGGGGTTGGCAGCGGCCAAATGTTTAATAGCACTATATTGGAAGAAGTTAGTTGCTCCACCAGAAAGGGAATGGTTAGAGAAATTGCGAAAACTTGCACAGATGGAATGTATAGCTGCTAAGCATTATGGTTATTATGACTTACAAAGGCGGACTTGGGACAAAATATTTCAGTGCATTTAATTATTTCCTCATGTGGGGTGGGAGGGTGGGATAGAGGGGGAGGAGAGGTGTGGTCACTTGGGAGTCTTTTTGAAGGAACAACGAAAGGACTTCCTCATGGTGTTTAATTTGTTGGGGATTATCACTGCCTATATTGGTTTACTTTATGTTGGGTGGTGGGATTGAGATATAATTATGTTGGGGGTTTTCTCTTTTTTTCTTTTTTTTATATGCTTTGTGGAAAGATTGTAATATTACGGATTGGTTTACAAATGGTGACTGTATTGTTTATATTCATTGTAAAATTCTAATAAAAATTGATTAAAACAAAAAAAGAATAGCCTTACTGGGTCAGACCAATGGTCCATCAGGCCCAGTAGCCCGTTCTCACGGTGGCCAATCCAGGTCACTAGTACCTGGCCAAAACCCAAGGAGTAGCAACATTCCATTCAGAATCCTAAAGAATAGCAAGATTCTAGAATCCCAAAGAGTAACAAAAGATTCCAGAATCCCCAGAGTAGCAACATTCCATGCTACTGATCCAGGGCAAGCAGTGGCTTCCCCCATGTCTTTCTCAATAGCAGACTATGCACTTTTCCTCCAGGAACTTGTTGAAACCTTTCTTAAAACCAGCTATGCTATCCGCTCTTACCACAACCTCTGGCAATGCATTCCAGAGCTTAACTATGCTCTGAGTGAGGAGTTTGGGGGGAGTTTTGGAGGGCTCACCCTAAATTATAAGAGGGTTTGGTGAGATGCACATGTGAAGCTTTTATGTGAAGTTGACAGCAGAGCCCTTTAAGGTGTCCCCCCCCCTGCTCTGTTGGTATGTCTGTGTGGCCAGTCCATTGCAATGCTGGTCCCTCCCATGTCCAAATGGTCTGCATTTGGACACTTGGACGCGTCTGCAGTTGAAAATGCCACCTAAAGTTAAAGACGTCTTGTCGGCCAAGACATCCAATTAGGTGATTTTCAGAAAAAATGTGGACGTCCAAGACATAAGAGTTGCCCTACTGGAACAGACTGAAGTATCCTGTTTCCAACAGTGGCCAGCTCAGGTCACAAGTACCTAGCAAGATCCCAAAACAATAAAACAGATTTTATGCTGCTTATCCTAGGAATAAGCAGTGGATTTTCCCAAGTCCGTCTTAATAAAGGCTTACGGACTTTTAGGAAATTATTCAAACCTTTTTTAAACCCTGCTTAGTTAACTGCTTTCACCCCTTTCTCTAGCCATGAATTCCAGAGTTTAATTACACGTTAAGTGAAGACACATTTTCTCCAGTTTGTCTTAAATCTACTACTTAGTAGCTTCATTGCATGCCCTCAAGTCCTAGTATTATTGGAACGAGTGAACAAGCAATTCACTCCTGTGAGCCATCTCTTCTCCAGGTAGTCCCATTCCCTTTATTTTGTCACCCTTCTCAGCACCTTTTCTAATTCTGCTACATCTTTTTTGAGGTATGGTGACCAGAATTGCACACAGTATTTGAAGTGAAGCCATACCATAGAGCGATACAAAGGCATTATAACATTTTCATCTTTGTTTTCCATTCCTTTCCTGATAATTCCTAACATTCTATTTGCTTTCTTAGCCGCCGTCGCACACTGAGCTGAGGGTTTCAACTTATCCTCAACAACGACACCTAGATCCTTTTCCCTGGTGGTGACTCCTAATATTGAACCCAGTATCATGCAGGTATAGTTTGCGTTCCTCTTTCCCACATGCATCACTTTGCACTTGCATTAAACATCATTGGCCATTTTGACGCGCAGCCTCGCAAGGTCCTCTTGCGATTTTTCACAATCCTCTTGCGATTTAACAACTTTAAACACTCATTATGTATTGTGGAGACCTGGATCCCCGTGTATGTGAAACTCTAGGAGATATGTCAAATTAGGGTTACCAAATTTTTCTTCAGGAAAATCTGGACCCATGGCCCCGCCCCCAGGACCACCCTGGGTCCGCCCCAGCCCCGCCTCCAAAAGGAGGACATATCTGGAGAAATCTGGAAGTCTGGTAACCCTATGTTAAATTGGAAGGAGGTGTGGGATGATTAAATAGATAATATGAAGACACGGAAGGCAATAATGAAAGCCCTTTCAATAGGTAGACTAGGCTTAGCAGTGCAAGTTACTGCTTTGATCACTGTTCAACCTGCCTGCAGATTAAAGTTAGCAAGGTTTTTAATAATGCAGGTTATTTTGCTTGAATACAGGGCATGATGAAGGGGAAGAGTGATAAGGGGGAAAGTAGGTGGCAGATTTTTCTTTTTGAAAAAGTTGGCAACCCTAAAAGGTCAACAAACTGCTTGATAACCTTTTATTGGACTCAAAGCAGTGCATTTGTGATTAGATTTTGAGGGCTGTAGTCTCTTCATCAAGGCGTTTGGGGACAGACTTAAAGATCTCAATCTGTAGACTTTGGAGGAAAGTGGGAGAGGGGAGATATGATAGAGATGTTTAAATGCTTACGTAATATAAATGCGCATGAGTCGAGTCTCTTTCATTTGAAAGGAAGCTGTGCAATGAGAGGGCATAGGATGAAGTTAAGAGGTGATAGGCTGAGGAGTAATCTAAGGAAATACTTTTTTAGAGAAAGGGTGGTAGATGCATGGAACAGTCTCCTGGAAGAAGTGGTGGAGCCAGAGACTGACTGAATTCAAGAGGGCCTGGGATAGGCATGTGGGATCTCTCTGAGAGAGAAAGAGATAATAGTTACTGCGGATGGGCAGACTGGATGGGCCATTTGGCCTTCATCTGCCATCATGTTTCTCTGTTTCTATAACCATAAAGCTCTATGACCTCACAATGCAGGTGTAAAGAGCCTTAGCCTTTAGGAAGAGGAGATGCAAATGTTAAAAGCCTTAGCCAATAGGGAGATGAGGAGATAGTGGATGCTCTGGATGGGCCATTTGGCCTTTAGCTGCCATCATGTTTCTATAACCATAAAGCTCTATGACCTCACAATGCAGGTGTAAAGAGGCTTAGCCTATAGGAAGAAGAGATGCAAATGTTAAGAGCCTTAGCCAATAGGAAGAAGAGGACATAGTGGATGCTCTGGATGGGCCATTTGGCCTTTATCTGCCATCATGTTTCTATAACCATAAAGCTCTATGACCTCACAATGCAGGTGTAAAGAGGCTTAGCCTATAGGAAGAAGAGATGCAAATGTTAAGAGCCTTAGCCAATAGGGAGAGGAGGAGATAGAGGATGCTCTGGATGGGCCATTTGGCCTTTATCTGCCATCATGCTGCTATGTTTTTGTCAAGGTCAAGGCCGTTCCCGGGAGGCTGTGGGCACTCCTTGTGAGTCTCCGTGCAACAGAATGTTAAGGCTATGCGCAAGAAGGGATCAATTCACGCACAGAGAAAAGAAGGCCCAAAATGCTTAACACTAGCCATCGCCAAGTCGCTTTCAGGGTAGAGTGAAGATTGCTTTCCATATTTTAAACAGGCCCCCTTTTAAAGACTGAGACCCAGATGCACAAAGCTCTGACCCCACAGTAAAAGATACCATGGTGGGAGAGATTTTTCTTTTACCAGCGATGCTCAGCACAACAGCATGCAAATTCTAAGTATGCGATTGGTGCGGGGAATTGCCCCTTCTGTCAAGCTGCTCTCCCTGCTCCAATCAACTGAGCCGCAGGATTCCCTTGTGACCTTGGGTAAGTTACTTAATCCTCCAGTGCCCACCACTTTAAATGTCAGCTTTGAATGCCAAAAGCAGAAAAAGTTCCCTTCTCAGTGGCCTTTACCAAGAATCAGTAACAGCTACAGAGAAGCCTTTTGTGCTTGCAGAGATTCATGTGCGTTCATAAGGGTTCATAGTCATTCGCGCGTGGGACTTTGGCGCGCCGCCTAAAAAGTAACTTTTAAAGAGCTCTGACGCGGGGTGTGAGTGGAGAACCCCCCCCCCCAGTTTACTTCATACTCTTCGCGCTGCCGTTAAGGGGGGGGGGTTGGAACCCTCCATTATAAAGCAAATTTAACTTTTTCCTGATTTTTTTAGGAAAAAGTTAAGTTTTCTCTATAATGTGGGGGGTTGCACCCCCCCACACACCCCCAACGGCAGCATGAAGAGTATGAAGTAAAGTGGAGGGTTCCCCCCTCACATCCCTCGTCGGAGCTCTTTAAAAGTAATTTGTCGGCGTGCCGAAGTCTTGCGCGCTTTTGTCCCGTCACCGTTCATAAGCTGTTAAAAAACTCCATACATTTTTATGTTGAACGGGTGTTCAGGAATTTCGTTCCAAACAAAAGACAACACGAGGTACAATATAGCGTATTTCTTTTATTCTAGTAAAAATACAGCAAGACATGTATATGTGACATACTATGACACAGGACATTGTTAAGGAGAGAATGCAAATGGAAAAAAAGTAGAAATTCAAACAATGGTATCGGGTCAAAAACTGCACAATGCAAACAGGATATGGAAGGCTTCCAGCCACACCGAGACCTTTATGATCCTTGTAGCGAGGAGCCTATGGAAGACCTGCTGTGACGGAAGTGTTCTTTGATCAGCGAAGATCAGGGCTGCAATCCAATCGGGTTTTCAGGATTTTCCCCCTCAATGAATACGCGTGAGATCTATTTGCATGCACTGCTTCCACTGTATGCAAAAAAGGTCTCGTGCATATTCATTGGGGGAAATCCTGAAAACCCACCCCTGGTGTAGATGGTGCCCAGTTCTGACAAAAAAAACTGAATTTGAGGGATTGGGTATCTTTCGTGGGATGACAGAAATAAGGGGTCGATAGTCGAAGCAATTAGCAATGCAACTGGGCAGGAGAGACCCCTGCCCAGGTGTATTGCTTTTGCAGAGCTCTCCGCTGGTACTCAGCGCCACTTAACCGGTGTAGTTGAGCATCAGCTCTAATCGACGATTTTGTGGATGGTCTGGGGAGGGAGTCAGTGCTTACAGTGGCATAGCGAGGCTGAGAGGCACCCGGAGCAATGGCGCCCCTCCCCCGCCCCATCCCTGCCTCCTCCTTCACACCCCTTCCCTTCCCCCGTACCTCCGGGCGTGAGCAGCAACCCTCAACCTGCTGCTCGCACCAGTGTCAGCTCTTCCTCCGACGCCACTTCCTAGACATGAGTCCGGGAAGTGACGACAGGGACTACGACGGGAACCCCCTACAGCTATTTCCTAATGGCGATCTGCACGGGGCAGGAGCGTAGGAAGATCGCTCCTGCCCCGAAAGCCCGCTAGACCACCAGTTAAGGCCGGGAGGAAGACTTAACGATGGTTTTTTTTTTCTTTTTTCCCCCTCCCCCAAAAATCACAAATATGTGAAATCGCGATTGCCGAATCCGCAAATGGGGAGGGGGAAGTGTATAAACAATTTGCTTTCAGTTTAGCCTTCCATCTGTTTATTCCAGGAGTAGGCAATTCCGGTCCTTGAGAACCGGAGCCAGGTCAGGTTTTCAGGATCTCCACCATGAATATGTACGAGATGGATTTGCATGCACTGCCTCCTTGAGATGCAAATCGATCTCATGCATATTTATTGTGGAGATCCTGAAAACCTGACCTGGCTCCGGCTCTCGAGGACCGGAATTGCCTACCCCTGGTTTAGCCCAACGCACTCCGTACCACCCATCTAATATCTGCATTTGACCCCTCAGCTATAGGATAAGCTGTATGAGGGGGGTGCTGAAAAGTTCTCAGCCCAAGCAACCAGCTTCCTAAATTCTGAGCGCTATTTTGCCACTATAGCTGAAAAGGGCGTTATCTTATTTCGCTAAGTGCTAATTTGCAGAAACGAAATTCTACCTTTTGACCTTGTTTCAGATCATTGATTGAACCCTATCCACGTCGTTCTCTTCTTAGTTGGGCTGAGAACTGTAAAGAACCCCCTCATAGTGTAGGGCAGTGGTTCCCAAACCTGTCCTGGGGGACCCCCAGCCAGTCAGGTTTTCAAGATATCCCTAATAAATATGCATGAGAGAGATTTGCATACCTGTCGCTTCCATTATATGCAAATCTCTGTCATGCATATTCATTAGGGATATCTTGAAAACCTGACTGGCTGGGGGTCCCCCAGGACAGGTTTGGGAACCACTGCTGTAGAGTTTCAGTCACTGGTAACCAGAGCTGAGATTGTGATGTCATAATGCTTCATTCTGCCAATAAGAGCCAACCTCATCAATGATGTCACAATGGCTTCATTGTCCTACACTTGGCTCACTTTTATTACATAATGGGGGGTCTGAAAAGTTCTCAGCCCAACCAACCAACTTCCTAAATTCTGAGCGTTATTTCGCCACTGTAGCTGAAGAGTATGGTATGTTATTTCGCTAAGTGCCAATTTGCAGAAACCAAATTCTATGTTTTGACCTTGTTTCAGATCAATGATTGAACCATATCCACGTCGTTCTCTTCTCGGTTGGGCTAACTTTTCAGCACCCCCCCTCGAATGATAGAAAAGCATATATCTATGGTAACTCTCTATATAATGGATTTACCCAAAAATAATTACGTCGTCATTCAAAATACGGCAATCAAACTTATCTGTAAGGTTGGGAAATATGATCATGCTACTCCTCTTCTGCGAGAAGCCCACTGGTTACCCATTACCCACTGTCTCACCTTTAAAACTTTAATGCTGGTCTTTAAAATCAAACTTTCGCGTCTCCCATCTTTTCTTGATAAACTCATCATCCCTTTTTGCCCTCTCCGGACCCGGTAGACTTTTTGCCCTCTCCGGACCCGGTAGACTTCAGAAGGTGGTGGTGAACGGTACCCCATCCGAAGCATCAGACGTGATCAGTGGAGTGCCGCAGGGCTCGGTCCTGGGCCCGATTCTATTTAACTTATTCATAAGAGATATGACGCAAGGACTTAGAGGAAGGGTATCACTGTTCGCTGACGACACCAAACTTTGCAACATAGTAGGCAAGAGCTTATTACCTGATAATATGACACACGACCTACTGTTGCTGGAACAATGGTCAACTACTTGGCAGCTAGGCTTCAATGCTAAAAAATGCAAGATAATGCACCTGGGTAAGAGAAACCCGCGTAGAACTTATGTACTAAATGGTGAGACCTTGGTTAGGACCACGGCGGAATGCGACCTAGGGGTGATCATTAGTGAGGACATGAAGGTTGCCAATCAAGTGGAGAAGGCTTCCTCCAGGGCAAGACAAATGATGGGGTGTATCCGCAGAGGTTTCGTCAGCAGAAGACCTGAAGTTATGATGCCGTTGTACAGAGCCATGGTGAGGCCTCACTTGGAGTACTGTGTTCAGTTTTGGAGACCACACTACCGAAAAGACGTGCTGAGGATCGAGTCGGTTCAGCGAACGGCCACCAGGATGGTCTTGGGGCTCAAGGATCTCACGTATGAAGAAAGACTAAAAAAATTGCGGCTGTACTCACTTGAGGAAAGAAGAGAACGGGGAGATATGATTGAAACATATAAGTACATCACGGGACGCTTCGAGTCAGAAGATGATATCTTCTGGCTCATGGGACCCTCGACCACCAGAGGGCATCCGCTGAAAATCAGGGGAGGGAAGTTTCATGGCGACTCCAGGAAGTACTTCTTCACCGAAAGAGTAGTGGATCATTGGAACAGACTCCCACTCCAGGTGATAAAGGCCAGCAGCATGACGGATTTTAAGAGAAAATGGGATACTCACGTGGGATCTTTAAGGGAGTAAATTCAGGGGAGGGGATACTTGGAATGGGCAGACTTGGTGGGCTATAGCCCTTTTCTGCTGCTTTTTTCTATGTTTCTATGTTGAAACTCATTTGGCAAAAAGTGGCAAATGAGTTTCAACATAGGGAAATGCAAGGTCATGCATATAGGGAAAAAAAACCTGATGTTCACTTACAAAATGGGGGGATCAGCGCTAGGGGTGAGCGACCTTGAAAGAGACCTGGGAGTGATGGTAGACACAACATTGAAGGCGTCGGCGCAGTGTGCCACGGCCTCAAGGAAAGCAAACAGAATGTTGGGTATCATTAAGAAGGGTATCACGACCAGGACAAAGGAAGTCATCCTGCCACTGTATCGTGCTATGGTGCGCCCGCACCTGGAGTACTGTGTTCAGTTCTGGTCGCCGTACCTCAAGAAGGACATGGAGGTACTTGAGAGTGTCCAGAGAAGAGCAACTAAGCTAATAAAGGGCATGGAGGACCTCTCATATACTGACAGACTGAAAAAGCTAGGGCTTTTCTCCCTGGAAAAGCGGAGACTTAGAGGAGACATGATAGAAACCTTCAAGATCATGAAGGGCATAGAAAAAATAGACAGGGACAGATTTTTCAAATTAAGGGGATCAATAAGTACAAGGGGGCACTCAGAGAAATTGAAAGGGGAGAGGTTTAGAACAAACGCCAGGAAATTCTTTTTCACACAGAGGGTGGTGGATACATGGAACGCGCTACCAGAGGATGTGATAAACAGGAGCACGCTACAGGGGTTCAAAGAAGCTTTGGATAGGTACTTGGAAGACAAAGGGATTGAGGGGTACAGATAAGAGTAGAGGTAGATTATAGGGATGGGATTAAAGGTAAGTTACAAAATTAATCAGGGACCACTGTTCAGGCACTAGGCCTGATGGGCCGCCACGGGAGTGGACCGCTGAGCAAGATGGACCTCTGGTCTGACTCAGCGGGGAAAACTTCTTATGTTCTTAGTTCGGCTGATCAGAATTTACTGACCATCAAAGAATTCTACTACACTAGAAAAACTAACTTTTCCGTTGTAGCTCCAACTTTATGGAACGCCATGCCACCTCAACTCCGCCTCGAAAATTCACTCGACAAATTCAAGACTAAACTAAAAATGTTCCAAGACGCATACCATAGCATTCAAATATTTCCTCTCCACCAGTTAGCAAAATAAATGTGAACCGCTTTCAAGAAGCGATCCCCTTTCCTGATGTTATATCCTCCCCCTTCCCCCTTTTTTAATTTTGTTTTTAATGTCATTCTTAACTTTCCCCTCCCCCTTCACCCTCAAGTTCATGTTCGTATCTGTAATTTGTCCACTTAATGTTCACATTTCCCCTCCCCTTATAATAATTATTCTAACCTTTCATTTTTAGCATTGTAAACCAATCAGATGCAAGTCGATGGTCGGTATATTAAAATGAATTAAACTTGAAACTTGTATTACCGGAATGTTCTGATTTGTGTTTATTGGATGCTTCGTAAGTTTTATGTCTGCCTTTTAGTATGCATTATACAGGATCTCTCTTATTTGAGTTTCAGGGCTGTTAATAAATATATTTTCGAAACTGTTTCATAGGAGTCCTATTGACTTTACCGCATTCATTCTATTTGGTCTTTTTATTATTCTTAGGCTGTTTACTTAATTGTTTTATGTTGAATTATACCTGCTGTACACCGCCTTGAGTGAATCGCTTCATCAAAGCTCCCTTTTATCAAACCGCATTAAGGGTTTTTTTTATTGCCGGCCGCTGCGGTAAAAACTCCGAAGCTCATAGGAATTCAGTGATAAAAAAATTCCTAATGCGGTTTAATATAAGGGGGCCCAAGGCAGTTAATAAATCCCAATAAATAGATAAATAAAACCAAATCTTGAATATAAGCAATATCTCTCTTCCCTAGCTTTTCTGATTCTATATGGGCCCAGGGCTGAGCAAAACTCAGTCTTGTCTTTCTCCAGTTTCCTTTGGGTGGATAAGTGCTAACTAGAGATCTGCACGGGAACGGGGATCGCGGGGGTCCCGTGGGAATCCCCCTGTAACCCACGGGACTCCCATGGGGACCCCCCTCTGGCTCACGGGACTCCCAGGTGGATGGAAGGCTTTGGAAGCAGGGTTCGTCCATATAATATAATGGTCACGTCGGCCTTAGTAAAAGAGGGGGTTTATAAGTTAATTACCTGAATAGAAAACAAAAAAAGGGTTCCACCAGAGATTCCACGAGAAAAACAGCAGCGCAAACACAAAAGAAACTGTGGAATTGATGATCCTGTCAGAAGTAATTGCTGCTTTTTATGGGGACGGGCGGGGTTGGAGCTAATTCCTTATGGGGACGGGTGGGGACGGAGAGGATCCTGGCGGGGACGGGTGGGGACGGAGAGGATCCTGGCGGGTACGTAGAAGATCCTGGTGGGGACGGGTTGGGATGCAGAGGATCCTGACGGGGACGGGTGGGGATGGGTGGGATTTCTGTCCCCGCGCAACTCTCTAGTGCTGACTCCATTATGTGTTGTTACTAAGATTATATTGTGTATCTATGAAAAATGAATGGAAAAAAATAGTGTTTCAATTAGTACTATTAAGGGGGCAGGGCCTGTGGTAGAGATGGGCGGGGTCTGTCCCATAACTTAGCCCAGTGTTCGTCAACCGCCGGTCCGCAGACCGATGCCGGTCCACAAAATAATTATTTTATTTATGCTGGTCCACAGGTGTATAAAGGTTGAAGAACACTGCTCTAGCTTACATCACTGACACTTCTGCGCATGGTCAGTTTAATGCATGAACTGCGCATGCGTGGAAGAGCCAGCATCGCCGGCATGAGCCCTCTGCTGAATTTCTGCTGCTCAAGCAGCTCGCGCAGAGGCTCCGGCAGCGAATCTCTGGGGCCGGCGGGGCTTGAGCATCCCTACCAGACATAAATCCGCTGCGGCAAGCTTGAAGGAGGGCCGGAGCCCACAATGGGGAGCCCAGGCCCCCAAAAGTTCTCCCATAGCTAGGCCACATATCATTTATACTTGAAAGAAGAGCTTTCACATGGGCAGGGCTGACAGTGAAAAGGCTTATCCCAAAACACTTCTGCGAATCTGTCTGTTAGCCCATTCTATCTTTATTTTTTAAAATATTTTTTTGGAGCGGGCAGGGAATGGGCATCGAAATGTTATTCAGTTATGGTGTGTACATTTGCGCAGATTAATTGAATAACACGGACAATGCATGAGCAAGTATTGATTTAGTTAATTTCCGATACTGTTCTCCCAGGGGAGCTCAGCACAGTTTACATGAATTTATTCCCTGTCTGTCCTGGCGGGCTCACAATCTAGAGTAATGGCGGGATTAAGTGACTGGCCCAGGGTCACAAGGAGCAGCGTGGATTTGAACCCACATCTGCAGTGTGCTAAGGCTGTAGCTTTAACCACTGCAACACTCTCCCCATTCTCGTCTTGGTTGGGCTTAGAACTTTTCAGCAGCCCCTTGTATTGTGATGTCATAATGCCTCATTCCACCAATGCCTAAGAGCCAACCTCATCAGTGATGTCACAATGGCTTGGTTTTCCTATACTTGTGCCCATTTACTAGAGATGCCAGGAGTGAGAAATGAGACTACCAGGAAGACAGGCAGGCCTAAGGAGGCGGGGGGGGGGGGGAGCTCATTCAAGAGGGGGAGATGACTTTGAGCATCGCAACTTGGGGGAGGAGGCATGGGGGCTATGAGAGAGGCTGGAAGGGGGATTGGGAGGGCTTTTACAAGTAAAAATAATATGCGAGTGTCAGCCCGAGTCAATGCTGGTATCCACATGATAATGCGGCATAAGCCTGGGCCCTCCCTCCACTGCAGCCCCCAAAACCCTCCCTGACCTGCCCACTTTTTAGTTGGGTGATAGGTGGGAATATTCAGTGGCACCCTCCCGTTAAGAGCCATGGAATAGTCCCACTTCGGTGGCAGGAAGTAATTTAAGCAAGCAGGAAAGGCTCCTGCACGCTTAAATTGCTTTGAAAAACAGCTGGCCAATAACCAGCTACACTGGAAAAAAAAAGGCTAGTGTGGTTTATGGGAAGGGGTAAAACACGGACCTCGCGGATCTAAACCCGCACGGCCTTAAAAATCTCAGGTCCATTGTAGTTTCTGTCTCTGACAGACCGCGATGAGATTGTAGCACTGACGGATCCGTTTCAGCATAGGGAGGGAAAAGTATTAGGATCCGTCAGCGCTAAAATCTCATCGAGGCCTGTCAGAGACAGAGACTAGTGATGGAGCGGCAGAGCAGAAGCCAAGAGAGCGGGGACATAGGTTTCGGACGTGTGTTATGGAAAAGAAGTCTCCAAACTCCAGCACTAGTCTCTGACAGGCCTCGATGAGATTCTGGCGCTGACGGATCCTAATACTTTTCCCTCCCTATGCTGAAACGGATCCGTCAGTGCTAAAATCTCATCGAGGTCTGTCAGAGACAGAAACTACTATGGACCTGAGATTTTTAAGGCCGTGAGGGTTTATCCGTGAGGTCTGTCAGGTCCGTGTTTTACCTCTTCCCTGGTTTATTACTATAATAACTTCTGGAAAAGAGAGCATTACTTATGGGGAGAAAAGAGGTGAGAGGATGATAAGACTCATATATATATATATATATATACACACACATAAACGTTTTCAGGACCAATCCCATTCCTTCGTGATGCTCTGAGCAAAATGCCAGAAGTCTGCACAGAAGATAAGACACTCGGGGATAATTCTAGAACGGTGCACCTCTCGTAATTAGGCACCCGGAACGCACCTACAGGGAAGCTTATTCTATAAAAGGGAAGTACCGTAGGTGAGGTTTGAAGAGCCCCTTCCACATCAGTCTCCCTCACCAGCATGAATCAAAGTCCCTCGGGGTGTTGCTGTTTTGCTCGTCCTTAAGAACCCACTGGGCATCCTAAAATACCGTGAGACGCTGCAGTGTGGTTTCTGGGATGGGAGAGGACAGTAGGACAGTTTGGCCATCGTATAAGAAAAACACATCCAATCCTTCGAGATGAGCAGGTGGTTCATCAGTTGTGCTGCTATGTGGAAGGTCCTGGCTTGATCCCCAAGGGGGAGGTGTGGTCAGACCGCAGGGTTCCAGGAGTGCTGGCGTGTGACCCCTGACCCAGGACGAATGTGTCTGCAAATGACCACAGTAGGTCTGCTGGGGATGGGACGGCCCAGCTACTTGCATCTGAGCCGAAATACAAACCATCAAGGCAAAATACAGAATGCTTCGCAACCCCACTCACTGGGAAAGTTCAAAATTAAAGCACGAGAAGCAGCACATCTGACAGGTGGTACCACTGCTTTAACATGTCTGATGCAAAACATCTGGTACTCTACACCAGGAGAGCTTCAGCCAGCAAACCTTTCCCCAAACCGTTTTGCCCTGGAACTGAATATAATTGGAGCAGGGGAAGAATCCAGAGGAGGGTTACCCGATGTCCGGGAAAACCCAAACACGTCCTCTGTTTAGAGGACGATCCGGGTGCCTGAAGGGATTTCCAAAATCCGGAAGCTTGTCCAGGTTTTGGAAGTCCCCGAGCTCGGGGCCACGTCTGGAGGCTCTCTGTGCATGCACGGACGCCGACGCGATCTCGTTGACATCCGCCCACGCACAGAGGACCTCCCGACCTCGGGGAGGGAGACAAGCGGTTTGGCTGAGGGCGGGGCTGGGTGAGAACAGGGTGGGACCAGGTGTCCTCCTTATTTTTTAAAGAGGAAGTCTGGCAACCCTAACCCAGAGGAACCCTAATCACACATTTCCAAAATGAGTGGGGGTGCCAAACACAACACAAATTGCTCCTCCCTGGACAGAAGGAGGGGGCCTGCTCAATATTAGAGGTGCTCAGCATCCCCCCAGAGCCGGTACCTATGTGTTTCAGCACGTGGCTGTGTCAGGGTGGGCAGCATTTACGGTTTTTCTAGGCTGAAAGCGGGTAAGGAAGCCTCGGGTACAAATGATTATAGACTAAACTAAACTAAACCTTAAGTTTATATACCGCATCATCTCCACGGAAGTAGAGCTCGGCACGGTTTACAAGAACTTAAAAATGAGAAAGGAAGGGAAAAGGTTTACATAAGTTTATAAATAGAGTGGAAATTAAGGGAAAAGAAATTACATGATAGAGAAGAGCCAGGTTGTTTGCGGAATAAATGGAGGGTGCTCAGGTTCCGCAGAAGGGTAGTAAGGTCGTTCCAGAGACCTGTGATTTTGAATAGAAGTGATTTTCCCAGTTTACCTGCGTGGAGAATACCATGTAGGGAGGGGAAGGATAGTTTTAATCTTTGGGCGGTCCTGGCGGAGTCAGGACGCGAGGAGTTAAAGGAAAGTGGGATTAGGGAAGGAAGGATGCCGTGAATAATCTTAAAAGCCAGGCAAGAGCATTTGAATTGGATTCTGGAAATCACTGGGAGCCAGTGAAGATTGGCCAGGAGTGGGGAGACGTGGTCAGATTTACGTTTTGCAAAGATCAGCTTGGCTGCCGTGTTCTGAATAAGCTGGAGTCTTTGGAGGCTTTTTTTTTTGTTAAGCATAGGTAAATGGCATTGCAGTAGTCAAGTTTGGAGAGGATGATGGATTGGACAAGGACGGCGAAATGTTTTTGGCGGAAGCAGGATCTTGCTTTCCTTAGCATGTGGAGGTTGAAAAAGCATGATTTTGTCAAGGAGTTGAGGTGGTTGTTGAGGGAGAGAGAGGAGTCAATAATGCCAAGGTCCTTGCTTGAGAACTCAAGGTGTAAAGCAGCGCCTGAGGGAAGTGCGAAGAGGGTAGGCAGATGCAACGGTACATATTAAGAACATAAGAACATAAGCAGTGCCTCTGCCGGGTCAGACCACAGGTCCATCCTGCCCAGCAGTCCGCTCCCGCGGCGGCCCAAACAGGTCAAGACCTGTCTGAATCATCAGAAGGGGCTCCCTTGCCACCTTGGTTTCCCATTTAAGTCCTGCCTTCCTATCGAAGTCCTAGCCCTCCGGTCTTGCACATGCACGACCAGGTTGGTTTATACTCATTACCTGGTTAACTTCCTATACTTGTGTTACATCCCAGCTCCTCCCTCAGTATCCCACGATCCCTTTATCCCTCAGGAATCCGTCCAATCCCTGTTTGAATCCTTGTACCGTACTCTGCCTGATCACTTCCTCCGGTAGCGCATTCCAAGTGTCCACGACCCTTTGGGTGAAAAAAAACTTCCTTGCATTTGTTTTGAACCTATCTCCCTTCAGTTTCTCCGAATGCCCCCTCGTACTTGTTGTCCCCTTCAGTCTGAAGAATCTGTCCCTATCCACCCTCTCTATGCCCCTCATGATCTTGAAGGTCTCTATCATATCTCCCCTGAGCCTCCTTTTTTCCAGAGAGAAGAGCCCCATTAAGATGGATAAATCTAAGGGCCTATGGGAAGCCTAGGGGGACACAGGAGGTAGCGGTACGATGGTACTCGGGGGGGGGGGGGTAGTTATATAAAGAGAAAAGACTTGAATGGGGGTTCGGTGAGGTACTAAATTGTTTAGATTGGGAGGGGGGAGTACAATGCTATAGGAATGTTGATAAGCAGTTATAAATGTTATAAAAAAGATTAAATATTAAAAAAAAAAAGACTTAGGCCCTCTTTTACTAAGATGCGCTAAATCAACACGGGCGCTAACCGCTAACACGTCCGTAGGATAACATGCACGCGTTAGCGTTTAGTGTGTGATTAACGCACCTCAGTAAAAGAATATTAGAGGACGAAAGAGTTGCCCCACTGTGCAGACTGGAATAAATGGGGCAACTGACGTGCTCCTGGTCTACTCAATTCGGGGGGGAGGGGGAGGGCGATGTCTATTTCCAGTCTCGCTCTAATCAGAGTCTGCGAGTGTCCTCGACACACACGTTCGCACACTCTCACCGTGCATTGCTTTTGACTCTTCCCACGTAAAAGTCTTCACCCGACGTGTATCGTTTACGGCAAACAAGAGCCCACGATCAGGACGTAGGCTCTCCAAGGGAGAGAAAGGCATGGTTAGGCAGACTAGACAGGCCGTACGGTCTTTATCTGCCTTCATTTTTCTCCGTTTCTTTATCTGCCTCCCTCTCCCCTTCCCTCACTTACTTAAGCCTATATCTGAGGGGCTCACGCCCTGATCGCTAGCAGCGGCTGAAGTTGGTCGATAATGAGCAGAAAGAGCCCAAGGTAACGTTGGGCTTCTTTCAATGGCCAACCTTCGCTTCTCTGAAGCGTCTTTTAGAAAAGAATATAAGGGCTGGTCCCTGTCACGTCCCCTCCTTCCGTCTGACGGAAATCCACCAAAGATCTTCATTGCAACGATACGATTCTCGGGAGGAGTTTACTGGGTTAACAGCATTGCTCAATGAAACCTAGAGCGAGGCTCATTTGAAGGGCCACTGTCCTGGAGAGAAGCCCTTCCGTTTACTGGTTAGGGGCCAGGAATGGCTTTGTTTGAGAAGCCGTCGGCATTTCAGGGGCTGTGGCGGCCTAGAGTGTCCAAGAGATGGGGGAATCTTTAGGGGGGCCCTCACCCATTTTCTGTCAGCTGGTGACTGCCGCAATCTCCGTGTTCGGTCCATAGAGTGCCTGGAGAGCTGGGCACTTCTGCATAGGGAGGAGATATACTTTTTATAGTCAAAGTCTGGACCCATCACGCAAGGTAAATGACTCGGGCAGCCCTGAAATTTACCCTTAACACAGTCCAGGGAGGCCTGAGAAAGACTCAAGCCCAGTTCCCAAAAAAAACAAAACAGGACACCTCGGGACCCAAGACAGATAAAAACTACAACTTTTCTGCATTTCAGTGGTTTACTCTTTCCCATCCTCACAGGGCACGCTAACTTAATTTACATATGTTATGGTAATTCATCTTAAATCACTCTGTCTGGACAATGTTTTTCTTCCTTTGGTTCTCTAAGGGATTCCCAGAAGTACAATTTCGAGGCGATAAGTGTCAACAGTCAGGCACTAGTTGAGCCTTCCATCCAAATTCCTTCTGTGGCCTTAGCTTGTGCCACTCCATACTTCCACTGTTGACGCCTTGGAGAATCAGTAAGTGGTGAAGTAATTTGGGAGAGAAAAGGGGCAGAGAGAGACAGGGTTAAACTGAGGGGGATCCAGGTGGTGTTTTTTGTCCGATGCCCGCCACCCGTGAACATTCGAACCGCAAAGAGAAAATCCACTCCAACAGCTGAAAACCAGTGCTGTACTGCAGAAAAAGACGAGACCTCCAACCCAAAAGAGGTGATTTCAGTTTACACGGCCTTCCTTAAGATTCACCGGAGTCTCTTCCTTCCACGGCTGAAAAACGTTTTACGCCTCAGGACTGGAGTAAGTACCTCCCCTCGTTCGTTCCCTGCTCCGTGTCCGAGCTGGGACTCGCCTGCGGACAAGAAGGGGTCCTACAGGCCTTGCAGAGGATGAAGAAGAGAGCAAGAATGAGGAAGACAAGCACGCAATTAACACAAATGGCTATCACTGCTCCAGTGGAGAGCCCAGAACCCATGGCAGGTCCCACGGAGCCCAGGAAAAAGAGGGTACGTGTTCGCCTAGCAGAAGAAAGCTCTGGCTTGTATAATGCATTAGTTAGAAGACCCTAGTGATGGGAAAAGACACTCCAGCACTCACAGAAAGGAAATATCTTAATCCACAGCATGAGGTGGTTTCCAGAGGGAAAATTGTTTTTTATTTAAGGTAGGAGCACTTGTTTATGAAAAGCCTTTAAGGGGAAAAAAAAAAAGGCTCTGATAGCGGTGGAAGGAATTTCTAAAATAGTCATCCTTACTGTCTCTTCTTTTCCGTTAGATTCACTCGGGAGTCAAAATTTATTTCACAAAGCTCCGACAGAAACACGCCGCCGACCATGGGTTTTCTCCACAACGCTGGCACTAGCTGGAGCAGGGTGGGGGCTGCGAAACAAAGCTTTTGAGCCCAACACTTCACACCGTTCTAGAGAACGCAGCGCCCCGACGGGAGCTTCATCCACCTTTCACCGCTGCCTCTCTGCCCTGCCTCGCGTGCTCCTGGAGGCTTGTATCCCATTTTGTGGTGAAGCGCCACGGGAAAACAGGGAAGGGGGGGTGTATTGCTTTCACATCTTTATTGCTGCAGATGAGGCAGGAGCCAAAATCGCTTTCAAACGCCGTGACAGCTCTGCAAATGGAAGAGAAGAGAAAGTGTGAGTCGAACAGTTTTAAGTTTCCATTTTTAATAATGGTTTGATGAATCACAATTCTAAGCAATTATACAAAATATACTAAAAATCAGGGGGAGTTACAAATCAACAAAAAGCTTATTACTAGAACAAAACTAAAACAACTAGAACAAACTAGAACAAAACTAAAACAAGATCCAAACTACAATTGGATCAAGAAAAGAGCACAGACAAGGAGATAACAACAGGAGGAGAGGGGATTTGTTTGGCCTGCCTGAAGAGAGTGAAGGAAGACAATCAAAGGCATTTCTATATAGGAAACTTTTAAGAGCTCCTTTAAATGTATCTTGGTTCTTCCCTAATATAAGGTGGTAAGGAGTTCCAGATAAGGTGAGCGGTGCGAAGGAGGCAAAACGGCGAGTGTAAAAAGTCGAAGAGTGTTCTATTGTCCTTTAATACTTAACTTTTGGAGGTCAATATGGGGGTACGATTAACAACATATTGGAGTCATCAATTCCACTGACGTAGGAGGCGGTCATATGTGGAACGTTATTACATGTTAAACCCCCTATGGATTGTTATAAATGCCGCCTTTTTCTTGTCATGACCGGGATAGCCATGCAGATGGTAACCCGAAATTGGAAGAACTATGACCACCTAAATTTTCTTTTCTGGTGGGCAAATTTGTGCTTCAACTATAGATATGAAAAAATGAATGCCGATAGTTTTGGCCACAATAATTTATTTAAGCTGGTTTGTGGGACCGTTGACATCATATATTACCTCACTATAGTAGATCTTTGATTACAAGTCAGTTTTGGTTTATTTTCATACACATCTAGGAAAGGGTGGAGGGAGGGGGGCTATTTCTGTCCTAATTTGACTTTTGAGTATGTCCACCAGGGGTGGGAGGAGGGTGGGAGGATATTTTTAATCTGAATAGGGTAAAGTTATTGGGATAGTCTATGTTTCTGTGTTTTATTGAATAATCATTGAGTGGGGGAGGGGGGGGAGAAAATGGTTGGTTATGCATAAACTTCTCCCTTGGTATTTGCAGGGGATAGGGGCAGAGCCGGACTGTAAATAGGGAAAAATCGTGAATATCTTCTCGTCTGGCTCTGACCCACCCCCGTCTCCCTCCCGCCTTCCCCCCGGCACCCTGGCCTTACCTGGTGATCTAGCGGGCTTTCGAGGCAGGAGCGATCTTTCTACGCTCCTGCCCCGTGCAGATCGCCAATAGGAAATGACTGCCATGAGTTCCCGTAGTCTCTAGAGTCTCACGGCCATTTCCTATTGGCGATCTACACGGGGCAGGAGCGTAGAAGATTGCTGCTGCCCCGAAATCCCGCTAGACTACCAGGTAAGGCCAGGATGCCAGGGGGGGAAGGCTGGAGAAAGGCGGGAACATGCTATACTAAGGGGTTTTGGGGGTTTTTCCCCTCCCCAAAAAATCGCGAATACGTGAAATCGCGAGTGTCAAAACCGTGAATGGGGAGGGGGAAGTGTATTTGTAAGTTGAATGTGCTTTTATTAACTTATTATATGATATAGATTTGTGTATTGCACTTTTGAAGTTTAGAAAATCAATAAAGAATTTTTTTTTTTTTTTTTTAAAGAGTAGGAACGAAAAGAAGCTGATGGGAAGAAGATCTGAGAATTCTAATAGGTGCGTAAGGCACAGGGAGTTTGTCGATGAAAGCTGGCACTCTAGATTTAAGTGTTTGGAATGCGAGTCGAGCAATTTTGAAATGGGATTTTCCTGCCACACACAGAAAGGAGAGGCTGGGATTCCCGGGAACATTATTAACAGGAGGCCTGATATTCAGAAAATGCTGAGCTCCTGTGTTAGTCCCAGTGACGTAGCAAGGCCGAGAGGCACTCCTTCGCCCACCCTCGTCTTCGTCTCCCCCGCCTCCCCTTCCGCCGTACGTCTAGTTGTTCACCGCCATAAGCAACAAGAACTTCAACGCATTCCTCACGACCCCGACGGCTCTCCCTCTGATGGCACTTCCTATGCGCGGTATCCGGGAGAGACGGCGCGGTCGCGAGGAGCATGTTGAAGTTATTGCTCGTGGCGGTGGACAGCTAGAGGTAAGGGGAGGAGTGGGAAAAGGCGGGGAGCAGAGAGGCACCCACCCCAACATGGCGCCCTTAAGCCACTGGTTAGCCTCAAAATTGGTGCCTTATTTTCAGCCAAACTTAGGGGCAGAACCTCCTAAATGAAAACCCATCTTAATTTAGGAGCTTAAAAAAGTTATTCTCATAAATTTAAGCCAGACATTGCTTGCCCAGATTAATGAGCCTAATTTTGAAGCCTAGTGCTATCCTCCTACTTTTTTCTCTACCCTAGATCCACCCCTATTATCGCCCACTTTTTATGCTCCTAAATTTCAGACTTTAGTGAAATTTTGGATGACATCTAGAGGCCAGTTTATGAGAATAACTCCTTTCGCTATTGGGCCCAGAAGCACCAGGCAAACGCATTTCCCTATCTTCTAGGCTGGCGCTCACTTTGCAAATAAAGGGAGAAGGCTGTAGGACAGGGACCCTTAGGCCCCTCCCCCATTAAAGGAGCCAGTGGCCCCTTGGAGAGTGAGTGTGGTGTAGTGGTTAGAGTTACATCTTCAGGATCCTGAGGTTGTGGGTTCAAACCCTGCACTGCTCCTTGTGACTCTGGGAAAGTCACTTAATCCTCCACTGCCCCAGGTACATTAAATAGATTGCGAGTCCACTGAGACAGATAAGGAAAAAGCTTGAAGTATCTGTATGAATGTCAACCGCTTTGAGTGTGGTTGTAAAACTACAAAAGGTGGTATACAAGTCCCAATCCCTTTCCCTGATGTCACAATGTCTGGCAGAAACCCAAAGAGTAGCTACATTCTAGAGCTGAGATTGTGATGTCATAATGCCTCATTCCACCAATGTTTAAGCTTCGTCCTCATCTGCACAAGCCTCAAACACTTTAAAATCCTAAGTAGCAACATTCTAGAGCTCAGACTGTGATGTCATAATGCCTCATTCCACCAATGCCTAAGCTCCATCCTCATCTGCACAAGCCTCAAACACTTTAAAATCCTAAGTAGCAACATTCTAGAGCTCAGACTGTGATGTCATAATGCCTCATTCCACCAATGCCTAAGCTCCATCCTCATCTGCACAAGCCTCAAACACTTTAGATTCCTAAGTAGCAACATTCTAGAGCTCAGATTGTGATGTCATAATGTCTCATTCCACCAATGCCTAAGCTCCGTCCTCATCTGCACAAGCCTCAAACGCTTTAAAATCATAAGTAGCAACATTCTAGAGCTGAGATTGTGATGTCATAATGCCTCATTCCACCAATGCCTAAGCTCCGCCCTCATCCGCACAAGCCTCAAACGCTTTCAGTCCTAAGTAGCAACATTCTAGAGCTGAGATTGTGATGTCATAATGTCTCATTCCACCAATGCCTAAGCTCAGTCCTCATCTGCACAAGTCTCAAACGCTTTGAAATCCTAAGTAACAACATTCTAGAGCTCAGATTGTGATGTCATAATGTCTCATTCCACCAATGCCTAAGCTCCGTCCTCATCTGCACAAGCCTCAAACGCTTTAAAATCCTAAGTAGCAACATTCTAGAGCTGAGATTGTGATGTCATAATGCCTCATTCCACCAATGCCTAAGCTCCGCCCTCATCCGCACAAGCCTCAAACGCTTTCAGTCCTAAGTAGCAACATTCTAGAGCTGAGATTTTGATGTCATAATGCCTCATTCCACCAATGCCTAAGCTCCGCCCTCATCCGCACAAGCCTCAAACGCTTTCAGTCCTAAGTAGCAACATTCTAGAGCTGAGATTTTGATGTCATAATGCCTCATTCCACCAATGCCTAAGCTCAGTCCTCATCAGCAGAAGCCTCAAACACTTTGAAATCCTAAATAGCAACATTCTAGAGCTGAGATTGTGATGTCATAATGCCTCATTCCACCAATGCCTAAGCTCTGCCCTCATCCGCACAAGCCTCAAACGCTTTCAGTCCTAAGTAGCAACATTCTAGAGCTGAGATTGTGATGTCATAATGTCTCATTCCACCAATGCCTAAGCTCTGTCCTCATCTGCACAAGCTTCAAATGCTTTAAAATCCTAAGTAGCAACATTCTAGAGCTCAAATTGTGATGTCATAATGCCTCATTTCACCAATGCTTAAGAGCCAACCTCATCAGTGATGTCACAATGGCTTCATTGTTCTATACTTGGCTCACTTCTGATATTGTATCAGAGTGTGTGGCACAGTGGTTAGAGCTACAACCTCAGCTCCCTGAGGTTGTGGGTTCAAACCCATGCTTCTTGTGACCCTGGGCAAGTCAGTTAACCCTCCACAAGATAGATTGTCAGCCTACCAGGACAGATAGGGGAAATGCCTGCAGTACCTGTATAGAAACCGCTTTTAGTGCAGTAGTCAAGTCCTATTCTCTTTCCCTTTCTACAGGTAATATTTGCCGACACATACCCTGCACTGGGATATAGATTTGTATTACAGGAGCTGTTATGTGAATATTCAGATGGTGTAGGTCAGGGGTAGGCAATTCCGGTCCTCGAGAGCCGGTAAGGTTTTCAGGATATCCACAATAAATTTGCATGAGATCGATTTGCATCTCAAGGAGGCAGTGCATGCAAATCCATCTCATACCTATTCATGGTGGAGATCCCGAAAACCTGCCCTGGCTCCAGCTCTCGAGGACCGGAATTGCCTACTCCTGGTGTAGGTCATAGCTGAGAAGACTGGGTAAAGGGTACCTGGGCCAGGAGCTAGCAGCAGGGTTGGAAGACCCAAAGCAGAGGAGCCGGGTACTTTTGGCCTGCCTTAAGAGTTGCTCAAGGAAGAGGCAGGATGCAGAGAAGTGCATTTCAGCTGATAGAAAATCCAGCAAATCAGGTCAAAGAAATGCAGAGTAACGCATTTGGGGATTAATAATAGGAAGGAACCGTATATGCTGGGAGGAGAGAAGCTGATATGCATGGACAGGAAGAGGGACTTTAGGGTGATAGTGTCCGAAGATCTAAAGGTGAAAAAACAATGTGACAAGGCAGTGGCTGCTGCCAGAAGGATGCTGGGCTGTATAAAGAGAGGCGTAGTCAGTAGAAGGAAGAAGGTGTTGATGCCCCTGTACAGGTCATTGGTGAGGCCTCACTTGGAGTATTGTGTTCAGTTTTGGAGACCGTATCTGGCGAAAGACATAAGAAGACTTGAGGCGGTCCAGAGGAGGGCGACGAAAATGATAGGAGGCTTGCGCCAGAAGACGTATGAGGAGAGATTGGAAGCCCTGAATATGTATACCCTAGAGGAAAGGAGAGACAGGGGAGATATGATTCAGACGTTCAAATACTTAAAGGGTATTAACGTAGAACAAAATCTTTTCCAGAGAAAGGAAAATGGTAAAACCAGAGGACATAATTTGAGGTTGAGGGGTGGTAGATTCAGGGGCAATGTTAGGAAATTCTACTTTACGGAGAGGGTGGTGGATGCCTGGAATGCGCTCCCGAGAGAGGTGGTGGAGAGTAAAACTGTGACTGAGTTCAAAGAAGCGTGGGATGAACACAGAAGATTTAGAATCAGAAAATAATATTAAATATTGAACTAGGCCAGTTACTGGGCAGACTTGCACGGTCTGTGTCTGTGTATGGCCGTTTGGTGGAGGATGGGCTGGAGAGGGCTTCAATGGCTGGGAGGGTGTAGATGGGCTGGAGTAAGTCTTAACAGAGATTTCGGCAGTTGGAACCCAAGCACAGTACCGGGTAAAGCTTTGGATTCTTGCCCAGAAATAGCTAAGAAGGAAAAAAAAAATAAAAATTTTTTTTATTGAATCAGGTTGGGCAGACTGGATGGACCATTCGGGTCTTTATCTGCCGTCATCTACTATCCATCTGTACGCCCCCCCCCCCCCTTGCAAATATGCGCTATGCAAGATATCCATGTATTTATTTATCTATTTAAGTATTTATATACCACTTATAGTCTAAGTGGTTTACATTCAGGTACTCAAACATGTTTCCTTATCTGTCCTGGTGGGCTCACACTCTATCTAATGTACCTGGGCCAATGGGGGTTAAGTGACTTGCCCAGAGTGACAAGGAGCAGCATGGGACTTGAACCCACCACCTAAGGATGCTGAGGCCATGGCTCTAACCACTGCACCACACACACAGAATGGTGCTTAGGTGCAGTTTTAGCAAACACATGCATATAACATGTGTTATACTAAATATGACAGAATCAAACCTATATAGAGAGAGGAAAAGTCCAAGGTAACCTTCTTTCTGAGAGGAGAGGAGAACATTTTTGCTGGGTAAGTATACATTATTTTGCTCTGTGCTTTGATTATTTTGGGATAAAAAAAAATAAATTGTAGGTTCCTTTATACAGACAGTTTAGATCTTAAAAGAACAAACTTGACTTATTACCTGGTTTCCACAGTATAAAAGCATTTTCCCCATAGCTTTTAAACTTGAACTTTCTACTAGAGATAAAAACTTAACTGTCCCATGCTACAGCTTTAAACAGATAGTCTCCAGCAAGGCATAGCAGGGTCTAGCTTCAGTCTTCATTCCCACCCACCCCCTCGGGACACATCCAGCCAGGGTTTTTATTTTTATTTTTTTTTAGCATTTATACACTGCTTTTATTTATTTATTTATTCAATTTTCTGTACCGTTCTCCCAAGGGAGCTCAGAACGGTTCACATGAATTTATTCAGGTACTCAAGCATATTTCTCTGTCTGTCCTGGTGGGCTCACAATCTATCTAATGTACCTGGGCAATGGGGGGATTAAGTGATTTGCCCAGGGTCACAAGGAGCAGTGTGGGGTTTGAACCCACAACCTCAGGGTGCTGAGGCTGTAGCTTTAACCACTGCACCACTCTAGCAATCAAAATGTAGTAAAAGTGAGTTGAGTATAGAACAATCCAGCCATTGTGACATCACTGATGAAGTTGGCTCTTATTGGTGGAATGAGGCATTATGATGTCACAATACCAGCTCTGGCTATCAGAGGCTGAAGCTGTTCACACTATTTATTCAATTTTCTCTACTGTTCTCCCAGGGGAGCTCAGAACGGTTTACATGAATTTATTCCCTGTCTGTCCTGGTGGGCTGACAATCTATCTAATGTTCCTGGGGCAATGGGGGGATTAAGTGACTTGCCCAGGGTCACAAGGAGCAGCGTGGCTTTGAACCTACAACCCCAGGGCGCTGTAGCTTTAACCACTGTGCCACACATTCCCTAAATAAATAGCCTAAGCAGATTTTATTCAGGTACTCTTAGCATTTTCCCTATCTATCCCGGTGGGCTCACAGTCTTTCTAACGTACCTGGGGCAGTGGAGGTTTATACCATACACTTGATAACTAATTCTCTGTACCTTCATTGCATAAATACAGTTCTTATCGCCTGTAAACCGCTCTGAACTGTTTTGTGGTATTGCGGTTTACAAAAATAAAGTTGTTATTATTATTATTATTAAATGACTTGCCCAGGGTCACAAGGAGCAGCGCAGGATTTGAACTCACAACCTCAGGCATTAAGACAGATATGTGTCTAGTGGAAATACTACATGCAGGTCTGTTTCATTTATATTCATTGTGGAGGTCCTGGAAACCTGAGGGCTGGCTTGAGAACCCCTGCTGGGCCTCTATAATCCAATACCAGCATGGAGGATGTTTTTTTGTTGTAGCCACAGTGGCCAGCAATAAAAAAAAAATAAAACCCGCTTAGTATTGACTGTTTTGCCCGTGAAAATGGCTTTGATTTATTGCGGTCTAAGAATCTTGACACTAAAAGCTCTCAATCCCTACGGGCTGACTCCGTTTAAAATTCCCCATCCTAATTCCACCTAACTCCTAATTCTACAATGTAACCCACCTGAAACATAGAAACATAGAAATAGACGGCAGATAAGGGCCACGGCCCATCCAGTCTGCCCACCGCAATGACCCTTCCCCACCTAACTCAGTGAATAGATCCCACGTATATATCCCATTTGGCCTTAAAATCAGGCATGCTGCTGGCCTCAGTGACCTGAAGTGGAAGATTATTCCAGCGGTCAACCACTCTCTCAGTGAAAAAGAATTTCCTGGTGTCACCGTGCAGTTTCCCTCCCCTGATTTTCCACGGGTGCCCCCTGGTTGCCGTGGGACCCTTGAGAAGGAAGATATCTTCTTCCACTTCGATGCGACCCGTGAGATACTTGAAAGTCTCGATCATGTCTCCCCTCTCTCTGCGTTCCTCGAGTGAGTAGAGCTGTAACTTATCCAGCCGTTCCTCGTACGGGAGATCCTGGACCGACTCTAGTCTCAGCACATCCTTTCGATAATGCGGCCTCCAGAATTGCACACAGTACTCCAGGTGGGGCCTCACCATGGATCTATACAATGGCATAATGACTTCAGGCTTACAGCTGACGAAACTCCTGCGTATGCAACCTATGATTTGCCTTGCTTTGGAGGAAGCTTGCTCCACTTGATTGGCAGCCTTCATGTCCTCACTGACGATCACCCCTGATGCCGTTCTTTCCAAATATGGCCTCACTGTCTGAATCCCTGAACCTCTTTCTTGGTTTTTTGTCTACCCAGCTCCCCTAGACTGCAAACTTCAAGCGCGGTGATATTTATTTTATTAATTCATTCATTTTTCAATCTACATGATTTTCCCCAAAGAGCTCAGAACGGGTTGCAGGTTAACAGACATAATATACAATTAACAGGTTGAATTTGCCATTGTTACAGTTCAAGATGTTTCAATACAAGTTTACCCCAACGGGACACATACCGAGACAATACGATGAGACCTTCCACCCAATGTGTGGCGGCAGCCAAAAAAGCAAACAGGATGCTAGGAATTATTTAAAAGGGGATGGTTAACAAGACAAACCCTCTCTTCTATTAAACTGCGCTACCAGTTTGTAGCGCAGAGAGCCGCGCTGCTCCCGACGCTCATAGGAACTCTATGAGCGTCAGGAGCAGCGCGGCTCACCGTACTAAAAACTGCTAGCGCAGTTTAATAGAAGAGGCCTTAAGAATGCCATAATGACCTTGTATCGCTCCATGGTACGACCTCATCTGGAGTATTGCGTTCAATTCTGGTTTCCTTATCTCAAGAAATAAATATTGGCGCTAGAAAAGGTTCAAAGATGAGTGAACAAGATGGTAAAGGGGACAGAACTCCTCTCGTATGAGGAAAGACTAAAACGGTTAGGGCTCTTCAGTTTGGAAAAGAGACGGCTGAGGGGAGATAGGATTGAAGTCTACAAAATTCTGAGTGGAGTAGAACGGGTACAAGTGGATCGATTTTTCACTCCGTCAAAAATTACAAAGACTAGGGGACACTCAATGAAATACTTTTAAAACCAATAAGAGGAAATTGTTTTTCACTCAGAGAATAGTTAAGCTCTGGAACGCGTTGCCAGAGGATGCAGTAAGAGCGGATAGTGTAGCTGGTTTTAAGAAAGGTTTGGACAAGTTCCTGGAGGAAAAGTCCATAGTCTGTTATTGAGAAAGACATGGGGGCAGCCACTGCTTGTCCTGGATCGGTAGCATGGAATGTTGCTACTCTTTGGGTTTTGGCCAGGTACTGGTGACCTGGATTGGCCACTGTGAGAACAGGCTACTGGACTTGATGGACCATTGGTCTGACCCAGTAAGGCTCTTCTTATGTTCTTAATATACATTTCTTTTGATCCATCGGTCGTGGCGGGAAAGTTAGCTGAAGCGATAGGTTTTTATTTGATATACCGCAATTATTAACAGGAAATGTTACACCAAAGCAGTTCACAATGATAAAAGCGGGAATAAAAAATAGTGCAAATAAAAATAAGACTAAAAGGCGAGAATACCATAACAGGGAAACAAACCGGACACCAAAAGGACTGACATGGGAGGGAAAGGCTACTATGTAATAAGGGAAGGAACCGAGCCGAGCTCCAAATTGGCCGATGACCCGGTTTATAAAACTAAGGGCTCCTTATACGAAGGTGCGCTAGCGTTTTTAGCGCACGCACCGGATTAGCACGCGCTAGCCGAAAAACTACCGCCTGCTCAAGAGGCGGCGGTAGCGGCTAGCGCGCGCTATTCTGCGCGTTAAGGCCCTAATGCGCCTTCGTAAAAGAGCCCTAAGTTTTGGTTTAGTTTAAGAACCTCAGACGAGCCTTACTGGGTCAGACCAACGGTCCATCAAGCCCAGTAGCCCGTTCTCACGGTGGCTAATCCAGGTCCCTAGTACCTGGCCAAAACCCAAGGAGTAGCAACATTCCATTCAGAATCCTAAAGAATCGCAAGATTCCGGAACCCCAATGAGAGCAACATTCCAGAGCTGAGATTGTGATGTCATAATGCCTCATTCCACAGAGCTTCAGAGCCATCCTCATCAGTGATATTACAATGGCTTGATTGGCCTATACTTGGCTCTCGTAAGAACATAAAATAAACCTTTCTGGGTCAGACAAACGGTCCATCAAGCACAGTAGCCTGTTCTCACGGTGGCCAATCCAGGTCCCTAGTACCTGGACAAAACCCAAGCAGTAGCAACATTCCAGCATCTCAAAGAATAACAAGATTCCGGAACCCCAATGAGAGCAACATTCCAGAGATTATGATGTCACAATGCCTCATTCCACAGTGCCTCAGAGCCAACCTCAGTAGTGATGCTACAATGGCTTCATTGTCCTATACTTGGCACTCATAAGAATAGCCTTACTGAGTCAGACCAACGGTCCATCGAGTCTAGTAGCCCGTTCTCACGGTGGCCAATCCAGGTCCCTAGTACCTGGCCAAAACTCAAAGAGTAGCAACATTCCAGCATCTCAGAGAATAACAAGATTCCGGAACCCCAATGAGAGCAACATTCCAGAGCTGAGATTGTGATGTCATAATGCCTCATTCCACAGTGCCTCAGAGCCAACCTCACCAGTGATGTTACAATGGCTTGATTGTCCTATACTTGGCTCACGTAAGAACATAAGAACAGCCTTACTGGGTCAAACCAAAGGTCCATCAAGCCCAGTAGCCTGTTCTCACGGTGGCCATGGTGAAAAGAAAAAGATAAAAGCGTCATCCAGATCATAGTAATAATAAATATAGCTCTGCCAAGTAAAGGTAAAATTCTGCTTCTCTTGCACTATATATAATGTAATGTAATGTAATGTAATGTAATTTATTTCTTATATACCGCTACATCCGTTAGGTTCTAAGCGGTTTACAGAAAATATACATTAAGATTAGAAATAAGAAAGGTACTTGAAAAATTCCCTTACTGTCCCGAAGGCTCACAATCTAACTAAAGTACCTGGAGGGTAATAGAGAAGTGAAAAGTAGAGTTAGAGGAAAAATAAAAATAAAATAAACATTTTAACAAGACAGCATTGATCTAAATACTTTGGAAGGTAGAAGAGAGGAGAGAAAGGAATAGAAGCAGAAGGGGGAGCCGTTGAACAGTAGAATTCTGGAGAAATTTAAATGATAGAAATAGAACAAAACAAAGACAAAAGGCAAAACAATAGATAAGATTAAAGATAAATCATAAGCTGGAAAGAAAAATAAAATAAAACTTTGTCTTCGATCCACGGTTTCAGCGTCAGTGATGAAGTGGAGCAAGTAAGTTTGAATATTTTTGAATATTGGCTAACCCGAAGCATGCGGAGACTGGTAAAATGACCTTCTGTCGTGCAGGAGTTAAATTATGGAACTCCCTTCTGGGTCAAATACAAAAGTGCTGCGATAAGGGTAGTTTTAGAAAATTACTTAAGACGCCTTTTTCTAGCTAATACTTTTTTTTAGTCTTGCTGATTGCAAAATTACTCATGACTCTTTGTATAAGCCTTTGGTTTTATTTTGTGGATATATTTCCTGAGCATTTATTTGTCTGTTTATTTAATTATTTGTTTTTAAATAATTTTATGTATGTAAATCATGTAAACTGTTTAGCCTTAAACGGTATAATAATAATTTTATTCTTATATACTGCCCATCCATAAAAGTTCCGGGCGGTTCACAAAGAAGAACTGTACAATCAACGAAATATACATAAGTTCAGGAAAAACCATGATAAAAAAATATACAGTTAAGAACAAACTTATCAAACAAGTGTGAAACTTGGCCTCTTCTCCCTCGAACAGAGGAGATTGAGAGGGGACATGATCGAAACATTCAAGGTACTGAAGGGGATAGACTTAGTAGATAAGGACAAGTTGTTCACCCTCTCCAAGGTAGGGAGAACGAGAGGGCACTCTCTAAAGTTAAAAGGGGATAGATTCCGTACGAACGTAAGGAAGTTCTTCTTCACCCAGAGAGTGGTAGAAGACTGGAACGCTCTTCTGGAGTCTGTTATGGGGGAAAACACCCTCCTGGGATTCAAGACAAAGTTAGATGAGTTCCTGCTGGAACAGAATGTATGCAGGTAACGCTAGACTAAAATAGGGTCGCCGTACATGGTGAAGGACACAGTACTACTTGAAAGGGTCCAGAGAAGAGCGACTAAAATGGTTAAGGGGCTGGAGGAGTTGCCGTACAGTGAGAGATTAGAGAAACTCGGCCTCTTCTCCCTTGGAAAGAGGAGACTGAGAGGGGACATGATCGAAACATTCAAAATACTGAAGGGAATAGACTTAGTAGATAAGGACAGGTTGTTCACCCTCTCCAAGATAGAGAGAACAAGAGGGCAATCTCTAAAGTTAAAAGGGGATAGATTCCGTACGAACGTAAGGAAGTTCTTCTTCACCCAGAGAGTGGTAGAAGACTGGAACGCTCTTCCGGAGTCTGTTATGGGGGAAAACACCCTCCTGGGATTCAAGACAAAGTTAGATGAGTTCCTGCTGGAACAGAATGTATGCAGGTAACGCTAGACTAAAATAGGGTCGCCGTACATGGTGAAGGACACAGTACTACTTGAAAGGGTCCAGAGAAGAGCGACTAAAATGGTTAAGGGGCTGGAGGAGTTGCCGTACAGTGAGAGATTAGAGAAACTCGGCCTCTTCTCCCTTGGAAAGAGGAGACTGAGAGGGGACATGATCGAAACATTCAAGATACTGAAGGGAATAGACTTAGTAGATAAGGACAGGTTGTTCACCCTCTCCAAGATAGAGAGAACAAGAGGGCAATCTCTAAAGTTAAAAGGGGATAGATTCCGTACAAACGTAAGGAAGTTCTTCTTCACCCAGAGAGTGGTGGAAAACTGGAACGCTCTTCCGGAGTCTGTCATAGGGGAAACACCCTCCAGGGGCAGATAAAGACAGATTGACGAGAGGGCACTCTCTAAAGCTGAAAGGGGATAGATTCCGTACGAACATAAGGAAGTTTTTCTTCAGCCAGAGTGGTAGAAAACTGGAACGCTCCTCCGGAGTCTGTCATAGGGGAAAACACCCTCCAGGGATTCAAGACAAAGTTAGATAAGTTCCTGCTGAACCAGAATATACGCAGGTAGGGCTAATCTCAGGGCGCTGGTCTTTGACCAGAGGGCCGCCGCGTGAGCGGACTGTAGGGCCCGATGGACCACTGGTCTGACCCAGCAGCAGCAATTCCTATGTTCTTAAAAACTTTCTAAAAACATTATAAGAATACATTTGAAAGATCAGGGGGCTAGGCAACAATCTGAAATCTGGCTTTCCTTCTCACGTGTTACCTCTACAAAACATCCCTGAGCCCCTAGAATTCACCCTTCTTCACCGCAGTTTCCCTCAAGGGTGAGACTGGAGAGATGATTCCAAACAGCTGTGCCTGAAACAAAAAATAAAACAACCTAGGAACTGCACAGCTAATTAAAACTAATTAAAAGAGTGCTCTTCTCTGTAATGAAGAACCCGAAATAAGAATATAAAAATCTATCATTCGTGGAGTGGTTATTGCTCCCTTCTAATGGAAAATCTGACCTGCCAAGGATACGGAGGAGCCGGAAGGCATCTCACAAGCTCCCAAAGCGGTTCGCTTGAACAAAATAAGCATCGAGGAAAACATTTGGCAGGGATTCTAATAGATTAAGATAAACTCCAACATGCCCTGGCACAGGAGGGAGGTTCCCTGCAGTCATGGAATGCACAAAACCCAAAAATTCATTTAAAAAAAAACCTGCTGAATTAGCTGCAAAGGGATCGAAGTGAATGTTCATACTGGTTTTATTTTTCTTTTTAGATAATAGAAATGTGGCGAAAAAGCTGTTGCCAGATAATGTGGCTGGTTTTAAAAAAGGTTTGCACAAGTTCCTGGAGGAAAACCCCATAGTCTGCTGTTGAGACAAACATGGGAGAAGCCACTGCTCGCCCTGGATCGGTGGCATGGAATGCTGCTACCATTTGGGCTGATCCAGTAAGGCTAGGCTTATGTTCTCGGAGAGAACATGAACTCGAAGGCCTTGAGCACGCGCAGATGCTCAAGGCCCAGCAAACAAGAAGATGCAGATCTTTGGGCACCGGCATGTCCTGTGCTTTGGTGCCGGTGCTGGTGCCAGATGGGGGTAAGAAGTGTGTTCGGGTGGGTGCTGGGGGATGGGCAGATTGCGGCGGCGGGGGGTAGTGACGGATTGCGGGGGGATGGCAGATCATACCGGGGGGGGGGGGGGCGGCTTTCGTGAGCGTGGGGGAGCAATGCCGATTCTCGGGGGAGGGGGGGGTAGAGCAGCGATGCTGACCTCGGGGGTGGGGGTGGGAACGTATCAAGCGAGTTTCCCTTAGTTCCTATGGGGAAACTCGCTTTGATATGAGTATTTTGGTTTACGAGCATGCTTCTGGAAGGAATTATGCTCATAAATCATGGTACCACTGTACAGGACAATGAAGCCATTGTGACATCACGGATGAGGTTGGCTCTTATTGGTGGAAGGAGGCATTATAATGTCACAATACCAGCTCTGGTTATCAGAGGCTGAAACTGTTCACGCTATTAGTTTATTCAATTTTCTATACCGTTCTCCCAGGGGGAGCTGAGAACAGTTTCCATGGATTTATTCAGGAACTCAAGCATTTTTTTCCCTGTCTGTCCCGGTGGGCTCAGAATCTATCTAATGTACCTGGGGCAATGGGGGAATTGAGTGACTTGCCCAGGGTCAAAATGAGCAGCCTGGGTTTGAACCCACAACCCCAGGGAGCTGAGGCTGTAGCTTTAACCACTGTGTCACTCTAGAAATCAAAATGTAGTAAAAGTGAGCCAAGTAAAGGACAATCCAGCCATTGTGACATCACTGATGAGGTTGGCTCTTATTGGTGGAATGAGGCATTATGACATCACAATAGCAGCTCTGGCAACTTTTCACACTATTTATTTATTCAGTTTTCTATACCATTCTCCCAGGAGAGCTCAGAACGGTTTACATGATTTTATTCAGGTACTCAAGCATTTTCCCCTGTCTGTCCCGGCTGGATCACAATCTATCTAATGTACCTGGGGAAATGGGGGGATTAAGGCCCAAATTCTGTAACCAGCGCCTAAAGTTAGACAGCTATTTCGGAGGCGCCTATCTAATCTGGAGAACAATCTCAATTAAGTTTTTTAATCAGCACTAATTGAAACCTAGGCGCCTATCAAGAAAGCGCGATTCTGTAACAAGGCGCCTCTAAACATTTAGGCGGCCTTCAAAAAAATAGGCGCTCTGCATGTTAGGCGTGGGCGTGGCTACGTGTTAGGCGCCTTGTTACAGAATCACTGCTCTTAAGCGTGCTTAAGCGTTCGCATGGGCGCCTACGTTTTAGTTGTGCCTAGAGCCAGCCTATTTATTGGGCGCCTCCGAAAATAGGTGCCGCTCGGCGCGATTCACTAAACAGCACCCAATTGTGCTTGAATCGCGCTGAACGATGTCTACATCGGTGCCTACCTTTGGGCGCTTCTTATAGAACTTGCCCTTAAGCCACTTGAGCAGCATGGATTTGAACCCACAACTCTAAGGTGCTGAGGCTGTAGCTTTAACCACTGCACCACGCTCTCCCCTAGATTACTCAATATAATATACTTAGATGGGTTCCTAACCACTTTTAGCCTTTCATCATGGGGAAGTCGTTAGAGAGTTGCGCGGGGACAGAAATCCCACCCATCCCCGCCCATCCCTGCCAGGATCCTCTCCGTCCCCATCTGTCCCCGCCAGGATCCTCTCCATCCCCACCCGTCCCTGTCAGGATCCTCTCCGTCCCCACCCGTCCCTGTCAGGATCCTCTCCGTCCCCACCAGGATCCTCTCCGTCCCCATCTGTCCCCGCCAGGATCCTCTCCGTCCCCACCCGTCCCCGCCAGGATCCTCTCCATCCCCACCCATCCCTGTCAGAATCCTCTCCGTCCCCACCCGTCCCTGTCAGGATCCTCTCCGTCCCCACCCGTCCCCGCCAGGATCCTCTCCGTCCCCATCTGTCCCCGCCAGGATCCTCTCCATCCCCACCCGTCCCCGCCAGGATCCTCTCCTTCCCCACCCGTCCCTGTCAGGATCCTCTCCGTCCCCACCCGTCCCCGCCAGGATCCTCTCCATCCCCACCCGTCCCTGTCAGGATCCTCTCCATCCCCACCCGTCCCCGCCAGGATCCTCTCCATCCCCACCCGTCCCTGTCAGGATCCTCTCCGTCCCCACCCGTCCCCGCCAGGATCCTCTCCATCCCCACCCGTCCCTGTCAGGATCCTCTCTGTCCCCACCCGTCCCCGCCAGGATCCTCTCCATCCCCACCCGTCCCCGCCAGGATCTTCTCCGTCCCCACCCGTCCCTGTCAGGATCCTCTCTGTCCCCACCCGTCCCCATAAAAAGCAGCAATTACTTCTGACAGGATCATCAATTCCACAGTTTCATTTGTGTTTGCGCTGCTGTTTTCCTTGTAGAATCTCTTTGGTGGAACCCTTTTTTTGTTTTCTGTTCAGGTAATTAACTTATAAACCCCCTCTTTTACTAAGGTTGACGTGTCCATTACATTATATGGACGAACCCTGCTTCCAAAGCCTTCCATCCCCTTGAGAGCCCCGTTGGCTAGAGGAGGGGTCCCCGTGGGAGTCCTGTGGGTTAGGGGGGATTCCCGAGATCCCCGTTCCCGTGCAGACCTCTAGAAGTCGTCCCGTCCGTTTTATCGTTTTCATCGCCCTTCTCTGTACCTTTTCTCATTCCACTATATGTTTTATGAGGTGCGGTGGTCCCTGATCAAACATTTTCCATCATCCATCTCCACAGCTTCCGATGGCATCACTCGCTAAACAAAAGCCTTTGATTTTAAGGACAGAAAGTCAAAATAGCTTTCAGCAAGCTGAGGTTCTGCTTTGTTTGCACTAGGAGGAGAGAAAAAATTATAAGCAAAAACCATGGTGCCAATGCTCCTTGAGAAAAAACAAACACCTTTGCTAGTTCCTATCTCTCAGGTAGCTCAGCCTTGACTAGCCAGTATTCAAAACCTTTCAGACCTTTTATATATAATAGAAGTAATCACAGAGGGAGCAAGGCTTCCTAAATTGGTCTTCCAACTATGCACAATGAATACGGTATTTATGAAGTTAATTTACATTAAGGGGATACGAATAGAGAAAAATATTTGCATAGGGTTACCATATGGCTCCCCCCCAAAAAAAAGAACATAGATTCAGACATCCAGGTTTTACTTCCACTGAAAGTAAGAACATAAGAACAGCCTTACAGGGTCAGACCAAAGGTCCATCAAGCCCAGTAACCCGTCCTCACGGTGGCCATTCCAGGTCACTAGTATCTGGCCAAAACCCAAGGAGTAGCAACATTCCATTCAGAATCCTAAAGAACAGCAAGATTCCAAAGAGTTACAAAAGATTCCGGAACCCAACGAGTGGCAACATTCCATTCAGAATCCTAAAGAACAGCAAGATTCCAAAGAGTTACAAAAGATTCCGGAACCCCAACGAGTGGCAACATTCCATTCAGAATCCTAAAGAACAGCAAGATTCCAAAGAGTTACAAAAGATTCCGGAACCCCGAGTGGCAACATTCCATTCAGAATCCTAAAGAACAGCAAGATTCCAAAGAGTTACAAAAGATTCCGGAACCCCGAGTGGCAACATTCCTTTCAGAATCGTAAAGAACAGCAAGATTCCAAAGAGTTACAAAAGATTCCGGAACCCCAACGAGTGGCAACATTCCATTCAGAATCCTAAAGAACAGCAATATTCCAAAGAGTTACAAAAGATTCCGGAACCCCAACGAGTGGCAACATTCCATTCAGAATCCTAAAGAACAGCAAGATTCCAAAGAGTTACAAAAGATTCCGGAACCCCGAGTGGCAACATTCCATTCAGAATCCTAAAGAACAGCAAGATTCCAAAGAGTTACAAAAGATTCCGGAACCCCAACGAGGGGCAACATTCCATTCAGAATCCTAAAGAACAGCAAGATTCCAAAGAGTTACAAAAGATTCCGGAACCCCAACGAGTGGCAACATTCCATTCAGAATCCTAAAGAACAGCAAGATTTCAAAGAGTTACAAAAGATTCCGGAACCCAACGAGTGGCAACATTCCATTCAGAATCCTAAAGAACAGCAAGATTCCAAAGAGTTACAAAAGATTCCGGAACCCCAACGAGTGGCAACATTCCATTCAGAATCCGAAAGAACAGCAAGATTCCAAAGAGTTACAAAAGATTCCGGAACCCAACGAGTGGCAACATTCCATTCAGAATCCTAAAGAACAGCAAGAATCCAAAGAGTTACAAAAGATTCCGGAACCCCAACGAGTGGCAACATTTTATTCAGAATCCTAAAGAACAGCAAGATTCCAAAGAGTTACAAAAGATTCCAGAACACCAAAGAGTGACAACATTCCATTCAGAATCCTAAAGAACAGCAAGATTCCAAAGAGTTACAAAAGATTCCAGAACCCCAAAGAGTGGCAACATTCCATTCAGAATCCTAAAGAACAGCAAGATTCCAAAGAGTTACAAAAGATTCCGGAACCCCAACGAGTGGCAACATTCCATTCAGAATCCTAAAGAACAGCAAGATTCCAAAGAGTTACAAAAGATTCCGGAACCCCAACAAGTGGCAACATTCCATGCTACCAATCCAGGGCAAGCAGTCTTTCTCAATTACAGACTATGGACTACCTTCCTCCAAGCCCACCCACACCATGTCCCCTCAGCTTGTTCTCATTGGTCACCACGTTGCATCCGCACATACGCTTATGCCCCCTCTCGACGTGATCTGAAGAGGAAGCTTTTCAAAACCCAGACATAGTGCCGGGTTTTAAAAAAACTGACCGGATGCCCAGACGTCTGGTAGCCCTAACTGAAGACAATGGAAGTAAAGAAGACATAGACAGCTGGGTTTTATTTCCATTGAAAGCAAAATCTGGATGTCTCAATCCATCCTCCTTTTTCTGGAGCCATAGGGTAACGCTATTTTTACATTTTATGTCTCTGGTTAGTCTGTAATCCTGACCAGCAAACAGCAAGCGGAAGTGTATCTCTACAGCCTAAAACAGCCACATCTGCCTCTGAACTCACTGGACCGCTCTCTCACGTACATCTGATGAACTTGCTGCACTTCTTCGAGGGAGTAAACAGGCGGATAGATAAGGGCGACCCGGTCGAAATTGTATATCTGGATTTTCAGAAGGCATTCGACAAAGTTCCACATTAACGACTACTTCGGAAAATTACATGCCACGGAATCGAGGGTGAAATACTCATGTGGATTAAAAACTGGCTGGAGCATAGGAAACGGAGAGTGGGGGTAAATGGCAATACTCGGACTGGAAAAGCGTCACCAGTGGGGTGCCACAGGGCTCAGTGCTTGGACCCGTGCTCTTCAACATCTTTATAAATGATCTGGACATTGGTACGACGAGTGAGGTGATTAAATTTGCGGACGATACGAAGTTGTTCAGAGTAGTGAAGACGCAGGGAGATTGCGAATATCTGCAACTGAACATAATCAAGCTCGAGGAATGGGCATCGACATGGCAGATGAGGTTCAACGTGGATAAGTGTAAAGTGATGCATGTCGAATATAGGATGTCTGGGGCGGTATTTGGAGAGACCTCTCAGGAAAGAGACTTGGGAATTCTGATCGATAAGTCAATGAAGCCATCTGTACAATGCGCTGCGGCAGCAAAAAGGGCTAACAAAATGCTAGGAATGATAAAGAAGGGGATTACAAACAGATCTGTAAATTGCAGTATATAGTACTCCCTCCCTCCCTTCCAGTAAGTTTGCTGCCGCTGCCGTCCTTCCCCAGAACCCACGCTCGTGGCAGCAGAAAGAAGTGGCTGTACAGTGCAGCGTCTCCTATGGCTTCGGATTGTGAACTGGCCAAGGCGACGTCAGCGGGGGCTGGACCGGAGCTGAAAGGGAGAGGAGCTACTCTCCTCCCTCCTCCCAATGGACTTTAAGGCTTCTCCTCATGCTCCAACTGGGCCAGCATAAAAAAATCCCAAACCCCCAGAGCTCGCTTCGGGTCCGGCATGGGCTGCGGGTCCTGAAACCTTCCGATTCAAGCAGCGTCTGCAGCACTCTACACACGCTGCTTTGGGGTCTTCTACTGCCCTGATTTGCTGGGCAGTAGATGGCCCAGAAGCAGCAGTATGTAGAGTGCGGCAGACGCTGCTGGAATAGGAAGGTTTGTCGGGACCGCGGGAAGGGAAGGGGGGGCGGTAGGGACTAAGAGAGCCGGCCAGACCGCGGGAATGGAAAGGGTGATAAGGGAAACGCTGCTGCTACAAAGGGAAGTGGTGTGGGGGGTGAAAATGGAGGGAGAGGGAATGTTGCTGTGGTTGCTGCACAGGGAAGTGGTGTGGGGGGTGGGAAATGGAGGGGGAGGGAATGCTGCTGTGGTTGCTGCACAGGGAAGTGGTGGGAGAGAAATGCTGCTGCATAGGAGGCAGGGAGAGAGACAGATAGATAGAAAGAAAAGAAGAAAGACACAGGGGCAGGGAGAGACACAGAAAGACAGACAGACAAAGGGGGCCAGGGAGAGAGACAGACAGCGGGAGGGAGAGAGAGACAGAAATAAAGACACAGAGACATATATTCTAGCACCCGTTAATGTAACAGGCTAAAATACTAGTATATTTTATAAATGGAGGGAAGTAAAATCTCGCTTCTTTTGAGTTTATGGGGGAGCGTGCATGATACCCTTATCTTGTCCCTTTCAGGCTGTGGGTCATGATTAAAATTTTTTACATAAAACCAATTACAAGATTTACCTGAATTATATTAGTTTTTTGTAGAGAAAGGCAGGGCATGTTTTATGCGCGATTGATCAAGTTCCAAGTTTCTTTATTTTTGAAATACCATCTATCAAAATAACTGTCTAAACGGTGTACAATATAGAAAATAGCAAAAAATAATTAAAATAGTCGATAAAAGTTGATAAATAGTTGATAAAAGTCGACATAGCTTCTCCCCTCCCACCCATCCACCTATGTATACCTATGATTGACAAACCGCTTACGGCTTATATGGCGTCAGTGACATGCGCACATTCACGCCTCTTTCCTTGATATTCTGCGCATGTCAGCCGGTCAGCGGCTCGATGCATGTAAATTGAGCAAATCTCCCCCGCTGTCCGCCGACATCATGTGCACGCGAGATATTTGGAGAATGTCTCGCTTTTTTTTTTTAATTCGCTCTCACAACGGCTGCGGTTTTTTACGCAGATTTTTGAGAATCTTGCCCCGAATTTCCAGATCTAAATGAAGCATTTAGGCCGTCATTCCTTTTGAGACTGATCCGCTTCCTCCCTGGATCCTTCACTCCTGGGGAAATTCCGCCCACGATATTTTAAATTTCTGCGCAGTTTGTCATTTCTTTGTGTGCGGAATTCCCCCATCATAAGACTCAATTTCTCCTCTAGGCCTAACATAATCTACCCTAGGGTTACCAAACGTCCAGAATTTCCTCAGACATGTCCTCCTTTTGAGGACACGTCTGGGTGTCTGGACGGCTTTTCAAAACCCAGCACTTTGTCCGGGTTTTGAAAAGCTTTCCTTCGGGCAGGAGGGCATCCGCGGATACAACGCAATGAGGTCATGGACTTTCTCCCTGCCCGACAAAAACAGGCAGCAGGGGGGGGGGAGGCTAGGGCAGGGTGGACATAACTAGGCGGGGCTAAGGGCTCAGATTTTCCAAAAGGAAAATCTGGCAACCCTAATCTACCCCCATCTTTTCTCTCCTCAGGTTCCACCATCCCAACTCTCTATCTCACTCCAACTGTGGTCCTTACTCCTCAACCCCCCAGCCTTCTTTACCCCCATCCCCCTACCTGCCAGTAAGACTCCTTATTTTCTGTCCCCAAGGTCTCTCCTTTCCATACAGAAACTTCTTCCTCTCCACTTTACTCCCTCCCTCCCCAACTCCCCATCCCCAGCGCATACTGTGCTTCTCTATTCCTGGCCTGCCCATACAAAGTTCCACCTCTCTTTCTTCCCTCCCAGGCACATGACCTATTTCGCACCTTCCTTCTACCCCCAAAGGCACACCTTCAAGCTGACTCCCAAACCTCTCATGGCACAGCTTCAGGTTTGCTGTGCTTCACCTCAATGGAACACCATCAAGTTTGCTTTACCCCCACACCTATCCCATGGTATCGGCCCTCACCCCATCCCCAAACGATCCTCCTAAGCTCCTGCCATGTGCAGAGCCACTATTCAAAATGGCTGCCGTGAGTTCCCGCTTCAGACTCACAAGACCGGGGGAGCTCATGGCAGCCTTTTTTTTTTTTTTTATTGTGGCTCTGCATAGGGCAGGAGAATAGGAAGATCGCTCCTGCTCCGCTTCACCGCTAGACCACCAGGCTTTAAAAGCAAGTTGTGGTGGTTTAGAGCCGCTGCTTGCCCTGAATCGGTAGCATGAAATATTGCTACTCCTTGGGTTTTGGCAAGGTACTAGTGACCTGGATTGGCCGTGAGAACGGGCTACTGGGCTTGATGGACCATTGGTCTGACCCAGTATGGCTGTTCTTATGCTCTTACCTGAGCCAAGTATAGGACAATCAAGCCATTGTAGCACCACTGCTGAGGTTGGCTCTGAGGCACTGTGGAATAAGGCATTATGACATCACAACCTCAGCTCTGGAATAGTAAGAAGGAGCCCGAGAGCTTGTCTCAAAGGGCGTAGAGTAACACGGGGCTGGGAAGCCCTCGTGTTGCATGTAGTCAAGCTAGGGTGGGGGTGGAGAACCGTTAGAAAGGTAGAATTAGTAAAGAAAAAGGGGAGGGGCTCGCCCCAAAAGGAGGGTCAGGGATTGGATAATGTAAGTATAAGGGGCGTTCTACATAGGAGTTGTTAGAACGAGCCTTGGAGGACTAGGCTTGTTGCAGGTCCTCCAAGGCGGTTTTTTGTGTCTTACCGGAGTTTTGTGGCAGTTGTTGCCGGTTTAATTGCTTCGGAGGGGCTGAAATGGCGTCGTGCAGTCGGTCTGATGAGCGTGGTGAGGAGGAGGAAGCTGAATTGTCTCTGCTAGCCGGTGACTCGTTCGCGGAGGAGCCGCTGGAGCAGGTTGGTGTGTGTTCAGTTGAGGAGCGTGTGCAGCCAGCTCGGCGTTCAAAAGTTGAGGCGTTGTCGGCATTAGCCTTTGCCGGTGCGGAAGTCGGGGGACTCGTCCGGGGTTAATTCTCGCCGCAGGGAATGCTCGTCGTAAGACTAGGTTGTCGGGCAGTGAGCAGGGAGCTGTTCCGGCCGGCCGCAGTTCGTTGGATTCGTCGGGGGGCGGGGCTCCTGCAACGGTTGCCATGGTGGATGTTCAGAGCAGGGAAGTTTTGTTGAGCAGGGAGATGGCTGGAGAAGTGGCTTCCGTGAGTGGGGCGGTTTTTGGGGGCAGGGACATGTCTGCTGCAGCTGGTGTCTCTGAGCCCTCTTGCTCTGGGGTTCTGGGTGCTAGAGCAGTCTCCTCTGAGTTGATGGCTGGGGGCCCTGGCGAGTCTTGTGGGTCTCCGGGGGTTTTTGGGGGCAGGGACATGTCTGCTGCAGCTGGTGTCTCTGAGCCCTCTTGCTCTGGGGTTCTGGGTGCTAGAGCAGTCTCCTCTGAGTTGATGGCTGGGGGCCCTGGCGAGTCTTGTGGGTCTCCGGGGGTTTTTGGATTGGGACGGGGGATTAGTGCTCCTAGTTTTATGTCAGTTCCAAGTGCTCCTGGTTTTATGTCCGGTGCTGGTGGGGGGTCTGCAGGTCCGTTACCTGGTTTATTTTCCGGTAGTTGGACTCCGAGTTGAGGGGCAGCTTCTTGGGGATCTGGCTCTTCGGTTGGCGGTATGATGCCCTCGGTTTCCCACTGGGGAGGGGGAGTTCCGGGGAATATGGCCCTGGGGATGGTTCCCGGGGGCGGTTATGGGTCTGGTTGGGGAGCCCCGGTGGGTATGCCTGGGTTTTGTTTTCCTGGTCCTGCCTCTGTTTCTTCTTGGTCTCCACAGGTGGCGTGCATCCTTCCTGGAGGACGGGTGGTGCAGACGGATGGATTGGGAGCAGCCGGCAGTCCTGGAGTTGCGGAGAGGCCTGGCTGTTCTGGTGCGGAGCGCGGATTGGCACCGAGTGCTGCTGTGGTTGCTGGTGAAGGCGCCGCGGGTTCTGTACACAGTTCATCCCTGATGCCTGAGGTTGCTGTTCGTGGCGGCTCGGTGCTGATTTCTGATGTCTCTTCCGTGGTGGGGACTGCTGTCCAAGGCGTCTCTGGAGTGCTTGCTGGAGTTCCAGAAGCTTCTACTACGGGTAACAAGGCGCCTGCTCAGGTTGCTGGCGGGGAGAAGGCGCGGCGTAAGAAGCGCAGGCGTCGGCATAGGGGTTCGTCTTCGTCATCGTCTGGGTCTTCTTCGTCGGGTTCGACATCTTCCTCTTCTTCGGAAGCTGGTCCTCCAGGGGGGTGTAGAGTCTGCTGGGGTAGGTAGTGGGGAGGCTTCTACAGGGGAGGTCCGGGGCACGCCGGCTCTGGTGGCTCTTACTGAGTTGTGGGAAAAGGTTCCTCGGGAATTGCGGCAGAAAATTCGGCGGTGGTCGTGCTTAGATATTTTCCGCCTCATGGAGGGTAGAGCCCATAAGAGGAGGCACAGGAAATCCAAGCGGGATGGGAAGGACATTAAACCTTTTCCTGTGGCTCGTTCGATTATCAATTGGATCCGGGCTTTTTTGCGGCTAGAGAGTGTATGGGGACGTGCTAATCCGCAGGATTATGGTTTATTATTGGCTTATGCGGATTCGATTTTGGACTCTTATCAGCGCTTCGGCGGGTGGGCTTGGTTGAATTACGACGAGGCTTTTAGAGACAAAATGGAAGAAAATAGTTTCATGTCTTGGGGTACTCAGGACGTTAATCTGTGGCTTACACATATGGCTTCCAAGTCTATATCGGGGGCGCCTGTACGGGCTTTTGGGGGTACCGGGAGCGTTCGGCCCTTTCACGGGGGGGTCGGGGGGGAGTTCTTCAGCAGGTTCCGATGTGTGTTGGAAATGTAATAAATCCAACTGTCCCTTTACTGACTGTAAATTTCGTCATGCCTGCTCCATTTGCGGTCAGTTGCACTCGGCCGTTAAATGTCCTAAACGTAGCGGAGGAGCAGCCGCGGGACCTGGGAAGTGATGTTTTGGCCTCGGTGCCTACTCCGATTCGGGTGGGAGCGTTGCGCCCTTGGTTGCACAGTTATGGGCGGCGGAGGGTGGCTGTGATTTTGGAGGAAGGGTTTACCGAGGGTTTTGATATTCCTTTTCTGGGAGAGGTGAAGGCGGCGCGTGTCCAAAATTCTTCCTCGGTGTCCGTTTTGCGGGGTGTAGTCTGGGATAAGTTGACTGAGGAGATGCGATTGGGGTGTATTGCTGGACCTTTTCGCGTTCCCCCTTTTTCCCGGATGAAGATTTCGCCTCTGGCGGTGATCCCTAAGAAGGTGCCGGGTCAGTATCGCCTCATTCATAACCTGTCTCGGCCTTTGGGTCGGTCGGTTAATGACGGTATTCCGAAGGATCTTTGTACGGTGCGTTACGCCTCCTTGGATAGTGCCTTGAGGATTATTGTCACTGTCGGACGAGGTGCTCAGTTGGCGAAGGTGGATATCGAATCGGCCTTCCGATTGTTGCCTATTCACCCGCGGTCCTATCCGTTATTGGGTTTTCGTTTCGATGGTCTGTATTTTTATGACCGGTGTTTACCCATGGGCTGTTCCATTTCGTGTGCTTACTTCGAAATGTTCAGTTCCTTTTTGCATTGGGTTTTAGTTCAGCAGGTAGGCGTTGATTCAGTAGTACATTATTTGGATGACTTTTTGTTTATAGGTGCTGGGGGTAGTGGGGTTTGTGCGCATCTTAAACAGGTTTTTGAAGACTAGGCAGAGGATTTTGGTGTGCCTTTAGCTTGTGAAAAATCGGAGGGACCGGTTACTTCTTTGGTGTTTTTGGGGATTGAGTTGGACACTGAGGCCATGGTTACTCACCTGCCTGTGTTGAAGGTTCGTCAATTGCTCGGCCTCATTGAGCAGGTGGTTCAGGCTCCAAAATCTACCTTGCATACGGTACAGTCCTTGTTGGGCTCTCTTAATTTTGCCTGCCGAGTTCTTCCTATGGGAAGGGCTTTTTCGCGTAGGTTGGCAGCTTCCACTTCGGGGGTGCGTGATCGCCATCATTTTTTGCGTCTCCCGGTGGGGGTACGGGCGGATTTGCGTATGTGGTCAGTTTTTCTCCAGGATTTTAATGGGACTGTGCCGATGCTGGCGCCAGAGATATCTAGCGTTGACCTTGAGCTTTTTTCTGATGCGGCTGGGGGCGTTGGTTTCGGTTTGTACTGTAATGGTGACTGATGTGACGAGCGTTGGCCAGAGGAGTAGGTGCGGTCCGGCATCACCAAGAATATCACCTGGTTGGAATTGTTCCCGCTCATAGTGGCTTGTGAGCTCTGGTCGGGAGTCTTGCGCGATAGACGAGTGGTGTTTTGGTGGGACAATTTAGGAGTGGTGGAGGGGGTTAACCGTCAGGCGGCGCGTTGTTTGGCGGTGAATGCGCTCATGCGGGAGTTGGTTTTGCGCTGTTTGCGGCTGAATTTGTTTGTTCGTGCGCGTCATGTTCCGGGTTTGCAAAATGGCATTGCTGAAGCTTTGCCTCGTTTCCATTTTTTGCAGTTTCGTCAGCTGGCGCCAGGAGCTCGAACAGATGGTTCACGGATGCCGGCGCGTTTGGGGAGCCTGGTCGGGAAGGAGTCTGGGAGATGCTCCGTAGGTCTGTAGCCTCTTCTACTTGGTCACACTATTCAGCGGGGTTTCGGTCGGTGGCAGCCTTCTTAGCTGATAGGGGTTGGTGCCCGGGAGATGTGGCCGAATCCTTATTAGAGGATTTCGTGCTATCTTCTTTTCGGGATCGGGTTTCTTGTGGTGGTGTGCATGGGCAATTGGCAGGTTTTGCTTTTTTCTGTAGGGCCTTGGGTTGGGCTTGCCCGGTTTCTAGTTTTCTGGTTCAACGGTTGCTTGCCTAGTACTCACTGCTCCTTCGCCTGTTGACGGTGTTGCCTGAGGTGGCCAACTCGCCTTACGAAGCTTGTCTATTTCAAGCGGCTTTCTCTATTGCCTTTTTTTGGGGCATTACGTGTCAGTGAGTTAGTCGTTTGCCCGTCTTCGGGAGTGGTCCCAAGTGGGCTTCGGATTCAGCATGTGAGCTTGCAAGATTCGGTGTTAAGACTGCATATTGTTAGCTCTAAGACTGATCAGTACGGTGTTGGGCACTGGGTTGTCCTGCATGCTGTGTCCGGTGGTTTGTCTTGTCCGGTTTTAAGGCTGCGTACTTACTTGGCCATTCGTCTCTCTAGCACGCAGATCTTGTTTGTTCGTGCGGAGGGCGCTCCTCTGACGCGTTACCAGTTTAGGGCAGTACAGAATTTAGCTTTGGCGCGTTGTGGTGAGAATCCGGCGGATTTTGGGACTCATTCCTTCCGGATCGGAGCAGCCACGAGTGCTAGTAGGGCAGGTATGTCTGGGGAGGGTATTCATAATAATAATAATAATAATAACTTTATTTTTCTATACCGCCATAGTCAGGCGACTTCTAGGCGGTTTACATTGTAAGAAGGCTGGACATTCAGCGAATAACAAGTACAGTACAATACTAATACAATACAGTAAATCCACATATAATACAGTAGAGTGAGTCCAAATTCAAAACATACAATAAGTTTAAATACAGTACCGAATAAAGAGTCTAGATGCAGTACAATAGTCTAAATGGTAACTTACATATTAATTGGAGATCTAAGGGTAATGAGTGTCTGAAAGATTTAGAACATCCGTGAGAGGGGTCTTAGTGGGGAGGGGACCGTTTTAGCCAATGAATTTAGCGAATAGGGTGGTTTTGATCGATTTGCGGAAAGTATTATAAGTCATGTTTGGTTCGTTTATGTGGTTTTTCAGCCAGGTTTGCTGTCTGTTCGCTTGGAACTGGAAGGTTCTGTCCAAGAAGGATTTGTATCTGCAGCCTGTAATCTTTGGGTATGCAAAGATGTTTTTGTTTCTGGTCGTTCTTGTGGGGTTGTATAGGGTGAAGTGAGTTTGTAGGTATGAAGGTGCTAGTCCCCAGGCTTGTTTGAAACAGGTGCAAGCGAATTTGAATAGAATTCGCGCTTCTATTGGAAGCCAGTGTAGTTTTTTGTAGTAGGGGCTGATGTGATCGTTTTTTCTTAGTCCAAAAATTAGGCGAACGGCGGTGTTTTGTATTAGTCTCAGTTTTATTATTGTTTTTTGTGGGATGCCTAGGTAGATGATGTTGCAGTAGTCAAGGAGGGATAGGATCAGTGCCTGTACCAGCAACCTGAATGAAGAAGGGTCAAAGTATTTTTTTATGGTTCTTAGTTTCCATAGCGTGTAAAAGCATTTTTTCACTAGTGAGTTTGTGTGGTCGGTCATAGTTAGGTGAGTGTCAAGAGTGATGCCCAGTATTTTTATGTTTTTGGAAATTGCGTATTCGTGATTATTTATTTTTATCGATGTTCTCGTAATTTTGTCATTGGGACTAGCCAGAAAGACTTTTGTTTTTTCTGCGTTTAGTTTTAGTTTGAAATTAGTGGTCCATTTATCGATTTCGGTCATTGTGTTTGAGAGATTATCTACAATTTCTTTTGTGATGTCGTTTAAGGGTATGAGGATGGATATGTCATCCGCATAAATGTAGTATATTAAATTTAGTTTTTGTAGTAGGTGACCTAAGGAGGCGATATAGATATTGAAAAGTGTGGGGGATAGGGGGGAACCTTGAGGTACGTTCAGAGATTGGGTCGTTGGATTTCGAATGCCTTTCGGGGTTATATTCGTCGTGAGGGTCCGGGGGCAGGGAGGTTTTCTGGGTGGGGTTCCCAGTAATTGGAGTTTCGTTAGAGGGGTGACCATTTGCTGAGTGGTTTGCTTTGTTTTGTTTTCTTCTCTGTTTCAGCTCCCAGTCATCGTTCTTATTCCCTGTGGATCGTGAGCCATTCTTTTGTTCACTGGGCTAGTGAACGTGCAGTTATCCGCCCAGGGGGGGCGTCATTTTGGTCTGGGGCATCCTGGACTCCGTGTTTCCTGGTGGGGACAGCGCGGGATGCGTTGGAGTCAATTGCTGTTATTGTTGACTGATCTACGATCTCGGACTAGCCATCCTGATATACTTCTGATTCATTTGGGGGGGGGGGAACGATGTGGATGCCTGTACGGGATAGGACTTGGTCAATAGGATCAAAGATGACCTGAGGGTGGTGTTGGATTGGTTCCCGGGGGTGTTGCTAGTCTGGTCTGATATCGTGCTGCGTCCCAGTCGTTTAGCGTCACGGCGTTGGACGAGGGGTCTAGCTAAACTTAATAGACAAGTAGGGAAATGGGTAGTAGGTCACGGAGGGTGGCAGATATTGCATGATTGGGTGGATGTTGATTGTGCTAGTTTGTATCATACAGATGGCGTTCACTTGTCGGCTGTGGGGTGGGACCTTCTGCTGGATGATTTTGCGTCCAGTTGTGAGAAGTTCCTTAGTGAACGATAGTAGTCGCTTCTCTTTTGGGGGGGGGGGGGCCTGTATGGTACAGGCCTGTGGCGGGTCTCCCGAGCTACTGGGTGCTGGGGCTCATCCGGCGATGAGCGGTGGGCCGGCTGGGAGCCGTGCCTTGGGGTCAGGTGACCCGGGTTAAAGGGGCATGAGGTCATGCCACCCCTCAGACCACTTGCTGTTTGTGGCGGGGTCGGGGGCAAAGGTAATGTTTACACGGGGTAGCTCGGGAGGAGCTTGCTGAGGTTGATTGTCAATTGATGTTCGATATGTTAATGATGTTAATTTATGCAACTTAATTTATTGGTTAATGTGATTCAATAAAGAGCTGCGGCTATTTACCACAATAAGGTGTTTTGGTTTTATTAATGGTGGGTGCAGAGAAAAGGGAGGGTGGGGGTAAGGACAACAGAAGGGACGATCCAGATCCCGATGTTACATAGTAACATAGTAGATGACGGCAGATAAAGACCCGAATAGTTCATCCAGTCTGTCCAACCTGATTCAATTTAAATTTTTTTAATTTTTTCTTCTTAGCTATTTCTGGGCAAGAATCCAATGTTGCTCTCATTGGGGTTCCGGAATCTTGCTATTCTTTGAGATGCTGGAATGTTGCTACTCTTTGGGTTTTGGCCAGGTACTAGGGACCTGCGTTGGCCACCGTGAGAACGGGCTACTGGGCTTGATGGACCATTGGTCTGACCCAGTAAGGCTCTTCTTATGTTCCTACGTGAGCCAAGACAATCGAGCCATTGTAACATGATGTGGTTGGCTCTGAGGCACTGTGGAATGAGGCATTATGACATCACAATCTCAGCTCCGGAATGTTGCTCTCATTGGTGTTCCGGAATCTTGTGATTCTTTGAGATGCTGGAATGTTGCTACTCTTTGGGTTTTGGCCAGGTACTAGGGACCTGCGTAGGCCACCGTGAGAACGGGCTACTGGGCTTGATGGACCATTGGTCTGACCCAGTATGGCTGTTTTTATGTTCTTATCCTAAACCCACAAATATGGAAGGGGGAATGTATTACATGCAACACAGCCAATTCCTTAAATGTCCTAATTATTATTTCAAAGCTTTTATATTTTTTAAATTTGAGTTTTGTAATATAAATCAAACCTCTAGTTTTTTTTTTCATATTTTTTCCCTATTATCACTTTTAATTGTATACTACTTAAATAATTCTGGTGGGTGTTTTATTAAATAAAAATAACTGAAGGTTTCCTGGGTAGAAAGGTGTTAGTACTTTCCCCGAAGACTCCCACCACGCAAGCGCTACTGAGGTTCGGGGAGAAGATTAAGGGGATAAACGCCAGTGATTATTGTCGGTACCCAAGAGCAGCTGAAAACACAGAGGCAGACTTACATTGGCAACTCAGATGTCCACGACGGCCAGCTCTGTGCTCGACCCGCTTCACCTGAAAAGAAAGAAGGAAAACCCAAGAGGTATACCTGCAGCTGAAGTCCCCGGTCTAAACTTCTTCCCTTCTGCTGCATTCACACAAGAGACGCCGTACGCTGCAGTTTCAGAGCCTGGGAAAGGAACTGACTCAGCTTTCTCTAACGTTACCAGCAGAGCAGAGATTCCGACTGATAAAACTTTAATTAGCTGCTCTCACCCAATGGCCGAGGCCCTTAGAAGTGGCAGGGGAGGATGTTAATCGCTCGGTGGATATGAGGAACGAGTCTTGATGATGGGTATCGGCAGAATAACACAAAGAGCATCCCAGAACCCGTACACAAAGCTACTTTATCAGACGTACTAGGTTAATAATTCTGTGCGAGAGAGAATTTGATTAAAGGTAATGTTAGTCTTAGAAGAAAAGTGGATATGCTTGAAAATAACTCACGGTATAATAATTTAAGATTGATAAATTTCCCTAGGCCAGGGGTGTCCAATGTCGGTCCTCGAGGGCCGCAGTCCAGTCGGATTTTCAGGATTTCCCCAATGAATATACATGAGGTCTATTTGCATGCACTGCTTTCATTGTATGCTAATAGATCTCATGCATATTCATTGGGGAAATCCTGAAAACCCGACTGGATTGCGGCCCTCGAGGACCGACATTGGACACCCCTGCCCTAGGCTTACGTCTGTAACTCCTAGGGCAGGGGTAGGCAATTCCAGTCCTCGAGAGCCGGAGCCAGGTCAGGTTTTCAAGATATCCACAATGAATATGTATGAGATGGATTTACATGCACTGCCTCCTTGAGATGCAAATCTATCGCATGCATATTTATTGTGGAGATCCTGAAAACCTGACCTGGCTCCGGCTCTCGAGGATTGGAATTGCCTACCCCTGTCCTAGGGAAATGTTTAAAAGATATTTACTTGAAATTAGATAATGACATGGTGACATAATAACCGCGGGAAATAATTCCATGTCATTTTTTAGTGTCTATTTCAACCTCTGTCCTTCTACACCAGCATTCTTCAAAGCAAAGCTTGCGGGTCAGTGGTTGTGGCCATTCATACTCTGATTCTTATGGGAGTCAAGGATAATGAAGCCATTGTGACATCACTGATGCGATTGGCTCTTAGGCACTGTTGGAATGAGGCATTATGACATCACAATATCTGCTCTGGATACCAGAGACTGTCATTCTGTAGAGTCTGTTTCAACCTCAGTCCTTCTACACCAGCATTCTTCAAAGCAAAGCTTGCGGGTCAGTGGTTGTGGCCATTCATACTCTGATTCTTATGTGAGCCAAGGATAATGAAGCCATTGTGACATCACTGATGTGATTGGCTCTTAGGCACTGTTGGAATGAGGCATTATGACATCACAATATCTGCTCTGGATACCAGAGACTGTCATTCTGTAGTGTCTGTTTCAGCCTCAGTCCTTCTACACCAGCATTCTTCAAAGCAAAGCTTGCGGGTCAGTGGTTGTGGCCATTCATACTCTGATTCTTATGGGAGTCAAGGATAATGAAGCCATTGTGACATCACTGATGCGATTGGCTCTTAGGCACTGGTGGAATGAGGCATTATGACATCACAATATCTGCTCTAGATACCAGAGACTGTCATTCTGTAGAGTCTGTTTCAACCTCAGTCCTTCTACACCAGCATTCTTCAAAGCAAAGCTTGCGGGTCAGTGGTTGTGGCCATTCATACTCTGATTCTTATGGGAGTCAAGGATAATGAAGCCATTGTGACATCACTGATGCGATTGGCTCTTAGGCACTGGTGGAATGAGGCATTATGACATCACAATATCTGCTCTAGATACCAGAGACTGTCATTCTGTAGAGTCTGTTTCAACCTCAGTCCTTCTACACCAGCATTCTTCAAAGCAAAGCTTGCGGGTCAGTGGTTGTGGCCATTCATACTCTGATTCTTCCCTCTCCTTAAAGAATAACATGAAGATGGTTATCCGCGGGGACGGGAACGGTGATGAGTTTTGTCACCGTGCCATTCTCTACTTGAAATATTGGATATTTCGGAGGAGACGTTGCCTCCATTTTCTTCAGTATATTATCTTCCTGGAAAAAGTCAAGTTCAAAAATCTTTACATCAACAGTCTTTAAATGTATCTGAAATGCTGGAAATATCTGATAAAGAGGCAGCAGTGCCATCCACCGCGCAGCTCCTGCGAGCTGCAAAGGTGCTGTGACCCAGAGGGGAGAGTGGAGGCAGAGGAGAAGGCCTTGTGACCAGGGAGCGGCAGTGGTTGTGGCCTTCCCTCTCCTAGCTCCGTAGCTCGCCGCCACCTCCTTCTTTCCCTGATGTCAGCTCCAAACGTCCACGTGCACGCGCCACACTCTTTAACATTCTGCTGGCCAAGGAGCTATGGACGCGCGGAGCCACCAGGTTTGAAGTGCGCATGCGCTCTAAGGGAATTATTATAGCGGATATCAAGCTGTTAAATATGTCTTCTATGAACCAATCCAGTTGAAAATCCTCAGCCCTATTTGATGGAATATACAGCTAACTCAATGCTTTGTCCAGCCTTTATGCTTTAAATTTGCTTTTTGTTTCTCGCTAGATTATAACATTTTGGATCCAATTTGAGGACTTGAGCATAATTAGTCTAATTTATTTCTGGTTTTTTGGATATTGTCAACATTGATGGACTAATAATCATAAGTCTAATTATGCTTTCTCTACAAGTTATGCTTGGTAATTAAACTGAAAATCTAATAAATACAAAATAAAAATACTGTGCGAGAGAAACCACACAGAGCGCATCCCCGTGCATTAGCCCCAAAGCAGAGACTCCTCTACTTATCCGTTGCGGACACAGCGAAGATGAAGCGCCCTTCCAGAAATTTGCATTCTTATAAAGCTTCTTGGGCAGAGGGTATTGGAGGGGGGGTCTCTTGGTGCCTTTTGTGCACCTGCCACAAGACAAAACACCAGCCTCAACATCTGTCCTAGCCAGTGTTATGAATTTTAGGAAGGTACTGAGAATGGTCATCTCGCCATCAGTCTACAGCAGGAGTGTCCAACCTGCGGCCCCGTGAAGTATTTTGTGCGGCCCTGATCGAGGGCGATGCAGTGTTTTCCTCTGCTGCCCCCGGGTGTTTACCGTCTTGCCAGCTCCCTCATCTGTCTTGCTGCAGCGTTTGTGCAATTGTGTGGCCCCAGAAACATTTTTTCGGGCCAATGCGGCCCAGGGAAGCCAAACGGTTGGACACCCCTGATCTACAGATCTCCAATTTACGAAGCATGATTCTGCTTAGCCAAATAAGCTGATCATAGCAACTATGTTATCTTATATAGAAGCATGGAAAAATAAAGGCAGATGAAAACCATATGGGCCTATCCAGTCGACACATCCTCCTACTATTATTTATAATTTCTATAGCATTGGAAGGTGCATGCAGCGCTGTACATTTAACAATCAATATACCAGGGGTGCCCAAATGGTCGATCGCGATCGACCAGTAGATCGCAAAGGCAACGCGAGTCGATTGCGTTGCCTTTGCGATCTTTTTCTCCCTGCTGCTTCCCCAAGCCAGGCCTGGCGCGTACAAGCGCTGGACTTGCAAAACTTCACCTCCGACGTCAATTCTGACGTCGGAGGGGATGTTCTGGGCCAGCCAATTGTTGCCTGGCTGGCCCAGAACTTCCTCCCTGACGTTAGAATTGGCGTCGGAGGTGAAGTCTTGTGGGCCCAGCGCTTGTACGCGCCAGGCCTCAGGGAAGCAGCAGGGAGAAATCGCATTGGTGGCTTGGGGTGGGGGTAAGGAAAGAATCGGGGAAGTGGAGAAATCAACATGATGGCTTGGGGGGGCAGGGGGAGAGAAAGAAAGGCAGAAATAAAGAGGGGGGCCAGGGGGAGAGAGAAAGAAAGGCAGCAAGAAAGAGGGGGGGGCAGGGGGAGAGAGAAAGAAAGTCAGAAATAAATAAATATTGGCTTTACAGAAGAAGGAAGTGCAACCAGAGACTCATGAAATCACCAGACAAAAAGGTAGGAAAAAAGATTTTATTTTCAATTTAGTGATCAAAATGTGTCCGTTTTGAGAATTTATATCTGCTGTCTATATTTTGCACTATGGCCCCCTTTTACTAAACTGCAATAGCGGTTTTTAGTGCAGGGAGACTATGAGCGTCGGGAGCAGCGTAGGGCATTCAGCGCAGCTCCCTGTGCTAAAAAACGCTATCGCGGTTTAGTAAAAAGGGTGGGGGTATATTTGTCTATTTTTGTATAGTCATTACTGAGATGACATTGCATATTTTAAACGACACAAAAGGAAAGACTTCTCAGAATGAGGGTCACAAATAAAGATTTGAATGAAGTTCAAATGCTATAAAGTAAATACACTTTAGCATACACTCAGATATGTGTAGTACGACCAAGAGCCGTGGCTCCTATAGCCGGACCCACCGTCCCATCACTGTGTATGACTGTTAAGTGATAAAGTGAAGTGATCTTCTTAAATGTTGAACAAAATTTTTCAATGGCAATAAAGGATAAATAAATCCTACTTATCTTAAAGGTATATTAGTAGGTCCTGACATGGACCATGTTTCAGAATCTTTTTCAAGGAACCCAAGAAAAAGGGTTGGTAAATTCAAATGCCAAAGAAACGCTGAGTGGTGTGGACAAAAAGATAATTCATAAGTTAAAGAAGCAATTTCATGACATAATGCCGTTATTTCTAATTCTTCACTCTTGACTTAGATTGCATATTTTAAAGTCATCTGCCTTGACCTCTTTGAAAAAAATCCCAAATATAAATGATAATTAACATTTTTTTCCACAAACAGTGTGCTTTGTGTTTTTTAAATTTTATTGTTGGTAGATCATTTTGACTTGGTCATTTTAAAAGCAGCTCACAAGCCAAAAAAAGTGTGGGCACCCCTGCAATACGCGATCCCTGCTCAGAAGAGCTTACAAACTAATTTAGACGGACAGAGTTGGGGAGTTCCTTGCAGAATAATGATGGGACAGACACAGGTAGTTTTACAGTGAGTGGGAATTAGGAGTTGAAAGTGGAGCCTCGTATTGGTCATTAAAACCAATTATCAGCTTGTTATTAAATTAATTTACACGTGCAACTGACAGTCTATGATTTGGGTGTACGACTTTGCATGCTAACCCCTGGATTCTATATATGGTGCCCAAAGTTGCGTGAACGTTGCCCAAGTTGTGCGCAGAATGTAATTGATTAATGAGCCCTTAACTAGTAGTAATTGGGAGCTGGTAACTAATTAATGCATGTGCAACTGGCCATGGCTCAGCACCTGAAAAGGGGGCATGGCCAGAGGCATTCGAAAAAGTTGCACATGGAATAACAGACTACTCTCTCCCCCACCCTCCAAATCTCCCCCCCCCCAAGCGGGTGCTTCTCTCTCTCCCTCTCTCCAACCCCAGGGGGTGCTTCTCTCTCTCCCTCTCTCCAACCCCAGGGGGTGTTCTCTCTCTCTTTCCCTCCCTCCAACACCCCAAGTGCTTCTCTCTCTCTTTCCCTTCCTCCAACACCCCAACACGTGCTTCTCTCTCTCTTTCCCTCCCTCCAACACCCCAAGTGCTTCTCTCTCTTTCCCTCCCTCCAAGACCCCAACAGATGTTTCTCTCTCTTTCCCTCCCTCCAAGACCCCAACAGATGTTTCTCTCTCTCTTTCCCTCCCTCTAACCCCCCTCCCCCAGCGGGTGCTTCTCTCTCTTCCTCTCTCCAACCCCAGGGGGTGTTCTCTCTCTCTTTCCCTCCCTCCAACACCCCAACAGGTGCTTCTCTCTCTCTTTGCCTCCAACACCCCAACAGGTGCTTCTCTCTCTCTTTCCCTCCCTCCAACACCCCTCCCCCAGCGGGTGCTTCTCTCTCTTCCTCTCTCCAACCCCAGGGGGTGTTCTCTCTCTCTTTCCCTCCCTCCAACACCCTAACAGGTGCTTCTCTCTCTCTTTCCCTCCCTCCAACACCCCAACAGGTGCTTATCTCTCTCTTTCCCTTCCTCCAACACCCCAACAGGTGCTTCTCTCTCTCTTTCCCTCCCTCCAACACTTCAACAGGTGCTTCTCTCTCTCTTTCCCTCCCTCCAACACCCCAACAGATGCTTATCTGTCTCTTTCCCTCCCTCTAACCCCCCCAGCGGATGCTTCTCTCTCTCCCTTTCTCCAACCCCAAGGGGTGTTCTCTCTCTCTTTCCCTCCCTCCAACACCCCAACAAGTGCTTATCTCTCTTTCCCTCCCTCTAAGACCCCAACAGGTGCTTCTCTCTCTCTCTTTCCCTCCCTCCAACACCCCAACAGGTGCTTCTCTCTCTCTCTTTCCCTCCCTCCAACACCCCAACAGGTGCTTCTCTCTCTCTTTACCTCCTTCCAAGACCCCAGCAGGATCTGGTGGCATGGGCTCTCTCTCTCCAGTCCTGGCCCACCCTGGAGTAACGTATGGTCCTCCCCTGTCCCCCACCTACCTCCTCTGCCTAAATATAAACATAGAAACATAGAAGATGACGGCAGAAAAGGGCTACAGCCCATCAAGTCTGCCCACTCTGCTTACCCACCAGGCCAGGCGACAGCGTCAGCGAGGTGAGCCTGCTGCCTTCAATCTGCCCTGGAAACCTTCCCTCTGCAGCGACTTCCTGCTCCCACATAGGCGGAATAATGCGGAGAGAAGGCTTCCAGGGCAACCCACAGCAGCAGGATCACCTAGCTGACTGACGCTACTAGTCGGCCCAAACATTAAATTTTGGTGGAGGACATGGTTACTACGCAGCACTGTTGAATGAACACTCTGAAATAAGGGGCACAGGATGAAGGTGAAAAGGGATCGATTAGAAAGTAACCTCAGAAAATACTTTTTCACGGAAAGAATGGTGAATGCTTAGAATGGCCTCCCGGTGGAGGAGAGAAAAAGTGTATCTGAAGTCCGGAGAACTTGGGACAAGTACATTGGATCTTTAAGGGAGAGGAGGGGATAGTAGAGGCATGGTGTTGAGTGGTGGTCTCAAACTCTTTGCAGGGCCACAGTTGGGATTTGTAGGTACTTGGAGGGCCTCAGAAAAAAATAGTTGATGTCTTATTAAAGAAATGACAATTTTGCATGAGGTAAAACTCTTTATAGTTCATAAATCTTTCCTTTTGGCCAAGTCTTAATAATAATATTGTCATGTATAGCTAAAGAGACATATGATCAAGAAACTGTTTTATTTTACTTTTGTGATTATGATAAACATGCCCAGGGCCTCAAAATAGTACCAGGCGAGCCGCGAGTTTGAGACCACTGGTGTAGGCAGACTAGATAGGCCATGTGGTCTTTATCTGCCTTTATTTTCCGGTATCCGTTTCCTGTCTGCCACTGCTCGATGGCAGGTCTCCCCTCTTAACAGGAATTTTCCATTCATTTGCAGGAGAGCAAGACACGGCTTTCATAATTTAGGAGAAGCTATTACAGCTTTCAGAAATATATTTCCTAGCAGTAACTGTGCGGTTGGAAGAGAAAGTAAGTCTTGCTTTCAGTGATTGATCCCATTTTTATAGGCTGAACTGGGTCAGACTTGAAGGGTTTGGCTGCCACCCAAAATTTAAATAACAGTAAGAAATCATCCTTATTCTGAAAACCAGAACAGTGATAACTTTGCTGGACAGTGCGCTAACTATGCTTTTTATAGAAAGGAGGAAAAACGTGATGATTCTGTCCTCCAGTGCGCTCTCGGTGGTTTTTAGCCTGGTCCTCTGGGAGCAATCAGCCAGTCAGGTTTTCAGGATTTCCATGCCACAGTGTGGCGCAGTGGTTAAAAGCTACAGCCTCAGCACCCTGAGGTCATGGGTTCAAACCCACACTGCTCCCTGTGACCCTGGTCAAGTCACTTAATCCCTCCATTGTCCCAGGTACATTAGATAGATTGTGAGCCCACCAGGACAGACAGGGAAAAATGCTTGAACACCTGAATAAATCCATGTAAACCGTTCTGAGCTTCCCTGAGAGAACAGTATAGAAAATTGAATAAATAAACAGTGTGAAAAGTTTCAGCCTCTGATAACCAGAGCTGGCATTGTGACGTCATAATGCCTCATTCCACCAATAAGAGCCAACCTCATCAGTGATGTCACAATGGCTTCATTGGCCTAGACTTGGATCTCTTTTAGGATGTTTTGATTTCTAAAGTGATGCAGTGGTTAAAGCTCCAGCCTCAGCACCCTGAGGTTGTGGGTTCAATCCCACGCTGCTCCTTGTGACCCTGGTCAAGTCACTTAATCCCTCCATTGTCCCAGGTACATTAGATAGATTATGAGCCCACCAGGACAGACAGGGAAAAATGCTTGAGTACCTGAATAAATCCATGTAAACCGTTCTGAGCTCCCCTGGGAAAATGGTACTGAGCTCCATGCCAGATGTCAGCCTTACATTGCTAAATGTTTGCTATCGGCATTTTCAGATGGCCAAACCAGAGTGGCAGCAAAGGTCTCTGGGTTATTATATCACTCTGACTCTGGAATGTTAATGCAATTAGAACCTAAAAATCACTGGACAGAATCCTATTCCTTTCTCTCCTCTCTTCTACCTTCCAAAGTATTTAGATCAATGCTGTCTTGTTAAAATGTTTATTTTATTTTTATTTTTCCTCTAACTCTACTTTTCACTTCTCTATTACCCTCCAGGTACTTTAGTTAGATTGTGAGCCTTCGGGACAGTAAGGGAATTTTTCAAGTACCTTTCTTATTTCTAATCTTAATGTATATTTTCTGTAAACCGCTTAGAACCTAACGGATGGAGCGGTATAGAAGAAATAAATTACATTACATTACATTAAGTTTCCAGCCAGCCTGGACTGTTTTATCAAGAAGCCATGTTACTTGAATGGAACAAAAGATTTCAGACAGATCGATGACATCTACCATTCCTTCCTTATCAATTAAGGACCATTGTTTCAAACAGTTTCCAAATTATGAACAGAAAGGTACTGGAAAATGCACACTTAAGAACAACAGAGGCTATTTTTAGAAGAAGATTCCAGCCTATAAAAGCCTCTCACTTTCTCTGGACTCTTGCTTATCTCCCTCTCTGCCCCCTCACATCTCATCAGAGGCACAAAGGAAAAACTGTCTTATCTCTCTCATTCACAAAAGCATAGAAGCAACTTTAAATTCAACGGTATGCTCTGTACTTGTAAAAGCCTATATCTATCTATCTATATACCGCATATATTCTTTATGCAACCAGTCTTGACTATCATTGTCATTAATTTTACTTCCTGCTGCAACTCTTTTGAGGAAACTGAATACAGGACTAAAGAATGACACGGGAATACATTTTTTTCCCGTCCCGGCAAGTTCTTTTCCTGTTCCTGCCCCATTCCTGCAAGCTCCGTCCTCATCTGCACAAGCCTCAAACACTTTAAAATTCTAAGTAGCAACATTCTAGAGTTCAGACTGTGATGTCATAATGCCTCATTCCACCAATGCCTAAGCTCCGTCCTCATCTGCACAAGCCTCAAACACTTTAGAATCCTAAGTAGCAACATTCTAGAGCTCCGATTGTGATGTCATAATGCCTCATTCCACCAATGCCTAAGCTCCGTCCTCATCCGCACAAGCCTCAAACACTTTAAAATCCCAAGTAGCAACATTCTAGAGCTCAGACTGTGATGTCATAATGCCTCATTACACCAATGCCTAAGCTCCGTCCTCATCTGCACAAGACTCAAACACTTTAAAATCATAAGGGTTCAAGATTTGTGCGGTTAAGGCTGAGCTTACAGGAAAGGGACAGGGACAGCGACAAAACTTTTTTTTTTTTCTTAGGATTTTATATACCGCCTATCAAGGTTATTTATCTAAGCGGTTTTTACAATCAGGTACTCAAGCATTTTTCCTATCTGTCCCGGTGGGCTCACAATCTATCTAACGTACCTGGGGCTATGGAGGATTAAGTGACTTGCCCAGGGTCATAAGGAGCAGCGCGGGGTTTGAACCCACAACCTCAGGGTGCTGAGGCTGTAGATCCAACCACTGCGCCACACACTCCTAACTCACGCCACAAACTCTCGGGCATGGGACGGGAAAATTGAGTTCCTGCAGGGACGGGGAAAAATTCGTCCCCATGTCACTCTCTACCCAGGACCTCTCGCACACCCAGAAAACACTAGCCAAAACCGCGCATTTAAATACAAAAGATTACATTTTGGTGCCTTGTCTATTACACTGCCTATCGTGGAGACGTCTAGATTAGGTTGCCAGATGTCCGGATTTCCTCGGACACGTCCTCCTTTTCAGGATATGTCCGGAGGTCCGTACAGCTTTTCAAAACCCGGCCCTTTGTCCAGGTTTTGAAAAGCTGTGTCGGGCAGGGAGGACGTCCGCGCGGGCGCATGACATCATCATGTAGCATCTGCGCATGTGTCCTCCCTGCCTGACAAGAGCCGGCAGTGGGGGGGGGGGTGAGGGAGGCTGGGCGGAACTAGGCGGGCCTGGGGGTGTGGCTAGAGGATCCGGAATTTCCAAAAGGAAAATCTGGCAACCCTAGTCTAGGTGGTGTAGAATTAAATTAAAAGGGGAAGAAAAGGACCAGAGAAAGAAGACAGTAGAAAGGACAAAGATCGGGAGGAAGAAGAAATATAATAATTGATAGGAAAATAAACTCCTAGGAAACACATCTTCATTTGATTTTGAAACATCAAGTTTCAAGTTCAAGTTTAATAAAGATTTGATGAATCGCTTAATCAGAATTCTAAGCGATGTACATACATCACTAAAAATTACAAAATTTAGGGAACAATACAGCAAATGACAAAAACGAAATCTTGCAAGACTAAAGACTAACATGACAAACCCATTCAACACAAGGGAAAGTAGGGAAGGAAAGGAAAAATCATGGAAAAATCAATACACTTCGATGAAGCTATGCAGTAAAGTTAAACGTTAAAATCTGGCTTACTAATTATCAAATGCATCCTTAAAAAGAAAGAACATAAGACTTGCCTCTGTCGGGTCAGACCGGAGGTCCTTCGTGCCCGGCAGTCCGCTCACGCGGCGGCCCCTCAGGTCCAGGACCTGATAGTGCTCCTACCCTAAAACTCACATACGCTTTTCGCTTTGGTCCTGTAGAGTAACCTTCTATCTATACCCTGCAATCCCCTTCGCTTCCAGGAAGTCATCCAGCCCCATTTTGAAACCCAGTATTGTACTCTGTCCTATTACCTCCTTTGGAAGCATGTTCCAGGTGTCCACCACCCTCTGAGTGAAGAAAATCTTCCTTGCATTCGTTTTGAATCTGTCCCCTCTCAGTTTTTCCGAGTGACCTCTTGTTTTTGTTGTCCCCGCTAGTCTGAAGAATCTGTCCCTCCCCACCCTCTCTATGCCTTTCACGATTTTATACGTCTGTATCATGTCTCCTCTCAGTCTCCGCTTTTCCAGGGTAAAGAGCCCCAGTTTGTCTAACCTTTCGGCATATGAAAGGTTCTCCATTCCTTTTATCATCCTAGTTGCTCTCCTCTGGACCCTCTCAAGTATCGCTATGTCCTTCTTAAGGTACGGTGACCAGTATTGGACACAGTATTCCAGATGTGGTCGCACCATTGCTCGATACAATGGCTGGATAACCTCCTTCGTTCTGGTAGTGATACCTTTTTTGATCATGCCCAGCATTCTGTTCGCTTTCTTTGAGGCCGCTGCACATTGCGCCGCTGGCTTCATTGTTGTATCCACCAAAACCCCCAGGTCTTTTTCTAGGGTGCTTTTTAATTTGCTCTCAAATTTATCCAAGTTGCATTCTTCTCTTAAGTAAATAGGGAGCGAGTTCCATGTTTGAGGGGCTGTGATAGAAAAAATAAATTGCCGTCTTGTATTAATAATTTTAAGTGAGGGGGTTGTCAGTAAATGTTGTCCATTCGATCTCAATGTTCTGTTTGAAGTGTATGGAATCAATAGTTTAAAAATAAAAGCAGGCGTTTTATAAAGTAAGGCTTTGAATGTGAGCAAACATGACATATTTCACTAGATGTGGAGAGCAGAGATGCGGTAAAGGAGGCCCTCACTGTATCTTGAGCAAATATGCCAGCTTTTAGAGAATGACACGGGGACAATTTTGTCCCCCATCCCCGCAGGAACTCAATTTCCCCGTTCCCGCGAGTTTCGTCGCTGTCCCTGTCCAATTCCTGAAAGCTGCTGGGTTTTGAAAAGCCGCCCGGAACCCCAGTCGTGTCCTCGAAAAGTAGGACATGTCACCCTATCTACATAAGGATAAGCAAAAAGGGGACTTGGGTTGTCCAAATTTACTGTGGTATTACACATGCTGCCTTGCAGTGGTTTCAGGAGTGTAAACGTAAGCTGTGGGTACATTTTGAACAAACTTTGGCGAGCTCGCACAAACTGAAATACCTCATATGGTTCCCTTGTAAATTTCATCTGTTCTCCCCTGATTTGTCACACAAGGGTCTCTCGTACGATGAGAGACTGAACAAATTGCAGCTCTACACTCTCGAGGAACGTAGGGAGAGGGGGGACATGATCGAAACATTTAAGTACTTCACGGGACGTGTTGAGGTGGAAGATGATATTTTCTTTCTCAAGGGACCCTCGGCCACAAGAGGGCACCCGCTCAAACTCAGGGGCGGAAAATTTCATGGCGACACCAGAAAGTATTTCTTCACAGAGAGAGTGGTCGTTCATTGGAACAAGCTTCCAGTGCAGGTGATCGAGGCAGACAGCGTGCCAGACTTTAAGAATAAATGGGATACCCATGTGGGATCCCTACGAGGGTCATTAGGGCATAGACAGGGGGTGGGTAAGCAGAGTGGGCAGACTTGATGGGCTGTAGCCCTTTTCTGCCGTCATCTTCTATGTTTCTATGTTTCTATGATGGGTCATTTGGCCTTTATCTGCCATCATGTTTCTATGTTTCTATAATCAGAAAGTTCTATGACATCACAATGCAGGTGTAAAGAGCCTTAGCCTATAGGAAGAGGAGATGCAAATGTTAAGAGCCTTAGCCAATAGGGAGAGGAGGAGAGAGTGGCTGCTGCAGACACCAGAAAGTATTTCTTCACAGAGAGAGTGGTTGATCATTGGAACAAGCTTCCAGTGCAGGTGATCGAGGCAGACAGCGTGCCAGACTTTAAGAATAAATGGGATACCCATGTGGGTTCCCTACGAGGGTCAAGGTAAGGAAATTGGGTCATTAGGGCATAGACAGGGGGTGGGTAAGCAGAGTGGGCAGACTTGATGGGCTGTAGCCCTTTTCTGCCGTCATCTTCTATGTTTCTATGTTACTTTCTTTCATTGGGATTCGCTTTGTCCCATCACACTCCAGTTGCTTTTAATCCCTTGTTTCCTCCATGTCTTACAATCATTTTCGAAAGCAACTGAAGACATAATTTGTTCGCAAATTAATCAATTTTCTTTAGATTGTATTATTTGTTCAGTTTTGTAAACCACATCAAACTTATCGGTGTCAGGTCAAAAGCGCGCCAGGACAAAGGCACGCGCAGACAATTGAGCGCAGCGTGGAGGTGCGCACCGTAGAAAATTACTGTTTTTACGGCTCCGACGGGGGGTGTGTGGGGGGGGAACCCCCCTACTTTACTTAATAGAGATCACGCCGCGTTGTGGGGGCGTTGTGGAAGGTTGTAACCCCCCCCATTTTACTGAAAACTTCACTTTTTCCCTGTTTTTAGGGAAAAAGTTAAGTTTATCAGTAAAATGTGGAGGGTTACAACCCCCCAAGCCCCCCACAACGCCGGCGCGATCTCTATTAAGTAAACTGGGGGGGCTCCCCAACAAACCCCCCCCCCCGTCGGAGCCCCTAAAAACTGTAATTTTCTTCGGTGCGCGCCTCCGTCTTGCGCTCAGTTGTCGGCGTGCGCCTTTGTCTTTCGCCGAGTTGTCTATGAACCAACTTATTGGTTATGCAGTGTAGAAATGACTTGTTTTGTTCTATTTTTTCTTCGATGGACTTCTGTAGGTCTTGCCATTTGGGGTAATTTTATGATAATGAGGCATTTCTTTCTTTTGATTCTTTGAGAGAGAAATATCAGCTTTTTCCCTCTGATGTATATGCTTTTGCCTATAAGAACATAAGAATAGCCTTACTGGGTCAGACCAATGGCCCATCAAGTCCAGTAGCCCGTTCTCATGGTGGCCAATTGAGGTCCCTAGTACCTGGCCAAAACCCAAGGAGTAGCAACATTCCATGCTACCAATCCAGGGCAAGCAGTGGCTTCCCCCGTATCTTTCTCAATAACAGACTATGGACTTTTCCTCCAGGAACTTGTCCAAACCTTTCTTAAAACCAGCTACGCTATCTGCTCTTACCACATCCTCTGGCAACGCGTTCCTGAGCTCAACTATTCTCTGAGTGAAAAAAAATTTCCTCCTATTGGTTTTAAAAGTATTTCCCTGCGGTTTCATCGAGTACCCCCTAGTCTTTGTAATTTTTGACGGAGTGAAAAATCGATCCACTCGTACCCGTTCTACTCCACTCAGGATTTGGTAGAGTTCAATCGTATCTCTCCTCAGCCCTGCCCCTGCTTAAGCATTTTCTTTCACATCCCAACATTGCAATACACTGCTATGGAAAGATTCTTTATTTTTAGCAGATTTATATGAGGATTCTAGGGGCACGAGAGGCCTTATCACTTGTTTGTATAAATACCTGACCTCTCGTTTTCCTCCTTATACACTTCATGGATATAATTGAGAGCGGAAACTCTAGGGGCATGAGAGGCCTTATTACTTGTTTGTATAAATACCCGACATCTCATTCTCCTCCTTATACACTTCATAGATATAATTGGGAGCGGGAATTGGGAGTATATCTCGCTGAGGAAGACTGGAAAGTGACTGAAAAGGCTTTAATTAAATCTTCTTTGGCTAGCTCTATAAAGGAAAATACAATAAAGTCATATAAAAAAAGGACATGTCTGGGTTTTCTCAGACGTCTTGTGACCCTAGTGTAAATGGTTACTCCTACAATGAAGTGCGCCAATCCAGGTTTACGCTAGCGTACTATAACGGCATTTTGGCATGGAAGTTTCAAGTTTTATTTAAATTTTATATAATCGCCTATCAATGAACTTCTAGGCGAATTGCAAGTAAATATAAAATACAGGTAAAAACAATACAAATATATAAATCAGAAAACAACAAGTTCATAAAATGACATTTCCCTGGAGGGAAAACAAACAAGAACATGAAGGAAAAAAGGGACGAACTACACTAATTATAGGCTAGAAAAACATATAAGGTTAACACAACTGGGTGGGGGAAATGAAGGAAGAAGGAAAAAAGAAATGAATAAAAGAAACCGATACAGAATTGTTGGTCGAATGCATGACATTGGTTTGCCTAACTGGAGGCCCCCCAAACTTTCTTTTCCCTTAGACACGGAATGGGAAAACAGCCTTAGTAAATCCGACCCTAAAGAAGCTACAGCACGCCTTGGAAGATTTCTTACCCCTCTTCACCCCTGAACCAGCCCTAAGAGCACTATAATAATGACACAGGGACAAATTTTTCCCCGTTCCCATGGAAACTCATTTTCCCATCCCATCCACGCAAGTTCTTTTCCTGTCCCTGCCCCGTTCCTGCAAGCTCCGTCCTCATCTGCACAAGCCTCAAACACTTTAAAATCCTAAGTAGCAACATTCTAGAGCTCAGACTGTGATGTCATAATGCCTCATTCCACCAATGCCTAAGCTCCGTCCTCACCTGCACAAGCCTCAAACGCTTTAAAATCCTAAGTAGCAACATTCTAGAGCTCAGATTGTGATGTCATAATGCCTCATTCCACCAATGCCTAAGCTCCATCCTCATTTGCACAAGCCTCAAACGCTTTAAAATCGCAAGTGTTGGAGGTTTGTGCGGTTAAGGCAGAGCTGACAGGAATGGGGCAGGGACTGCAACAAAACTCAGGGGGACGAGACGGGGAAATTGAGTTCCTGCAGGAACGGGGCCAAATTTGTTCCTGTGTCATTCTCTACTCTATAACTTCAATGGAAATGCAGAGAGGGAAGGTAAATGGTCTCAGCTGCTGGGTCCTAAGTTCAGGCCTGGTTCCTAAAACTAGTAGGAACTTGACAAGGCCTGCAAAGTGCTTGTTTCAGGGGTGTCCATCAGTTGTCAGTCACTCCCACAATTCTTAGCTCTCTTTCTCCAGCTCTGCAGAGGGCGACCGCCGAAAGAGTTTACCCCCCGCTGAGCTAACCATCCACCGATGTGCAGTGGCACTTAAGCAAGCAGTCCATGCTGTAGTAATGGGAGGCAGTTCGCCCCGGGGGCTGTCTTGGTGGTGGCGTGGCACCCCTCCTCCCTCCCTCTCCCCGCCATACCTCTAGCTTTTCACTGGTGCGAGCACCAACACCAAACCGCTGCTAGTGCCAGCGTCGGCTCCCCCTTCAATGTCAATTCCGGATCCCACGTCTAATAAGTGACATCAAAGGGAGAACCGAAACCGACAATGGGCAGCAAGTTAGTGATGCTGCTTGTACCAGGAAATTTAAAGAGGTACACGGGAAGGGAAGGGTCGTGCGTGCGTGCAGCAAGGGGTGGAGGGGCGGGGAAGAAGCGGGGGCAGAGAAGAGGGAAGGGGAGAGGTACCACTGGGCAGTGCTGACGAATATCAGTTCTACCTGGCCATAGGAGAACAATAGTGAGGGGTGGAATCGAGGTAGTCGCAGAAGTTACACAGGCGCCAACGATATTCAGTGCCAGTATCCACAGTTACTGGGCAAGTAGAGCCATAAAAACATCAGCCCTAACTTTGCCCAGTTAACCACTTAAGTAAGCACTGAATATTGACATTTAAATACCTACGTAATATAAATCGAGTCTCTTTCATTTGAAAGGAAACTCTGCAATGAGAGGGCATAGGATGACGTTAAGAGGTGATAGGCTCCGGAGTAATCTAAGGAAATACTTTTTTACAGAAAGGGTGGTACATGCGTGAAACAGTTTCCCAGAAGAGGTGGTGGAGACAGAGACTGTGTCTGAATTCAAAAGGGCATGGGATAGGCACGTGGGATCTCTCGGAGAGAGAAAGAGATAATGGTTACTGCGGTTGGGCAGACTGGATGGGCCATTTGGCTTTTATCATGTTTCTATAACCATAAAGCTCTATGACCTCACAATGCAGGTGGAAAGAGCCTTAGCCTATAGGAAGAGGAGATGCAAATGTTAAGAGCCTTAGCCAATAGGGAGAGGAGGAGATAGTGGATGCTCTGGATGGGCCATTTGGCCTTTATCTGCCATCATGTTTCTATAACCATAAAGCTCTATGACCTCACAATGCAGGTGGAAAGAGCCTTAGCCTATAGGAAGAGGAGATGCAAATGTTAAGAGCCTTAGCCAATAGGGAGAGGAGGAGATAGTGGATGCTCTGGATGGGCCATTTGGCCTTTATCTGCCATCATGTTTCTATAACCATAAAGCTCTATGACCTCACAATGCTGGTGTAAAGAGCCTTGGCCAATAGGAAGAGGAGTGGAGGAGATAGTGGATGCTCTGGATGGGCCATTTGGCCTTTATAAGCCATCAGGTTTCTATAACCATAAAGCTCTATGACCTCACAATTCAGGTGTTAAGAGCCTTAGCCTATAGGAAGAGGAGATGCAAATGTTAAGAGCCTTAGCCAATAGGGAGTGGAGGCGACAGTGGATGCTGCAGATGGGCCATTTGTCCTTTATCTGCCATCATGTTTCTATGTAACTTCTGGGTATCACAACTAACTTGGATATTCAATGTCAGTGCCTGCCCAGTGCCCAGTGTTGAATATCCAAGTCTAACTGCCGATGACAGCACTTCAAACAACGAGTCACCACCGTTAGCTAATTCTGAGCCCCCAATCGTTAACATGGAGTTACAGTTAGTGGGTATTGCTCTGGGAGTTTTATTTTGCTGATGAGCCACGGTTGCAATTCATGTTCTGTATCTGCAGATTATCATTTTGCTCACTGCTTTGAACGGCCTTTGGACTACGAAAGGTGAATACAAATGTGGCAGCTACGCTAAATGAGACTTCAGGACTGCGTGCCTTCTCAGAAGCTGAATTCAGGTTATACAGCTCATTCACATGCTTCTCTCGGATGCAATAAACTGGTGCATCGCTCTTGGCCTCTTGTTTGACTGGGATCCAAGATCTGGGTCTTAACCAGGAGCTGAGAATTGTCCCTTCTTGGTCTCTGGGTGGAATAGCTGGGTGAGGTGGGATTTATATGCTGCTAGCTGACCCCAGGAGGAACAGAATGAAGTAATAACCACCATCAAAATTGTCCCCCAAGAAAACCAAGGTCCTTGTCGAGTCCTGTCCGGTGCGTACCAAAATATTTTCGCATTTTGATTTCAAAAGTCTTACTTTCTTGGGTTGTCTTAAAGTTTCCTTTAACTATTCTCACCATAAATTCACTGGGGCAGTGGTCAGTTTTCCCAAAGGGCTCTCTGACAGAGGTGACATCCTGGTTTAGCATCTGGCCTATTTCACCAATATAGCACACTTCTTTGCCAACCAGGGAGGGGGCCTTAAACAACCTGGTCCAATCAGAGCCTTAGGCCCCTCCTTGGCATATCCCAGGATGCACTGGGGAGGGGGAAAGCCAGTGCATCCCAGAAGGCCCCAGAGGCGGGACTGTTGGGCCAGAGGGAGTAGGCATCCCTCCAGCTGGCCTTTGTGAACAAAGTAGGCGGTCAATGGAGGCACGACGGTGGCAGCAGCGGGGAGTGGGCATCTCTCCAGCTGCCAGGGGGGGATACGTGTGTGTCAGGGAGGTTACTTGACGGCGGCTGAAGGAGAGTGGCCATCTCTTCCACTGCTGGGGGCGGGGGGTCGTATGGGTTGCTTGATGGCAGTGGTGGGAGCGAGTGGGTAACCCTCCTGCCGATCTTCAATTTGGGGTCTTTTTTTTTTAAAATTTGTGGGTGTATTCTGCGAATGTGCTGATCGCTCTCGTCAGTGATCGTAGCATGCAAATTTAACAACCCTCCGCGAACCTCATTTGCATGCATCTTTTTTAAAGAATGGCTCGCCTTTATGAACTCGTTACAATAGCGGCTGCAGCAGCGACCCATTGGATTTTACTGTGAATATGAGAGAATCTTCCCCTTAAACTGCTTCGACATCTCTCTATCGCCTACAAAGACCTTGGCTTTCTTTCCCACTACAAAGAACTTCAAACTGTTTTGTCACCTCTTTGTCTCTAACACTGAAACGCTTTCATGTTTCCCTTCATATACACGTCCCCCTTTGTATTTGCGAATTCCGTATCTACGGATTCGCTTATTCGCGGTTTTAAATAAAAAAAATACATTTTAATTTTTCTGGCTATTTTTAGCCCTGTAAGCCCCCCCGCTCACAGGAAATGGCTCGAGAGACTACGGGAGCTCAAGGCAGCCATTTCCCGTGAGCGATCTGCACGGGAAATGCAGAGGGGGAAGGGGTTACCTTCAAAAGCTAATCATTAACTACATTAAGGGGTCCTTTTACTTTGGCGTACTAACCGATTTAGCGCAAGCTAAAGGACCCCTAAGTTAGTCCAACAATAAAACTATTATTTTTTTCCTTTATGGTTTTATTTCTACATATTGCTTTAATCACGAAAGGGACAGCGTTGAAAGGAATTTCTACAAGTAATTGAGTGTTTACATGGGAGGGGGGGTAATGTTGCCTGTCTTCTTTTGCACAGACAAGGGATGGTACCGGGGGGCTGAGACCAGGACAGCTCCCTCCCAACAACCATTATGCATTCTGTAGCTAGGATAACATAGTAACATAGTAGATGACGGCAGATAAAAACCCGAATGGTCCATCCAGTCTACCCAACCTGATTCAATTTTTAAAAACTTCTTAATTTTTTTTCTTCTTAGCTATTTCTGGGCAAGGATCCAAAGCTCTACCCGGTACTGTGCTGAAGTCTCCATCAAAGCTCACTCCAGTCCATCCACACCCTCCCAGTCATTGAAGCCCTCCCCAGCCCATCCTCCACCAAACGGCCCTATACAGACACAGACCTTGCAAGTCTGCCCAGTACTGGCCTTAGTTCTTCAATATTAACTATTCTTTTCTGATTCTAGATCCTCTGTGACACTAGAAGTGAGGTGGTTTTCACAAAAACAGTCCACTTGAAGGTCGTTGAGTCCTTTAAGTTACTGGTGGCCACTAAAAATTACCTTCCAAAAGTCCAGGTGCATGAAGCTTTTTTACCATGCACACAGAACAGTAAAAAAAAAAAAAATCCTTCCGTGCTTCAGGCCCTTAGTGTGGCTGCAGCTTACCGTGTACCTAATTGAAATACACCGAGAGGGATGAGGTCTACTGCTCTGTAAAAATAGCAACTAGCCAGGGAAAATTTATGACAGCAGTGTAAATTCAGGGGACATTTGCATGGGCAGAATATTGCACTGGAACAGCGGTGCTTAGTTTCTCTTTAGCAATAAAATAACACTGGCTGAAAGGACGTACCAAGGGCATTTAAATGTTCCAATTCCCATTTTTAAAACCCTTCATATTTCACAGTTTGGGGCCTCTTCCCAATGTGTCCTTAAGTGTGAAGCAGCAGCTCAGGACCAGACATAATTCTGTCTTATTCCCCCTTAACATGCATCCAAGGCTGGGAAATTTAACTTTAGGAAATAGAACACATGAATATGTGGAGGACTAGACTAACGCTTCAGTGGACTGAAAACCAGGGGAAGTAGGTTCGATTGTAAATGCGCATGAGTCGAGTCTCTTTCATTTGAGAGGAAGCTCTGGAATGAGAGAGCATAGGATGGAGTTAAGAGGTGACAGGCTCAGGAGTCATCTAAGGAAACACTATTTTACAGAAAGGGTGGTAGATGCGTGAAACAGTCTCCCGGAAGAGGTGGTGGAGACAGAGACTGTGTTTGAATTCAACCTGGGAAAGGCACGTAGGATCTCTCGGAGATGGGCAGGCTGGACGGGCCATTTGGCCTTTATCTGCCATCATCTTACAATGTGTCTATAACCATAAAGCTCTATGACATCACAATGCAGGTGTAAAGAGCCTTAGCCTATAGGAAGAGGAAATGCAAATGTTAAGAGCCTTAGCCAATAGGGAGAAGACGAGATAGTGGATGCTCTGGATAGGCATTTGGCCTTTATCTGCCATCATGTTTCTATAACCATAAAGCTCTATGACCTCACAATGCAGGTGTAAAGATCCTTAGCCTATAGGAAGAGGAGATGCAAATGTTAAGAGCTTTAGCCAATAGGGTGAGGAGGAGATAGTGGATGCTCTGGATGGGACATTTGGGCTTTATCTGCCATCATGTTTCTATAACCATAAAGCTCTACGACCTCACAATGAAGGTGTAAAGAGCCTTAGTCTATAGGAAGAGGAGATGCAAATGTTAAGACCCTTAGCCAATTGGGAGAGGAGGAGATAGTGGATGTTTCAGATGGGCAGACTGGATGGGCCATTTGGCCCATGTTGTTACAATGTATCTATAACCATAAAGCTCTATGACCTCACAATGCAGGTGTAAAGAGCCTTAGCCTATAGGAAGAGGAGATGCAAATGTTAAGAGCCTTAGCCAATAGGGAGAGGAGGAGATAGTGGATGCTCTGGATGGGCCATTTGGCGTTTATCTGCCCTCAGGTTTCTATGTTCCTATGATTCCTACTGCAGCTCCTACCATTGCCCCAGGTATAAAACTTAAGACTTTTGAGCCCACTAGGGACAAAAGCAATATGTAAGTTGCTTTGATTGTACTATACAAAGGTGGTTATATAAATAATAATTTTTCCTTTATATAAAATATATAAAAATCCTGCTACTGAGAAAAAAAAAAAAAAAAAAGACAGGGATGGCAGCTGCTGGGTCCAGCCTGGAAGTGGGGGGCTAAAATGAGCAGCAGCTGCCCTGGGCTGGTGGAGGCATTGAAGCAAAACCACAGCAGCCAGCAGAAGGGGTGGAAATGAGGGACAAAGAGAAAAGGAAGCGTAAGTAAGACATAAAATAAAAATCTATAGAATTATCTTCCCTCCCCCCCCCCCCCAGCTACAAAGAACTGTGGCTAGTATCTAAGGTCTCAAATATGTCTGTGCAGATGACATTTTGAAATTTATATAATAGCAAATATCCAGGCATTTAAACGTCCACGTTTGGCACACTATGAAGTAGCTCAACCAAGGAAAATCATGTTACGTCATCAACAGGGGCAGCCGGGAAAGCGCACTTGGGAGGCAGGAGAGTAATTTTCCGTTTCCCTGGGATAAAACAGGTGGCGATTGCTGTATTCGTACATAAAGGTCAACCAATCAGTGAAAACTTTGCAGTGGAGCTCATCGCAAAGGAGTCCTTTTACTAAGGCGCGCGCTTACGATTATATTCTATGGGTGCCTTAAGCATTTAGCGCACGCCTTAGTAAAAGGACCCCAAATGTATCTAAATTTTTTTCCAATAAAATAAAAAGCCAGCACAACCAGTTGCTCTCCGCGCTTAACCGTGCTCTGAAATTACAGAACACAACCAGGCCCCGACATAAATGGATTTGGGACCAGAAATGGGACGAAGACCCAGAAAATGAGGATTAAATGGATCCTGCTGCATCCCCCGTGAAGAGGAACACGTGTGATAAACGTCTTCACCCATCGTCCCAACACGGCAAAAGTATTTAAATATGGGGCTGCCTTTGCAGACACTCCCAGACACCTAACTCTGCTCAGTGTTGGCACCGGTAGAAGAGAGAGCTCTGGGCTCGATTTGAACATGTAAATACAAAAAAGGTGGTATACAGGTTCCATTCCCTTTGAGTTCCCTCTTCCACTGATGCCAACCTTGAGCAAAGGTGTCTGGGATAGGGTTACCAGATTTTCCCAAAGGAAAATCCAGAGCCATGGCCACGCCCCCAGGCCCACCCGGTCCGCTTGTGTCACGCCCCATTCCGCACCCAGCCACGCTCCCCCGGACATCATCCGCGCCCCCTTCCCGACGCAACTGCGACAGGAAGCTTTGCAAGACCCTGACAAAGTGCTTATTTCAATAGAATAAAAAGCTATCACAGCTAGTTCGGCTCTCTTATTTCTAGTTGCTTCCTGGTGCCGGAGCCACGCTCAGGAGCTGCAGAACACACACAGGTCTCGCCCCCGGACATGTCCTCGAAAAGGAGGACATGTCCGGTGGAAATCTGGACGTCTGGGAGTTAGCACTGCACAGGCAGCCCCAGCTGGAGGTTTTGAGACTTTCATCCACACTTTTTCCACTGCCATCAACTCCCTCCCCTCTGAACAAGGAAACAAAACCTTGTTTCTCTCACCAGCTTCATTGCATCGGGTCCCAGCCTTGCTTCTCTTCCTCGCTCCCTTCCCAACGCCCTTTTCTGGTCTGAAGAATGATTACCTTGGAAAGCTCATTAAAAGATGATTTAAGTCAGTCCAATAAAAATGATATCATCTTATTTTCTTTATGTTCAGAGGGAGGGAGTGGCCTATTGGTTAGAACCACTGGCTCTGCACTCTGAGGCTTTGGGTTCAAACCCCATGCTGCTCCTTGTGACCCTGGGCAAATCACTCAGTCCTCCATAGCCCCAGGTACGTTAGATAGATTGTGATCCCACCGGGACAGGTAGGGAAACATACTTGAGTACCTGATTGTAAAACCGCTTAGATAATCTTGATAGGCGGTATATCCATGCAAGTCTTATACCCTTAATGGCGAGATCCTAGCAGAAACGGTAGCAGAACGAGACTTGGGGGTAATCGTCAGTGAGGACATGAAGTCTGCCAATCAAGTGGAGCAAGCTTCGTCCAAGGCAAGACAAATCATGGGCTGCATACGAAGGGGTTTCGTCAGTCGTAAGGCGGAAGTCATTATGCCATTGTATAGATCCATGGTGAGGCCCCACCTGGAATACTGTGTGCAATTCTGGAGGCCGCATTATCGCAAGGATGTGCTGAGACTGGAGTCGGTGCAAAGAATGGCCACCCGGATGGTCTCGGGACTCAAGGATCTACCATACGAAAAACGGCTTGACAAATTACAGCTATACTCGCTCGAGGAGCGCAGAGAGAGGGGGGGACATGATCGAGACGTTCAAGTATCTTACGGGCCGCATCGAGGCGGAGGAAGATATCTTCTTTTTCAAGGGTCCCACGACAACAAGGGGGCATCCGTGGAAAATCAGGGGCGGGAAACTACGAGGTGACACCAGGAAATTCTTTTTCACTGAAAGAGTGGTTGATCGCTGGAATAGTCTTCCACTACAGGTGATTGAGGCCAGCAGCGTGCCTGATTTTAAGGCCAAATGGGATCGGCACATGGGATCTATTCACAGGGCAAAGGTAGGGGAGGGACATTAGGGTGGGCAGACCAGATGGGCCGTGGGCCCTTATCTGCCGTCTATTTCTATGTTTCTATATAAAAACCTAATAAACTTGAAACTTAAACTTGTGACCCTGGGCAATTCGCCCCCCAGGACAGATAAGGAAAAACTCTTGAGTACCCGAGCAACGTAAACCACTTAGGATATAAGTGTTCGGTGTCCTTTAAAGGTGGATTAACAGGGCAGCCACACCATTTTAATCTATGGTTTTCAAATCTCCTCAAAACTGTCATAAGAACATAAGAACATAAGCAGTGCCTCCGCTGGGTCAGACCACAGGTCCATCTTGCCCAGCAGTCCGCTCCCGCGGCGGCCCGAACAGGTCACGGCCTGTCTGAGTCACCAGAAGGGGCCCCCTTGCCACCTTGGTTTCCCATTGAGTCCAAGGTGGCAAGGGGGCCCTTTGCTCCTAAAGTCAGCGATTGTCGCTAAAAGCGGTTTTGCCTGGTTTAGCGACGATCGGATTTGCCGACCCTTTGCAGAAAACGGCCCACGGCGATTGATTGGACGGGATCACCCGGAGATTATGGCGAACCTCCGCGCATATCATTTGCACGCAAACTTGTTTGAGCAACAATCGCCGTTTCGGAATCGGCCCACACCGATCCACATAGTCTTACCGACCACGTTTAGTGCAACGAGCCCTTGGTACAGTATTCAGTGGCAGAGCGAGGGTCAGAGGTACCCGGGGGAGGCCCCTCCCCCACCCTTTTCTCCGCACCTTCCCCACCGCCTCCTGCCATGCATGCGCCCCTTTCCTTCTGTACAGTGTTCCCCCGTGAATTCGCAGTTCGCGTCAAAGCAGCTCCCGATTGGCACAGCCCGACTTTACTACAGGAAGAGGCGGTCGGAGCAGACCGCTAGTGATTTTCTTCACCCGCCGGCGCTCCAGCTGCCCTCTCCTGCCTCCCCTGCGGTTTCGCGAATTTCAGGGGAGTACGGTACCTCTTTAATGTTCCCGGCAAGCGCAGCAATTACCAACCTGCTGCTCGCGCCGGCTCTTCCTACGATGTCACCTCCTAGGCGCCGGTCCAGGAAATGACGTCAGAGAAAGAACCGACGCTGGCACGAGCTGAAGGCTGGGATTGCCGCTTGCGCCGGGAACGTTAGAGAGGCACATGGGAAAGGAAGGGGCGCGGTAGTGGGGAGGCTGAGAGGATGATGGGTGACAGGGCCCCCCCAAGCCTGCGCCCGGGGTGGACTGCGTCCCCCTTACCCCACTGACAGCATTTAATTGGGACAGAGGCTTCAGGGAGCTTTCTTTTGCATTAATGCTAGATGTCTTGTGCTTATTATGAAGAGTTTCGGGACACTTAGGGCTCCTTTTACAAAGGCGCGCTAGCGGGGTTAACACGCGTGACTTTTCATCAGGCGCTGGCCAAAAACTACCACCTGCTTAAAAGGAGGCGGTAGCGGCTAGCGTGTCTGGCAGTTTAGCGCGCTCTATTATTTTTAAAGAGAAAGCTTTACGTGCAATAAGATCGGTGGGTACATTTTTTTTTTTTTTTTTTAATGCCACTTAGGGGTCTTTGAAATTCCGTCCACTGCTGCCTTCCAAACTAGTGCATAAACTCCCCTCCCCCACCCCCCCCCCCCCCCCCCATGCTTCAACACAGCTGGGCCGAGTTTCTCAATGAGCAGATGACATTTTGGCAAGCAGACGAGAAGTTGCTCACCTGAATTCGCGCCATCAGCACCAGTGAGTTCACCCCGGGGAAACGGCGCTGCAGAGTCCCCAGAGCTGGGAGAAGGACAAGTTTCCAGCAATCTCCCCCACCAGTGAATCCGATCGCGCCGAGAAGGCAAGCAAAAGTCACGTTCCAGCAGACGAGAGCAGTTTTCAATCCCCTACTTCTGCCCGCAGGAAACTCTCCCTTCCCCCCGAGTTCAAACGCGCCCGCACGGTGCAGCCATCGGAAGGTTGTCAGGGAGCTGGTGGTGGTAACACAACGGGCAAGCGGCAGACAGGGGGCGGGGCTCCGGCTCGGCTCCTCCCCCTCCCCCAATCGGCAGCTCAGTCCCGGTTCGCCTCTTGCCGGAGCAGCGAGATATGCGGCTCAATTCCACCGTCTCTGCAGCACCTTTGAAAGCCTGGGTGGATCTAAATATACTGAACAGGAATGCAGGTCCGGAAAGGATCCCTCCTTTGGATTGCTGGTGAGGGGGGGGGGGGAGCTACTACTACGCAGCGCTGTACATTTTGACATACCATAGACTGTCCCTGCTCAGAAAAGCTTACAATCTAATTTAGACAGGACATTACAGGGTTGGGGAGGTTATGGTAGAGGAAATGATACAGTTGGTCTAGGGATCTGCCATTTTAACATACAATAGACGGTCCCTGCTCAGAAGAGCTTACAACCTAATTTTGACAGGACATTGCAGGGTTGGGGAGGTTATGGTAGAGGAAATGATACAGTGGGTCTAGGGATCTGCCATTTTAACATACAATAGACAGTCCCTGCTTGGAAGAGCTTACAATCTAATTTAAACAGACATGTCAGGGTTGGGGAGATTAAGGTAGAGGAAATTATACAGTGGGTCTAGGTATCTGACATTAGACGGTCCCTGCTCAGAAGAGCTTACAATCTAATTTAAACAGACATTTTGGGGTTGGGGAGATTATGATAGAGGAAATGATACAGTGGGTCTAGGTATCTGACATTAGACGGTCCTTGCTCTGAAGAGCTTACCATCTAATTTAAACAGACATTTCGGGGTTGGGGAGATTATGATAGAGGAAATGATACAGTGGGTCTAGGTATCTGACATTAGACGGTACCTGCTCAGAAGAGCTTACAATCTAATTTAAACAGACATTTCGGGGTTGGGGAGATTATGATAGAGGAAATGATACAGTGGGTCTAGGTATCTGACATTAGACGGTCCCTGCTCAGAAGAGCTTACAATCTAATTTAAAGACATTTCGGGGTTGGGGAGATTATGATAGAGGAAATGATACAGTGGGTCTAGGTATCTGACATTAGACGGTCCCTGCTCGGAAGAGCTTACAATCTAATATAGACAGGACATTACAGGGTTAGGGAGATTATGATAGAGGAAATGATACAGTGGGTCTAGGTATCTGGCATTAGACGGTCCCTGCTCAGAAGAGCTTACAATCTAATATAGACAGGACATTACAGGGTTAGGGAGAATATAGAAGAGGAAATGATACAGTGGGTCTAGGTATCTGACATTTTAACATACAATAGACAGTCCCTGTTCAGAAGAGCTTACAATCGAATTTAGACAAGACATTACAGGGTTAGGGAGATTATGGTAGAGGAAATGATACAGTGGGTCTAGGTATCTGACATTTTAACATACAATAGATGGTCCCTGCTCAGAAGAGCTTACAATCTAATTTAGACAGGACATTACAGGGTTGGGGAGATTATGGTAAAGGAAATGATATAATGGGTCTAGGTAACTGACATTAGACGGTCCCTGCTCGGAAGAGCTTACAATCTAATTTAAACAGACATGTCAAGGTTGGGGAGATTATGATAGAGGAAATGATACAGTGGGTCTAAGTATCTGACATTAGACGGTCCCTGCTCAGAAGAGCTTACAATCTAATTTAGACAGGACATTGCAGGGTTAGGGTGATTATGGTAGAGGAAATGATACAGTGGGTCTAGGGATCTGACAGCAGCACATGGGAGTTAAGAGTTGAAAACGGATTCTTTTAGCTTGGATTTGAAGCCTACCAGGGGCAGAGCATGACTTATTGATTCAGGCATATGGCACCGCAAGAAAGAAGGGATGGAGTCTGGAATTGGCAGTGGAAGAGAAGGGTACAGATAAGGGGGGCTTGCCCGATGAACGGAGTTCATGGGGAGGAGCATAGGGGGAGATAAGTGAGGAGAGATATGGGGGCGGGGCCTTCAGAGCGAATGCAAGAGGAGTTTAAACTGTATTCGAAGATGGACGGGGAGCCAATGAAGCGACTTGAGGAGAGGGGATAATGTGAGAATAGCAGCTCTCACGGAATACGAGTCGCACATCAGCATTTTGAACGGATTGAAGATCAGGAAGGGAGCTGCAGCTTCTGTCTTTGGAGAGACTCTGGTAGCTCAAGGAGGACCAAGTGGGGCTTCCTGGGAAACAGAAGCGAGATCAACCAGTTGCCCCTGACCTGGATCGACCCTTCCCCGATATCAGTTATTAGCTTCACAGGTGAAGTTCATCTGTTTGCTAGGCACTGATTCAAACTGTCTTTTGTCATTTCTCCACTCGGTGATTTTATCACTATTTTGTAAAAATAAAGTAAATAAATAAAATTCTATATATATTCATGTTGTTGGGGATCAATATTCAGTCGTCAAGTGGTGAGCGTTTTGCTCACTGTTGATGGCATTATTCCCAGATATTCAAATCTGGGTCCTTTGGGAGCAGTGGCATAGTAAGACCGACCTGGGCACCATCTGGGCAGGCCGCCATCTCTCGTCCTCTCCTACCCACCTCTTGAAATATTCTCCGGCTGTCAGCAGCACCTCCACCCTGCGGCTTGTGCCACCCTTGACTCTCCTGAGGTCACTTCCTGGTTACGGGACCAGGAAGTGACATCGGAGACAGAACCGGGCAGCAGGGAGGAGGAGTTGCTGCTTGCTGCCGGCCAAAATTTCAAGAGGTACACTGGCAAGGGGCACACGCGACGGGGAAGGTTGCGGGGGTGGGGGGCATGCACGGTGGGGGGCACACCGCCCCGTGCGCCTCCTGACTTCGCTACACCACTGTGTGTGGGCTGCAGCTATGAATATTTGGTTCTTTATAAGCCAGTTAACCTACGAGAGCCATCCAAAACGTATCAGACCTTAATTTTTCTTGCCTAAACAAATAAAGCCTAGGAGGCGTGGTTTGGCGAACATATGTAGGCGACCCTAATGCACATGCTTGAATTTTTTCCCACCTACAAAAACTGTCAGTCACCGGCAGTAGAGAATGACACGGTGACAAAATTCATCACCGTTCCTGTCCCAGCGGATAACCGCGGGAAATAATCCCATGTCATTTTCTAGTGTCTATTTCAACCTCCGTCCTTTTACACCAGCATTCTTCAAAGCAAAGCTTGCGGGTCAGTGGTTGTGGCCATTCATACTCTGATTCTTATGGGAGCCAAGGATAATGAAGCCATTGTGACATCACTGATGTGATTGGCTGTTAGGTACTGGTGGAATGAGGCATTATGGCATCACAATATCTGCTCTGGATACCAGAGACTGTCATTTTCTAGTGTCTGTTTCAACCTCAGTCCTTCTACACCAGCATTCTTCAAAGCAAAGCTTGTGGGTCAGTGGTTGTGGCCATTCATACTCTGATTCTTATGGGAGCCAAGGATAATGAAGCCATTGTGACATCATTGATGTGATTGGTTCTTAGGCACTGGTGGAATGAGGCATTATGACATCACAATATCTGCTCTGGATACCAGAGACTGTCATTCTGTAGTGTCTATCTCAACCTCAGTCCTTCTACACCAGCATTCTTCAAAGCAAAGCTTGCGGGTCAGTGGTTGTGGCCATTCATACTCTGATTCTTATGTGAGCCAAGGATAATGAAGCCATTGTGACATCACTGATGTGATTGGCTCTTAGGCACTGGTGGAATGAGGCATTATGACATCACAATATCTGCTCTGGATACCAGAGACTGTCATTCTGTAGTGTCTGTTTCAACCTCAGTCCTTCTACACCAGCATTCTTCAAAGCAAAGCTTGCGGGTCAGTGGTTGTGGCCATTCATACTCTGATTCTTCCCTCTCTCCTTAAAGAATGACATGAAGATGGTTTCCCGCGGTTATCCGCGGGGAAGGGGACGGTGATTAATTTTGTCACCGTGTCATTCTCTAACCGGCAGACCGCCGATGAGTAAGGAAGTGTGAACACCATCCAATTTTCGTTTTTGACAAAATGACAGAAAACTTTGAACAACGCTACTGCATTAAATTTTGTGTAAAGGTTGGCGATTTCCAAGTGGAAACGATCCGCAAGATTCAACAGGCCTTCGGGGACAAAGCAATGGGCACCACACTGATAAGGGAGTGGTATAACTGCTTCAGAGATGGCCGCACGTCAGTGGAGAGTGAAGCACGTTCTGGTAGGCCCTCAACCTCCAGAAATGAGATCGTCATTGACCAACTGAGGACCAATGATATTTTGTTCTTTTTCCCAGTGTGCGATGTGCAGCGCTGGGCAGCGTTTACAAGAATATATGGAAAGGATTGTGAGAGGGTATGGCCGAGCGCGAGTTGAAATTAAATATGGACAAAACCGAGATGATGATCGTGAAAAACCGACAGGATAGTTTTGAGATAGAAAATGTCACTGTGATGGGAGAGCGTCCGGTTGTGTTAGGGGCGTGTCTGGACTATAAAAGTATAGTTAATGAAGAATAATTCTATTTGACAAATTGAATATATAAAATTTATAAGAACCGGTAGATTGGGTCTTTAAAGTTATTACTTAAGCTATAACTAAGTTTAGATCTAGAATCACATGGTAGGGTTATTATTTACAATTTTCTTTAGAGTTTTTCCATACCATTTTATTTAGTTGTTTATTTCTTTTTAACACGCTAACATAGAGTTTGTCTGATCTTTCTTAGTGTTCCTCCCTGAAGAAGTAGCGAAATCCGGGTCGGAGGGACGGGACTCCAAACAGACAATGAAACAATGAGCAATGCAACATTTTAGATAAGCACTTTTACATTTTTTATTATTTTTTTGGTTCAATCACATATTTAGTTGTTTAGTTCAATGTCACCAATGAGAAGTAACACCTGAAGCAGTTCTCCGAGAAATAGCAACAATAACTATTAGATATATCAAACAGAAAAGTATAGGGAGGGCCGGGGACTTGTGAAGGCTATGATGGTCCCCTTGAAAACCTCATTGTAGTGACATCACTATTGTATGGGTTTCTTGGTCTGAGCACTTCACAAACAATTTATAAAATAATCAACAATAATTTAAATAAAAGTATAGTTAATGAAGAATAATTCTATTTGAACATAGCTGTGATTATAAGAATATATGGACTGAAGCTTGACCATGCATTTATTTGCTTATCCAAAAATTAATGGTTGTAGATACAAGACTTTTTTAGATAAGACTCTAGCATTTCAAGCAGGTAACAGCAGTCGTAACTGGACAATTGGATTCATCAAGCTATGTCATCTTATAGTTCTTTTTGGAAAATAATCAAGACAGCGCTGTTCAATAAATTTATTTCTTAACATGACTCCTTATTACTGAAATTGTATTTTTTAAGTTTTCAACTTGTATTTTTATTGAATCTTTGAATTTTTATGTTATTTCTGTATTTCGCTGATTGTCCAGCTCTTCTTAGTGTAAACCGCCTAGAACTTTTGGTTATGGCGGTATAAAAGAATAAAGTTATTATTATTAAACTAGTCTTTAAGCCCGTTACATTAACGGGTGCTAGAATAGATGTGTGTGTCTGTCTTTCTTTCTTTCTCTCTCTCCCCTTGGCCGCTGTCTGTCTGTCTATGTTTATTTGTTTCTCTCTCCTTGGACACTGGCTGTCTGTCTTCCTTTCTGTCTGTCTCTCTGGCCCCCTGTGTGTCATTCTTCATGTCTGTGTCCTTGTGTCATTCCCCTGCCCCCTCAAGAGCAAAGCTGTCTGCCCCCAGCATACCCCTTCCCCCAAAGCAGCCCCCTTTCCCTCTCCCTGACTGTCTCTCCATGGCTCCCTTCTGTTTTCCCCCGCAGAGCAAAGCTGTCTGCCCCCCAGCACACCTCTCCCCCCAAAGTAGCCCCCTTTCCCTCTCCCTGACTGTCTTTCCATGGCCCCCTTATGTCTTCCCCCCCCTACCGAGCAAAGCTGTCTGCCCCCCAGCACACCTCTCCAACAAAAGCAGCCCCCTGTACCTGCAGCACCGGCACGACACCCTTCAGCCAATCGTGAGTGCTCAGAGCGCGAGAGGGAGCGGGGCCTGGGTGTATTGGGTGCGGCGGGAGAGGCCCCGACTGCCCCAGCTGCAGCTTCTTCGGCGTCGGTGAGGCCTGACTCTCCGCAGGGGCTTTGGGGACAGTCTTCTGCGGCTCGAAGCCCTCCTCCCGGCAGCCACTGCCAGCAGCGCCCTGCACTGCCTTCCTTCCGCCGCCCAGAGTAGATGTCTGTATGTCTGGGTTTTTTTTATTTGTCTCTCTCTCCTTGGACACTGTCTGTCTGTCATTCTTTGTGTCTGTGCCTCTCCCTGGTCCCCTGTCTGTCCATCTTTCTTTCTGTCTGCCTGTCTCCCTGGCCCCCCTGCTTGCCAAAGCAGCCCCCTTTTCCTCCCCCCCTGTTCTGCAATGCCTATGTGCTCCGTGGCCCCCTTCTGTTCCTCCCCCACCTGATTGCTGTTTGCCCCCAGCACACCTCTCCCCCCAAAGCAGCCCCCTTTCTCTCACCCCCTGTTCTGCAATGCCTACCTGCTCCGTGGCCCCTTTCTGTTCCCCCCCTCATGATTGCTGTCTGCACTCAGCACAACCCTCCCACCAAAACAGCCCCATTTCCTGCCTGCTACATGGCCCTTCTTTTTCCTCTTCCCTTCCCGTTCTTCCCTTCCCTTCATCCATGGTCCTGCCGTCGCTGCCGCTCCTATTTAAAACGGCTTGTTGAGGTTTGCGGCCGGCTGTAACGAACCTCGCAGGCCGCTGTCCACCTCAGTAGCATGTTCCCTCTGACACGACCGCGTCAGAGGGAACTTGCTACTGTGTGGAGAGCGGCCTGCGAGGTTCGCTACAGCCGGCCACAAACCTCAGCAGGCCGCTTTGAACAGGAGCGGCAGCGGTTGGTGTGGGAGGGGGGGGAGTCGGTGATGTGCAGGCCGCTGTGAACAGGAGCGGCAGCGGCGGCAGGACCATGAGCCCTCCTCTCGCCATCCGCCGCCAGCGCCTCTCCGTGTCGCCCTATGCGCCAAACTGGCGCATGCGCCTCAAGCCATGGCCACGGACGGACACACCACACATCAGGTCCCCACATCCTCCTAATGCGCGCTTAGAGGATTATTATTAAAATGATAATGAAACAATCCAGGTGGGGTATATGCAGTTGAAAATGTCATATAGATAAAAAGCAATGTTACCAGCTTATGATTTTTGCAGCGCTGTGCAGGCACTGATTTTGAATAGGGTTGATTATTGCAATGCATTATACCTAGGAGTTTCTAAAGTCAAAATGAGAGCTCTGCAGATGTTGATAAACTCTGCAGCAAGACTGATTACAGGCATCCCCAGAATGTCTCATAAAACACCGGTTTTGAAACACTTGCACTGGTTACCAATGCAGCAAAGAGCAAAGTCTTGTCCATAATACATTAGATTTTGTACCATGTATCTCCTGCTGTTTTGAAAGGAATTTTTGAAATCCATCAGCCAAGGAGGAGTTTGAGGTTGGAAAACACCATAAAAGTATACTTGGTTGGGAGAATGGTAATTACAGAATGACACGGGGAGAAATTTTTCCCGTCCACGCAGGAACTCATTTTCCCGTCCCTTCCCAGTGAGTTCTTTTCCTGTCCCTGCCCAATTCCTGCAAGCTCCGTCCTCATCTGCACAAGCCTCAAACACTTTAAAATCATAAGTAGCAACATTCTAGAGCTGAGATTGTGATGTCATAATGCCTCATTCCACCAATGCCTAAGCTCATAGAAACAAATTGTAGTTCTTCCCTTTTGCCCATTGTTTCTGTGCCTCACTGTGTTTTGTTTATCAAGGTATTTTGTATTTTTTACCTTTTGTTTTATGAGATTGTTTGTGTTTAATTGATATGTTTTTAAGGATAGATTTACCTTTGTATGTACTTTTTTACCTTTGTAAACCACCTAGAATTCTGATTAGATTGTAAGCTCTTTGGAGCAGGGACTGTTTTCTTTGTGACTCTGTACGGCGCTTTGTATGTCTGGTAGCGCTATAGAAATAATTCATAGTATTGTGAAGAGTTTCAGTCTTTGGGAAGCAGAGCTGAGCTTCTGATGTCATAATGCCTCATTCCACCAATAAGAGCCAACCTCATCAGTGATGTCACAATGGCTTGATGGTCCTGTGCTCCCCTCTGCCCTCCAACCCAGCCAGCTGATTAACCGCTCCCCTTAACTCTATCCATGACATCCTGTTTGTCTGTTTTGATTGTAAGCTCTTTGGAGCAGGGACTGTTTTCATACTCTTTGTGACTCTGTACATCGCTACGTGCGTCTGGTAGCGCTATAGAAATAATTAAGAACATAAGAGCATAAGAATTGCCGCTGCTGGGTCAGACCAGTGGTCCATCGTGCCTAGCAGTCCGCTTCCGCAGCGGCCCTTAGGTCAAAGACCAGCGTCCTAACTGAGACTAGCCCTACCTGCGTACGTTCTGGTTCAACAGCAATTTGTCTAACCTTGGCTTGAATCCCTGAAGGGTGTTTCCCCCTATAACAGCCTCCGGAAGAGCATTCCAGTTTTCCATCACTCTCTGGGTGAAGAAGAACTTCCTTTCGTTTGTACGGAATCGATCCCTTTTTAAATTTAAAGAGTGCCTTCTCGTTCTCCCTACCTTGGAGAGGGTGAAGAACCTGTCTTTATCTACTAAGTCTATCCCCTTCATTATCTTGAATGTTTCGATCATTTCCCCTCTCAGCCTCCTCTTTTCAAGGGAGAAGAGGCCCAGTTTCTCCAATCTCTCACTTTACTGCAAATCTTCCAGCCCCTTAACCATTTTAGTCGCTCTTCTCTGGACCCTTTCGAGTAGTACTGTGTCCTTCATGTACGGCAACCAGTGCTGGATGCAGTATTCCAGGTGAGGGCGTACCATGGCCCGGTACAACGGCATGATAACCTTCTCCGATCTGTTTGTGATCCCCTTCTTAATCATTCTATTCGCTGCCCGAGGTGCCTAGGTTCCAGTAATGTGAAGAGTTTGAGTCTTTGGGAAGCAGAGCTGAGACTGTGATGTCATAATACCTCGTTCCACTAAGAGCCATCCTCATCAGTGATGTCACAATGGCTTGATTGTCCTGTAGTCCCCTCTGCCCTCCAACACAGCCAGCTGATTAACCGTTCCCCTTAACTGTATCCATGACATCCTGTTTTTTTCCGTTTCGATTGTAAGCTCTTTGGAGCAGGGACTGTCTTCTGAGTACGTCTAGTAGCGTTATAGAACTAATTCATAGTAGTAGTGTGAAGAGTTTCAGTCTTTGGGGAGCAGAGCTGAGATTGTGATGTCATAATTCCTCATTCCACCAATAAGAGCCAACCTCCTCAGTGATGTCACAATGGCTTGATTGTCCTGTACTCCCCTCTGCCCTCCATCCCAGCCAGCAGATTAACCTTCCCCTTAACTGTATCCATGACATCCTGTTTGTCTGTTTTATCTGTTTCGATTGTAAGCTCTTTCAAGCATGGACTGTCTTCTTACACTGGTCGTTCTAGAGAAATAATGAATAGTAGTAGTGGTATAACAGATTTTAATATAACTTGAAACTTGAAATGAGGCCTCGATAACATTAAAAATAATAGAAAAACAGATGTACCACTTTACCAAATATAAAGTCATGTGTGAAACATTACAATGCACCTTTACAGAAAGAGAAATGGTAAAAAAGTGTAGCCAGTGAATCCTGGTCATCCATAGTCTGAAAAGTGAAAAGATAGAGCCCATTGTTCCAGAGCTCAGCCCCTGCCGGCGGGCGGCAACAGACCCTGGGCTGTGACTAGAATAGGTTTCTGACAGCTGCTAGCACACGGCTCAGACAGAAGACTATTTTAAAACTCAATTGATATTTCATGAAGCTCCCACAGGGCTTGGAATCAACTCAGTCCTCTGAGACTGAAATATTCCGGTGTTTTCGCTACGGACAGCAAATGATGTAGCCTGGTGGTCTTAGCCATTCCGGCTCTTCATTTGAGCCGACAGGGGAACATCTGACCGTTTCATCTGCAGTGTTGCAGTTCAGTGTTTCTCACCTGTTCAGGTACGCCTAAGCACAAAATACGACCTGGAAGGGCTCAAATTAGTGGTGATTTCCTCAGGGCCAGATTTAAGATTTTGGTACTCCTGGGTGGGACGGGAGAAGGGGTGTCAGATTCCCAAAAGATTAGAGAGCCAGAAGAAGTGCACGGGAAGGCCACAGAGGCACAGTGGCCAAGGATGGGCACCTGGAAAGTTTGAGGCTCTTAATCAAAACTTAAACCCGTCTAAAAACCCGCCTAAGTCGGTACTTGGTCATCCTATAAGACAATCGAAACGGCTATTTGGACGCATCCAGGGACTTTTTAGGCCTTTGCGCCCAGAGCTAAAAGGGGCATTTCTGGAGGAGTGGCTAGGGCGGGATGTGGGCAGGATGCGGCCGACCTGGACTTAGTCGTCCTGCAGGGATAATCAAATGTTTGACGAGACTTCCTAGGCGAAATTTATACGTTGTGAGTTAGACGATGTAAAAGCAAGTGCCCAAAAAAGATATCCTAAATGACCAGATAACTACTGAAGGGACAAAGTAAAGACCCCCACACAGTCCCCCCGCGTTCACTGACCGTGTTGCACCCCCCACAAAGTTCAGAATAAAAACATACATACCTGCCTCCGGAAATCAGCACCTGCTATAGGAAAGCCTAGTACAGCTGCACAGAAGTGGCTTTAGAAGTCTGGGGGGGGGTGGGCTACTGAACCATAGAGAAGAGGACCCAGGCCCATAAGCCACACTAACCACTACATTAATGGTGGAAAATATGATCCCACGAAAAAAAAAAAAAACCCCAAAACTCTACTGTATTAATAATAATAATAATTTTATTCTTATACTAGTCTTTAAGCCCGTTACATTAACGGGTGCTAGAACGTATGTGTGTGTGTCTGTCTTTATTTATTTCTCTCTCTCTCCTTAGCCGCTTTTTTTCTTTCTGCCTTTCTTTTTCCTTGGCTGTCCATCACCACCCCTTGCCTGCTCCCCCTGTCCATTTTCCCTTCCTTTTACCTCCCCCTGTGTCCACCACCACCCCTTCACTGCTCTCCTTATGCAGCAGCAGCCCTTCTCCCTTTGTTTTACCTCCCCCCTGTCCAGCAGCACCTCTTTCCTTCTCCCCCTGTCCAACATTAGTCCTCCGTTCCTTTTCTTCAACCACCTGTCCATCAGCATCTCTTTCATTCTCCCCCTGTGCAACGGGTGCTAGAGTAGACTGTTGTTTTTTTCCTTTCTCTCTCTGTGCTTGGATGCTGTCTGTCTGTCATTCTTTCTGTCTGTGTCTCTGTCTTGCGCCCTGCCTGCCTGTATTTCTCCATTGCGCCATGCCTGCCTATCTCTCTGTGGCCCCCTTCTCTTCCTCGGCATGATTGGTGTGTGCCCCCAGCACACCCTTCCCCTCAAAGCAGCCCCGTTTCCCAATGCCCCTGCCCCCTTTTGTGCCATGCCTGCCTGCTCTGTGGCCCCCTTCTGTTTCCCCCCTATGATTGCTGTCTGGCCCAGCAAACCCCTCACCCCAAAGCAGCCCCTTTCCCTCTCCCCTTGTTGAGCCATGGCTGCCTGCTCTGTGATCCCCTGCCCATGATTGCTGTGTACCCCCAGCACACCCCTACCCCCAAAACAGCCCCTTTCCCTCTCCCCCTGCTTGCCTGCCATGCCTGCCTGCTCCCTGTGCATCAGCATCAGCATTTCCCTCCCCCTCACCTGTTCCTTCGTAGCAGCATGGAGATAAAACGGCTCCCTTAGTTCTTTGCTGGATTTTTTTTTTAAGTTTAAAGATGCCGACGCGGCTCCTCTCACGATCCGGCCTGCGTCGGAAGCCTTCTCTGACACAGGCCGGGATCGTGAGAGGAGCCAAGGCGGCAGTTTTAAACTTTAAAAAAAAATGCAGCGAAGAACTATGGGAGCCGTTTTGAAAGCCGCCGCCGCGGCTCCTCTCATGAGCTGCACTTATATTATGTCGGAAGATGAGAGAGGAGCCGCCGCGGCGGCAGATTTGAAATGAAAATAATTTATGCGGCCAGCCGGCTCCCTCGAAACCCTCCTCCCCCCCCCCTCCCCTTTCCCTTCCCGCGGTCCGTCTGGCTGCGTTGTTCTCTCCCTCATTCTCAAACCGTCCGTGCCAGTTCAGGCCCTGAGGATCATGGCAGGGAGGAAGGCATTGTTTGGCAGCCGCTGGAAGTTGGGGGGAGTGATGAGTCAGCGGTGCATCTGGATTGTGAGCAGCCCTGCCTTCGGTCCTGTCTCGGTCCCACTAAACCGGCTGGCAATAACGAAGCCAGACATCACGGGGGCTTTCCCTCTTGCTAAATCGCTATAGGCTCTGCCGGTCTCGATCCCACCCCTCAGGATCGAGACCGGCAGAGCCTTTAGTAATTTGGCAAAAGGGAAGAACCCATGGCATCTGACTTTGTTATTGCCAGCCGGTTTTAACAGGGACAGGACCGAAGGCAGGACTGCTCACAATCCGGATGTGCCACAGGACTCGGCGTTCACTCGCTCTGTGACGGTTCGTCTTCTGGCAGTGACGTACTAAGCGCACATGCGCAGTCGTGCGCAGTGCTCCCTCTAAGCGGGCGGGTGTTGTGGGCAAAATTTTTTTCGCTGTGCGCTACAAATATCGGGCGCCAGCACCAACTCGCCCGATTCTCCTCTCGCCGCCCTGCCATCTCCGTACGCCGTGCGCTGTGACGTAAACTTGTGCGCTGCGATGCAATATTTTGTGCGCCAGCGCACGCCAGCGCAGCTTAGAGGGAACACTGGTCGTGCGGCCACACCACTACAGAAAAGGGATCAGGGAACACGTTTCGCTACTGCGCATGCGCGGGCTAGCATTGTATTATTTAAGATACCGCCATACCCGGTGAGTTCTAGGCGGTTTACATCAATTAAGGTAGTATCTGCGTAGACACGCAAATTTACAACAATTTTATCAGATGTGAACAAGTTTTAACCAAACTTGACAGAGGATGACGGGAGGAAGTGGAAGCTAGGGAAGAGAGAAGCTGTTATGTGGGAGGAGAAGAGCGGGGGGCGAAGTGGTAGGATATGCGGGGGGGGGGGGTCGTTAAGGGTCTTGTTTGCTGAATAGGTAGGTATTACCATATAGGTGCTACCTGCAGCCATAAGGGCTACTGGAGTTGTAGACAGGTGGATAGAATGGTTTTGGGGGGGGGTTTTGAAGGGCTCACCATAACCTATATGAGAGTTCGGGTGAGATGTTTATGTGCCACCCCTTTCTGTGCTCTCTAAGGTGCCCCACTGCTCTCTTGCTAAGTCTGGGTGGCCAGTCCATCACAATGCTGGCCCCTCCCACGTCCAAAAGGTCTTGTTCTGGGTGTTTGGGACTTGGACAAATGTGGGGTCGAGAATGTGGTATGAAGATAGACGTAGTGGCGGTCTGGACGATCAAACACCGGGACGTACACAGAGATGATTTTCGGGGGGAAAAAATTAAAGACGGACTTTTCGAGGATGGACATCTTCCCGCTGCCGACTTTGGGCGACATTGGACGTCCCGATAGATGTGCACTGTAGGCAGTGGTATAGCTAGGGAGGTTGGTTCTCGGGTCATGCGCCCCTACTCTTCCTGGCTGCACCTCCCCCCCCTCGCCGTTTGAGCACCTCCCCTGCATACCTCTTGACATGTTTGCCAACGCAAACAGCATCTTCTACCTGCTGCTCACACCAGTTTCGACTCAGTTATGACATCACATCCTGGTCCCATGACCAGGAAGTGATGTCAGAAGGGAGCCGAGGCTGGCGCAAGCAGAGGGTGGAAGATGCTGCTCGCACCAGTGAAGAGTTCAAGAGGTGAGCGGGAGGGGATGGAGAGGAGGAGAGGTGCTGGAGCCCCCACCAGCATGACGCACGGGGCGGTCCAAGCCCCTGCCCCCCCTACTATGCCACTGACATAAGAACATAAGAATAGCCTTACTGGATCAGACCAATGGTCCATCAAGTCCAGTAGCCTGTTCTCGCGGTGGCCAATCCAGGTCCCTAGTACCTGGCCAAAATCCAAGGAGTAGCAACATTCCATACAGAATCTCAAAGAACAGCAAGATTCCGGAATCCCTAGAGTAGCAACATTCCAGAGCTGAGATTGTGATGTCATAATGCCACATACCACAGTGCCTCAGAGCCAACCTCAGCTGGCTGCTGCGGTAGAATTCCTTTGAGCGTCGGAGCTTTTACCGCAGCAGCCGGTGATAAAAAAACACTAAAACAGCTTAATAAAAGGGGGCCTCCCTTTTGCAAAGTGAAAGAAAGCCAATGTCTTTGTTAAGTCCTGTCTGCTGGGTTTCAAGCTCTGGAACACGTTGCCAGAGGATGTGGAAAGAGCAGATAGTGTAGCTGGTTTTAAGAAAGGTTTGGACAAGTTTCTGGAGGAAAAGTCCATAGTCTGTTATTGAGAAAGACATGGGGGAAGCCACTGCTTGCCCTGTATTGGTAGCATGGAATATTGCTACACCTTGGTTTTTGTCCAGGTACTAGTGACCTAAATTGGCCACTGTGAGAACAGGCCATAGGCTTGATGGACCATTGGTTTTTATGATGTTTTTATCATGTTGCTCTCAAAGGTCTTTCATTCCTGAGCTCTCTTAAAATTTCCTTTTTAATATTCTCACCATAAAATCATTGATGCAGTGTTCTGGTTTTCTGAAATGTTGTCCCATGGAGTTAATATCCTGGTTGGCATTGCAATTTTTAATATATTTGGAGAAAGAATGTACTGTAATTTGATTCTTATGACAGGTCATATTACATCACTAAAAAGTTAAGAGCCAAAATATTTCCCATAAACTTGACATTGAGCTAAGTATGGCAAAATGAAATTGGAATGCCTCACACTCAAACTGGTAGGCATTTCTACCGTTTGTCAACAGACCTACTCTTTCTACCAGTCTGATGCAAACACAGTTTTTCTTGATCCACTGAGCCTCCTGGACTAATTCATTAGCACACATTAAATCGGTACGCCATCGGTAGCGCGCAGGACATTGGCGAGCCAACAATCCTGCCCTGACATTTATGCGCAGGAGAAATGTATGGTGCCCAAATTCGCTCCGTTCGGGGCGAAATGGTAAGTGGAGTGGGGGGGGGGGATGTTTGCGGCAATGGTGCACGTCGGCATCCCCCTCATTGTAGCGGGGGAGGGATTCCCCCACACACACCCCTCAGAGCGGAAAAGGTAAAGTTTTGAGGGTTTTTTTAGGAGACCAGGACTCGTTCCCTCAATGAGAGCAGGAGTGTATTGGGGGGGTTTGGGGGTTTCCCCCAAACCCCTCCCCTCAGAGCGCAAACGGGAAGGAAATAGGCAAAGAAATAGGACGGCACGCATTTGTCCTGCGCGCAGATGTCGGGGTGGGATTGTTGGCGCGCCAATGTCCTTTGCACATTTGATGGGTCACCCGTTAAATCTGTTAGTCTACCTTAGTAAAAAAAATCCTTTGTTCTTCATAATATGTAATAAAATTTGTGAACCTCCAGTAAATTCAGTAATAAAAAAAAAATCTTTAATGACCCTAAAAAATTAAGAAGAATTCAAAAATGCATAAAACTAGAGCAATTAGATTTCTGATAACATTGCTTACCTAACATGTTCAAAATTCTTACAGAAAAGATTTGCAAAGAATTCAAAATGCTTCCATTATCACAAAAGAATTTTAAATTCAATCCTGCTAGTAATGGGTAGCCAGTGGAGCTCATTCAACATACATGTAACATGTTCAAATTTAAGAGCCTGCATAATCAACTTGGAATGACCTTACGGAAACGATCAGAACAAACCTAGCCACCCCATATTCCGAAGGAAACTTGTATTTTAATTATTTTTATTGCATTTCGCTGATTGTCCAGCCTTTTTTTGTTTAAACCACCTAGAAATTGCTTGATTATGGCGGTATAGAAGAATAAAGTTATGTTATATTATGTAAAACCCATCTTTTCGATGTTTAATCTCCCCCCTCCCTATTCCCCTTCCTCCTCCTCCTCTCCCCTCCTCTCTCCCCTCCCCCCCTCCTCCAGCCCTTCCCCCCCCCCTCTCTCCTCTCTTTAAAGTCGCCTTGAGCCTGCATAGGTATGAGCGACTCACAAATAGAAGATTACGGTAGATTAGATTTGAGCCGTGGCATTCTGTGCCAACCGCAAAGCCCGAATCACACATTTAGGTAGACCCAAATAGAGAGAATTGCAAAAGGCCACAAATGAGGAGTCTCTGGAATGCTTTACCATCTCATCTCCGTCATGAAAAATCTATCGACAAATTTAAGACTAACCTGAAAACGTTTCTATTTCAAGACGCATTCAATTGCGCTTGAATTTCTCTTCTTAAACCCACCAATCGCTTTCAAGAAGCGATCCTAGCCCTAATGTTTTATCCTCTCTCTGTCCATTTCCTTTCTACCCCCTTTTTTTTTTTCTCCCCCTTTCTTATCTCTAATAATGTAACTTTTACCCTCTCCCCCCTTTCAACCATCACTTTCAAGTCCGTCTTGTCGATGTCTTTAATGTCCACCTCCCCTTCTTTCCATAGACATTTCTTTTAACTATTATTTTTTAATCTCTATTTTAATATTTTATTGTAAACCGGCTAGATACTCGTTGATGGTCGGTATATTAAAAATCAATAAACTTGAAACTTGAAACTAGAGCAGCAAGAACAGATCGAAAGTTCGTCTCTGAGAGGTAGTCTCGCAATTTACGAAGTAGACGAACACTTTCAATACAGTCGCTTTCATTTGGGATTTAAAGGACAAAGTGGAATCCCAAACAAATCCCAAATATTTACAGCGTTTACATGTAAGCGCCAGGCCGCTGGCAGACCTGGAAGCTTTCCCTCTGCATCAACTTCCTGTCCCCACAGAGGAAGGACATTGTGGCCGAGGGAAAGCTTCCGGGGCCGCTCATTAACGCTTCTTGCAGGCTGCAGCATGGAGAGACTGGACTCTGTACTGGAGCACCCCCCGTGTACGACCCCCCCCCCTCTTCGTACGCCATTATAGTTAGCACTAGGAGTACTGTGTCTCCGGTCACGTGAGGTCTCCAAAATATTGGGGGTGCTCGGGCCCAAATTCTATAACCGACACCCAATTGTCCGGCGCCTTATTGCAGAATCGCTGTTCTTAAGCGTGCCGAAGCGCTTACACAGGCGCCTAATTTTTTAGCTGTGCCTAGATTAATGCCCTATTAATAGGTGCATTTAATAGGCCCTATTAAAGGTGATGCCCTATTAATAGGTGCCACTCGGCGCGATTCATTAAACAGCACCCAATTTTACTGGAATCGCGCTGAACAGTGCCTAATTCGGGCGCTTCTTACAGAATTGGTCCTTCAGTGTCTCTTTAAATATATAACAAAAATATTGTCGCCCTCTCTCCACCCCCCCTCCCCCATGGTAGAGGAGGAGGATGCCATACCTCTGATTGTTTATATTTTAAATTGCTTTTAAAGTTTCTCCGTGTACTTAGGTTTATAGAAGGTTGCGGCGGGGGGGGGGGGGGGAATGATAACTGTCTGGCAGTAAACCGAATTTGTCCATTGTGGTTTATGGCTTAGAGACGAGCGCTCGTTTCTGCTGGGACCCATTTGTTACTCTGGCCAGAGAGATAAAATAGTGGTAGCTTGTCTCGTGTGTCCGTGAATCACTTGATATTCCAATAGTGTGTCTGTGTGTCTCGCTCTCTATGTCGCCCGCTCTTTGTCTTCATTGGCAGATAAATTAGGCTTAGCTGTCACTAGACACTGAATTCCAAAGGCTCCTGACTTAACGGCCCAGGCAACTAGGGGGGAAGGGAGGGGGCTACCAAACAGAGATGAGCAGTGTTTGGGGTGATCAGCTGACTTATTTGGACGTTGGCGGCTGTGGGCATGGAAATTGATGAACCATAATACACTCTTACTTTTCCGAAGTGCTTTAATGCTGATGTAATCCAGACTTTGCCTTGGAGCATGGGGGTTGGGTGGTTTTTTGTCCCAGGACCACAAAAATGAAGAAAAAACAGAAAAAAGGGGTTCCAGTGGGAAGAGGAGGCAGATACCCAGGAGGATCTCATCACCCTTGGAATAAATAAAACACTACAGTTCTCTCTTCTAGGAGGATATTTTTTCTCAAAGCACTTTTATTAGATGTAACACACAGTAACACAGTAAATGATGACAGAAAAGACCCTCACTGTCCATCCAGTCTGCCCAATACGGTGGTCAGAGCCTCACCCACCACTCTCATGTAGGCCTGGGTCACCCATGTTTAAATGCTGGTTGTGAAGTGACCACCAACCCAACTAGGATGGGGATGATATGTGGTGTATTGCTGACAGGGTTCAACTTACCAGTCAAGATGCCGTCCCCTCCCTCCAAAGCTGCACAGTTTCCCCCACTCGCAGCAAGGGACGCTAAAATGATCAACACAATGGAGTTTTTGAATCTTCGCCTGTCTCTCACCACATGCAGGACACAGACCTTACAAGCTGGTCCAACATTAGCCTCCGTTCCCTCCTGCTGGATTTGGCCACTCTTCTTGGTCTCTTGCCACATGAGGGACATAGACTGTACAAATTTGTCCGGTTTTGAACTCCATTCCCCCATGATGGATTTGGCAGCTCTTGGTCTCTCGCCATGTGCGAGACATAGACCATACAAGGCTACCCGGCATTGGGCTCCATTCCTCCATGATGGATTTGGCAACTCTTCTTGGTCTCTTGCCACATGAGGGACATAGATCATACAAGTCTGTCTGGAATTGGGCTCCATTCCCCCATGATGGATTTGGCAACTCTTCTTGGTTTCTTGCCACATGAGGGACATAGATCACACAAGTCTGTCTGGAATTGGGTTCCATTCCCCCATGATGGATTTGGCAACTCTTCTTGGTCTCTTGCCACATGAGGGACATAGATCATACAAGTCTGTCTGGAATTGGGCTCCATTTCCCCATGATGGATTTGGCAACTCTTCTTGGTCTCTTGCCACATGAGGGACATAGATCACACAAGTCTGTCTGGAATTGGGCTCCATTCCCCCATGATGGATTTGGCAACTCTTGGCCTCTTGCCATGTGTGGGACATAGATCATACAAGTCTGTCTGGAATTGGGCTCCATTCCCTCATGATGGATTTGGCCACTCTTCTTGGTCATCAGGGACGTGCCAGAGTAAATCAGGGCAGTAGAAGGACCCGAAGCAGCGTGTGAAAACTGCTGCACACGCTGCTTGAATCGCCATGTGTAGTCGGGCCCACGGGAAGGGAAGGGGGGGTAGAGGAAATGCTAATACTGCTGCACAGGGAACTGGTGTGGGGGGTGGGAAATGGAGGGGGAGGGAATGCTGCTTTGGACAGACAGACAGAGGGAGGAAGAAAAGAAGAAAGACACAGGGGCAGGTGCACAGTGAAGTTTTTAGTATAATGTGGGGGGTTACAACCCCCCAAACACCCCACAACGCCGGCGCAATGCACGGTTCCCTCTAAGCTGAGTGGGAGTCCTCCAACTGCATTGCTGCCAATGGAGGGTGCTACTTCAATATCATACTTTCAGTCGCTACAGATAGGTAGGTTCCCTGGAGTACTGTAGAGCTTGTATTGTGTGTTCCTTACTATTGAAAATGTAATAGTGAAACAGCACCCCCTGCTGGCAGAACTGCAGGTGGAGAACTACTGCCCAGCTTAGAGTTTAATCATAGACTTAGCAGGGGATTCTCAGGCCCATAGACTTAGTAAGGGATTCTCAGGCCCATCTAGTCTGACTAGCACCTAGTTTCTGTGAATCATCTGTGCTTATTCCAGGCCTTCAGAAATTCTGCTACTGTTTATTTTTACTGAGCATCAAATAGGTCCGGCCGCCTAATTGTTTGTGTAGACAAAGCGAAAGAGTGAGGGGTAGGGTTACCATAAATTCGGATTTTGCCGAACATGTCCTCCTTTTCGAGGATTTCCCCAAGCCATCTCAATAATGGCTTATGGACTTTTGTATTAGGAAATTAGCCAAACCTTTTTTAAACCCTGCTAAGCTAACTGCTTTCACCACATTCTCTAGCAGTGAATTCCAGAGTTTAATTACACATTGGACGAAGAAATATTTTCTCCAATTTGTTTTAAATCTACTACTTAGTATCTTCATCACATGCCCCCTAGTCCTAGTATTTTTGGAAATAGCAAACAAGCAATTCACATCTACCTCTTCCACTCCATTTAGTATTTTATAGACCGCTATCATATCACCCCTAAGCTGTCTCTTCTCCTAGCTAAAGAACTCTAGCCATTTTAGCCTTTCTTCGTAGAGAAGTCATCCCATCCATTTTATCATTTTTGTCACCCTTCTCTGTATATTTTCTAATTCCTCTATAATAATAATAATAATAACTATATCTTTTTTGAGATGCAGCAATTAGAATTGCTCATAGCATTTGAAGTGTGACCATACAAGAGCGATACAAAGGCATTAAAACATTTTCATCTTTGTTTTCCATTCCTTTCCTGATAATTCCTAGCATTCTATTTGCCTTCTTAGCTTCTGCCACACATCGCGCTGAGCAGGCTTTCAATGTATTCTCAACGATGACACCTAGATCCTTTTCCTGGGCACAGACACAATAAAATAAATCACTTCCTTCTTTTCTGAGTTTCCTTAGAAATTATCAGAGCATGTTTAGAATTTTTCAATTCAAAAACAACTTACCATGATGTTTAAAGAAAAGTCTAGGTATCCAGTCTCTATCTGGATAGGATGTAAAAACTACCATCAAAGTAACCAATGAAATTGAGATTCTATAAGATAATTTTTAGAAAAGCCGTTAATTCCAAAACATCCATTTGTAAATCAGATTCTTCTTGTGGTTGAGACTCCCATCAAGCCTGAGGCAAATAATAAACCCTTGTTAAAGGAGGCAATTTATCTTCAGGTACCATAAGCACTTCCAAAAGATATTGCATCTTTTCGGCATCTCCTGAGGGCTAACGGCTGGCAACTTAAGGAAATTCAATACACCAAAATTAAATTGTCGAGACACACCATCAAAGGTTTCCACTTTCAACTTCATAGAAGAAAGATCTTTAATATTAGCGAACTGTGAAGAGATCTTATTGACTGTTCAGATTTATCCATCTGAGTTTTTATTGAAGCAATTTCTTGAGACAGTTGTTTCTGAATATTCCCAAACTGACCCACTTTTGCACCAAAGAATCATCCTGGGCAGAAATAACTTTCTCAACTCAGTCACAGGGGACACTCATGAAGTTACAGGGAAATACTTTTAAAACCAATAGGAGGAAATGTTTTTTTTCACTCAGAGAATGCTTAAGCTCTGGAACGCATTGCCAATAGTTGTGGTAAGAGTGGATAAAGTAGCTGGCTTTAAGAGGGGTTTGGACAAGTTCCTGGAGGAAAAGTCCATAGTCTGTTATTGAGAAAGTCATGGGGGAAAGCCACTGCTTGCCCTGGATCATAAGAACATAAGAACATAAGAAATGCCTCTGCTGGGTCAGACCTGAGGTCCATCATGCCCAGCAGTCCGCTCACGCGGCGGCCCAACAGGTCCAGGACCTGTGCAGAAATCCTCTATTTATACCCCTCTATCCTCTTTTCCAGCAGGAAACCGTCCAATCCTTTCTTAAATCCCAGTACCGTACTCTGCCCTATTACATTCTCTGGAAGCGCATTCCAGGTGTCCACCACACGTTGGGTAAAGAAGAACTTCCTAGCATTTGTTTTGAATCTGTCCCCTTTCAACTTTTCCAGATGCCCTCTTGTTCTTTTATTTTTTGAAAGTTTGAAGAATCTGTCCCTCTCTACTCTCTCTATGCCCTTCATAATCCTGTAAGTCTCTATCATATCCCCTTTAAATCTCCTCTTCTTCAGGGAAAAGAGTCCCAGTTTCTCCAATCTTTCTCTATCTCTCTCCCTTTCTCTCTCTATTTCTGTCTCTCTCTCTTTCTTTCTATCTCTCTCTCTATTTCTCTCTGTCTCCCTTTCTCTCTCTCTTTCTGTCCCTCTCTACTCTCTCTATGTCCTTCATGATCTTATAAGTCTCTATCATATCCCCTCTAAGTCTCCTCTTCTCCAGGGAAAAGAGCCCCAGTTTCTCCAATCTTTCTCTTTCTCTCTCTCTTTCTGTCCTTCTCTACTCTCTCTATGCCCTTCATGATCTTATAAGTCTCTATCATATCCCCTCTAAGTCTCCTCTTCTCCAGGGAAAAGAGACCCAGTTTCTCCAATCTCTCAGCATATGGAAGGTTTTCCATCCCTTTTATCAGACGTGTCGCTCTCCTCTGAACCCTCTCGAGTATCGCCATATCCTTCTTAAGGTACGGCGACCAATATTGGACGCAGTATTCCAGATGCGGGCGCACCATCGCCCGATACAACGGCAGAATAACTTCTCTCGTCCTGGTTGTAATACCCTTCTTGATTATACCCAGCATTCTATTCGCTCTCTTAGCGGCCGCTGCGCACTGTGCCGTCGGCTTCATTGTCATGTCCATCATTACCCCCAAGTCCCTTTCTTGGGTGCTCTCATTCAATAACATCCCTCCCATCGTATAGTTGTACCTCAGGTTTCTGCTTCCCACATGCAGTACTTTACATTTCTCAACGTTGAACTTCATCTGCCATCTCGTCGCCCATTCCCCTAGTTTATTCAGGTCCCTTTGTAATTCTTCGCAGTCCTCTTTAGTCCGAGCTCCACTGAATAGTTTGGTGTCGTCTGCAAATTTTATTATCTCACACGTCGTCCCTATTTCTAGATCATTTATGAATATATTAAATAGTAGTGGCCCGAGCACCGAGCCCTGCGGAACACCACTTGTGACCCTCTTCCAGTCCGAGTAGTGGCCCTTCACCCCTACCCTCTGTTTCCTACCCGCCAACCAGTTTCTGATCCATCTATGCACATCTCCGTCCACCCCATGGTTCTTCAGTTTCCGGAGTAGACGCTCGTGAGGCACCTTGTCAAAGGCTTTTTGGAAATCTAGGTATACGATGTCTATGGGGTCTCCTTTATCCGTCCGTTTGTTGATTCCTTCGAAGAAGTGCAATAAGTTAGTTAAGCACGATCTCCCCCTGCAGAAACCATGTTGGCTTGGTATCAGAAGTTCATTTCTTTCCAAATGTTCCAAATGTTCAGTAGCATGGAATGTTGTTACTCCTTGGGTTTTGGCCTGATACTAGGGACCTGGATTGGCCACCGTGAGAATGGGCTACCGAGCTTGATGGACCATTGGTCTGACCCAATAGGAGGAAATATTTTGTCACTCAGAGAATAGTTAAGCTCTGGAATGCATTGCCAGAGGTTGTAGTAAGAGCATAGCTGGTTTTACGAAAGGTTTGGACAAGTTCCTGGAGGAAAAGTCCATAGTCTGTTATTGAGATAGACAGGGGAGAAGCCACTGCTTGCCCTGGATCAGTAGCATGGAATGTTGCCACTCATTGGGGATTCCGCATGGAATGTTGCTACTATTTGGGGTTCCGGAATTTTGATAGTCTTTGAGATTCTGGAATGTTACTACTCCTTGGATTCTGGCTATTCTTATGTTCAGGAATTACAACGGAAGGTCTCACAGGAAGTGAGGCCAGTGGAGAGTGGTAAATTAAGAGTCAAGGTACTTTCCACATCAATCTCCTCCATGGTTCTCCAGCCATTGCAATGGGGTCCAGCTACTCCAGTGCATCACAATCTACAATGGTAGTAGCTCCTTTGGACATGGCGGCTAGACACTCTATATTTGAGCCTTCCGTTCCCACTGAGTCTTGAGGTCCTCATTCGCTGACACTCACCACACCCGGTCCAGATGTTGGGGAGACCAGAATCAGGGAGTCCTGAGGTCATGGCTGTGGAGTAGATACTTGCAGATCCGAGCTCAGAAAATCCTCTAGCCTCCTGCTGCTCTCCTTCAGGCAGGACAGGCTGCAGTGGACTGCCCTAAGATCCCGCATCGTGGTAATTGGTACGAGAAACAAAGGTATCCATCAGCCTAGATGTAACAGACAAAGCCATAAAGGAAAGCTGTGTCCAGCTTCCACTCTTTCTCTTCCCCATAACAGAGGAAACAACAAAGATAAAATTTCATGCTGAGCAGGGCTAGCACATAAGAATATAAGAATAGTGTTATGGCTTAGCCCAATGGTCCATCAAGCCCAGTAGCCCGTTCTCACGGTGGCCAATCCAGGTCCCTAGTACCTGGCCAAAACTCAAAGAGTAGCAACATTCCAGCATCTGAAAGAATAGCAAGATTCCGGAACCCCAATGAGAGCAACATTCCAGAGCTGAGATTGTGATGTCATAATGCCTCAGAGCCAACCTCAGCAGTGATGTTACAATGGTTTGATTGTCCTATACTTGACTCATGTAAGAACATAAGAGCCTTACTGGGTCAGACCAATGGTCCATTAAGCCCAGTAGCCACTTCTCATGGTGTCCAATCCAGGTCACTAGTACCTGGCCAAAACCCAAAGAGTAGCAACATTCCATGCTACTGATCCAAGGCAAGCAGAGGCTTCCCCCATGTCTTAATAATAGACTATGGATTTTTCCTCCAGGAATTTGTCCAAACCTTTCTTAAAACCAGCTACGCTATCCACTTTTACCACAACCTCTGGCAACGCATTCCAGAGCTTAACTATTCTCTCAGTAAAAAAATATTTCCTCCTATTGGTTTTTAAAAGTACTGTGTTTCCCCGAAAATAAGCCCTAGCATCATTTCTGGGGAAGTCTTAATATAAGCCCTACCTCAAAAATAAGCCCTAGTCCCGGGATTCGCCAGCAACTCTTCAACCTGCCCCCCCCCCCTGATGACCTACCACCCCGCCGACCGCAAGCGAGACCTACCTTCAACCGAAGCAGCGTCGGGCCGGCAGCACTCTAAACTGGCTGCTTGGCCTTGTCCATCGGTACACCGTTGAAAATGCGCAGGACATCGGCGCACCGACAATCCCGTCCCAACATTTGCACACAGGATAAATGTGCACCACCACCGCTTCCGCTGGTTTGAGGCCTTCCCATTTGCATTCTGAAGGGGGTTGTGGGGTGTATGTGTGGGGGGAACCCCCACTATACTTACAACTCCTTGCGCTCCCATTGGGGGGAAGTTTGGAGGGAGCCCCCCAATTATACTGAAAACTCCCGTTCTCCTTCCCATTTTCGCTGTTTGGGAGTTTTCAGAGTAGTGGGGGGCGTTCCCCCCACCCCCTCCCAGAGGGGAGCGCAAGGAATTATAAGTGTAGTGGGGGTTGCCCCCCCACATACACCCTCAGAGCGCAAAGGGGAAGGCGTGAAAGCGGTGGCACGCATTTGTCCTGTGTTGAAATGTCGGGGTGGGATTGTCAGCGCACCAATGTCCTGTACGCTTTTGACGGGGTCACCGTTCTACTCCACTCAGGATTTTGTAGACTTCAATCATATCTCCCCTCAGCCTCTTCTTTTCCAAGCTGAAGAGCTCTAATCTTTTTAGGCTTCCCTCATATGAGAGGAGTTCCATCCCCTTTACCCTCTTGGTCACTCTTCTTTGGAACCTTTCTTGTAACCCAGTGGCTTCAGAGTAATCACATGAAGCTTAATATAGCTTATATATTATCAGATTGTTTCTTCAGATATTCCAACATCAATTACTGTTGATAATGTATCTAATCCTTATACCCCGCAGTCATCAAGTTGGAATCAATCAAATGCCAAATGCAGAAAATTATTTCTCTGATTTTCTATAGAATAAAAATCATTAAACATCTTCATGATCTCTTGACGTTCTCAAATTTTCACCTTGTTGTTCATGTGTTAATATTTCCATGCTTTGAATAGACATAGAAACATAGAAACATAGAAGATGACGGCAGAAAAGGGCTACAACCCATCAAGTCTGCCCACTCTACTTACCCAGCCCCTGTCTATGCCCTAATGACCCAATTTCCTTATCTTGACCCTCGTAGGGATCCCACATGGGTATCCCATTTATTCTTAAAGTCTGGCACGCTGTCTGCCTCGATCACCTGCACTGGAAGCTTGTTCCAATGATCAACCACTCTCTCTGTGAAGAAATACTTTCTGGTGTCTGCAGCAGCCACTCTCTCCTCCTCTCCCTATTGGCTAAGGCTCTTAACATTTGCATCTCCTCTTCCTATAGGCTAAGGCTCTTTACACCTGCATTGTGATGTCATAGAACTTTCTGATTATAGAAACATAGAAACATGATGGCAGATAAAGGCCAAATGACCCATCATAGAAACATAGAAACATAGAAGATGACGGCAGAAAAGGGCTACAGCCCATCAAGTCTGCCCACTCTGCTTACCCAGCCCCTGTCTATGCCCTAATGACCCAATTTCCTTATCTTGACCCTCGTAGGGATCCCACATGGGTATCCCATTTATTCTTAAAGTCTGGCACGCTGTCTGCCTCGATCACCTGCACTGGAAGCTTGTTCCAATGATCAACCACTCTCTCTGTGAAGAAATACTTTCTGGTGTCTGCAGCAGCCACTCTCTCCTTCTCTCCCTATTGGCTAAGGCTCTTAACATTTGCATCTCCTCTTCCTATAGGCTAAGGCTCTTTACACCTGCATTGTGATGTCATAGAACTTTCTGATTATAGAAACAGAAACATGATGGCAGATAAAGGCCAAATGACCCATCATAGAAACATAGAAGATGACGGCAGAAAAGGGCTACAGCCCATCAAGTCTGCCCACTCTGCTTACCCACCCCCTGTCTATGCCCTAATGACCCTCGTAGGGATCCCACATGGGTATCCCATTTATTCTTAAAGTCTGGCACGCTGTCTGCCTCGATCACCTGCACTGGAAGCTTGTTCCAATGATCAACCACTCTCTCTGTGAAGAAATACTTTCTGGTGTCGCCATGAAATTTTCCGCCCCTGAGTTTGAGCGGGTGCCCTCTTGTGGCCGAGGGTCCCTTGAGAAAGAAAATATCATCTTCCACTTCGACACGTCCCGTGAGGTACTTAAATGTTTCGATCATGTCTCCCCTCTCCCTACGTTCCTCGAGAGTGTAGAGCTGCAATTTGTTCAGTCTCTCTTCGTACGAGAGACCCTTGAGCCCCGAGATCATCCTGGTGGCCGTCCGTTGAACCGATTCAATTCTGCGCACATCTTTACTGTAATGTGGCCTCCAGAATTGCACACAGTACTCCAGATGAGGTCTCAATTGAAACTTGTTGCGTGCTTTACCATAACCCCATAAACTTCTGAAATATTGTACAACTGACTGTGAGTCTTAGGGTCTCCATTTCTCCAGCGGTTTAGTACTTTTATGAATTCATTTTTAGATTGCTGTGCAGGTTGACCGCACACTTTGAATCATCTTTTACGATGGAGAGAGAGTTGCAGCGCCAAACAACGAAACATAATAGCCTGTTGAGTTAAATTGCCGCTTTACAAATAACCGTGATGCTGAAAAGCACCTTCCAATTGAATCAGGTCCGTAACTTTGTCCGGCTCATCATCAGGAACGTCACTCTTTGTAATAGCTTGCACTGAGGTCAGAGCCCGGACCAACACAGAGGTGGGAGGCCGACAGGCACATCAGTCCACTCACTCCACAATCTCCTTTCACTCAGTAGGACAGTCCGGGGCAGAAGCTGAATTCTGAAGCAAAGCATTTGCTTTAACTTGGATTCTTCAGACTAAAAGAAAAAAACAACAACACATAAGAACATAAGCATTGCCATACTGGGACAAACTGAAGATTCATTAAGCCTAGTATCCTGGAATAACTTACCCAAATTTGTCTGCCAGGCCCCTTCCCTTATCATGTTTGAAAGCAGACTACCTTTTTGATATAGCTTTCAATTCATAACCCTACTCCTCTGCCCACCATCTCAGCCAGCTGATTAACTGGTCCCCTTAACTGTATTCATGGCATCCTGTTTGTCTGTTTAGGGACTGTCTTCTTGTTTGTGACTTTCTACAGCGCTGTGTACATCTGGTAGCGCTATAGAAATAATAGTGTGAAGAGTTTCAGTCTTTTGGAAGCAGAGCTGAGATTGTGATGTCATAATGCCTCATTCCACCAATAAGAGCCAACCTCATCAGTGATGTTGCAATGGCTTGGTTGTCCTGTACTCCCCTCTGCCCTCCAACCCAGCCCACAGATTAACCATTCCCCTAACTGTATCCATAACTTCCTGTTTGTTTAGATTGTAAGCTCTTTGGAGCAGGGACTATCTTCTTTGTGACTCTGTACAGTGTTGCGTGCGTCTGGTAGCACTATAGAAATAATTAATAATAATAGTAGTAGTAGTGTGAAGAGTTTCAGTCTTTTGGAAGCAGAGCTGAGATTGTGATGTCATAATGCCTCTTTCCATCAATAAGAGCCAACCTCATCAGTGATGTCATAATGGCTTGATTGTCCTGTACTCCCCTCTGCCCTCCAACCCAGCCTGCAGATTTAACCGTTCCTTTAACAATATCCATGACATCCTGTTTGTCTTGGCTGTTTAGATTGTAAGCTCTTTGGAGCAGGGACTGTCTTCTTTGTGACTCTGAACAGCGCTGCGTGCATCTGATAGTGCTATAGAAACAATTAATAGTAGTATCCTGTTTCTAACAGTGACCAATCCAAGTCATGAGTACTGGCAAGCATAGTAAGCGGAACGCTGTTTGGTTTTGGGGGGGCCCCAGGAACTCTGCCCTAGCCCCAGTGGAACCCTGTGGCACAGCCCATCACCAGCTCCCAACTCCACCTCCTACTTCCTCCCAGCGTTGTACTTTAAATTTTCGGGGCAGCCGCCATGCAGTGTCAACGAGTAGGCCTGCCCCCAGAAGTAGAATGAAGGGTTCCGGGGCAGGCCTGCTCGTTGACGCTGCGCGGCAGCTGCCCTGAAGATACAAAGTGCAATATCAGGAAACAGGTGGGAGGCTGGGCACCAACCTTTGAATCTCACATAAATCGTCTTTGGCAGAAAGCTTTTTTTTTTTTTTTTTAAATTAAGGCAATTGCATTTAATAAAATCTTATTTTGAACAAGCTTCTTTTGTTGGGCTGCAAAAACCCAAGGGACAGGTACAGTTTAGGGGGGTGAAGAACTTATGTGCCCGACAGAAGAGCGGGACTTGGGTGGGATTTTATGTGATGATCTTAAGGTGGCCAAACAGGTTGAAAAGGTGACGGCGAAAGCTAGAAGGATGCTAGGTTGCATAGGGAGAGGTATGGCCAGTAGGAAAAAGGAGGTATTGATGCCCCTGTATAAGACTCTGGTGAGACCTCATTTAGAATATTGTGTACAATTCTGGAGGCCGCACTTCAAAAAGATATAAAAAGGATGGAGTCGGTCCAGAGGAAGGTCTTCATCATAAGGCATATGGGGACAGACTTAAAGATCTCAATCTGTGTACTTTGGAGGAAAGACGAGAGAAGGAAGATATGATAGAGATGTTTAAATCACTACTACTACTATTTATTATTTCTATAATGCTGAAAGGCGTACGCTGCGCTGTACATTTTAACATACAATAGACAGGACATTTCGGGGTTGGGGAGATTATGGTAGAGGAAATGATACAGTGGGTCTAGGGATCTGACAGCAGCGAGTGGGAGTTAAGAGTTGAAAACGGATTCAAAAAAGTGGGCTTTTAGCTTGGAGTAGAGATCTGGTTATTGGTCTATTTGAAAGTTTGTTGGGTTTTTTTTGGGGGGGGGTTACCCATTTTCCTCTTTTATGTGAAACACTGAAGAGGCATTAGAGAATTTGGGGAGAATTCACCAGACATCATAGGTGTGGGAATGTGGGGAGCATTTTATGAACTGCTAATTCTCCCTCCTGCAGCTCACAGGAGCTGAAGATCAGCTGCACTTAACTTTTGCCCAGCTGAGAAGGAAAATCCTAAGAGGAATATGTTTGGGGAATGCTGAAGCTCTGAATCTTTTGCTTTGCTCGAACTATTTTAAGGCTGTCCCCTTGAAAGCAGCAGATTTATGGACTTTGTTTCGAGAGGCCTTTCTGCCACAATAGTTTGAACCTTATTGACAGTCAAGCCTTAAGACCCTGCTGTGCCAGGTTACTAGAACTCTGTTGCAAAGGCCATTTTGAACAATATGCTATAAAGCTGTTTTGATGATATTTCTTTTTGACCACAGGGTGGAATAAACACTCTTTTCTTTTTGGATCAGATACGTACCATGTCATTCTATTTTGGATTGTATAAAACGCTGAAAATTTCACCTTGAGTAGGGTCTTTCCTCCCTCTTGGGGAAGCACGTAGGCCTTGAAGTAGTGGCGTCTGAGGAATGGCTGCGCTACAATGTCTTTGTAGGATTGATCTGTACGAATCTTATTTATTTTTCCGAATAGATGCACCGATGTTCTTGAATCAGAGATAAATGAAATCAGATAAAGACCATATGGCCTGTCCCATCTGCCCATCCATACTATCTATTGTCCCTTCCTCTACCTTAGAAATGTCTTACTGTGATTAGGTAGTTGACCCACATTTTCTTAAATTTAGATACTGTCTTTGTCTTCACCCCTCTTCACTTTCAGCCTATGGTCACTCCTTCCAGAGCATCCTCTTAATGTGCGGCGGCGGCGAAAAGGGCGAACAGAATGCTAGGAATGATTAAGAAGGGGATCACGATTGGAGAAGGTTATCATGCCGCTGTACCGAGCCATGGTACTCCCTCACCTGGAATACTGCATCCGGCACTGGTCGTCATACATGAAGAAGGACACGGTACTACTCGAAAGGGTCCAGAGAAGAGCGACTAAATTGGTTAAGGGGTTGGAGGAGTTGCCGTACAGTGCGAGATTAGAGAAACTGGGCCTCTTCTCCCTTGAAAAGATGAGATTGAGAGGGGACATGATCGAAACATTCAAAATACTGAAGACTTAGTAGAGAAAGACAGGTTGTTCACCCTCTCCAAGGTAGGGAGAACGAGAGGGCACTCTCTAAAATTGAAAGGGGATAGATTCCGTACGAACGTAAGGAAGTTCTTCTTCACCCAGAGAGTGGTAGAAAACTGGAACGCTCTTCCGGAGTCTGTTATAGGGGAAACACCCTCCAGGGACTCAAGACAAAGTAGATAAAGACAGGTTGTTCACCCTCTCCAAGGTAGGGAGAACGAGAGGGCACTCTCTAAAGTTGAAAGGGGATAGATTCTATACAAACGTAAGGAAGTTCTTCTTCACCCAGAGAGGGTAGAAAACTGGAACGCTCTTCCGGAGTCTGTCATAGGGGAAAACACCCTCCAGGGATTCAAGACAAAGTTGGACAAGTTCCTGCTAAACTGGTGAGACTGGACTCATTTGGAGTACTGGTCTTGACCTTGGGGCTGCCGCGTGAGTGGACTGCTGGGCAGGATGGACCACTGGTCTGACCCAGCAGCAGCAATTCTTATGTTCTTATGGGCCCACCCAAAAAATGGACTCTGGCTGTGCTTCAGTTAAAAAAATCTGCACCACAGAACCAAATGATGAGTCCATCCGTGTGATTTGTTTTTTTAATTCAATATAATGATGACAGTGAGTCCCCAAATATCCAAATACATAGCTCATTATGAGAAAATGACTGACTTCAAAGATCTTATTAAACTGTGAATGTGCAGAACACATATGCACGATAGTCACAGCATTAGATAAACCAGAGCAGGGCCTGTGATATATGATACCGTGAATTGTTATTAAAAACAGACATGATTTGTGGTTTATTTGCCTTCAGTGACTTCTCTCTGCAGGGCAGCATTGTTTATTTCCTGCAGATGTTCTGTTGTTTTAATTTATTGAGTGTAGTTTAAATGCATATAATTGATCACGTTTATTAATTTCACTTATTAATTTTGGTTATTTACACGGCAGTGTGATATATTCTGCTGATGCTGAGAACATAAGAACATAAGAATTGCCGCTGCTGGGTCAGACCAGTGGTCCTTAGGTCAAAGACCAGTGCCCAAACTGAGACTAGCCTTACCTGCGTACGTTCTGGTTCAGCAGGAACTTGTCTAACCTTGTCTTGAATCCCTGGAGGGTGCTTTCCCCTATAAAGTGCAGCCTAGAGGTCTGCATGGTAACAGGGATTGTGGGAATCCGCGGGAATCCCCCCTAACCCACGGGACTCCCACGGGGACCCCCCCTAGCCCACGGGACTCCCATGGGGATGGAAGGCTTTGGAAGCAGGGTTCGTCCATATAATATAATGGACACGTCAGCCTTAGTAAAAGAGGGGGTTTATAAGTTAATTACCTGAACAGAAAACAAAAAAAAGGGTTCCACCAAAGAGATTCCACAAGGAAAACAGCAGCGCAAACACAAAAGAAACTGTGGCATTAATGATCCTGTCAGAAATAATTGCTGCTTTTTATGGGGACGGGCGGGGATGGAGGTAATTCCTGGCGGGGATGGTTGGGGACGGAGAGGATCCTGACGGAGAGGATCCTGGCGGGGACGGGTGGGGATGGGTGGGATTTCTGTCCCCGCGCAACTCTCTAGTGCAGCCTTGACACCTATAAACTTAACAGTGCAAGAAGGTGATTATGACTTTCCCAAGCAAGTACTAAAAAGAGGCAATCGGTGTTTTAACTCAGGACAAAAGTGACATTTCACATTTACAATCTAACTTTCTTCAGGCCTTCATTAATTCAATAGCACTGCATGTATGGTAAACACCTATTATTTGCATATAGTTTACATACTGTTTAAGAAATATGTGAAACATTTTCAATGAAAAATCATTTTTCTGGGCATACAGTGTGGTGGAAATCATTATGCAAACACAATCGGGTGGGGGGAAAAAAGGTGCAGTATCAGGATCAACACAAGAAAGTTTATTAGAGCAATAATATAGAAACTCAGAGCCGGGCCAAATAGTGGAAACTATTATGAAAAATAAAATTGTGAAACACATACAAAAACATGATTTAATGAGACGGAGTCAGCATGGGTTCAGCCAAGGGAAATCTTGCCTCACCAATTTGCTTGACTTCTTTGAAGGTGTGAATAAACGTGGATAAAGGTGAGCCTGTATCTAGATTTTCAGAAAGCTTTTGACAACGTTCCTCATGAGAGGTTCCTGAGATAATTAAAGAGTCATGGGATAGGTGGCAAAGTTCAGTTGTGGATTAAGAATTGGTTATCGGATAGAAAACAGAGGGTAGGGTTAAATGGTCATTTTTCTCAATGGAGCCAAGAGACAAGCAGAGCTCTGGAGTCTCAATGCATGGATGAAACGATAGTGCAGGGAGGAGGGTTTAAGATTTGTTAGGAACTGGGTGACATACTGGGATAACGGGAATCTATTCTGCAAAGATGGACTCCACCTTAACCAGGGTGGAACCAGACTGCTGGCCAGGGCCACCATCAGAAATTTCTGGGCCCCTTACTGAGCAATCCTATTGGGCCCCCCACGCACCCCTTCCCCCCCGACCCCCCCCCCCTTCTTCCATGGGCCGAATACATACATACTTTTCTCTGTCGCCGCACTCTTTGACCAAAAGATTTGTAAGCCTGCAACCACGTTAAGGTAGACTCTTTCAGCAGGGCCCTAACCTAACCTAAACTAAACTAATCTATACCTATCTATTCTAAACTAACATATGTCTAATACTGAACTAATAACAAACTAACAAACATTTGCATAATAAATAACTAATAAATAATAGTGCTAGTAGCTATAATTCACTTTTGAATGTAAAATCTCAGTTAAGGATTTCTTTTGACCTTTGTAGGCCAGAAGTAGATCACAATTGCACAATATTTTTTGTAACAAGTATTAAATGTGTTTTTATAAATACTGTAAGATTAATACATATATCAGAAAAAACTACACATCTGAGCGCATATCTGAACATACACATCTGTATGATCCCATCCTCCTCAGCTTGCCTATAGCTGCATCATGCATGTTAAAAATGTACGATATGTTGATATGTGCACCTTCCTTCCTTCCCATCCATCCTCCTCAGCCTGTCCTTACACATCCACAGCTGCATGTTAATGATGATGTATATGTTATGATGATAAATAAGTGCATATGAGCACATCATTAACATGCAGCTATGGATGAATATAAAAAAGAAACAATATTCTGTACAATTGTCAATTTATAAATCAGCGTCTTCTCCCCACTCTCTCTTCCCCATTTCCCTTCAGCGTCCTCAGCCCACTCTCTCTCCACTTTCCTTCAGCGCACGCACATAAAAACAAGCAAGTAATTTATATCATTTTCATTCTATTCATTCATAGAAATTAAAGTCTAAATAATGCCAGTCACATAACAAAACATGATTTTACAAAAATAATTCCCTGCACAGTCAAGCCTGCAAGGATTACTAGATGTCTTTCAGCAGCTCCCCTCCCTCCCCCTTACCTTTGTGGCCAAATCAAAATGATCTACCAACAATAAAATTTTAAAAACACAAAGCACGCTGTACGCAGAGAAAATGTTAATTATCATTTATATTCCACGGGTTTTCAAAGAGGTCAAGGCAGATGACTTTATGCAATGTCACCTCAGTAACAACTATACAAAAATAGACAAATATTCCTCCTCCCTTTTTACTAAACCGCGATAGCTGCGCTGAATGCCCCACGCTGCTCTCGACGCTCATAGGCTCCCTGCACTAAAAAACGCTATTGCGGTTTAGTAAAAGGGGGCCATAGTGCAAAATATAGACAGCATATATACATTTTCAAAATGGACACATTTTGATCACTAAATTGAAAATAAAATCATTTTTCCTACCTTTGGTAATTTCATCAGTCTCTGGTTGCACTTTATTCTTCTGACTGTGCATCCAATATTTCTTCCCTTCTTTCAGCCTCCTGTATGCTTCCTCTCCTCCAGGCCTCTTTCCCGCTCCAAACTTTTTCTTTGTTTCACCCTGCCCCCTTCTTTCTTTTTCTCTCTCTCCATACCCCCTTTCATTCTGTATGTCTGTCTTTCTCTCTCTCTCCGTGCCTTGCTTGCAGTATCCCTTGTTATTCTCAACAGTTGTTCAGTATACCTTGCCGGCAATATACCGTGCTATTCTTACTAGTTGGTATACCTTGTTATACTTAACTGATGGCTATAGTTAACTGTTGTTTTACCTAATTTTTACTAATATTTAAAGGTTGATAGACAACGTGTCGATAGTCTTCTTGCCCTCATAAATTGCATTGCATTGTTTTGATACTGCTCTAATTGCACCAGACTTTCTGTTCGATACTACACTGTACTTACTGTATGATACAACTGTGGACTTTTCTGTATTGATCCCGTCCTACGAAACCTGTTTCCCTCAAACAGTCCTCTCCTCTTTGCATTATCCCTGATCAACCAAACAACAAGACAAGAGAATTAACGCTCCATTAGCACACTGCGCCATCCTTCACCCATCCAGCGCCCCTCATAGCCCCTCCGCAAGCACCAAAACCTCAGCCACTGCGGCTTGACTAGCCCTCTGCAATGGCCAGGCCTAGCACACACCAATGCGCAGCACTACTACTAATCTACTTGATCACCACTAGGCTCTGCAATGCAGACAACTCTAGCCCATCCCCCATCCCCATCCACTTCACACCATACCGATCAGTAAAACCCAAAATCCCTGCTTACACTCTCCATACCACACAAGACCACCCACACATCAATCCGCCCACTATCCCCCCGCAACCCCACAAACCGACCAAACCCCACGTAAAAAAAACACGAACTCTAAAAAAACTGACTTACTCCCACTACTTCCCAATTGACCACACCAACCACCAGACCTTACTTGGCTTTTACCTAAATATCAGATCCATGAGGAATAAATCGACTTTGATCAAAGATTGGCTGACTGAAACTAACCCCGACTTTGTCCTTCTCACAGAAACCTGGTTGTTATCTGACAAGGATATCATCATTAAAGATTGTCTTCCCACAGGATTCAAGATTCTCTCACTAGCTAGGGACCGATCTTGTTCAACATCTATATAAGAGACTTGACAGAAGGGCTCCGAGGTAGAATAACATTATTCGCTGATGATGCCAAACTGAGCAATGTAGTGAGCAAAAGCTCAACAGACAAAAAAGCAATGGCAGACGATATGGTGCATGACTTACTTCTGCTGGAGCACTGGTCTAGGTCCTGGCAACTCAGTTTCAATGCCAAAAAATGCAAAGTCATGCACCTGGGAAGCCAAAATCCATGCAAGATTTACACCCTAAATGGCGAGATCCTGACAAGAACTGAAGCAGAAAGAGACTTAGGGGTGATTGTCAGGGAAGATATGAAGTCTGCAAACCAAGTGGAGCAAGCTTCATCCAAAGCAAGGCAAATCATAGGTTGCATACGCAGGAGTTTCGTCAGCCGTAAACCTGAAGTCATTATGCCACTGTATAGATCCATGGTGAGACCGCACCTGGAGTACTGTGTGCAATTCTGGAGGCCGCATTACCGCAAGGATGTGCTGAGACTGGAATCGGTCCAGAGAATGGCCACCAGGATGGTCTCGGGACTCAAGGAGCTCCCGTACGAGGAGCGGTTGGGGAAATTGCAGCTCTACTCACTCGAGGAACGTCGAGAGAGGGGAGATATGATCGAGACATTCAAATATCTCACGGGCCGCATCAAGGTGGAAGAAGACATCTTCTTCTTCAAGGGTCCAGCGGCAACAAGGGGGCATTCGTGGAAAATCAGGGGCGGGAAACTGCACAGTGACACTAGGAAGTTCTTCTTCACTGAAAGAGTGGTTGATCGCTGGAATAGTCTTCCACTTCAGGTTATTGAGACCAGCAGTGTGCCGGATTTTAAGGCCAGATGGGATAGACATGTGGGATCTATCTGCAAAGATAGATAGGGAGGGTCACCGGAGTGGGCAGACTTGATGGGCCGTGGCCCTTATCTGCCGTCTATTTCTATGTTTCTATGTTTCTAACTTGGGGAAGAGGAGGTGGTCTTGCAATAATCTTCCGAGACCATCTAAACTGTACCACTCTCAATACAATTTCCTCGCCCAACGCAGAAATTCTCACCATCTCTCTAACATCAAAATCACTGCCCTCAGCGCTAACCATCACTTTATTCTATATCCCGCCAAAAAAATGGACCATGACCAAAGAGGACTTCGCTGAAACCCTACTAACAAATTCGTTAACAAGTCCGTACAACCTACTATGTGGGGATATTAACATCCATCTTGAGCTAACCGACAAACCAGAAATTTCGGATTTTTGGTCACTGCTCACCCAACTAGGCTATGACAAACACCCCCCTATCAAAACCCACCAAAGAGGTCATCAGTTAGACCTGGTGACTCTCTCCTCCAAGGAACTAGCAAATCCCACTTTTTACTGGAAACAAGGCAACTGGTCAGACTCTCTTTGGTCTGACCACCGTCTGTGTACCTTCACCATTGGATGCCAACACAATCCCACCAAAAACATTAATACTAGAACTACCAAAACCCTCACCACCAGAGGAAAGATTGACCCAACAGAATTTTGGTCTCGTTTCGAAATTAACTCCACTCCAACCGAAGAAATAGATCAACTTATGGCCGCCTGGACTAAGGAGAGTACTACCATACTAAATGAGATTGCTCCCATTAAAACCCGCAGAATTAGAACCACTAACAAAGAAGGCTGGTTCGATCCAGAACTGCTGCTATTAAAGAAGGATCTAAGAAAAGCAGAAAGACTATGGCAAAAATCTGGAACCCTCGAACATAGATTGACCTGGAGACAAAAACTAAAAAATTATAAAAACCTCACTAATGAAAAAAGAAAAAATTTCTACTCCCACAAAATCGGTAATATCAAAACCAATAGTAGTAACCTCTTCAAACTGGTTAATGACCTATATAACACCGAGACATTCACTAATACACATGAAGAATCCACTCTAACCGCCAACACCCTGGCAAACTTCTTCAACTCCAAGATCCAACAACTAAGATCAACACTACCCACTAGGCCCAACCCTCTGGAGTTGTTCCCCATTCTCCCAGACCCGGATATACCGAACCTAGACCCAGACCTAGGAACCAGAACAGACCTAAGCTGGGAACAATTTGCTACAATCGACTGGCAAAACTTTAATACCTACTACAATAAATATTCTCACTCCTTCTGCAAATTGGACACATGCCCACCAAACATCATGAAAGCCGCCCCGCTCCACTTCAAAGCAAACATGATGACATGGGTCAATTTCCTTTTATCCACAGGAAACTTCCCTCCTGAGCAAGGCCAGATTATGATCACCCCAATCATAAAAAAACGCAAAAGAATCACTAAATTCCCCATCTAACTATAGACCGATCGCAAGCATCCCCCTATTTGCCAAAATAGCAGAAGGGTTGGTAAAGACGGAACTCGCCGCATACCTAGAAAAATTTAACATTCTATGCGACTATCAATCAGGCTTCCGCGCAGACCATAGCACTGAAACCATCATAGCCTCTCTTCTGGACCACCTCCACTCGCTCTTTAGTCAAGGCTCAAGTGCCTTGATTATCCAACTCGACCTGGTTGACCACACCATTCTACTAGAATGCCTGGCTCACATCGGCATCTCCGACCAGGTCCTCAGTTGGTTCCAGGGATTCCTTAGAAACAGATCCTACAAGGTTCTCAAGAGCAACTCCTTCTCATACAGCTGGGACAACACCTACGGGGTCCCTCAGGGCTCCCCCCCTATCACCCACTCTGTTCAATATCTACCTGGCCTCCCTAGGTAACCTCCTACATAACCTCAAGCTCAAATTTTTCATATACGCAGATGACATCACAATAACTATCCCCTTAACCAATCTCTCACAAGAACTACTTGACTACATTACAAACATTCTCAACCAAATTGAACTCTGGATGCTAGCCTTCAGACTGAAACTTAATTCTTCTTAGCCACCCCCAATGACAAAATCAAGGACACTACTATTCAACTGAAAGGAACAACTTACTCCCTCGAACCCACCCTAAAAATTCTGGGAGTCACACTCGACAAAAACTTATCCTTAGAAAACCACACTGACCTCACGGTCAGGAAAAGCTTCTCCGTACTCTGGAAGCTACGCACCATAAAAAAATACTTCAACGACACTTCTTTCCGCCTACTTGTACAATCTTCCATCCTCAGCATTCTTGACTACTGCAACATCATTTACCTTAACGCCACGAAGAAAACTACCAGGAGACTAAAAATAATCCAAAATACCGCTGTGCGTCTCATCTTCGGCCTAAAGAAATGGGAACACGTCACCCCCTTTTACCACCAACTTCACTGGCTGCCATTTGAATCTAGAGTTATTTTTAAATTCGCATGCTTCTGCTACAAATCGGTAAATGGTTCTTCTCCAAGTTACATCAATCCTCATTTTAACCGGTACTACACAAACAAGAAATCCCGTAGAATTCAGCTGTTTGCCTTCCCCTCGCTAAAACTTTGTCACCAAAAAAGATTCCTAGACAAAACCTTCGCCTTCCAAGCAGCCAAGCTGAACTCATGGCTTGCCCAAATGATTCTCGAGGCCCCCACTTACCTTAGCTTCAGAAAATCACTTAAAACTTACCTTTTTAGTGAACATGACCCCTAAGGAACCCCCAATCTTCAATACTCTTCGCCCCCCCCAATTTGCCCCTTGCTCTTACCCTCCTCCACGCTAGCTGCTCCTTTCCCGACCTCCCCCAATCTCCCTCCCTCCTCTATCTAGTTCGGTTAAAATTGTCATATAGCTGATAAATTGTTGTAAATCTGCTGTCAACGCGGATCCTAATCTAACTGATGAAACCGCCTAGAACTCGCTGGGTATGGCGGTATATAAGAATAAAATTATTATTATTATATACACCCAAGAACCTCCTTCACCCACAGATTAGCCCCAACTACCACAAACATCTTTTCTCAATCCCCTGTGCATACATGAACATAAGATCAATCAGCCCAAAGGCAGACCTAATAAAAGACTGGATAGTTAATGAACAGCTAGGCTGCCTTTTCCTATCCGAAACCTGGCTATCCTCCTACTCGGACCCAAGCATTACAGAATTTTGCCCCAAGGGATACAAACTTGAATTAGTCTGCCGAGAAAAAAAGCGAGGGGGCGGTTTGGCCATCCTAGTAAAAAACAACCTTACCATCACTGTCCTAGACAAACACTCCACCCCACAATCAGACCTGCTTGCCGTCCAACTTTCCAGTAACTCACTCAAAGACACCCTTACATGCATCCTCTGCTACATAGCTCCAGGAAAATGGAACACCACAAAACACGATCTTGAAGATTTCATCTTCCGGAACTCATTAACCTCAACACACAACCTGCTCCTCGGAGATATAAATCTCCACCTAGAAGACACCTCCTCCAAACAAGCTTCTGGCATAATTTCATACCTCAACGCACTCTCTTACCAAATTCTACATCCTCAACCCACACATGAAAAAGGCCACCAACTTGATATTGCAGCCTACATGTCACAACACCCCCACGCACCGAACATTCATATCTCCAATGGGGCCTGGCACCCCTCCCTCTGGTCTGACCACTTCAAATTCACCTTCAACATCAACTGGACTCAAAGCACAAACAAGCACGAAACCCACAAAACCTCCTTCAAAACCCGACCAAAAATCGACCCTTCTACATTCTGGACCACAGTAGACCCATTAATCGTCTCCATAGACCACAATGTATTCATTCACCAGTGGCGCTCTCTGAGCGAAACAACCTTGAACGGTCTAGCCCCAGAAAAGACAAAACACAAACTCTACAGATCTTCAGACAAATGGTTCGACACAGAACTTCTTCAACTAAAGAGACACTGCAGACAACTCGAAAGAGCATGGCAAAAAAAGAACCAAGAACCAACCAAAGTAGCTTGGAGAAACCTAATAAAACAATACAAGATCAAACTCAAGGAAAAACGAAGAGCTTATTACTCCAAACTAATAGGCACAGAATCCTTAGACACAAAGAAACTCTTCCAACTTGTGAAGAACCTCACCGACACTCAACCATTCCTAACCACTCAAGGAATCCACCCTCCAACGGCCACCCAACTAGCGGACCATTTCAAGAATAAGATCGCCAATATTAGAGCCTCCTTCAACAACTCACCGACCCTTCTAGACGAGATCATAATAAACCCTACAACAGATGAAGCCACTGCAGCTGACAGGCACTGGTCCAACTTTACAAAGGTGCAATGGCTGGACATGAACCGACTCTACAGAAAATACAGTCGAGCATCATGCGACCTGAAAAACTGCCCGTCGTATCTACTGACAAACGCATCCCCCAAATTTAGAGCTTGCCTCTTGCAATGGATCCAAACAACTCTCACGGAAGGCCAATTCCCACAAGACCTAGAGGAAATCATAATCACCCCAATACTGAAAGATCCCAAAGGACCAATAGACACCCCCTCCAACTACAGACCCATCACCTCAATTCCATTATATGTTAAACTAATAGAAGGTCTGGTTGCCAAATACCTCACCAACTACCTTGAAGACCACAACCTACTCCACCCAACTCAATCGGGGTTCAGATCTAACCACAGCACCGAGACACTGCTAGCTTCCCTTCTAGATATAGCCAGACAGCACCTTAGCAAAGGAAGAAGGATGCTGATAATTCAACTCGACCTCTCTGCCGCATTCGACCTGGTCGACCACACCATACTTCTCCAGATATTAGAAGCAATAGGGATCTCAGGCGAAGTATACAACTGGTTTCAAGGATTCCTTAAAACAAGAACATACAGAGTAAAAACAAAGGATCTTATATCGGAGCCTTGGACCAACCCCTGCGGAGTACCCCAAGGTTCCCCACTGTCACCCATGCTCTTCAATCTTTACATTTCCTCCCTCGGTACCCTGTTAGACAAACTCAAAGTAACTTCATTCAGCTATGCAGACAATATCACCATACTCCTCCCCTTTGACACACAAGACCCCACCAAATCAGGCATCCTGGAAAAAACTCTAGAAGCAGTGGAAAAATGGATGACAGAACATAAACTGAAGCTCAACCCTGATAAAACTAAATTTCTACTGCTTGAAAAGGACAAAACCCCTTCTATAACTGAGCTAGAAATAAAAACCACCAAATATCCCCTACAACCCACTCTCAAACTCCTTGGAGTAACAGTAGACAGAGGTTGCACTCTTCAGGTGCAAATCAACAAAATCACACAAAAAGCTTTCTTCACCATGCGCAACCTTCGCAAAATCAGAAAATTCTTTGAAAAAGAACAATTCAGAGTTCAATACCTAGTCCTAAGTATATTGGATTACTGCAATATCCTCTACCTTTCTTGTCCTACCTACCTAATAAAACAACTACAGACCGTGCAGAACACTGCCCTCAGAATGATCTATTCCCTTGGAAAATTTGACCACATTACCGACGCCTTCCTAGACTCACACTGGCTTCCAATACAAGCCCGCATCCAATTCAAACTATACTGTATGTTATTCAAAACCTTAAACGGAACGGCACCCACCCACCTAAACAACCGTCTAAACAGGAACCTCTCAACCAGACAGAGGAGAACCCAATCCCCTTTCTCCTTCCCCCCTTTTAAAGGAACTAAACGCAAAAAGATGTATGACAACTTACTTGCAACACATGCAGCTAAATTGGACCCCTCCATCACCAACCTACTGACAGCATCAACTGACCTCAAGGCTTTCCGCAAAGAAATCAAGACCCTACTATTCAAGAAATTCACCCAAACGTCCTAACCCCTTCCTTTTCCCCTCAATCCCCCTCTTAGAACCCACTCATCAAAATTGTTTAGTCCTTACGCCTTAATTGTAATTTGTATTTCTCTTCCTGGAAATGTCCAGTTATCGTTCTGATGTAATCCGCTTAGAACTGAAAGGTACAGGCGGAATATAAGCCAGTAATGTAATGTAATGTAATATTATTATTATTATTTCTTTCTTTGTTTCACCCTGCCCCTTCTTTCTTTTTCTCTCTCTCCATACCCCCTTTCATTCTGTATGTCTGTCTTTCTCTCTCTCTCCATGCCCCATTTTTCTTTGTTTCAACCAGCCCCCTTTCTTTCTTTCTGGCTCCCTGTCCCCCCCTTTCTTTCTTTTTCCCTGCCCTCCCCTATGCCACCACCATTGGGAAAATGCTGCCACCGCCATTGAGGAATAGGCTGCCACTGCCGCTATCGGGAACAGGCCAGAGCCGAGTTCGCCCTGCTTCTCTTCCCCACGGGGCCGACCAACTCTCGCCATCCGACATCAATTCTAACATTGGAGAGGACGTTCTGGGCCAGCCAGGCAGCGATTGACTGGCCCAGAACGTCCTCTCCGACGTCAGAATTGACGCGGGTGGTGAGAGTTGGTCGGCCCCACAGGGAAAAGCAGGGAGAACTCGGCGCCGGCCTGTTCCCGATGGCGGCGGTGGCACTCAAGTGGCTAAAGAGCCGCAGTTTGCTGGCCTAGGGAGAACACTGGAGGGTGGCCAGCTGTGCACCCCCTTGGGACATAAACCCGGGGCGGGGTGGATCGCCCCCCCACCCTCCCCCACCTTGGTATGCCACTATCTGTACCTCACTCCCTCCCTATGACCAAAAATTCTCCTTTCTGCTATTCCCCATGTACACTACCATCTCTTTCCCTCCCTTCCTCTCTCCCAAGTCGATGCCTTCTGTGCCAAAAACCCATTCCCTCCCCCTCAGCATCTCTTTCCCTCCCTTCCTCTCTCCCAAGTCCATGCCTTGTGTCCAAAAACCCATTCCATCCCCCACCTCAGCATCTCTTTCCCTCCCTTCCTCTCTCCCAAGTCCATGCCTTCTGTGTCCAAAAACCTATTCCCTCCCCCACCTCAGCATCTCTTTCCCTCCCTTCCTCTCTCCCAAGTCCATGCCTTCTGTGTCCAAAAACCCATTCCCTCCCCCACCTCAGCATCTCTTTCCCTCCCTTCCTCTCTCCCAAATCCATGCCTTCTGTGTCCAAAAACCCATTCCCTCCCCCACCTCAGCATCTCTTTCCCTCCCTTCCTCTCTCCCAAGTCCATGCCTTCTGTATCCAAAAACCCATTCCCTCCCCCACCTCAGCATCTCTTTCCCTCCCTTCCTCTCTCCCAAGTCCATGCCTTCTGTGTCCAAAAACCCATTCCCTCCCCCACCTCAGCATCTCTTTCCCTCCCTTCCTCTCTCCCAAGTCCATGCCTTCTGTGTCCAAAAACCCATTCCCTCCCCCACCTCAGCATCTCTTTCCCTCCCTTCCTCTCTCCCAAGTCCATGCCTTCTGTGTCCAAAACGCACTCCCTCCCCCCTTTTGTGTTCCGCGTTTGTCTCCCAGCCCATCTTTGCAACTTTCTCAGCAAAACGGAGCTCGAGCCGCGAGGCTTGTCTTCTGTTTCCTGCCTGCCGTGCACAAATAGCCGACCAGAAGTATTTGCTTAAGCCCTCTCTCCGACGTCAGCGCCGACATCGGGGAACACTTCCGATCGGCTATATGTGAGCGGCAGGGCAGGTAGGAACATAAGACGAGCCTCGTGGCTCGAGATGTATTGAACTCCGCGGGTTCACCGTCCAGCTCTCTCCTGTGCACCTGGGGCAGCCCGCCCCCTCCCTAGACTGTGGCCTAGGACCCTGGGGGAGCCCGGGCCCCCTGTCAGCTCCGGGCCCCTGAATGCAGGACTGGTAGTACTGCCCTGATGGCGGCCCTGCTGCTGGCATCAACGTTTTAAAAGGAGATAGAGCAGCTTTTAAACTAGAAACTTGGGGGGGGGGGGGGCGACAGTCACTCAAAAGATATCATCATAAAAATGAAGATAGGGGCACATCCCAATAGCGAGACTACAAAACAGGCTACAGTAGAACAGGTTTCCTTAAATACAGAGCAGGCTGATTTTAAAGACTTGACACACTGAAACCAAAAGGATTGAACATTCCTGTAGATTGGACACCTTTTCTTTAGTGTTTAATCTTTTTTCTTTTTTTATCCAATTTAGTTAAGATTTTCTTATTGCTTATTGCATCACGCATGCGCGATTAAACCAGCAGTTTCTCATTAAGACAGCTGAGACGATAGCTAAAAGCGCATGCGTTGGCATTTGCCGGGGGTAAGCGCCATTTTGTCTCTTCAACAGAGCTAAGCTGCACAGGGGAAGGGGTAAAACGCGGACCTCACGGACCTCGCGAATCTAAACCCGTATGGCCTTAAAAATCTGAGGTCCGTGTCGGTCCGTGTCCCTGCCGCTTGTAGTTTCTGTCGCTGACAGACCTTGATGAGATTTGAGCGCTGACGGATCCGTCTCAGCATAGGGAGGGAAAAGTGTTAGGATCCGTCAGCGCTAAAAATCTCTTTGAGGTCTGTCAGAGCCAGAGACTAGTGCTGGAGCGGCAGAGCAGAAGCCAATAGAGCGGGAAAAAGAAGTCTCCAAACTCCAGCACTAGTCTCTGGCTCTGACAGACCTGGAAGAGATTTTTAGCGCTGACGGATCCTAACACTTTTCCCCCCCTTTGCTGAGACGGATCCGTCAGCGCTAAAATCTCTTCCAGGTCTGTCAGAGCCAGAGACTAGTGCTGGAGTTTGGAGACTTCTTTTTCCCGCTCTCTTGGCTTCTGCTCTGCCGCTCCAGCACTAGTCTCTGGCTCTGACAGACCTCGAAGAGATTTTTAGCGCTGACGGATCCGTCTCAACATAGGGAGGGAAAAGTGTTAGGATCCGTCAGCGCTAAAAATCTCTTCGAGGTCTGTCAGAGCCAGAGACTAGTGCTGGAGTTTGGAGACTTCTTTTCCATAACGCACGTCCAAACCTATGTCCCCGCTCTCTTGGCTTCTGCTCTGCTGCTTCAGCACTAGTCTCTGGCTCTGACAGACCTCGAAGAGATTTTTAGCGCTGACAGATCCGTCTCAACATAGGGAGGGAAAAGTGTTAGGATCCGTCAGCGCTAAAAATCTCTTCGAGGTCTGTCAGAGCCAGAGACTAGTGCTGGAGTTTGGAGACTTCTTTTTCCCGCTCTCTTGGCTTCTGCTCTGCCGCTCCAGCACTAGTCTCTGGCTCTGACAGACCTGGAAGAGATTTTTAGCGCTGACGGATCCTAACACTTTTCCCTCCCTATGTTGAGACGGATCTGTCAGCGCTAAAAATCTCTTCCAGGTCTGTCAGAGCCAGGGACTAGTGCTGGAGCGGCAGAGCAGAAGCCAAGAGAGCGGGAAAAAGAAGTCTCCAAACTCCAGCACTAGTCTCTGGCTCTGACAGACCTGGAAGAGATTTTTAGCGCTGACGGATCCTAACACTTTTCCCCCCCTTTGCTGAGACGGATCCGTCAGCGCTAAAATCTCTTCCAGGTCTGTCAGAGCCAGAGACTAGTGCTGGAGTTTGGAGACTTCTTTTTCCCGCTCTCTTGGCTTCTGCTCTGCCGCTCCAGCACTAGTCTCTGGCTCTGACAGACCTCGAAGAGATTTTTAACGCTGACGGATCCGTCTCAACATAGGGAGGGAAAAGTGTTAGGATCCGTCAGCGCTAAAAATCTCTTCGAGGTCTGTCAGAGCCAGAGACTAGTGCTGGAGTTTGGAGACTTCTTTTCCATAACGCACGTCCAAACCTATGTCCCCGCTCTCTTGGCTTCTGCTCTGCTGCTTCAGCACTAGTCTCTGGCTCTGACAGACCTCGAAGAGATTTTTAGCGCTGACAGATCCGTCTCAACATAGGGAGGGAAAAGTGTTAGGATCCGTCAGCGCTAAAAATCTCTTCGAGGTCTGTCAGAGCCAGAGACTAGTGCTGGAGTTTGGAGACTTCTTTTTCCCGCTCTCTTGGCTTCTGCTCTGCCGCTCCAGCACTAGTCTCTGGCTCTGACAGACCTCGAAGAGATTTTTAGCACTTACGGATCCGTCTCAGCATAGGGAGGGAAAAGTGTTAGGATCCATCAGCGCTAAAAATCTCTTTGAGGTCTGTCAGAGCCAGAGACTAGTGCTGGAGTTTGGAGACTTCTTTTTCCCGCTCTCTTGGCTTCTGCTCTGCCGCTCCAGCACTAGTCTCTGGCTCTGACAGACCTGGAAGAGATTTTTAGCGCTGACGGATCCTAACACTTTTCCCTCCCTATGTTGAGACGGATCTGTCAGCGCTAAAAATCTCTTCCAGGTCTGTCAGAGCCAGGGACTAGTGCTGGAGCGGCAGAGCAGAAGCCAAGAGAGCGGGAAAAAGAAGTCTCCAAACTCCAGCACTAGTCTCTGGCTCTGACAGACCTGGAAGAGATTTTTAGCGCTGACGGATCCTAACACTTTTCCCCCCCTTTGCTGAGACGGATCCGTCAGCGCTAAAATCTCTTCCAGGTCTGTCAGAGCCAGAGACTAGTGCTGGAGTTTGGAGACTTCTTTTTCCCGCTCTCTTGGCTTCTGCTCTGCCGCTCCAGCACTAGTCTCTGGCTCTGACAGACCTCGAAGAGATTTTTAGCGCTGACAGATCCGTCTCAACATAGGGAGGGAAAAGTGTTAGGATCCGTCAGCGCTAAAAATCTCTTTGAGGTCTGTCAGAGCCAGAGACTAGTGCTGGAGTTTGGAGACTTCTTTTTCCCGCTCTCTTGGCTTCTGCTCTGCCGCTCCAGCACTAGTCTCTGGCTCTGACAGACCTGGAAGAGATTTTTAGCGCTGACGGATCCTACCACTTTTCCCTCCCTTTGCTGAGACGGATCCGTCAGCGCTCAAATCTCATCAAGGTCTGTCAGCGACAGAAACTACAAGCGGCAGGGACACGGACCGACACGGACCTCAGATTTTTAAGGCCGTACGGGTTTAGATCCGCGAGGTCCGTGTTTTACCCCTTCCCGCTGCACAGTAAGTTTTTGGTCTTCTGAATAGAGCTAAGCTATTTAATAAGTTTTCTATCTAAGAGCAACTTTAGAAATGTTTTTAAAGTGTTTTAGGGAGATGTTGATGGTTTCACAATTTTTTCGTTGTAGATTTTGACCCCCCTGACGAAGCCACAAATGGTGAAACGGGTCCCCGTAGGGTTTATTCAAGTTTCAAGTTTATTAGGATTTTATATACCGCCTATCAAGGTTATCTAAGCGGTTTTTACAATCAGGTACTCAAACATTTTCCCTCTCTGTCCCGGTGGGCTCACAATCTATGTAATGTACCTGGGGCTATGGAGGACATTGGCACTTGAAAAAACTACAAGATAAGTGCGATGTTTTGAACTTTTTGGCATTTATTTCTTTACTTAATGTTTTTGCCTTGTACACGAATTTTAGTTTAAACACTATTGACTATATTAGTTATAATTTAAAGTCACACTGAATTCAATGAATGATACCTTCTCCTGCACTTCTGGATAGAAATCTTTGATGATTCACCAGAGTTCAGTAGATCACTTGAAACATTTTTTGTTTTACAAGTTTGTGAAACAATTGATCTTTGGATGTAGTAAACTTGTTTCCATTAAATGTAACACCAGGACATGATAGGGAGATAAAATTCCTTGATGAAATCAAGGACTGCTTTATGGAGCAGCTGGTTCAGGAACCGACAAGAGACAAAGAAATTCTAGATCTAGTTCTTAATGGAGCCCATGAATCGGTGCGGGAGTTAATGGTGCTGGGGCCACTTCATAACATGATCAGATTTGATATAATCCCTTTAAAAATGGAGACTATGTTAACATGAAAAGAAACTTAGAGGAGCAGTTGCAAAGACACTCAGTACTAATTTCTCTCTGTTTAAACAGAAACATGACGGCAGATAAAGGCCAAATGGTCCATCCGCAGCATCCACTATCTCCTCTTCTCCCTATTGGCTGAGGCTCTTAACATTTGCATCTCCTCTTCCTATAGGCTAAGGCTCTTTCCACCTGCATTGTGAGGTCATAGAGCTTTATGGTTATAGAAACATGATGGCAGATAAAGGCAAAATGGCCCATCCAGTCTGCCCATCCACTATCTCCTCTTCTCCCTATTGGCTAAGGCTCTTAACATTTGCATCTCCTCTTCCTATAGGCTAAGGCTCTTTCCACCTGCATTGTGAGGTCATAGAGCTTTATGATTATAGAAACAGAGAAACATGATGGCAGATAAAGGCCAAATGGCCCATCCAGAGCATCCACTATCTCCTCTTCTCCCTATTGGCTGAGGCTCTTAACATTTGCATCTCCTCTTCCTATAGGCTAAGGCTCTTTCCACCTGCATTGTGAGGTCATAGAGCTTTATGGTTATAGAAACATGATGGCAGATAAAGGCAAAATGGCCCATCCAGTCTGCCCATCCACTATCTCCTCTTCTCCCTATTGGCTAAGGCTCTTAACATTTGCATCTCCTCTTCCTATAGGCTAAGGCTCTTTCCACCTGCATTGTGAGGTCATAGAGCTTTATGATTATAGAAACAGAGAAACATGATGGCAGATAAAGGCCAAATGGCCCATCCAGAGCATCCACTATCTCCTCCTCTCCCTATTGGCTAAGGCTCTTAACATTTGCATCTCCTCTTCCTATAGGCTAAGACCTGCATTGTGATGTCATAGAGCTGCCCATCCGCAGTAACCATTATCTTTTTCTCTCTCCAAGAGATCCCACGTGCCTATCCCAGGCCCTTTTGAATTCAGACACAGTCTCTGTCTCCACCACCTCTTCCGGGAGACTGTTCCACGCATCAACCACCCTTTCTGTAAAAAGGTATTTCCTTAGATTACTCCTGAGCCTTTCACCTCTTAACTTCATCCTATGCCCTCTCATTGCAGAGTTTCCTTTCCAATGAAAGAGGCTCGACCCATGCACATTTACGCCATGTATTTAAACGTCTCTATCATATCTCCCCCCTCTCCTGCCTTTCCTTCAAAGTCTACAGATTGAGATCTTTAAGACTGTCCCCATACATCTTATGACGAAGATCACATACCATTTTAGTAACCTACCTCTGGACCGACTCCATCCTTTTTATATCTTTAAATTTCAGATTGGTTCCCCTTATGCGTTTACCTTTTTGTCTTTCTATACTATAACTGATGTAGTTCCTCCCCAATTCCCACTGTTCCAGTAAGTCTATTGTATGTCTCAATACGTGTATATGAACTTTAATGTAATACCCATTTTAACCTTTATGTACTCCACTTAGAAGCTTGAATAAGCAGAATAACAAAATTTGAAACAAACTTGGAAAATTGGAAACTTAGATCAAAAATTTATATCAGACATGGATGTTATTCAAAAATACCACCCTGGAAGCCCAGACTAGATATATTCCACGTATTGAAAAAGGAGAAAGGAAGACCAAACGGCAAACGGTGTAGTTAACGAGTGAGGTGAAGGAAGTAACTAGAGCCAAAAGAGAATCCTTCAGAAAGTGGAAAAAGGATCTGACTGAAAATCATTGTAAACAGCACAAGGAATGTCAGGTCAAATGCAAGGCGCTAATAAGGAAGGCAAAGAGAGACCTTGAAAAGAAGATTGCGCTGGAAGCAAAAACACACAGTAAATAGGTATATTAAAAGAAGCAAGAAGCCAGGAAAAGAAGCGGCTGGGCTGCTACACAACTGAGGGATAAGAGGGACTGTCAGGGAAGACAGAGAGAGCTTAAATTAACTCTTTGCTTCGGTCTTCACCGAGGAAGATGAGGAGGAGTTACCAGTGCCAGAAATTTTATATAATTATGATGAATCAGAGAAACTCAAACAAATCTCTGTAACACTGGATGATTTAATGGGTCAATTTGACAAACTGAACAGTAGCAAATCACCTAGACCAGATGGTATACATCCCATACTGCTGATAGAATTGAAAAACTACAAACTTGCAGAGCTGTTGTTAGTAATTTGTAATTTTTCTCTAAAATCCAGCATAGTTCTGGAAGACAGGAGGATGGCCAACTTGACACCATTTTTTTTTAAAGGGAAATTATATACTGGTGAAACTTTACACTCACATCCCCCATCTGGTCTTCAGTCTATAAGATCATACAAGATAAGTACCGTTTTTTCAATATCTGGTAGCTGTAGGCAGGAAGTGGTATGATGTGAGTGATAACACCACTGCCAGTACTTGGTGTTAATCTTTTAACTGAGCACAATTTATATATTTATTATAATGGGGGTTTAAATAAATAACCTTCCTATGTGAACATTTGCTTATATGAAGATCTATATTTTAGTTGATTTTCTCCTGAAATACTTTTTCCTCGAGCCATATGGTTAGGGTTACCAGATTTTCCTGAAGGAAAATCCGGATACATGGCCACACCCCCAAGCCTGTCCAGTTCCACCTGTGTCACGCTCCGTTCCGCCCCACCCCCAGATTGCATCCGCGCATGCACCGATGCCCCTTCCCGACACAATTTTCACAAGAAGCTTTTCAAAACCTGGACAAAGTGCCATGAAAAAAGAGGACATGTCCGGGGAAATCCGGACTTCTGGTAGCCCTACATATGGTAACCCTAAGTTCAGTTCTTGCCCTTTTTCTAGTTGTGCAGCCTGCTTGATGTCAGTTTCAGGTCTGCAGCTCTGGTCCAACTCTCGTCCGCGTTCCAGTACTTCAGCCTTCCTGCTGATTCCAGCTCCAAGACCTGCAGCCCTGGTTTGACTCCAGTTCTGCTTCAGCTCTTCTTGTGTGCAAGCTCCAGGTCAGAACTCCTTCCTGTTCTTACCATCAGTAGCTCTGGGCCTCTGTCTGCAGCTCCTGATTCCTGAGCATCTCGCAGCCTATAAAACGGGCTTTACTTGGGCACTCATGCCTGGAGCTCAGCTTCTTTCTGAGGCCCCGACGTATCCAAGGTCAATAATCTGACAGAACAGCAGTTACAGAGCCTAACAAAGGCTTGCAAACCTCACAAAACATTTCTCTGAGTAAGCGCATCTGACTTTATTTCCCAATAAAGTTCAAAACCTTATTTGGGGTTTTTTTTTTTTTCCTTCGGTTGTTAATGGGTTCACTTAGAACAGCAAATCATGCATGTCTAAAGTCCCCTCCCCTCCCCCTTCCTTGTCACGCCAAACCTATGGCCTGGACCCAAAGGGTTGAAATTTAGCTGCTTCCTTATAGGATTTGATTATGGAAACACTGCACCCATTCATACAAAACACACAGAGGCTCTGCTGTCCATGTTCCCCTCACGCAGGGCATGAATAGTCTCGTTGATAAAGGTCTGGGATCGCTGGAGTTTCTGCTGGGTAACATCATTTCACAAAAACTGGAGAAGGGGGGTGTAGGAAGAGGGGAGCAGATGAACACACATTTTTCCACAGCCCCTCTCCCCAGCTTCTATCCTCCCCCATCTTTTCCTTTAGCCCTAGTTAGCAGAAATTCTTTGCCTCTTACATTCATCACAACTGCCTCAGGTTCTTAGAAGATGTTGATGTGATATTTAAAGAGTGGAGTGAAACAGACCTTACAGGCTTCGAGGAGCAAAAGTAGCACTGGCGAGCCATTGTCCTCATCTGCTTTTTTTTTTTTTGTTTAATTCTTTATTGATTTTCAAATTTTGACAGTGCAATACAGCTATATTAAACACGAGCATTCTACATAACGCACTTAAAATACACAAAATTAATCCATTACCAATCCTTTTCTCCCTCCCTTCCTCACATAACTATTACACTGCATATGCATATATTATTTCAATATTATAGATAAATACCTTTAGCAATCCCAAATACCATCCCCTCCCCCACCCCAGCCCCCCCCCCCCCGGATGTGTGAGGGATCTGTAAAAAGGGAGATACCTGACACTCATTAAAATTCAACATATGCGGTCAATGGGCTCCACACCTTATTGAATGTCATACTAGACCCCCAAACACTCCGCATTCATTCTCTCATATTTATACGTGGAACAAACTCATCTGCTTTACAATGTACCCAGTTTCCCAAAATATTTCTACCAGCCTCCCACTATATCTTCATGTAATATATTACATTAGTGGGGCTCTGTGCTATAAAATGAAGCTGCTATGTATCCCATCCAGGAAACCGAGAAGCAAAATCTGCAAGTCCCGGCTCGGGTCCTCTGTCCCCTAAGGAGGCAACATTCAAGACCTCTGAAAGGAGGAAGTCCTAGTCATTGTGCAATAGCGCCACCTAGCGACCGGGCCTAACGCTCATATCTGTAGAGTTTTGAAAAGCGCTCTCGAATGTGGCCTCCTGAAGAGGGTTAAGTGAGTTTGGAGGTAAAATAAAACCAAAGGATGGAGAATGTGCAGTTACAAATAAAGGTTCATGGTATCATAGCCCAAAGGGAATACAAAAACCACCCAAATACATAACAAAAAAAAACCAATTGATGTTAATGCTAAGATTTTGAGAAAAACCTGGCCTTTTGCTAGAGGAAGAGACATTCATTCGTTTGTTTTCCATACGTCTTGTGTCCATAACTATTCCTTAACTCAATTCCAGCTAGAGCTGAGGCTGAAAAAAAAATCGCAACATTCCAAGAAAACCAAACTATGAACGACACGTAGGAAACAGAAACCCGAGATACAGCTACACAATGGGAGGGCTGTTATTGAGTGAGAGTACCAAGAAAAGGACTTGGGGGTAATAGTGGACAAGATAATGAAGACGTCGGCATAGTGCGCAGCGGCCACTAAGAAAGCGAATAGAATGCTAGGTATAATCAAGAAGGGCATTACAACCAGAACGAAAGAAGTTATCCTGCCGTTGTATCGGGCGATGGTGCGCCCGCATCTGGAGTACTGCGTCCAGTATAGGTCGCTGTACCTTAAGAAGAACATGGCGATACTCAAGAGGGTTCAGAAGAGAGCGACACGTTTGATAAAAGGTATGGAAAACCTCTCAAACGCTGAAAGATTGGAAAAATAATTTATCCAAGCATTACAATATAATGCCCAGGTTTTCATTCTTCCCGGGTCAAAATATTTCTGGACTAAGCATGTCTTTAAAGTCTTCCTAAATAACATATATGAGGCCAGACTAAGCAGAAACTGCAGTCTATTTGCATACCCAAGCATTACCGGCTGTAAATGCAAAACCTTTCTGGATAGGACTTTTATGTACCAAGCAAGCTTGGCTAGACAACTGCATTAATGGAGCTAGACTGACCTACGACGCTTTTAGGAAAGAAATAAAAACTGCACTACTGGATAGATTTATCGCCTAAACAGAAACTACACTAAACACGAAAACCAAATCTATTACTTCTAATATGTCCACTCTTGCGTATAATGTTGTATTTTAATAATCTGCATATTGTCATTCGCTGATTGTCCAGCTCTCTTCATTGTGAACCGCCTAGAAGTCACACGATTATGGCGGTATAGATGAATAAAGTTATTATTATTATTATTATTATTTCACTTGCAAAAGGCAAAGATAGATCACTGCTTGGTACTGCCAGTTATCGCAATATGCTTAATAACATTTAGCTGTTAACTGTGAATATTCAGTGGAGATAACCGGTTATCTCATGCCGAATATACACGGTTAGCCAGTTAAACGCTATTTAACTGATCAGCAGCCATTTCTGGCTGGTTAAATAATTTTGAATATGGGGGGGGGAAAGTTAGGAAAAAGATGTTAGTCTTCATAAAAGACAAGTAATCACAGAAAGAGTAAGAGATGAAAAAATCTGGAAAAGCAAAGAGAAGCTAGTAAAGTAGTCAGGAAAGCAAATATGTAATGAAAATGGAAGAAAAAAAAAAAATCCAGTACAGCAAAATGGTGCGATAAGACATTTTACAGATGTTAGTGACAGAAGGAGGTGCAAAAGTGTCGTTGCAAGACTCAAGGTGAAGAGGAGGAATATGAAGAAGCTAATGAGGGTAAAGCGGAATTGCTTAACAAATACTGCATTTATATTTGTGTTCACAAATGTAGGGTTAGAAGTAGAACTGTAAAAGACAAACATAAAAGGTGAAGAGAAAGGTTCCCATCCCCTTGAGCTTACAAAGAACTGAGTATTAAATTTACCAAATTTCAGGATTTTTCCTCCCCTGATTGGAGTAAAGTTAGGGACTGAGACACTGCTTCAGGCAATTAAGGACAAAACAAAGAGTTAGAAGCCAACTGAATTTCAGTTTGGCATGAAATTGGCTGATATTCAGACTCAGCCACATTTCGGCTTCAGTCAAAAAATGCCAATGCAACCAAATTTTATCTATATTTATACTGCATATTATACGTTATATTGAATATTAGAGAGTGAATATTAGAAAGCCAGATATAGATAAGTGATACTTTTTTAATTGGATTTGGGTAATGTCTTTTTGTAGTATTTCGAGATGAATTATAGTGGCTATTTCTCTGTCGAACCCATAGTCTAATTTTGTATCCAAGGAGCAGCAGAGGGACTTGAAATGTGACTTCCTACAGCCTCAACCGACTACTGTAACTACCAGGCTCCTCCCCCACCTCTAGAAACACCACACAATAAAAAGGCATCACCTTATATATTTTTTCTTTTTATTAACCTTTATGTTGACTGGGAAATAACTCCCACCCCAGCTCCAAAACACACAACAGGTTGTTCTTCCACTTGGAACGTTCTTTCACCAAAGTAATTGGCCCCGTCTCTTCCCTCTGCAGCTCTCAGACCTTGCCTATTCAATTTGCTCGCTGTCAGACTTTTGCCTGCTTAATTAGTATTGTTCTGAAGTCAACGTACACCACTTTTATAATTGGCTTTTAATAGTAATCCCAATGCTGATATTATACTATTAATGCGTAGAGCTTGTTAAACTTGCATCCACTTGGTCTTTGGGTGATGTCTATGTACAGTGAATTAGGAAAGAGATGCAGAGCTGGGACCAGCTTTTTCTACACTAAGGCAGATAGTCAAAATTGCACCCCTCCCATTTAATTATGAGGAAGAAGGTAAAGAACTGTTTTCACACATTATGGAAGCTCTGCTCAATTAGGGCATACTTTGATGTTATATCATTTAAAGACTCCTGATTCATCGGACCTGCCCGTTATATGTTATGTTTGAAGGTTGCACTGAGCAGCCCTTCTCCTCAAGACCTGGCCCAGGCCATATGGTCTGTCAGTTCAGGTGGTGATGGGGGAGACAGCAAACCAGTGCCGGTCCACAGAAATTTCCTGCCGGTCCACAGGGCCAGCACTTGCATCAAGCCCAAAACAGTGTTTTTCAACTGCCGGTCCACGGTGCGATCGATGCGGCATTATCTTCGAGCCAGCTCCCTCTTCCTAACTGATTCAGTGCACAAAGCCACGGGCAGTGGCTCCTACGGGCATCCTGCGCCTGAACCGGAAGCCTTCTCTCTGACGTTGCAAAGTCAGAGGGAAGGCTTCCAGATGAGGCACGGGGCGTGCAAGGTGCAATTAGTACTATTATGGGGGCGGGGTCTGGGGTGGAGATTGGGTAGAGATGGGCGGGGTCTGGCCCATGACTTAGCCCAGTGTTCTTCAACTGCCGGTCCACAGAATAATTTTTGTATTTCTGCCAGTCCATAGGTGTAAAAAGGTTGAAAAACACTGGTCTACACTATAATTTATGAGGGGCCGCTGAAAAGTTTTCAGCTTAACCAAGAAGAGAATGGTTGGGAGCCTTGAAACTTACAAGTTATTTCCACTTTTGACACTTTTTGTTTCAATGAGGCAAAAGCTTCAAGTATAGGCAGACCGATCCATAGTGACATCACCGATGAGGTTGGCTCTTAAGCATTGGTGGAATGAGGCATTGTGACATCACAATACGAGAGGCCGCTGGAAAGGTCTCAGCCCAACCAAGAAGAGAACGATGTGGAGCCAGGAAACTTACAAGTTATTCCACACGTTTTGACATTTTTTTTGTTTCATTTCATCAACAGCATGGAATAATTTGTAAGTTTCATGGCTCCACATCGTTCTCTTCTTGGTTGGGCTGAGTCCTTTTCAGCGGCCTCTCGTAAAGTGTATTTGATACCCTTGATCCCTCTAATAAGAGCATTTGGGATAGACTGTTGTTTGCTTACTGATGACATTCAGTTAATTACACCTACAGCAGCAGATCGAGAGAAATCAATTCTTCGTCTTAATTGTCTGTATCATGTCATTCATGGTTCACCGTTCATAAACCAAAATGAAATGCTGAGAAGTCAGATGTTTATCCTTGAGTCATCAGCAGATACCTTTGACTTTTTTCCCCTGAGGTAGGTTTGATTTTACATCCAAAATCTGAAATCGCATAGTAGGGTTTAAAGCAGGGATCTCAAAGTCCCTCCTTGAGGGCCGCAATCCAGTGGGGTTTTCAGGATTTCCCCCATGACTATGCATTGAAAGCAGTGCATGCACATAGATCTCATGCATATTCATTGGGGAAATCCTGAAAACCCCACTGGATTGTGGCCCTCAAGGAGGGACTCTGAGACACCTGATCTAGCCCAGAGGTGGGCAACTCCAGTCCTCAAGGGCCGGAATCCAGTCGGGTTTTCAGGATTTCCCCAATGACTATGCATTGAAAGCAGTGCATGCACATAGATCTCATGCATAGTCATTGGGGAAATCCTGAAAACCCCACTGGATTGCGGCCCTCAAGGAGGGACTCTGAGACACCTGATCTAGCCCAGAGGTGGGCAACTCCAGTCCTCAAGGGCCGGAATCCAGTCGGGTTTTCAGGATTTCCCCAATGAATATGCATTGAAAGCAGTGCATACACATAGATCTCATGCATATTCATTGGGGAAATCCTGAAAACCCCACTGGATTGCGGCCCTCAAGGAGGGACTCTGAGACACCTGATCTAGCCCAGAGGTGGGCAACTCCAGTCCTCAAGGGCCGGAATCCAGTCGGGTTTTCAGGATTTCCCCAATGACTATGCATTGAAAGCAGTGCATGCACATAGATCTCATGCATATTCATTGGGGAAATCCTGAAAACCCCACTGGATTGCGGCCCTCAAGGAGGGACTCTGAGACACCTGATCTAGCCCAGAGGTGGGCAACTCCAGTCCTCTAGGGCCGGAATCCAGTCGGGTTTTCAGGATTTCCCCAATGACTATGCATTGAAAGCAGTGCATACACATAGATCTCATGCATATTCATTGGGGAAATCCTGAAAACCCCACTGGATTGCGGCCCTCAAGGAGGGACTCTGAGACACCTGATCTAGCCCAGAGGTGGGCAACTCCAGTCCTCAAGGGCCGGAATCCAGTCGGGTTTTCAGGATTTCCCCAATGACTATGCATTGAAAGCAGTGCATGCACATAGATCTCATGCATATTCATTGGGGAAATCCTGAAAACCCCACTGGATTGCGGCCCTCAAGGAGGGACTCTGAGACACCTGATCTAGCCCAGAGGTGGGCAACTCCAGTCCTCAAGGGCCGGAATCCAGTCGGGTTTTCAGGATTTCCCCAATGACTATGCATTGAAAGCAGTGCATGCACATAGATCTCATGCATAGTCATTGGGGAAATCCTGAAAACCCCACTGGATTGCGGCCCTCAAGGAGGGACTCTGAGACACCTGATCTAGCCCAGAGGTGGGCAACTCCAGTCCTCAAGGGCCGGAATCCAGTCGGGTTTTCAGGATTTCCCCAATGACTATGCATTGAAAGCAGTGCATACACATAGATCTCATGCATATTCATTGGGGAAATCCTGAAAACCCCACTGGATTGCGGCCCTCAAGGAGGGACTCTGAGACACCTGATCTAGCCCAGAGGTGGGCAACTCCAGTCCTCAAGGGCCGGAATCCAGTCGGGTTTTCAGGATTTCCCCAATGACTATGCATTGAAAGCAGTGCATGCACATAGATCTCATGCATATTCATTGGGGAAATCCTGAAAACCCCACTGGATTGCGGCCCTCAAGGAGGGACTCTGAGACACCTGATCTAGCCCAGAGGTGGGCAACTCCAGTCCTCAAGGGCCGGAATCCAGTCGGGTTTTCAGGATTTCCCCAATGACTATGCATTGAAAGCAGTGCATGCACATAGATCTCATGCATATTCATTGGGGAAATCCTGAAAACCCCACTGGATTGCGGCCCTCGAGGAGGGACTTTGAGATCCCTGGTTTAAAGTGAGACGATGCATTATCCGTGGCTTCCCCGTATACCTCAAGTATTGTGTCAAGTCCAATTACAGTAGAACCTTGGATTGCGAGTAAACTGGCGCGCGAGTGTTTTGCAAGACGAGCAAAACATTTTATAAAATTTTAACTTGATCAACGAGCGTTGTTTTGCAACACGAGCACGTCGACACGCGCCACATACAAGTACGCACAACATGCGCACTTCGCATCGCTGAGCGCAGCTGAACGCAGCACAAGCATCGCAACTGAGAACAATATAAGCGTGACACAAGCACGCACAACAGGAAAGCATTTTGTATTAAAGTTTTGGGGTTGTGGAACGACTCGTCTGAGTTTCCATTATTTCCTACAGGGAAATTCGCTTTGATATACGAGTGCTTTGGATTATAAGCATGCTTCTGGAATGAATTATGCTCGCAAACCAAGGTTTTACTGTATCTGGGGGGGGGCAGGGAGGTGTCCAGAGGAAAAGGACCTTTTTACTGTAACATATGTCTTGACTTTTTTTTTTTTTTTTCATTCCATTAATTTTTTTTTTTTTTTTAATATTTTTTATTCTTTTTTTAAATTCTTACATCAAGTGAAATACATGTAATACATTCAATTATGAAAAAACACTTGAAATTATTATTAAATGTTCTTACAATGTGAATTAAATAAACCCTTTATCAGAATTTTATATCATATTAATATTACAATAGTTTTCCCTCCCTACCCCTTCTATATGTTCTATACATGTGTTATTATATCTGATCAGTAGAATAATTTGTCAATGGTCCCCATATTTTATTAAATTTTTTAATATAACCTTGTTGTAATGCCAATACTTTTTCCATTTTATATATATGACAAATTGAATTCCACCAAAAAGTGTAATTCAATTTAGTGTAATCCTTCCAGTTCTGAGTAATTTGCTGTATAGCGACCCCTGTTAAAATTAATAAAAGTTTATTATTGTTAGCTGAAATCGGACTTTGTGTTCTCATTGCTGTTCCAAATAATATTGTATCATATGATAGTCCAACATGATTTTCTAATAAATTATTAATTTTTGACTTTAACACATTTGGATTACATGTTATATTTATTTATTGTCTACAATGATACCCAGATCCTTTTCTCCGGGGGTTAGATCCCAAGACAAGGATCTGGGTGTCATCGTAGACAATTTGATGAAACCTTCCACCCAATGTGCGGCAGTGGCCAAAAAAGAAAACAGGATGCTAGGAATTATTAAAAAAGAGATGGCCAACAAGACTAAGAATGTTATAATGCCCCTGTATCGCTCCATCTGGAGTATTGCGTTCAATTCTGGTTTGCTTATCTCAAAAAAGGTTCAAAGAAGAGCGACCAAGATGGTAAAGGGATGGAACTCCTCACATATGAGGAAAGACTAAAATGGTTAGGGCTCTTCAGCTTGGAAAAAAGGAGGCTGAGGGGAGATAGGATTGAAGTCTACAGAATCCCGAGTGGAGTAGAACGGGTGCAAGTGGATCGATTTTTCACTCCATCAAAAATTACGAAGACTAGGGGACACTCAGTGGTGTGGTCAATTACTACGCCATTTAAGCTAATTAAAACAGTTTGGGTTGTGCATGGATTTCGGTTGGGCGTCGCTAGGCGTCATTGTGTATAAAACCTGGCCCTTTCCACACAGGTGTTCGATATGCTCCACTCCCAATAGCTGCACGTTTTCTGCACATAACATTTGCATGCCATTAGCTTTCTGCGTGGCAGGGGATGATGCTCTCAGTAGAAGAATCCACGTGTAGTTTGACCACAAGCCTTTCTGTAAGAACATAACATAAGATTTGCCGCAGCTGGGTCAGACCAGTGGTCCATCGTGTTCAGCAGTCCGCTCACGCGGCAGCCCTTAGGTCAAAGACCAGTGCCCTATTTGAGTCTAGCCTTACCTGCGTATGTTCTGTTCCAGCAGGAACTTATCCAACCTTGTCTTGAATCCCTGGAGGGTGTTTTCCCCTATTTGAATCCCTGAAGGGTGTTTTCCCCTATAACAGCCTCCAGAAGAGTGTTCCAGATTTCTACCACTTTCTGGGTGAAGAACTTCCTTACGTTTGTACGGAATCTTTTCCCTTCTAACTTTAGCGAGTGCCCTCTCGTTCTATTCACCTTGGAGAGGGTGAACAATCTCTCTCTCTCTACTAGGTCAATTCCCTTCAATATCTTGAATGTTTCGATCATGTCCCCTCTCAGTCTTCTCTTCTCAAGAGAGAAGAGGCCCAGTTTCTCTAGCCTCTTGTTGTACGGCAACTCCCCCAGTCCCTTAAACATATTTGTTGCGTTTCTCTGGACTCTTTCGAGTAGTACTATGTCCTTTTTCATGTACGGCGACCAGTGTTGGATGCAGTATTCCAGGTGGGGGCATACCATGGCCCGGTACAATGGCATGATAACCTTTTCAGATCTGTTCGTGATCCCCTTCTTAATCATTGCTAGCATTCTGTTTACCCTTTTCGCCGCCGCACATTGCGCAGACAGTTTCATTGACTTGCCTACAAGTACTCCCAAGTCTCTTTCCGGGGGGCTCTCTCCGAGTATTGCACCTTACAAACTTGCAGTGGAATTTCAAATCTACATTTCCTTTTTGATGTTGTTGTTCTTATGACAGCTGCAGTGTCACCCTGCCCGAGTCGAGACTGAGGAAATGCAGCAGCCACTTCACGTTGTTTATGACACGTCGGGAACATTTCGGCACTAATGCAAATCCGTCTCAATTTGTGGCTTTGAAATGATAGCCATAAAAGAGGAGTAGGTCACTGAGCACATTGTCAGATGTGGCTGAAAGGTTCATGTTTTCCTTCTTAAGCTTTAGCATGCATCGTTGTTACGACTTTTCTTTCCCTGTGGGACTGCGCTGAAGAGATGCACCAATTATTCTTGGCTGGCACTGATTTAGTTCCCGTTATTATTAGCGCCCTCCTCCAACCCCATGGGATATCAGATCCAGTAATGTAAAAACAGCCCTCAGAGAGTCAGCTGCTGGTGCTATTTCTCAGCTGCGCAGGGACAAGCGTGCGCAGGATGACTCCTCAGGCCTCGTCCCTTGGGAGCGGCTTGAGGCACCTCATACCCCTCCCACGGAACGGGGCCTTCGTGTTAGGGTAAGGTTTATATCATGAGTAGGGTTCCCATAATCACGATATAAACCTTATCCTAAAACTAGATAGCAAGTGAATTTTTAAAGTGTGGGCCAGCTTGTCTTCCCCCTTCTTTTGGCACCGGTCTGCCGTCGCCCTCACCTTCCCCATCTCGCTGACAAACCTGGCTGTGACAGCGATGCTGAAGCGCTGTCTGTGGTCCCCTCCATGCTTTCCTTCTGCCGCAGTCCACCTGAGAAGAAACAGGAAGTTGCGTCATTTGGGGAGGACCGCGGCAGAAGGAAAGCACAGAGGAGGCCGCAGGCAGCGCTTCAGAATCATTGCCGCGACCAGTTTAGGGGCCTGGAAACAGAGAAGATTTAGAATGATGGTGGGCAATGGTCTGGAGGATAAGAAGAGAAAAAGGGTGATGGACAAGGGAGGGAGAGATATGGGATGGGAGGGCAGTTGGAAAGAGAAAGGGAGATAAGTTGGGCCTGAGGAAGGGAGGGAGAAATGTTAGTCCTGGAGGTGGGAGAGAGAGGGAGAAATGTTGGACCATGGGGGGGGGAGGGGGTGAGAAGAGGAGATGGTCCATGAGAGGGCAGGTAGGAACAAAGGTGGGATAAGAAGATGCTAGTGAATGGGGAGAAAGGGACAGGGAGATATAGCCTGACAAGAGTGGAGACAGGAAGGGGGATTCTGGAAATGGGGAGCCATGTGGAAGAGGTCAAAAAGGGGGATGACAAAAAGATGAGTGAGACAACAGTGAGAGAGAAGTAAGTATAGTGAGGGGGGCCACTAGATGCAGGGAATTATTTTATAAGCTGAGGGAGGTGGGGGAGGGGGCACTAGATCACTGGTCAGGGGCAGGTCAGGGCAAGGGAAGGAGGCCACTAGACACCAGCGGACCATGCTGAAAGCTACTGGGGCAGGTGAGTCAGGTTGGAGGTGCTGCTGGACTCCCTCAACCTCCTGGACTCCCTGGACCTCCTGGAAAATCCCCTGTCCACACGTCAGACCCTATGGTTACCTTCTATGCATTGCAGTGGTGTTGCATAATGGCCTCATTTAAGCACAGATTTTAATAAAATGTGCAGTCATGTCATCCATGCAAGTTTAACACTCACACTCATCTCCTCCCTGCATTACTCAGCGAGTAACGTAGGCACACAACCCGCAGTAATTGCCATTTCAACAGTTCTTAGGAAATTGCTCTAAGAAACATTAGTTATCTTCTTTCTAAGATGTTCGGATGAGGGTCTTCATTAATAAGTTATTTTCTTTCTAACTATTATCGATTTTTATGTGAACCGAGTCAAGTTCCTTTTTGGGGAGATGACACGGAATATAAATCCAAGATTTAGATTAGATTAGATGGTAGCTTTCAATAAGCAAGACTGCTCTGGTACGAGCAATGTTTATGTAAGAATCTTCGGTCAGAAAGTGAATGGGGCATAATAACCACAAAGGCAGTCACTTTGGCAAGGGCATTAGTCAAAACCTTACAAAGTCTTATAGGTTACTCCTTGTGAAAATGTGTAGGTACTATCCATCTCTTTTTCAAAATTACAGGGCTTTGGAATAACCTTCCTACCCCACTGCGGACTCAGGTCTCCTTCCAACTATTCCGTAAGCATCTGAAAACCAGTCTTTACACAAAAACGTAATCGCTCTCCTCCCCCCCCCCCCTATTCTCAATCCACCAAACTCAATGTGCTATTCTCCACCTTTATTAATCTTTTGTAAACCGTGCCGAGCTCTATATTCATGGAGAGGATGCGGTATATAAACTTAAGGTTTAGTTTAGTTCATTCAATTTCCCTCTAGAACAGTATATCAACCAGTATCGGAGAGCAACATGGTGGCAAGTAAAGACCTGCTTGGTCCATCCAGTCTGACCAACAGTCACACTGATCCTCAAGGCAATGTTGAACCAACAATCTAGTAATTCATTTTACTTGCTAAGTTCCTCTATAAGGCATCCCCCCACCCCCGCGATAGGCATGACCTGTATTCAGATGATATGAATGTGGTTTAGAATGCACTTAGCAGTAGTTGCTCTTGATCTGTCTTGCCATATATGGGACACAGGCCGTAGACGTCCCAAACTAGGTGCTTGTCCCAAACTAGGACCTGGGTTGGCCACTGTTGGAAACAGAATACTGGCCTTGATGGCTCTTCGGTCTGTCCCAGTATGGCAATTCTTATGTGAGCCAAGTATAGGGATAATCAAGCGATTGCGACATCACTGTTAAGGTTGGCTCTTAGGCATTGATGGAATGAGGCATTATGACATCACAATCTCAGCTCTAGAATGTTGCTACTCTTTGGGATCTTGCCAGGTACTTGGGACCTGGGTTGGCCACTGTTGGAAACAGGATACGTGGCTTGAAGGACCTTCGGTCTGTCCCATTATGACAACTCTTATGCTCTTATGTGAACCAAGTATAGGGATAATCAAGCCATTGTGACCTCACTGCTAAGGTTGGCTCTTAGGCATTGGTGGAATGAGGCATTATGACATCACAATCTCAGCTCTAGAATGTTTCTACTCTTTGGGATCTTGTCAGGTACTTGGGATCTGGGTTGGCCACTGCTGGAAACAGGATATCGGTCTGTCCCAGTATGGCAATTCTTATGTTCTAAGTCTGTCTGGCATCAGCCACATCGTCCCAGTGCTCAAGTCACCCCCAAAGCTAACTCCGGCCCGTCCCAATCCGTCCAGTACCAGCTTCACTTCCCCACTGATGGGGCAGCCATTTAAGCATCACTCCTGTGCAAAGGTATCAAAGAAAACTGTTATCTGCAGTCCATGAGATTAGCAGCCCCAACTTAAAAATGAGCAAAGATCACTGAACTATGGGGTTTTTTTTAACTCTCTGGTGAAACTCTGGCAGGCCACTCTACCAGCGAGGGCAAGTTACATCCACTTTGTTTTGCCTCAAATACACATCAGATTGTGAGCCCACTTGGACAGGAAAATAACTCATGTACCTGCTTGTAACTCACCTTCAACTCAGATTTGGAAAAGGCAAGTAATTAACCTCATAAGAACATTAGTACTTGGCCAAAACCCAAGGAGTAGCAACATTCCAGCATCTCAAAGAATAGCAAGATTCCGGAACCCCAATGAGAGCAACATTCCAGAGCTGAGATTGTGATGTCATAATGCCTCATTCCACAGTGCCTCAGAGCCAACCTCATCAGTCATATTACAATGGCTTGATTGACCTATACTTGGCTCAGGTAAGAGCAGCCTTACTGGGTCAGACCAATAGCCCATCTTGCCCAGTAGCCCATTCTCACAGTGGCCAATCCAGGTCACTAGTACCTGGCCAAAACCCAAGGAGTAGCAACATTCCAGCATCTCAAAGAATAGCAAGATTCCGGAACCCCAATGAGAGCAACATTCCAGAGCTGAGATTGTGATGACATAATGCCTCAGAGCCAACCTCATCAGTGATGTCACAATGGCTTAATTGTCCTATATTTGGCTCATATAAAAACATAAGAATAGCCTAACTGGGTCAGACCAATAGTCCATCAAGCCCAGTAGCCCATTCTCACGGTGGCCAATCCAGGTCCCTATTACCTGGCCAAAACCCAAAGAGTAGCAACATTCCATGCTACCGATCCAGGGCAAGCAGTGGCTTCCCCCTGTCTTTCTCAATAATAGACTATGGACTTTTCCTCCAGGAACTTGTCCAAACCTTTCTTAAAACCAGCTACGCTATCCGCTCTTACTACAACCTCTGGCAATGCGTTCCAGAGCTTAACTATTCTCTGAGTTAAAAAAATATTTCCTCCTATTGGTTTGAAAAGTATTTCCCTGTGCTAACTGCCCCAAAGCCCATAGAGATTTAAAGGGCTTTTGCCATGCGGGGTAAGTCTCAATATCTAAATATACAAACTCAGTTTTCTATCTCTTTTGGGGTTTTTTTTAATGCCATCTATGAACATATATTTTCCTATTGGCATAAACAGTTTTAGAAATAACCTCAAAATGGGTTTGATTTTTTGGAGGGGGAATATTTTTATTAAGTAGCTCTTCATGAATAATAACAGAACAGGAAATCCAGATAGCAGAAAATGAACATAGGCTTACAGAGACCATTCTTTGTAGATATCTCCCCTCGGGGTTTGATTTTGCTCATGGTTCCATATCCCTGGCTTGTGACTGTGCTGCTCTGTCTTCCAACAAAGGAGCCCCTGGAAAAATGCCACACTCTTTCCACTAAGCTTACACTGCTTTTATACCCTCTCTTCACTGATGCGTTTCCCTTTCCACACAATGTATGGTGGATGGGCGCTCAAGGGGGAAAACATCCCGCTGCCAGCTAGCCAGCCTTCTGCCTTAAGTTAAACAAACCTGACAATTGCATTGGTTACCTATGCAGCAGAGAATACATTTTAAGATTGTTTCAATTGTTGGGATGTTCATATCTTGTCTCTATTTCTGTTTATCTTTTCTATCTTTACCATTTTTAATTATTGTTTTCTCAGGTACTTTAGTTAGATTGTGACAATTAGAGAACTTCCAAGTACCTATCTTTATTTATTTTTATTTTATTGTATCTTTAATGGATCTTTATTGTAAACCGCTTTGAACCTCACGGTATAGCAGTATATAAGAAACTAGCTGATGCCCCGGCGTTGCACGGGTATTTAATTATAGCAATAACACTGTAAATGGATTCAAATAAAGATACTTTATAGTGGTGAATGAAAATATTTTTTTACAGCTTTATAAAAAGTACAATATTCAAATTATAATGTGAAATATTTGACAAAATGAATACAATACAACTAACATAAAACTTGATTATAAACAACATTTTTAGTTTCACCTCCAGGAGCAAGAACATATACATTCTTGGGTGAACCCACCCTTCCCACGTGTGCAGAACATATCACCCCAGGTAGTGAGGGATCTGCATACCAATTTACGTTCAAAGCGGTCCCACAGCTTTTTACATTTTTTCCATTGACTTGAATGGGTGAAATCTGATTTTCTGTTTGTAGCTCCGCCCACGTGTGCAGGTGGGCCGCAAGACCCCCAGAACATATCACCCCAGGTAGTGAGGGATCTGCATACCAATTTACGTTCAAAGCGGTCCCACAGCTTTTTCCATTTTTTCCATTGACTTGAATGGGTGAAATCTGATTTTCTGTTTGTAGCTCCGCCCACGTGTGCAGGTGGGCTGCGAGACCCCCAAAACATATCACCCCCGGTAGTGAGGGATCTGCATACCAAGTTTCGTTCAAATCGGTCAAGCCGTTTTTGAATTAATGTGAGAATGGCATCTTTTTACATTTTTTCCATTGACATGAATGGGTGAAATCCGATTTTCTGTTTGTAGCTCCGCCCACGTGTGCAGGTGGGCAGCGAGACCCCCAGAACATATCACCCCAGGTAGTGAGGGATCTGCATACCAAGTTTCGTTCAAATCGGTCAAGCCGTTTTTGTGTGATCGCGGCACATACACACATACACACACACATACCTCCGATTTTATATATATATAGATTAAATTAAATTAAATTAAAATACATCAAATTCTTTATCACGTTTGTCCAATGGTACTAAAGGTTTTTTTTAAAAATCTACCAACCCAGAAAATGTTTGAGATCAGAAAATAGTATGAAACTGAGTTTGGAAGGTAAGATATTACATTACATTACATTAGAGATTTCTATTCCGCCATTACCTTGCGGTTCAAGGCGGATGGTGGGTTACAATGGAAGACCATTGGTGAATTCAAGAGAAGTTAAATGCTGGCGTTAAGCTCTGGAAAGCGCTGCCTGGTATTTTGCGATTCTGGGATGGAAGAATGAAGTTTAAGAAAATGTTGAAAATGCAATTATTGGTCAATGCCTTCCCGCGCCCTGTTAACGCCTTTTGGAGATTTTGCGACTCCAGCCTGACAGGATGAATTTAAAGAAGATTTTGAAAATGATAAAGTCTGTTAATGTCTTCCTGTGTTTGTTCTGTTGAAACATGGTTAGCATTCGTTTAAAACGTATGTATGAAAGGAAAATGATTTTCTTTTCTTTTTTTTTTTTTTTTAATATTTTTTATTCATTTTCAAGATTACATTAAGTGTTAAAATATTTTCAATCCCATAAACAATAAATACATCACTTAGAAATAATCATTGACACATCTCACAAATTCTTATCCCCATCCCTATCCCAACCCTCCCTCCCATATACGGGAGTGTGTCTGGGAGGGAATGCATGGATGGGAGAACATCGCAGGGGAGGAGACATAGGCATCCTGGGACTGTCTGCCAAGTCTCTTCCCTGAAGAAGCCCTTTCTGGAAACGTCAATCGCTCCTCCTAAACTTACTTGCTCCACTTCATCACTGACGCTGAAACCGTGGATTGAAGACAAAGTTTTATTTTATTTTTCTTTCCAGCTTATGATTTATCTTTAATCTTATCTATTGTTTTGCCTTTTGTCTTTGTTTTGTTCTATTTCTTTCATTTAAATTTCTCCAGAATTCTACTGTTCAACGGCTCCCCCTTCTGCTTCTATTCCTTTCTCTCCTCTCTTCTACCTTCCAAAGTATTTAGATCAATGCTGTCTTGTTAAAATGTTTATTTTATTTTTATTTTTCCTCTAACTCTACTTTTCACTTCTCTATTACCCTCCAGGTACTTTAGTTAGATTGTGAGCCTTCGGGACAGTAAGGGAATTTTTCAAGTACCTTTCTTATTTCTAATCTTAATGTATATTTTCTGTAAACCGCTTAGAACCTAACGGATGTAGCGGTATATAAGAAATAAATTACATTACATTACATTACATATATTCCATTATCATATAAAACATGTGATAATAAAATACCCCCCTCCCTGCACCTTAAATTAACAAATAATATAAGGGAACCAATTTTAAATTAATCTTTACAATATTTCGTTAATGGTTTCCACACATCCTGAAACTTTTTAAGATAACCCCGCTGAACTGCAATAAACCTTTCCATTTTAAATATATGGCATAGAGAGTTCCACCAGAAGTTGTAATTTAATCTCCTTTGCCATTTAGAAGCAGGAACTTTAGATCATTTATTGTTTCATTGCCCATTTATTATGAATTTTTGGAAATCAATTTGGGGCCAAATTAATAATTTATTAGATAACCCGGTGGCATTATCCTATGATACTGTGATATTTGGTATGGAAATGAGAGCAAAAAGTCAGATTTCTGCAAATAACAATAAATTATTACTTATAATGACTGGAGTTGCCATTCAGCAGATCACATTTAATTGGAAGGATTGGAGGAGATTAAAAAGAAAAAATGTATGTATGTAATTTTGTAAATGTGCAATTCTGGAGGCCACATTACAGTAAAGATGTGCGCAGAATTGAATCGGTTCAGCAGACGGCCACCAGGATGATCTCGGGGCTCAGGGGTCTCTCGTACGAAAAGAGACTGAACAAATTGCAGCTCTACACTCTCGAGGAACGTAGGGAGAGGGGAGACATGATCGAAACATTTAAGTACCTCACGGGACGTGTCAAAGTGGAAGATGATATTTTCTTTCTCAAGGGACCCTCGGCCACAAGAGGGCACCCACTCAAACTCAGGGGCGGAAAATTTAATGGCGACACCAGAAAGTATTTCTTCACAGAGAGAGTGGTTGATCATTGGAACAAGTTTCCAGTGCAGGTGATCGAGGCAGACAGCGTGCCAGACTTTAAGAATAAATGTGATACCCATGTGGGATCCCTACGAGGGTCAAGATAAGGAAATTGGGTCATTAGGGCATAGACAGGGGGTGGGTAAGCAGAGTGGGCAGACTTGATGGGCTGTAGCCCTTTTCTGCCATCATCTTCTATGTTTCTATGTCCTTGAGTCTGTCTAGGGCAGTGGTTCCCAAACCCTGTCCTGGGGGACCCCCAGCCAGTCGGGTTTTCAAGATATCCCTAATGAAGATGCATGAGAGAGATTTGCATACCTGTCGCTTCCATTATATGCAAATCTCTCTCATGCATCTTCATTAGGGATATCTTGAAAACCCAACTGGCTGGGGGTCCCCCAGGACAGGGTTTGGGAACCACTGGTCTAGGGGGAAGAATGCATTACTGTGTAAAAAAAAAAACAAAAAAACAAAAGCTTCCTTGTTAGCAAGACGTTGCATTTTGTTACACTGGAGACAATTTGGTGAACCCACTTTCACCTTATGGTGTTCATGTTAATAGTGGAATATTTGGAAGTTAAGAAAGGCAAATTTCTGCGCTTATTATAGAACTAAGGGGTTAAAACTTAACGCAGTACAAAGAAAAGAAACCCACAGAGAGAGCATCCCTCGTAGTGGTATACGATCCAGAGGTGGAAAAACGTCTTAGCAAACCTTCAGGTACCTTGCCAGGAGGATGAATTACTGAAGCGAAAAGCAAGATCCCAAGAGAAGCTCAGAAAGAAGAGAATACACAATTCCCTACAAGATCCCAAGCTGTAGACTCCATTTTACTGATTGCTGCCGGGGGGCATAACATTAGCATTCGCATTCCCGTCACCTGCAACTGAAAGCTAATCACCATCAATCAATAATCACACAACTCAGTTTTATTGGAATAAATATTTGGCCGCAGCTTTATTATCTATCTGAATATTATCTTCACTTACAATGCAATCTGTGTCCAAAAACCAACAAACCCCCAATGCATATTTCACACACCCCAAAGGAGCTATTCGGTGTCGAAACTAGCTCCAGTTAAGTCTTTAAATTTATAACATTCCCCCAAACGGCCCACGGTGACGCAAGGCCATGCTTCCCCTCCCCTCCCCCCAAACATGACCCACGGTGACGCAAGGTCATGCTTCCCCTCCCCCCAAACATGATCCACGGTGACGCAAGGTCATGCTTCCCCTCGCAGCGGTATCGCATATGAGTGTCACATTTATTTATAAGAACATAAGAAGTTGCCTCCGCTGAGGCAGACCAGAGGTCCATCTCGCCCAGCGGTCCGCTCCCGCGGCGGCCCATCAGGCCCATTGCCTAAGCAATGGTCCCAGACTATCCCTATAACCTACCGCTACTCTTATCTGTACCCCTCAATTCCTTTATCCTCTAGGAACCTATCCAAACCTTCTTTGAAGCCTTGTAACGTGCTCCGGCCTATCACAGCCTCCGGAAGCGCGTTCCATGTGTCCACCACCCTCTGGGTGAAAAAGAACTTTCTGGCATTTGTTTTAAACCTGTCTCCTTTTAGTTTTTCCGAGTGCCCCCTTGTACTTGTGGTTCCCCGTAATCTGAAAAATCTGTCCCTGTCTACTTTTTCTATACCCTTCAGGATCTTGAAGGTTTCTATCATGTCTCCTCTAAGTCTCCGCTTCTCCAGGGAGAACAGCCCCAGCTTTTTCAGTCTGTCAGTATATGAGAGGTTTTCCATACCTCTTATCAGTTTAGTTGCTCTTCTCTGGACTCTCTCAAGTACCGCCATGTCCTTTTTGAGGTACGGCGACCAATATTGGACACAGTACTCCAGATGCGGTCGCACCATTGCACGATACAGTGGCAGGATGACCTCCTTTGTCCTGGTCGTGATACCCTTCTTAATGATACCCAACATTTTGTTTGCTTTTCTTGAGGCTGTGGCGCACTGTGCCGACGCCTTCAAAGACGTGTCCACCATCACTCCCAGGTCTCTTTCAAGGTTACTTACCCCTAGCAATGATCCTCCCATTTTGTAGCTGAACATCGGGTTCTTTTTCCCTACATGCATGACCTTGCATTTCCCTACATTAAAGTTCATTTGCCATTTTTTGGCCCATTCTTCTAGCGTCATTAGGTCCCTTTGCAGATCTTCGCAGTCTTCCATGGTATCAACCCTGCGGTAGAGTTTGGTGTCATCCGCAAATTTAATAACTTCGCAATTTGTTCCTGCCTCCAGGTCATTAATAAATATATTGAACAGGAGCGGTCCCAGCACCGACCCCTGCGGAACTCCGCTCGTGACCCCATGCCAGTCCGAGTAATGGCCCTTCACTCCAACCCTCTGTTTCCTGTCCGCCAGCCAGTTTTTGATCCATCGGTGGACTTCCCCTTGCACCCCGTGTCTCCACAGCTTTTTAAGCAGTCTTTCGTGCGGTACCTTGTCAAAGGCTTTTTGAAAGTCAAGGTAAATGATGTCAATGGATACCCCTTTATCCACCTGTCTGTTTACCCCCTCAAAGAAGTACAATAAGTTTGTGAGGCATGACCTACCCTTGCAGAAGCCGTGCTGGCTCGACTTTAGCTGTCCATTGTTTTCTATGTGTTCACAGATACTGTCCTTAATCAGTGCTTCCATCATTTTTCCCGGGACCGAGGTCAAGCTCACCGGCCTGTAGTTCCCCGGGTCCCCCCTTGAACCCTTCTTGAAGATGGGTGTGACATTCGCAATTTTCCAATCCTCCGGGATCTCTCCAGTTTTTAAGGATAGGTTACATATTTGGCGAAGTGGCTCTGCTATTTCGTTCCTTAGTTCCTTGAGTACCCTTGGGTGAATGCCGTCCGGACCTGGCGATTTGTCGCTCTTTAGTCTGTCTATCTGCCTGAGGACATCCTCTTGGCTTACCTCTAGTTGGACCAGCTTTTCATCCCGATCCCCATTTACGATGTCCTCCGGTTCCGGAATATTGGATGTGTCCTCCCTCGTGAAGACTGACGTGAAGAACTTATTTAACCTGTCTGCTATCTCTTTTTCCTCTTTTACCACTCCTTTTTTGTCTCCATCATTTATTTATTAACTGCTCATCTCCCAGATCCAACTGGGCCAAACCCCATTTTCCGCCCCACCCAAAGCTGCGACCACCTCCCCCCAACCCCATAAGCTCCACCAAACCCACTCAAGTCGACATATAACATGTAAACCCCCCACCCCACCCCACAACACTGACACAAAACATAACATCAGCACAAATGGGAGGGAGGGAGGGATAATCTTTTCCTGAAGAGACTACTCTACTGTTCCCCTTTCCACACAGAATTCACTCCAGAGTGCCACAACATCCAACCAATCACGTGACTGCTCCACCCCATCACCTTAGCAACCTCCCTAATCATTTTTCTTTCTTACAAGCTCTATCTATTAACCCTTTCTTACCTCCTCTTATAAAATTGTCAATCCTTATTCTACAGACCCTTGATAACACCTCATATATTCCCCTCACTATCTGTCCCCCCTCCCATTTTACCCACCCCATCATTCAATAAATATTACCAGCCGGTGACATCAGCTCAGCTGTTATATCACACCAGATGAATCTGGTGTTCTTCTTAATGCTTTGCCAGCAGATATCACAGGACCCCACCCGGGAAAAAAAAGCATGCAAGATAAGGAAAGCTAGTCATGCAGCTCTCTCATGGTTTTCAATTTGGAATACGTGAAAAAGAATGCTACATTGATGAGACAGACCAGATGCACAAACTAAACTAAACCTTGGATTTATAAACCGGGTCTAATCTAATCTAAGGCTTGGCTTTATATACCGAATCAAAATTCTAAGGAAGCTCGACTCAGTTTACAATAGTTAACAGATAAAAACCATAAGAGATGACGGCTAAGGGGTCCTTTTATCAAGCCGCGCTAACGCGTTGGATATTTCATCACGCGCTAACCTCCGCGGCCGGCTAAAAAACTAACGCCTGCTCAATGCAGGCGTTAGCGGCTAGCACGGCAGGCGGTTTAACGCGCGGTATTATGCGCATTAAACCCCCCCCCACCGCAGCTTGATAAAAGGACCCCTAAATTTCAGGAAAATTAATTTTCAAAGTGTTTAGCAAATAAAGTGGTTTTTAAAAATTTATGAAATAATTGAAGCGAACGAGAACTCCTTAAAAGAAACGGAAGATCATTCCAAAGTTGAGAAAACTTAAAAATCAAAGATTGACTAAAGATCTTGACTCCTTTAATCCCTTTTCTGGAAGGAAGAGATCGTTTAAATTGTTGGTTGCCTCTTGCAAAAGAGAATCTATAAAGATTCCAAGATAAAGGAATAAGAGGAGTAAAGATATCTGATCCTTGGCCTAATTGACTACTGCAACATACTATATCTCCCCTGCCCAACAACCGCGATAAAACAACTTCAAACAATACAAAACACAGCCCTAAGACTTATCTACTCACTAAAAATGACCACATCACAGAAGCGTACCATGACTCACACTGGCTCCCAATACAAGCCAGAGTCCATTTCAAATTCCACTGCTTACTATTCAAAGCTATAAACGGAGACAGCCCTACCTACTGGAACAATCGACTAACTCATTCCACCTCAACCAGACACAGGAGAACCTACTCAATATTCGCCCACCCACCAACCAAAAATATCAAACGAAAAAAAATGTATGACAACCTACTGGCCACCAGAGCAGTGAAACTAGACCGACAACTCACCAATCTGCTGACTTCGACCACAGACTACAAAACCTTCAAAAAAGAAACAAAAACCCTACTCTTCAAAAAATACATAAAACCAATATAACTCAACCAAACAAGCCCCGAACTCTTCCTGCAATATCATCTACCCATCAACAAACGTGCAATACCACCTACCCTGCAATACCATCTACCCATCAACAAACCAGGAAATGTTCAAACTATTCCCTAATATCTCTTAATATCTTAGTAATTTGTACTTCTTAATATCTTAATCAACTCTTGTGTAATCCGCCTTGAACCGCAAGGTAAAGACGGAATAGAAATCACTAATGTAATGTAATATAGGATTTTAAAAGCAACACAAGCTCATTTAAACTGAACTCTGAAATAAACCGGGAGCCAATGAAGACTCTGAAGCAAAATAGGAGCTCAACTTAGTTAACAGTAATTAAAAATAAAAATACATTAAAAAGAAAAGGACTATAGAGGATAAAAAGAATTAAGAAACTTAAGAACGATTTCCAAAATGACAAGACAATTCACATAGATACCCAAGGAGATACCACAATGTAAGCTACACCGACAAATCTGCGCATGACAATTGCGCTCCGACAATTACGTGCACGGACAACTGCGGCCCGTGAAGGATATCTGGAAGGCCCTGGTTTGCTCAGACTCCTCAGACCCCGTCCCTTGGGGCGCCTCAAGCCCCTCCCAAGGAACGGGGGGCCTGAGGAGTCTGAGCAAATCAGGACCTTCCAGATATCCACTAAAAGGGTTCCCATAATCATGATGGAAACCTTACCCAAAACTAGATACCAAGTGAATCTTTTAAGTGTAGTGGGGGGGGGGTCCCCCTCACCCCCCTCAAAAAAGAGGGTTACTTTGTAACCCTCAAACAGACAAAATAGTATCCTGTCAGGGCGCAATTATCAGGTCACCTCCCATTCAGTGCGCTCATTTGTCCATGCACGCAAATTCGGGCGCAACTTCATAGAAACATAGAACATGACGGCAGAAAAGGGCCACGGCCCATCTAGTCTAATGGCCCACCCCCTAACTACCTCCATGAAGAGATCCCACATGCCAATCCCATCTTTTCTTAAAATCTGGCCCGCTGCTGGCCTCAATTACCTGTAGTGGAAGATTATTCCAGCGGTCAACCACCCTTTCGGTGAAGAAATATTTTCCTGCGCGCATTTGACAGGTCACCCAATGTAGACCAAAGTAACTCCTCTTACGTGGAACTCTCTGCCCGCTTTTTTAAGGGAGGAAAAAAGTCTCGACAAATTTAAAGCATAACTCAAATGTTTTCTTTTTAAAAGACGCGTTCGAATTCTAACTCTCTGGAGAGTGAACTGGTTTGTTCGGGATGGAGTGAGAACTATGGGGAGTGATAGCCTTGAGGAAACCGTGGTAAATCACATGGGTGAAACATGTCGGTTATCCCCCGTTCTGTGAAGCTGAGCTATAAAGCTAAGTGAATCATCCTTAATAGATATTTAAAAAGTAATAAGTAAAATAAAATGCCTTTTAGATAAAAGTCAAAAAAAGTAAAATTATAAGAAGGATCCAGTGACGAGTTGAGGCATAAAGCCGCCCACCGTGAGTGTATGCTGAGTGGGGAGGTGGCCTCGCTGAGGATCGAATGAGTTGTTAATTTTGGAAATGAAAGAGGTGTATATGTATATGGTTTACAACCGTATGCATTAGAAGCTTATGTGATACTAGTCTTTAAGCCCGTATGTCTGTCTGTCTTTCTTTCTACCTGCCCCAATCTTTCTTTCTGTCCTTTGTCTATCTGTCTCTCTCCCTGCCCCTATTCCACTTCCCTGTGCAGCAGCATTTCCCTCCTCCCCCCCAACTTTCCTGTGCAGCAACAGTAGCGGTATTTTGCTTTTCCTCCAAATCCCTGTGCAGCAGCAGCATCATTTCCCCCTACCCCCCCCCCCTTTCCCTTCCCACGGTCTGGCCAGCTCCTTGCCGCCCCCCCCCCCCTTCCCTTGCCGCGATATAGCATGTAGGATTAGTTTTAGACTCTAGCTTCCCTGCTCGCCACCTCGATCGTATGAAAAATGGCCCTACCGGCCGAAGTTTATTTTTAAGTTTAAATGTGCCATGGCGGCCCCTCTCATGATCGTCGCCTGTGTCGGAAGACTTCTCCGACTAAGTTGCAGCTCATGAGAGGAGCCGCCACAGCGGCTTTTAACTTATAAGTAAACTTCGGCCAGTAGGTTCATTTTGGTGATGGAAGGCTGGGAAAACCACCGGGGCCACCATTGCTGCTGCTGCCGCCGAGATAAGGGGAATTGGGGGAGCGGTACCGCTTACAAAGGCCGAGAAGAGTCCATTGGAGGAATTCGGGCCTCAGTGGAAAGAAGACGGCACGCGAGGCGGGCGGCTACACGGATCGATCATTGGGGACTGCTGGAGCTGGAGCTGCCGGAGGGGGTGGCGGCGGGTGTGCTGTGGCGCTGTTGTCGGTGTCAGAGCTCGCAGCCTTCTTCGACCATTACCGGGCCCTTTCAAAGCAGCGCTAGGTGGAGAGCAGGGAGGCTGTTGTGAGGTAATACGCGCGCATGCGCAGTCGTGCGGCCACATCCCGACAGAAAAGGGATCAGGGAACACGTTTCGCTACTGCGCATGCACGGGCTAGCATTTTATTATTTAAGATTATTACCTCTTCCTTTAACATATATTGAGCGAATTCTAACTCTGACATATCAATATTGCCTGACTCTCAGCAATGTCAAACATTATTCCTTCCCTCCCCCCTTTTCTCTTTAGGCTTTCTTCCCTCTCCTCTCGTTCTGTCCTTTCTATGTTTCTTTCCTATACAAATTGTAGCTCTCCTTTTTTTCCTACCATTCCAGCCTGTCCATTGGAGTCTTCGACTCCCGTCGTTTTATATGATTACTTGTATTCCCCCCATTTAATTGTAAATTGCTTAGAATTTTATGTAAAGCGATCAATCAAATTTAATAAACTTGAAACTCTGGGGGGGGGGGGGCAATGCAAAAGTTGGCTCAGGGCACTACAGAACCATGAGCCGACCCAAGAGGAACCTCAAACCTCTGAAGATAACATGATCAAATACTCTGCAACTTTCAAGATAGAAAACCCAGATCTTTTTAAGTCCTAACATATTCTAAACTTTAAAATTATACTGCCTGCACCTTTTGTTCACCCATCCACACCTCCTCTCCTTCCCTTCCCCTCCCTTCTCCCTCCCTCCCTTTTTCCCTTTCAAGCTATCATTGGAATGCTTTTATGAATAATGTTTACGTTCCAGTATAAACATTTGACTTTATATTGTTCCAAACATGTCTCTCTTAAACACATTAAAAAGTCATCTCAAACATGAATAAATGTAATAAACACAGTAGGTAGACCCAGCAAGCCTAGTCCAAAAGGAAAAGGGCAAAAGAAAGTAGAGAAAAAGACCTCAATAGCCCCAGTATGCAACCCCGAGACTCTATCATCATTAGTCTTTAAAAAAATTCCACTTATTTATAAGATATTCTAAAATTTCATAAAGTATCAAAATTATTATCATATCCTTTCATTCAACGTCCATAAGACATAAATGCGTATACTTTCAATGTATATCTCTTCAAACAATGAGTTCATGGGAACTATTTCGTATATGCCCACAACCATCTGTCACCAGTGTATATCTGCCGTCATGTTCTATGTTTCTATAAATATTTCTTCACCGAAAGGGTGGTTGATTGCTGGAATAATCTTCCACAACAGGTAATTGAGGCCAGCAGCGTGCCAGATTTTAAGAAAAGATGGGATTGGCACGTGGGATCTCTTCATAGAGGTAGTTAGGGGGTGGGCCATTAGTGTGGGCAGACTAGAAGGGCATGTTCTATGTTTCTATAACGGGCGAACAAACTCGTTCCAAATCTTCACCGTTGCCATCAGTCTTCTCAATCCTCACTGGCACATCCGCATCCCAACAGAAGTACTTGCTCTTTCCCTTACTCATTAAGCTTCTTCTGTTTTTCCCCAGAAAGCCCTATAGAGCTGCACACAGGAGTCTTAAGTAGCCTGGTGGGTGGGCTAGTGAAGGCCCATAAACACTATATTTATGTTAGACAGTGTGAGGCTACCAAAACTCTGCCGGGTTTTGAAAATCTGTCCTCTAAAAAAAACAAACAAACAAAAAAACATGTCTGGGTTTTCACAGCCATCTCCTAACTAGTGCTGCCCGATTCAGGAAAAAATATTTTGATTCGATTCAATTCAGCCTATTGAATCGATTTTTTGATTCGATTTTCCTTCCCAATTGGGTGTTTTTTTCAGACATCCTGGTGGGTTTATTTTATAGCCTCTTCACCCCCTTTGCCTTCTCCTAACCACACTGGCGCTGTCGTGTAAACAAAATCAACAAACAAAAAAAGACTTTTCATCTCTCTCTTAAATCCTAGCTCACGTTTGCAGTCTAACAAATATTATTCAATAAAAAATTTGAACTAAAAAAAAAAAAAGGTGTCAAAAGGTTGAAGAACACTGATTTAGACAATCTTTATCAAATTTTCTACTCTAACAATAATTTAAAGAAAAAACTTTTGATTCATACTTTTTTTCTTTTTTAAGTCTCGAAGCTGGGACATTAGATCATTTACTATTCTATTGTCCATTGATACTTAGTTTTTGGAAATCCATTTGGGGTCAAATGAATAATCCACTGGAAAATCTGGTGGCATTATCGTATGATACGGTGTTATTTGGTACATCAATGAGAGCTAAGAGTCAAATTTCTTCTAATAATAATAAACTTTTACTCATTGTGACAGGGGTTGCCATACAGCATATTATGAAAAACTGGAAAAATTGGGATCGTCTGAATTATAATTTTTGGTGGAATTCTTAATGCCACATCTTTAAAATGGAGCGGGTAATAGCCATACAGCAGGGGCATTTTAAGAAATTTAAGGATGTTTGGGAGCCATTACCAAAGAATTGTAAGGAATGAATATTACTTTTTCCCTTTGAACATACACGTCCAAGTTGGGGGGGGGAGGGGGGAATGGGGATAATTGATGTTTCTTATGTTTAAGGATAATTTTGGGGTATGTGGGAGGGAGGGATATTGGTTGTGAATTAGACTTTGTTAGAATATTAAGTGATGTTAAAGTGTAAAATGATTTTATCTTGTCTTGCACTTATTGAAAGTTTTAAAAATGAATAAAAAATTTTCAATAAAAATAAAAGTTTTTAAACCATTTTTCAACACCATAAATATTGTGTGTATTAATCCACAATTATCGTGTAAAACACAAAACTTGACTTAGCTTGCATTTAAAGTTGCCAGAACTGCACGCACCGTCTGGTCAAGAACGGCTAAAACCTTTCACTGGTGCTAATCCCACACATCCTCCTGATTCCTATTGTATTGTAAACCACTTTGGGTGAATCTCTTCATGAAAAGGTAGTTAATAAATCCAAATAAATAAATTGATGTAGGCCCAGTAGCTCTATCATGTTTTCTATATAGGAACAGGTCTTAATCTGTATCGAAAAAGGAGGAGGGAATGAAGGAGACCAGTAGGAGAAGAGGGGTTGGGTTAGGGTTAGAGAAATTGCTTTGTACACTCCTTCCCTTCCTCTTTTCCCACAGACTGTCAAGAAGGGAGGGGCTGGAGCAGAAAATCTCTGAAGGTACCAAATCAATGGTATATGTTTATGTTGATTTGTATTTATAGACTGTTTTTTGCTATAACATCAAAGCAGTTCACAAAAAGAACTCTATTATAAGGAAAGTTAAAAATATGAAAGTATAAAGGCTGCAACTGGGAATCCCTCCCGAGGTTCCATTCCTAGAAGGTGCAAATTTTCCCTAACAATAGAATTCTATCTAAGGAAATGCTAAACCAAAAAGATAAATTTAGAAGCCTTTTGAAAACGTAATATAAGAGTTCACAACGTAATTCAATTGGAAGGGAGGTCCACAAAGCTGGAACAGAAGAAAAAAAAAAAAAAAAGGCAGAATTACGTATGGAAGTCAATCTAAGCAAGTGAACTGAGGGCAAAGACAACTGAAGGGCATTGGAAGAATGCAAATTTCAAAATGGCCCTTATAGAACCAGGAGCTTCGCTAAATAATCAGGCTGGCCCGATTGTAATGCCCTAAAAGTTAGTCAAAGCTTTATACATTCATCAAAATTTCACAGGAAACCAACGAGATCATATCTACGAGCATTACCGTATTTTCACGCATATAACGCGCGCGTTATACAAGATTTTACAAACCGCGCATAACCATGCGCGTTATATGCGCGAGCGCGTTATACAATTGTTTTCTGTCTTGCTGGCGCCCTCCTCCATCTTCCTGCAGCGTTCGCTGAAAGCCGCAGCAGCGGCTTCCATGCGCCTCCTGCGGCTGGGAAGGGTTCCCTCTGACGTCGTGACGTCAGAGGAACACTTCTGGGTCAGCCGCAAGAGGCACATAGGATCCGCTGCCCGCGGCTTTCAGCGAACGATGCAGGAAGATGGAGGAGGGCGCCAGCAAGACAGAAAACACCGCATCACAATAGAATAGGCATTACAATAGAAAACCTGGGAAACAAAATTACTTCATTGGTAATTTCCCTGCTGGCGGCATTTGCTGATAGTTAAAATAGCTCAGCTAATATTTCTTGTGAAGTCATTTTGCATACGAAGCAACAGTTAGATAAATAGGACTTAAACGCTGGCATGGATTATGAAAGTTCAATGAGCATGCGCAGTATACGCGTGGGCACGCTATACCTAAGTTTTCTTACATAAATTCCTTGTTCCCGCGCGCTATACCCGTTATATGCATGAAAATACGGTAATTAAAATTCTAACTGCAGTATTTTGCACTGTTTAATGTTTTAAGAGCTATCATAAGAAGACCAGTATAAATAGTATTACAATAATCCACTTTACAGATAACCAAGGCATAAATCAAGGATTCACAACTTGTCAATATAAGGGCGAATTAATCGACTTTGACATAATGATGAAAACCAAGATCTAATCACTGAATTCAGTTGTGAACTAAATGTCAATGAAACATCTAATTGAACTGCTAAATACTACATGGTGTTCAGTAATTTGATTGGCTGAGAACGCAAAAGACGAGCAATAGACGGAGAACTAGGATTGCCTGTAATGCACATCCCAGTATTTCTCTTTGTTGGGGGGGGAGGGGGGTCTCTTGCGACTTGTCTGTTTCGGCATCTGGAGGCTTCTGAAGTTGTTCTTTTTTTCCCCCGTATTTGAAATGCTGGCTATGCGTAGGGATAAGGTCCGGGGTTTTCCTTCATCAACCCCAACCTCTTTATTGCTCAACAACACCAGATTGACTCGTCCCCCAGAAGAAAAATATTAGCAGTGATAACACCATGTCTGCATCTGATGGGGGAGCAGAGGGTGGCACAGCGGTTAGAGCACACTATATCAAAGTAATGGAAAAAGTCCTAAATTATCAAAGCAAACACAAACAAGGACTTAGAAAGTTGTCATCGAAGTAGACTTGAATAAATCTCTTAAGCTCTCAGTCGCCTGCGTTAGCTATAACATTATTTGTGAGCCAACCTATGCAGGATGGAGGTATCTTTCATCGAGCTTTAGAGTTTACAACTTGAGAATTTATAAATTTTTAAAGTTTTTTCAAATGCTAAGTTCAAATTAAAACATTATATAAAAAACGCAACTGAAAAACCGTCACTTAGCTTTAAGGCATGTGTTGTCAGAACATAATACCGGCAGTGACAACACATGCTTAAAGCTAAGTGCCGGTTTTTCAGTTGCGTTTTTTATATAATGTTTTAATTTGCACATAGCATTTGAAAAAACTTTTAAAATTTTTTTTTTTTTTTAAAAATGTATAATGACCGGTGTTGCCAGTCAGCAAATTACATATAATTGGAAAGATTGGAGGAGATTAAATTATAACTTCTGGTGGAACTCTTTATGCCATATTTATAAAATGGAAAGGTTTATTGCATTGCAACGGGGATACTTTAAGAAGTTTCAGGATATGTGGAAACCATTAACAAAGTATTGTAAAGATTAATTTGAAATTGTTTCCCTTATACTTATCGATTTAAGGGGTAGGGAGGGGGGAATTTTATTATTACATGTTTTATATGATAATGGAATATAAGGGTGGGTGGGGTGGGAAAAGGGAAGGGATATGTTTTTATGTAATATATCAACGATTGTTTGTAAGTGATGTAGTTAATGTTAATCTGAATGAATATATTTAACACTTACTGTAATTTTGAAAATGAATAAAGAATATTTAAAAAAAAAAAACCTTAAAAAATTTATAAATTCTCAAGTTGTAAACTCTAAAGCTCGATGAAAGATACCTCCATCCTGCATAAGTTGGCTCACAAATAATGTTATAGCTAACACAGGTGTCTGAGAGCTTAAGAGATTTATTCAAGTCTACTTCGATGACAACTTTCTAAGTCCTTGTTTGTGTTTGCAGTGGTTAGAGCTACAACCTCAGCCCCCAACATTTAGGAGAAACAAATGATTAAACAAATTTGAGACCAGTGAAGTGGGTAGCCATGATCCCGATCCAATTCAAGTTCTAATGTTTCTCTCCTTCATCTTTATTTCCTCTCCTTTGCAGACAAATATATTAATTTGGGGATTTTAATAAGAAGAGTTTATACACCGCAGGACCGTGAAGGTCTATGCAGTTTACAATGATTGGAAAAAATGCTACAAATTGAGTAGAACTTGCTTAGTTGGAGATTAGTGACCAACAGTTTAAGAGTTCAGGTGTTGTGGGAGAGATTGTGCAGATCAGCCACCTAGGTACTTCAAGAACAGACATGTTTTTACATGTTTTGGGGATGTTTTATTAGGAAATTTATTAAAAGACATATTTTGTAAAGGTGCGATAATAGAAGATCAAAGACTTTCTATGATATAGAAACAGGGAGATATAATACTTTGTGGGGTTTTGCCAGGTACTTGCGACTTGGATTGGCCTCCGTAAAGATGGACTACTGGGCTAGATGGACCATTGGTCTGACCCAGTAAGGCTATTCTTATGTTCTTACGTGAGTCAAGTATATGACAATCAAGCCATTGTAATATCACTGCTAAGGTTGGCTCTGAAGCACTGTGGAATGAGGCATTATGACATCACAATCTCAGCTCTGGAATATTGCTACTCCTTGGGTTTTAGCCAGGTACTAGGGACCTGGATTGGCTACCGTGAGAATGGGCTACTGGGCTTGATGGACCATTGGACTGACCCATTAAGGCTGTTCTTACCTCAGCCACGTATAGGCCAATCAAGCCATTGTAACATCACTGCTGAGGTTGGTTCCGAGACACTGTGGAATGAGGCATTATGACATCATAATCTCAGCTCTGGAATGTTGATCTCATTGGGATTCCAGAATTTTGCTATTCTTGAGATGTTGGAATGTTGTTACTCTTTGGGTTTTGGCCAGGTACTAGGGACCTGGGTTGGCCACCGTGAGAACGGGCTACTGGGCTTGATGGATCATTGGTCTGACCCAGTAAGGCTGTTCTTACGTTCTTACATGAGCCAAGTACAGGACAATCAAGCCATTGTAGCATCACTGATGAGGTTGGCTCTGAGGCACTGTGGAATAAAGCATTATGACATCACAATGTCAACTCCGGAATGTTGCTCTCATTGGGGTTCCAGAACTTTGCTATTCTTTGAGATGCTGGAAAGCTGATAGTCTTTGGGTTTTGGCCATGTACTAGTGACTTGGATTGGCCCCCGTGAAGACGGTATACTGGGCTAGATGGACCATTGGTCTGACCCAGTAAGGTTGTTCTTATGTTCTTATAAAAGGCAGCCAAATGATTAAGGGGAGAGAATGACTCTCATATATGGAAAGGCTGAAGAGGTTAGGGCTCCGCAGTAGAGAATGATACGGTGACAAAATTCATCACCGTTCCCGTCTCCGCGGATAACCGCGGGAAACCATCTTCATATCATTCTTTAAGGAGAGAGGGAAGAATTAGAGCATAATTGGGCACAACCACTGATCCGCAAGCTTTGCTTTGAAGAATGCTGGTGTAGAAGGACCGAGGTTGAAATAGACACTAGAAAATGACATGGAATTATTTCCCGCGGTTATCCGCGGGGACGGGAACGGTGATGAATTTTGTCACCGTGTCATTCTCTACTCCGCAGCTTGGAGAAGAGCTGGCCAATGAAGAGGTCTATAAAATCCTGAATGGAGTGAAATGGTAAACACAAATTGTTTACGCCTTCAAAAAGTACAAAGACTAGGGGACACGCCACACAATTACGTAGTAGTGAGGCAGCCTGTTAAGAAGAACCAAATGGGGTTAAATCTGGTATCATTCGAGGCTCAACTAGCCTGTGAGAGATGCGACCAAGAGGAGCTGGGAGAATGCCTATTCATCATTTCCCATTGTGTTCAGGACTTCTAACACTATAGAGACATGAGAGGTCTTCTCAGCCAGATGATTCTTGGATGTGAGAAGGGGGAAAGGTAGGATTACCAGATTATCCTTCGGGAAAATCCGGATCCATGGCCACGCCCCCAGGCCAGCCCAGTTCTACCTCTGTCCCACTTTGTTCTGCCCACAGCCCTGCCCCCAGATGGCATTCACGCGTGCACGGACACGACACAATGACGTCACTGCGTTGCGTCCGTGCAGATGCCCCTTCCCGATGCGATTACGCCAGGAAGCTTTTCAAAACCCGAACAAAGTGCCGGGATTTGAAAAGCCATCCGGACCCCCGGACATGTCCTCAAAAGGAGGACATGTCTGGGGAAAACCGGACTTCTGGTAACTCTAGGAAAAGATCAACGAATTAATTGTAGATTAGAAGAGAAACTTCCTAACGTGCTCCTATAACCTGTAAAAAGCATATTCTGATTTAGCAGTTAAGCAAGCCTTTGCGGTCGATGAAAACACGCACAAAAGTAGCAATGATGATAGTGAGAGATGAAGAGAAGCTGAAACTAATAATAGCATCGACCATGAGACTGCTTAGACTAGTGGCATAGAAAGGGGGGGGGGGGGGGTGAACACATTGAATAGAGTCCCAGGACTAACAGAAGAAAGAAAGTGAGAGATAAACACAAAGCAGAAAGTCAAGGATCAACTAGGGCCTGTGTGACATCAAAACAGGAAGTAAATAGGACAGATGTGATAGGCCTTAGGGTCCTTATCTGCCTCCATGCTCTCTCTTTCTGCATTATGTTTATCTGAAACTGATTAATATCAGCCTACATAATAAATGGAGCAACCAGACAGTGCAAGGATACAGAGGAGGTGGGTGCACAGAGCAAAGGAGGCCAAACCAAACAAACCAAATGCTGCTCAATCGGTCTCCTCACATACAAGAGAGAAAAGAGCACCATCTACTGGTTGCTCCTATTTGTGCTTCTTTTCTGATCCCTGTGGAGCTAAGAACACTTTCCCTTTCTTTAGTCAGCATAAAAAGAAAAAGAATGTGCTCAATGCATTACTCTGCTTAAATCCAGAGATAAAAGTCGCCAACCAAGCTGCAGATGACATATTTTTATTAAGCTAATCCTAGATACCTATTTGATTTGCATTTAGCTTTCAAGGATCACGCTTCCTTTCTCACATCTGGCAGTGTTGTCGTCATCTACAGTAGACGGCTAAGATGTTCTCGTGCAGAAATACTGACTTTAGTTGACATTCACTGCAGACATGCCCTAGCAGTTTCCATTTATTTTAAATTTAGCCTAACAGGCCCATAAGAATAGTCATACTGGGTCAGACCAATGGTCCATCTAGGCAAGTATCCTGTTTCCAACGGTGGCCAATCCAGGTCACAAATACCTGGCAGAAACCCAAATTGGTGTCAGGTCAAAAGCGCGCCAGGACAAAGGCGCGCACAGACAATTGAGCGTAGCGTGGTGGCGCACGCCGCACAAAATTACTGTTTTTAGGGCTCCGACGGGGGGGGGGAACCCCCCCACTTTACTTAATAGAGATCGCGCCGCATTGTGGGGGCGTTGTGGGGGGTTTGGGGGGTTGTAACCCCCCACATTTTACTGAAAACTTCACTTTTTCCCTGTTTTTAGGGAAAAAGTTAAGTTTACAGTAAAATGTGGACGGTTACAACCCCCCCATAACGCCGGCGCGATCTCAATTAAGTAAACTGGAGGGGCTCCCCAACAAAACCCCCCGTCGGATCCCCTAAAAACTGTAATTTTCTTCAGCGCGCGCCTCCGTCTTGCGTTCAGTTGTCGGCGCGCGCCTTTGTCTTTCGCGGGGTTGTCTATGAACCACCCAAATTAAATGAGGGGAAGATAATCCATTAATTGTATAAACCACCAAATCATTGAAACAAAATTCCATTCAAATATAAAAGTAAAAACCACTATGGTATCTTAATATAAAAAATGTAAATCAAAATGTTATTTTGAATGTATAAAGGATGACAAGTAATTCACAATTCTAACTTTACATATTTATTGTAATTTAAAATTAAATTATATTTGTTTCGCTAACGTACACATATTTACCAAATTATGGAACCGTTGCGGCGTGTTAGTGGTGTGGCTAAGGTCGGCGGCGGGGGGGGGGGGGGGGAGGAAGGGGGGAGTCGCAGCTGTTACCTGGCCGATCTTTACACGCGTGCATGCACACTCTTGTGGCCACATCCCGACAGATCAGGACTCAGGGAACACGGCATAAGAGTGCGCATGCATGCTTAGCGATTTTATTATTATAGATATCAGAAGTACAGAGCACATCGGGTGTATCTTTGCTATACAGTCTGGATGGTGACTTCAGTGGGCATCTGAGGGGTTACGGAAGCCGCTTTGCCCTCCAGAAAAAATTGTAATTGATCAGGTTCATAAGACATATCTATTTGCTTGATAGTTAATACAACATTTACATGGAAAGCACAGCTGAAAAGTAGCTCCTAAACTCAATACAAACCTTTTGCCTGGAACCCACCCTGCGAGGAACCCACCGTGCTTTCACACGTTCTATTAACAACTATATGAACTCCTTAAATTTGCTTTCCAATTGACCCCCCCCCCTTTTAAAAAACCACAGCGTGGTTTTAGCGCCAGCTGCAGCGATAACAGCTCCAACGCTCATAGGAATTCTATGAGCGTTGGAGCAGTTACCGTTGTGACTGGCGCTAAAAAAAACCCCGCACTACGGTTTTGTAAAAAAGGAGGGGGGAGGGTTAAGCGAAGTACAGTCGACTCCACTTAAGTGCACGCCTTTCGGACCAGATCTCCACACGCGTCTAAACGGAGTGGGGTGGAGGGGAGGCTGTAGTTATGCCGGCTCAGTTTAAATATGGTACGTGGGCTGCTGGAGCCTAAAGTACAGGAAAGCCAGGCCCTACAGCTTAAGTTGCTGGGTGAAGCCTAGCCATTCCCAGTCAGAACGTGATCGCATCTAACAGGAGTGAACGTAACGTGAAAGAATAGAGGTGGGACCTATGACATCAGTGCGCATGAGCGGATTGTGCGCTTATCCGAATTGCAAATACCTGGAGTTTATGTCCATTGGCTTTAATGTAAAAAAAAAAAAAAAAACAACGGATAGGCTGCGGATATTCGAAGCGTGTGCTTAACCTACGTGCACTTAGGTGGAGTCATAAGAACATAAGAAGTGCCATCTCCGGAACAGACCCTAGGTCCATCAAGTCCGGCGATCCGCACACGCGGAGGCCCCGCCAGGTGTACCCTGGCATAGTTTTAGACCCCCATATCACTCTAAGCTTCTCGTAAGGAGATGTGCATCTAGCTTACCCTTATCCATGTCACTTTATGCCACTCATAAGGAGATGCGCATCTAACTTACCCTTAAATCCTAGAACGGTGGATTCCGCAATTACCTCTTCTGGGAGAGCCTTCCAGGTGTCCACCACTCGTTGCGTATTACTTTCCTAGGTAGATGATTTTGTTGATTTTTTTTTTGTTGTTGTTGTTCCCTGCCTCAGGACCTTATTTGGTATATGCAAATCTATAAGAATGGTAAACAGGGGCGCATCTTCCCATTTTTTAGGTTTTGGATGGGTTTCGGAGGGCTCACTATACAATATAAGCAGGTTACAGTAACTTTTAAATATGACATGCACTGCAGTACCCCCTAGAATGCCCCTCTGCTCAACTGTGTGACCATCTGAAGCTTTAAAATAGGCTGGAATATGCTGGGGGAGGGGAGGGGGTGTCAGTGGTCAACTGGTCAATTAGGGCACCTTTTTGACCTTTATTCATTTTTAAAATAGATCTAGCTCCAAATGATGCCCTGGAAGTTTTGCTAAAAGTTTGACTATCCCTGCAGAACGTCCAAGTGCTAAGCCCGCCCAAACCACACCGCTTAACACGCTCCCCTAAGATTTAGATGCACTGGAGACAAAACAACCAGAAAGACGTCTGGAAAGTCAGTTTTGAAAAAGCCCAGTTGGACGTTTTGACTAGTAAGACGTCCTGACCAGTTTGCAACTACTTTGCAACCTGATTCACTAACCTTCCTCCCGATCCAATCTGCACATACAAATGTAGGAAGGAAGCAATTCACTAAACAATTTCAGGAACACCGACTGGGCTGGCCGAACCAAAAAAACAAAGCGACTGCTGAGGACCAGTCACTCGCGTCCTTTCCGACTGAAATAACATCTCCCTTAAATAAAACTCACCTATTCCATGGACAAGACACCTAACACCCCTCTCCAATGAACAACAATCTCCTCCTCCCCCCTTCCACCTCCTTTCCCAACCTACCCACCCCCCCCCCCCCCCCCTAACCTACCCCCCTCTCTTCTCCTAACTTCATTCTACCTCCTTGCTCCAAATATTGTTCAATTGTTTTCGAACCACGTATTATTTATTGCTTGCCTCTAATATTGTTCAATTGTTTTTAAACCACTTGTAATTTTTTGTTAATCTAATGTAAACCGCCTAGAACTCCTTGGGTATGGCGGTATACAAAAATAAAGTTATTATTATTATTATTATTGTGCAAAAACTCTGCTCTCTGCGAGCCCATGTTTTTAACCCTTTCAGGACCAAGGGACATATTTGTCCCATAACTTTAAAATCCTATAAATTTTGATTGGGATAGTCTACAGTTCTAAATTTGATATGTACGGATTCCATAGGATACTGCCTTTATGTAAACAAACTGGTTCCGACATTCATTCATTAGCGTCGTTGCCAGATTGACGAGAAGATTCACTTGCCACACTGTCCATAAGCCAGAAGTGTGATTTAAAAAAAAAAAAATAATGATATTTCACAAAAAAAATCAATTTTTTGGCATCTGCAAGCCCTTTTTACCATAAAAATGTCGTCAAAACCACAAAAATTGGCCTACGATCCTTATGGTCCTGAAAGGGTTAACCCGCGGGTTTAAAGCAGGGCTGCACTACGGTTGCAAAGCGTGTCGCTGTGATCAGGTCACTGCCCTTGCCGGCTGGAGAAGGACGACCGCATGTACCCGGGCTTTCTGTGCACCCCCCCTCCCTGAAGAGCTACCCTGGCGCTGGCCTGTATCCCAACCATGGAGGTAGCCTTCCTTCCTCGCTTGTGCGGAGAGCAAGCACATGCGCAGATCATCTACAGGCAAAGAAGATGGTCTGCGCCTGCGTCTGGATCGCTCTGCAGAGATCCGTGCAGTCGCTGTGAGGCGTGCCTCCAATCGCATTAATTTGCATGAGGAGGCGTAGTGAATCGGTCGCCCGGGAAGACTCGACCACGGATCGGATCGGTGAATTAGTGAATCTAGCCCCGAGTGTCAGTTTACGCTGTCTTTTGGACGTCTATCTTTCTTGAAAATGTTCGGGTTCTATTTTGGATTTAAGTGTTAACTGATTGATGGATTTGTTTTACAGTGAATATTTGCTTCTTTTAATGGGTGTCAGGTCAAAAGCGCGCCGGGACAAAGGAGCGCCCAGACAATTGAGCACAGCGTGGAGGCGCGCGCCGCTCTAAATTACTGTTTTTAGGGCTCCGACGGGGGTGGGGGGGGAACCCCCCCACTTTACTTAATAGACATCGCGCCGCGTTGTGGGGGGTGTGGGGGGTTGTAACCCCCCACATTTTACTGAAAACTTCACTTTTTCCCTGTTTTTAGGGAAAAAGTTAAGTTTACAGTAAAATTTGGAGGGTTACAACCCCCCAAAACGCCGGCACGATGTCTATTAAGTAAAGTGGGGGGGTTCCCCAACAAAAACCCCCGTCGGAGCCCCTAAAAACTAATTTAGAGCGGCGCGTGCCTCCGCGCTGCGCTCAATTGTCCGGGCGCTCCTTTGTCTTTCGCGCCGTTGTCTATGAACCCTTTTAATGTGATGCATTCTGGACCTCTGACCAGGAGAAAGTGGAATAGAAATATATGAGATAAAGTGTTCACGTGTTATTATTTTGCAAGTTCTGCACGCTAATGGGAAAATAGCAAGGGACTTACCACAAAAGACAGAGAGAAATCCTTAAATATACTGTAACATAAGGCATAGGTTCAGTTTGCAGAAAACTCAAAAGTATAAGCAATGTAACAAGTCACTCTTTCAACAGTATCAACAGAAAAGACTTGTAGTGTAGCTGGGTTTATAATAGGTAGCAGAACCCTCAGATACCTGAACTGTTAAACCATCAAAAGTTCTGATAACAGCATATACAGGTATTGAGTATCATTCATTGGGTTCTACTTTTTTTAAAGTGCTTGATTCTTATTGAAAAGGTGCTCTAAGTGCATATTAAATGAATAAATAGATGAAAAGATAATAATAAATAATGAGCAGCACTTATCTTAAAGCACTGCTACAGCCCTCAGCCCAACGGGACCCGTTTCGCCGAACTTTCGGCTTCTTCAGGGGTCGTATTAGATAGCTCTAAATAAATCACCAAGAAAGAAGAAATGTAAAAAATATATTATAAATTATAAACTTTGCAAAATTCAATTAAACGGACGGTACTTACTGGGCAGCTATGCTCTCTGCATCTTAGAGCAGGAAAATGGCGCTGGCAAAGTTAGAACGCCGAGCATGCGCTTGAAAGAGCCTCCTCATTAATTATTCATGGCGTGTCGGCTCTTTTGTTGCAAGTTTAAAATACACTATATAAACTATTTGTTGCAAGTTTAAAGTGCTCTATATAAATGTTTGCTTATGTTGCCATTATGTTTAAACTATGCTGAACATTATATTGTTTAGAACCTTCTATATTTCTGGAAGTTAATATATGTTGTTAAAAAAACGAACTCCATTCTACTGAAGCATTCAAACCTTCTGGTTTAAGAGAACCAAGTTTGTAAATCCAGCGGGTTTCTTTTTGTAGTTGCAATCTTTTTCTATCTCCTCCTCTATTGCTAATAGGAATTTTGTCAAAACAAAAGCATCTCAAGTCTGTATATTTATGTTGCTTTAAGTTGCAGTGTTCTACCTTGGGTGCTGTTAACCTTTTGCTTTTTAAATTAGATTTGTGTTCACTAATCCTGGTTTTAAAAGGTCTGGTTGACATTCCAACATACCACTTGCCACATGGGCAAATGATAGCATAAACTATAAAGTCAGATGAACATGTAAGGAAATGATTAAAAGTTAAAACTTGATACAGACATAGGTCAACTTAAAAACAGAACCAGAATTCACTGACAAATTTAAACATTTAAATGAGGACATGGACAAATTCAGGGAAAATTTTAAGAGAAACAAACTTCGTAAATTCAAACAAGACGAATTAGATTACGCTAATAATAAAGTTTACTCATGGATGTACAACGCAAACAAAAACACCGATAATGATAAAACAGATTCAACAGGTTCAGATTCTTCTATCTCCTCAATGTCCACAAGCGGAGACCAGCACTTTTTTTCGGAAAGGACAAGCACAAAGACGGGGACGCACAAGAGGCAGAAGAGGGTCAGCGAGATCAAGACCCAACACCCGCTCACAAACCCAGACCAACCAGTGGTAATTAACTTGTCTCAACATACACTGAATCCTATAGAGTCCAAGATCTTAACATACGGTCTATCCTTTGTACCATCTACTCATTTCGATCTTTTTCAGTTAAATATCGACATTGAGAAGTTTGTGTGGAAATTACAATTAAAGATCTATTTTAGTGCCTTTCCACTAAATACAGACCGGACGATAGTAACTCCCAAGAGCACCTGGTCTCCACCAATCCCTCTCGACCCGCTAGTTAATGCATTTAAAGCATGTGTTTTACAAGAGGCAAAACAATGGTATGATAGCAGCACATACCAATATAATAACTTAAAAATGATAAATCACTAGTTGTGAAGAAAGCAGATAAGGGTGGTGCAGTGGTGCTAATGGACTATGAGAAATATGATAAAGAAATCATTCGGCAACTACAAGATGAAGACGTTTACGTTAAAGCACCATTAGATCCAACTAAAAGATTACAGAGAACCATCAACAAACTCACCAATGAGGGTCTCAATGAAAGGTTTCTCACCCATAAAGATTATAAGTTTTTAAACATCAGCACACCTATCATCCCTTCCTAAAGTTCATAAAGGACTAAACAATCCACCAGGTAGACCCATTATGTCCTCTAGGGGTTCCTTATTAGAGCCCCTATCGATGTTTGTCGATGAATTCCTGAAAACTGGAAGTACAAAAGATTAGTTCGTTCATCCAGGATTCTAGAGATTTGATGGTCAAACTTGAAGCTATCACAGTAGAATCATTTCCTCTCATTATGGTAACACTGGATGTCACAGCTCTTTATACCTCTATACCCCAAGACGATGCATTAATTATTCTCAAGAATGTTTTAGAAAAAAAGAGTAAGACCACATTCTATACCAACTGAATTTCTCTCCAACCTAGCCAGGATTGCAATGAAAGAAAATTTTTTCATGTACAATGAAATAATTTATAAACAAAAGAAGGGAGTAGCCATGGGGGCTACTTTCGCCCCTTCAGTGGCAAATCTATACATGGAATGTTTTGAATCAACATGGATAGAGAATTCACCATTTAGTCTGCAGATTTTCAAATGGTATAGGTACATTGATGACATCCTACTCCTCTGGAAGGGTACTGTACAAGATCTCTATTCGTTTTTCGGTTGGCTCAACAGCTGTGACAATAACATTCAATTCACCATGCAACATTCTCAAGAAAAAATCAATTATTTAGACATTTTGGTGATTCAAGCTGTTGATCATTTTGAGTTTGATCTTTACACAAAGCCGACTGATAGGAATACTTTCCTTGATTTTCATAGCTGTCATCCAATGAGCCTAAAAAAGAATCTTCCTTTTTCCCAATTCCTTAGATTAAAACGTAATTGTACAAATATTAAAGATTACAATCAACATTCTAAACTATTAATTCAAAAATTGGAGCAAAGAGGTTACCCAAGGAATATTTTAAAGAGGGCCTACAAAAGGGCCAAATACTATCACCGCGATTGGCTCTTGGACAAGCAAACGAAAAAAGACAAAGAACAAAGTACAGACAACATTACTTGTGTCTTAAAATATTCGACTGCAGGAAATGCAGTGGCAAGCATTGTCAAAAAGAACTGGAAGATAATACAATCAAGCCCTTTATTTCAAAACACAGACATACAGATTGCTTTTTCTAGAGACAGAAACATGAAAGAAATACTGTCTCCAGCTGTACATTTATCTGAACCGATGCGATCTCTTCTACCAAAAGGCTTCTTTAAGTGTGGCAAATGTAATATTTGCCAAATCACTTTACAACAAAAGGAATTCACCAGTCCTAAGGATGGAAGAACATATAAAATTAATCATTTCCTTACATGTTCATCTGACTTTATAGTTTATGCTATCATTTGCCCATGTGGCAAGTGGTATGTTGGAATGTCAACCAGACCTTTTAAAACCAGGATTAGTGAACACAAATCTAATTTAAAAAGCAAAAGGTTAACAGCACCCAAGGTAGAACACTGCAACTTAAAACAACATAAATATACAGACTTGAGATGTTTTTGTTTTGACAAAATTCCTATTAGCAATAGAGGAGGAGATAGAAAAAGATTGCTACTACAAAAAGAAGCCCGCTGGATTTACAAACTTGGTTCTCTTAAACCAGAAGGTTTGAATGCTTCAGTAGAATGGAGTTCGTTTTTTTAACAACATATATTAACTTCCAGAAATATAGAAGGTTCTAAACAATATAATGTTCAGCATAGTTTAAACATAATGGCAACATAAGCAAACATTTATATAGAGCACTTTAAACTTGCAACAAAAGAGCTGACACGCCATGAATAATTAATGAGGAGGCTCTTTCAAGCGCATGCTCGGCGTTCTAACTTTGCCAGCGCCATTTTCCTGCTCTAAGATGCAGAGAGCATAGCTGCCCAGTAAGTACCGTCCGTTTAATTGAATTTTGCAAAGTTTATAATTTATAATATATTTTTTACATTTCTTCTTTCTTGGTGATTTATTTAGAGCTATCTAATACGACCCCTGAAGAAGCCGAAAGTTCGGCGAAACAGGTCCCGTTGGGCTGAGGGCTGTAGCAGTGCTTTAAGATAAGTGCTGCTCATTATTTATTATTATCTTTTCATCTATTTATTCATTTAATATGCAATAGAACAAGAACTAAGAATCAAGCACTTTAAAAAAAGTAGAACCCAATGAATGATACTCAATACCTGTATTGTGCCGCAAGGCACAAGCGGAATAGAAATCACAAATGTAATGTAATGTAATATATGCTGTTATCAGAACTTTTGATGGTTTAACAGTTCAGGTATCTGAGGGTTCTGCTACCTATTATAAACCCAGCTACACTACAAGTCTTTTCGATTCAGTTTGCAGAAAAGCCATGCATTAAACACACTATGGACTAGATCAGGGGTGGCCAATCCAGTCGGGTTTTCAGGGTTTCCCTAATGAATATGCTTTGAGAGCAATGCATGCAAATAGATCTCATGCATATTCATTGGGGAAATCCTGAAAACCCGACTGGATTTCGGCCCTCAAGGACCAGAGTTGCCCACCCCTGGACTAGATTCTCTAAATGGCATCTAAAAAAAACATATGTCACAGAAAAAAATTCTGCTTCCTTCCTCGGGGTCCCCATGCGGCTGCCCTCCTGCTTCTGCGATGCCTCTGCCGTCCGTCAGCTCCCATCTAAACTGGCCATCCTGAATGAGCTGCGCGTGACTTCTCTCTTCAATCCTAAGGCAGCCGCTCCCCCGGCAACACGCTCACCACGTACAAGCACGCAGGACGTCCTTGTACGTGGTGAGCGTGTTGTCCCCGAGGAAGGAAGGCAACACTTTGGAATCTTTGTGCAGCACCCGCAGGCAAGTTCTCACCCCTGGGCCACCATTGCAAACTTCGGTTGTGGAACGAATCTTCTGAGTTTGCATTAAAGCCTACGGGGAACTTTGCTTTGAAAAACGAGCATTTTGGATTACGAGCATGATCCTGGAACGGATTATGCTCGTAAACCAAGGTACCACTGTAATAGGATATTATCAGCCTACATTCTATAGCTCCCCATAAGTTCTTGAAACATCCGTTTCAAGGACGACATGTAAATATTGAAGAGCAAGGTGGACAGATCCAAACCTCGCAGGACCCCTACAAAACACATATCCTACACAAATAAAATCAAAACCATTCAGTTGCAGGTAAAACACCAGTTCTTCTCCCAAGCCTTTAATACAGGTGGTAGTCGACTATGGGTTTGAACCCACAACCTCAGGGTGCTGAGGCTGTAGCTTTAACCACTGCGCCACTCTAGAAATCTAAATGTAACAAAAGTGAGCCAAGTATAGGACAATCAAGCCACTGTGACATCACTGACGAGGTTGGCTCTTATTGGTGGAATGAGGCATTATGATGTCATAATACCAGCTCTGGTTATCAGAGGCTGAAACTCTTCACACTATTTATTCAATTTTCTATACTGTTCTCCCAGGGGAACTCAGAATGGTTTACATGAATTTCTTCAGATACTTCAAGCATTGTTCCCTGTCTGTCCCGGTGGGCTCACAATCTATCTAATGTAACCAGAGCAATGGGGGGATTAAGTGACTTGCCCAGGGTCACAAGGCGCAGCATGGGTTTAAACTACTGAATCTAGACCATAACGTGTATGCAAGCTCATACCATACATCGGTCAGCTCAGGCATCCAGACAGACATTTGGACCACAGCTTTTTCTGTCTTCAGTTAACACTGCCTGGAAAGCAGGTGGCCTCTTAACTTTGCATGCCGGCAATCTGGCAGTGAAACGCAATCACCTAAATCCATATTCAACGTCTTGCTGCTTTTTAAACAAATAACTTCTTTTTAGGTGTCCCCCCCTCCCGCCAATATAAAACAGCTCACACAACATTGGCAAGCCAGCAAATATTTATTCAAAATAAAAGCTTCTGAATTTCCCCACCCCCAAGAGCATTAGAGATTTCTCCGTGTAGCCTGTGGAGTTACAGGCCACGGCTCCCGTTTTCTCTCCACACAAAGGTTTTATTAGGTTCCTGTATATCCCACCTTACAGTTTGAGAGTAACTGGAAGAGTCGCCTTGATCAAGAACTAGCAAGAGATCAAACTTAATTCCTGCTTTCCACGCAGCATATCTGATGCATTCTCTTCTTATCCCTACTTAAGGGGGAACAAAACTGATGAGGCATGGTGGCCCATCTGGGTCTCAGCTCATCCCCTTCCACTGAGCACAAAATGTCAAGTGCGAGTCTTATGCATTACAGGTCTTCTCTGCCTGATCCTGCTTCTTAGGACTAACATCCCATCCCATAAGACTTAATGCTCAACATCCGATAGTGAATTCAGTTGTATGCTAGGCGATTGGCTTGCTCACAGTTCGAGTGTAACCTTTTAGCTCTCTTTAAAATTGCCATCCGTTAAGACTTTTTTAGTGCTTCTCTGAATGCCCCCATTGGTCTAGCATGCTTGCCACCTTTGCTCCCTCCTCTTCCTCCACCCTGTTTCCTTTTTTTCTGGCCCTGCGATTCCTCTTTCAGTGCCTGAAGCCACAATGCGTCAAAGCAACCTGGAGCCTGGTAGCCAGGTTCTTGGGCATTTAAAGGGTCTTTGCTCAGCAAGACACATATGGCAGGAATATTTCGCTTTACAGACAAGGGCTCCAGACCGACCTCTGGCACAATGGGCTCCCACATCTCCTCGATCTGTCGAAACACCACCTTCGTGATCTGATGGAGTCCTTTCACCTTTCGTTTCATGATCTCCACGCACGTGATGGCTTTGCTGACCGCTTTGCCCGAGCCACTGAAGAGGATCTGTCTGACCAAGTCGGATTCCATTTTACCAATGGCATACCCCATCAGGTTTCTGATCTTGCTGCCATCCTTCACCTTCATGTCCGTGATATCTTGAGGTAGGTTGGTGAAGGGGGACGGAAAAGGTTTCTCCACAACTTTTGTCTTCTTGTAATTTTCCATGGCGCTGTAAAAGGGAGAAGGCATTTACTACAATGAATGTTAGTCATATCAACTGAGTTGACATAACGTATCACATAAAAAAGTACAAATCAAGATTCTTCTTGCTAGAAGACTGAATGGAGGTAGGGAAAGGCAAAGCCCCCTTCTCACCTCTTGTTCTGTCTCTCTTTCTGTTCCTTGATTTCCTCTCTTTACTTGCCTGGTCACGTACGGAGTACCACTGGCTGCAGGATTTGTTTATCCTACCCTGAGATAATATTTGAGCACCTTTCTGACTTCATGTGCAACTTTCTTTAAAATCAGTCCCTTAGTCTCTTAGGAAGAGGAGGACACAGCGGATGCTGCAGATGGGCCATTTGGCCTTTATCTGCCATCATGTTTCTATGTTTCTACGACCCTAAAGCTCTATGACCTCACAATGCAGGTGTAAAAAGCCTTAGCCTATAGGAAGAGGGGATGCAAATGTTAAGAGCCTTAGCCAATAGGGAGAAGAGGAGATAGTGGATGCTCTGGATAGGCATTTGGCCTTTATCTGTCGTCATGTTTCTATAACCATAAAGCTCTATGACCTCACAATGTAGGTGTAAAGAGCCTTAGCCTATAGGAAGAGGAGATGCAAATGTTAAGAGCCTTAGCCAATAGGGAGAGGAGGAGATAGTGGATGCTCTGGATGGGCCATTTGGCCTTTATCTGCCATCATGTTTCTATAAAGCTCTATGACCTCACAATGCAGGTGTGAAGAGCCTTAGCCTATAGGAAGAGGAGATGCAAATGTTAAGAGCCTTAGCCAATAGGGAGAGGAGGAGATAGTGGATGCTCTGGATAGGCATTTGGCCTTTATCTGTCGTCATGTTTCTATAACCATAAAGCTCTATGACCTCACAATGCAGGTGTAAAGAGCCTTAGCCTATAGGAAGAGGAGATGCAAATGTTAAGAGCCTTAGCCAATAGGGAGAAGAGGAGATAGTGGATGCTGCAGATGGGCAGACTGGATGGGCCATTTGACCTTTATCTGACATCATGTTTCTATGTTTCTAAGACCCTAAAGCTCTATGACCTCACAATGCAGGTGTAAAGAGAATAAGCCTATAGTCAGAGGAGATGCAAATGTTAAGGGCCTTAGCCAATAGGTAGAGGAGGAGATAGTGGATGCTGCAGATGGCCAGACTTACCTGCCCACATAGAAAAACTAACTGCTTGGAAAAATTCTCATCCCCAGCACCCTACTACATGGCCAAACAAGTAGAATTTCAGCCAGTGAAATAGTGTTGTATGATGAACCTTCAGTCTTACTCTCCCCTCAATTTAACATGCTTTTAAACATTAAATGAAAGGTGTGGTTCATGCAGATCTATCAGACACACAATAACAAGAGCAATTTCTAAAAGCAAGTAATCTAGGTAAAAACTGCCCATCCTTCTTGCAGGTAAGACTATGCTGACTTTTCTTTGAGTTTAGATGGCTTTCAAAAGATCTATTGCTTTGTTTTAGTGCACAGCCCCAGCTACTGCCCTAAACAGTTGGCCCATCTCTGCTCATAGCACCTGAAGCTACCAAAAGGCGGGCAAGGGGCGTAGTATAGAAAATCCACCTGCTGGCTACTAACCCCCCTCCAAAGAAGGGCTCATGCATTCAGCTCCCTCACATTTCCATTACCCAGCAGGCCAGTGTGAGATTTTGCAGGAGTTGCAGACGATAAAGCAAAACTGATGCCCCCACCCTTCCTCCTCTTCCTAGTTTTCTAGTTTGCATTTTGCAAAAGGCCCAGCCTTACACTTCCAAACACCTGCTTTTCTTTTTCTTTGCTCCTGATTTTAAACCAATTAAAGCCATGCATAAAACGAAGATGCAGCTTGCCTTACTTTTTTTTAGATGCCTAGAGCCAGCAACCCTCAAAAGCAGTTTATCCTGCCCAGAAGAGCCGCTTATTCTAACATCTTGCTCTCTGGACCCCACACTCCAGCTTTGCAAGCTTCGCGTTAAGGAAAAGGGGCGGCTCGCTGCTAGAGTGAGGCTTGGAACGCGCTGAAAGATGCTGTTATGGGAGCACCAGAATGAGGCTTGGGTTACACCCCCCAAAAAAACTATTGGGAGCACCAGAATGAGGCTTAGATCCAACTGAAAAATGCTATTAGGAGCACCACAATGAGGCTTGAGTAACACCAAACGAAGCTATTGGGAGCACCACAATGAGGCTTGAGTAACACCAAAAGAAGCTATTGGGAGCACCACAATGAGGCTTGGACGGTACCAAAAGAAGCTGCCCAGAAGAGCCGCTTATTCTAACATCTTGCTCTCTGGACCCCACACTCCAGCTTTGCAAGCTTCGCGTTAAGGAAAAGGGGCGGCTCGCTGCTAGAGTGAGGCTTGGAACGCGCTGAAAGATGCTGTTATGGGAGCGCCAGAACGAGGCTTGGATTACACAGACAGAAACTATTGGGAGCACCACAATGAGGCTTAGAAATACACCGAGAAAGGCTATTGAGTGCTAGAATTAGGGGTTGGAACGCACAGAAAGGCAGCCAGAAAAATCGACCGAGGTTTGGAATCCTCATTGATTGAATTGTAAATACAGCCCCCCCCCCCACACACACACACATATTAATTCATAATGGTAACCTTAAAATTAAAAGAAACTACAAAGCACACTATACACAGAGAAAATGTTAATTATCATTTATATTTGGGGGGTTTCAAAGATGTCAAGGCAAATGACTTTAAAATATGCAATGTCACCTCAGTAACTGTAGAAAAATAGATAAATATAGTGCAAAATATAGACAGCAGATATAAATTCTCAAAACTGACACGTTTTGATCACTAAATTAAAAATAAAATCATTTTTCCTACCTTTGCTGTCTGGTGATTTCATGAATCTCTGGTTGTGTTTCCTTCTGACTGTGTATCCTTTCTTTCTTTCTGCACTCAGACCCAACAATTGTCCCTTTCTATTCCCTCCCGCCTTCCTTCCTATATCCTTAGTGTCCCCAGTGCCTCCTTCCCATGTCCATAGTGCCCCCGTGCCTCCTTCCCATGTCCATAGTGCCCCCAGTGCCTGTCCTGTGTCCCTAGTGCCCCCAATAGGCGCCTCCTTCCCATGTCCATAATGCCCCAGTGCCTCCTTCCTATGTCTTCCCTTGCCTTTGTCCCTCCCCCGAAGCCAGCCTGCCTGCCTCCCTCCTTCCCTCCCTCCAGTGCCTGATTCAATCCCCCCCCCCCCTCCGGATTCAAACCGCCCATCCTTCCGCCTGTGTGCCGCCGCTGCCTGCCAGTCTGCCTCCCTGCCGCGCCAATTCAAACCCTGGGTCGCCCCCACTGCTTCTTCCCTTCTTTCGACGTCAATTTTGACGTCAGAGAGGAAGTTTGGGCCAGCCAGGCAGTGATTGGCTGGCCCGGAACGTCCTCTCCGACATCAAAATTGACGTCGGGAAGAAGGGAAGTAGCAGCAGCCCAGGGTTGCCCAGGGTTAGAATTGGCGCGGCAGGGAGGGAAAGTGATTGCCCGTCCTGGTGTCCCCGCTCACAGCTTCGGGACGCTGTCCCTGAAAACGGGACATTTCGGTGTCCCGAAGCGGTGGGTCGGGACAACGGGACGGTCGGGTTGAAAACGGGAAGTATGGTCACCTTAGCTATGCTGCCAAGCCACAAACTCTGCCGCACCAGATGACCTTCTAGTCCACCTAGTGACTTGACTGGCCCTGCTAGAACTGGATAATGTTATTAGGATTCTCTAGATATAATGTATTTGAAAGCTACTCATAAACTACATTAAGTTAGTCAATAAAAAGGTTTTTTTTCCCCCTTTATGTTTTTATTTCTACATATTACCTTGAAGAGTGGACTAACACAGCCACCACACCATTTCAATACAAGTCCAAAAATCCAGACTGCTCAGGCAGTACCTTGAAAATGCAGCATCACTGTAGCTTAAGAAAATGCCAGAGGCCAAAAAAGAGGCACACAGTCCTGCAACTCTCCCTGCCCATGGCTCTGTCACTCCGTGGCTCAACCTTCAGTAAGCAAGTCTTCCTTGGGGCAGCTGTGCCTTCCGATTCAACTTCCTCTTTTCAGAAGGAAAGACCTGGTACAGACCAGAGGCAGCCTGTAAGTCTGCCCCTGGCACTGCAGCATGGAAGTCAGGATTTCCAAGAATCTTTGAGAAGGCGCCGCCACATATGCATGCTTGTTTCTGCCTGCCACTATCACACAGGATCCCTTTCAGTTCATAACAACAAACTTATAGAATACAACTCCTTGGTGAGGCAGAACGATCTGAAGTTTCTTATTCTGCCATCCTCAGAGAACTAAAACCCTGCATGGTCCCATCCAGCTGCTCAACAAAGTGGCCAGAGCAAAACTATTATGACTCCAGCAAAGGCACACATTGTCAGTACATAATTAAACCAACACTATTGCTAACAAAATTGTATTCGCAAATTTCAACCTTTAAGATGTCCTCCATTGAGGTACACACCTCTTGAAGCTACAGGTGGTGGTCTTATATTTTATTTATTCAGTTTTCTATACCGTTCTCCCAAGGGAGTTCAGAACGGTTTACATGAATTTATTCAGGTACTCCAGCATTTTTCCCTGTCTGTTCTGGTGGGCTCACAATCTATCTAATGTACCTGGGGCATTGGGGGGATTAAGTGACTTGCGTAGGGTCACCAGGAGCAGCGTGGGTTTGAACCCACAACCCCAGGGTGCTGAGGTGTAGCTTTAACCACTGCACGACACACGTCATCTAGAAATCCCCAAAGCTCTGAGGCTGGTATCAGGCTGGCACTGGGGGAGGGGGGGGAGGGGAGAGGAAGAAACTCAGACAATGCCAGAAAATCCTAACTATGATGATACTATGGTAGGACAAAAAAAGTACCAACAGAAAAAAAAAATGCTGAGGCAACCGCAATGTGAATCGCATCTTCTCAGCTCTGTGGAAAACAAATGACTGAAGAAGTCTGGTGGTACCTTCTCAAAAACTGGAGAAAGGCTCTTGTGTGGGCTCCATCAGAGGATGTCACCCATACATGAGGATGCTACATCCTGCTTGTCCTTGGTGAAAATCAAACTGCACTTCTGTAGCAAGTTGCCAAAATGTGCTTTCCTATGCAGCCGCAGGATCCAGAAATGTACCAATTAAATCTAAGGGAATGGTCAATTTTGAAAATCTGGCCCAATAGAATCAAAGCTAAAGCTTTTGGAGGGAGGTATAAAACTGAATTGGGGGGGGGGGGCCTTTTCTTTCTCCCCCCGAGGTATCCACAACCAGAGCATGTAAAACAATGATAGTAAGTTTGGGATCCTATCAGTTTTGACCGTAGTGTAGCAAAGTTTGCACTCAAGCTAATGGGTTAGTTTACATTCTGCATAGCTTATATGTAGTGATTTTCTGTCTAAAATCCTCTTCTGCCTTCCCTCTGTCCAACTCTAGTTCTTTCTTACTCAACTCCTAGCAAAAACCCCTATTTCTATCTGTCCCCAAAGTCATCTTCTGCATGCAATTCCCCACTTCTCATTATTTTTCTTCACCTTCCCATGCCATTGTATCTTCCCCTCCCCCACGGCACACACCCGAGCTTAGCTTGATTTCCAGTGCAATATTGTCTAGTAGTCCTGAACACTAGGGCCATGTATCTGAACCAGCAAGTTGCTTGCAGAAAACTGGCAATCATGTTTTCCAACTCCACCTCCTTCACAGAGAACTGCTCCTGCCCCCTCAGTTTGTTTTCTGAAAGCAAGTTGCTCAGAAGTGTTTTTGATCTGCTCTGCAGTTTTATTATGCTCAGGTATTTTTGCTTGGTGTTCTTTGGAGGCTCGGTGCCCAGAGGTTCCCATTTGGTGGGTCCTCTGCCTGGGAAAAGATGCAGACTCACATGGTGGAAGTCTGCTGCTAGCTGTGTCGCATGCAGGACATGGACACTCCTTGGCTGGCCATCCAGCACAAGCCTGGCATGATATAGGGGTTAAAACGCCAGTTAATTGTGAGCAAAATCAAGGGGACACCTCATGGAAAATCAAGGGGAAAGTCTGTTGGAATTATTTTTAGAGCTCAGGGGTTGTCCCCTGCATAGCTGCTTGCATCCTTGATTAAGTCAGCTTGAGCACAGGCTGTGCAGGCTCTTTCCCGGCATGGCTGGGACTAACAGTGGGCCAGCTCTACAAGGGTTGAGACTCAGTCCGACTGTCAGCCAGAAGACCAGGTTCGACCTTTGATTCCAGCTGAAATCCTATACTGAAGTAGGCAGGCAGCGCATGGAGTATTAAAGCTTATGGGGAAAATCAGGGGCTTCCTTAAAAGTTGAATGTGAAGGTTTCTGACCCCAGGGCCCAGGACCCCCACCTCCAAAACCCCTTTCCCTGTAATTTTTTTTCCTTCAGGGAGGTCTCCACGGGCTATTTTTAGCACAACCTTTCTGTCAACGGTCATCTTGGATTTTAAACTTTTTTTTTGGCCTCAACACCCCTTGATTTTGCTCAAAATTAACTGGCGTTTTAACCCCTATATCACACCAGGTTTGCACTGGATGGCCAGCCGAGGAGTGTCCATGTCCCGCATGCAACACAGTACACAGGAGCCTTGGGTTGAGCCTCTTCCAAGTCCTCTAGGGAAGAAACCCCTCCAAATTTGTACTGGCCAAGTACAAATTGCATGGGGCTGTGGAACCCAAGACAAGCACGGGGTTCCTACTGGAATTGGAGAGATCCCTCTGTAGAAGATTTCACATTGGATTTTGTGAGCTTTATGTGTACTGCTTATCTGAAATCAGCACCTGTTAGCAGCTCAGCAGTGGAAGTGGTGCAGGGCAAATGGACTTCCTTGTTGACATGAAAGACAGACTACCTTCAGTAAGAAAGACAGGACTGTGTGTAAGGAGAGCCCTGTAGGAAAGATCTTGTAACTCAGAAAACCCATCTCACCGACGCAATCGCTACCAGGAACAATGTAAGATCCATGAGGAAAGCCTCCCATGTGTTCATACTGAGCCCTTGCAACATGAGGTGAAGGGAAAGGGGAATGCACCAGAGGCTGCAACCACAGCTCCCCTTGAATGAACTTCCATGTCCCTGGTGAGCTTTCAGTCTAAGATTGTACCTAAGGCAATGAAGAGTTAAGTCCAGGATCACAAGAATCTGCAGTGAGATTTGAACCAAGATTCCCCTGCTGCTCGATTAGACTATTCAGTGTTTCAGTTTAGTATAGACAAGATTAAACAGAGCAAAAAATGAGCCAAATAGTCACTGTATGTATTTACAATATTGAGGAAAGTCAGATAGCAAGGCAGCTAGTGGCTTTGGACACCTGTTGCAGTTTTCATGCACAGCCACTTTGCTTGAAGCTGTGATGCTGACAGGAATACAGTCTAAATGAAAGAAAAACAGACATTGAGCCAACTTCAGGGTCAGTTTATTGATGCCTTCGGTAGCCTTTTGCAATTTCTGCATTCTGTAGATCTGAGTAAAATATGTGAACACTTAAGGAAGAGTTACATTTCATTAAAAGGTCACAGCTAACAGAACAGGGGCTGTGGAAGTAATTAAGATTCCTCACCTCTAAGTACTTGGAATAATAAAAGATAGCTTCCATAGCCTGACAAGCAAAATCTCTCCTCTGTACAATAATTATGGGACATCACTCTTTCTTTACTGCTCTCTCTAGCAAGAGCAAACCTCCCTCTCAGATTCAGGTTCTAGCAGTAATTCGTAGGTTGGTTCAAAGAATAACGTTAAGGTCAAAACCTGTAAAACAATTACGAAGCTGTATCTTATTTGACTTTAGCGCCAGTGACATAGCCCAGGTACCCCTCCCCCCAAATAGCACTATCTGTTGCTCTTGCTGCCAAGACTCCCCAGACCCCACCAGCAGAAGTGATCCTCTACCCAAGACCAAGCAGTTGGCAGCGCTTTCTACGGAGCCGACACACACATGGAAAGTGCCACCAACTGCCAAGTATTAGAGAGTTGCACAGAGAACATAGTGGGGGAGGAAAGCGGGGAGACAGGACAAACATTTGTGCCCTCTCACTAGAGGCCAACCAAATTTTAGTTTCAGATTTGGTATCAAAACCAGCCCGAAATCGGGTTCAGGTTTCAGCTGAAACTCTCTTCCCCTTCTAGTCTAATCTAATCTTCGGTTTATATACCGGGTCATCTCTCATCGGAGATCAATTCGGTTTACATTATTTGTTCCTAATGATTGCTTGGTCTGTATAACTGCTGCAAAGTCAGCAGCTGTGCCCAGGTAGCTTTGCAAAATTTGGATGCCAGAGTATTTCAAATTTTAAATTCATACCAAATACTACACTTCTCCCTCCGTATTCACGGTTTCAGCATTCGCGGTTTCGATTATTCACGGTTTTTAGCTTGCTGGCTCTTCCCCCCCAATTCCATCAGCTTGCATAGAGAAATCACCGATTCCAAGCGTTTACAAAGAAAAATCGCCGATTCCCGGCACTTTCTTCACCGTATTTGGCCTCTCCTTCAGGAACAGGCCAGGTCTCCCACCATGTTATTCGCGGTTTCACCATATTCACAATGGTTTTTAACAGAAAACAGCGAATTACATATGAAAAAGTTATTAGCGCTTTTTCTGTATTTGCGGTTCTGTTAATCCCCTTTCACAGCGAATACGGAGGGAGAAGTGTAGTACTGATATTAAGCACCAGCGAGCCACACAATGACGTCTAAGACTTCAGATTCTCATTTCTGTTCTTTAAAAGTCAAACGTTAAAACAGCATTCCCCACTAGAATGTGCTGCGGAACAGTGACAGGATGGAAGGGGGGGGGGGCAGATAAAGGGATGGGGAGCAAATAGTTCCTGTAGAACAAGATCTGAATTCTACCATGTACTTTCTTCATAACTATCTATCTAAGATGTTTTTTTCCCCATTATAGACAACATTCCTAGTCTGGTCAAATCATCAAGGGTCTTTGGAGGGGAGGATGCATTAACAAGGGCTCCTTCCATAACCATCCATCTAAGTGTCCCAACAGTAAATGCTGTTCTCACAGTTACCCTTACTTTGGCCGACAGGGGATCAACTCAGTGAACTTTAGCTCAATGTGGCATGGCAGAGGAGGATTTATTTTTTGAAAGTCTTGTCCTGCTCCCCTTCTGGTTTGAAGTAAGGTGTATGCAGGAGTGTCGATCTATATGTCCAAATAAAATTTAGCATAGAGGAAGATTCTTCAAAGAAAATAAATTAGCCAGCTTTAATTGGTTTCTGTATATACAGAATATATGTCCTATTTCTTTTTGTCTGCTCCCATCTGATGTGTCACTCTGCTCCAAGCTTTACTCTCTTTGCTGCCTCCAGCTGCGCCAACATTTCATCCCACTGGACAAATTGTTTTGACAGGAGCAATATCTGAGGATTACCATAAAGGAAAAGAATTACAAATCACCGAACGGACAATATCCACATCTCTCTATTGTGCACTAGTTTCATCACAAAAATTGTATATCTTCCAAAGATTTAGTACTATGGATTTAGCAAGATAATATTTGTTGACAGTACCTCTTACCATGCGGAAGCAGATTTTAGAAAGGACGTACAAATGAAAATCGATTGTAAAGGGAATGGAACTCCTCTCGTATGAGGAAAGACTAAAATGGTTAGGGCTCTTCAGCTTGGAAAAGACACGGCTGAGGGGAGATAGGATTGAAGTCTACAAAATCCTGAGTGGAGTAGAACGGGTACAAGTAGATCGATTTTTCGCTCCGTCAAAATTTATAAAGACTAGGGGACACTCGATGAAGTTACAGGGAAATACTTTTAAAACCAATAGGAGGAAATTTTTTTCACTCAGAGAATAGTTAAGCTGTGGAACGCATAGCCAGAGGATGTGGTAAGCGCGGATAGCGTAGCTGGTTTGGACAAGTTTCTGGAGGAAAAATCCATAGTCTGTTATTGAGAAAAACATGGGGAGAAGCCACTGCTTGCCCTGTATCGGAAGCATGGAATATTGCTATACCTTGGGTTTTGGCCAGGTACTGGTGACCTGGATTGGCCACCGTAAGAACAGGCTACTGGGCTTGATGGACCATTGGTCTGACCCAATAAAGCTATTCTTATGAGACATTCACATCAAGCCCTACTTACTTTAAATCAAGGTCATAGTGCCTGTTCTAAAATGCATGGAAAAATTAACCTTTACATAACAGCTGCATCATGCACAGCATTCCTAGCCTGGTTAGATCATCAAGGGTCTTGGGTGGGGTGGGGTAGGGGGGGGGCAAAGGATGAATTAACCAGGTCTCCTTACATAAACATCCATCCTCTAAGTGTCCCAACAGTAAAAGCTGTCCTCAAAACTACTATTTTAAAAATCGGCATTAACATTGACCACTCTCCAATCCTACATCATTATTCACTCCATAGAACTTTAATGCTAAAGTCATTTCCTGTTATGATGTGTGAGCAAGGCATTGTGTGCAACGTAGTCTCGTGTATGCTGCAGCCACTCTTACTTACCTGCAGAAGCTTCATTGCCAGTGGTTTTTTCTCCCAAGACCTCCTCCCTTTTCCTCTCATCTAAGCTCAAGTCCTTTGCTTCACTGCTGCACTTCCCGGTTACCTCTACAACCTTCGCTCTGTGGGGTCTGCAAAGTATGACATCTCTCTGCTTCTGATGCCAAGCTTTGCCCCAATTTGTCTCTTGTCTTCACCCACCTCCCCAGCTTTATGGGTACTCCAAGATAATTCTTTGGCTGAGACTTGGTTCTAGTCCCCGAACAAAGGACCAGCTTTTCTACCTGAAGCTATCCAACCGCATGCATGAATAATTTAGCATTTCACCTCTGGAACTTGGAATACCTTACTGTCTAACTATTCTCCCACCTCTGCCATAAAGCTTCTGTTCATCAAATCTTCACCTCCAGCTGCAATATTCAAAATCTACCAATTGTGAGTACATCTACTATATTCAATCTACTATAATAAAATGCTAAGCGAGCATGTGCACTCTTACCGCCGTGTTCCCTGATCTGTAGTTCCGTGGTCGGCAGAGTGCGCATGCGCGAGTCTCCAGGACTGTCTTCTGCACCTGTGCTGTGCCAATTGCGGGGTTTAAAAGCCGTGGCGTTGCCTCCTCTCATGAGCTGCACCAGCGTCGGAGAAGGGTTCCACGCTGGCGGAGATCGTGAGAGGAGCCGCTGCGGTACCTCTAAACTTAAAAAAAACAACTTTGGAACAGGGGGGGGGGGGGGGGGGAGGGGGCCATAAAGAAGAGGACTCCAGCCGCGAACCGCCACGGCACCTTTAAACTTAAAAAAAAAAAAAAAATCGACATGAGCAGTCTAGACCGCAGGAAGGGAATGGGGGAGGGCGACAAAGAAGAGGACTCCAGCCGCGAGCCGCAAGGAAGAAACTGGGCCTGCCTGCCTGCGGGGAACGCTTTAAGGGAAGGGGGGGACCATGGAGCAGGCCAGACCGTGGGAATGGAAGGGGGAGGAGCCGAACGGAGCAGCCAGATCGCAGCAGGCCAGAACACGGGGAAGGGGCTGAACGGAGCAGGCCAGATCGCGGTAAGAGAAGGGAAGGGGATGGGGTGGGGGAAATGTTGCTACTGCTGTACAGGGACCTGGAGGGGAAGGCAAATACCGCTGCTGCTGCTGCTGCACAGGGAAGGGGGAGGGGAGGGAGGGAAATGCTGTTGCTGCTCCACAGGGAAGTTGGGTGGAAATTGTACTGCACAGGGAAATGGAGGGAAAGAATGATAGACAGACAGACAACAGGGGGGGAGACAGACAGACAGACAGAAAGGAAGAAAGACACAGGGGCAGGGAGAGGGACAAAAAGAAAGACAGAGAAAGGGGGCCAAGGAGAGAGAGAGAAAGACAGAAAGAAAGAGAGAGAGACAGACATATATATTCTAGCACCCGTTAATGTAACGGGCTAAAAGACTAGTGAAGTATATTTCAGAAAATTATAAGGACTTTCCATATGTGCATTAGTGTGCTAAGGTTTAGGTGTCTGAAAAGTTAGTTAGTTGTCAGCAGAGAGAAGTAGCTGCCGACTAAAATTTGTTCGATATTTTGTCCAATACCCTGACGCAGCAAATGCGAAACTCGGGCAAGCCTTCGTCAGCAACGGACAGTGGACCATTGAACATTTAACACTATAGCATAAAAGCTATAAACTTTTTAAACATTGTTTAGAAACTGTTAATAAAAGAACATAAGAATTGCCGCTGCTGGGTCAGACCAGTGGTCCATCATGCCCAGCAGTCTGCTCACGCGGCAGCCTTCTGGTCAAAGACCAGCACCCTAACCAAGACTAGCCCTACCAGCTTCCGGCCTCCGCAAGCACGTTCCCTCTGCCATGGTCCCGCCCCTCTTCTGATATGGGCAGGACCACGGCAGAGGGAACATGCTGCTGAGGATGACGGCAGCCTGCAAGGATGGCTACAGCACCGGCAATCCTCTCTGCAGGCTGCGGTAATTATCTGAAGGTAAGAGCTGGAGGCCAGGGGGAAAGCCGGAGGGCACTACAAGGAGCAGGAAGCACTAGTACAGACCGTGGGCCACAAAATAGCACCTGGCGGGTCACAAGTTTGAGACCACTGCTTTATACCCATTGATTTTTAGCATGTGAATTGCTCAGTTTTGCTAGTCAGTTGCAGCAGTATATCAAATCAGGAATAAATAAATTTATGTTATATGATTGTTAGATGTTGTTAAATGTTTATATTCCGACACTGTTAGTCTTATAGGTTTCAATTTGCCATTTCCAAGCTTACTCATCGATTGCATTTATGCTTAATATTTGATCATTTTACCAATGTTAGGCTATTAACAAAATTGTAAGTTTTATGTTAAACTGCTGTACATCGCCTTGGATTAAACTCTTCATAAAGGCAGTTATATATCTCAATAAAATAAGATAAATAAACAGATCACCTGTAGGTGATTGGTGGGCTAAAGACTGTGGAAAAGCAGCAGCAGAAAACAATCCAGCAGTTATTTCTCATTCAGAATTAGACCATATACTTGGTAACTTATTTCTGCTCTGATCAAATACTTCACTCAGTTTAAAAGGATACCATTTTATTATAATCTTCTAGAAGTTTCTTAGTCTCTGCTGTTATTTCTTCAGACTTCTCCTAAAATAAAAATTAAAAAAAGATGCATTTGAGACTTGTTTTTAATGAAGTTCTATATTGAACAATTAAAGTGGATCAAAAAGCAGAGTACCCAAGAAAGATAGACTAGCTGAAAAGAAGTCCTCAGTGCATGCGTCTGCGATAAGACGACTGAGGGACTGGGAGAGTCCTCAGTGCGTGTGTGCAGGAAAAGACAGCTGAGGGACTTGGAAGAAGGGCCTGGAAGAAAAAGTAGCCAGAGGTCTCCAGTTGAGGCTGGAATCCAGGGAGGGGCTCAGGCTTGACGATGGCGGAGGGACCGGTGAAGAAGTTTCCAGGGAGTGGCTGGTGGAGAGATCGGTGGTGATCAGCGGAGTGGCTAGCTGGAGCCAAGCGGCCCAAGAGACCAGGGAGGTCATTTGATGAAGGTGTTAGACTAGTGCCTGAGAGAACTGAGAAAGACCAGAAGAGCTTGGGGGCAAGGAGAGGAAGGATAATGACCACTCAGGCTATTCATAGGTATCTGAGGTGCCTGTTTTAAAAAATTACTTCCAAAGGGCAGTTTGATTTCACATTAAAGAATTGCAGAGTGCCTTTGCTGTGTTCGTTCACTAGTTTCTTAAATTCACTTAGGTGTGCTCTACAGGGGCGAGCTTCTAAATTCACTGTACCTGCTGCTCGATGTGGATCTGAGTCAGTGTCTGCAGTTTGGAGGCATGCCCGGGAACAGCTGCAAGAGCAGAAAGATCAGAAATCATGCAGTCACTGGCATGAAAGTGAACTTTCTAAACAGGATAAGCATTTATTTTCATCCTTATACTGCGCCTTCCCTGAATTTAAACTAAAAGTTTACAAAATGTATTAGCATAAACCCAGGCAGGCGGAGCAGTCAAAATAAAGCTCCTGCTAACCAGGGTTTCTCAAGTCAGTCCTGGAGTACCCCTTTGCCAGTCACATTTTAAGGATATCCACAATGAATAGGCATGAGATTCATTTGCATACATTGTCTCCATTGTATGCAAATCTTTTCCATGCATACATTGTGGATATCCTGAAAACCTAACTGGCAAAGGGGTGCTCCAGGACTGTTCTAATCTACCATTTTCCTTTTCTGTGTCTCCATTTACTCATCTAAAGCTGGGCACAAATAAAAATGGTCTATGGTTTATTTATATTCCACCTCGACCAAGGAAATCACAAACACCACCACATACATAATCAAACCAACACTAGAAACTGCAGCATATTAGACCAATACAAATAAGCAAATAATGTCTCTTTATGAAGAGAATACCTTGACATCTATAAAACCAGTTTGTTATTTCATTCATAACGCTTACACAAATAATATTCTCTAATCTCTAAGCAGCAGAGGTTGTAGAGCTAGGAAGCATGTAGAGATTCTCCTTTGCTGAAAGGGATTGCGTGGATGTAACCATTACTTCAACATTCCAATTCTAATGCAGTTTCTTATACTTGATATACCTTGACATGGTACCTTTAAGACCAAACTCGTTCAGTGGTTTACATAATAGTTTTAAAATTTTTATTCATTTTTACATATTACAACAAGTGTAACAGAAAAAGACATATGATCTTATAAATACACACTTGATTTTCCTTAATATAACATTTAAAATACAACACATCATTCTATAATCATATTCTGTAATATCTTGAATATTATGTAATACATCCAATAGAAAACCTTCCCATCCCCTCCCCACCCATTGCAGAAATACCAACCTAATACAAAAATTCATATATATTATGAGATGAATAAAATAATACCCACCCACATCCCTTCCTAACAATGTTTTACTTTGGAAAATGTTATCATTCATTACAAAAGTCTGCTAATGGTCCCCATAATAAAATAAATAAATAAATAAAACCCCAGAAAGGAACTACACTATATAAATAAAAGAACACATAGGTGAACAAATTAAATTTGGATGCTTTGAACATCTCAATAAAAATAATTTGACTATAAAAGAACAGACCTCCCCCCACAAAGCCCATCCCCTTAATAATATTGTCTAATTAAAAACTAGAGGGAGAATCGTGCACATCCAATAATTGTAAGGGGTAATAAAAATTAGCATAGCAGGTGCCAACGGAAAGCCCTGCAGAAGCTGACCAATCCATAGTGGGGTAAGAACAACCCACTGGCATTCTTTGCTACCTTGGGTAAGTCACTTCACCTTCTGCTGCCTCAGGTACACCTTAAACAGTAAGCCCACTTGGGGAGGAAAAGGACTTACATACCTAAATATAAATCACTTGTGCTTGGATTTGGAAAAGATGAGTAATAAATCTAAACCCAATTCCAAATCAACCAACAACCCCTTAGAAACATAGAAACATGATGACAAATGGCCCATCCGCACCGTCCACTATCTCCTCCTCTCCCTATTGGCTAATGCTCTTAACATTTGCATCTCCTCTTCTTATAGGCTAAGGCTCTTTACACCTGCATTGTGAGGTCATAGACCTTTATGGTTATAGAAACAGGACGGCAGATAAAGGCCAAATGGCTCATTCAGAGCATCCACTGTCTCCTCCTCTCCCTATTGGCTAAGGCTCTTAACATTTGCATCTCCTCTTCCTATAGGCTAAGGCTCTTTACACCTGCATTATGAGGTCATAGACCTTTATGGTTATAGAAACATGATGGCAGATAAAGGCCAAATGGCTCATTCAGAGCATCCACTGTCTCCTCCTCTCCCTATTGGCTAAGGCTCTTAACATTTGCATCTCCTCTTCCTATAGGCTAAGGCTCTTCACACCTGCACTGTGAGGTCATAGAGTTTTATGGTTATAGAAACATGATGGCAGATAAAGGCCAAATGGCTCATTCAGAGCATCCACTGTCTCCTCCTCTCCCTATTGGCTAAGGCTCTTAACATTTGCATCTCCTCTTCTTATAGGCTAAGGCTCTTTACACCTGCATTGTGAGATCATAGAGCTTTATGGTTATAGAACTCCAAAAACAAGAAAGGAAATCAATATACTGTATACAACCAAAAAACATCCAACTGTCCACCCAGCACTATCAACATTCATACATAAAATTGGAGAAAATACCTCAGTGTCTAATAGGGGTGCCAAAAATAACTTCCCCTATAGACAAGCCAATCTCAAAATACTGACTTTGAGATGGGCAGACACATCCTTGGTCAAAAAACTCCAGGATAAGTGGAAAAATATTACTTATTATCACTGTCATCTACATATATCAAAATAGCATCACACTTATCTGAAAAAGTAGTATTCGTAGTGCTGGGCTGTAGAAGCAGGAAAAAACCTGCACAGTGGAGCCTAAGCAAAGCGGCTATTCACTCCTAACCGTTTGCACGCCATCACCACAATCAGAATTCTGAGTTTAAACTACTTCTCCCGAGTGCTCCAGTTATAACAACACTGGGAGAATATGATTCCACAACTGCTGTGATGTTTTACCGATACCAGTGGAAAGCACAGTTACTTACCGTAACAGGTGTTATCTAGGGACAGCAGGCAGATATTCTTAACGCATGGGTGACGTCACCGATGGAGCCCCGGTACGGACAGTTTTTACTAGAAAGTTCTAGTTGGCCGCACCGCGCATGCGCGAGTGCCTTCCCGCCCGACGGAGGAGTGCGTAGTCCCCAGTTAAGATAAGCCAGCTAAGAAGTCAACCCGGGGAGGTAGGTGGGTCGTAAGACTATCTGCCTGCTGTCCCTGGATAACACCTGTTACGGTAAGTAACTGTGCTTTATCCCAGGACAAGCAGGCAGCATATTCTTAACGCATGGGTGAACTCCAAGCTAACAGAGAGGGAGGAGGGATGGTTGGCCATTAGGAAAATAAATTGTGTAACACAGATTGGCCGAAGTGCCCATCCCGCCTGGAGAAGGTATCCAGACAGTAGTGAGTAGTGAACGTGTGAACTGAGGACCAAGTGGCAGCCTTGCAGATTTCCTCGATGGGCGTGGAATGGAGGAAAGCCACAGAAGCAGCCATAGCTCTGATCCTGTGGGCCATGACAGCACCTTCCAGTGAGAGACCGGCCCGAGCATAACAGAACGCAATGCAGGCAGCAAGCCAGTTGGAAAGCGTCCGTTTGGAGACAGGACGACCTAGACGGTTAGGGTCGAAGGACAAAAGGAGCTGAGGAGACGAGCGGTGAGTCCTGGTGCGGTCAAGGTAATAAGCAAGGGCACGCTTACAGTCCAGCGTGTGCAGTGCCTGTTCCCCAGGATGAGAATGGGGTTTTGGGAAAAAGACAGGTAACACAATGGACTGGTTAAGATGAAAATCCGAGACCACCTTGGGGAGGAATTTCGGATGGGTACGCAGAACCACCTTGTCATGGTGAAAAACAGTGAAAGGTGGGTCGGCAACCAGTGCATGCAACTCACTAACCCTCCTGGCAGAGGTGATGGCAATGAGGAAAAGCACCTTCCATGTAAGAAATTTGAGGGAGATCGTGGCAAGAGGCTCAAACGGAGGTTTCATGAGAGCCGATAGAACCACATTCAGGTCCCAGATGACTGGAGGAGGCTTCAAAGGTGGTTTGACATTGAAGAGGCCTCTCATGAACCGGGAAACCAGAGGGTGAGCCGTGAGAGGTTTTCCAAGGATAGGCTCATAAAACACAGTGATGGCACTGAGGTGGACTCTGATTGAGGTGGACTTGAGTCCAGCATCGGATAGAGAGAGCAAATAGTCCAGAACAGTTTCCACCGCCAATGAGGTGGGATCGTGGTGATGTAGTAGACACCAAGAGGAGAACCAGGTCCACTTCTGATGGTAACACTGTAGGGTGGCTGGTCTCCTGGAGGCATCCAAAATACGACGGACAGGCTGAGACAGATTTTCTGGAGAGGTCAGCCCGAGAGAAACCAAGCTGTCAGATGGAGCGAAGACAGATTGGGATGCAGTAGAGACTGATGCTGTTGTGTAAGTAGAGTAGGAAACACAGGAAGAGGAATGGGTTCCCTGGCGCTGAGCAGGAGCAGGAGGGAGAACCAATGTTGACGAGGCCACCGAGGGGCGATGAGAATCATGGTTGCTCTGTCCCTGCGTAGTTTGAACAATGTCCGCAACATCAGAGGCAGTGGAGGAAAGGCATAGAGGAACCGATCCGTCCAGTCGAGCAGGAATGCATCCGGGGCCAGACGATGAGGAGAGAAGAGTCTGGAACAGAACTGGGGTAGCTGATGGTTGTGAGGAGCTGCAAAGAGGTCCACCTGAGGAGTGCCCCACTGAGCAAAAATGGAGCGGAGTGTGGGAGGATCCAGGGTCCACTTGTGAGGTTGAAGGATGCGGCTGAGATTGTCGGCCAGGGAGTTCTGTTCGCCCTGGATATAGACAGCCTTGAGGAAGAGGCTGCGGGCCGTGGCCCAGGTCCAGATGCGGATGGCCTCCTGACAGAGGAGGGGAGATCCGGTGCCACCTTGCTTGTTTATGTAGTACATGGCGACTTGGTTGTCTGTACACAGGAGTATAACCTGAGGGTAGAGAAGGTGCTGAAAGGCCTTGAGGGCATAGAACATGGCCCGGAGTTCCAGGAAATTGATGTGATGTTGACGCTCCTGAGGGGTCCAGAGTCCCTGAGTGCGAAGTTCTCCCAGGTGAGCTCCCCATGCATAGGGGGAGGCATCTGTGGTTATGATCATGGAGTGAGGGGGTAGATGAAAGAGCAGACCCCTGGAAAGATTGGAGGAGTTCAACCACCATTGAAGAGATTGCTGAAGAGACGATGTCACAGAGATGGGATGAGAAAGAGGATCCGTGGTCTGTGACCATTGGTTGGCTAGAATCCATTGAGGTGTCCTGAGGTGGAGTCGCGCCAGAGGAAGCACATGGACCGTCGAGGCCATGTGGCCCAGGAGGACAATCATCTGCCAAGCTGGAATGGAGTGACGAAGGAGCACCTGACGGCAGAGGTGGAGCAGGGTCCGTTGGCGGTCGGAGGGGAGAAACGCCCTCATCAGAGTGGTGTCCAGAATGGCTCCAATGAACTGAAGTCGCTGTGTGGGAAGCAGATGCGACTTGGGGTAGTTGATCTCAAACCCCAGGAGATGGAGGAAGGAGATGGTGTGCTGAGTGGCTTGTAGCACAAGTGGAGACGTAGGTGCTTTTACCAACCAATCGTCCAAGTAGGGGAACACCTGGAGGTTGTGAGACTTGAGAAAGGCCGCCACCACAATATGGCACTTGGTGAACACCCTGGGCGATGATGCGAGGCCAAAGGGTAGCACTTTGTACTGATAGTGGCGGTGCTGTATCTGAAATCGGAGGTAGCGACGTGAATGCAGATGGATTGGAATGTGAGTGTAGGCCTCTTTGAGGTCCAGGGAACATAGCCAGTCGTGTTGAGAGAGAAGAGGATAAAGCGTGGCCAGGGAGAGCATTCTGAACTTTTCCTTGACCAGGTACTTGTTGAGGTCCCGGAGATTGAGGATGGGACGAAGGTCTCCTGTCTTCTTGGGAACTAGGAAGTAGCGGGAGTCTTTGGTCTGTGGGAACCTCTTCGATGGCATTGAGAAGAAGGAGGGATTGGACCTCCCTTAGGAGGAGAAGGGACTGGGAGGAGTGAGACGCAGACTCTATTGGAGGATTGTCTGGTGGAAGAGTCTGGAAGTTGAGAGAGTAGCCGTGGCGAATGATGTTGAGGCCCCACAGGTCTGATGTGATGACCTCCCAACGGTTGAGGAAGAGTTGGAGGCGTCCTCCGATTGGTTGGGGGAGAGGTAATGATGGTGGGAGACTGGCTATGCCCTGGAGAAAGGAGTCAAAAGGGCTGTGATGGTTTTGACGGAGGAAGAGGCTTGGCAGGTTGGTGAGATTGAGAGCGAGCTTGAGTGTGTTGTTGCTGACGAGGTCTCCGAGGCTGCTGCTGGGGCGGGTTGAGAGGTCTGGCTGAGAACCTGCGCTGGTAAGAGGACTGTGGTCTGTAAGGACGAGCAGGTAGAGCCTTCTTTTTAGGTTTCACCAGAGTGTCCCATCTGGTCTCATGGGCTGAGAGCTTCTGGGTGGTTGAATCCAGGGACTCCCCAAAAAGTTCATCCCCAAGACAGGGTGCGTTAGCTAGGCGGTCTTGGTGGTTGATGTCCAGATCAGATACCCTCAGTCAGGCCAGACGCCGCATGGCAACAGCTAGGGCAGATGTTCGGGAGGTCAGCTCAAATGAATCATAAATAGAGCGCACCATGAATTTCCGCAGTTGAAGGAGGCTGGAAATTTGTTGTTGAAAGAGTGGAACTTTGCGTTCAGGGATGTATTTTTGTAGGGCGGATAGTTGTTGTACAAGATGCTTCATATAAAATGAGAAGTGAAATGTGTAATTGTTCGCCCTATTGGCCAGCATCGCATTTTGATAAAGGCGTTTGCCAAACTTATCCATCGTTTTGCCTTCTCTGCCAGGAGGGGTGGAGGCATAAACACTGGAGCCCTGAGTTTTCTTTAATGTAGACTCAACTAGGAGAGACTCATGGGGCAATTGAGGTTTGTCAATACCCGGAATTGGGATGACCCTGTATAGACTATCTAGTTTACGAGGGGCTCCGGGGAAGGTGAGTGGATTCTCCCAGTTTTTATAAAAAGTTTCCCGCAGTATGTCATGGACGGGTAACTTGAGAAATTCTTTGGGAGGTTGTTCAAAATCCAAGGCATCCAGAAAGGCCTGGGACTTTTTAGAGTCGGACTCTAAAGGAATAGAAAGAGCCGCCGACATCTCCCTGAGGAACCTGGTGAAAGAGGATTGCTCAGGCTTAGAAGTGGTATCGGGCGCTGAGGGTTCCTCGTCTGTTGACGATGCGTCCTCCTCGGTACCGGGTGGGGATTCTTCCCATAAGTCCGGGTCTCTGATATCAGTGTGCGCACGCCGAGATATCGGGATGGAAGGCTCGGTGTGGTGGGTCTTAGAAAGAGACTTGCCAGAGCGCATTGAGACAGTACCGGGAGAGGAAGACCGGTGCTGATCCCGGTCCCGGGAAGAGCGGTGCCGGTCTCGGTCCCGGGGAGACCGGTGCCCTTCCTGGTCCCGAGGAGGATCGGCTGCAGCGTGGGTCTGAACTACAGGATGAGCACGGAGTGGTTCAGCGAGAGGACTGGCATGGAAGTGTTGAGTGGCACCGAGGGAGTGGACATCAGTTGGACGGTGCGAGGCTCGGGCCGGTCTGGTACCGAAAGGAGTGGTGCCAAAAGGGTCGGTAACAGGTGCTGGAGTTGTTGCTGCAGCTGTTCCTGCAATTTGTCTTGGAGTATGGCTGCGATGCGGTCATCCAGGGGTGGCACCGGTACCGCTTTTTTCTTTTTCGGTTCCATAGGTGCTGCTCCACGCCCCGGCGATGAGGAGGCCGATGACGAGGCACTCACCAAGATCGGGGCGGAGTGTTTGCGGGGTCGGCGTGAAGCCGGGAGGACCGGCGTCGCCACTGTGGCAGGTGGGCGCTCAAGGGAGGTGGAAGGCTTCTTAGCCGGCTTACCTGGTGCCATCGACCCCGAGGAAGGATCGGGTGTCGTCGAAGTGGTCGGTGCCGTCTTTTGCGGTACCGTCGACGTCGCGGCAAGCTCCATAGCAGATCCGGTACCGAAAAGGATGTTCTGCTGGATCTGCCAATTCTTTAAAGTACATTTCTTAAGAGTGGCACAGCGGGTGCAGGTGTCAGCCCGATGCTCTGGACCCAAACACTGTAGGCACCAATTGTGTGGGTCAGTGAGGGAGATCGGGCGTGCACACCGCTGGAACTTCTTAAAGCCCGGTTGCGGGGGCATGAAGGGAAACACGGCCTCCGCAAAATCAAAACCGGAGGCCTGTATGGTGACAACAGGCCCCGCTGGGGCCGGTTTCAAAAATCGAGAAAATCGAGAGATTTTATTTATTTATTTATTTTTAATTCGAAGAAAAAGAGAACCCGAAGTGGGAAAAAGAGAAAAAACGAGAAAAAAACACGAGCGGGAAGGCAAAAAGGATGTTTTCAACGGCCGTTGAAACCACATGCGACTGCTTCGCTCCGCAGAAACGAAGAAACTGGGGACTACGCACTCCTCCGTCGGGCGGGAAGGCACTCGCGCATGCGCGGTGCGGCCAACTAGAACTTTCTAGTAAAAAGTGTCCGTACCGGGGCTCCGTCGGTGACGTCACCCATGCGTTAAGAATATGCTGCCTGCTTGTCCTGGGATAAAAAGAGTTTCTACAAGATAAGTGCTGGTTTCCTATGCTTTAAGTATATTTATATCAATACCATTATGTTTTTGAAAATGGACTGATGAATTTGAAATATTTAAACGGAGTTTTTGTAGACCAAGGATGTTTTTTCCTGTGATAGCTTTTCATAGAGTTTTTCAAAGTGTCAAGTATCCTTGGAAGAAACTGAGCTCTTTTCTCCGTATTCTATAGGAAACCATATCTAATTAGTCCCTGGTTTTGGTTAAATATTAAAAAAAAAAAATATATATATATATATATATGAATATCATTTTGGTGGTGCAATTTAACGAGTAGATATTCAGATCATATTTATTTATTTTTGTTATAGAAACATAGAAACATGATGGCAGATAAAGGCCAAATGGCCCATCCAGTCTGCCTTTCTGCCTGATTCTGAAGTGTCCTAAACGCTCAGCAGCATCAGCTCACAGTTCATGTTTTTTTCTGCTGCTTGCTTTGATGCAGTGATAAACAGAGATTACCTTTAATATGTTCACTGTCTAGGAATGGCTGGAGACTCTTCACCTTCTCCAGAAGGCCTGCCTGGTCCAGAATAAACTGCTCCTCTGACAGAAAAAAAACCCCAACACAGTAGGTATGTGTTAAAGAAAAGCACTAAGCAGCCCCTAGGCACATAAAGAAAGGTAACAGGACAGAATAAAACGTATATGTACAGGACTACAGGCACCTGCTGTGACTGAAGTTAGGTTTAATTCATTCCTGTGATTGCCAAGAACATGATGAAGAGCGAAGCACTCAGTTTCCACCTGAATGGGAAAACTAAAGAAAATAGAAAATGAAGTGCTGGGCAGATTTAGTGACCTGATCACTGGCTATCCAAATTTCTCCTCTTTGGACTTTTAACACCTGGGGTGTGGTGGTGTCTCTTCGACCCCCAAATATGCAAAACACAAAATGCATGGCACGCATCCAAAAGTCAGCAGAGATTCTGAAGTTACCGTGCATTAGTTTTTGCAGCTACAATTAGAGGTTAGTTGGGGGGGAGATTAGGGGGGTCACCAAGGGTTTAGCACGGGGGGGGGGTGTCCTCCGGCAGGAGGGGTTGGGCACCCTCCTGCTGGCGGATCGGGAGTGTCGGGGGGTGGCCTTCCAGCAGGAGGGGTTGGGCACCCTCCTGCCGGCGATCAGGAGTGTCGGGGTGGGGGGGGCAGCCTTCTGGCAGGAAGGGTTGGGCACCCTACTGCCAGCGATCGGACAGGCAGCCGCTATACTTATTGCAGCAGGGAGATCCCTTGCCGTGATAAGTGTAGCGGCCGCGTCTACTCTAACCTGATTCTGTATAGGATGCCCCTCCCGGGTGTCCTATACAGAATCTGGGCTACAGTGTCTTCCTTGTGTAGCTCTCTAAGAAGAGAAGATTGCAAAAGCTAGCTGAAAAAAAAAAATGGCCCTCAATACTCTTTTGAAACTTACCATTGACCCCCTCCTCCTTAAGCTCTTTAAGTAGGGTTCTCTTTTTAGACTTTAGCAAGTGTTGCTGAATACAGACCTGCAAGAATAAACTCCAGCTTCATAGCATCGGGAACAGCAATCCTATCAATGTACTGGGGATCCAGGTATTTTATTATATCTTCAACTACAATAAAAAGGGGGGAAAAAACCATATCAGAACAGCACTAACTTCTACATAAGAATGTTATTAATGTTTATACCAAAGAAGGCTACAAATTAAAGCCACTTTAAGACACAAAAAACAAGCAATAATCAAACAGGATATGTGAAAAAGAAAGAGAGCAAAACAAAAGTATATTAACGCCTCCGTTTTCCCTTTGTAATCCACTGTGTTTTCTCTAATGGCCATTAGTACAATCTAAATGAGGTAGTCCCTTTAGGTCATAGCCAAGAAACAAAAACACCCCCCCCCCAATTCCATTTGTGGTGTTGTTACAATGTGATCTAAACCAGTGGTTCTCAAACCTATCCTGGGGGACCACCAGCCAATCAAGCTTCAGGTTGTTCCTAATAAATATGCATAATATACAATTAGAAGAGAAAAACTAATACATGTACTCACACACCATTAATAATTTATTCAATCACCTCATAAATGCCATAAATATAATAAATGTACCACCCCCTATCACACACAACTTTTTCAAAAGACAACCCAAGCAAATGCCCTTGTTGCCCTGAAAACCTGGATGATCAGTTCCCAATTGTCCAATGTTTTAAAATGTCTTTGCCGAACTTGTGCTTCATGGACTAAACTCCTGAATTTGTGATAAGACTTTGTTCACTCTTGATAACAACTGACAAATGTTCTTCAGCCAGCCCAACACAATCTTGCATTTCACCACAAGGGCATCTTCAGGAGCTGAAGCCACTTCGGGTTTTCACTACTGTTATCTCTGTAATCTTATTTATTAATCATACAGCAACTGAAGCATAGGCTCAATCACCACATCTCCCTTCTGGAAGGAATAAACCAAGTTTTTTCTCTCCTTCTAAATTGTGTGGTTAAACAAATAAAGGGGGAGATTTGTATTTTCTAACATCCGCTATTGATATTTAATGAATATGCATGAGAGAGTTTTTAATATATATATAATTTTTATTAACTTTTTCAAATAATACATCTTATATATAAATTACACATATTGATCAAAAATAAAGAAAATCGAATAACTTAATACAAATTTATACATAAAATAGAACATACGGTACACTAATAAACTAAAGTGAACATAAAATAAAACAAAAATACACACAAAAGCTACAGAATCTTTAATCAGAAACAAAGGAGTCTCGTTTAACTATAATAGGTTTCTATAAAAATCAGATTGAAATTAACAGTGTTATTAAATTTCAAAGCTATCATTTCTTCATATTTCCGAATCATACACAAGTGATTCCACCATTCGTGAAAATTGCGATTGGAATTATCTTTCCAATTGCAGACAATATGATGGATAGTCAGAGCAATCATAGTGTCAAATATTTAAAGTACTTTGATGGGATCGAGACATCTGGGCACAAGGAGTGCAAAATAATGACTCTGTAAGAGATAGAGATACCAGTGTCTAAATGAGTTATAGAAAGAGATTTTCATATAATGGTGGTATCACGCAAAATCTGTCGCATATATACTCACTAGTTATATTCTAAAAACCCAAATGGCTGGTAGTCTCCCCAGGAAATGTCAAAGGTAAAAAAAAAATGAAGACATCAACCAAAGTAAAAGTAAAATGTGGTTAATTTCAGAAAACTGATGTGTTAGAAAATCATGTTGCCCTATCCTATGATACTATTTTATTTGGAACGTCTATAAGATTCAAGAGTCAAATTTCAGCAAATAACAATAAACTTTTGTTAATACTGATGGGGGTTGCCATTCAACGTATTACTGGAAATTGGAAGGATTATACTAAACTTAATTATACCTTTTGGTGGAATTCAGTTTGTCATATTTATAAAATGGAGAGAGTGCTTGCTATACAGCAAGGAAATTATAATAGTTTCAAAAAGATTTGGGGGCCATTGATTGCATATTCTAATGATTAGATACCTTTTTATTACATAGGACTATATTTAATGTGGGGATGGGGAAGTATGTTATGTGATTTAATGGGTTTATTCCTGATGAATGGGATGGGTGGGGGAGGGGTCTATTTTATATGCATTTGACAATAATTGTTAGAATGTCAAGTGATTTGTATGAATTATCTGATTGAATATTGTACACTTTTGGCAAGAGTTAAAACTGAATAAAGAATTAAAAAAAAAAAAAAAGAAAACTGATGTGTCAAAGGAAAGGTTCATGTCCCATGTTTGATTTACCTTTATTTTTCAAGTGCCTGGTATTTTCTTCTTTAGTTATATGGCCTGGGACTGATATGAATGTTATTTTGATAAAATGTCTGAATTAAAAGGATTTCTTTACATTCTTCCCAGAGATAATGCTGGACAATGGGTCATCTGTATCATGACAAATGGGATGAAGCCTACAAGAATTGAATGGGCTGTGTTGCATCTGCTGCATGGGAATCGCTACCATGGCTTTGTAAAAGAGGCCTAAAATGATTCTACCAGACAAAAGGACTGTGTGTGTGTCAGATTTGTTAACAGCATAACAGAAAAAAACAAAATAACCTATGTTCGATGACCCCCCACAGTATAACTTCTACTACTGAAATTTCAGAGCCCATTGAACATATAGAAAACAGAAAGATTAAAAGAAAATATTTTAAAGTAAAATATCATTTTTGTTCAGGTATTAGGATATCTTTAAAAAGGAAGACAAGGGTAAAATAGATGATTTTACAGCCCTTGAAATCCCTTAATCTAGCATGGCAAAGTGATGTTCGCTTCTTGTGCAAGGCTATCTATTCAGGACACAGCAGAACCAGCAAATCAAGCACATTTGCTTACATAAAGCACCTTTCTTCAGTGCATAATGCTCTTTAAAAATATTTTATAGTGAATGTGGCGCTCATGAAAGATACCAGACCGACAGCATCCGCAGCTCTCCATTTTGCAGAGAACAGGTTTAACACTGTGGCAGTCAAAGCTTCTCTTGTTCAACTTGGTCCTGGAGTACCCCCCTTGCCAGTCAGGTTTTCAGGATATCCACAATGAATATGCATGAAAGAAATTTGCATATAATGGAGGCAGTGTAGCTCGCAAGTGGTTGTCCTGCTTAGATCAGTTCTAAAAAAGACAACTGCGAGCACTTGAAGTCTTTTCTTCCCCAAGGGATTCATACCAACTTTAAATTTGAAGCTGGGACTCATTGAAAACGTTTCCACACATAACCATCACAGTGTATTATCCTAAGCATCCATACTGAAGTTTCAATTGGCCACATGCAAATAGTATATTACTGTTTTATCTATCAAAACTTATGGTTATAATTTATCTTCTTCCTGTAAAAAGAATGGTTCTGGTATTGGCTAATTAGAAAATGAACAATGTAATCTTTAGAAATCCATCCACACCAAATATTAAGCTCTGCAGTCCTTTCTGATCCAACCAAGATCCTTCACTTTCCTATCTCTTATCCCCCTCCTCCTCCTCATTACCCCTCACCCACTTCCCACTACAATCCCCTATATAGCGTTCTCCTGAACAGTATACTAACTCTCCTCTCCCAGCGGTCCAAGCATCCTTCCTTTTGTGTCCCTGCTTGAACTTGTCTTCCCCTAGATTGTGTGCATAAAAACAATTTGCAACTTAGTATACTAACACTGTTTTTAAGAACAGGATAATTTGTAAAATCTGGATAGGAGAACTGTATTTGTTGGGATTCAAGATTTATTTTGTGAAATGTTTCTCCAATAAAAACAAATTACAAAATAACCCCTCCCCCCTACACACAAAAGCACAACTAAAATGTTTTCTACTGCTGACTGCTTAAAATGTACCCTGAAAATTAGAGTTCTTCCTTTATGAAGATGAGATGCACTGAAATCCAGAAAGACACACTACATGGGTACTTACTTTTCTTATATAAAATTTTTATCCGCTCTCTTTTGCTTGCAATGTTTCCCAGGGCAGCTTGTAGTTTTATCAAGTCATCTGCTATCTATAGAAAAATATCAAAGTTACATTATGAGAAAGCAAAATTATTCTACCTAATAAAAACAAAGAATAAACCTGGGAAATAAAGTCAACAATAAATTAATTTATTTTAAAGCTGCATTAGTCATATGTTATTACAAGTAAAAATCTTTAAAATCCAGAATAAAAAATAAGGTTGGCAGAAAGAGATATTAGTTTGACAAGAAAAAACATTATTTCACACAATTATTCAATTCTCATTAGAAGGTTATGCTATCTTTTCCCCCTGCTGGCATCCTATGAAAATTAACAGAACCCAAAAAAACCTTACATAGGCAGAAGTCCAAAGAGAAAGAAAAAGTAGAACAATGGAAAATCCAGAAGTCATGAAAATTGCCATGTGTCACCATCACATGATGTGAAAGTAGCATACCATAAGAAATACTGAATAGGTTTACTCTCCTTGGTCCCCTTTTACAAAGCCATGGGCCTTATGGACTTTGATGCATTTACCACAACTGCATTGCTACGACAGCTTTGTAAAAGCACACACCCCCTCCCCGAAGTGTTTCCCTTTAGTTTAAAATAACAGCCAAGAAGGAAGATATTTAGCATGCTTGACTGTGAAGATATAACAAATGGCTCATGTCATTTTACAATTTCACTTTGGTGCACATTATCATTCCAAGCAGGCAAATGGAACAAATGTTTAACCAACTTCATCTCAAACGCACTTTCATACCAAACGTTTAGGAAGTCAATCAAAACTTATGCCTTTGACAAATTTCTCTGACCCCCATTTCAACCTTGACATACTTCCAAAACACTTCCAGATAAACTTGACTAAACTTAACATGCCAATGTAATTTCGAAAGTTCTCTGTAATGTTGCTTCTGTGTAAAGTCATTATCATTAAAAGGGATACTCGGTAACTCGCAATTGGAAAAATTGCGATCGCCTTAATTTTCCTTTTTGGTGGGCGAGTTTATGTTTATGCTATAGATATGAGAAGATAAATGCTGATATGTTGGGGCATAATAATTGGTTCAAACTGTTTGGGGTCCGTTGACATCTTTCATTACTTCGTTATAGTTGTCTTTTAATTTTAATTTATTTCTATACACATCCAGGACAGGGTGGGGGGGAGGATATCTCTTTGGTTTATTCTTTGATCAAATGTGTTGGAAGGGATGGGAGGGATATTTTTCTTCTGCATTGTTATTGATTGAATATAAGTGCTTATTTTGATTATTAATGTTTGTATAAATCTTGGCACTTTATATTAGTTTTGGAAAATTAATAAAGATTTTTTTTTTTTTTTTTAAAGGGACACCTGGAGGGGAGCTACACAATAGACTAATCTGCAGCAGAAATAGTAATTTTATTTTTATATACCGCCTAACCAAAAAATGGTTCTAGGCGGTTTACAGCAAATAAGCACAAGTCATACAGTGGAGAGTAATTTTAAAAGGAAAAAACAATTCAAAACAAAATACAATAAATTAGAATTGGTCCTACAGTAGAAAATATGATTTAAAAGCAAAATGCAATTTAAAAGAATGGCTCTCAGCGGATTACAACAAATAAGAACTGACCATACAGTAAAAATACAGTATGAAGATGCATTGCATGACGGAAGCATAGAATTATTAAACGAAACAACCAGTTAGGAGAGCAATGGATCATTAGTTACCCCTGTAGATGTTTGGTTAAATATGAAGGAATTAAATGTTTATTTTGTGCCGGAGCAACTTCGTAGTTTTCTGGATGAAAAAAAGTTACTTCATTTGTAAAAGCTGTATTTAGAATAGAATCATTTTCTTTGGTAAATTATTAAGTATTGTTGGAGATCTCCTTATCTCTTAGGTTCTTGTTCCAGGGAGTGTTATAGCGGTCTAAGAAAGAGTGATTAATTACTTCTGGATATTGCATATTGTTTGATTTTTATTTTATTTATTTATTCAATTTTCTATACCGTTCTCCCAGGGGGGCTCAGAACGGTTTACATGCATTTATTCATGTACTCAAGCAGTTTTTCCTTTCTGTCTTTTTGGGCTCACAATCTATCTAATGTACCTGGGGCAAAGGGGGGATTAAATGACTTGCCCAGGGTCACAAGGAGCAGCATGGGTTTGAACCCACAACTGTAGGATGCTGAGGTTGTAGCTTTAACCACTGCACCACTCTAGAAATCAAAATGTAGCACATGTGAGTCAAGTATAAAACAACTGAGCCATTGTGACATCACTGATGAAGTTGGCTCTTAGTGGTGGAATGAGGCATAATGACATCACAATATCGGCTCTGGTTATCAGAGGCTGAAACTTTTCACACTATTTATTTATTCAATTTTCTATACTGTTCTCACAGGGGAGCTCAGAACGGTTTACATGAATTTATTCAGGTACCCAAGCATTTTTCCCTGTCTTTCCTGCTGGGCTCACAATCTATCTAATGTTCCTGGGGCAATGGGGAGGATTAAGTGATTTGCCCAGGGTCACAAGGAGCAGTGTGGGGTTTGAACCCACAACCTCAGGGGGCTGAGACTGTAGCTTTAACCACTGCGACTTTATTGTAAAAAATTTTTTTTTTCCTTTTAATTGAATTTTTACATATTAGTATGCAATATATATTACTTTTATTCTTGTATTATTTCTCTGTATTACTGTAACAAGAGGATTCGTGTTTGCATTATGATATTTATAAAGAAATAATAAAAAAGAGACCAATGTCTGAACACTGGGCTGTTTCGTTTCGAATGCATTTGATTCTCTCGGATTAACTAAATCCCAGGGTCCTCTTTAGCCTGTGAGCGACGGAGAGCAACGACACCAGAGGAAGCCTTCCCGGCTGGAATTTGGCAGCACTTAACCCCCCTCCCCCAGCCACTTAAGCTCCACTCCCACCTTCCCACGCCTCCCTCCATCTCCGAACACGCGGCTCTCCAGCTCATCCAGGCGGCTCTGCAGCTTCCGAACCTCCGCCATGGCAACGACAAAACTGCCCCGCCGCGGCCGCCGGAAATACGTCGTCCCCCCGCGCCGGAACTTGACGCCAACCCAGGATGCACTGCGGTGGGGACGTCAGAAGGGAGGCGACGGTTGGGGCGAGGCCCCGAAACAAAATTTTAAAAAAAGGTTCTTCTGGCACGGGACGTGGGATGAGAGTATTACATAGACTTTCTTTCTTTCTTAAAGATTTATTTACGTGCAAAAAGGGCACTTTATTCCAGAAATCTTATACTAATACAATTAATTACTTCTATAGCGCTAAAGAGTCACAAAGAAGACAGTTCCTGCTCCAAAGAGCTTATAGTTGAAACAAACAAACAGGATGTCATGGATAGAGTTAAGGGGAAGGGTTAATCTGCTGGCTGGGTTGGAGGAAAGAGGGGAGTACAGGACCATCAAGCCATTGTGACATCACTGATGAGGTTGGCTCTTATTGGTGGAATGAGGCATTATGACATCACAAGCTCAGCTCTGCTTCCCAAAGACTTAAACTCTTCACACTACTACTATTACTATGAATTATTTCTATAAAACTAACAGACATACACAGTGCTGTACAGAGTCACAAAGATGACAGTCCCAGCTCCAAAGAGCTTACAATCTAAACAGGATGTCATGGATAGAGTTAAGGGGAAGGGTTAATCTGCTGGCTGGGTTGGAGGGCAGAGGGGAGTACAGGACCATCAAGCCATTGTGACATCACTGATGAGGTTGGCTCTTATTGGTGGAATGAGGCATTATGACATCACAATATCAGCTCTGCTACGCAAAGACTGAAACTCTTCACACTACTACTGCTACTATGAATTATTTCTTTAGCGCTACCAGACGTACACAGTACTGTACATAGTCACAAAGATGACAGTCCCTGCTCCAAAGAGCTTACAATCTGAACAGACAAACAGGATGTCATGGATACAGTTAAGGGGAACAGTTAATCTGCTGGCTGGGTTGGAGGGTAGAGGGGAGTACAGGACAATCAAGCCATTGTGACATCACTGATGGAAGTTGGCTCTTATTGGTGGAATGCGGCATTATGACATCACAGTCTCAGCTCTCCTTCCCAATAACTGAAACTCTTCACACTACTATGACTACTACTATGAATTATTTCTATAGCGCTACCAGACGCACACAGCAGTGCACAAAGTCACAAAGAAGACAGTCCCTGCTCCAAAGAGCTTATAGTCGAAACAAACAAACAGGATGTCATGGATACAGTTAAGGGGAACGGTTAATCTGCTGGCTGGGCTGGAGGGTAGTGGAGAGTAGAGTTATGGATTGAAGGCTCGCAGAGACAATAAGAACAGAAACCAACCACGCCCAATTCCAGAAGAAACTGAAAACTCTACTCTTTGACAATTAAATTTACAAGATCGCCATAAGCACCTGTTCTTTTACTTAGTATGATTAGGTTTTTCTCCTTTCTCCCCTTCCTTTCTTTCTTACTTCCCCTCTTTGCCCAATCTACCCTTTTCCTTCTTCAAGTCACCTAGAGCCTGTTTAGGTTTCTGCGACTCACAAACATTAATTACATTAGAAGGCTATATTAGTGCTAACATTTTTTTAAAAAACCCAAACAATGTGGTGGGGGAGATGATGAACATGTGACTTGCCCCACTCTGGACACAGTTGAGCTCGCTCAATATTGGGCGGACAAATCCAGCGCCTCCCACAGAGCTGTTTCTTATGGCGTTTATGAGATGATAAAGGGGAGTAGAAAACCTTTTCTATGAGGAAAGACTAGAGAGATTAGGGCTCTTCAGCTTGGAAAAGAGACGGCTGAGGGAAGATATGATCAAAGTTTACAAAATCCTGAGTGGTGTACATTGGGTACAAGTGATTCTAATTTTTACTGCGTCATAAATTACAAAAACTAGGGGACCCTCAAAGAAGTTACAGGGAAAAACTTTTAAAACCAATAGGAGGAAATATTTTTTTCACTTCAACCAGAAATTCCTTGCCAGAGGAAGTAGTAACAGTGGTTAGCGCAGTAGTCGTGAATTTTTAAGCTGGTGCCATTTTGGATTCTAGGAGAGCTGCTAAATATCTTCCTGGCCATGATACTGCTGACTAATGTGTGTCAAACCACATCCATCCCCACCAGTCCACCTTCATACTTCAAGGAGGGGATATCCTCAAAGTTGTGAGCATTTCCAAATGCATTCTCTTTTGCCCAATGAGAAATGCCTTCTCTTTAAAGCAACTGCCTTCCTCCCCATCCACTTTCCTCTTTCTCTTCAAAGTCTGGCTGGAGAGGCAGAGTAGCAGAAAAAAAACCCCTGAAATACAATGGGGGCCATCATTGAAGAACACTAGGTTAGCATGTATGAGTTTTAAAAAGGTTTGATCAATTTTCTGGAGGAAAATTCCATAGTCTGCTACATATGAGGTAAGCCACTGCTTGCCCTGGGATGCATAGCATGGAATGTTGTTACTCTGAGATTCTGCATGTTGATACTCTTGGGTTTCCAGAATGTCAGAGGAGCCGCCAGAACTTCCCTATGTTCTTTCAGAATCGTCAAATGTACACCATCTGGCCCCATTGCTTTGTCCACCTTTACTTTAGCTAGTTCCTCATGAACACAATCCGCTGAAAATCGATCAGGGTCTACCACTATTTGCGTTTGTCTTCTGTGGTTCTGCTCCCAGTGCTTCAGCTGTGAACATAGAGCAGAAATATTTATTAAGCAATTCAGCCTTATCTTTATCAGCTTCTACATATTTATCTTTCTCATCCTTGAATCTCACAATGCCACTTTTGCACGTCTTCCAAATCACTAATATACCTACAAAATGTCTTGTCTCCCTGTTTTACTGTTGGCTATTTTTTTCTTCCATTTGCATCTTTGCTTTCCTGACTACTTGACCAGCCTCTTAACTTTTCCAGATATTTTTGCCTGTCTTTCTCTTTCTGCAATCTTTTGTAGTTTTTAAAGTCTGGAACCTTTACTTTTGATTGAGTCCTCTCTACTACACCTGTCTTAATATTAAACCATGCCATGTGGTGACCACTAGATGATACATCAGAAACACTATCCATAATTGTAACCCTGGCCCCATCCTGCATGGGTTCCATTACAAATTACTGGAACAATTCTTCTTGTAGAGAATCCAGGATCTCCCTACTTCTTGAAGACCCCATAGTAGGGATAACCCAATCAACATCTAGCATATTAAAACCACTTATTTCCCCTTTTACAGCTATAATCTGAATGTCTACTATTAAATGTCCATATCTTTCTGTGAAGGAGGCCTTTATATCACACCAATGTAAATGCATTTTCCATTCCCTTTCCAGATTGACCCACAATGCCTCTTTCTTACCCCGTGGATCCTGCAATTGTGTGGCTTTAATATGATTACATTACATTAAGGATTTCTATTCCGCCATTACCTTGCAGTTCAAGGCGGATTACAAAAGAATTATCCAAGATGCATTACAACAAGAACTTACAAAAAAAAAATAATAATAATAATTGGTCATTTTCAAAAAGAGTGAGAAATGGGTAAGGTTATTTGTTTGGGGTAGTTGGCTTTAGTGAGAGGTGGAGTTTGAGACCTGCGGTATTATTTCTTTTTTCAGAGTTTTCTTGAAGAGTATGGTCTTTATTTCTTTTCTAAAAGTCTTGTAGTCGAGGGATGCCGTCAGTAGATTGGCGATTTGGTTGTCTAGTTTGGCTGCTTGAGTGGCCAGGAGGCCATCATATAGTTTTTTCCTTTTGACCTCCTTAATTGGGGGATATAAGAATGGGGTGTGAGTTTTCCTATGTCTGGTTGCGGTGTTGTGGATGAGGCGGTTATTCAGGTAGTTTGGACTGTCTCCATATAAAGTCTTAAATGGTAGGCAGTAGAATTTAAATTGTATTCTTGCTGGGATCGAAAGCCAGTGCGATTGGAGATATGCTTCTGTAATGTGATGTTTCTTTAATGAGTAGATGAGTCTTAGTGCTGTGTTTTGGATAGTTTGTAGTTGTTTTGTTATGGTTGTAGGGCATGGGAGGTAGAGGATATTACAGTAGTCAAGTAGGCCTATTATTAAGGACTGAACTATGAGCTGTAATTGAGTTTTCTCGAAGAATTTCTGAACTTGTCTTAAGTTTCTCATGACTAAGAATGACTTTTGTATTGTTTTATTGATTTGCGGTTGCATGGTGCAGCATCTGTCGATAGTTGACCACGTCTCCCCGCTTCTATCTAAGCTTCACTGGCTCCCAGTTTTCCTCAGGGTCCACTACAAATGCGCCTGCCTAACCTTCAAGTCTCTACACGGCATCCTTCCTCCCCTGTTTCCACTATCCTGGCTCTCCGCAAATCCCAACTCCACCAGATCCTCTCAGAAATTCATACTATCATTCCCCTCCTTAAAAGGCATTTACCATACAGGTAAACTTGGAGCATCCCTCCTCTTCAAGATCACCGTTCTGTGGAATAGCTTATCCGCCCCTCTCCGGAGTACGACCTCCCTCCAACGCTTCAGAAAACATCTGAAAACTTGGCTTTTCTCTAAAATGTAACCTCTCCCTCCCTCTCCTCTACACTTAATCCCTTCTCTCTCCCCTTATTACCAAGATCTTCTTCTTCCCATTGTAACTCCTTTCTTTTGTAATTCCTGTAAACCGTGTCGAGCTCTACTTCTGTGGAGATGATGCGGTATACAAACTTAAGGTTTAGTTTAGTTTAGTTTAGTTTAGTTATTCCTAGCAGTTTTAGGGTGGTTTGTAGGGGGTAGTTGATTGCGTTGATTTCAATGTTGGTTATGGTTGGTATTTTGTTGTTTTCTAGGAGGATGAATTTAGTTTTATCTGGGTTCAATTTCAGTTTGTGATCTTTCATCCAGTTTGCTATTGATTTTAGTGTTTGGTATATTGTGTTTGTCATGGAGAGTTCAGGTTGATCGAAGGGTATGAGAATGGTAATGTCATCGGCATAGCTGTAGGAGGTTATGCCTTGTTTGTCCAGGTGAGAGCTGAGGAAGGCTGTATAGAGATTGAAGAGAGTCGTGGATAGAGGGGATCCTTGGGGACCAAGGTTCAGATTTTTGTTTGTCTGATTTTACTCTATAGGTTCTTGATTTAAGGAATCCTTCAAACCATGTGTATACTTTATCTGTGATACCTATTGTATCCAGGATTTGTAGTAGAATGTTATGGTCCACCAAGTCGAATGCAGCGGTAAGGTCTAGTTGTATGAGCATCATTTTTTTTTCCTGTGCTGAGATGTTGTCTGGCTGTGTCCAAGAGAGATCCTAGTAGTGTTTCCGTGCTGAAGCTGTTTCTGAAGCCGGATTGTGTGGGATGGAATATGTTATGGTTTTCTAGGTAATTGGAGAGGAATTTGGCAACTAGTCCTTCTATTATTTTGACGTAGAGTGGAATAGAGGCAATGGGTCTGTAGTTGGCTGTTTGGTCTATCGGTCCTTTGGGGTCTTTGAGGATCGGGGTGATGATGATTTCGCTGAGATTGGTAGGATAGTGGCCGTTTATTAGCGAGATTTGTATCCAGTTTAGAAAAAGAGCGCGGAATTTTGTGCTGGATGTTTTTAGGAGATATAGTGGACAGTTGTTTAGGTCACAGGATGCATGGCTGTATTTTTTGTAGTATTTGTTGAATTCGGGCCATTGTATGTTGGGGAATTGAGACCATATTCTATCTGCTGCAGTAGAATCTCTATCTATGGGGAGAATTGTGAATTCGTTAGGATGGGTAGAGGTGTCATTGAGGGTAGCTCTTGCATTGGTAATTTTATTTTGGAAGTGTTCTGCTAATAGAGTGGCTGAGGGGGGTAGTATTGTTAGTGGTCAGGTAGGGTTTGGTGTCGGTTAGGGTTTTTAGAATTTTGAATAGTTTTTTGGTGTCTTGGGTTTCAGTGCCTTCAGATCTTTAACGTATAACACCACTCCCTCTCCTCTTGTTCTACCCAGTCTTTTCTGAACAGATTATATCTCAGTCGTGGTTCTCCGTGAACCATGTCTCTCTGATTACCACTAAATCCACCTCTGCCTCTTCCTTCACAGCCTCGCAGCGAGTCACATCCTGTAGTCAATCAGCTGATGCCAGAGCCTCTCCTTTCCAGCCCTCTTCCCTGCTGGCACCCTCCACTGGTGGCTCAGGGCCCATCTAGAGGGCCTTCGCGCATGTGTGGACAGCAACGTGATGACAACATGCATGCGCATGATGTCATCACGGCAATTTCTGCACACTTCTGGATGCCACCACATTTAGTTTGCCGTGGCTTGACAAAGTTTGTGGGACACTGATCTAGATCAGAGCCTTGTTTCCCATACTTTAATCATTAGTATATACTGCTTTCCAGACGTTGCCCTTTTTTTTCATTTGTGTAGAGGTATTTAATGATTCCACTACCTGAGGGCTTACTCATTTGGGGGCTTTGATCACCCTACTCCAACAATTCTAGTTTAAAGCCCTTTTCAGCAGACGAAAGGTGGTGTTGATGCCCCTGTACAGATAGTTGGTGAGACCCCACTTAGAGTATTGTGTTTGGTTTTGGAGGTCATAGAAACATAGAAAGATAACGGCAGATAAGGGCTATAGCCCATCAAGTCTGCCCACTCTATTGACCCACCTCTTTAAGTCTACTGACTCCCTTAATTATACTGCCACTCTACTGACCCGCTCCTTCAAGTCTATACCCTAGTGACCCTATTCCTTGATTTGACCCTCGTAGGGATCCCACATAGGTATCCCATTTATTCTTAAAGTCTGGGATGCTGCTGGCCTCGATCACCTGCATTGGAAGCTTGTTCCAATGCTCAATCACTCTTTCCGTGAAGAAGTACTTCCTGGTGTCTCCACGAAACTTCCCTCCTCTGAGTTTGAGCGGATACCCTCTTCTGGTCAAGGGATGTAAGGATGTAAAAAGACTAGAAACAATTCCGAGAAATGTGACAAAAATGGCATGGGGTCTACACCACAAGATATGAGGAGAGACTTGATGGCCTGACTATGTACACCCTGGAGGAAAGGAGAAACAGGGGTCATATGATACAGACATTCAAATTTTTGAGAGGTATTAATATACAAACAAACCATTTCCAGAGGAGGCAAGGTGGTAGAACTAGAGGACATGAATGTTGCTTGCAGTGGGGTGACTCAGAAATAACATCAGGAAGTACTTTCTTTACAGAAAGGAACAGCCTTTCATTTTCATTATCTCCCATTTGAGGTGGTGGAGATGAAAACCATAACAAAATTAAAAAACGTGTGGGATAAACATAAAGGAATCCTGTATGGAAGGCATGGAACCAAATAAGCTTAGTGGTAATTAGATGGTAACATTAGTAACTGAAAAGCAAAGCCGGTGTTGAACAGACTTCTACAGGTCTGTGCCCTGAAAATAGCAAGGCCATATCAAGTACAGTTGGCCCTCCATATCCACGGACTCACCAACCGTTTCTCTCCTCCCCCGTCCTCCCTGCATAACTTGGCAGCCAGTCTTCGGCCCTTCAGCAACAGCTACTGGGCATTTCCCTCTGAGCCAGCCTGTTGTGACACAACTTCCTGGACGGGCCAGGTCAGAGCAAAAGGCCCAGTGCAGGCTGCAGGCAGCCTTCGAGTATGGCTGCCACTGATGCTGCAGGGCCAAAGACTGGCTGCAAAGATACCACCAGCTGTGGGAGACCTAAGAAAGAAAGAGCTGTAGTCCAGTCCGTGAGGGTGGGAGAGACGCCAGACCATGCCTGGGGGAGGGAATTAAGAGAACTTGAGCACCTGTGGATTTTGGTATCTAAGGAGGGTCCTAGAACTAATCCCCCGCAGTATATTCTGAGGGACGACTGTATGTATATGTTGTATCATACAGCACATTATGAGTTTATCTTGGGCAGACTGGATGGACCATACAGGTCTTCATCTGCCATCATCTAATATGATAAGAAGGGAAGAGGAGAGTTTGAACAGAAAGGGGGGAGGTGTTGGGCACCATGGAAAGGGGAGAAAGATAAAGGGAGTTGGGTACAGGTTTCTGGTGTTGGGGAGGAGAGCATACCGTAAGTTGTGTGCATAAGCGGCAGCAATGCCCATGTCCCTCATGCTCCACAGCAAGAAAACGGCCAGACGACAAAACAAGAGGATTCCAATATCAGAATGGGCGAACAGAATGCTAGGAATGATAAAGAAGGGGATCGCGAGCAGATCGAAGAAGGTTATCATGCCGCTGTACCGGGCCATGGTACGCCCTCACCTGATGTACTGTGTCCAGCACTGGTCGCCGTACATGAAGAAGGACACGGTACTTCTTGAAAGGGTCCAGATAAGAGCAACTAAGGAGATGGAGGAGTTGCCGTACAGTGAAAGATTAGAGAAACTGGGCCTCTTCTCCCTCGAACAGAGGAGATTGAGAGGAGACATGACCGACACATTCAAAGGAATAGACTTAGTAGATAAAGACAAGTTGTTCACCCTCTATAAGGTAGGGAGAATGAGAGGGCACTCTCTATATACCCTAGCATCCGGTAACTGTGATTCAGGTTATTCTTCCCAATGTGCATCACTTTGCATTTATCCAAATTAAATTTCATCTGCCACTGTTTACTGAATCCTTTGAGTAACTGAAGTATTCCATCTACTGTATCCACTTTTTCTTTTGTAAATCACATAGAACTTAACGGTATTGTGGTATAAAAGTGAGTTTTTATATTATGTTATGTTGTAGATTTAAAACAAACTAGAGAAAATATTTCTTAATCTGTGTAATTAAACTCTGGAATTCGTTACTGGAGAATGTGATGAAATTAGCGGGATTTTAAAAGGGTTTGGATAATTCCATAAAAGAGAAGTCCATAGGCCATTATTGAGATGGTTTGGGGAAATCCACTGCTCATTCCTAGGATAAGCAGCGTAAAATCTGTTTTACTACTTGGGATCTAGCTAGGTACTCGGGACCTGGGTTGGCCACTGTTCGAAACAGAATACCAGGCTTGATAGACCTTTGGTGTGTCCCAGTATGGCAGGTTTTTTTTTTTTTTTAATTTGTTCTATTGAAAATTTTTCAGAACCATACAAACACAACAAGCATCATAACACAATGTTGTAACATAACTCTTGGAAAGAAGGCATATCAGACAGCTTCAGACAGTACAAGCAATCCCTTCCCCCATGCCCCGCAGAAGTTCCTTGCAGGCCAATGGTCACTAGCATGGGTTGCCCTCTCTGTTCACACCAGTCAATGTAGGGCTTCCAGTTTTGCAACAGCCTCGGCAGTCGGTGATATTTCATAGCCATGAGCTTGGACATACTAAAGACATAGACTATTTTTTGTAACACCTGAGCCTGGGACAGTGTCAAAACTTGATGCCAGGTAGCTGCCAACAGTAAGCGTGCAGCAGTCACAAACATCGCTATCAGTTTAGTAAATTTAAGAGGCACCCCCATAGGCACAGCCCGTATATTTTACCAATATCGCCCCGCAGATATCAGACATCAAGGCAAACACCATATTCAGTATGGCAATTCTTATGTTCTAGACCAGTGGTTCCCAACCCTACCACCAGCCAGTCGGGTTTTTGGGATAGCCCTAATGAATATGGATGAGACATATTTGCATATAATGGAGGTGAGAGGCATGCAAATTTTCCCCATGCATATTCATTAGAGGTATCCTGAAAACCTGACTGGCTAGTGGTCCTATACATCTAACACATGCCCTATGCTCAAGCCAAAAATACCTACCGGAAATATCCTCCTTCGGAGACATCAAATACAAAAGCGTCAGGAAAAGAATGTTCTGTGATGGCCCCAATGTGGTGGTACGCCCAAAGGAATTAAAACTAGAAAAGGACACCAGAAAGTTCAAGAAAGGAATAAAGACGATATTCTTCCCAGAACACTTTAACAAATAAATATTTAGAGGGAATAGCAACATGGAGGAAACAGCAGGAACACAAAAGGATGAGCTCACAAATAATATAAAGAAAGATAGTATATGTACATAGGCAGTATAAATAGGTAAGATATACATATACAGTGGAACCTTGGTTTACGAGCATAATTCGTTCCAGAATATATCAAAGCGAGTTTCCCCATAGGATGTAAGGGAAACTCACTTGATTCGTTCCACCTTCTTCCCGTGGCCACCGACGCTGTTCTACCTTATTTCCCCCCCCCTCCCCCGAGGCCACCAGCATTGCTCCACACACACACACCCCGTGATCCGGCATCTCCCCTCTTCCCCCCCCCCCCGCTGCAATCACCCACCCACCCAAACACATTCTCTTACCCCTATCTGACACCAGCACCAACGCACAGGACATACCGGTGCCCGAAGATATTCCCTCTTCCTTGTGCTGGGCCTTGAGCATCTGTGCATGCTCAAGGCCTTCTAGTTCTCGCTCTCTCTGAGAGGTGGGTGGGTGAGTGGGGGGATGCCAGATTGCGGCGGGGGGGGGGAGGCGATGCGAGCTGGGGGGATGCCGGATCACAGGGGCGGGGGCGCTCGTAAATCAAGTCAAGCTTGGTTTCCGAGGCGCAGATTTTATGAATGTTTTGCTTGTCTTGCAAAATACTCGCAAGCCGCGGCACTCGTAAACCGAGGTTTGATTGTATTTAACTCATGTAACACCTTTAATGAATCTCATGCAAACCGCTCAGAATTGACTCCCCAGTCATTAGTAACAGCATAAAAGCTTCCTATAAACAATAACTGTGCACGTAAACTTGAGAAATGCTCCTGATCTGCCCATGACTCTCCTGGCCATGCCTCCTTTTGGGAGCCATGCGTAAAATTTATGCCCGGATCCCACATCTAAATTTCCGTGCATAAATTTCAATTAAATCCAATTAGTGCTAATAATTGCTTGTTAAGATGTGAACCGCAAGGTAATGGAATAGAAATCACTAATGTAATGTAATTATCAGCGCTATCGTGAGTCAAATTCTACGCCCAAATTTGTCTATGCAACGTAAAGTGCCATAGAATCCCGTCTCCCATTTCTCTTTGACAAATATCTCTGACTCCCGCCCTCCTTGTAACTCTACTTTTAACTATACCTTGTACCTCCCACCTTCCTGCCTCCTCCCTACCTGCACCTCCCACCTACCTGCACCCGACTTCCTAAGCCACGCCGATTGACTTGTTTATAACCTCTCTATCTCCTTCCTGTCTGCTCCCGACTCGCTAAGTTATATTGATTGATTGACTTATTTGTAAATTTCGCTGTCTCTTGTCATGTAAACCGCTCTGAACTATTCTGGTACTGCGGTATACAAAAATAAAGTTATTATTATTTATTATTATAACTGAACAAACTTCTCTTTCTGATGAGACTGACACTGCAAGAACTCCAGACAAGAAGATAATTTGCATGAGGAGAGAGAATGAAAGGTTGGCCGTAGGAACTGAAATGGAGATGTGTGAAGTAGACCTGAAACGAAAGAAAAAGGCTGAAAAACCCAAATCAATCCCGATTTGCACTGTAGTTACCAGTCACCCTTGCCTGTGAAAGCTTCGCATTGAAAAAGCGATCAATATGATCTTCATTCAACGTCTGTGCTGCAGGGAAAGGCCACACAAACGCAGCCTCTCCCTCCGCCCTGATCTATGGCAGTGAGCAGGGCTAAGTGGAAAGACGGTCTTTGACAGCTAAGCATCTGACGGGACGTTTCCCAAGGGGAGTCTTCTATGAAATTGACTGAAATCTGTTGACACTTATTAAAAATAAAGACAACGAATGGCAGAAGGCCCACTAATTACCAACCTGAACCGAGATCCAGGAAAGGAGTATTTTTTAATTGGAAGCAAGTGAGAGGCTCAGCTGTCTGAGAAATCCTAGGTGGTCTTAACTCTGAATTAAGATGTAGCTTTTACACTTTTAAATCTGATTAGGTCTGGGGTTGTCGGAAGAACTGCTTGCTGCCACTTACTTTCTGTGTCCCTGAATGTAATCCTGTGGGCTAATTTTGACATGCCTTCAAATCTCTAAGAACATAAGACATAGGGCTCCTTTTACGAAGGTGCACTAGCGTTTTGAGCACGGATTAGCGCGCGCTAGCTGAAAAACTACCGCCTGGGTTCTTTCTACTAAGACCTGAACAGTCCATCCTGTCTGCCCATTAGTTACATGCATTATAAATTCATAATTAAATTGTTCTTTTTTCTTTGATATTTCTGGGCCGTAGACTGTAAAGTCCACCTGGGATTGTCCTGGGTTCCAACTGCTGAAGTTCCATCTAATCAAGCCATTGTGACATCACTGCTGAGGTTGGCTCTTAGGCATTGGTGGAATGAGGCATTATGACATCACAATCTCAGCTCTGGAATGTTGCTACTCTTTGAGTTTGTGCCAGATAACATAATAAATGACGGCAGCTGAAGACCTGAACGGTCCATCCAGTCTGCCCATTAGTTATAACCATTAAAAATACTTGATTAGATTAACTTGGATAATTGGATAAATTCCTGACAGATAAAGGAATTGAGGGATACAGATAAGGATAGAGATAGGATATAGAAAGGGTATCAAGGCGAATTTTAAGGGATCACATACAGGTCATGGACCTGATGGGCCGCCGCGGATGCGGACTGCTGGGCGCGATGGACCACCGGTCTGACCCAGTAGAGGCGACTTCTTATGTTCTTAACTTGTCTCTTCTTTGATATTTCTGGGATGTAGACTGTAAAGTCCACCTGGTATTGTCCAAAGTTCCAAATGCTGAAGTTCCATCTAATCAAGCCATTGTGACATCACTGCTGAGGTTGGCTCTTAGGCATTGGTGGAATGAGGCATTATGACATCACAATCTCAGCTCTGGAATGTTGCTACTCTGGGTTTCTACCAGGTAACATAGTAAATGATGGCAGATAAAGACCTGAACGGTCCACCAGTCTGCCCAGCTCATCAATATTAACCATTCATTTTCTAATTAGAGATCTACGCTTTTTTTTTTTTAATTCCATCCCCATTTTCATCTCCACCACCACCTCTCTCTGGAGGGCATTCCAGGCATCCACCACCCTCTCCATGAAAAACAATTTCCTAACATTACTCCTAAGTCTATCTCCCTGCAACCTCAAGTTATGCCCTCTAGTTTTACCATTTTCCCATCTCTGGAAAAGATTTGGTCCTATATTATCCTCTTTAATAAAATCCTAAGCGCGCATGCGCACTTAGGACGGCGTGTTCCCTGACTGCATGCTGTGGCCCTCCGTGCCGAATTCCATTTTTGAACACGGAGGCAGGGAACACACTGGCGACTCCCCCCCTCCCCCACCCTCAGTCACCAACCACTGCCGTCACCGCTGCTACTCTTCAAAGCAACCTGCTGAGGTTTGCGGCCAGCTGTAGTGAACCTCGCAGGCCTCTCTGCACTTCCGTAGCATGTTCCCTCTGACGCACGGGATCACATCAGAGGGAGCGTGCTACCAACGTGCAGAGCGGCCTGCGAGGTTCGCTACAGCTGGCCGTGAACCTCAGCAGGCTGCTTTGAAGAGGAGGGAAGACGCGAACAGACCAGGAAGCCGGATGCTGGATAGGAGGATCAGGTAAGAGGTGCTGCTGGACAGGGGGAGCAGGTAAGAGGTGCTGCTGGACGGGGGGAGGTAAAAGGAAGGGAGAAGGGCTGCTGCTGACAGGGGAAGCAGGCTAGGAGTGGTGGTGGACAGCCGAGGAAAAAGAGAGACAGAAAGAACGAAAGACAGACAGACAGAAAGCGGCCAAGGATAGAGAAAGAAAGACAGACACACACATCTATTCTAGCACCCGTTAATGTAACGGGCTTAAAGACTAGTTCTATTTATATTCTTGTCTCCTTCAATGTCAGTCCAACAGATTCCCAGAAGGGTCATGCATAAAAAGTATAGTGATGTAATTGTTATTACATTTGATAATAAGATTTGTAATAAATTTTGAATTTAATAACTTATGAATTGTTACATTAAATTATCATTATTATTACATTAGAGCACAGTAATATTATATGACAGTTGTTGAAACAATTTAGCCTCATTAATGAAGGATAAGACAATGAATATGCATGAGGCAGATTTGCATGCCTCTCACCTCTATTATATGCAAATCTGCCTCATACATATTCATTAGGGATATTTTGAAAACTCGACTGGCTGGGGGCCCCAGGACAGGTTTAAGAACCACTAGAGCAATATTATTCAAACTAAAAAACTATACAAATCATTACATTTTGCTAATTATATATTGCAAAACCAGGGCTTTCGTTGCTTCTTCCTAAAATGCAGATAATTTGTACAAGAAATTATTTTTGTAGGCAAAGAATTCCATGTTTTTTTATGCCAGTACTGAAAAGAAGAGGCAAAAAAAATCTTAAAATATCTCACACCTTTTGGGCTTGGAAAGGTCAGTATTATCTGATTTCTACAAGACTTTTTAGACGTTTGGCTTATGACATTGATCAAATCATTCACTTAAGTGAAGGTACATCTTAAATTGTATTCTAGCCTCAATTATAAGCTAATGAGATTTTAAATAGTGGTTAAATAGCGTAGTGGTTAGAGCAACATTTTCAATAGATAGCTTTACATTTTGGAGAAAAGCCAGGTTTTCAGATGCTTTCGGAATAATTGGAATGAGCCTAGGTTCTGCAGTGGGGCAGGGAGGTTGTTCCAAAGCTCAGTGAATTTGAAGAAAAGGGATTTCCCTAATTTACCTGTATACATGACACATTTTAATGAGAAAGAGAAAGAGAGAAAAAAGGAAGAGAAAGAGAGAGAGAAAAAAAAAAGAAGAGAGAGAGAGAGAGAAAGTAAAGAGAGTAAGAGAGAGAAAATAAAGAGAGTAAGAGAGAGAAAAAAGAGAGAGAGAGAGGGAGAAAAGAGAGAGAGGAAAAAAAAGAAGAGAGAGAGAGAGAGAAAGTAAAGAGAGGAAGAGAGAGAAAATAAAGAGAGGAAGAGAGAGAAAAGAGAGAGAGAGAGGGAGAAAAGAGAGAGAGAGAGGAAAAAAGAGAGAGAGAGAGAGGAAAAAAAGGGGGGAGAAAGAGAGAGAGAGGAAAAAAAGAGAGAGAGGAAGAGAAACTAAATTAAAGAAAACCTTAAGTTTGTATACCGCATCATCTCCATAAAGATAGAGCTCGGCACGGTTCACAGGTAAAGTCAATAAACGAGGGAAGGACATAATAAGAAATTAGAGGTTATGAAGAGGATAGCTAGCTTTACATTTTAAATAGATAGCTTTACATTTTGGAGAAAAGCCAGGTTTTCAGATGCTTTCGGAATAATTGGAATGAGCCTAGGTTCCGTAGCGGGGCAGGGAGGTTGTTCCAAAGCTCAGTGAATTTGAAGAAAAGGGATTTCCCTAATTTACCTGAGGCTATGAGTTCAAATTCCACACTGCTCCTTGTGACCCTGGGCAAGTTACTCAATCCTCCATTGCCCCAGGTACGTTAAATAGATTGTGAGCCCTCCGGGACAGACAGGGAAAATGCTTGACTACCTGATCGTAAAACGCTTAGATAACTTTGATAGGCGGTATATAAATACCTAAAATAGATAATAAATACAAAAACGATACCCTCTTGTATTTAGTCAAAGAATGCATTAAAACAAATGACTGTGTTCGGAATTATCTTTTTTTTTTTTTTTTTTTTAATTTTGGGGTCCTTTTATTAAGACACGCTAAATGCTAAGGGGCTCATAATCGAAAGAGAAAAATGTCCAAAAAACAGCCTAAGTCGGCACTTGGACGAACATTGTCAAAATATGTCCAAGTGCCAATAATAAAACCAGGTTTTGGACGTATTTCTAAACGACCTAGGCCTTCATAGTGCCGCTGAACGACCATAGTTAAATGGGGCGTTTCGGGAGGAATGTCAAAGGACGGAGTTAGGCGGGACTTGGGCCAGCTTAGACTTAGTCGTACAGCATGTATAACCAAAACTTATACTGCACAGGATCGACAGAACTTGGACATTGTGACTTAGATCATTTAAAACATGGTCTAAGTCACAAAAACCCACCTAAAGTCACCAGATAAGCACTGCAAACACATCATACAGACCCCCACACACCACCCCAGTGTTCACCAACCCCCCCCCCATAAAAATATTAATCCCAACTTGAAAATTGTGCCTCCAGAACATCATCAACTGGCAGCCTGGCATAGGAAAGCCCAGTCCTGCTGCACAGAGGCATCTTAAGTCGTCTTGGGGATGGGTTAGGGACCCATGGAGAGGAGGCCCCATGCCCATAAGCCCCTGTAATCCCTGCATTGATACTGAAACGTGCACTCCCCTATACACCCCCAAAACCCTTTTGTACTGGCATATAAGTGGCTCCTGCAGCCTTAAGGGCTATTGGGGTGGTAGATAAGTGGGTCTGGAGGTGGTTTGGGGGGCTCACCGTGACCTATAAGGGAGCTGTAGTGAGATGATGACATGGCACCCTTTTTGTGAAGTTCACAGCAGTGCCTTGTAAGGTACCCTACTATTTAGGTGCCATGTCTGGCTGTTCAGTCCATCACTTTGCAGACCCCTCCCACGTCCAACAGGGCTTGTTCTAGGCGTTTTTGACTTGGACTAAAATGTGGTATAAAGATGGACGATTTAGCGGCTTGGACGATCCGATCGGCAGGACGTATAGTTAGACGATTTTCGAAACGAAAAAAATTTGGACGTATTTTTTCGAAAATGTGTCCTAAGCTATTTTTTTTTACTTTGGACGACTTGCGACTTGGACAAAAACGGACTTAGACGTTCCTTTCGATTATGCCCCTCCACGGCATCCATTATATTCTAAGGGCGCCTTAGGATTTAATGCATGTGCTAAATAGGTTATCACACCTTAATAAAAGGACCTAATTTTATAAAGCCCACCTAAAGTTAGGCACCGATATCGGCACCAATTCTACAAAACTTAGGTGCCCATCATAGAATTACACTTGGCATCGCCTAAGCAGCCTTAGGCCTTGCTAGGCGTTTTAACTTTAGGTGCACCCAATTTATGCCAGGGTTTTCTTGGCTTAATGGCACCTAACTTGAAAACCTGCCCATGAACTCTCCTTATCCATGCCCACTTTTAGTGTAGTCGCTTTGGATCAGGCACCTACTTTTTTGTAGATTCAATGAAATCTTTTTTGTAGAGCAACGAAACTGGTAAGAGGGCTGGAACACTGTTCATACGCCGAGAAGCTGGATAGGCTGGGGCTCTTCTCTCTGGAGAAAAGGAGGCTCAGGGGAGATATGATAGAGACCTTCAAGATCATGAGGGGCATAGAGAGGGTGGATAGGGACAGATTCTTCAGACTGAAGGGGACAACAGGTACGAGGGGGCATTCGGAGAAACTGAAGGGAGATAGGTTCAAAATAAATGCAAGGAAGTTTTTTTTCACCCAAAGGGTCGTGGACACTTGGAATGCGCTACCGGAGGAAGTGATCAGGCAGAGTACGGTACAGGGATTCAAACAGGGATTGGACGGATTCCTGAGGGATAAAGGGATCGTGGGATACTGAGAGAGGTGCTGGGATGTAACACAGGTATAGAAAGCTAACCAGGTAATAAAAAATAGTATAGAAACCCAACCAGGTCTTGCATATGCAAGACCGGAGGGTTAGGACTTCGATGGGAAGATAGGACTTCAATGGGAAACCAAAGTGGCAAGGGGCCCCTTCTGGTGATTAAGACAGGTCGTGACCTGTTTGGGCCGCCGCGGGAGCGGACTGCTGGGCAGGATGGACCTATGGTCTGACCCGGCGGAGGCACTGCTTATGTTCTTATGTAAGTTACGTACCTAACTTTCAATTAAGTCCAATTAAAGCTGATTATGAGGTGCTGAGTGCCAGTATCGGCACCGATTAAGCCTGCTGACTAATTAAGGTGGGCGCCGATATTGGTGCCTAACTTTAGATAGCTTTTACAGAATCGGGGCCACACTGTCTTCACCTAGAGTGTCCATCCTTGCCAGCGTTCATCGATAGACTCTTGACACCATATACTACGCCAAGAGCGCTTAGGCCCACCCAACAATATCTTCTTTCAACTCCCTCCATGAGCCAAATAGTATAAGACACCACTCGGAAAACAATCTTTTCAGTTGTAGGAACAACATTGTGGAACTGTCTTCCCCTTAACCTCAGACAAGAATCTTATCTCTCGAGACCTTTTTATTCAAAGACGCTGTTGGTAAACTAAACTAAACGAAACCTTAAGTTTGTCTACCGCATCATCTCCATAAAGATAGAGCTCGGCATGGTTTACAGGTAATTCAATAAACGAGGGAAGGACATCATAAGAAATTAGAGGTTATGAAGAGGATAGCTAGCTTTACGTTTTAAATAGATAGCTTTACGTTTTGGAGAAAAGCCAGGTTTTCAGATGCTTTCGGAATAATTGGAATGAGCCTAGGTTCCGCATAGGGACAAGGAGGTTATTCCAAAGCTCAGTGAATTTGAAGGGATTTCCCTAATTTACCTGCATACATGACGCCTTTTAATGAGAAAGAGAAAGAGAGAAAAAAAAGAAGAGACAGAGAAAATAAGAGTGAGAGAGAGAAAAGAGAGAGGGAGAGAGAGAAAAAAAAAAAGAGAGGAAGAGAGAAAAAAGAGAAGTAGAGAGAGAGGAAGAGAGGGAGAGAGAGAAAAAAGAGAGAGGAAGAGAAACTAAACGAAACCTTAAGTTTGTCTACCGCATCATCTCCATAAAGATAGAGCTCGGCACGGTTTACAGGTAATTCAATAAATGAAGGAAGGACATAATAAGAAATTAGAGGTTATGAAGAGGATAGCTAGCTTTACGTTTTAAATAGATAGCTTTACGTTTTGGAGAAAAGCCAGGTTTTCAGATGCTTTCGGAATAATTGGAATGAGCCTAGGTTCCGCATAGGGACAAGGAGGTTATTCCAAAGCTCAGTGAATTTGAAGGGATTTCCCTAATTTACCTGCATACATGACGCCTTTTAATGAGAAAGAGAAAGAGAGAAAAAAAAGAAGAGACAGAGAAAATAAGAGTGAGAGAGAGAAAAGAGAGAGGGAGAGAGAGAAAAAAAAAAAGAGAGGAAGAGAGAAAAAAGAGAAGTAGAGAGAGAGGAAGAGAGGGAGAGAGAGAAAAAAGAGAGAGGAAGAGAAACTAAACGAAACCTTAAGTTTGTCTACCGCATCATCTCCATAAAGATAGAGCTCGGCACGGTTTACAGGTAATTCAATAAATGAAGGAAGGACATAATAAGAAATTAGAGGTTATGAAGAGGATAGCTAGCTTTACGTTTTAAATAGATAGCTTTACGTTTTGGAGAAAAGCCAGGTTTTCAGATGCTTTCGGAATAATTGGAATGAGCCTAGGTTCCGCATAGGGACAAGGAGGTTATTCCAAAGCTCAGTGAATTTGAAGGGATTTCCCTAATTTACCTGCATACATGACGCCTTTTAATGAGAAAGAGAAAGAGAGAAAAAAAAGAAGAGACAGAGAAAATAAGAGTGAGAGAGAGAAAAGAGAGAGGGAGAGAGAGAAAAAAAAAAAGAGAGGAAGAGAGAAAAAAGAGAAGTAGAGAGAGAGGAAGAGAGGGAGAGAGAGAAAAAAGAGAGAGGAAGAGAAACTAAACGAAACCTTAAGTTTGTCTACCGCATCATCTCCATAAAGATAGAGCTCGGCACGGTTTACAGGTAATTCAATAAATGAAGGAAGGACATAATAAGAAATTAGAGGTTATGAAGAGGATAGCTAGCTTTACGTTTTAAATAGATAGCTTTACGTTTTGGAGAAAAGCCTTTGTCTTTCGCGGGGCTGTCTATGAACCGTGTTCCGTATGTCTGTCCGTGGTTTTATAACGTAACGAGAAATGTATTACATGAATTTTTTTAGACTTGTTCATCGCTTTGTTTTAAGATTAAGTGATTTATGCAATTTTAATAAAACTTGAAACTATAATAACCCCTTGTACGTCTTCCCTAATTTTAAATGTTTTTCTTTTTGCAAAAATTTGTATGGTAACTGCTTAGGCTCAATAAGTGGTATATCAAAACATAATAAACTTGAAGCTCTCCATGCAGAGCAGTCTGGTAAGTGCAGAGGTTGGAAGTGCCACAACACAGTCCCAGTACTGTTTGCCAGTTGTGGGGTGATGTGTACGTGATGGGAGCAAGATGCAGAGGTGTGCTGTCATGCACTGCCTTACCCTTCCCATCCTGATTGGTTTATTGCTCATGGGAAGCTCCTATACCCCTACTAATGACTGGGGAGTCAAGTCTGAGCGGTTTGCATGAGCTTCAGTAAAGGTGTTACAGTACATTAGCTAAATATATAGTGTGGCACAGTGGTTAAAGCTACAGCCTCAGCACCCTGAGGTTTTGGGTTCAAAGCCACGCTGCTTCTTGTGACCCAGGGCAAGTCACTTAATCCCCCCATTGCCCCAGGCACATTAGCTAGATTGTGAGCCCACAGGGCCAGACAGGGAAAATAAATCCATGTAAACCATTCTGAGCGCCCCTGGGAGAACAGTATAGAAAACTGAATAAATAAATAGTGTGAAAAGTTTCAGCCTCTGATAACCAGAGCTGGTATTGTGATGTCATAGTGCCTCATTCCACCAATAAGAGCCAACTTCATCAGTGATGTCACAATGGCTCGATTGTCCTATACTTGGCTCACTTTTGCTTCACTTTGATTTCTAGAGTGGAGCAGTGGTTAAAGCTACAGCCTCAGCACCCTGAGGTTGTGGGTTCAAACCCCACACTGCTCCTTGTTATCCCGGCCAAGTCACTTAACCCCCCCATTGCCCCAGGTAGATTAGATAGATTGTGAGCCTGTGGGGACAGACAGGGAAAAATGCTGGAGTACCTGAATAGATTCATATAAACCATTCTGAGCTCCCTTGGGAGAACGGAATAGAAAATTGAATAAATAAATACTATAATTATTATTTCTATATTGTCTTATACTCGTCTTTCTTTGTATTATTTATGAGTTCACCCTTTCGTGGTCCAAGTGGGGGGTAGCCTGCTGTTTCCTCCATGTTGCTATTTCCCCTAAATGTTTCTTTATTTGCTCAAGTGTTCTGCGGGGAGTGAAGTGGTAACACACCACATCTCCCGCACTGGCCCGACATCCAGCCTTCAAGATGGTGTTTGCGTACCACCCAGTATGAACAGACACGGCCCCCTTTTCTACTGTTACATATATCGATATATTTATTCAAATATTTCTCTTCACCTCTGCTTTTTGTTTTGAAATTAGTCACTTAGGAGAAACTTACCACCATAGTAACTTGGATGAATCAGAATTCCTATTCACCACCTACAGTATCTGGGAAAATAGGTGTAGACCAGTGGTCTCAAACTCGCGGCCCGGGGGCCACAAGCGGCCCGCCAGGTCCTATTTTGAGGTCCTCGGTATGTTTATCATAATCACAAAAGTAAAATAAAACAGTTTCTTGATCATATGTCTCTTTAGCTATAAATGACAATATTATTATTAAGACTTAGCCAAAAGGAAAGATTTATAAACTAAAGAGTTTGACCTCATGCAAAATTGTCATTTCTTTAATAAGACATTAACTATTTTTTCTGAGGCCCTCCAAGTACCTACAAATCCAAAATGTGGCCCTGCAAAGGGTTGGAGTTGGAGACCACTTCCTTAACTGTATCCATGACATCCTGTTTGTCTTTGGGAAGCAGAGCTGAGATTGTGATGTCATAATGCCTCATTCCACCAATAAGAGCCAACCTCATCAGTTATGTCACAATGGCTTGATTGTCCTGTTCTCCCCTCTGTCCTCCAACCCAGCCAGCTGATTAACTGTTCCTCTTAACTCAGTGGTCTCAAACTCGCGGCCCACCAGGTCCTATTTTGAGGTCCTCGGTATGTTTATCATAATCACAAAAGTAAAATAAAACAGTTCTTGATCATATGTCTCTTTAGCTATAAATGACAATATTATTATTAAGACTTAGCCAAAAGGAAAGATTTATAAACTATGAAGAGTTTTACCTCATGCAAAATTGTCATTTCTTTAATAAGACATTAACTATTTTTTTCTGAGGCCCTCCAAGAATCTACAAATCCAAAATGTGGCCCTGCAAAGGGTTTGAGTTGGACACCACTGGTGTAGACACAGATACAGCAGGATTCATAGTTTTAGGTTTACCCTCTTTTTATTTTATCTCACCTAAATCAAAAATTTTGTTAGATTTTTCTAATTTTTAATATTGTAAACCGCCCAGATACATGTGATGGTCGGTATATCAAGCCATGAATAAACTTGAAACTTGACCTAGGGCCAGATTCTCAAAACTTTGCTGTAAAAACCGATGGCCCGCTGTCGCAGCTTTATTGTAGCAATTTCAAAGAGACGGGTCATTCTCCAAAAAAAGCACCAGAAAATGAGGTTGGCAGAGAGTAGCGAAGGTTCACTAAATTTACATGAGATGAGTCGCTGGTGATAGTGATTGGCACATGCGCAGAATGCACCACGAAAGAGGCGTAAATGTGCGCAAGTGCTGAGAAAAGCAATGCTGTAAGCGGTGTGCCAATCATAGGCGTGCCAGAGCTACTGGATGAAGGGAAGGGAGGGGAGACGCCACTTCTGCTTTCAACAAGCGCGCGTAAGACATGCCTTTTCTCCCCCCCCCAAACTGCTATAATTCATGTAAATCTTGTAATTTGTTTTCAATTTCAAATTTTATCATGAACCGCAGCCAGAAGCACATAAGACACGGCTATAATACACGCACTCAAGAAGCGTGCTTTTGTCTCCCCTCCCCCCCCAAAAAAAAGAATATAATTTATATGAATTATGTAGCTTTTATTTTATTTTTTTCATGAGCCATAGTCAAAATACACAGAGATGCACTTTTTATAGTACCGGCACCTCCGAAAAAGTTGCAGATTTTTGGCCGCCAAAAACCGATGCTGCGCTTGGAGAATCCGCCAGAGTGTTCGTTTAAATATTGATAAGCCCATTTGCATGGCAGAATCGGAGACTGCTAGGAAGTTCGGATAAGACCGCGATAAGACGTTCTGATAATCCGCCGCTAAAATCCATGCACGCTAAACTGGCTGAAACCGGTTCAACGACAACTTAAAGGCAACCTTAAGTTTAGAGAATCCGACCCCTGGAGTTTGGGCTGCCTATTCTCAAAAATGTAAATCTCGCTACCCTCTTTACAATCACTAATTCTTATTATGTTTTTCCTTCCTTTTATTAAAGTTCCTGTAAACCGTGCCGAGCTCTATCTTTATGGAGAGGATGCGGTATACAAACTATAAGGTTTAGTTTAGTTTTGGAGAGAAATCTGGCAGCAAAAAAAAAAAAGGGAAGACTGGTATAGCTGATATAGGGGAATCTGGGGTACACTTTGCTATCCTGCTCTCTCCACTGTGGGTAGAGTCACACATTCCCCTTTTTTTAGGATCGGTTAATAATCTTGCCATTCTGTTGTTCAGAAAACACCCTGACGTCTGGAAAGACGCTGTAATGAAACTGTGTCCATCGATTGCTGTCCTTGAATAAACCAGAGAGAAACTGACACTGTCAGTTGTATTGATGGAGTACGGTCCCCCTGGATTAAGCAGGGTACAAGGTCCTTAGGCCTCTGTGGCCTGAAGTAAAAGATTTCATAAGTACAGGAAATCAATAGTGCTTAACCTGTGTCAAAATCAGCATATACTGTCGTCTCGAGAAAGTTAAAGATAGGAAAGAGATTTTTGCTCTCTGCAAAGCGTTCCAGAGCTTAACTATTCTCCGAGTGGGAAAAAAAATGGCCTCCTATTGGTTTTAAAAGTATCGCTCTGTAACTTCATCGAGGGTCCCCTAGCCTTTGTAAATCTTGATGCAGCAAAAGATCGATCCACTTGTGCCCATTTTGTAGACTTCAATCCTATCTCCCCCCTCAGCCGTCTCCTTTTCAAGCTGAAGAGCCCTAAGCGTTTTAGTCTTTCCTCATACGAGAGGCGTTCCGTCCCCTTTATCATCTTGGTCGTTTTTTCTTTGAGCTTTATCTAGTGCCACTATATCATTTTTGAGCTTAGGAGACCAGAACTGAACGCAATACTTAAGGTTCATTCCACCAATGCCTAAGCTCCGTCCTCATCTGCACAAGCCTCAAACCCTTTAAAACCGTAAGGGTTCAAGGCTTGTGCGGTTAAGGAAGAGCTTACAGGAGTGGGACTAGGGACAGAGACGGTAACAAAACTCGCGGGGATGGGACGGGAAAAATGATTTCCTGTGGGGGACGGGAACAAATTTGTCCCCGTGTCATCCCTGTAGATATGCCATTGTTTTGGTCATTTATGCATATTCTCGGCACTTAAAAAATAGATGCAGTGTGATAATATTCGCCTCACTGTCCCCAGAAGCCTGGAAGATATTGACAGTCTTGTACTCATGGCCAGTTATCATCAGTCCTCATTATAACAGTCTTGTTAACCAGCCCTTTTCTAATAATTCCTAGCATCCTATTTGCCTTCTTGGCTGCTGCCGCGCATTGGGTGGAAGGCTTCAGCATACTGTCTACGATGACACCCAGATCCTTTTCTTGGTGCTAACCTCCCAAGGTGGACCCTAGCATCCGGTAACTGTGATTTGGGTTATTCTTCCCAATGTGCATTGCTTTGCCTTTGCCCACATTAAATTTCATCTGCCATTTGGACGCCCACTCTTCCAATTTACTAAGGTCTTCCTGCAGTTTTTCACAGTCCGCATACGTTTTAATAACTTTGAACAGTTAAGCGTCATCTGCAAATTTAATCACCTCGCTCGTCATTCCAGTTTCCAGATCATTTATAAATAAGCTAAATAGCACTGGTCCCAGCACAGATTTATTTGGCCTTTCCTCCTAAAAGGAGCTCAGAATGGGTTACAAGAGTAGGACAAATTTTAGTGAGAAATACAGACTTTACAGCATTTACAGTATAGACATAACATGCAGACTTAAAAATACAGTGGCACCTTGGATTATGAGCATAATCCGTTCCAGGAGCATGCTCGTAATCCAAAATGCTCGTTTATCAAAGCAAAGTTCCCCATAGAAAATAGTGGCAACAGCAACGATTCGTTCCAGAACCCGGGGTCTGTACCTGTCGGGTGCCGGGTGCTGCAGCGCCGTCTCCTCCATCCGTCATACGAAGAAGAACCCCACAGTGCCACTTCGGGGGGGATGCCTTTAATGTCCGCCAGCCGCCGGAGAACCCCGCAGTGCCGCTTCAGAGGGATGCCTCCTCCATCCGCCGGCCAGCCCTCCACGTCGGATGCCCCTCGCATGCTGGAGAGCCCCCACCCGAGCCCACGCAGCCGAGCGCCGCCCCACCCGCACGGCACGCACAACGCCGTTGATTGACGCTGTGCGCGTCACACGCGACACGCAGGCGGGACGGCGCCCGGCCGCGCAGGCCCAGACAGAGGTCCTCCAACCTGCGGAAGGCACCCGACATGGAAGGCTGGCCGGAAGAGGAATCCCCTGAAGCGGCGCTTCCTGGACTGTAAATGCTCGTTTATCGGGGCAGTGCTCGGTTTGCGAGTCAAAAGTTTGCAGAGTGTTTTGCTCCTCTTGCAAAACACTCGCAAACCGGGTTACTCGCAAACCGAGGTTCCACTGTACAGACTTGGTGGACATAGGGTGGTTTAAATTGCAGCATTTTCAATACAGATATTTACCCTCCTCCACTGAGAAAAATGGCCATTCAATCCTACCCTCTGTTTTCTGTCCGATAACCAATTCTTAATCCCCAAAAAAGGCAGGATGGATGCCCACTTCCTCCTGCCACCGGATGCTCCCCCGACCCACCCCGCATACCTTTTTTCGAAGATGAAAGCAGGAGGGAAGCATGGTGGCATTTCTAGAAAGATATTTAATACCGTACTCCCCATTAAAATCTTTAAGATCAGAAGACAAAGCCCTATTAACAGTTCCTTCTTTAAAAGTTATATACTCGAGGAGAGACATGATTTTTTTCTGTTTCGACCCCCCAAATCTGGAACTTTCTTCCACTTAATTTACATAGTAACATAGTAACATAGTAACATAGTAGATGACGGCAGATAAAGACCCGAATGGTCCATCCAGTCTGCCCAACCTGATTCAATTTAAAAATTTTTTTTTTTTTTTTTTTTTTCTTCTTAGCTATTTCTGGGCGAGAATCCAAAGCTTTACCCGGTACTGTGCTTGGGTTCCAACTGCCGAAATCTCTGTTAAGACTTACTCCAGCCCATCTACACCCTCCCAGCCATTGAAGCCCTCCCCTGCCCATCCTCCTCCAAACGGCCATACACAGACACAGACCGTACAAGTCTGCCCAGTAACTGGCCTTAGTTCAATATTTAATATTATTTTCTGATTCTAAATCTTCTGTGTTCATCCCACGCTTCTTTGAACTCAGTCACAGTTTTACTCTCCACCACCTCTCTCGGGAGCGCATTCCAGGCATCCACCACCCTCTCCGTAAAGTAGAATTTCCTAACATTGCCCCTGAATCTACCACCCCTCAACCTCAAATTATGTCCTCTGGTTTTACCATTTTCCTTTCTCTGGAAAAGATTTTGTTCTACGTTAATACCCTTTAAGTATTTGAATGTCTGAATCATATCTCCCCTGTCTCTCCTTTCCTCTAGGGTATATATATTCAGGGCTTCCAGTCTCTCCTCATACGTCTTCTGGCGCAAGCCTCCTATCATTTTCGTCGCCCTCCTCTGGACCGCCTCAAACTGTTGAACAAATTTAAAAGTCTCCTAAAGAGCTGGCTTTTTAAAGACACTTTTTAATAGATTAGTCTCACTATATTTTAGGGTAGGATGAGGTTACTGAAATATGTGGGTATGTGTCTCCCGTCCCGTGTGTACTAAACCTATACCCGATTTTATTTTTTGTTTTATTTTTTTAATATTGTAATTTAAATTGCCCTTTTCCCTAATGTTTCAATGTCAGTTAGCAGCATATGTGATATATGTGGATTTTATTATTTTATCTGATTTTTATCTGATGTAAATCGCATTGAAATGAGATTTTGCGATCTAATCAAAGAATTTATTAAACTTGAAACTTGAAACTTGACTCCACCTTCAAGGCCTGCAAATCTAAAACGGCGGGTCTCCCTTCCTCAGTGTACGGCACTTTGTCCGGGTTTTGAAAAGCTCCCTGTCAAAATCGCATTGGGAAGGGGCATCCGCGCGTGCGTGGATGCACCGCGGTGACATCATCCGCACACACGTGTACGCGTGATGTCATTGCGTCGCATGCACAGATGCCGTCTGGGGGCGTGGCTAGGAGGCGGAACTGGGCGGTCCTGGGGGTGTGGCCATGGGACCAGATTTTCCCGATGGAAAATCTGGTAACCCTAAGTAATTAGCTCCAAAAAACCTGCCACTTTTACAGTGCAAACATGGTTGAATGTGCAAAAAATCAATTGCTAGTCAGGCTGAAAAGTCTGTAACGTCGCTGTGCTTAAAGATAATTTCTTTTCCAGTCAGCACATAAACATTGATAGTAGCAACAAATAAAACTATAAAATTTCATGATAAAATTCCAAGCGGTTGCTGGGAAAACAGCAACAAACTCTAGAAGGTTACTTTTTTATTCTTGTTTCACCTAGAAACATAGAAAGATGACGGCAGAAAAGGGCTATAGCCCAGTGGTTCCCAACCCTGTCCTGGAGGAACACCAGGCCAATCGGGTTTTCAGGCTAGCCCTAATGAATATGCATGAAGCAAATCACTTCCATCATATGCAAATCTCTCTCATGCATATTCATTAGGGCTAGCCTGAAAACCCGATTGGCCTGGTGTTCCTCCAGGACAGGGTTGGGAATCACTGCTATAGCCCATCAAGTCTGCCCACTCTACTGTCCCACTCCATTAAGTCAGAGTGCTGCTCGACCCACGTAGAGATCCCACGTGGATGTCCCATTTATTCTTAAAGTCCAGCCCTAAGTATTTGATACCCTATGTAGTTGCCTATGTCAGTGATTCCCAACCCTGTCCTGGAGGAACACCAGGCCAATCGGGTTTTCAGGCTAGCCCTAATGAATATGCATGAGAGAGATTTGCATATGATGGAAGTGATTTGCTTCATGCATATTCATTAGGGCTAGCCTGAAAACCCGATTGGCCTGGTGTTCCTCCAGGACAGGGTTGGGAACCACTGGCCTATGTTACCTAAGCCTATTTCTGAGCCTGTTCTGACTGTAAGAGAATAGAGCAGAGAAGAGGCCTAACATGTATATGAGTAGCAAGATGGCTGCCAATTATATGTATATTCATTGATCCTCTTTAAATGGCTAGAGCCAGAGCTTAATTCTATGCATTATAAGGGCAGTTCTCAAAACTATGACAAAGTTTTCCCCATCCTCACGAGAACTCATTTTCCCTTCCCATCCTCACAAGTTCTTTTCCTGTCCCTGCCCCATTCCTGCAAGCTCCGCCCTCATCTGCACAAGCCTCAAACACTTTAACATCCTAAGTAGCAACATTCTAGAGCTCAGATTGTGATGTCATAATGCCTCATTCCACCAATGCCTAAGCTCCGTCCTCATCTGCACAAGCCTCAAGCTCTTTAAAATCCTAAGTAGCAACATTCCAGAGCTCAGATTGTGATGTCATAATACCTCATTCCACCAATGCCTAAGCTCCGTCCTCATCTGCACAAGCCTCAAACACTTTAAAATCCTAAGTAGCAACATTCTAGAGCTCAGATTGTGATGTCATAATACCTCATTCCACCAATGCCTAAGCTCCGTCCTCATCTGCACAAGCCTCAAGCTCTTTAAAATCCTAAGTAGCAACATTCCAGAGCTCAGATTGTGATGTCATAATACCTCATTCCACCAATGCCTAAGCTCCGTTCTCATCTGCACAAGCCTCAAACACTTTAAAATCCTAAGTAGCAACATTCTAGAGCTCAGATTGTGATGTCATAATACCTCATTCCACCAATGCCTAAGCTCCGTCCTCATCTGCACAAGCCTCAAGCTCTTTAAAATCCTAAGTAGCAACATTCCAGAGCTCAGATTGTGATGTCATAATACCTCATTCCACCAATGCCTAAGCTCCGTCCTCATCTGCACAAGCCTCAAACACTTTAAAACCATAAGAGTTCAAGGCTTGTGCAGTTAAGGAAGAGCTTACAGGAATGGGACTGGGACAGAGATGGTGACAAAACTGGCGGGGATTGGACGGGGAAAATGATTTCCTATGGGGACGGGGACAAATTTGTCCCCGTGTCATCCCTGTATATATGCCATTGTTTTGGTCATTTATGCATATTCTCGGCACTTAAAAATAGATGTAGTGTGATAATATTCGCCTCACTGTCCCCAGAAGCCTGGAAGATATTGACAGTCTTGTACTCATGGCCAGTTATCATCAGTCCTCACTATTGCCAAAGGTTTTATACTGTTTCAAAGATAAATTTCTTCAAGTGAACGTTTTCAGTGCTTCTGTTAATCTTACCTACCGTTTTCCTAAGGGACCTCGGTGTTTAGGAGAGATACAATGTCGGAGGTAATTAGAGGGGCCTAATCGAAAGGGACGTCTAAGTCCGTTTACGTCCATCTCGCAGTCGTCCAAAGTTAAAAAGAGCTTAAGACACATTTTCGAAAGATACATCCAACTTTTTTTTCGTTTCAAAAATCGTCTAATTATACGTCCTGCCGATCTGATCGTCCAAGCCACTAAATCGTCCATCTTTATACAACATTTTTGTCCAACTTTCCGTCCAAGTCCAAAATGCCTAGAACAAGCCCTGTTGGACGTGGAAGGGGTCTGCAAAGTGATGGACTGCAAACCCAGACATGCCACCTAAACAGTGGGGTACCTTAAAGGCCACTGCTGTGAACTTCACAAAAAGGGTGCCATGGCTTCTCCTCCCTACAGCTCCCTTATAGGTCAGCTCCCTTATAGGTCCCCAAACCACCTCCAGAATCCCCTAGACCCACTTATCTACCACCTCAATAGCCCTTATGGCTGCAGGAGCCACTTATATGCCAGTAAAACAGGGCTTTGGGGGTGTATAGGGCAGTGCACATGTTTAAGTATCAATGCAGTGATTACAGGGGCTTATGGGCATGGGTCCTCCTCTCTATGGGTCCCTAACCCACCCCCAAGATGGCTAAAGCCACCTCTGTGCTGGATGACTAGGCTTTCCTATGCCAGGCGGCCAGGTGATGATGGTCTGGAGGCTGAATTTTAAAGTTAGGATTAAAATTTTTATGGGGGTGGGGGGTTGGTGATCACTGGGGTAGTGTGTGGGAGTCTGTTTTATGTGTTTGCAGTGCTTATCTGGTGACTTTAGGTGGTTTTTTTGAGACTTAGACCATGTTTTACATGGTCTAAGTCACAACGTCCAAGTTCCGTTGATCGTGGGCTGTATAACTTTCGGTTATACATGCTATACAACTAAATCTAAGCTGGCCCACGTCCCGCCCAACTCCCGCCCTCGACACTCCTCCCGAAACGCCCCGTTTATCTTTGGTCGTTCAGCGGCACTATGAAGGCCTAGGTCGTTTAGAAATACGTCCAAAAAACCCGTTTTTAGTATCGGCACTTGGACGTTTTTGAGAAATGTTCGTCCAAGTGCCGACTTAGGCCGGTTTTTGGACGTTTTTTCTCTTTCGATTATGAGCCCCTTAGTATTTTATCAAATGTTTTCATCAGGCTTGTTCAGTCAATTAAGTTGTTCAACCTGGCATAGAAAGTCATTAGTGCCATTAAAAAGAGGGAAGCTTCTGGAAAGGAGGTTCTGCTAGAGATCAAAATGCAAGGGCTTGCAGTAGTGACTTCCTGAAAGATGACCACCTTCTAGACATCTTTCTTCTGTTGGCTTTTTCTTTTTTTAACACATTTCTTACTCGCTATATCCTTCAATTCTATGCAAGTTACAAAATACATGCATAATTTAAAATAAATAACAATATACTACTACTATTACTATTATTCCTATAGTGATACCAGATGCACGCAGAGCTGCACAGTCACACAGAATAAGAAAACAGTCCCTGCTCCAAAGAGCTTACAATCTAAACAGACAAACAGGATGTCATGGATACAGTAAAGGGAAGGGTTAATCTGCTGTCTGGGTTGGAGGGCAGAGGGGAGTACAGGACAATCAAGCCATTGTGACATCACAGATGAGGTTGGCTCTTATTGGTGGAATGAGGCATTATGACATCACAAGCTGCTTCCCAACGACTGAAATGCTTCACACTACTACTACTACTACTACTAGGAATTATTTCTATAGCTCTACCAGACGCACACAGCGCTGTACAGAGTCATAAAGAAGACAGTCCCTGCTCCAAAGAGCTTACAATCTAACCAGACAAACAGGATGTCATGAATACGGTTAAAGGGAACGGTTAATCAGCTGGCTGGGTTGGAGGGCAGAGGGGAGTACAGGACAATCAAGCCATTGTGACATCACTGATGAGGCTGGCTCTTATTGGTGGAATGAGGCATTATGACATCACAATCTCAGCTCTGCTTCCCTAAGACTCAAACTCTTCACACTACTATGAATTATTTCTATAGCGCTACCAGACATACAAAGCGCTGTTCAGAGTCACAAAGAAGACAGTCCCTGCTCCAAAGAGCTTACAATCTAAACAGACAAACAGGATATCATGGATACAGTTAAGGGGAAGGGTTAATCAGCTGGCTGGGTTGGTGGGCAGAGGAGTAGGGTTAAGGATTGAAAGCTATATCAAAAAGGTGGGTTTTCAGTTTGCTTTTAAACACGGGAAGGGGCTTGACGGACAAACTCGGGTAATTTATTCTAGGCTTAGGGGGCAGCTAGATGAAAGGAACGAAGTCTGGAATTGGCAGTGGAGGAGAATAAACACACATAAAAACAAAGCTCAATATAAGCTGTGATCTACTATACAATATATTGACAACAAATATAAAAATACAGCAATCCTTCCCATCATCATTACATCTCATCTCCTCTCACCTCTCCTAAATGCCTGAATAATGTCGCTCAAACGCTACCATTTTGAGCAATTTCCTAAACGTTATCAAAGAGGTAGCCCTTTCCCCTTCCAATGTGGGATTGTGGTAGGGTTACCAGATTTTCCTTTGGGAAAATCCAGACCCATGGCCACGCCCCCAGGCCCGCCCAATTTCATGTCTTCCCACCCTGTTCCGCCCCCCAGATGGCATCTACGCATGAGCGGACATGATGCAATTATGTCGGGAAGCTTTTCAAAACCCGGACAAAGTGGCGGGTTTTGAAAAGCCGTCCAGACCCCCAGACAGGTCCTCAAAAGGAGGACATGGGGGAAATCCGGACGTCTGGTAAAGCAAAAAAAAACAAAAAAAACAAAAAACACAACACACGCTGTAGGTTAGGTTTAAAATAGGACTGGCCTTGAACTCAGAGATAAAACTATTCAGTTCCTTTCAACACCTCAAAATGGAAATGTTAGAGGTGGAATCCAACAGCTAGTACAGTGGTACCTTGGATTATGAGCATAATCCGTTCCAGGAGCATGTTCATAATCCAAAATGCTCATTTGTCAAAGCAAGTTTCCCCATAGAAAATAATGGAAACTCGTTTTGATACGTTCCCACTCCTCCACCACCCCTCCGATAACCAGCATCGCTCCCCCTTGCTCGCAAAGGCCCCCTCGCTCCAACTGGCACATCCCCCCCGCGCGAACCGGCCCCCCCCCGCCCGAACAACTTAAACTTAACACACACACCCCCCCCCGGTCTGGCACCGGCACCGGCACGCAGGCACAGATTGTGCCAGTGCCTAGAAGATCTTCTGGCTTCTGCCTGCCTTGAGCATGCATCTGTGCATGCTCAAGGACTTCTAATTCTCCCTCTCGCAGAAGCCGGAAGATCTTCTAGGCACCGGCACGATCTGTGCCTGCGTGCCGATGCCAGACGGGGGAGGGGGTAAGTTTAAGTTGTTTGGGGGGGGCGGTTGGAGCGAGGGGGCCTTTGCGAGCGGGGGGGGGAAGCGATGCAGGTTATCGGGGGGGGGGGTGCTCGCAAATCGAGTCAACACTCGGTTTGCGAGTCAAAAGTTTGCTGAGTGTTTTGCTCGTCTTGCAAAACACTCGCAAACCGGGTTACTCGCAAACCGAGGTTTGACTGTATTTTATTGCGATCTGTCGTTTGTAAGGGTTGCTTGTAAGAGGTGACCAGAAAAGAACCAAGTGGGTGACAGAACCCATGAAGGAAAAAAGCGATACAGTATCTGGTCCTCACCAATGGGGAGAAAATCTCTAATGTTCGAGTGGGTGCCCACCTGGGAAGTAGGGTTCATAGTCAAATGCACGCAAGACAAAAGCGTGCGGGCAATTGCGCAATGACAGCTGAGCGCGAGACCATTGAGCGCTGAGTTGTCTTGCGCTCAACGGTCTTGCGGGCAATTGTGGTTGCGCTCAATGGTTTTGCGCTCAGTTGTCCTCGCGCTGTTGTCTTGCGCGCATTTGACTTGCCACCGGGAAGTAGTGGCCGATCATCAAACAGTTTGGTTTGATATAACAGCCAAAGTGGAGGTCGGCCACACAAAACTCAAAGTCCTAGATTTCAAACTTTAGTAAAATGGGAAAGTACCTGTCAGGATGGGAGGACATAAGAGAAGTGGAAAGGCGTTGTTCTTTCCGTTTAAACAGGGCTTAAATCTCTCTATGCCTTTTTCTATTGATAATACAGCAATTGAACTCGTCGCATCCCTTAAGATATTAGGAGTAACAATCGACGACAAATTCTCTTATCAAGAGCACATCAACAACACAGTCAAAAGTTGTTTTTACCGTTTACGTTTAATCCGCTCAATGTCGAAATATCTGGAATCAAAATCCCTAAATATCTTAATACACTCCCTTATAATATCCAGACTCGATTATTGTAACTCACTCTTCATGAACATCACCCAGAAGGATCAAAGACGATTACAAATAATACAAAATATCGCCATCAAAATAATTCACCATGGGAAAAAATACGATCACGTAACTCCCTATCTCATAGAATCTCATTGGCTGCCCATCAACCAACGTACAACATATAAAATAGCATTACTGGTATTTAAAACACTAGATACTAATGAACCACAGTTTATAGATCGGCTCCTAATTCCTCATACTTCAAAACGTTCACTTCGGTCCAATACTCAAGGTCTATTAATGGTCCCCTCATTGAAAATAATAGGAACTAGACGCCATGACATCTTCTCAGTTATGGCACCTCTTATCTGGAATACCCTCCCCCTATATATCAGAAACATCAAAGATCTTAACTTATTTAAAATTAATCTAAAAACATATCTCTTCAAATCCTCATTTAACCTTTAGAATAACTTTTCTGCGTACATCTAAACAATTAATACATCCTCACACATTTTCCCCAACCTAATCGTTTGGTCCTACCCATATCATACCCCTTTCTTCCCTTGAGGAAACAACAATTTGTAACTTTTATTCCCTAATGTCCTCTCCTAATGTTTCTTAGTTCGTCTGTATTGTCAATCTGTCATAGCCCTTTGAAAATTGTTAATGTAAAATAACTTGTTTTACTGTTTTATACTACTATCCTTTTTACTATGTAATTCGCTTAGATTTAATAAGCGAACCATCAAATTTTATTAAACTTGAAACTTGAAAGACACTTGTCTAAGCTGAAAGGAGCGATCAAAATGGCTATTGACCTTTATGTGAAGAAAATAAATAAAACAAGAGATAAAGGAAACCGATATGGTTCTCCAAACTAGTAGCAGAGAAAATAGAGGCAAAAGAGTTGGCGTTCGTGAAATACAAAAAACTCAATTAGAGGAATACAGAAAGGACTACCAGGTGAAACTGAAAGAAGCCGAGAGAGAGAGATGTCTGGCGGAAGAGCAAATGGCTAAGAATGTAAGAAAGGGAGACAAATTTTTTTTCAGATATACACTTCTCCCTCCGTATTCGCTGTGATAGGGGATTAACAGAACCGCAAATACTGAAAAACCACAAATAACTTTTTCATATGTTATTTGTTGTTTTCTGTTAAAAACCATCGTGAACATGGTGGGAGAACTGGCCTGTTTCTGAAGGAGAGGCAAAACACGGTGAATAAAGTGCTGGGAATCAGCGATTTTCTCTGTAAACGCTTGGAATCAGCGATTTCTCTATACAAGCCGATGTAATTTGGGGGGGGAGGAGCCAGAAAGCTAAAAACCGTGAATAATCGAAACCGCAAATGCTGAAACCGCGAATACGGAGGGAGAAGTGTATTAGTGAAAGGAGGAAGATGAAAACTGGAATTGCGAGACTAAAGGATGCTGGGAACCAATATGTGCAGAGTGATGAGGAAAAAGCAAATATGCTAAACAAATACTTTTTGTTCTGTGTTCACAGAAGAAAATCCTGGAGAAGGACCGAGATTGTCTGACAAAGTTACACACAAGAATGGAAACTACAGGCCGGCAAGCATCACTTCAGTTAATGGAAAAATAATGCTGAGAGAAAGGATAGTGAACTAAAGAGGGATATAAAACTGCTGGAGAGGGTGCAGAGACGAGCAACGAAGCTAATAAGAGGTATGGAGAACTTGGAATATGAGGAACGACTCAAGAAACTAGGACTGTTCTCCCTTGAGAAGAGGAGGCTGCGAGGGGACATGATAGAGATGTTCAAAATACTGAAAGACATCGATAAAATAGAGCAGAAAAACAAATTATTTACACTGTCCAACGTGACACGGACAAGAGGACATGGTTTAAAGCTAAGGGGGGACAAGTCCAGGACAAATGTCAGGAGGTTCTGCTTTACGCAGCGAGTGGTGAACGCCTGGAATGCTCTTCCACAGGAGGTTATTAAGGAATCCACTGTGCTAGGATTCAAAGGCAAATTAGATGCACATCTCCTTATGAGAGGCATAGAGGGATATGGGTGGTAAAACTACATCAGGTGTATACCTGACTGGGCCTCCGCGTGTGCGGATCACCGGACTCGATGGACCATGGGTCTGATCCGGAGATGGCAGTTCTTATGTTCTTATGTAACTTCCTTGAATCTAATGGGTTACACAGGATCCGAGGCAACATGGCTTTACAAAAGGTAAATCGTGCCAAACGAACCTGATTGAATTTTTTGATTGGGTGACCAGAGAGCTGGATCAAGGACATATGCTAGATGTAATTTACTTGGATTTCAGCAAAGCCTTTGATACAGTTCCTCATAGGAGGCTCTTGAACAAACTTGAAGGGCTGAAGTTAGGACCCAAAGTGGTGAACTGGGTTAGAAACTGGCTGTCGGACAGACGCCAAAGGGTGGTGGTTAAAAGTCACTCGGAGGAAGGAAAGGTAAGTAGTAGAGTCCCTCAGGGTTCGGTGCTGGGGCTGATCCTGTTCAATATGTTTATGAGTGACATTGCTGAAGGGTTAGAAGGAAAATTGTGCCTTTTTGCGGATGATACAAGATTTGTAACAGAGTAGACACCGAAGAGGGAGTGGAAAATATGAAAAAGGATCTGCAAAAGTTAGAGGAATGGTCTAATGCCTGGCAACTAAAATTCAATGCAAAGAAATGCAGAGTAATGCATTTGGGGATTAATAATAGGAAGGAGCCGTATATGCTGGGAAGGGAGAGACTGACATGCACAAATGGGTTGAGGGATCTTGGGGTGATACTACGCCACTGGGCACACCTAAACATAGGTGCACCATTGTCAACTTATGCTAGTATTCTATACCTCAATCTTGGCGCCATGATGCTGTTATAGAATTCGCACTAAGTGCGCAGTATTGGGGCAGTCATGTGTTGTTTCTTTGTGTAGCATTAACATTAAAAAAAAAAAAAAAAGTGCTTGCAGAGTGACACTGGATATCCACCTTTCTATGAGTTCAGCCACTTCCGAGCTGTCCGGAGGTACCCCCTGCTTTTCCACCGCATGCTTTTTGGAGGAGCAGAGGCACAGCAGAGTACAGTACTGTACCTAGCTGTGATGGAGACCAGAATGACATGGTAACAGTCCACTGAAACTTCCCAGTCAGCCATAAAAACTTAATTCTGGTAAATGGCTTCACAGCCTAAAATATATATACAGTATTCCCGTTTACAAACACAAGGTGGCAGTGTCACCTTCTAAATACCGTATTGAGGTCTTCCTGAGGGTTAACACAATCTCTGTACTATAAGAAGGAAACTTAACCCGCTGGTCAAACTTGTGTGCATATTGGGCTGTCAGCAGGGTTACCAAATGTCCAGATTTCCGCGGACATGTCCTTTTTTTTTTGTCCCCGACCCCATTGGATCTGTCTCCATCCCTGTCCCCGAGAACTGTCCCTGCCCCATCCCTGCAAGCTCCATCCTCATCTGCACAAGCTTTAAACACTTAACAGTGTTCGAGGCTTGTGCAGATGAGGGCAGAGCTTGCAAGGGATGGGATAGGAAATAGGGGAATGGGACGAGGATGGAGATCCTCAGTAGGAGAGAATGAGAAGTCTATAGGAGAAAATGTTGAAGGAGAGACTAGCTAGGGAAGAGACTTGGAGAAATGGAAGCTAAGAAAACATATGTGGTGTTGAAGGGGGAAGCTAAGAGAAAGTGCTGATATGTTGACATAGGGATGAGCTGGTGAGGGAATGAGAGTGCTGAAGGCACTGAGCTGAGGAACAGGATGTGAAGGCAGATTGTAGATAAAACAGAGACCTTGGAATTGAGATTACAGGACCTGAGGCAACATGGATTTACTATAGGCAGGTCTTGTCAGACAAATTTGATCAATTTCTGTGACTGGGTGACCAGAGAATTGGACAGAGGGAGTTCGCTAGATGTAGTGTATTTAGATTTTAGCAAAGCCTTTGACCGTGTTCCACACAGTTGTCTAATAAATAAATTGAATGCCTTCGGGATGGGCCACAAAGTGATGGACTGGGTCAGGAACTGGTTGAGTGAAAGGCAACAGAGATGTCCTGTCTGTTCAAATAAAATTGTAAGCTCTTCTTAGCAGGGACCATCTACGGAATGTTACATATAGCGCTACATATGCAATATCATCTACCTGAACTCCACAAAGAAAACTACCAGGAGACTAAAAATGATCCAAAATACCGCCGTTCGTCTCATTTTTGGCCTAAAGAAATGGGAACATATCACAAGTTTCAAGTTTCAAGTGTAATGATTTTTTGATTAATCGCTTAATCATAATTCAAAGCGATGTACAATTTAAAATACATTCAGAGGGAAACAATACAATACAAACTTTAAAAAAGATTAAACATATAATACAAATCAAACTTAAATAATAACATAATATTAGAAATAGTTCAACATATTCGTAACAAAAGGTAAAAAGGGGAAGTGAAATTCAATTCATGATAGAAAAGTAGAACAAACAAAGGAAAAAAACAATGGGAAGGTATGTAACAGTAAAATTTAAGATTTAAAACAATAGTTTAAAAATTAATAAATCAAATGCCAAATGCATCTTTAAAAATAAATGTTTTTAGATTACTTTTAAATTTTCCCAGATCATGCTCATTTCGTAGATAGATTGGGAGGACGTTCCAAATCTGTGGAGCAGTTACTGAAAAAATGAATTGCCGTCTTGTATTAATGATCTTGAGTGAAGGAATGGTTAGTAAATTTTGCTCATTGGACCTTAATGTTCTAGTCGGATTGTATGGGATTAATAATTTATAGATAAAAGCTGGAGTTTTCTTGAGTAAAGCCTTGAAGGTGAGTAGACAGAGTTTATAAGTTATTCGATGAGTGACTGGGAGCCAATGTGCTTTTATTAAAAGAGGAGTAACATGATCAAACTTTCTAGAGTTAGTTATAAGTTTAATAGAGACGTTTTGAATAATTTGGAGACGTTTGATCTCATTTAATGCTATCCCTTTAAAGAGTGCATTGCAGTAGTCCAATTTCGCAATTACCAACGAGTGAATAAGAATATTTAAAGATTTGGGGCATAGAAATTTTGAAATTGCTCAAATCTTACGTAGTCTGTAAAAGGTAGTTTTAATAATAGTACTGATGTGATCATGAAAATTAAGTTTGGTGTCAAAAGTAACCCCTAAAATCACCCCTTTCTACCACCAACTTCACTGGCTGCCATTCGAATCCAGAGTTCTTTTCAAGTTCGCATGCTTCTGCTACAAATCGATAAATGATTCATCGCCAAGATACATCAATCCCCACTTTAACCTTTATTGCACCAACAAGAAATCCCGCAGAATTCAGCTGTTCGCCTTCCCTTCGCTAAAACTTTGTCACCTCAAAAGATTCCTAGACAAAACCTTTGCCTTCCAAGCAGCCAAGCTGAACACATGGCTTGCCCAAATGATACTCGAGGCCCCCACTTACCTCGGCTTCAGAAAATTACTCAAAACTCACCTATTCAGCAAACAAGACCCTTAACTGTCCCCCCCTCCTACAATATCACCTCGCCTCTCGCACTGCTCTCCTCCTTCATGATAGCCTCTATCTTCCCTATCTTCTACCCTCTTCCTTCATCATCTGTTAAGTTCGATTAAATTTGTTGTAAATCTGATAAATTGTTGTAAATCTGCATGTCAACGCGGATCCTAATCTAATTGATGTGAACCGCCTAGAACTCGCTGGGTATGGTGGTATATAAGAATAAAATTATTATTATTATTATTATTATTTGCCTTCAGACAAATTTGATTAACCTTAACATGCTAATGTAATTTCGAACGTTTTTGTAATATCGCTGTCAGTATACAGTTTCTTCCTCTGTAAACTGCTCTGAACTGTTTGTGGTATTGTGGTATATAAAAATAAAGTTATTATTATCATTATTATTAATAATAGAAGGTAGTGGTCAATGGAGATCGCTCTGAGGAAAGGGATGTTACCAGTGGTTTGCCTCAAGGTTCGGTTCTTGGGCCTTTTCTTTTTAACATTTTTGTAAGCGATATTGCTGAAGGGCTGTCAGGTAATATTTGCCTATTTTCAGATGGTACCAAAATCTGCAATAGAGTTAGACACCCCCGATGGTGTAAATAACATGAGGAAGGACCTAGCAAAGCTTGAAGAATGGATTGAAATTTGGCGGCTAAGACTTTCAAGGTGCAGAGCGATGATTGATAATATTTTGTTGTTTAATCCCTTTCAAAGTAGGGTAAGAAAGAAGATTTCTCCTGGAAATCCACAGTTCATTAAAACTTTACAAAATCCAACAATGATTAGCTATAACAGATGGATTCTGCACTGACAAAGATTTAAAACACAGTCAAGCAATCTTAAACATTTTTCTGAACTGAAAAGTCAGCCAGTGGAGATCTTTCAAAAGTGGAGAAGCTCTATCAACCCTCTCCACTCCAAAGATCAATATAGCTACTGTGTTATGCAAGACCCTTTATCTATTCTTAACTTTCAGTGTGAAGCGCCTTCACACACAGAGTTGCAGTAATCTAAATTTATTTATTTATTTATTTCATAGAAATATAGAAGATGACGGCAGATAAGGGCCATAGCCCATCAGGTCTGCCCACTCTACTGACCCACCCCAAAGTCTACTATCCTAGGGATCCCACTCCTGGTGACAGGTTCCCTTGGCTTAACCCTCTAAGGGATCCCACATAGGCATCCCATTTGCTCTTAAATTCTTGCATGCTGTTTGCCTCGATCAACTGCACCGGGAGCTCGTTCCAAGGATCAACCACTCTCTCGGTGAAGAAATATTTCCTGGTGAAATTTCCCGCCCCTGAGTTTGAGCGGATGCCCTCTTGTGGCTGAGGGTCCTTTGAGAAAGAGAATCTCTTCTTCCATCTCGATACGGCCGGTAATATACTTAAACGTCTCAATCATGTCTCCTCTCTCCCTACGTTCCTCAAGTGAGTACAGCCGCAAATTTTTCAGCCTTTCCTCATACGATAGATCCTTGAGCCCCGAGACCATCCTGGTGGCCATCCGTTGCACCGACTCTACTCTCAGCACATCTTTTCGGTATTGTGGCCTCCAGAATTGCACACAGTATTCCAAATGAGGTCTCACCATGATTCTGTATAATGGCATTATGACTTCAGGCTTCCGGCTGACGAAACTCCTGCGGATGCAACCTAACAACTGTCTTGCCTTAGATGAAGCCTTCTCCACATGATCAGCAGTTTGCATGTCTGTGCTGATGATGACTCTTAAGTCTCGTTCTGTTGAAGTTCTAGCTAAGGTCTCACCATTCAAAGTGTAAGTTCTGCATGGATTTCTGCTGCCGAGGTGCATGATCTTGCGTTTCTTAGCGTTGAAGCCCAGCTGCCAGGTCGAGGACCAAAGCTCCAACAAATGTAGGTCCTGTGTCATACTATCGGGTGAATTGCCATCTCTCACTATATTGCATAGTTTGGCATCGTCAGCGAACAACGTTATCTTACCTTGAAGTCCCTGTGTTAGGTCCCCTATGAATATGTTGAAAAGGAGCGGGCCCAAGACTGAGCCCTGCGGTACTCCACTGGTCACCTCCGATGTTTTAGAGAGGATACCGTTAACTACCACCCTCTGAAGTCTGCCACTCAGCCAGTCATTGACCCATGTAGTTAGTGTTTCTCCCAGCCCCATTGATTTCATCTTGCTAAACAGCCTGCGATGTGGGACACTATCGAAAGCTTTGCTGAAGTCTAGGTATACGACGTCCATGGATTCTCCCAAGTCTAACTGTTTTGTTACACAGTCAAAGAAGCTGATGAGATTGGATTGGCAGGACCTACCCTTGGTGAATCCGTGTTGACTGGGATCCCGTAGATTCTCCTCATCCAAGATTGCGTCTAATTTACATTTGATTAGTGTTTCCATGAGTTTGCATACTATTGATGTGAGACTCACCGGTCTGTAGTTTGCAGCCTCTGCTCTGCAACCCTTTTTGTGCAGTGGAACGACGTTAGCTGTTTTCCAGCCTATGGGGACTCTCCCCGAACTTAGGGAGAGATTGAAGAGTCCTGATAGCGGTTCTGCCAGGACATCACGCAGCTCACTGCGGTCCCATGGCTTTGTTCACCTTGAGTCTTGCCAGTTCGTAGTAGACGTCGCCAGGTGTGAACTCGAAATTCTGAAACGGGTCTTCCACGCTGGGCCTTGCCTGCAACTGCGGACTGTGCCCCGGTGCCTCGCAGGTGAAGACCGAGCAGAAGTATTTTCTATCCCGTTTTCCCAGTAGCTCAGAACGGGTTACAAGTAGACATTCACAATCGTTTGAAAACAGTCTAGTCATGACAACAAATAGATTACAGTAGATAATAACAGAGCTTATTCTAGAGCAGGGGTAGGGAACTCCGGTCCTCGAGAGCCGTATTCCAGTCGGGTTTTCAGGATTTCCCCCAACGAATATGCACGAGTTCTATTTGCGTGCACTGCTTTCAATGCATATTCATTGGGGAAATCCTGAAAACCCGACTAGAATACGGCTTTCGAGGACCGGAGTTCCCTACCCCTGTTCTATCTAGAGACCAGACTGGTCATAGCGAAGAGTACTAGGAGAACTGGGGCTAAGTCTGTTTCTGGGAGGGATGACTCATATAAATAGGTGGGTTCACCCTGAATTATTTTAAAGATCAAGCAACAAATTCTGCCCCTGTTGGGGGTTTCCCTCTCCATGGATTGCTTCAATGTTCCTGTATTATTGTGGTCAGATGCTTGGGCAGGGGTTTTTTTCTCTTTTAATATGGCAGAGCTTGATGTACATTTTGCTGAGCTGTTCTGTTTGATACTTGTTGCTCTGTGTTTTGTATTTTCAATTTAAAAAAAAAAAACTGTTTGAACGTAAAGATCGAGCAACAAAATTCAAACATTATCACCCCCTTTTACATAACCGTGAAAGCGTTTTTTAGCGCAGGCCGGCTCGCTGAATGCTCTGCGCTGTTCCCAACGCTCAAAGAGTTCTATGAGCATTGGGAGCAGCGAAGAGCATTCAGCGTGCTGGCCTGCACTAAAAAACACTTTTGTGGTTTTGTTAAAAAAGGGGTGGGGGTGGGGATATATGAGAATCAGTTGAAGCCAATGTAATTTTTTAAAACGTGGGACAACTCTCTCATAGTTACTTCTACCACGAATTAATCTAGCTTCTGAATTCTGAAGTATTCAATTTTTGAGTGCATCCCACCTAATTTATTTAACACATAAGACTGTACAATAATTTTGAATTGAACCCCTAAGGAAAACCTCAACAATCATGATCAATCACACACACATCCTAATAAAAATGAAGGTTTATTAAAAGCAAGAAACCAGGAAGAGAATCAGTTGGACCAATAGATGACCAAGGGAAAAGGGTCTCTCAGGGAAGACAAGGCCATAGCGGAGAGATTAAATTAATTCTTTGCTTCGGTCTTCAACTAAGGTAGACGTGGGGGAGTTACTGGTGCCAGAAATGATATTCAATTCTGATGAATCGGAGAAACTTAAACAAATCTCTGTAATACTCGAAGATGTAATGAGTCAAGTTGGCAAAATGAACATTAGCAAGTCGCCTGGACCGGATTGTATACATCTCAGAGTGCTGATAGAATTGAAAAATGAACCAATTTGCTTGACTTCTTTGAAGGTGTGAATAAACATGTGGATAAAGGTGAGCCAGTTGATGGAGTGTACTGTATCCAGATTTTCAGAAAGCTTTTGACAAAGTTACTCATGAGAGGCTCCAGAGAAAATTAAAGAGTCATGGAATAGGTGGCAAAGTTCATTGTGGATTAGGAATTGGTTATCAGATAGAAAACAGAAGGTAGGGTTAAATGGTCATTTTTCTCAGTGGAGGAGAATAAACAATGGAGTGCCGGAGGAATTTGTAACTGGGACCGGTGCTATTTAACTTATTTATAAATGATCTGGAAATTGGAATGACGAGTGAGGTGATTAAATTTGCAGATGATACTAAACTGTTCAAAGTTATTAAAATGCATGCAAAGATTAGGACTGTAAACCAGGCGTGGATGTTATTTAAAAATACCATTGTGGAAGCCCAGACCAGATGCATTCCACGTAACAGCAAAGGTGGAAAGAAGAGGAAATGAGAGCCGACTTGGTTAAAAGGTGAAGTGAAAGAGGCTATTAGAGCTGAAAAACCATCCTTTAAAGAATGGAAAAAGGATCCGAATAAAGAAACACAAGCACTGGCAAGTTAGATGCAAAGCATTGATAAAGACAGCTAAGAAAGAATATGAAGAGAAACTTGCAAAAGAGGCAAAAGCTCATAGCAATTTTTTTAGGTACTTCAGAAGCAGAAAACCTGTGAGGGATTCTGTAGGACCGTTGGATGACCAAGGAGCGAAAGGGGTGCTCAGAGAGGATAAGGTCATAGCGGAAAGACTGAATGAATTCTTTGCTTCAGTCTACGGAAGAAGATGTAACTGAACTGGAAATGGTAGTAACGATTATAATGATAGAAACAATTATTTTTCTCAATGGAAGAGAGTAAACAGTGGAGTGCCACAGGGGTCTGTACTGGGACCGGTGATATTTAACTTATTTATAAATGATCTGGAAATTGGAATGACAAGTGAGGCGATTAAATTTGCAGATGACACTAAACTGTTCAAAGTTGTTAAAACGCATGTTGGATTGTGAAAAATTGCAGGCGGACCTTAGGAAATTGGAAGACGGGTTAGCGCCCAAGAAAGAGATCTGGGTGTCATCGTAGACAATATGATGAAACCTTCTGCCCAATGTGCGGCGGCAGCCAAAAAGGTAAACAGGATGCTGGGAATTATTAAAAAGGGATGGTTAACAAGACTACTAATAAAAATAATTTTATTTTCTTGTATACTGCCCCACCAGCAGTTCTAGGCGGTTCACAACAGAAGAACTGAAACATTTCAGTTAAAAAATACAATTTCAAAAAACACAACTATTATAACTATTACATCCATAATGCCCTGTATCACTCCATGGTGTGACCTCATTTGGAGTATTGTGTTCAATTGTGGTCTCCTTATCTCAAGAAAGATATAGTGGCGCTAGAAAAGGTTCAAAGAAGAGCGACCAAGATGGTAAAGGGGATGGAACTCCTCTTGTATGAAGAAAGACTAAAACGGTCAGGGCTCTTCAGCTTGGAAAAGAGATGGCTGAGGGGAGATATGATTGAAGACTACAAAATCCTGAGTGGAGTAGAACGGGTACAAGTGGATCGATTTTTCACTCCGTCAAAAATTACAAAGACTAGGGGGCACTCGATGAAGTTACTCGGAGAATAGTTAAACTCTGGAACTCATTGCCAGAGGTTGTGATAAGAGAGGATAGCGTAGCTGGTTTTAAGAAGGGTTTGGACAACTTCGTGAAGGAACAGTCCATAGTCTCTTATTGAGATCAGTAGCATGGAATGTTGCTACTCTTTGGGTTTTTGCCAGGTACTTGTGACCTGGATTGGCCATTGTTGGAAACAGGAAACTGGGCTTGATGGACCTTCAGTCTGTCCCAGCATGGCAATCCTTATGTTCTTATGTTCTTAACCCTCATTCACAAAATCTGTTGAATCTTTTTTTTTTCCATTCTGTTGTACATTGTGACAGTTATGGGGTTTTTCCTCCCCCGTGCAAATATTATACGCCAGGGCAGCAGGAGGTGCTAATCAAATGTGGAACCACAGGTCCCAGCATGCACTGTGCTATGGAGCTCAGTGTTGAGTTACAGGGGCGGGACTTACAGGAGATAGGTATTTCTCTACCCAGGCTGAGTTTATTCTAGAGGTCCATGAGGGAGAAAAAGGATCACCAATGATGTCATCACATACACAATGTTACTGTTCATGTGTGCGGATGACATCACTAGCCTGTTCCCAGCTCTAAACAAGATGGGGGTCTCTCCTGCAGCTTCTCCCCGGGCTCCCTTAAGCAGCGGACAGCCTGGAGCATCAGCACATGCACCAGAGTCCCACTTGCTTCTGTCACCCAGGGACTCCTCCAGTCCTGAAACACCCTCCCTCAAGTAACCCCCTCCCCCAAACAACAATTTTTATTTAACTATTGGTTAGAATATGAAATTCAACCAATTTAATTCTCTTCTACTTTCTTATCAGGCAGCTAAAACTCAGAATTTCTTACCTGCCTCCAGAACATCAGCACCTGGCATAGGAAAGCCTAGTACAGCTGCATAGAGGTGGCTTAAGTAGTCTGGGGGCTGGGCTAGTTGAGAGAAGGGCCCTGGCTCATAAGCCACTCTAACCACTGCATTCATGGTGAAAAATGTGCACCCACCAAAACCCTACTGCACTGTCATATAGCTAGCATCTGCAGCCATAAGGGCTATTGGGGTGGTAGACAGGTAGGTATAGTAGGTTTTGGGGGGGCTCACCATGACCTATAAGGAAGTTGTGGTGAGATGTTTATGTGGCAACCATTTTGTGAAGTTCATAGCAGTGTAAGGTGTCCCGCTACTCTGTTGCCATGTCTGGGTGGCCAGTCCATCACTTTGCTGGTCCCTCCCACGTCCAAAAAATCTTTTTCTAGGCATTTGGGACTTGGACAATTTTTGAGATGAGACTGTGGTACAGACTTAGCGGTCTGGACGATCAAAAGGCTGGATGTACAAGTAGATGATTCTCGAAAAAAAAAAAAAAATATATATATATATATTTTGGACATATTTTTCGAGAATGGACTTTAGACGCTGCTGACTTTAGAAGACTAGCACCATAGACTTTTTTTTATTATTATGTCTCTCTATCTGTTTAATTGATATTTAAGAGAATAATCTTATGTGGTTTTTAATTTGTGCATTCCCAGGTTCTGTCTGATTAACGTTTTTTGTAATCCACATGGAACCTCCAGCATGCTGTAAGTGCAGTATTGTATTGTATAGTATTACACTATATTGTCTAGTAATGGTATTCTGGAACTTAGTCCCCCCTACCCCAGGGATGCAGAGCACTCACTTAGCTCTTAGCATGACTTCAGTGGCTTTGTAAAATTCATGTAGAATGAACATCCTCCGACAAGAAGGAGGAAGAATTACAATTGACAAGCTGTACTGAATGAACCACGCGTAATGAGGTCAATTTTCAATGCCATTTTCCCCAGTAAATTTCAATTTACTGCTGCAGACTTATGTGCCTTCTCGTTCTTTGAAATCACAAGACAGAGCTTTTTTCTAGAGAATGACACGGTGGCGGTTACCCGCAGCTAGCCGCGTTTAGCCGCGGGTAACCCGCCAAAACGGTGACCCCAAAAAATGGTCACCGCAAGTTCGGGGACAAGGCAATTCACCACCCCGTGGGGTGGTGAATGGTAGCACGGGGCGGTGAACCATCTGGAACGTGTGGTGAACGAGCGGCAGCCCACTCTCTCCCGCCGGCCGGCCGACCATGCATCTCCCTCCCTCCCTTCTTTTCCCTTACCTTTTCTTGTTAAAACGCGCGTTTTCTATAAGGCTAGGAGCTGTATTACAGCCGGAGCCTTGAAGTCAAGTCGCGTTGCACACTGGAAAAAGTCTCCTCTGACGCAATTTCCTGTTTCCGGTTGCATCGGAGGAGACTTTTCTAGCCAGCAACCCGACGCGACTTCAAGGCTCTGGCTGTAATACAGCTCTTAGCCTTATAGAAAACGCGCGTTTTAACAAGAAAAGGCAAGGGAAAAGAAGAGAGGGAGGTAAATGCACGGCTGGCCAGTGGGAGGGAGCTGCTGGACTGCGTGAAGGGCGCTGGGGGTGGGGGGATGGAGAGGAGAAGACGCTGAAGACGGGGATGGGGCCGGGGCGGTGAAAGAGACAACGGGGCGGTGACGGGGCGGGGTGGTGAAAGGGACAGCGGGGACGGGGCGATGCAGAGGATGGTGGTTCGGGGACAGGGGGGTGACGGGGGACATAATTTTTCCCCGTGTCATTCTCTACTTTTTTGGCTGCTCCCACTCTTCGTTCTGTCACCAAAGTTGCAAATCGATCACGTATGTTTAAGGTGACCATATGTCCCGTTTTCAGTGGGACAGTCCCGTTTTCGGACCGACTGTCCCGTTGTCCCGACCCACTGCTTCAGGACACCGAAATGTCCCGTTTTCAGGGGCAGCGTCCCGAAGCTGTGCGCGGGGACACCGGGATGGGCGATCACTTTTCCTCCCTGCCGCGCCGATTCAAAGCCCGGTCCGCCGTCGCTGCTTCTTGCCTTCTTCCCGACGTCATTGGGATTGGGGGCGGGACTGACAATTAATAGATGTCCCCTTTTGGTGAAAAAAATAAATGGTCACGTTACGTATGTTCCATGCAGCTGGACCTTTACTATCCTTCTGACCTCTGATTTTACGGCATTTTGGAAAAGTTTGAAAGCCTATTTTTTTTCGACTTGCCTTTTCAAATTTGGTTACTTCGTAATCTTGTAATTGCTTGGCTTTTTATTTTAAGGCATATGTGTAAGTCGTTTATTGTATGCTATTACTTTAATAATCTGTTATGTTCTGTTTTATTATGTATGTATCGTTGTTATCCGTATAGATGGTTGATATGCAGCCTACAAGTGTTCTACATAAATAACGATTTACGGGGAAATTCGCCTCGCTGAACACTCCGTCTTCTGTCCGGCTTGTGTGGGCCTCTTTGAGATGGGTTTCAAGGAGCATCTGCGGGCACAGTTAGCTACGTTTTCATTTTCAAAGCCCCCTTCCCTCCCTGCTTGCAGAATACATTGGATTATGAGAATAAAAGTTTGGCAGAGCAGACTGAAACTCTTTAAAGTAAATTAGGTGCCTGTCCTTCTTATCAGAGAACATAAGAACATAAGCAATGCCTCTGCTGGGTCAGACCCGAGGTCCATCGTGCCCAGCAGTCCGCTCACGTGGCGGCCCAACAGGTCCAGGACCTGTGCAGTAATCCTCTATCTATACCCCTCTATCCCCTTTTCCAGTAGGTAATTGTCCAATCCTTTCTTAAACCCCAGTACCGTACTCTGCCCTATTATGTCCTCTGGAAGCGCATTCCAGGTGTCCACCACACGGGTAAAGAAGAACTTCCTAGCATTCATTCTGAATCTGTCCCCTTTCAACTTTTCCGAATGCCCTCTTGTTCTTTTATTCTTTGAAAGTTTGAAGAATCTGTCCCTCTCTACTCTCTCTATGCCCTTCATGATCTTGTAAGTCTCTATCATATTCCCTCTAAGTCTCCTCTTCTACAGGGAAAAGAGACCCAGTTTCTCCAATCTTTCTCTCTCTCTCTTTCTCTCTCTCCCTTTCTCTCTCTCTTTCTTTCTATCTCTCTCTCTATTTCTGTCTCTCTCCCTTTCTCTCTCTCTCTCTCTCTATTTTTCTCTGTCTCCCTTTCTTTCTGTCCCTCTCTACTCTCTCTATGCCCTTCATGATCTTATAAGTCTCTATCATATCCCCTCTGAGTCTCCTCTTCTCCAGGGAAAAGAGACCCAGTTTCTCCAATCTCTCAGCGTATGAAAGGTTTTCCATCCCTTTTATCAGACGCGTCGCTCTCCTCTGAACCCTCTCGAGTAACGCCATGTCCTTCTTAAGGTACAGCGACCAATATTGGACGCAGTATTCCAGATGCGGACCTGGGTTTCTTCTAGATATATGTATGCTAGCCTCTACCATCTTTCCCTTCCCCAATCCGTACTGACAGGGTAACAAAAGTAGGGTTACCCGATTTTACTTTAGTAAAATCTGGACCCCCCTAGACCCGCCCCCGCAGTTCCACCCATCCCCGCCCCTGTTACGTCCCAATCCCGCCCTAGCGCGCCCCTCCTGCCCGACGCAGTTGAGGAAGCTTTTCAAAACCCGGACAAAATGCCAGGTTTTGAAAAGCCGTCTGGGGAAATTCAGATGTCACATTTCAAACTCACTTAAAAACAAAACAGTGCGCTAGGGTGGGCAGCAACAAATTGTCAAGTCAAGAACCACCATCTTTGGAGGCATTTCAGCCTCAAAATGTCACTCTGTCCTGCAGCCTTTTTTTCTCTTCTGCACTCTCCTGCTTTTTGATTTCAATTAGACAACCTATCGGGTGGAAAATAGTCAATGGCTGATACAGTGTTTTTGTGTGGGGGTGGGTGTTATCTCGCTTTCTGGTTCTGACAGAACCCCCCCCCCCCCCCTAGGCGCCAGGCACCGAGGACTTCAGCTCCGAGCTCTCTTAATTAATCTGCAGGAGACTCAGCCAGGCCCCCGCCATGAGATAGGCCCAGGCTCTTGCAGTATACACCTGAGTTCCTCTTCACTTTATTAACCCTGCTGGGAACTTTATTGACGGTGGCAGGCAGAGGTGAGACCCCAATTATGGCTGAAATCAATCTCCTGCCACTTTTCTCATAAACCGAGGTGAAGGGAGCTAGGCAGGCAGGCCGGGCAGCTTGTTAGCTTGTTTATTCATGGTCCCCGGAGAAGGATTTCAATATCTGTCTACTGCATCAGAGCTAATCCTATTCTCTCACTGTCTCTTTTCTTTCTTAAGGAAAAGAAAAAAAATGCGTAATAGATGCACAGCCGAACCACGAGGAGCTCAACAATAATTCAATTAATTAAGCGCCCATCGATCTGCAATGCTGAAATTGACAGGATGGCTAATTTAAAAAGCCATTACTGCCTGTATGTCAATCTGGGCGGCCTCCGCCATACTCTGGGTAGCCGCACGGATAGAAAGGCAAGTGCAGAGTTTGTGGTTTTGTGACACTGAGACAAAAAGGGCAGTTATAATATGAACTGTGAGGCTTGGTGGCAGGCCCAAGGATGGAGGGAGGGATGCAGATATGCACCAATATCACTCCATCGTGCCTGGAAGTTAAACGTTTCGCCTTTTCCATGTGCAGAGAAGACTCCTTCTTGTACTCACTAGTCCACAACAATTTTACATAGTAACATAGTAACATAGTAGATGACGGCAGATAAAGACCCGAATGGTCCATCCAGTCTGCCCAACCTGATTCAATTAAAATTTTTTTTTATTTTTATTTTTTTTTTTCTTCTTAGCTATTTCTGGGCAAGAATCCAAAGCTTTACCCGGTACTGTGCTTGGGTTCCAACTGCCAAAATCTCTGTTAAGACTTACTCCAGCCCATCTACATCCTCCCAGCCATTGAAGCCCTCCCCAGCCCATCCTCCACCAAACGGCCATATACATAGAAACATAGAAACATAGAAATAGACAGCAGATAAGGGCCCACGGCCCATCTAGTCTGCCCACCTTAATGTCCCTCTCCTACCTTTGCCCTGTGAATAGATCCCATGTGCCGATCCCATTTGGCCTTAAAATCAGGCACACTGCTGGCCTCAATCACCTGTAGTGGAAGACTATTCCAGCGATCAACCACTCTTTCAGTGAAAAAGAATTTCCTGGTGTCACCTCGTAGTTTCCCGCCCCTGATTTTCAACGGATGCCCTCTTGTTGTCGTGGGACCCTTGAAAAAGAAGATATCTTCCTCCGCCTCGATGCGGCCCGTAAGATACTTGAACGTCTCGATCATGTCCCCCCTTTCTCTGCGCTCCTCGAGCGAGTATAGCTGTAATTTGTCAAGCCGTTTTTCGTATGGTAGATCCTTGAGTCCCGAGACCATCCGGGTGGCCATTCTTTGCACCGACTCCAGTCTCAGCACATCCTTGCGATAATGCGGCCTCCAGAATTGCACACAGTATTCCAGGTGGGGCCTCACCATGGATCTATACAATGGCATAATGACTTCCGCCTTACGACTGACAAAACCCCTTCGTATGCAGCCCATGATTTGTCTTGCTTTGGACGAAGCCTGCTCCACTTGATTGGCAGACTTCATGTCCCCACTGACGATTACCCCCAAGTCTCGTTCTGCTACCGTTTTTGCTAGGATCTCGCCATTAAGGGTATAAGACTTGCATGGATTCTGGCTGCCCAGGTGCATAACTTTGCATTTTTTGGCATTGAAGTTGAGTTGCCATGTCCTAGACCATCGCTCCAGTAGGAGTAGGTCGTGCATCATGTTGTCGGGCACTGAATCTTCGTCTGTTGTGCATTTGCCCACTACATTACTCAGTTTGGCGTCATCGGCGAATAATGTTATTTTACCTCGAAGCCCTTCTGCCAAGTCTCTTATAAAGATGTTGAATAGGATTGGGCCCAAGACTGAGCCCTGTGGTACTCCACTAATCACCTCCGTCATTTCGGAGGGGGTGCCGTTCACCACCACCCTTTGGAGCCTATACAGACACAGACCATGCAAGTCTGCCCAGTACTGGCCTTAGTTCAATATTTAATCTTATTTTCTGATTCTAAATCTTCTGTGTTCATCCCATGCTTCTTTGAACTCAGTCACAGTTTTACTCTCCACCACCTCTCTCGGGAGCGCATTCCAGGCATCCACTACCCTCTCCGTAAAGTAGAATTTCCTAACATTGCCCCTGAATCTACCACCCCTCAACCTCAAATTATGTCCTCTGGTTTTACCATTTTCCTTTCTCTGGAAAAGATTTTGTTCTACATTAATACCCTTCAAGTATTTGAACGTCTGAATCATATCTCCCCTGTCACTCCTTTCCTCTAGGGTATACATATTCAGGGCTTCCAGTCTCTCCTCATACGTCTTCTGGCGCAAGCCTCCTATCATTTTTGTCGCCCTCCTCTGGACCGCCTCAAGTTTTCTTACGTCTTTCGCCAGATACGGTCTCCAAAACTGAACACAATACTCCAAGTGAGGCCTCACCAATGACCTGTACAGGGGCATCAACACCTTCTTCCTTCTACTGACCACGCCTCTCTTTATACAGCCCAGCATCCTTCTGGCAGCAGCCACTGCCTTGTCACACTGTTTTTTCGCCTTTAGATCTTCGGACACTATCACCCCAAGGTCCCTCTCCTCGTCCGTGCATATCAGCTTATCTCCTCCCAGCATATACGGTTCCTTCCTAGGAGGAGATAAGCTGATATGCACGGATGGGGAGAGGGACCTTGGGGTGATAGTGTCCGAAGATCTAAAGGATGGGTTTCCATCCCAGACACGTGGTGTAAAAACAGAAAAAAATATTGACTTACCCGAATTCTATATCCGGCGCTGAAAAATGTGTGCTGAAATTTGCGCACAGATTAAAGATGCGCATGCAAATTAATGAGCTAATGAGCCATTAACTCGCAATAAATTGCTGTTAATTGCAGTTAATTGGCAGCGATTGGAATTTGAATGTTCACCTTCCTGCGCACTCTTCTATAACACCAGGATCGCAAATACACTAGCGCACAGCTCAAAAGTGGGCGTGGCAAGGGAACGAGGCAGGGGTATTTCCCACAAATTGCACGTTATTGTACAGTAGTGACATTCCCGCGCCCAAATGCCAAGATTTTAAGTGGCGCATATTGAAAGAAATTATTATAAGGTGGGAAGGTGGTGATGTTGAGGCGCTTCTAAATGATAAAGAGCACGCTGGATTTTTGATTTGAAGACATTAGAGCCTTTTATCAAGGTGCGGTAGGCGGTTAACGTGCGGAATACCGCGTGTTCAACCGCCAGCCGCGCTAGTCGCTAATGCCTCCATTGGTGTGCGAGTCTCTAGTTGCACTTCCTTCTGTAAATCCAATATTTCTTTCTGTCTTTCTTTCTGCCCCTTCCCTTTTCTTTCTGTCTCTCTTTCTTTCTCTCTCCCCCTGCCACCTCTTTATTTCTGTCTTTCTCTCTCCCCCTGCCTGTCTGTCTTTCTTTCTCTCTCCCTCTGCCTGCCTTTCTTTCTTTCTGTCTCCCCCTGCTCCCCCTGCCCTCCTGTCTGTCTTTCTTTCTCTCTCTGCCTGCCTATCTTTCTTTCTCTCTCCCCCTGCCTGCCTTTTTCTTTCTTTCTCTCTCCCCCGCCCCCTCTTTATATCTGTCTGTCTTTCTCTCTCCCCCTGCCTCCCCCCAAGCCATCGTGCTGATTTCTCCACTTCCCCAGTTCCTTCTCTCTCCCTGCTGCCCTCCCCAAGCCACCACGCCAATTTCTTCCTGCTTCCCCGAGCCAGGTCTGGTGTGTACAAGCGCCGGGCCCACAAGCCTTCACCTCTGATGTCAATTCAAATGTCGGAGAGGAAGTTCCAGGCCAGCCAGGCAGCAATTGGCCGGCCCAGAACTTCCTCTCCACCGTCAGAATTGACGTCGGAGGTGAAGGCTTGTGGGTCCAGCGCTTGTACGCACCAGGCCTGGCTCAGGGAAGCTGGAAGAACAAGATCGCAAAGGCAACGCGATCGACTTGCGTTGCCTTTGCGATCTACTGGTCGATCGCAATCAACCATTTGGGCACCCCTGTCCTAGAACAAAGCTGGTAGTAAGTTGAAAGGCATGGCATGTTTATTTGAGGATTGTCCTATACTTGGCTCACTTTTGCTTCACTTTGATTTCTAGATTGGTGCAGTGGTTAAAGCTACAGCCTCAGCTCCCTGGGGTTGTGGATTCAAACCCGCACTGCTCCTTGTGACCCTGGGCAAGTCACTTAATCCCCCCATTGCCCCAGGTACATTAGATAGATTGTGAGCCCACCAGGACAGACAGGGAAAAATGCTTGAGTACCTGAATAAATTCATGTAAACCGTTCTGAGCTCCCCTGGGAGAACAGTATAGGAAATTGAATAAATAGTGTGAAAGGTTTCTGTCTCTGGTAACCGGAGCTGATCAAAACATAGAAAAAGACGGCAGAAAAGGGCTATAGCCCACCAAGTCTGCCCATTCCAAATGCCCGCCCCCCTTAATTTACTCCCTTAGGGATCCCATGTGAATATCCCATTTTCTCTTAAAATCTGACACGCTGTTGGCCTCAATCACCTGCAGTGGGAGATACTGTGATGTCACAATGCCTCATTCCACCAATAAGAGCCAACCTCATCAGTGATGTCACAATGGCTGGATTGTCCTATACTTGGCTCACTTTTGCTTCACTTTGATTTCTAGAGTGGCGCAGTGGTTAAAGCTACAGCCTCAGCACCCTGAGGTTGTGGGTTCAAACCCCACACTGTTCCTTGTGACCCCGGGCAAGTCACTTAATCCTCCCCATTGTCCCAGGTACATTAGATAGATTGTGAGCCCACCAGGACAGACAAGGACAAAATGCTTGAATCCCCAAGCCGTTCTAAGCTCCCCTGGGAGACCGGTATAGAAATTGAATAAATGAATAAATCAATCAATCGAAACGTATAAATAGCTGCTTTCTAAAATCACTTGTTGTACATGAAGGGTATTTACATGTGTAAGTGTTACACTTTACATATGTAAATAAGGCTACCCTTCTAAAATGACCTCCTATAAGCATGCACTTTTCAATTTCTTTATTTGAGCATCGGCCTCGGAAGCCCCTTGTCGTCTCAGTGTCCTGTGCACAGAGCTGGAGCTGTTCTATCGATGGCTGCCCAGGCTCGAAGCTGATGTGTTACACTGGCTTAACCTGGCCCCATCATCTAAGCAACACGCTTAACCCTTGGCCATGGAAAACAAGACCTGAAAAGAGCAGACACAGCACAGCGGGGAGCGGCTGTCGCTGTCTGGATAGAGTACCTTACCTTAGCCTTAAAAGAATCTTCAGTTTGTTCAGCTTGTCTGTTTCTTCCAACACAGGTCTTTGTGGGGTTTTTTTTTTTTTTGCCAGAGTTTATTTAGACCAGTGGTCTCAAACTCAAGCCCTTTGCAGGGCCACATTTTGGATTTGTAGGTACTCGGAGGGCCTCAGAAAAAAATAGTTAATGTCTTATTAAAGAAATGACAATTTTGCATGAGGTAAAACTCTTTATAGTTTATAAATCTTTCCTTTTGGCTAAGTCTTAATAATAATATTATAATTTATAGCTAAAGAGACATATGATCAAGAACCTGCTTTATTTTACTTTTGTGATTATGATAAACATACCAAGGGCCTCAAAATAGGACCTGGCGGGCCGCATGTGGCCCCCGGGCCACGTGTTTGAGACCACTGATTTAGACTATCACTTCGGAATAAACCATCTCGTATTTAGCAGGAGTTACGCATGGGCTGGCCAACAGAAAATGATCCTTTATCTGTATATTGTTAAAAAAACAAATTACACGGATAAGGCCAGGCTGTTTAAATTGCTAGGTGGCCAGATAGTGATTGAGTAAATGATGGTAGATAGAGAGACCTGTGTGGTTCATCCAGTCTGCCCAACACTCACGTTCATATTTTCAATATATTACAAAAAAACTAACATTCTTGCTAAGGAAATACAGCCGGAATAAATACACATCACATCACATTCATAAATACACATCACATCACATTCATAAATACACATCACATCACATTCATAAACAGATATAAAAATAAAATTCTCGCTTCCTTAGACCACAAAAAAATTAAAGGGGAGTAATGACAATTATTATTAAGAAGTTAAACAAAAAGGAAAAAGAACTAATCAATGAAAGGCTATAACATGCTCTGCATTATAATAAATTTCCACTAAACATCAGCAATTTTCTTTAGCTCCAGAAATGATTTTAGCTGCTCCGGCTGAAAAAAAAATATATTTAACCTGAGCAAATTTGACTACACATTTACAGGGGTAAGCCAGTACAAAGGACGCCCCAAGTGCCCTGGTCTCCTGTCTCAAAGACAAAAATTGTTTCCTTTTTTCCTGGGTCACCTTAGTTACATCCAGGAATACCCATATCTTTTTACCATAAAACAGTTCTTTTGATAGGCGAAAATAGAGTTTCATAAAGGAATCCAAGTCCTGTTGAAAAATAAATGAAATCAGAAGTGTCACTCTCAATGAGGAGTCAGAAATAGACTCTTCCAAAATAGCTGATATGTTGTTAACATCCAATTGCGGTGTATCTGGATTAATTCCCTCCATTGTTTCCCAAGCTCTAATGGTTTGTGGAAGATAATATATTTTATTTAATGGAGGAATATGGTCTGGTGAATATTTTAAAACTTCCAACAAATATCTCTTGAACATCTCATATTTATTTATTTAGAGCGTTGGACCAATTACCGCCGCTGCCGCAGCTAAAATCTACGCTATGCGTTGGTAAAAATGGGTTTTACTTGCTAAGTTCCACTATTAAATGTTTTTATCCAATCCCCTGAGATAGGCAAAACCTGTACTCCAACTGAATTAATTAATTTTATTTATTTAAAAAAACTTTTATCCCGCAGTGGAGTAGAACGGGTACAAGTGGATCGATTTTTCACTCCGTCACAAATTACAGTGGTACCTTGGATTACGAGCATAATCCGTTCCAGGAGCATGCTCGTAATCCAAAACGCTTGTTTATCAAAGCAAAGTTCCCCATAGAAAATAGGGGCAACACCGACGATTCGTTCCAGAACCCGGGATCTGTACCTGTCGGGTGCCGGGTGCTGCAGCGCCATCTCCTCCGTCCGCCTCCTCCGTCCGTCAACCGAAGAAGAACTCCACAGTGCCGCTTCAGGGGGGGGATGCATCTAATGTCCGCCAGCTGCTGGAGAACCCCGCAGTGCTGCTTCAGAGGGATGCCTCCTCCATCCGCCGGCCAGCCCTCCACGTCGGATGCCCCCTGCATGCTGGAGAGGCCCCCACCTGAGCCCACGCAGCTAAGTGCCCCCCCCCACCCGCACACCGCGCACGACACGCACAACGCTGATGATTGATGCTGTGCGCGGCACATGCAACACGCAGGCGGGACGACACCCAGCCGCACAGGCCCAGACAGAGGCCCTCCAACCTGCGGAAGGCACCCGACGTGGAAGGCTGGCCGGAAGACGGAAGAGGAATCCCCCGAAGCGGCGCTTCCTGGGCTGTAAGTGCTCGTATATTGGGGCAGTGCTCGGTTTGCGAGTCAAAAGTTTGCTGAGTGTTTTTTGCTCGTCTTGCAAGACACTCGCAAATCGGGTTACTCGCAAACTGAGGTTCCACTGTATCAAGACTAGGGGACACTCGATGAAACTGCAGGGAAATATTTTTAAAACCAATAGGAGGAAATTTTTTTTCACTCAGAGAATAGTTAAGCTCTGGAATGCATTGCCAGAGGATGTGGTAAGAGCGGATAGCGTAACTGGTTTTAAGAAAGGTTTGGACAAGTTCCTGGAGGAAAAGTCCATAGTCTGTTATTGAGAAAGACGTGAAGGAAGTCACTGCTTGCCCTGGATCGGTAGCATGGAATGTTGCTACTCTTTGGGATTCTAGAATCTTGCTATTCTACATGAAACGTTGCTACTATTTGGAGTTCCGGAATAACATAGTAACATAGTAGATGACGGCAGATAAAGACCCGAATGGTCCATCCAGTCTGCCCAACCTGATTCTATTTAAATTTTTTTTTTTTTTTTTTTTTCTTCTTAGCTATTTCTGGGCGAGAATCCAAAGCTTTACCCGGTACTGTGCTTGGGTTCCAACTGGCGAAATCTCTGTTAAGACTTACTCCAGCCCATCTACACCCTCCCAGCCATTGAAGCCCTCCCCTGCCCATCCTCCACCAAACGGCCATACACAGACACAGACCGTGCAAGTTTGCCCAGTAACTGGCCTAGTTCAATCTTTAATATTATTTTCTGATTCTAAATCTTCTGTGTTCATCCCACGCTTCTTTGAACTCAGTCACAGTTTTACTCTCCACCACCTCTCTCGGGAGCGCATTCCAGGCATCCACCACCCTCTCCGTAAAGTAGAATTTCCTAACATTGCCCCTGAATCTACCACCCCTCAACCTCAAATTATGTCCTCTGGTTTTACCATTTTCCTTTCTTACTTACTCTGAAATAATAGAATGGGGCTACTCTTTGGGTTTTGGCCAGGTACTAGGGACCTCAATTGGCCACTGTGAGAACGGGCTACTGGGCTTGATGGATCATTAGTCTGACCCAGTGAGGCTGTTCTTATGTTCTTATATTCAAAACAATCTATGCAGCTTACAGAAGTACATGCACAAATGAATAAACAAACATAAAACAATACAAAGGAAACACTAAAATCGTATATAAAAAAAAAAAAAAAGCAAAAGCTAATGATTCAACAGCTCAACTGAACAGATATCCATTTCCAAAAGTTTTCTGAAAAAAATAAGCCTTCAACGACTTGCACTGGAATCTGATGAATACACGGTCCAGCAACGCTAAAAATTCTCGAACGTATTGTGGTTTTGGCGACAGACTTCAATGAAGGAATTCCCAATGAATATGGCGACTCCGGCCTAAGCAATTGAGAGGGCAGCACACCGACTGCCTTTGGCAGAACGTCTTGAATGCGCATTTCTTGTTCCTGATCCATATTGCTGCACACAGGACACAAGCCGTGAAAGTCCACCTGGCCTCTGCCACGCTACCCCACCGCTGGAGTTGCCCGAAGCTAACTCCAGCTTATCTCGATCCATCTTGCCACGTACTGGACCCAGACCGTAGAAGTCCTACCAGCGTCAGCTTCACTGCTGGGGCTGCCATTTAAGCACTATCCTGCCTAGGTTTTGGACTCACTTTCTCCAGTCCAGCCCCCACCCCCAAAGTCGGGCCTGGCTTTCGTGAGTCTCCCCTGTCCCTAGCACCTTCTCCGGCGCAGAGGGAAGACCGCTGCTGCTTTAGGATTCCTCGCAGCAGAGGTATGCCAGGTCTCACCAGGGTGGGGGTTGCTGAATCGATGAGTCTGATTTTTTCGGTGAATCGGGCAGCACTAGTGTCAGGGATGGAGTCAGTGTCGGGGGACATTCGAGGGGGGGGGGGTGTCAGGGGTCAATCTTAACTAGGGCTTATTTGGGAGGTAAGGCTTATATTAGGAGCATTTATAAAAATCATGCTAGGACTTATTTTCGGGATAGGGCTTATTATCCCAGGACAAGCAGGCAGCATATTCTTAACTGATAGGTGACGGCACCGACGGAGCCCCGGTATGGACAATTGTAGAGTGATTGCACTCTAAGAACTTGGAGTTTCGTCAGCCGGACGTCAGCCTGAAGTCATAATGCCATTATACAGAACCATGGTGAGGCCTCATTTGGAATACTGTGTGCAATTCTGGAGGCCACACTACTGAAAAGATGTCCTGAGAGTAGAGTCGGTGCAACGGATGGCCACCAGGATGGTCTCGGGGCTCAAGGATCTATCGTACGAGGAAAGGCTGAAAAATTTGCGGCTGTACTCACTCGAGGAACGTAGGGAGAGAGGAGACACGATCGAGACGTTTAAGTATATTACCGGCCGTATCGAGATGGAAGAAGAGATTCTCTTTCTCAAAGGACCCTCAGCCACAAGAGGGCATCCGCTCAAACTCAGGGGCGGGAAATTTCATGGCGACACCAGGAAATATTTCTTCACCGAGAGAGTGGTTGATCCTTGGAATGAGCTCCCGGTGCAGGTGATCGAGACAAACAGCGTGCAAGAATTTAAGAGCAAATGGGATGCCCAGTGGGATCCCTTAGAGGGTTAAGCCAAGGGAACCTGTCACCAGGAGTGGGATCCCTAGGATAGTAGACTTGGGGGTGGGTCAGTAGAGTGGGCAGACCTGATGGGCTATGGCCCTTATCTGCCGTCATCTTCTATGTTTCTAGAAAGTTCCAGTAGGCCGCACCGCGCATGCGCGAGTGCCTTCCCGCCCGACGGAGGCGCGCGGTCCCCAGTTTCTTAGTTTCCGCGGAGCTAAGAAGACGCGTATTTCTCAACGGTTGTTGAACTTTTTCCTCTTGCCTTCCCGCTCACGCGTTTTTTTGTGGAAGTTAACCTTCCTCGTTTTCTTTTTGCTTTTCTCTTACTATTTTTAAAAAAAAAAAAATTTTATTTTTTTCGTTTCTTTTTGTCTTGCCCCCGGCGGGGCCTGTTGGCACAATCGAAGCCTCCGCCTTCGATTGAGCGGAGGCCGTGTTCACCTTCATGCCCCCACAGCCGGGATTTAAGAAGTGTCAGCGGTGTGCACGTCCCATCTCGTTGACCGACCCCCACAATTGGTGTCTTCAGTGCCTGGGTCCGGATCATAGCGCTTCATCTTGCACCCGCTGCGCTTCTCTCAAAAAGCGTACCTTGAGAAACTGGCAAACCCAGCAAAAACTTCTCTTCGGTGCCACATGCCTACCCCACTGCCACTCCTCCTAACAACTGGACTCAGAGTGCGAATTGCACACCACGTGTCTGGACTCAAATCTATATTAGAACCCTGTCTCTGGGCAACAACCTCATATCCTGCAAACAACTTTATGCTCATTAAAATCTTTATAGACCACCTATACAGCCAAAAAGGATCAAAGCGGTTTACATCATAAATTAATAAAATTTGTGAAAAGAACTCCATTAAGCGATAAAAAGGAAAGAAATTGATGTTTCTAAAACATATTATCATATTACAAGTAAAATTAAAAATATAAAAACATATACAGTGCTGCCCCGTGAATTCGTGGTGCGCGGTTCGCAGTCCCGGTCATTCGTGGTATTTTCCGACCACAAAGGGGAGGCAGGAGAGGGCAGCTGGAGCTTTGACACGTAGCTCCTGATTGGTAAGGCCAGACTTTAGTACAGGAAGAGGCGGTCGGAGCATACCGCCAGGGATTTCCTTCACTCACCGGCGCTCTGGCTGCCCTCTCCTGCCTCACCAGCTGCCCTCTCTTGCCTCCCCTGCCTAAAAACCGTATTTGCAGTTTTTCCGACATTCGCGGGGGTTCCTGGAATGGAACCCCCGTGAATATCGGGGGAGTACTGTACATTCAAATTAATTCAAATTAATACAAGTCAATGCAGACTGCAGTCCCGAATTCAATTACCGTATTTGCCGGCGTATAAGACGACTTTTTAGTACCTTAAAATCCTGCCCAAAGTCGGGGGTCGTCTTATACGCCGGGTACAGTTTACATGCCCTTACTTGCGGGGCTGGATGTACTCAGTCGCGCGGCTCTTCTTCTCCCTACCTTCTCTGCTTGCAGCACAGAGCCGAACGGAAGTCTTCCCGACGTCAGCGCTGACGTCGGAGGGGAGGGAGGGCTTAAACAAAGCCCTCCCTCCCTCCGACGTCAGCGCTGACGTCGGGAAGACTTCCGTTCGGCTCTGTGCTGCAGGCATGGCAGGTAAGGAGAAGGAGAGTAGCCTCGCGGTACCAAGAGAGAGGGGCGGCCGCCCCGCCCCGGTTGCAGCACAGCCGGCCAGGTCCCCTTACTTTTGTGGCACTTCCCCGACCGACCGATAACAGCCCGGGTCCGACAATCCTCCCTGCCCTGTAGCCGCGAATCTAAATTACCTTCTTACAGCAGCTGTAAGAAGGTAATTTAGATTCGCGGTTAAGGGCAGGGAAGTTTGTCGGACCCGGGCTGTTGTCGGTCGGTCGGGGAAGTGCCACAAAAGTAAGGGGACCTGGCTGGCTGTGCTGCACCCGGGGCGGTAGAGAAGGAGGGGGGGGAGAAGGACGCTGAAATGCCATGGTGAAGACAGGAGGGGGGGGAAGGACTCTGAAAGCACTTGAAGACAGAGGAGGGAGAAGAACGCTGAAAGCACATGGGGGAATACAAAGGGGTGGAGAAGGAAGAAAGGGTCGTCTTATACGGCGAGTATAACACAAGACTCTATTTTTTAACTAAAAGTTGGGGGGTCGTCTTATACGCCCAGTCGTCCTATACGCCGGCAAATACGGTACTCAATTTGGAGAGGCCATTTTGGAAAAAAAAAGGTGCTTTTTAGATGTCTCTTAAAGTTTTGAAATGATTCTTCCTTTCTTAACTCTACTGGTAAATTACGCCGTAATATTGGACATCTCCAATACCATGGGTGAATCTCCCATTATTTTCTCAAACACCTTCCTTCCATTAAAAGCGTTTAGACGTCAGCTCCATAAGGCTCAAGGACGGACGGATGCAACATTTCTTTAGGTTCGTTATCGATTGAAACATATTTCTTGCTACTGTCCCATTACTCCCTTTCATCTTCACAGGCTTAGTAATTGCAAGACAAAAACTTAATAAGCACTAGGGAAAGTAAACAAGGGCATGATTAACAAGGTAGGAACAAACTCTTAGTTCTAAGAGAGGCAAAACCATTCTAAAAGCTACATTGTTCGGTCTTATAAATTACCATTCCGTAAGCATCTGAAGACCTGGCTCTTCTCCAGAACGTAACCCCGTCCCGCTCCTGGCACTCTCACACCAACCTCTCTTCTCTCATACTTATATAATTCCACTGGAGTTCCGTTCCTTCCCTAACCATGTAAACCGTGTCGAGCTCCATCTGCGGAGATGATGCGGTATATAAACCCAAGATTTAGATTAGATTAGATTAGATTATAAAGCTTTGGTGCAATTGTATGCAGGCGATAATTCATAGCTTCACTCTGCTAAAAATCTGTCTTCCTGGTAATAGCAGTTTCTCACCATGGTTTGAAGGAGAATGAAAAGGTTAATCAACCGAGAAAAAGAACCATCTTAAAAGATGATTAGAGTTTAACAAAAAAAAACGAAGGAAAGAATCTCAGAATTGCCACTCCAAGGACCATATAAGGAATTGTGGCGTGGGTATCTTTCATTGATCCAAAACCTTCACTTCTTTATGTCGCTAATAAATAGTTTCAATGATTAACTACTCATTCGATTTGAATTCTAAAAAAATTTTTGTTATTAGTTTTTAATTTTTTAGTATTCTTTGTTTCATATCTAATGTGCAAAATAGCATTTTTTTGAAAATTGTGCAAATATTGCAAAAATAGCAGTGCAAAGTAAGCAATGTAACTTATAGATAACTTATATGTAACATCAATGAAGGCTACAATCCAGCACTTATCTTTCGACTTGATGTTAGATTTTCATGCAGCAACACGTAATATTCTCGCTGCTATCTGGTCCTACGGGAACCCATTTCGCCGCCGTGAGGCGGGTTCCTCAGGGTTATTTATGTATGGGATTTAACACTAGCTTTCACGGCGGCAAAACGGGTTCCCGTAGTGTAGGGTCATGAAATGGTTAAACTAAACTAAACCTTAAGTTTATATACCGCGTCATCTCCACGGAAGTGGAGCTCGACACGGTTTACAGGGATTAAAAATAAAGAGGAGGAACTACAATGGAAGGAGGGAGAGGTAAGGTGAACAAGGACGGAGGAGGTACATAGAATAATGGAGAGGGAGGGAGTGGTTACATTTTGGTGAAAAGCCAGGTTTTCAGATGTTTTCTGAAATGTTGGAGGGAGGTCGAACTCCGAAGATGGGCCGTAAAGCTGTTCCACAGCTCAGTGATCCTGAAGAGGAGGGATGTACCATGTTTTCCTGTATGGGAGATGCCAATTAGAGAAGGGAAGGATAGGTTAACTGTTGTTTAAAATATTGCTCTGGCCTTAATAGCTGAAAACAGTGTACAATCTACTGACCTCATCTGCCTAAAATGTATGTCCCTGCCTTACCACATTGTAAGCTAAATAGATAAGAGTTTGAGCAATGATGTACCCTGCCCTCCTGAACATGTAACATTTAGAACTGTAAGAGTTAGATAAGTGACCTGCTAGTGTGATCTTAGGACCAATAATAATTGTAGAAAGTTATAGAAGTAACAAATGAAAATTGTAATTTTTGCATATATTAGTTTGCAAAAAGGGCATAAAAGTCTGTGTATTTCCTGTTTCTGACACTCTAGTAGGCAGGCTATTAACTGCACTAGAGTCCGGTATACCGTAATAAATCTCTTGTACTTTCTTCACGCCTCTGACTTTGTGTGTCCAAGTGACCTTTCAGTAGGACCAGATACACGGGGCTAGGACCTGATACACGGGGCTAGCAGCGAGAACATTACATGTTGCTGCATGATAATCTAACATCAAGTCGAAAGATAAGTGCTGGATTGTAGCCTTCATTGATGTTACATATAAGTTATCTATAAGTTACATTGCTTACTTTGCACTGCTATTTTTGCAATATTTGCACATGTGAGACGATATTTGCACAATTTTCAAAAAAAAATGCTATTTTGCACATTAGATATGAAACAAAGAATACTAAAAAATTAAAAACTAATAACAAAAATTTTTTAGAATTCAAATCGAATGAGTAGTTAATCATTGAAACTATTTATTAGCGACATAAAGAAGTGAAGGTTTTGGATCAATGAAAGATACCCACGCCACAATTCCTTATATGGTCCTTGGAGTGGCAATTCTGAGATTCTTTCCTTCGTTTTTTGTTAAACTCTAATCATCTATTAAGATGGTTCTTTTTCTCAGTTGATTAACCTTTTTGTGGATCTGGTGATTTTTGGTTAATCTTTCTCACTTTTTTTTTGTTACTTTTGAAGAAGAATGAAAACGGGGGGGGGGGGGAAATCTTTGCTCTGGAAGAGATTACTAGTTCACAAACTTCAGTCTTCTCTGCTGGAAGGCCTCTGGGTAAATCAAAACTTTATTACTGAGTCTTACTAAGAACATAAGAATTTGCCTCTGCTGGGTCAGACCGGAGGTCCATCGCGCCCAGCAGTCCGCACCCGCGATGGCCCATCAGGCCTACGGCCTGTCAGGTTATCTTGCTTTAGCCCTATAGCTCCCTTGTTTTTATCTATACTCTTTCCATTCTCATATCTACCCCTATCTGTATCCCTCAATCCCCCTATTCTTCAGGAATCCATCCAATCCCTCTTTGAATCCCCGTAGTGTACTCTGCCCGACCACTTCCTCCATATGTCCACCACCCTCTGCGTGAAGAAGAACCTCCTGGCATTGGTTCTAAACTTGTCCCCTTCCAGTTTCTCCGAGTGCCCTCTTGTGTTTGTGGTCCCCCGTAGTTTGAAGAATCTATCCTTGTCTATCTTCTCCGTGCCCTTCATGATCTTGAAAGTTTCTATCATGTCTCCCCTGAGCCTCCTTTTTTCCAGGGAGAAGTACCCCAGCTTGTCCAGCCTGTCAGTGTATGAACAGTCCTCCATACCATTTATCATTTTCGTAGCTCTTCCCTGGACCTTCTCAAGCATCGCCATGTCTTTCTTGAGGTACAGCGACCAATATTGGACGCCGTACTCCAGATGCGGGCGCATCATTGCATGATACTGACCCGCAAAAGCATTAACTCGGCAGCCCCTCATTATCTATCTTCACTTATCACCCACTATTTCCCCCCCCCTAGGGTTGCCAGATTTTCCAATCGGAAGATTCGGACCCCCTAGACCCGACCCCCCCACCCCAGTTCTGCCCATCCCTAACCTGTAACGTCCTAATCCCACCCCCAGTCCCACCTTAGCCCTGCTCCCCCACTCCCTGCCCAATGCGATTTGAGGAGGCTTTTCAAAACCTGGACAAAGTGCCAGCTTTTGAAAAGCAACCCTACCCCCCCCCCCCAATAAGCTTCACTCATCCAGTAGGTCCCTCCTATCTGTGAGCTTCTCCTCACTGCCAACTGCAGACTCCCTTCTGTCTTGCCGTGCCATACGCCTGGAATAAATTGCTTTATAGTGGGCTCCGTCTCTGGCAATGTTCAAGGCCCAGTTAAAAGCTCACCTCTTCGAGTGTGCTTTTGATTCCTAACTCCTCTCACCTTGGGTTCTGCATCCCCTACCCTCTATGTCATGTCTGTCTGTCCCAGTTAGATTGTAAGCTCTTCTGAGCAGGGGCCGTCAATCCAATGTCAAAATGTACACCTTTCAGTGCTATAGAAGTGATACGTGGTAGTAGTAGCATGAGTCTACCTTAGGCTGGCTCTCCTTCCTAGGACCAGGTTTAGGTAGGAGAGAGGTTGATGGCACTTCACTCTACCTCATTTGCCCCCACCCCCCTTTTACAAAACCACGATAGCGGTTTATAGCACAGGCCGGCATGCTGATTGCTCTGCGCTGCTCCTGATCTTCATAGAGTTCCTATGAGCGTCAGGAGCAGTGCAGAGCATTTAGTACGCCGGCCTATGCTTGCGGTTTTGTAAAAGTGTGTGTGTGGGGGAGGGGTGGGGGTGGGGGTTGATTTGGCAACAGTAAAGAGATGTGATGGTTTAGGCTGGTGATCCTGGGTGGCAGATAATAATAATAATAATAATAATAAATTTATTCTTTTCTACCGCCATCACCAAAAGTTCTAGGGCTCCTTTTATCAAGCCGCTCTGGCGGGGTTAGCGCGTCGGACATTTTCATCACGTGCTAACCCCCGCGGCTGGCTAAAAAACTAATGTCCGCTCAAATCAGGCGTTAGCGGCTAGCGCGGCAGGCGATTTAACACGCGGTATTCCGCGCATTAATCCCCTACCGCAGCTTGATGAAAGGACTCCTAAATGTCGAACTGGACTGGATGTCCCTAACGTAACGGAACCAATGAGCTAATGCCACGTTTATGTGATGTTTGTATTGGGAGGGGTCATATAGAGGCTTTGAGCGCCATGCCACCATGTTGCTGAATTTAAGCACGAAAGGATATACGCTATGACAAGTAAGATAATGTGGGGTATTTTTATTGTTTGAAGGGATGATAACTTTGAGCTGTTGAGCCATGAGCTGATAAGGAAGCTAGTGGCTGATATTTTTGCTCAACAGGTAGGTTTGTTTCCCGTTGGATTGGAGTTCCGCTTCTGACGGCTCTTTAAGGAATATAGCAAATTATTATTTGAGCCTCAGTTCAGTGGTTTCCAACTCAAACCCTTTCCAGGGCCACATTATGGATTTGTAGGTAACTCGGAGGGCCTCAGAAAAAAATAGTTAACGTCTTATTAAAGAAATGACAATTTTGTTTGAGGTGAAACTCTTTATAGTTTATAAATTTTTCCTTTTGGCTGTCTTAAAAATCAATCATTCATAGCATGAGAATAAAATCTTACAATAAAAGTTTAAAAATGATTACCATCTTAAAAATACCCAACTAATTTGCCCAATTAATTTGTCAAACAGAGAAGATTTGACCAACTTTCGAAAAGAGTAGTAAGATATAGCTTGATGAAAGCATTCACCAAGCCAGGATTGTATTTTACCTGGCTGAAACGCCAAGGTCCTATCAAAGAAGGTCACCATTTGGCTTAGGATAGGCAAATAAATGAGAACTTCTTGTGTTCTTTGATGGTCTATCTAACTCAAAATGAGGAGAAAGATAAACTGGAGACATTCCTGATCACAACTTAAAACAAATGCAAGAAAATTTGAATAATACTCTTGCTTCTAGCGCTAGCCAATGCAATAAACGATAATATGGGCTGACATGGTCATTCTTCCTCAGACCAAAGATCAATCGGACCGCGGTGTTCTGAATTCTTCTCAGTCTTCTTAAAAATTTTTGGGAAGATCCCAAATAAATGATATTACAATAATCCAGAATTGGTAACATCAGTGATTGCACCAATAGCCTAAAGGACACTTGATCAAAGTATTTTTTAATGAGTCTGCAACATTGTTTATCCCCTCTGGTTAAGGTAGCTGATGAGGAGAAAGTCCTGATCCTGTAAGATCCATACTAGGCCTTGGTTTTTGGGTATGGGTAGGGTTACCTCTAAGGATTGATGAGGTGTGTGCGAATAAAAATATGCATGAGTGACAAGTTACATACTCCACAAATTTATGAGCAGGCATGGAGGACGAGTGCCCGTGAGATTGTGGGACGGTTAAATACTCAAAACTTAGAAGAAAAACAATTAACTTAAAGTTTTTTTAATTAAGTAATATCATCAGTTCTTCAATCTTCACAAATATTCTCTTCGATTCTTTTCAGTTTTCCAAAAACCCGTTTCCGTCCCGTCTCCGCAAGCTCGGTCCTCGCAAACCATCTGATCCCATCCGCACAAGCCTCAGTTATGATTTTATTCTGAATGTATTTTATTAAAGTATAAAAAGAAACAATATTCTGTACAATTGTCATTTTATAAATACAAATAATACAGAGCAAGGATCAACAAAACCCTTGTCTCACCTCCGCTTCACATATATCCCCTCTACTATCAAGAAAACTGAATAAGCCAAATTATTACAGAATGCTACACAGAAATATCATGCTAACAGAATATCGCAGTCACACATAGCAGGAATAGGGTTAGGGGAGTGCAATTAGGGCAACTGCCCCCCTGGTCAGAGAGAGCCCTAAGCCACTGCCTGGACTTTGCAGTCCCCAGTTATGTCTAACACCAGCTCTAGCAGGATATATATTTCAAATCTGATATATTCAAATCACAAAATAGAAATAAAATTATTTGTTTCTACCTTTTGTTGTCTCTGGTTTCTGCTTTCATCTTCTTTTCACTCTCTATCTTCCAGCGTCTGCCTTCTCTGTCTCTTCAATCCAGCATCTGCCCCTTCCATCTACTGTCTGACCTCTCCCCCTTCCATATGGTATTTGTCTTCTTTCTATACCCCTCTCCCCTTTCCATCCAGCCTATGCCCCTCTCTCGTTTTTACATGATTCATTCTAAATTCACTGATCTCTTCATTTTTAGCTCTCCTACACCAGATCTAACATCTTTGTCCCTCTCAATTTCTCTGCTGACCCCCCTTCCCATCTCATTCCTGTCTCTCCCCTTCCCCTCCTCTAATCTCCCTGCCAGCTGTTTCCTTCCTTTTTTCTTCTCCCTTCCCTCTTCCCCCTGTTCAGCAATAACTCTCTTCCCTTCCCTTTCCCTTCTCCCCTCACAGCAGCATCTCTCCTTATCCTTCTCCAGGTCCAGTAGCAGCTGTCCCTTTTTCCCCTTGCCCAGCAGCTTCCCAGACTCCTTTCCCTCCTCCCCTCCCAGCAGCATCTCTCCTTGTCCCTCTCCAGGCCCAGTAGCAGCTGTCCCTTTTTTTCTCACCATGCCCAGCAGCTTCCCAGCCTCTAACAGTGGCTTTCTCCCCTCCCAGCAACTCTCCTTACTTGCCAGCCCAGCGATTCAGGAAGGCAGCCTTGGGTCCTTTGTTGGGTCGCACCGCCTCTGAGGAAAGCGGAAGTTGCATCATCAGAGACGGCCGCGAGAGAATGATAGGATGGACATAGATATCTTACGGTGAGTGGGAGTTAGGAGTTGAAATCGGCCTTGAAAAAAATGGGCCTTTAGATTTGATTGGAATACTGCTAGAGACGGAGCTCAACGTATTGACTCAGGCAGCCTGGGTGGGTCTGGAGTGGAGCTTGGGTGGGGATACTCGGTTGATATTTGTTAGACTAGGCTTGAAGAAGTTGAGAAACACTGCTCTTGGCATCTGTGGGATGAACTGTGAATGGAAGGCCTCGACACATTTTAAATGGAAGCTCCGCAAAGTTGATTTGTTTGAGATGCTAGGTTGGTTAGGAGCATCGGATGAGCGACACAAATGTATTTTGATTTGGGCAGAACTAAGACACGGCGGGTGTCGGCAGGAGAAATTGGGCATCTAAACTAAACTAAAGCTTAACTTTGTCTACCGAGTCATCATTCTGACAAAGCTCGACTCAGTTTACAGCAATTAAATAAACAGGGAATGATTTACAAATGATGAATCGAAGATAATAGCAGAATTTCAGAAGAATTACTTTTCAAAATGTTTGGCAAAATAGAGTAGTTTTTAAAGATTTATAGAAAAATTGAAACGGACTGGAACTCCTTAAAAAAAGGTGGGAGATCATTCCAGAGTTGAGAGAGTTTAAAGACCGCGATAGTTACGGGTGCCCGGGCCGCTGAGCTGACCGCGGCAGCTGCGATCAGCTCAGCAGCCCGATCCGGAACTTAGACCTGTTTTGACTTCGTCTAAGTTCCAATTAGCAACCTGTCAAACTTTTTGATTACGGCTGATGGACGACTAAGTCTAGATTGACCCACATCCCGCCCACCTCCCGCCCTGTCCACTCTTCCAAAAACGCCCCTTTTCACTCTGGGCGTACAGCAGCACTGAAAAGGCCTAAGCTGGTTTTAGATAAGTCTAAAACCAGTTTTGAATGTCAGTACTTTGGCGACCTGTCTTTTTGATCATTCAAGTACTGACTTAGGCTGGTTGTTAGACTTTTTTAAAATTATTATTATGAGCCTCTTAGTCTTCTGTTCCTTGTTAATTGTTATGTGTCTTGTTTGCTGTCATGTATGCTACCATTTAACCCACTCTCCTTGGGGAGGACGGGATACAAATCGAATTAAATAAATAATGATCCTTAATATTCAAAACCAATGAAGAAGCAAGCTGTGAGTCTGTGAGATATAAGTCTGTGGATGAAGACATCTGTCCTGCTTTCTGTTAACCATTTTGTTTTCCAGGCGCAGCTCGTTTTACGGGCCTTGTTTTCAAAAGCAGCACCCACCTACAACACTTTGCCCGGCCTTCAGAAATCGTTCAGCTATGGACGGTCAAGGACCCTGGAATTTCTGCCGTCCCACCTCGCTTGCTTTTTCTGTGCAGCCAGAGCTGCTTGGCTGAAAAGACACTACTGCAGATCAAATGCAGGTTTAAGGTTTTATATATGTCTGTAGTGGGTTTTATTTCATCAAGCAATTTGGTGGCACGTCAACAATAACTATATCTATCAAGATATATAGATAAACCCAAGGATCAGTGGGATTTACAGTCCGTTGCACAGAAAATTAACTCTCTCATGATGCCTTGCCTGCAAGAGTCTTTGGGACCCCTTGCTTCAGAACGGCTTTATCTAATTCCACATTTACTGAGTGAGGCGTGTCTCATGCACCGGGTGCCAGAAAAGCAAGTTTCAAGATTATTAATATTTTGATATACCGACCATCACAAGTATGTGGTCGGTTTACAATAGTAAAAATTACAAGACCTTAAAACATCCAATGTTACTTCAAAACAGATTACAGAAACATTGGTGAGAGATAATACAAATCTGAGAAGGAAATTGGAGACTTTAGAAAATTTATCTCAGGAGGAAGTGACGCCATCTTACTGAATGGCTGCTTAGAGCAGGAGCTCCGTAGGGCTTTTGTTTACTTTTGTGATTGGCGCTTCCAAAGTGTGGGTTTTTTTGCCACTATTTTGGTCCAGCTGTGCTCCCCTTCTTATGGCTACTCAAAAGCGCTTGGAGAAATTTAAATTTTTTGGCGAACTGCCAGATAAATCGGGCCCGGAGGCAACGGGCGGCATGGGGAGAAAAAAAAGATGGCGGCTGGACCTGCGACTCACTCTGAGTCTGAGGATGAGGGCATTCCAGATCAGCTGGGGGAGGCTGGAGATGTGCCCCAGAAGTCCATGATGGACTGGTTTAAAGAATTGAAGGAGGAGATCATCGGTGTGCGGGGGGATGTGAGAGCGGCGATTACGGAGCTTCGGTCGGAGGTCAGTGAATTGGGAGCCCGCATCTCGGCTTCCGAGGACCACGTGGCCAAGCTTACTGCGGCTGTGTCTACCACCACCCACTGATGTTACGGGCCGCCTTTCAACTGAGCTCCGGGATCTTCAAACTCAGGTTGAAGACCTTGAAAATCGCTCTCGGCGCTGTAATCTGCGCTTCAAGGGAATCCCTGAAAATGAGGCTTATAGGGTTTGCAAAGCAGTGGTCCGTGCCTTTTGTGAACATCTGCTGCGGGCTGATGGGGGCTGAAGTGCCTGATACCATCGTGCTGGTGCGTGCCCATCGCAGTTTGGGAGCCGTGCGTGCACAGGGCACTCGCGATATCATCGCTTGCTTTGGGGAGTTCACCCTGAAGGAACGTATTTTGCTGGCTGGCCGCCGACAAGCTGCTCTCTGGTGGAAGGATTTGGCTGTGGGAGTTTTTCCAAGATCTGGCATGGTCTACCTTGCAGAAGCGCAGAGCGTTTAAAGATGTCACGCAAGCGTTGCGCTCTGGGGTCCATAAGTATTGTTGGCTCTTTCCCTTCGGCATGGTACATCTCGGCGTGCGAGCACGGTGACGGAAGCCTGGGCGGAGATGAGAGCCCTGGGCTGTGGGACTCTGCTGGATGGAGAGCGGCCTCCGGCTGTGGCATCTACTTCTGCGTAGAAAATTTATCTCGTAATAATAACCCGAGATTGATTAACTTTCCCAGAGTCGCAACAACAACTCCTAGAGACATGCTAAAACGTTACTTGACAGAGATCTTAGAAATTTCAGAAGAATTTACTCAGGTTTACTATTTTCCTATACGGAGAGAAGAACAGCAACAAGGGGAAAAATTACAAGATGGCCAACAGCCATCAAATATTACATTATTACTGGAACGCTCAGATAGGAAAATGGCAGTACCAGCAACGCTTCTCCTTACAGTAGCATTAGCATCAGATAAAAACTGGTTGCTTAGACTTTTCTTTAAAAAATAAATTAAAAGAATTTCTTGGATATAAAATACAAATGTTCCCAGACCTGGCACGAGACCCACAAAAACGTCAACATGAATTTTTGACTTTAAAACCGGGTGTTACTTCTTTAGGGGCAACTTTTTTTCTTCATCACCCATGTAAATGCGTGATACAATCTCAAATGCAAAAATATGTCTTCTATGATCTGACCCAATTGACAACTTTCTTGACGGCCGCTCGCCTGAGAGCAGAGACCGTATAAAATGCTCGTTGTTTAATTTGGATTAATCCTTCAGTTGACCATGTTTCACGTTTCGTGTTTGTTTGTTTTTCCATGAATGTGTTTCATAATACAGTAACTCATTGAATCTATTTCTTGGATCTCATTATTGAGGACTTGAGTTGAAGTTAAGTTTTAAATTTCTTTATTATCTTTGTCTCATATTATCATAATGTATATCTGTTTATTTACTTAACTCAACTTTTCTGTACAAGTGGATACTTGATAATGTTATAGAAAATATGATAAATAAATAAAAAAAAAAAAGAAAAGAAAATTATATATATTAAAAGCAAAAAATAAAAATGGGGGCGTAAGATCGATACAAAGACTTAATTACAAAGGGTATGAGACATAGGGGAGAAGGGGGAAGGTCAAGTTTTTAAATTACATTGTATAAATAAAAATAAAATGAGGAGCGAAGGGAAGGATAAAACGAGAGGAAAAAAATGAAGTATCGCTTCCTGGAAGCGTTTTTGTTGTCCCGTTTTTATTTATGAACTTAATTGGAATTTTGATAAGCATCTTTAAAGAGGAATGTCTTAAGGAGTGTTTTGAATTTGTGTAAGGAAGTTTCAGAACGAAGATTCGTTGGCATGGCGTTCCAAAGGGAAGGCGCGACAACAGAGAAAATGGTGTTTCTGGTATAATATAAATCTTTGATTGGAGGGAATGTTAATAAGTTCTGATTGGTGGACCTGAGGGCCCTGGAAGGGGTGTGTGGAATTAGATGTTTATCAAGGAAGACAGGCTGATACGAAATCTTGATCTTAAAGGCTAAGAGAAGAATCTTATAAGTTGTTCTATGAGAGACTGGTAACCAGTGAGATTCTTGTGGTAGGGGGGGGTGACCTGGTCATATATTTTAGCTTTATGAATGAGTTTGATCGCTGCATTTTGAATTAGTTGTATTCGACGAGTTTCTTTTGGGGTTATTCCATGATAGAGTGAGTTACAGTAATCTATATGTGAAATGATCAGAGAGTGGATTAGGATTTGAATAGAGGGGGTTTCTAAAACTGAGGTTATGGAATGAATTAGGCGGAGTTTATACAAACAGTTTTTGGTCATGGAGCTAATTTGATCATGATAAAGTGAGATATTTATCAAAGGTGATTTCTAGCAGTATTTCAGGTGCGTGTCCCAGGGTTCACAGACATAATCGCGGAAGACAAAGGCGTGCACCGACAACTGAGCGCAAGACGGAGGCGTGCGCCGAAGAAAATTACTGTTTTTAGGGGCTCCGACGGGGGGTTTTGTTGGGGAGCCCCCCCACTTTACTTAATACAGATCGCGGCGGCGTTGTGGGGGGTTTGGGGGAAAACAGGGAAAAAGTGAAGTTTTCAGTACAATGTGGGAGGTTACAACCCCCCAAACCCCCCACAACGCGGTGCGATCTGTATTAAGTAAAGTGGGGGGGATTCCCCCCCATGCCTCCCCGTCGGAGCCCCTAAAAACAGTACTTTTCTTTGGCGCGCACCTCCACACTGTGCTCAATTGTCTGCACGCGCCTTTGTCCCGGCGCGCTTTTGACCTGACACCGTGTCCCAGTTCACAAGTAAGGAATGAGCAGTGTTTGCACCATGTACAGGGAGCAGGAGGACCGCTGGCACTTCCGTTCAGAGCATACAGAAAGAGGTTGCCTTTTTTAATATACACTTGCAACTTGGACACCCTTCCTGGCTAGAAAGAAAATAAAGTCAACGACTTTATCAAAACCTTTGTGGAGTTGTGGAGTTTTGGATAAATACAAGAGCCGTCTTTTATTGATCATGACAGGAATAGCCATCCAAATGATCACAAGGAACTGGAAATGTTATGACAGACTTAACGACACATTCTGGTGGGCAAGTGTGTGCAATACATAGAAATATGGAATGCTTGGGTCTTAGCAATACATTTAATAAAGTATGGAGCCCGTTGACTGTGTTTGTTAACATACAATAATAGAGATATGTCTTTTATTTCTTAGATTTCCTTACACATCCGGGGGGGGGGGGGGGGGGGGGGAGGGGAGGGGAAAGTATTTGGAAGAGTTTAAAAATATTTAAATATAATATTGTAATAAATAATATGATTTAATATATTAATAATTGGGAGGAGGGGGGAAATGGATGTTTTCTTTAATAATGTGTGTAATATGGTGTATTTTATGTAATCTGTTAAAGTTATATTAATTGTAATACACTGTCAAAGTTTGAAAATTAATAAAGAATTTAAACCCCCCCCCAAAAAAAAAAACCAACCTTTGTGGAGTTATTTGCAGACTTGGACAGCATTTCTCACAGTAGTCAGTGGCATACCTAGAATGCAATTTTTGGATGGGCCAATGGATAAGTTGGGTGGGAACACACTTTTTCCTCCCCTCCTTTGCTCTCTGCAAACTTAAAAATTAGATACCTTAGCTGACGGGGATCCCCAAGCCCCAACAACTGAACGCTTGGCCTACCAGCACCCTTTAGAAAACTGCAGCTGGGGAGTGGCCAAGATGGCGGCGCTAACCTGGCTCCCCGTGTTGTATTTTATACTAAGTACACAGAATGCCGCATACCAAACGGAAGGCGTGAGGGCGTCTACCTCCTCAACTCCCTCAACTGCCGTTGATCAGCGCACTTTGGAGCAATGTCTGCCAGGAGTTTGCTTCTCCACGGGCGAGTTAAGCCCCGCTCCGTTCCCGAGGGGAGAAGACTCGGTAACGCTGGGGCAAGAGATCTCTCTCTCGCCTCCACCGGTAGTCCCGCCTCCTTGTCTGGCTGATGCGGCTGCCCAGGACGTGGAAGGAAGGGAAGCCGAAGCTGCACCCGACCTGTCCATAGAGGAAGGATCCTCAGCAGATGAGCTTCTGCCGATGCGGAACAGCTTAGGGGGGAGGTTCTACCCCCGCGACGGAGGACACTCTAACAACTATCCTCAAGATGCTCCAGAAGTTGGATGCGGCCACAACAAAAACGGCAGAGGAGGTAAAGGCTCTTGGAGCAAAGTTAGGTACTATCACAAAAAATTCTGAGCAAACAAACTTCAGATTGAGGTACAATCATTGCAAGAATATAAAGGCCTTGCAATAAAGGACAGCATATTAATACAACGTAAAATAGAAAATACAGAAAATTTCAACAGACGTCTTAATGTCAGAATTTTGAACTTCCCGCGGTCCCCTGGGATTTCTTCATATGATCTCTTTAAAAAATATTTGGTAGAGATATTGAAATATTCTCCTGAGTTTATACCTCCTTTGAATAAAATTTATTACCTGCCTACTGCGATAAAAAAAATTCCCAGGAGATACAGGAAGGGAAAGAAGAGAAAAATATTCAACCTCAACTTGACTTGAAAGAATTATCTGCGATATTAGAAGAATCTATCAATGAATTTACATTAAGGACAACACTATTAATATCATTTGTTTTCCAACAAGATCTGGATTCATTCATGAAATTATACTTTAAATTTTACAAAAGTCTGTTTTATGGGAAAAGAATATTGGGCGTATTTAGACGTGACTAAAATCACTCAGGAGAGAAGGAAACAATTTTTATCCTTAAGGCAAGAGGTTATATCTGTAGGAGGAACTTTCCTTCTAGCTTACCCTTGTAAGTCTACACTTTTCCCTCGTTATTCGCGGGGGATACGGGCAGAGCCGGACCGCGAATGGCAAAAAACTGCGAATACTCGGCTCTGACCCACCCCCACCTCCCTGCCGCCTTCCCGGCCTTACCTGGTGGTCTAGCGGGCTTTCGGGGCAGGAGCGATCTTCCTACGCTCCTGCCCCGTGCAGATCGCCATGAGGAAATGGCTGCTGTGAGTTCCCGTAGTCTCTCGAGACTACGACGGGAACTCCCTAAAGCCATTTCCTCGTAGCGATCTGCACAGGGCAGGAGCGTAGGAAGATCGCTCCTGCCCCGAAAGCCCGCTAGACCACCAGGTAAGGCCGGGAAGGCGGCAGGGAGGTAAAAAATATGGTTTTTTTTAATTTTCCCCCACCCCAGAAAAAAAATCACGATTATGTGAAATCGCGAGTGCAGAAACCGCGAATGGGGAGGGGGAAGTGTATAGTGAAATATGCTCAACCTAAATATGTATTTTTTTCTGCCAGATCAATGAAAATCTTTTCTGGAGCTGAAAAAGATAGTTAGATAGAGTTGACACCAGTGCAAGGAATATTTAGCAACTTGCGTTAAAGCCTTTCCTTTTTATGTTTTCTTTATGTTGAAGAAAGATACTTCTCTTTATTCTGGATTTAACTCCCCCTTCATTTTTGGGGTCTAAGGAAGCGATTATAATTGCCTTAATATCAAATCTTTGATTTTAATGTTATATTTTGACTGCATTCTGCTGTATTGCTTTAACAAGAAGTTTGTTTCTTGTAATGTTTTTGAAAAATGATAAATAAATTAAGAAAAAAGAAAATTGCAGCTGTCAGCATCCAGTTGGCCATTGCTGGCACTGTGCGTATACTTGATTCTTGCGCACGAACTGAGCATGACGGCAGTGCCGGTGCCAGGGTCAGTGGCTCAGAGCTAGGGTTACCAGATTTTACATCAGTAAAATCTGGACCCCCTAGACCCGCCCAGTTGCACCCATCCCTGCCCCGTTACGCCCTCAGTTCCGCCCACAGCCCCACCCCCACTGCCTGTTTATGGAGCAGAAAGGCATCCGTGCATGCGACGTGATGGTGTCACATGCACGTGTGCGTGACGTCACCACATTGTAAGATGTAAGTGGGCATCCAAAAGGCAGATAAAATTTAATGTGGACAAGTGAAAAGTGCTGGACATCGGGAAGAAGAATCCAAATCATAGTTACTTGAGGTTTAGGAGTTTCCTCCTTAGAAAAAGCTCTAGGTGTCATGGTGGACAGTTCATTGACATCTTCTATTCAGTGTGTGGCAGCAGCTAAAATAGCAAACAGAATACAGTGGAACCTTGGTTTACGAGCATAATTTGTTCCAGAAGCATGCTCGTAAACCAATTTACTCGTATATCAAAGCAAATTTCCCCATAGAAAGTAAGGGAAACTCGTTTGATTCATTCCCCCCCCTCCCCCAAGGCCACCGGCGCTGCTCCACACACCCCCATGATCCGGCATCCCCCCCCCCCCTCGATCCGGCATCCCCCCGCTCACGTCGCCCCTCCCACGATCTAGCATCCCCCACTCACCCACCCACCCAAACACAATCTCTTACCCCAATCTGGCACCAGCACCAACACACAGGACATGCAGGTGCCGGTGCCCGAAGATCCTCCCTCTTGCTTGGGCTGGAGAAAGCGAGAACTAGAAGGCCTTGAGCATGCGCAGATGCTCAAGGCCCAGCCCAAGCAAGAGGGAGGATCTTCGGGCACCACCACCGTCATGTCCTGTGCGTTGGTGCCGGTGCCAGATTGGGGTAAGAGATTGTATTTGGGTGAGTGGGTGATGCCGGATCACGGCAGGATGGGCGATGTGAGTGGGGGGTGATGCCAGATCGCGGGTGGGGGGGGGGCTCGCAAATCGAGTCAGTTTTGCGGAAATGTTTTGCTCATCTTGCAAAACACTCGCAAACCGCGTTACTCGCAAACCGAGGTTTGACTGTACTAGGAATTATTAGGAAAGAGAGAGAAAATAAGAAAAAGAATAGTATCATGGGTCTGTATCGCACGCGATTTCTTTTCAAAACCCGGACCAAGTGCTGGGTTTTGAAAAGCCGTCCGGACCTCCAGACATGTCCTCAAAAAGAAATCCAGACTTCTGGAATGGTGGGCCTGAGGTGAACGTGGATAGGCCAAGGCCCACCTGTAACTACACTCCTGACCATAGGTGTAGAAAACAAATTCCCAAGTCATATTACTTCCTGCAGGCCCAGCCTTCAGCCTTATAAAAATAAAGACAGCTGTAATTTTGAAAGAACTCATTTCACGGGGATGAACTATATCCACTTTAGCAGTATTCAAAGTCAACACCTACTGTCTGGAAAAGTGCCTCTGACCAGGGGCAGTCATTGATTTTCAACTGCATTATTCAAAAAAAGGCTGTTGAAAATCATTACAAACACCCCTAGCGCTATCAAGATAGAATTTAGGCCATTTGTGGGTAGAGCGAGGGCCGTCTTCAAAGTTAAGAACATAACACTAGCCATACTGGTTCTGACCAATGGTCTGTCTAGCCCAATATAACTGTTTTCAACAGTGGCCCGTCCAGGTGACAAGTATCGGGCAAGATCCGAAACAGTAGCAACATTCCAGAGACGATATTGGAAAAGAGATGGCTGAGGGGAGATATGATTGAAGTCTACAGCATCCTGAGTTGAGTAGAACGGGTACAAGTGAATCAGTAATTCACTCTTGTCAAAAATGACAAAGACTAGGGGACACTCCATGACGTTACAGGGAAATACTTTTAAAGCCAATAGGAGGAAATATTTTTTTCATTCAGAGAATAGTTAAGCTCTGGAACGCGTTGCCAGAAGTTGAGGTAAGAGCGGATAGCAGAGCTGGTATTAGGAAAGGTTTGGACAAGTTCCTGGAGGAAAAGTCCATAGTCTGTTATTGAGAAAGACACGGGGAAGCCACTGCTTGCCCTGGATCGGTAGCATGGAATATTGCTACTCTTTGGTTTTTTTCACCAGGTACTAGGGACCTGGATTGGCCCTTGTGAGAACGGGCTACTGGGTTAATGGACCATTGGTATGACCCAGTAAGGCTATTCTTATGTTCTTAACCCTTTGGTTCTTCAGATAGATCTTTATTGCAACAAATAAAGATCTGTCTGCAGAACCAAAGGGTTGTCCAGAGTGGTTGTGTATCCTAAGATTTATCCCATCTTTTTTTTTGCATGAACACCTTCACAATCTCCATTCCAACACAGGCCCTACTGTTGATCACCATCTTCCCCTCTTACGGTCCATCGGGGGGCCACTAGCTAGCTCCTATCATCAGATCCTGTTGCAGAATGCTCCCAGAAGCAGCCAGAGGAACATTAGCTCTGTATGTGATTCATGGCGGCTTTTCTAAAGAATGGCCCATTTATCTTATCTGTTTTTAAATACCATCAGCATAAAATCAACCTGAGTGGGAGTTATTTATGACTAGCCTACGAAAAAGCATACTGAGTGACATTCCCGTTTCTCTCCTAAGGAAACAGATGCCTTGGTCTTTTTTTTTTTTTCTTCCATCTCTCTAGCCCCCCCCCCCCCCTTCTCTCCCTTCCCTTATTGTGGTTTTATTGACCTCGTTCCCTCCCTTTATCCACCAGCCATGCGTAAAATTAACACTCCCCAACCAAGGGGTGATGGATTTCTATCAGCCACTGACAAGATAACACCATAGCAAACCTCTGGCTCTTAATTTGCTTTTCTTTATTTTGAGATTTAATACAGCAGTGCTGCAATCCAATAATAATTCTTAGCTGCAAACTGCCGTCGGACCCGCCCAACCTTTAGCGCACCGACGCATCTCCATCTAGTCTACAAATCTCCACTGGACCTAATTAACCCGACCTCTCAGCATTTAATTAGCTAATCTTTTTCTGTACTTGTAAGGTTTTTTTTTTTTTTAACTTTGCTTTCCCTGAAGCCAGCAATTTCGGGTGATTGCAGATGGAAACATCAATTGGCTCATAGGCTCAGCTGTTGTTCGTTCTAGTCTGTCTCATGAGGAAATCAACTTGTATGCTTAGGGCGGACGGCCTTTTCCAATATCATAGACCTACCCTGCCCAGCCACCATGATAAAGCAACTGCAAACAGTGCCAAACATAGCCCTCAGACTGATCTATTTATTTTGTTACTTTTCTTCTCCCAGGAGAGCTCGGAACGGTTTACATGAATTTATTCAGGTATTCAAGCATTTTTCCGTCTGTCCTGGTGGGCTCACAATCTATCTAATGTACCTGGGGCAATGGGGGGATTAAGTGACTTGCCCAGGGTCACAAGGAGCAGCATGGGTTTGAACCCACAACCTCAGGGTGCCGAGGCTGGAGCTTTAACCACTGCACCACTCTAGAAATCAAGATAGAGCAAAAGTAAGCCAAATATAGGACAATCAAGCCATTGTGACATCACTGAGGAAGTTGGCTCTTATTGGTGGAATGAGGCATTATGACATCAGGGAAAGGGATTGTGAATTGTAAACTGCCTTTTTGTAGTTTTACAACCACACTCAAAGGGGTTGACATACAGGTACATCAACATTTCCTCTATCTGTCCTGGTGGGCTCACAATCTATCTAATGTACCTGGGGCAATGGAGGGATTAAGCGACTTGCCCAGGGTCACTAGGAGCAGTGTGGATTTGAACCCATAACCTCAGGGTGCTGAGGCTGTAGCTTTAACCACTGCGCCACTCTAGAAATCTAAATGTAGCAAAAGTGAGCCAAGTATAGGACAATCAAGCCATTGTGATATCACTGATGAGGTTGGCTCTTATTGGTGGAATGAGGCAGTATGACATCACAATACCAGCTCTGGTTATCAGAGGCAGAAACCTTTCACACTATTTATTCAATTTTCTATACTGTTGTCCCAGGGCATCTCAGAACAATTTACATGAATTTATTCAGGTATTCAAGCAATTTTTGCTGTCCTGGTGGGCTCACAATCTATCTAATGTACCCGGGGCAATGGGGGGATTGAGTGACTTGCCAAGGGTCACATAGAGCAGCTTGGGTTTGAACCCGGTGCCGAGGCTGTAGCTTTAACCACTGCACCACTCTCTCTCCCCACTGAAGAAGTACAACCACATCACTGCCACCTTCCAAGACACACCTTTAAAATTCTACTGCATGCTCTTCAAAACCCTACATGGCAATGGTCCATCCTACCTGAACTCTCGCCTAACTCGGAACAACTCTTCTAGACCAAGGAGAACTCAGAGACCCTTCACTCCCCCCCCCCCCAATCAAAGGCATCCAGCATAAAAAATACTCGCCACGCAAGCAGCAAAACTAATCAGCCACATCTCCAATTTACTGATCTCAGCACCAAACTCCAAAACCTCAGGCGGGAAATAAAAACCAGACTATTCAAGAAATATATCAAGACCAACTCATGATATAACCAATAACCTCACTCTCATCTCCAGACTCTAAATGTTCCAACCAATAACTTCCCTGTAATCTTCTGGATATGACCAGAATCTCATCCTTTTGTATTGGCGCAATAAAAGAAACTAATATAATGTATATTACTCAGGAAAGGCAAACGATATGTAAATGAGAAGCAAAATCAGACAAGAAGAATATTGCAGACAGAAAAAAAGGTGACGCGCCAAAACCGCACTGACAATCATGCGCAGGACTTTTGCGCGTTGCCTTAAAACGGTTCCTCTTAGCGCTCTGAGGGGGTATGGGGGGAAAAGCCCCCCACTAAACTTACAAGTGTTTGCGCTCCCTGCCGAATACCCAAAAAACTAAGGAAAATGGCTGTTTTCAGTGTAGTGAGGGGTTCCCCCCCCAATGGAAGTGTGAACACTTGTAAGTAACTTTAGTGCGGGGGTTCCCCACCACACCCCCCCCATCACAGCGCTAACAGGAACTGTTTTAAACCAGTGCGCATAAGTCCTGCGTGGGATTGTCGTCGCGCTTCTTTTACGGTACCGAAAAAAAACCCTGGTGTCGTTTTTCAAGGGGTTTGGGTTTCTAACTTTGAGAGTTACGTTCCTACATGGGGCATGCCTAACTTCAGGGCTGCCAAGAGGGGAAGGGGAGCAAGATTCCCCTGGGCCCAGTGCCAGACATTGAAAAGCCATGCTGGGCTCCAAGGTCCTGCTTCTCCATCCCCTCCTTCTACTACTACTACTACTTATCACTTATAAAGTTCTGAAAGGCGTACGCAGCGCTGTACGTTTTGATATTTATAGATAGTCCCTGCTCAGAAGAGCTTACAATCTGACTTGGACAGACAGACGTGACATAGAGGGTTGGAGATGCAGAACCCAAGGTGAGAGGAGTTAGGAGTCGAAAGCACTCTCAAAGAGGTGGGCTGACATTTATAGACGGTCCCTTCTCAGAAGAGCTTACAATCTGAATTGGACAGACAGACATGACATAGAGGGTTGGAGATGCAGAACCCAAGGTGAGAGGAGTTAGGAGTCGAAAGCACTCTCAAAGAGGTGGGCTGACATTTATAGACGGTCCCTGCTCAGAAGAGCTTACAATCTAACTTGGACAGACAGACACGACATATAGGGTTGGGGATGCAGAACCCAAGGTGAGAGAAGTTAGGAGTCGAAAGCACTCTCAAAGAGGTGGGCTGACATTTATAGATGGTTCCTGCTCAGAAGAGCTTACAATCTAACTTGGACAGACAGACATGACATAGAGGGTTGGGGATGCAGAACCCAAGGTGAGAGGAGTTAGGAGTCGAAAGCACTCTCAAAGAGGTGGACTGACATTTATAGACAGTCCCTGCTCAGAAGAGCTTACAATCTAACTTGGACAGACATGACATAGAGGACTTCCTGACTCCATTAGGCCAGCTACAACAATTTTGTAAAACCCTGAAAACTCTGCTGTTTACACAAAATTTAAATGGCTTAACTATAGTATCAAAGAACTGATGATAATCCAGCTTTTTTTTTCTCTATGCTCTCTTTCTTATGTACTCTAGTCTTAATTACATATGAACCAAGTCGAACTCCGTTGGGAGATGACCCGGTATATAAATTGAAGACTAGATTAGATTAGAGATTAGGGTTGGGGATACAGAATCCAAGGTGAGAGGAGTCGAAAGCACTCTCAAAGAGGTGGGCTGACATTTATGGTCCCTGCTCGGGAGAGCTTACAATCTAACTTGGACAGACAGACATGACATAGAGGGTTGGGGGATACAGAACCCAAGGTGATAGGAGTTAGGAGTCGAAAGCACTCTCAAAGAGGTGGGCTTTTAACTCGGATAGTTTGTTTCAAGCATACGGCACAGGAAGGTAGAAGGAACGGAATCGAGTTGGCAGTTGAAGAGAATGGCTCTGATAGGAGGGACTTATCAGCTGAGCGGAGCTCACGAGGGGGCACAGGGGGAGATAAGCCAAGAGAGATAGTGTGGGGCAGCTGAGTGAGTAAATTTCTAGCTCAGTAAGAGGAGTTTGAATTAGATTCAGAAACGGATGGGAAGCCAATGAAGTGACTTTAGGAGAGGGATAACGTGAGTATATCAGCTCTCCCGGAATATGAGTCATGCAGCCAAATTCTGAACGGATTGGAGGGGAGCGAGATGGCTAAGCGGAAGGCCTGAGAGTAGCGAGGAATAAGCGGCAGGTTTTAGCGACGTGTTGTATCTGGGTGAGGAGTCAAAGATGACCCTGAGATTACAAGCAGACCAAACGGGAAGGGTGAAAGTGTTGTCCACAGAGACTGAGAACGAGGGAAGCGGAGAGGTGGGTTTAAGCAGGAAGATGAGCAACCCTGTTTTAGCCCTATTCAGTTTTAGATGGCGGTGAGACATCCAGGCGGCAAGGTCGGACAGCCTTAACAAGCCTCTCTCTGAAGAGGTCACCAGTAGCGACTCTCGCACACTGCCTGGAAACCTCTGTTCTGCCATGTCCTGCTCCCCCCCCCCCTCTTGTAACTTCCTGACGCAGCAGAGGAGAGGTTTCCTGGTCAGCCACAGGCAGCATGTGAGCGTCACTGCCAGCAGGAGGGGACAGGAGTGGGGGGGGTCAGACCCACAACACTGTTTGCCCCAGTCCCGCCTTTGTTTCCTGGTCAAAGTTTCACAAAAAAGCTCTTCAATTGCGGAGCTTATAAAGTGGGTGGCAAAAGGGGAAGATTTACATTAGAGATTTCTATTCCGCCATTGCCTTTCGGTTCAAGGCGGATTACAACAGAATTACAAAAACGTATTACTAGAAGAAGATATTTGGTAATTTCTAGAGGAGATAAAGAGTAGATGAGATTGCTTTGGGGAATCGGGAAGGTATTGGGAAGTGGGAAGGAGCTAGCGTTATTAAGTCGTTTGCAGGAATTTCTTGAAAAGTAGCGTCTTTGGGCTTCTTTTACGAAGGTGCGCATGCTAGCCGAAAATCTACCGCCTGCTCAAAAGGAGGCGGTAGCGGCTAACGCGCACGGAAATTTAGCGCGCTCTATTCCACGCGTTAAAGCCCTAGCATGGCTTTGTAAAAGGAGCCCTTTATTGCTTTTCTGAATTTTTTGTAGTCTCGGGACATAACTAGTAGTTTGGAGATTTGGTTGTCGAGTTGTCTCGCTTGTGTGGCTAGGAGGCCATCAGATAGTTTTTTTCCATTTGACTTCTTTGATAGGATAGCGTGAATGGAGTGTGGGTTTTCCTGTGTCTAGTTGATGTCGTTTGGATGAGGCGGTTGTTCAGGTAGGTTGGGCTGTCGTCGTTTATGGTTTTAAATAGTAGACAGTAGAATTTGAATAGTAATCTTGCCGGAATTAGGAGCCAGTGTGAGTTGAGGTAGGCCTCTGTGATGTGGTCGTGTTTCCTCAACGAATAGATAAGTCTCGGTGCTGTGTTTTGGATTGTTTGTAGTAGAGAATGTTGCAGTAGTCTAAAAGGCCTAGGACTAGTGATTGTACTGAGAGCCGGAATTGTGTTCTATCGAAGAATTTTCCAACTTGTCTTAAGTTTCTCATAACTGTGAATGATTTCTGTATTGTTTAATTGATTTAGGGGGAAGAAAAAGAAGTTAGGAGTTTAGTTCTGATTTTCAGTTCCTGGCACTAAATCTAGGCTTCTAAATCTGGGCAAATAAACGACAGGCCTAAATTTAGAAGCATTGGGTCTGATAATCAGCTCGCGGCGGAAAGCAATTTGTAAGCCACTCACAGCTGTGGGCTGAATGAACGCCAGATATTCAACGCCAAGGCTTGTCCAGTATTGAATATCCTGAAAGTTAACCCAAAAGTTAACAAGGCACCGGCTAATATTTGAACCGGTGCCCAGTTAACTAAGCAAAAAAAGTTAGGGTAGCCTTTTTGCTGTCTTAACTTTATCTGCACACTTAACCCCCCCCCCCCTGTCCCCCTCCTTTTATGAAGCTGCTTTAAGCTTTTTTATTGCAGGCCGCGGCAATAAAAGCGCAGACGCTCATAGAATTCCTATGAGCTTTGGAGCTAATGCCGCCACAGCCGGTGATAAAAAAGCTTAACGTGGCTTCATAAAACAGGGTCTTACCTGGTTAGTAGATTGAATATCACCACTAACCAGTTAATTAGTGGCTCTGGCCAAACTCCACCTCCAGACCACGTCTAACCTAGCCAGGAAATGGCCAGTTCAAGGCAATACTGTACAGAGCTACAGGCTAAGTGCCACTGGCCAGCTCAACAGGGTTTAAATGGACAGGAGAGATGCTGGAGCCGGCCCGGGCAGCTTTGCTTATGTTTAAGACTTGGGTAATGTGACCATATGTCCTGTTTTGAACAGGACCATCCCGTTTTTAGATCGCCTGCCCCGTTGTCCCCACGCACAGCTTTGGGATGCCGAAATGTCCCATTTTCAGAAAGAGCGTCCCGAAGCTGTGTGTGGAGACAATAGGAACATAAGAACATAAGCAGTGCCTCTACTGGGTCAGACCCGAGGTCCATCGTGCCCAGCAGTCCGCTCACGCGGCGGCCCAACAGGTCCAGGACCTGTGCAGTAGCCCTCTATCTATACCCCTCTATCCCTTTTTCCAGCAGGAAATTGTCCAATCCTTTCTTGAACTCCAGTACCGTACTCTGTCCTATTTCATCTTCTGGAAGCGCATTCCAGGTGTCCACCACACGCTGGGTAAAGAAAAACTTCCTAGCATTCGTTCTGAATCTGTCTCCTTCCAACTTTTCCGAATGCCCTCTTGTTCTTTTATGTTTTGAAAGTTTGAAGAATCTGTCCCTCTCTACTCTCTCTATGCCCTTCATGATCTTGTAGGTCTCTATCATGTCTCCTCTGAGTCTCCGCTTTTCCAGGGAGAAGAGCCCCAGTCTCTCCAATCTTTCAGTGTATGAAAAGTTTTCCATGCCCTTAATGTGATCTAAAGGCAACGCTTCTCCCTGCTTCGCCAATGCAGTAACAGATCAGGTGCATGCCGTAGTGACTGCACAAGCCTTCCCCCCAACGTCAATTCTGACGTCGGAGAAGAAGTTCCGAGCCAATCGTTGCCTGGCTGGCTTGGAACTTCCTCTTCGACGTCAGAATTGACGTTGGGGGGGGGGGGGGGGTAAGGCTTGTGCAGTCGCTGCTGCACGCATCTGGCCTGTTGCTGTGGCAGCAGTGGCTTGGAAAAATCTGCGGCAGTGGGCGGGCAGGGAGACAGAAAGGATCCATAGGGAGCCTGGTCTCTAGAGCTGCGCAACAAGGATGATTACAGCAATAATGGTTTTCTGTTCAGCTTCATGCTGCAGCTTTATGGAACAGAGGAAAACATGATGATCAGAAAGATAAGCAGATCTGTAGTGAGCAAGTGTTTGAGGTGGACAGTGGAGGGTGCATGTGAGGAGTGTCAGGAAAGAAAGAAAGGGGGGGGCAGGGAGAGAGAAAGAAAAAAAGGATGCACAGTCAGAAGGAAGTGCAACCAGAGATTCACCAGACAACAAAGGTAGGGAAAATGATTTTATTTTCAATTTAGTGATCAAAATGTGTCAGTTAGACATGGGGGAAGCCGCTGCTTGCCCTGGATCGGTAGTATGGAATGTTGCTACTGTTTGAGGTTCCGGAATCTTGCTCTTCTGTAGGATTCTGAATGGAATGTTGCTACTCTTTGGGTTTTGGCCAGGTACTACTGACCTAGATTGGCCTCCGTGAGAACGGGCTACTGGGCTTGAAGGACCTTTGGTATGACCCGGTAAGGCTAGTCTTAAGTCTAAGGGGTCCATTTACTAAGGTGCGCTAACCGATTTAGTGCATGCTAAAGATTAGCGTACGCTAAATGCTAAGGTGCCCATAGAATATAATCGGTTAGCCTGCGCTAAATCATTTAGTGCGCCCTTAAATGATGTGAGGGAGAAAAAAAGCCTCAAATTAACGTAGCAGCGTTTATCGTTCTTTTCACTTCGACTGCTTTTCAATACTATCATAAGCCAAAAAAAAACCAACAACAACAAAATAATAATAATAATAACTTTATTTTTCTATACCGCCATAGTCAGGCGACTTCTAGGCGGTACACATTGAAAGAAGGCTGTACAATCAGCGAATGATAAGGAGCCTATAATAGAAAAGTTACATAAAAACTCCCTCACACTACAAGCAGGGTTTAAAAATGAAAACTGCCAATCAGGTGCGCACAGCGGGACCGGTCTCAAACGTGGGACTTCATTCCTATCCAGCTTGTTGCTGCTTATTCACTGTCCCAAAGCTCCCAACAACAGACCTTTGCCTCCTTTTACAAAATTACGATAGGAGTTTCTAGCGCGGGGAGCCGCGCTGAATGGCCCGCGCTGCTCCCGACGCTCATTGAGTTCCTATGAGCATCGGGAGCAGCGCGGGCCATTCAGCGCGGATCCCCGCGCTAGAAACTGCTATCACAGTTTCGTAAAAGAGTTTTCGCAGCCAACAGTATCGACGAAACAACCCCCCCCCCCCCCGTTTGTTTCATCGACACTGTTGGCTGCGAAAACTCAAAAAACCTCCGTGCGCCTATCCACTTCTGATGGCGGCCTTAGACAGCAGGACGCTAAGCTATCGTGGCTCAAATGCTTCCGGTTTCCTGACGTCCTTTCCTCTCCCTGCAAAATTCAAACATCGTATAATATTTCAATAAAAGGCATGCCACTCGATTGTTTGATTTAGACCTTGCGGCCTTCCAGGTTATTTTTTTTATAAAATTTTATTGTTTTTCAAACTTAAAACAGTGCAATACATTTGATTAAACAGAAAATAATACAGAGATCACACTATTTTATATAAACAATATAGACTATCATCAGTTTAACCCATCCACCCTCCTCTATATAATAAACACATTCATTCATTCATTCATCGTGGCGGGGGGAGGGGGGTGCGACGCGAATGGGGGGATGCCGGATCACGGGGGGGCCTTTGGGGGGGAGCAATGCCTGTTCTCGGGGGAGGGGGGGTGGTAGAGCAGCGCTGCTGGCCTCGGGGGTGGGGGTGGGTGGGAACGTATCAAGCGAGTTTCCCTTAGTTCCTATGGGGAAACTCGCTTTGATATATGAGTATTTTGGTTTACGAGCATGCTTCTGGAACGAATTATGCTCGTAAACCAAGGTACCATTGTACTAGACTCTAGAACAGCAGCAACTGGTATGGAGAAACCTAGCAGAGCTGCATATAGGTATCTTAATTAGCCTGCTGGGCTAGTGATCTAATATACACATCTTGCCCGACAGTATGATGCAGGACCTACTCTTACTGGAACATTGGTCCTCAACTTGGCAACTAAGCTTCAATGCCAAAAAGTGCAAGGTCATACACCTTGGCAGCAGAAATCCGTGCAGAACTTACACCCTAAATGGTGAAACCTTAGCTAGGACTGCAGTAGAACGAGACTTAGGAGTGACTTAGTGAAGACATGAAAACGGCCAATCAAGTGGAGAAAGCTTCATCCAAGGCTAGACAAATGATGGGTTGTATCCAGAGAAGTTTCGTCAGCCGGAAGCCTGAAGTCATAATACCGTTGTACAGATCCATGGTGAGACCACATCTGGAATATTGTGTACAATTCTGGAGGCCACATTACCAAAAAGATGTGCTGAGAGTTGAATCGGTTCAGCGAATGGCCACTAGGGTGGTCTCGGGACTCAAGGATCTCCCGTACGAGGAAAGGCTGAGTAAATTGCAGCTATACTCACTCGAGGAACGTAGAGAAAGAGGAAACATGATTGAGACGTTCAAATATATCACGGGCCGTATCGAGGTGGAAGATGATATCTTTTTCCTTAAAGGACCCACGGCCACAAGAGGGCATCCGCTGAAAATCAAGGGCGGGAAATTTCATGGCGAAACCATGAAGTATTTCTTCACCGAAAGGGTGGTTGATCATTGGAATGAACTTCCACTGCAGGTGATTGAGGCCAGCAGCGTGCCAGATTTCAAGAGAAAATGGGATAGGCATGTGGGATCTCTTGGGGGAAGAAGTTAGGGGGGTGGGTCATTAGAGTGGGCAGACTTGGTGGGCCATGGCCCCTTTCTGCCGTCATTTTCTATGTTTCTATCTTCTCTCTTTTGATCATTGACTGACAGGGTTTTCACCCAACCCGTCTTTACACATCCCTGCGATCAACTCACTCCCTGCCAAAATCCCTCCTCCCTGCTCACTGGAGCAATACCTTTAAAGGTTTATTAAAAGCCTCATTCATTTATTCTGTTTCAGTAGGGCTTTCAATTGATCTAATATACACATCTTGTCTCTTTTTTTGGTAATATACTCTGTGCCTCATTGCATTATAATTCTCTCTCTTTCATGTAAAAGTCTTTTTGTACTTTTAAAATAGTATTTGGAATTTTGAATATTTCTCTTAATGCTGTATTTTTAAAGGCCTCTCTCTCTTCTTTCCTCACCAGCCCTGTCTCCACAGATTCGTTGACTGACGAGATTTTCACCCATCCGGGCTTTACAGATCACTGCAATCAAGTCACTTCCTACCAAAATCCCTGCTCCCAGCTGAGTGGAGCAGTACCTTTAAAGGTTTCTAGAACCCCATTCATCTATTCATTCATTCATCCGCCCTCCTCTATATAATAAACACATTTAGTGATTACCTTGTTATAAAGAAGTAATATCAATTTTCAAAATACCATTCCCCCCCCCCCCCCCCCACCCTGGATGCATAAGGAAAAACTTAGAAAAAATAAATATATATATATAACCACTAATGAGAGCTAGTAGAGAATTCTGTCCCCGTCATCGCCCCGTCCCTGGACCACCATCCTCTGCACCGCCCCATCCCCGCTGTCCCTTTCACCGCCCGGTCCCTGTCTCTGCCATCCCCTTCACTGTTCCGTCACCGCCCCGCTGTCTCTTTCACCGCCCCGGCCCCGTCTTCAGTGTCTTCTCCTCTCCATTCCCCCAGCTCCCTCCCGCCGGCCAGCTGTGCATTTCCCTCCTTTTCCCTTACCTTTTCTTCTTAAAATGGCGATTTCTATAAGGCTACGAGCTGTATTACAGCCGGAGCCTTGAAGTCGCGTCGGGTTGCCTGCTAGAAGTCTCCTCCGATGCAACCGGAAACAGGAATTTGCGTTAGAGGAGACTTTTACCAGCAGGCAGCGCAACGCGACTTCAAGGCTCCGGCTGTAATACAGCTCATAGCCTTATAGAAATCGCCATTTTAAGAAGAAAAGGTAAGGGAAAAGGAGGGAGTGAGATACATGGATGGACGGTGGGTGAGAGTGGGCTGCCGGTTGGAACGCTCGGTCACCGCGCGTTCAAGATTGTTTACCGCCCCGTGCTACCATTCACCGCTCCACAGGGCGGTGAATGGCCTTGTCCCCGAACTTGCGGTGACCATTTTTTGGGGTCACCGTTTTGGCGGGTTACCAGTGGCTAGCCGCAGGTAACCGCCACCGTGTCATTCTCTAATAAAGTCAATGGACTCCACACTTTGTTAAATGAATCATTGGTTTCCAAACATTGCGCAGTTATTCTTTCGTATTTGTATGTGGTGCATACGTTTATCCACCAAAATGTATAGTTGAGCTAAAAGGCATTTCCCACACAGGAAAGCTAGGGACCTCCCTCCACTTCAAAATCACTGAGCTCTGGAACAACCGTACCTACCCTCTTCGGAACTTGAGCTCTCTCCAAGTTTTCCGCAAACACCTGAAAACCTGGCTTTTCTCAAAAAATGTAAGTCTCCCTCCAACTTAGGAATCAAGGAAACTCTTATATCTTGGCATCCCAAGTCCTCTAAATTTTCTTCACACTTCTTCCTCTAACCTTCTGTTGTAGTTCCTTCCTATTTCTCCTACTGTAAACCGCGTCGAGCTCTACGAACGTGGAGATGATGCGGTATACAAACCTAAGGATTAGATTAGATTAGATAGCGGATGCTGCGGATGGGCAGACTGGATAGGCCATTTGTCCTTTATCTGCCATCATGTTTCTCTTTTTCTATAACCATAAAGCTCTATGACATCACAATGCAGGTGGAAAGAGCCTTAGCCTATGGGAAGAGGAGATGCAAATGTTAAGAGCCTTAGCCAATAGGGAGAGGAGGAGATAGTGGATGCTGTGGATGGGCCATTTGTCCTTTATCTGCCATCATGTTTCTCTTTTTCTATAACCATAAAGCTCTATGACATCACAATGCAGGTGGAAAGAGCCTTAGCCTATAGGAAGAGGAGATGCAAATGTTAAGAGCCTTAGCCAATAGGGAGAGGAGGAGCTAGCACTTCTACCTCTAACCCTCTGTTGTAGTTCCTTCCTATTTCTCCTACTGTAAACCGCGTCGAGCTCTACGAACGTGGAGATGATGCGGTATACAAACCTAAGGATTAGATTAGATTAGATTCCATCATGGCTCTTCCAATTTTGCCTTATCAGTTGAATGGCTATTCCCGTCATGACCAGGAAAAAGAAGCTTTTATATTTATCAAGGGAAGGCTTAATGTGTAACATAATACCACAAATTATGGCTTCATATGTTAAGGGAATATCTGATTCTAAAACAAGATTTATCTGTCCCCAAATATTTAATAATAAGGGTGACAACGATTAGCTTGTGGGCATTGTTCCGGTTCCTCTACTTCTAATCGTATCGTAAAGAACAGATACTAATTTCTACTTCAAGTCAATAGCACGATTGATTATGCTGAGAGGTTCACATTGACTGTGCTTGCTCCTCAGTTAATATTGGACCTTTTGGGTCAATATAAATCTTGGTTATTGACGTACAAATTTCAGTCAGCCCATATATTATTGTATCAAGATTCGAACAATCCCAACGGGAAAAGCTTTTGCCTGGAACAGCAATAAAATATTGCGTTGAAGCAAGAATTGGAAAGGGAGTAGGACAGATGGAAGCCTTTACTGTCTTTTGCAATCTCCTATTTGACGGAAGCTTCCCAGTGTGGGCCTTAAACAGGGCTGGCAAAAGGATGCCAGATATTCTAGATCAGTGGTTCTGAACCCTGTCCTAAAGGACCCCCCAAGCCAGTTGGATTTTCAGGATAGCCCTAATGAATATGCATGAGAGAGATCTGCACTCCCCTCAATGATTTTTCTGCATCCGGCCCTCACACGCAAAGAGTGATATCTCCTGCACATACTATAGGATGACATATTTATCCACTCCTGCCCTAGCTGAGGTTGATAAAATATTAAAAAAAAAAACAAAAAAAAAACAACTGTAAAAAGAAAACTAAATTAATGATATAAACATAAATTTCATATGGAAATTACGAGAACACATTTAACATACATAGTGAAAAAAGGGAAGGACAAGTGAACCTAAGACAATGGAAAACAATGAGGGGGAGATAACGCTAGCAATGGTGCAAATAATGGAGATACCAGACAATAACTGAATAAATAAACCAAGATTAAATTAATGTAAATGCGAACAAAACTGCTGGCATATAGGACAAGGGAGGAAAAGCAGAGACTAGTATATATGAAACATAGGAAAAAGTTTTTTTGTAGATAAACTGCAAAAATAAAGATTAAAACACAAACTTGCGTGTACTATACATTGAAAAACTACAGGTTCCTGAGGAAGGGACCCAGAGTCTCCGAAACCGGGCTGGTAGAACCTGACTTTGGCTGTGGGTTCTTGTGCCCCGCCATCGTTTTCATCTTCGGACTATGTCTGCAAGCTAAGTCTACTATTTTTTTCACCTGGGAGTCGGCTGGGGGGACTCTCGGAGTATCTTCCTCTGTCTTTACTTTAGCACTGTGAGATTGTGATTTATTCTTATCACTTATTAGTCGTTTCACTGATTTCTTTGATTTGAGCACACACGGGAGGGACCCGATGATGGTGTGCAGGTGGAGGTTATTATACCTTCACCAGAATATGTGAGCGCTGGAGATTTTTCTCCTTTCGCTGAGCTTTCACACCTCCATAGGTTATATGATATTACTGTGAGCTACTTTGAAAGTCTATTAGACTTTTTTTCTGCTGTTTGTGGTTTCTATTTAGTATCTTGTGCAGTATTCTCTTGGAGTTTTTTTGACAGTACCATAGAGCAATACAAGGGCATTATAATATTTTCATCTTTGTTTTCCATTCCTCTTTGTTTGGTTTTTCTTGGACAACTTTATATAGCAGCCTCAAGGTCCGGAATTGATACAACTTTGTATTCCTTCCTAATTCTGAAATTGAAAACACTGCATATTCCTATGCTTTGCATATATTTTACAAAAATTATTCGACTTTGACCATTTTCTTCTTTTTTATATATATAATTATTTTTTTCAGGGAAATGATGTGGCAGCTGTGTTAGTCCACTCTTGAAGATAATATGTAGAAATAAACAAAACAGAAAAGAATCTAAGTGATACCTTTTTTTTAAATTGCTAATCCTTCTTCCAGTGCAAAAGGTGAGACATTCTAGAAAATTGACATTGATCTGGAAATAAAATTTTTGTGAAGAAAAGAATTTACAGTTGCATTTTTATATTCTATCAGGTAACTATACTGAGAATAAAACTCTTTTGTAAGAAATCTCTGACTTCCTCCCTTTTGCCAAGAAACTCAGTATCAGATAAGCACTTAGTTTAATAATTCAAGCTATTCAGTTTCAAACAGAAAGATTGACGTCTACAAATCAATTTTCTAGAATGTGATTCTTTCTGTCGATGTTTTTCTTACAAGTGAAGCTGAAGACAGGAGCTGACAGGATCAGGTAAGTAGGTTGAATACGATGTTTTTTCCTTCCTTTTTCTGTCTTGCGTTGGGTACCGGCTTGATTGAAGTTCTCAGAAGAATACCTACTGCTTAAGTACACCAACTTAATAATGCAAAACCCTATCCTTTTCTATTAAAAATGTAATTAAGTTTTATTTTATTCCGAGAAAGAAATATATGAAATAAGTTTGCTGACTGTAGCGGCTAGACAAAATAAACAGATAATATTTAAATTGCAAGAGGACCTTGTGAGACTGGGCAGCAAAATGGCAGCAAGTGAGCAAGTGCAAAGTGATGCATGTGGGAAAGAGGAACCTGAACTATAGCTACGTGATGGAAGGTTCCACATTAGGAGTCACTGCCCAGGAAAAGGATCTAAGTGTCATTGCTGAGGATACGTTGAAACCCTCAGCTCAATGTACGGCGGTGGCGGCGGCTAAGAAAGCAAATAGAATGTTAGGAATTATCAGGAAAGGAATGGAAAACAAAGAGGAAAATATTATAATGCCCTTATATCGCTCTATGGTATTTAGAGCTGGCATTAGGGGAGGGTAAACAGGGCAACTGCCCTGGGCTCCATAGTTCCATAGCAATCTGCCCCCCCCCCCCCCCGCCGATGCAACTTCCTGTTTCCACTTGGGCACATCACCGAGGGGAAGCTTTGGGGCAGCTGCTGGCAGCTTGTGCAAATGTCTGCTGTGTCGGGGCCCCTCTGAAAGGTGACAAAAATGATAAAAGGGATGGGACGACTTCCCTATGAGGAAAGGCTAAAGCAGCTAGGGCTCTTCAGCTTGGAGAAGAGACCGGTCAGGGGTGATATGATAAGAGGCCTATAAAATAATGAGTGGAGTGGAAAGGGTAGATGTGAGTCGCTGGTTCACTCTTTCCAAAAATACCGGGCCTAAGTGGACATGTGATGAAGCTACTAAGTAGATTTAAAACAAACCAGAGAAAATATTTCTTCACACAACATGTAATTAAACTCTGGAATTCGTTGCTGAAGAATATGGTGAAATTAGTTAGCTTAACAGGGTTTAAAAATGGTTGGGATAATTTCCTAAAAGAGAAGTCCGTAGGCCATTATTGAGATGGCTTATTCTTAGGATAAGCAGCATAAAATCCTTGGGATCTAGCTAGGTACTTAGGAACTGGTTTGGCTACTGTTGGAAACAAGATACCAGGCTTGATGGGCCTTTCAATCTGTCCCAGTATGGCAATTTTTATGAGGAGCCCTAAGCTCTACCCTCCCACAGAGATAACAAAAATACAGTAACCACCACTCTGTCAGATGGATTTGCTCTGTTCCTTAAAATCAGTCTCTTACATCAAATAAGACTGTTCTCAGAAATATGCCAGGAGACAGTCAAAAAAATCCAGGATCACAAATAAATTTGTGTTACTAAATTTTGAAGTGACTCTTTCAGTCTCACTTAAACCATTAAATATATGGCTTCTTTATTACAAAAGGTTATAGCCAAGTCATCTTTTGTTCATTTTTAAATTATGTTTGACACATTTAACTTAAAGTCATGAGAGCACTATTAAATCTCACAGACAGGCACTGTGTCACCTGTACCTCGGGCAAAAGACATTGAGGGTATACACAACACCAGAAGCTTTATTCTCGGTGAAGGATATTCAGACATCTCCCTGGACCCAGATGCACCTCCCGGCACCGCTTCACCTTCCTGGATGCTGAAATGGGTCATCTTCCAAAGCAGGGTGTGCCGTGTGGCTTGTCGAATCTCTCCTGAATGCAAGTGTGTTGGCAGCTGCAAGGACATCAGAGATTGCCATAGCCAGGGGTGTCCAATGTCGGTCCTCGAGGGCCGCAATCCAGTCGTGTTTTCAGGATTTCCCCAATAAATAGGCATGAGATCTCTATATATGCTAATAGATCTCATGCCTATTCATTGGGGAAATCCTAAAAACCCGACTGGATTGCGGCCCTCAAGGACCGACATTGGACAACCCTGCATAGACAGTGAAATCATTAAAATATTGATCCAGCCCGGAGCTAGCGTTGTGAACGAACTCTATTCCAACTCGGCCCAGAGCTGTACCATTGCAGGAAAGAGCAGGAACCATCACATGGTTTAGCAGTGAGTCCGTTTTTTTTTTTTTTACGAAACCGAGTGAATAGAATCCCTTTGCATGGGAGGGTGAAACTTGCTGGCTTGCATAACCTCAAGTACCATCTGGTGGTGTATAAGAGTTTGAAAGAGTAACTAATTCAATTAATGCCTGCTGTTTGACATTGATCTGGAAATGATGTGAACAGGCTGTTCTCAGAGGAGCAATGAAAAAGGCAAAAGCTATTATTGACCGCGCTGATTTCAAACTGCTGCTAACTGGATGCTGTAATCCTTCAATACAAGGACTATCTTAAATTGAAGTGAAGTCTTTGGCTGGATTCTGTAAATGGCATCCAGTGTTATTCTAGAAAAGGCACTCTGGGTGACCAGAGAATTGGATCAAGGGCATATGCTAGATGTAATTTACTTAGATTTCAGCAAAGCCTCCTCATAGGAGGCTCTTGAACAAACTTGAGAGGCTGAAGTTAAGACCCAAAGTGGTGAACTGGATTAAAAAACTGGTTGACGGACAGACACCAGAGGGTTGTGGTTAATGGAATTCGCTCGGAGAAGTTAAGGTGAGTGGTAGAGTCCCTCAAGGATCGGTGCTGGGGCCAATTCTGTTCAATATGTTTGAGCAACATTGCTGAAGGGTTAGAACAGTGATCCCCCACCCCTGTCCAAGTTCCTGGATGCTGTAGGCAATTGCTTCCTGGAACAACTTGTGAAGGAAAATACGAGAGGAAATGCAATTCTGGACTTAATTCTAAATGGACTACGAGGACCGGCGCAAGGTATGGAAGTAGAAGGGACGCTGGGAAGCAGTGATCACAATATGATCCGCTTCGACCTGGACACAGGGGCAAAACGTCGATCCAGAACGTCGACCACGGCACTGAACTTCCAAAAAGGGAATTATGAAGGGATGAGAATCATGGTGGGGAAGAAGATTAAGAAGAGGATAAGCACTGTAAAAATGCTAGAGCAAGCATGGTCCCTTTTTAAGGACACAATCACCGAGGCGTAAAATCTATATATACCGTGTATCAATAAGGGATTCAAGAGGAAAAAGAACAAGGAACCGTCGTGGCTCACTGTAACAGTGAACGAAGCGGTCAGGGACAAGAAGACTTCGTTTAAGGAATGGAAAAGGTCAAAAATGGACGAAAACTGGAAAAAGCACAAACAACATCAAAGCAGGTGCCATAAGGCGGTAAGAGGGGCCAAAAGAGACTACGAGGAAAAAAATAACCACGAAGACAAAAAACTTCAAGCCGTTCTTTCGATATATTAAGGGGAAACGACCCACAAAGGAAGTGGTAGGACCGTTGGATGACCATGGAATCAAGGGAGTACTAAAGGAGGACAAAGCCATCGCCGACAAACTGAACACATTTTTTGCGTCTGTATTTACCGAAGAGGATATATGCAATATACCAGAAGCCGACATGCTATATGCAGGAAACGAAGACGGGAAACTGACAGGGTTGACGGTCATTTTAGAAGAGGTATGCAGGCAGATGATAGGCTTAAAAATGATAAATCCCCGGGACCGGATGGCATCCATCCAAGGGTAATCAAGGAACTGAAAGGGGTTATAGTTGAACTGCTTCAACTAATAGCCAATCTGTTGATCAAATCAAGAAGGATTCCAGAAGACTGGAAAGTGGTGAATGTCGATCTTCAAGAAAGGTTCGAGGGGGGATCCAGGAAATTACAGACCAGTGAGTATGACCTTGGTACCGGTAAAGATGGTAGAGGCGCTGAAAAAGGACCGCATCATTGATCATCTTGGCGGTCACAATCTGATGAGGACCAGCCAGCACGGTTTCAGCAAAGGCAGATCTTGCTTGACGAACTTACTGCACTTCTTCGGGGGAGTAAACAGGCAGATAGACAAGGGTGACCCAGTCGACATTGTATATCTGGATTTTCAGAAGGCATTTGACAAAGTTCCACATGAACGACTACTTCGGAAAATTACATGCTATGGAATCGAGGGTGATATACTCATGTGGATTAAAAACTGGTTAGTAGATAGGAAACAGAGAGTGGGGGTAAATGGACAATACTCTGACTGGAAAAACCTCACAAGTGGATGCTGCAGGTTTAGTGTTTGGACATGTGCTCTTCAACATATTTATAAATGACCTGGAAATTGGTACGACAAGCAAGGTGATTAAATTTGCAGACCATACAAAGTTATTCAGAGTAGTGAAGACACAGAAGGATTGCGAAAACCTGCAACGTGACATAAACACTCTCAAGAAATGGGCTGCAACATGGCAAATGTGGTTTAACGTGGATAAGTGTAAGGTGATGCATGTCGGTAACAAAAATCTTATACACGAATACAGGATGTCTGTTCCAGTACTCAGAGAGACCCCGCCAGGAAAGAGACTTGGGAGTACTGGTAGACAAGTCAACGAAGCCGTCCGCGCAATGTGCGGCAGTGGCAAAAAGGGCAAACAGAATGCTAGGAATGATTAAGAAGGGGATCACGAACAGATCGGAGAAAGTTATCACGCCCCCACCTGGAATAATGTGTCCAGTACTGGTTGCCGTACATGAAGAAGGACATAGTACTACTCTAAAGGGTCCAGAGAAGAGCGACTAAAATGGTTAAAGGGCTGGAGGAGTTGCCGTACAGTGAGAGATTAGAGAAACTGGCCATTTCTCCCTTGAAAAGAGGAGGCTGAGAGGGGACATGATCGAAACATTCAAGGTACTGAAGGGAATAGACTTAGTAGATAAAGACAGGTTGTTCACCTTCTCCAAGGTAGGGAGAACAAGAGGGCACTCTCTAAAGTTGAAAGGGGATAGATTCCGTACAAACGTAAGGAAGTTCTTCTTCACCCAGAGAGTGGTGGAAAACTGGAATGCTCTTCCGTGAGTCTGTCATAGGGGAAAACACCCTCCAAGGATTCAAGGCAAAGTTAGCAAGTTCCTGCTGAACCAGAAAAGTACGCAGGTAAGGCTAGACTCAGTTAGGGCACTGGTCTTTGACCTAAGGGCCACCGCGGAAGCGGACTGCTGAGCGCGATGGACCACTGGTCTGACCCAGCAGTGGCAATTCTTAAGTTCTTATGACCATTGGCATACCCTCCCTCCATATAAAAAGGGATCGGAGGAGCACCCTCTGAGAGCTGCACCCAGGAGTCCCTCCCTTCCCCCCCACCTCACTTGGTACGCTACTGCCTGAGGAAGGGGATTTGGGTCTCTAAAAGTTAGTAAAATATATAGTAACATAAACATAGTAACATAGCAGATGACGGCAGATAAAGACCTGAATGGTCCATCCAGTCTGGTCAACCTGATTCAATTTACATTTTTTTCTTCTTAGCTATTTCTGGGCAAGAATCCAAAGCTCTAATCGTTACTGTGCTTAGGTTCCAACTGCTGAAGTCTCCGTCAAAGCTCCCTCCAGCCCATCTACACCATCCCAGCCTTCGATGCCCTCCCCAGCCCATCCTCCACCAAACGGCCATATCCAGACACAGACCGTGCAAGTCTGCTCTTAGTTGTTCGATATTTACTATTATTTTCTGATTCTAGATCCTCTGTGCTCATCCCACACTTCTTTGAACTCCGTCACCGTTTTCCTCTCCACCACCTCTCTCGGGAGCGCATTCCAGGCATCTACCACCCTCTCCATATTAAAATTAGTCCAGTAAAAAGATGACCTTATTTCCAAGGTGAGAGGAGTTAGGAGTTGAAAAAGCACTCTTAAAGAGGTGAGCTTTTAACTGGGCCTTGAACACTGCCAGAGATGGAGCCCGCCATAGGGAACATTTTATTTTTCAAACTGAGTTGGTCCCATTCTCTGTTTTTTGCTTTTTTTTGTTTTCTCTCAACTCTCCTGCAGGGGTCACCTTGTCCATTTGGCTTTTGTTTTCTCTCCATATCCACTGTCCATCTTCTCTCTGTGTTGCTCTCCCCTGTATCCCTGCCCCTTCCTCCTGCCCTGTTAAGAATCTCCCCTCTCTGTGTCCCTATTCTTGTTCTGCCCCACCTAATCCTTCTGTATACCTATCTCCCTCACATGTCCAGCATCATCCCTCCATATGAACCCCCCCCCTTTCCCTCCCCCCACACACTTGGACCTGGGACAGCATCATCTCCCTTCCCTTTTTTCTACCACATCCCTCCCCCGTACACCGAAAGTAGCAACAGAGGAGGCAGGAAGGTACAGAAGAAAGGTCCAATGCCGGCCAGAAGCATCAGCATCTGTGTAGTGCTATATCAGTCACAAACAAGTTTGGAGGACTTTGGGTGTGGGGAAAGTGAGATGCCGGGCCATGGGAATAGGGGAAGGAAAGGTCGAAGAGAGAGATGTCAAACCACCAGCAGTATATATCACGCGCTAAAAAGCATAGCACACCTCAGTAAAACAGGGGGATAATGTAGTGAAGCAAAAGCAGCAGCCACATGCAGAGAGACCCTGGAGAAGAGGAGGGAGAGAGAGAGACTGACTATTGGAAGAGACATGGGGCAGGGACCTCAAAACAGCCACAGACTATAGGAAAAGACGTGGTACAGAGAGGCACACAATGGTGGAACTCTCTACCACAACATATCACAAACGAAAGAGATCTTCTTTCTTTTAAAAAAAATCTTGAAAACACACTTTTTTAAAGATGCTTTTAATACTTAATATTAAAATTTTTTTTAGTTTTTAATCTTTTATTTACCCCCGTTCCCTTATGTTTTTTCCCGTATTTGTTTATCTATATATAACAGATGTAATCTTTTCCCCTCTTTTTCCTCCCATTTCAAGTTTGTCTTGTCTTAAATTTGTCGTTACTGAGTTTTAATTTGTATCTTTATATTTTATTCTTTTTTATTTATGTACATCGCTTTGTAAACAGATTCAGCGATAAATCAAATATTAATAAACCTTGAACCTTGAAACCTTGTGTATTAAAGGAAGCACCCTTCATGTAATATTTTATCCAAATTGTTTTTAATGCAGTAACCTCTAGGAGGCAGTGTCACGCCGCAGCCTCACTGTGGAGGAGCAGTGCTTGTCCAATGTTTTGGAGCCGGCTGCATTGTGAAATGGGAAGCTCTTGGCACTCACCCTCCCCTCTAGCCGCAGGTTTACCACCTTCAAAAAGCTGGTGGAGAAGAGGTGATCTACATCCTTCTTGCAGTGCCAACGAAAGACCATCACTGCCATCTGTAGAGACTGAAGTTTATTCAGGACAAACTTGGCATCACCTAAGCTGGTCTAGAAACCAGAAGCTCCTCTTCCCAGTTCTCTATTCATTCTACGTATTCAGGATTACCAGATTTTCCAAACGAAAATCCGGACACCCCCCCCCTAGACCCGCCCAGTTCTAACCATCCTCATCCCGGTCCCACCCCCAATCCCGCCCTTGCCCCGCTCTCGTCGTGCCCGACGGCAATTTGTTAGCTTTTCAAAACCCGGACAAAGTGCCGGGTTTTGAAAAGCCGTCCAGACCCCAGGACGTGTCTGGTGAAATCTGGATGTCTGGTAACCCTATATCAGTGGTCTCAAACTCAAACCTTTTGCAGGGCCACATTTCGGATTTATAGGTACTTGGAGGGCCTCAGAAAAATGTCATATTAAAGAAATGACAATTTTGCAAGAGATAAAATCTTTCCTTTGGCTAAGTCTTAATAATAATATTATAATTTATAGCTAAAAAGACATATGATCAAGAAACTGTTTTGTGATTATGATAAACATACCGAGGGCCTCAAAATAGTACCTGGCGGGCCACATGTGGCCCCTGGGCTGCGAGTTTGAGACCACTGCTCTCTATGTATTATTTATAGACCACTTATAGCCTCAGTGGTTTATATTCAAGTATTTCTACCTATTTGTCCCAGTGGGCTTACGATCTGACTAACCTACCTGGAGCGTTGGAGTGTTAAGTGACTTGCTGAAGGTCACAAGGGGCAGCACCGGGCTTAAACCTGCAACCTCAGGGTGCTGAGGCCACAGCCCTAACCACTAGGCCGCTCCTAGGCCTGTCTGGCTTTACTTGTTCATTATTCTGCAGCACTATCTGCCTCTATTACAAAACCGCACGGCAATGGCCCCGAAGCCCTTTAAATCTATATGGGCTTTGGGGCCATTTGCGCAGAGCAGCCGCTGGCGGCAGCTTTGTGAAAGAGGCCGTATGTCTACGAATTGTATTCATACTAACACCTTGGATGGGTGCAGCACGAACGTAGTAAATTACCTAGAGAAAATGAAGCGCCGACTTCCTTACCTAACATTTCGTCCCTCCGTGGAGAGAAAAGGAGACCAGAATGAAGTGACTCACTTCTTTCCTCCCTCCCCCCCCCCCTCTTAAAAGAGAGCAAGTTATTAATCTGTGAGGTCAGGGAAGGTAGTGGATTATTGAGCCAATTATCCACTGCTGTCGGGGGGCCTCTATCTCCAACTCCACGTATGGATTTCTGGATCTAAGTGCTTGTCTGCTGATAATGGTTTGTCCGCTGCAGAGAGGAAGAATATTGAAAGTTCGATAAAAGGCAAGGGATAAAAAGAAAAAAAAAAGGCACATTCTCTTAAGGGAGCGAGGCTGGGTGTCACGACCCCCGTTCTGCCTGTCACAGGTTAACTCATTACGTGTTCTCTGTATGATCTGCTAATGTTCCCCTTGCTGCCTGTGTTGTAACCTGCAAAAACCGTCGTCTACTGAAGTCACTATTTAGGGTTCCTCCCCCCCTCCCCGAAACTACAACGCAAAACAATCCTTAGGTTTGTTGTCATTCTCCAAGGCAGTGGAGGTTTGGATTAAGTTTAAGGGGGTCCTTTTACGAAGACTCGTTAGGCCTTAGCGCGTGGGACGGCGCGCACACTAGCCGCTACCGCTTAAGCAGGCGGTAGTTTTTCAGCTAGCGCGCACCATCCTTCGTAAAAGGAGCCCTAAGGCGTGCTAGTGCATCTTAGCACACGCTAAATGCTAACGGCGGCAACGCGCCCATAGGATATAATGGACGCATTAGCATTTAGCGCGTGCTAAGACCCACTAGTGCGCTGTAGTAAAAGGACCCCTAAGTTTGGATGCATTTGTTACAAAATTGTTTGGGACTTACTTAAAGTCTCTCGACAACTGACCCACTCATCTTCTTTCTCCTCTGTCCTATTAATCTCTTTCTCCTCAACAACGCATTTCCGGTCCTATTAACTCTCCTCTTCCCCCCTCTTAAATTCAATCAATTTGTACCTCGCTTAATCTATTGTAAACCGCATAGAACTTAATGGTATTGCGGTATATATATTAACATAGTAGATGACGGCAGATAAAGACCCCGAATGGTCCATCCAGTCTGCCCAACCTGATTCAATTTAAATTTTTTTTTTTTTTTTTTTTTCTTCTTAGCTATTTCTGGGCGAGAATCCAAAGCTTTACCCGGTACTGTTCCAACTGCCAAAATCTCTGTTAAGACTTACTCCAGCCCATCTACACCCTCCCAGCCATTGAAGCCCTCCCCTGCCCATCCTCCTCCAAACGGCCATACATAGACGCAGACCGTACAAGTCTGCCCAGTAACTGGCCTAGTTCAATCTTTAATATTATTTTCTGATTCTAAATCTTCAGTGTTCATCCCACACTTCTTTGAACTTAGTCACAGTTTTACTCTCCACCACCTCTCTCGGGAGCGCATTCCAGGCATCCACCACCCTCTCCGTAAAGTAGAATTTCCTAACATTGCCCCTGAATCTATAAACTGTTATTATTATTATTACTCCCAAATTATCTTACAAATTCATCTACATTCGCCACTAGTAAGCATACCAGACGTTCATAGGCCACTTTTTTTTTTTCCATCTGTAAGAGGATGTAAATTTAAAAAGTATCACCATCGTCTCTTATCTTACCAGGCAGCGTCCTGGGACAAAGATTTCCATCTCTTAATCATGACTTCCAGCGCTTGCATGGATTTTAGGAGGCATCTGAAAACTTAACTGTCTACCAAATACTTAGGGCTCCTTTTACAACGGTGCGTTAGGGCTTTAACGCGCTGAATTGCCGCGCGTGCCAGACCTGAACGCCAGCTGGCGTTAGTTCTAGAAGCGTAGCGTGGGTTTAGCGCGCGGCAAAATCTTGTATCCGCTAAAAACGCTAGCGCGCCTCAGTAAAAGGAGCTCTTAGGCGTTCGGATGTTAGGCTGGCCGCAGGGATTAGCGCGGGATGAAATGTCCGACGCACTAACCCCCCCGTAGCGCGCCGTAATAAAAGGAGCCCTAAGCTAATTCATCTAATTGTTAATTTTTTGTAAACCGCATAGAACTTGGCGGTCTTACGGTATAAAAGTGAATTGTAATGTAAGGCATAAGAAGTAGGACTTACCCTGTTGCAGAGACTTGCCGTCTTAAGAAAAGCAGGACCGGGGATCGATGAAGAGCAGACAAGAATCCCAGTTCAACACAAAAGACTTTTGGACAGGTTTCAGTGAACTGTGCTGTCTCTAGTTCTTGCATCTTCTGTTTGAAATCAGTGCTGTAGATACCAGAATACACTTCCCCCTCCCCATTTGCGGTTTCCCTACTCGCAATTTCACATAATCGTGATTTTTTTTTGGGGGGGGGAGGAGGGAAACCCCCCCATATTTTTGTCTTCCCCCCGGCATCCTGGCCTTACCTGGTGGTCTAGCTGGTTTTCGGGGCAGGAGCAATCTTCCTACGCTCCTGCCCCGTGCAGATAGCCATTAGGAAATGGCTGTGGGGAGTTCCCGTAGTCTCTCGAGAGACTACGGGAACTCCCCACAGCCATTTCTTAATGGCTATCTGCACGGGGCAGGAGCGTAGGAAGATCGCTCCTACCCCGAAAACCAGCTAGACCACCAGGCAAGGCCGAGATGCAGGGGGAAGGCGGAAGGGAGGCGGGGGTGGGTCAGAGCCGGATATTCGCGGTTTTTCGCCATTCGCGGTCCGGCTCTGCCCCTATCCCCCGCGAATAACGAGGGAGAAGTGTACAATACGATGGAAATGACAGAAATCCTGCTCGCAAGTATTCAGCAGGATTCCAAGGAGTGGATCCATTCCTTGTTCATGCTCAGAGACAAAACAACGGCTCTCCCAGGCCTACGTGCCTAAATCCAACTACACTTCTCCCTCCGTATTCGCGGTTTCAGCATTCGCGGTTTCGATAATTCACGGTTCTTAGCTTGCTGGCTTCTCCCCCCCCCCAAAAAAAAAATTACATCAGCTTTCATAGAGAAATCGCTGATTCCAAGCGTTTACAGAGAAAATTGATTCCCAGCACTTTCTTCACCGTGTTTTGCCTCTCCTTCAGGAACAGGCCAGGTCTCCCACCATGTTATTCACAGTTTCACCATATTCACAATATTTTTTCATAGAAAACAGCAATTAGCATATAAAAAAAGTTATTTGCGGTTTTTCAGTATTTGCGGTTCTGTTAATCTCCTATCACAGCGAATACAGAGAAGTGTATGCTGTTTTGATCACATCTGGAAGCAAATTTCAAAGCATATTCCACTTGCATGATAGATCACTGGACAGCAAAGGCTTTGCTTCTTCAACATTTTTGGGTGTATCTTATAGATTTTTGGCTGCTGTTCATGAAAATTACATTTAAAATTATGTATCACATACCGTTTTAACAAAAATGTACATTTTTACAATTTCTTCTACTTTCAAGCTATTGCAATTCATTCTTAGCCTAATTCTTAATATAGGCCTATTGCTCACATTATACCTTGCTGGATATAGTATGGGCATGTCCAGTCGTACATTCAGGGCAGGTTGCATAACGTCCATGGAAATTGTAGTTTGGGCATGCTTGTACATGGGCTTGATGGATGCTGCCTGAAAAGGTTATATAAAAGCAGTTTGCATACAGGGATAATCTTCATTATGTGTCTGTCAGTTTGGGTGTATTTTGATGCTTCAAGGCATAGTAACTTAATTAGTCTATGCAACTTACCCCCCTCTTTTACTAATGCACAGCGTGGGTTTTAGCGCCGGCAGCGGTGGTAATTGCTCTGACGCTCATAGGAATTCTATGAGCGTCAGAACAGTTACCGCCGCTGCTGGTGCTAAAACCCGCGCTACACGTTAGTAAAAGGGGGGTTAATTAGTAAGCCAGTTAATTATTAATTACTATAGGACAATTTGTGTCAGCAGAAATGTCTCGCCGATGTCGCAACAGTTGTGACGAGTACACACTTAAGCCTCAAAGACACGTCATGACTCAACTTGTTAAGAAAGTATATGAGCTGTACTTCGGTTGCAAGATTGGTAATCAAGGCAAGCCATGGGCTCCTCACATTTGTTGTGCAAGATGTGCCGTCGATCTTAGAGCTTAGCACATCTTGCACATCTTAATGTTTCATACCCAGTCTGAACAAGCAGGTCAGGGTGGTTTACAAAATTAGTAGTATGTGGACGCTTGAAATCTTTTGGTGGCCCTCAGAGCTTTCTTGTGATCACACTGCTGCCCTTTCCATGAAAAAGGTTGGAGGCCATTGCTACAGAGGAACACCTAAGTTTAGGTGTCAGGAAGGTAAGTTTAAGTTTCAAGTTTATTAGGTTTTTATATACCACCTATCAAGGTTATCTAAGCGGTTTTACAACCAGGCACTCAAGCATTTTCCCTGTCTGTCCCGGTGGGCTCACAATCTATCTAACGTACCTGGGGCTATGGAGGACTAAGGGACTTGCCCAGGGTCACAAGGAGCAGCATGGGGTTTAAACCCACAACCCCAGGGTGCTGAGGCTGTAGCTCCAACCACTGCGCCACACACTCCTCCTGTTCTTCAGAAAGTAGGCGTCTACTTTTCTTTGTAGAATACTAGTGTAGTGTAGCAGCACAAATATATGAATATAATTTTGGGGCGACCGCTTACACCTCCATATTAATCGACTGGGATGTTGTGGTGGAGACTTGGCAGTCATATTCTCTTTGAATCTTCACATCAAGTTTGCTTCCCTCACCCACTCATGCTTTTCTCGAAACCCTCTCATTTAGATTTTTTTGCATTGTGGAAACTAAGAACTATAAAAAAATATTTTGACCCTTTATCGTTCAGACTATTTTATCTACTTTAGACTATTGTAACATCATCTATTTAGGATCACCCCCCCAAAAATACTATGGAAATTAAGGATAATTCAGAATACAGCTATCCGACTGATTTTTGGTTTAAAAAAGAACGGCTATATTATCGTTTACTTCACTGGCTGCCTTTGGAGGCAAGAGTACTATTCAAATTTTAAGCTATCGGGATTGTCTTCAACTTACCTTTTTCCTCATTTTGCGTTGCACAGACCATCAAGAGAAACTAGAAACTTCTACTTATTTGCTTATCCAAAAATTAATGGGTGTAGATATAAGACTTAGGTAAATGTATTCAGCAAGCTATGTTATCCTATTGCAGTTTTCGGAAGTTAATTAAGACCACTTTGTTCGATAAGTTTATTACCTAATGAGAGTTTTATATTGAAACTATATTTTAACATCTGCATTTTTACTGTATAATTGTATTTCGCTGATTGTCTAGCTCTTTTTACTATAAACCGTCTAGAACCTTTGGTTATGGCGGTATAAAAGAATAAAGTTATTATTATTATCTGGAACTATAAATTTAGATTTTCTGCTTGTCTATCTCTCTACCCCCCCCCCCCCCCACACACACACTTCTCAGACCATTACCCTTCTATAATCTAGTCTCACTGCATTTCTTCTGATAATCCCATATTAGGAGGCTTCAGTTTACGCATAGATGCAAGTACCCATCCGTGTATACAAGAGTTTCTTAAATTCACCTCAGACATCTCTCTCTCTCTCCCCTCTTTACTGGACACACACATAACGCTGGACATACATTAGACATAATATTCACTTTCAAACATCTCATAGATAACATATCCAATCAAGTCTGAATTCAAAAGGGCCTAGGATAGACATGTAGGATCTCTAGGAGAGAGAAAGAGATAATGGTTACTACGGATGGGCAGACTAGATGGGCCATTTGGCCTTTATCTGCCATCATGTTTCTATCTCCCCTCAACCTTGGGCCGATCACTATTTACTGACTCTTTCCTGCTTTAGACCTCCTAAACAGGCCATTACTAATTCAACAACTAATTATTGGAGAGATTTAAGTAAAATGAGTACATCTTCTACCACAGACAATTTCAAACTTTAATATGATGTATTTACTAATCTCTCTCTCCTAAACTAAACTCTTGAGTTTAATAACGCGTTACTCAATATGTTCAATACAATTGCCCCCCAAAACATCACAGGGGTCCTGTTCTACCTTCAGTGTCCCAACGCACCCCTCTCTCTCCCTCCCTCCATTCTGTGCCCCAAGTACGTGCCTCCCTCCGGCGGGTGTTTACCTTCTGGTCGGCTCCCTCCTCCTTAAAGCCACAGTTGTTTCTCTGCACAAAGCCGCGGGCAGCGGCTCCTATGTGCGTCCTGTGGCTGAGCCGGAAGCCTACCCTCTGATATGGGAGGAGCTTCCTCTAACGTCAGAGGGAAGGCTTCCAGCTCAGCCGCTGCCCGAGGCTTTGTGCAGAGAAACGACTGTGGTTGGAAGGAGGGAGTCAGAAGAAGGTAAACACCCACCTGAGGGAGGCACGTATTTGAGGCACAGAATGGAGGGAGGGAGGTAGAGGGGCACGTTGGGACTCAGGAGGGAGGGATCACAAACTTTAAACAAAGGATGGAAGGAAGGAGGGAGGGAGCATGAACATGGAACACAGAATGGAGGGAGTGAGGGAAAGAGATGCTGAGATGTGGGAGGGAATAGAAAGGGAGAATTGGGTGTCTGAGTGAGAAGGAAAGAGAGATGGTGCGTATGGGGAGATGAAGAAAGAGGAGAATTATTGGCCATAGGGAGGGAAAGAGACTTATTGGACATGGTGGTGGGAAAGGAGTGAGGTAGAGATGCATGAGGAAGAGAGAGATGAAAGGGAATAATATTGGATGTGGTGGTAGAGAGGGAACAGCGGGATGGATGGAAAGGGATGCAATAGGTGGAGAAGGTGGGAAGAATACCAGGATCTGAGTTACATACAATGCGACTTAAAAACGGTTTAGTAAACGGAACTCATTATTAACCCGGGGACTGCCTGTACTTTAGATAAAAATAAAATCCATTTATGGTGGAAATTTAAGTGTAAACTTGGTACACCACACTTGAGTACGCCCACACTTTGCATACTGGGTCTGGTAGTTCATCTGGAACAATTTATGGTATGGCATAGTATGGGGTATAGTATTAGTTAGGCCATAACAGTAACTCTCAAGCAACCAGAAACTACATTTATCCGGCATCTATCAATCCCCACGGATGCTGGTTAACTGAGAGTCTACTGTATTTGCTAAATTTGAAATATTTGAACTAAGGTACTGAACGGGGAAGAGCCTGATGTCTTGAGTTGGGTTAGGCCTAAGTTCTGTCATCATTTCCACCCTTATTCTCCTCATCAGTTAACATGTTACCTTATTCAAAGGTTGACCATAGAGCAACATAGAAAGAAATTCTTATTTCTTTGGCAATCAGTTTTATCATACCATTCTATACATTAGAAGGGTAAGCTAGAGAGTGGTTATGCATTCAGCTTATGAAGAGAAGAGGGGCTCAGTACAGTCTCCAAATGGAAAGACAAGAGTAGTCAAAATAATCTTCTCCCCCTTATTTCAGTGAAAAGCAGCATTTTATTGGCTAAATGTTTTATAACTCGAAACCAGCTGAATTAAAACTTCTCTTTCACCTTTTATATTTTAACATTTTTTTTTTTTTTGGTATATTTAATTCCCCTGAGCACCACAATCCAGTTTTCACTTAATGCGCTGGATTAATTAAAATTGTACAAGAAAGGAAAAGTATGAACAAAACCACAAACCTTTGAAAGCTTCATACACAGCTAGAAGAGCCATCGTAGAGCCTAATCTACCAGTAGAGCATAGCAAATAATCAGATCCTAAAAACCAGGGTAAACAATATACAGATATAAGTCCTACTTGTCATGGTTTTCATCTCTTTCTTTGATTTTGGAACAATGTGCTATGGTTTTCTACAAACCGATATGCACACCGTTTTGATCTTTGGTACGAGAGCTAAAAGTAAAAAGCCACCATGTCCTGGTTTCATAAGACAGTTTTTGTAGTTCGAGCTCCTCTTTCCATGGTCGAGAACTGCCTTCCAACCTTGCCTGGAATGCAGCACTGAGGAGACTTTATCCTTTTAAGAAGTGACAAAAGGTTGATATATGCGTGGTATCATAGAAGGCATGAAGTTTCTTGTAACTTTCCTTGTCAGCCTGCATGGTAACCACCAGACACTGTCTAAGAATTTCCAAGATGGCGGCTTTTAATTTGTCTTCTTTTTTTTTTTTTTTTTAATCCCTTGCACATTGAGCACAAAACGGTTTTAGCCTGATCTGTAGAGAAGCTATCAATCAGGTTCAAATCAAAATAAAAGATATGACTAAAACATTTTTAACTCGTTGCAAAACAGAAAAGCAAGTTCCTTTTGAAGACTTGAAACGAATGATGGCCACATGCTTACGGTGGTATCTCTGTGCAGAAACTGTGTACAAATTCATCAAATCAGCATGAACTATTGTGGATTAGTTGATCATATGTCACTTTTCCCAGGCATGTTTCATAAAATGCTTCAATACAGCATCAGGCCCATTTGATGCCATCACTATTGGCACATTCTTATATATCTATCTATCTACATATAGACATAGATATATATATATATATGTATTTATAAATATATAACAATGAGGTAGACATGATAATGAATATTCCCTTCTTTGGTACAATATAAAAGAAACAACAAGCAATACAAGAAATAAATCCAGTGATTTGAAGGAAAAGACTTTGTAACAATAACAGTAAAAGTCCAATTAAATATTATAAGTTCTGAGGTATCTCAAGTCCATACCTAATATCTTTTTAAATTATTATTTATAGCTTTGTCAATAGCTATGAGGTATTATTAGGCTGCATTTGCATCCAAGTTAATGACAGGGACATCATAACGTGAAACGCAGGCAAGTCAAAGTAAGGTATAGCAAACCAAAATTTGAGGAAAGATTAGCTGTAGTATTGTGACTCCCAAGCTCGGTGACTCCCAAGCTCGTGAAAGTTCAACATAGGATCATTGCAAAAGGCCAAGAAGACTCTTGTCCTCTCTCGAATGTGTTTTCTTCAGGTCACTTTCCTCTCAAACTGGCTCGATCTTGTTGGGACTCCATTGCATGACTTGGACCGCCCATAAGAATCGCCATACTGGGGCAGATCCAGTATCCCGTTTCCAACAGTGGCCAACCCAGGTCCCAAGTACCGGGCAGAAACCCAAAGAGTAGCAACATTCTAGAGCTGAGATTGTGATGTCATAATGCCTCATTCCACCAATGCCTAAGAGCCAACCTCAGCTGTGATGTCACAATGGCTTGATGACCCCTATGCTTGGCTCACATAATAACATAAAAGTTGCCATACTAGGACAGACCGAAGCCCAGTATCCAGGTCCCAAGTACCAACTTTAACTTTTCTGGCGCTCAGTCCTTTCTAAATTTCTAATCCTGCATTGCAAGATATTTTTTGAGGGGAGGGATGGGGATGAGCAATATGTATAGTACACTCAACTGCCTTTTGATGTGAAAATCCACTTCCTCTCACTGAAAATAAGCAATCCCACAGGCTCTTCATTAAGTAATATCGCTGTTACACTCAAAGCCGCTTTGATAAATACAACTGTGAATTTTGCTCTCTCTTTCTTTCTGCATTATCTATATTTAAGGAAAGGCAGCCTGACAGGACTGATAAGGACACATTGATTTCACAGTAACAAGGCTGCTATGTTTCTGGAAAGGTCAGCCGCTTCTCCACATATACGCTCAACCTTTAGTTTTCTAGAGACGTCTTGCTAAGAATAGCTGTTTGTTACAGAGCAAACTTTCAGAGGGAAAAGAGAGGCAGGTCTTAGCCTAATTTTATACCCTCCAGTTCAATTGGGATAGATGGAGATGAAAGATGCACTTGTAAGGCTGAATGGCAGCTGGATAGACAAGGATTTTCTCCCCTGTGAAAGAATGACTTATTACTGTACTTTTTAATCTCTTCATTTACCTTTTCCTGTCGGCAGTTAGTTTCTTTTTGCCTTCCCCTTCCAGTCTGCTACCAAGGAAATGCCAGATATTGGAACATTCTACTAAGATGATCTAGAAGGTGTGCATTTATAAGAATAGCCTTATTGGGTCAGACCAAAGGTCCATCTAGCCCAGTAGCTCGTCCTCAAGGTGGCAATCCAGGTCACTAGTAGCTGGCCAAAACCCAAAGAGTAGCAACTTTCCATGCTATCAATCCAGGGCAAGCAGTGGCTCCCCCAATAACAGATTATGGACTTTTCCTCCAGGAATTTGTCCAAACCTTTCTTAAAACCAGCTATGCTATCCGCACAACCTTTGGCAACGCGTTCCAGAGCTTAACTAGTCTCTGAGTGAAAAAAAAAATTCCTCCTATTGGTTTTAAAAGTATTTCCCTGTAACTTCATCGCGTGTCCCCTAAGTCTTTGTAATTTTTGACGGAGTGAAAAATCGATCCACTTGTACCCGTTCTACTCCACTCAGGCTGAAGAGCCCTAACCTCTTTAGGCTTTCCTCATACGAGAGGAGTTCCATCCCCTTTGTCATCTTGGTCGCTCTTCTTTGAACTTTTTCTAGTGCCGCTATATCTTTCTTGAGATAAGGAGACCAGAACTGAACGCAATACTCAAGGTGAGATCGCACCACGGAGCGATACAGAGACATCATAACATTCTTAGTCTTGTTAACCATCCCTCTTCTAATAATTCTTAGCATCCTGTTTGCTTTTTTGGCTACCGCCACACATTGGGCGTAAGCTTTCATTGTATTGTCTACAATGACTCCCAGATCCTTTTCTTGGGCACTAATTTACGTGTGAAGATTTATAACAGGTTTCAGTTGGTGTAAAAATCCTCGCACCCAAAAGTCAGGTGTGCTTCCTGGTGCTACGTGCTAAAGCTCAACTTGGAGCGCTGTTTATAAAATATGTAGGGTCAGCCTACGTAAATGCAAGGGAGACATTCACACAGTTGGAGCATGAGAGGACATGGACATGTGTGACTTATAAGATACCATAGGTATATTTTATGATTTATCTTTACTATTTGGACAGTACAACTTTGCATCACTCCCAGGATGCTCTTTGGTATTTATCTTAAACCTAGACCTCTCTCACTTTTTTTTTTGATCTTTTTAAAATACTTGTTGTTTTGCCGACATGGTGGGGTCAGAATTAAGTTCGTGTTGCTGCGGGTTCTCTGAGGCAGCATGACGAAACGCGTCAGAACCCGTTGAACCCCTGCATTAAAAGCTAAGTCTGTTTTGAAGTAGAGCATTTAAAAAAGGCAAAAAGTATTTAAAAAAGATCAAAAAAAGTAAGAGAGTATTATACTCATAGATATTACAGGGACCAGTGCAATGACTGAGAATCAGTAGTGGGTTAAAAATTTTGCTTACTCAGCGCTCTCATAAGCGAAAAACGGTTCTCTGAGCACTGAGAAGTGTTAGAAGGTGTGTGTTATAATCACCTGTGTGCACATATAGTTATATCTGTTTGCAGTTTAGTGCACTTGGGGCAATTAATTATTCCTGAATATATATTTGGGTTTATACATAAAATAAACTAAATTATCATCAAATTGGCTAAAACACAAGAGAAAATATCCAACTGGATGTAAAGGAGAAATACTTAAGGATCTCAAGCGCTCACAGCTAAAGGCCCGATGTATGTTGCAAGCCAGTAACCAAAAAGTGAGCTATCATTGGTCCTGTATATTCTCCTATTTTCTCAATTTTATCAAAAACTACTTTGTTTATTTTTTTCTTCTATAATTATTAATTTTTCTTTTCTTTACTTTGTTTTAATTTTAAAACCTAATTAAATATTGTGCCCATCTTATTTGCATATTTACTTCATCCAACATTTTACAAATCATTCCTGAATGTTGTTGATGTGCTGATTTTTTCATCTATCTGTGATGGGCACAATATTTAATTAGGTTTTAAAATTAAAACAAAGTAAAGAAAAGAAAAAATAATAATTATAGAAGAAAAAAATAAACAAAGTAGTTTTTGATAAAATTGATAAAATAGGAGAATATACAGGACCAATGATAGCTCACTTTTTGGTTACTGGCTTGTAACATACATCGGGCCTTTAGCTGTGAGCGCTTGAGATCCTTAAGTATTTCTCCTTTACATCCAGTTGGATATTTTCTCTTGTGTTTTAGCCAATTTGATGATAATTTAGTGTGTTTCACAGAAATTTTGAAGGTTATTGTGTTTATACATAAAATGCCATAACTTACATGCGCTCTTGAGACACATTTCTTGTCTAAGCGACTGCACGTATAGGAATGGATTCAACTTATGATGCTGAAAAAAATTGGAGTTGAACAGTATTCTATAAAGGGCAGGCTGGGATGGGCGTCCTTCATAGAATTCCACATAACTCCGAGATCTTAACTCAACTTTGGGCTTGAGGATTTTCACCAACTGAAAGCAGGTGTACATTCGATTTAAGGGAATTCCCCTGACCCATCCCTGCCCCTTCCGTGGCTACAGCCGCTCTGCAGATCCCCCCCCCCCCAGAAATATTTAGGTGCCATTCTATAAATGGGTAGTGCATTTTCGTGCTGACCTGCTCTGTTTTGGTGCCTTGAATATTTTCTGCGTCAACAATTTGGTGCAAAAGTAGTGATTAACATTGAGCACAGTATAGAATTCCCCCGATACTGTATACTGGTATATTTGCTTGTTTTGGTCGTCTTACTGTCCCTATTCTGCAGTCTTCATTTATTTTGAGGACACTAGGAGATGTGCCATTCCGAGAGAGCGCAAAACGACACCTCCTTCTTTTAGGAGACATTGAACAAGCCACTTATTTTCGCATGCTCAAGGCCTTCTAATGCTCCCTCTCGCCGAGAGACCTGGCAGAGGCAGGAAGTTTTTCAAGCGGCACCAGCTCGTCCTGTGGGCTGCGTGCCGGTGCCAGATGGGGGGGGGGGGTAAGTTTCAAGTTGTTCGGGGGGGGGGGGGAAGCGATGCCAGTTCTCGGGGGGGGGGGGGTGTTTGCAAATTGAGTCAACACTCGGTTTGAGAGACAAGTTTTGTGAGAATGTTTTGCTCATCTTGCAAAACACTCCCAAACCGGGTTACTTGCAAACCGAGGTTTGACTGTATATGTCTTGCATGATGTTGCATTTTATGAGTATGTACTTTGCCTTTGCTTCAAAACCATAACAGGTTCATCCCCTATCTATCTGTGCCATCATTTTGAATTTCCAGGCATAACCTGTACATGTAATGCCTACTTGTTCACTTTCCCATCCTAGAAGGGCTGTATCTACGCACTTTCTTACCAAACTTTTAGGAAGTCAATCAAAACTTATCTCTGTGATAAATTTCTCCGACTCCATTTCTGCCTTGATGTAGCTTTAAAACACTTCCAGATATATATGATTAATCCTAACATGCTAATGTAATTGCGAAAGCTTTTTGTAATAACGCTGTCTGTAGAAAGTCTCTTCCTCTGTAAACCACTCTGAACTGTTTGTGGTATTGCGATATATATGAATAGTTATTACTTTTTTATGCTCTGTCTTGTAAAAAGGAGGAATCCTATATAATAAAACCCTACCTCGTGCATGCGCACTCCTATCTGCTTCCATGATCTGTAGGTCTGTGGCCGCAGGAGTGCGCATGCGCGAGTCCCCAGCCTTATTTTCCAGCACCTACCACTCGCTGGCAGGACTGGACGCCAGCGCTGGACTCCCTGCTCTCCGTGTCGGCTCCTCTCACCAGCCGCACCAGCGTCGGAGAAGGCTTCCGGCGCTGGCGGGATCGAGAGAAGCCGCGGCGACACCTCGCGGGAAGGGAAGCCCAAAACACTCCAGCCGCGAAGGGATGCCCCGGTCCCGACTCCAAACCAGCTGCTTCAGGGCCTTTTACTGCCCTGATTTGCTCTGCCGCGTTTCTGATGATGTCATCAGGGACGTGCCATAGTAAATCAGAGCAGTAAAAGGCCCCAAAGTAGCGTGTGTAGAGTGCTGCACACGCTGCTGGAATCGGCAGGTTTGTCGGACCACGAGAAGGGAAGGGTGGGGGCGGCAAGGGACTAAGGGAGCAGGCAAGACCGAGGGAAGGAAAAGGGGGGGGTAAGGGAAACGCTGCTGCTGCACAGGGAAGTGGTGTGGGGTGGGAGGGAATGCTGCTGCTGCTGTGGCTGCTGCACAGGGAAGTGTGGGGGTGGGGGGGAGAGAGACAGATAGATAGAAAGAAAGCCAGACAGCGAGAGGAAGGGAGACAGAAAGAAAAGAAGAAAGGCACAGGGGCAGAGACACAGAAAGACAGACAAAGGGGGCCAGGGAGAGAGACAGACAGAAAGAAAGACAGCGGGAGGGAGAGAGACACAGAAAGAAAGACAGACAGACATATATTCTAGCACCCGTTAATGTAACGGGCTAAAATACTAGTATCATATATAATAAAACGCTAAGCGAGCATGCGCACTTGCGCCGCGTGTTCCCTGATCTGTCACGGCGGCACGAGTGCGCATGCGCGCCAGACAAGCTTCCCTGCTCTCCACCTCACAATACGGCGCTACGGGTCGAAGTGTCTTTAGACGCTGCTGCGGCAAGGCAGTGCGGAGCGGAGGCTGCAGGGAGGAGGCTGCGGCGGCTTGAGGCGAAAGGCGGTGCGGAGCGGCGGCTGCCAGCCGCTAGCACCCCCTGCCCTCTTCGTCGCAGCTCAGGAGAGACGTGGCAGTGCAAGGCCTGGACGTCACCGCCACACGATGCGATGCCTGCGCGCTGCAGTAGGGACTCTAGAGGAAGTGGCTAGAAGTGCAGACACCAGCTCCCTGCGACACGGCAGAGGCCCCGCACCAGAGTGAACTCATGCAGCCACCCAGAACTCTGCTGACCCTTGCCCCTGCCTGTCCCTCCCCTGGCAATCCTGGCCCACAATAGTCGGCCCAGACCCAAGGCAGAGGAGACACTGGAACACCAACAATGCAACAGGTACTCTAATGATGCTGGATGGGGTGGAAAAAGGTGGAAATAGGAAAGGGAAAAGGGAAAATGGGAATATTGGTAGGTAAAAAGAAGGCAGAAGGGGGAGAGACAGAAAGAAAAGACAGAAAGAAAGGGGGGCTGGGAGAAAGAAAAAAAAGACACACATACAGAAAGAGAGAAAGAAATGCCTAAGTCTACACATCTATTCTAGCACCCGTTAATGTAACGGGCTAAAAAAGTAGTAAATAATAAACCATAAACCATAGTTCCATCAGGTCTAAAGTGGTATAACTATAGGCACCTAAATTTTAGGCTTGCTGTTGCCAAGTTACACCAATATTCTGTAATGGAATCTGCACAACCAGATGCATTATAGCACTGCCCCCCTATTTGCATAGTGCTACTGAAAATTAAAGGATGGGGGACTTCTTTATAGTGGCAGCCACTATACATATATGTCCTTTTGAATGCCCAGCCCTAACAGCTGTACTCTTGCGGAAGGAGGAGCGGAAGGAAGGAAAGCAAATATCTCTTCAGAGCTCCTTACCCTGGTGATTCTCCAAGCTAGTGATATCCTTCACAGCTCTTCATCATTAATGTGGTGAAATCAGTTAGCTTAGCGGGGTTTAAAAAAGGCTTGAATAATTTCCTGAAAGAGAAGTCTGTAGGCCATTATTGAGATGGTTTGGGTAAATCCACTGCTTATTCCTAAGATAAGCAGCATAAAATCTGTTCTACTACTTGGGATCTAGCTAGGTACTTGGAACCTGGGTTGGCCACTGTTGGAAACAGGATACTGGGCTTGATGGACCTAGTTTGGTAACTCTTCTGTTCTTATGTGAGCCAAGTATAGGGATAATCAAGCCATTGTGACATCACTGCTGAGGTTGGCTCTTAGGCATTGGTGGAATGAGGCATTATGACATCACAATCTCAGCTCTAGAATGTTGCTACTCTTTGGGATCTTGCCAGGTACTGGGCTTGATGGGCCTTTGGTCTCGCCCAGTATGGCAATTCTTATGTTCCTATATTAGAAGCTTGTGTGGTACCCTTATAGTTTCCTCATGGCCATAATCTGATTGTCTACATCTGCACCTGAATGCTTCTTGCCCCTTTTCCATTTGGGTCTGAAACAGCACTGACTCACTAACACGTTGCCTCTCAAAACAATCCCAGACCATGTTTCACGTCCTTCGTAACGCCTGAAGAAGCCTTGAGAGACCAATGCAGAAGTTACCTCTGCAAAGGAAAACTCCTCTACTTTTTCTTAGTTCTGTTCGACATTGCAAGTCATGATGAAATAAATTACTATTCTTTTATCGCTTTGGTAAAAGTGTACCAATCTTCCACCCCTACCCTCCTTGCCTTGGGTTTTTCGTGCAATATGAAAAGTGCGGTCTTGTGTTTCAAATAACCCATTAAAGTAATGTATCTCTCTGAAGAAGAATGCCCACATTCTTGATCTCTACTCCTAGAAGAATATGGATGTGGCAAGGTCTTCTGGCTTTATTGCATCTAGTCGTAGAGTTTGGCAACTTTTTGATCCTCTTCGAGAGAGGAAGAAATAATGGTTACTGCAGATGGACCATTTGGCCTTTATCTGCCATAATGTTTCTTTGATTCAAGTCTTTCCACATTAACTCTAATGAAATTTAATGCCTGGACGTTGTATGTATATATACATTATAGAAGGAGCTTGTGCATTGTGAGAAAGCATTACCAACCTTAACAGCATACCGTCACAAAATGGCTACAATTTTAGGAGATCTATTTGTGTTTTGGATGTCTGGAAACCAGCATTTAGATGTCCATATTGCATGGATATCTAAATCCTAATTCCTGATATGGAGGTTCTAAAATTGTAATATGTCCATAAGTCAAAGGGGTGTGGTTTGGGCATATTTTGGGTGAGTCTAGGGAGGAGCCAAAATATGGACATCCAACTCCAACTGCAGAAGGGGGAAGGGATGCCCATTTTCAAAATGATGGGCATGTGCGTTTAGACATGGTACTTGAGGCACATCTAGGTTACAGAAAGATACTCCAATTGAGCACTTCTCCACAGAATGGAGTAAGGGAAGTCATAGTAGGTAAGCAAAAATTACAAAAAAGCTGCAGTGGGACTTAACTGGCAACTTCTGGTTTCTGCCCTGGCTCTCAGCTGACTGCTCTTCCTATTAGGCTATCGTTCCATACAGATATCTACATACTCGTATGTGGCCAATTTATTATATGGATGTTCTTCTGCCACCAGACTTCCCTCTCCCTTGATTTGCCCTGTTTATAGTTTGGATTTTTCAGTTTGTAAACTGGATTTTCATGATGGATGTAGCCAGCACTTGGGAGGTCCAAGTCTCATGTATTTTAGAACACAAATATTTGATAAAATACATGAGAAATTGATGTCCATATTCTGGTTTGGAGGTCCTTTCTAAAATTCTGCCCTATATGTCATACAGTCTGTATTTTCCAGTTCCCATTGCTAACCGTGCTTCAGAAAATAGAGGAAACAGATTTCCCTCCCCCCCACTCTGAATCTATGCTGGAAAACCAGAAATGGACTACGTCATGCAAGGATGTGGAGTTCCATTACCGGCATTCCAACAACAATAATTTGAGGCTCAATTTTGAACAACTTGTATTGTCTGCAAAGTACGTGGGAATTTTAGTGCATTGCAGTCAGTTGTCAAAGGGAAGCCACCCATGTGATCTCTCTTAGCAAATCAGCGCGTGAAATGCAAGTTTGCAGCCAACTGGGGGAGAAACAGAGGGTCAGATTCTTTTAAATGTTGCCCTAGTTAGGTGCCATGATTGAGGCTTAAATGGCGTGGTAATTGACCAAGACACAAAAACAGAAGACCAAAAATCCACCGCAAAGGTCAACCCACAAGGGCAACAGCGATGGAGACACACAAAGTGGACGGCAAGGGTTATCGCTTAAAAGCCTTTATTCCAGAAATCAATGGGTGACACTTAAGACGCGACACGATTCGTGTTTCGGTCCCTAAGGCCTACATCAGGAGTCAAAATGCTGTTATGGTTTCTCAAGACTATGGGGGTCTTTTACTAAGGTGCGTTAGCCGATTTAGTGCGCTAAATGCTAATGCGTCCATAGAATAGATGCTGTGTCTGAGCAAAAAAACAAAATTATTCAAAACACTAACTGCGAACCACGTTTCCCGCTTGCAAGCACTACTGAGCCTTTGTTGTGTATGTGTTGGCAATTTGACTGTTAACCAACATAGAAACATAGAAGATGATGGCAGAAAAGGGCTACAGCCCATCAAGTCTGCCCACTCTGCTTACCCACCCCCTGTCTATGCCCTAATGACCTAATTTCCTTATCTTGGCCCTCGTAGGGATCCCACATGGGTATCCCATTTATTCTTAAAGTCTGGCACGCTGTCTGCCTCGATCACCTGCACTGGAAGCTTGTTCCAATGATCAACCACTCTCTCTCTGAAGAAATAGTTTCTGGTGTCTGCAGCAGCCACTCTCTCCTCCTCTCCCTATTGGCTAAGGCTCTTAACATTTGCATCTCCTCTTCCTATAGGCTAAGGCTCTTTACACCTGCATTGTGATGTCATAGAACTTTCTGATTATAGAAACATGATGGCAGATAAAGGCCAAATGACCCATCATAGAAACATAGAAACATAGAAGATGACGGCAGAAAAGGGCTACAGCCCATCAAGTCTGCCCACTCTGCTTACTCACCCCCTGTCTATGCCCTAATGACCCAATTTCCTTATCTTGAAACTCGTAGGGATCCCACATGGGTATCCCATTTATTCTTAAAGTCTGGCACGCTGTCTGCCTCGATCACCTGCACTGGAAGCTTGTTCCAATGATCAACCACTCTCTCTGTGAAGAAATACTTTCTGGTGTCTGCAGCAGCCACTCTCTCCTTCTCTCCCTATTGGCTAAGGCTCTTAACATTTGCATCTCCTCTTCCTATAGGCTAAGACTCTTTACACCTGCATTGTGATGTCATAGAACTTTCTGATTATAGAAACAGAAACATGATGGCAGATAAAGGCCAAATGACCCATCATAGAAACATAGAAGATGACGGCAGAAAAGGGCTACAGCCCATCAAGTCTGCCCACTCTGCTTACCCAGCCCCTGTCTATGCCCTAATGACCCAATTTCCTTATCTTGACCCTCGTAGGGATCCCACATGGGTATCCCATTTATTCTTAAAGTCTGGCACGCTGTCTGCCTCGATCACCTGCACTGGAAGCTTGTTCCAATGATCAACCACTCTCTCTGTGAAGAAATACTTTCTGGTGTCGCCATGAAATTTTCCGCCCCTGAGTTTGAGCGGGTGCCCTCTTGTGGCCGAGGGTCCCTTGAGAAAGAAAATATCATCTTCCACTTCGACACGTCCCGTGAGGTACTTAAATGTTTCGATCATGTCTCCCCTCTCCCTACGTTCCTCGAGAGTGTAGAGCTGCAATTTGTTCAGTCTCTCTTCGTACGAGAGACCCTTGAGCCCCGAGATCATCCTGGTGGCCGTCTGCTGAACCGATTCAATTCTGTGCACCAAGTTTCTTTATTCTTTGATATACCGTTGATCAAACAGATACCTCAACGGTTTACAATAGTCACGCAAAAATCAGATCCAGCGTGGATCGCCGTTAGCGTTTTGAATGATTTTGTTTTTTTTGCTCAGACACAACATAGTCTCGAGAAACCAAAGCAGCATTTTGACTCCTGATGCAGGCTTTAGGGGCCAAAACACGAATCGTGTCGAGTCTTTTAAATGTCACCCATTGATTTCTGAAATAAAGGTTTCAGGTTTATTAAAAATTTGATATACTGCCTTATTAAAAATTCAAAGCGTTTTTACATAATATAAAAACAGAGTATAATAAAAACGTACATTAAAAACAAATTACAAACAATCAAATGCACCGACGAACATAAATTTACCGATACAAGATGGAGAAGGGCAGAAATTTGTATGAAGAGAAAGAGAAGGGAAGAGGGATCAAGACAAGGCTTTCAAACGTGACTCTTGCCGTCCAATTTGTGTGTCTCCATCGCTGTTGCCTTGTGGCAATTGACCATGCCATTGAAGTTAAAGTGAATAATTAATTTAAAAAAATTAAAAGTTAGGCACGGAATTTCAAATGGCGCCACGCGATGCCCAAGTGGAGGCACCTTCCTATGACTACTAGGGGTGGAGAATAGGCGTGCTTGATATATGTCACTAGGGGCTCCTTTTACAAAGGCGCGCTAGGGCCTTAACGTGCGGAATAGTGCGCGCTAAAATGCCGCGTGCGCTAGCCGCTACCGTCTCCTTTTGAGCAGGCGGTAGATTTTTGGTGCGCTAATCCGGTGCTAACCCGTAGCACACCTTCGTAAAAGGAGTCCTGGGTGTCTGAGTTAACGGCTGGTAAATTAGGCTTGGTAAAACCTGGCCTAATCTAATCTAATCTAAGGCTTGGTTTATATAACGAGTCATCATTCTAAGAAAGCTCGACTCGGTTTACAATAATTAACTTAACAAATAAAAACCATAAAAAATAAGACTAAATTTCGGGAAATTAATTTTTAAAGTGTTTAGCAAATAAAGTAGTTTTTAAAGATTTGCAAAAAAAATTGAAGTGAGCCGGAACTCCTTAAAAGAAATGGAAGATCATTCCAAAATTGAGAAAACTAAACTAAAAATCTTGACTCCTTTAATCCCTTTTTTGAAAGGAAGAGATAATTTAAATTGTTGGTTACCTCCAGGATGCCTAGGTGTCAGACAAATGGTCCATCCAGCCCAATATCCCATCTTCACAGTGTCCAATCCAGGTCACAAGTACCTGCAAAACCTCAAATAGTAGCAACATTCCATGCTACCGATCCAGGGGCAAGCAGTGGCTTCCACCATGTCTGTCTTAATAGCAGACTATGGACTTTTCCTCCGGGAACTTGTCCAAAACTTTTTTTTTAAAACCAACTACATTAACTGGAGCCCAAATGATGAAGTTAAGACTGTCTTATTTTGGTCACACCGTCACAAGAGAAAGCTCATTAGAGAAGGGCATCCTGTTTGGGAAGATTGAAGGGACCAGGCAAAGAGATGGCTGGGACATGTTGAAAACAACCGTGGGGATGACCCTGGACTAGCACAAAACCGATTTCTTTTTAGATCTGTAATTCATCAAGTCGTTAGGACTCGAAAATGATTTGATGGCATCTAACTACGTTAACCACTCTTACCACATCCTGTGACAAAGCGTTCCAGAGCTTAACTATTCTCTGAGTGAAAAAATATTTCCTCCCATTGGTTTTGAAAGTATTTCCTTTTAACTTCATCGAGTGTCCCCCTAGTCTTTGGAATTTTTGATGGAGTGAAAAACTGATCCACTTGTACCCATTCGACTCCACTCGGGATTTGGTAGACTTCAATCGTATCTCCCCTCAGCCATCTCTTTCAAGATGAAGAGCCCTCCATTATCTTGGTTGCTCTTCCTTGAACCTTTTCTGGTTCCACCCTATCTTTTTTTGAGATAAGGCGGTGCTAAGCATTCTAACATTTTGGCTCACCCTATTTACACAAGGATATTCTTGGCCTAAATGCCAGTGCCTAACTCAAAAACATGCCCATGACCTGCCCCTACCTTGCCCACTTTTAACTTAGAAACATAGAAACATAGAAAGATGACGGCAGATAAGGGCCATAGCCCATCAAGTCTGCCCACACCATTTACCCACCCTCTTAAGTCTACTGACCCCCTAAAGAATAATTGTAATTATACTGTCACTCTACTGACCCGCTCATTCAGTCCTAGTGACCCTATCCCTTGGCATGACCTCGTAGGGATCCCACATAGGTATCCCATTTGTTCTTGAAGTCTGAGATGCTGCGTGCCTCGACCACCTGCACTGGAAGCTCGTTCCAATGCTCAATCACTCTCTCCGTGAAGAAGTATTTCCTGGTGTCTCCACGAAACTTCCCTCCCCTGAGCTTGAGCGGATGTCCTCTTGTGGTCGAGGGTCCCCTGAGAAGAAAGATATCATCTTCCACCTCTACCCGTCCCGTGATGTACTTAAATGTCTCAATCATGTCTCCCCTCTCCCTACGCTCCTCGAGAGTGTAGAGCTGCAATTTGCTCAGTCTTTCTTCGTACGGGAGACCCTTTAGCCCCGAGACCATCCTGGTGGCCATCCGCTGAACCGATTCAACTCTGAGCACATCCTTACGGTAATGTGGCCTCCAGAATTGAACACAGTATTCCAGATGCGGTCTCACCATGGCTCTGTACAGTGGCATCATGACTTCAGGTTTCCTGTTGACGAAGCTTCTCTTGATACAACCTATCATTTGCCGTGCTTTAGATGAAGCCTTCTCCACTTGAGTGGCTGCTTTCATGTCAGCACTGATGATTACTCCTAAGTCTCGTTCTGCCGTAGTCCTGGATAAAGTTTCTCCATTCAGGGTGTAAGTTCTGCAAGGATTTCCGTTGCCGAGATGCATGACCTTACATTTCTTGGCGTTGAAGCCCAGCTGCCAGATCAAGGACCAACTTTCTAAAGTACGCAGGTCTTGCTCCATAGCATCCTGAAGATTACAGCCGTTTACTACATTGCATAGTTTGGCGTCATCAGCGAATAAGGTTACCTTGCCTTGGAGCCCTTGAGTCAGATCCCTAATGAATATGTTGAAGAGGAGTGGGCCCAGGACCGAACCCTGTGGCACTCCGCTGGTCACCTCCGACATTTTAGAAAGGGTACCGTTGACCACCACCCTCTGAAGTCTGCCACTAAGCCAATCTTTAACCCATGCAGTTAGAGTCTCTCCTAATCCCATAGATTTCATCTTGTTCAGCAGCCTGCGGTGTGGGACGCTGTCAAACGCTTTGCTGAAGTCCAGGTACACGACGTCCAAGGACTCTCCTGAGTCTAGTCTTCTTGTTACCCAGTCAAAGAAGCTTATTAGATTGGACTGGCATGACCTACCCTTGGTGAATCCATGTTGGCTGGGATCCCGGAGATTACCCTCGTTCAGGATCGTATCTAATTTGTACTTAATTAGTGTTTCCATGAGTTTGCACACTATTGAGGTGAGGCTTACCGGTCTATAGTTCGCAGCCTCAGCCTTGCAACCCTTTTTATGTAGAGGAACGACGTTGGCTGTTTTCCAGTCCAACGGAACTTTCCCCGTACTTAGTGAGAGATTGAAGAGCACCGCCAACGGTTCTGCCAGGACATCTCTCAATTCTCTGAGCACTCTTGGGTGTAAATTGTCCGGTCCCATGGCCTTGTTTACCTTTAGCCTTGCCAGTTCGTTGTAGACGTCCCCAGGAGTGAACTCAAAATTCTGAAACGGGTCATCCACGTCTTGTATTATCATCAACTGTGGTCCGTGTCCCGGTGCTTCGCAGGTGAAGACTGAGCAGAAATATTCATTTAGTAGTTCTGCTTTTTCTGAATCCGCCACCGCGTAGTTTCCGTCCGGTTGTCTAAGGCGTACTATACCATCTGTGTTCCTTTTCCTATCGCTGATATACCTAAAGAAGGATTTGTCCCCTTTTTTAATGTTTTTTGCCAGAGTTTCTTCCACTCGACGTTTGGCCTCCCTAACTGCTGTTTTGACCGCTGCAGATCTGGTCTTATATTCTACTTTAGTTTCTCTTCTCTGGGTGCGTTTGTAGGAAAGAAATGCTTTTTTCTTCTCCTTAATGAGGAGTGAGATCTCTTCAGTGAACCATTGGGGTTTGTTGTTTCTTTGCCGTTTATCTACTGATTTTATGTAGCGATTAGTTGCTTCGTGTATGGATGATTTCAGGTACGACCACATAGTTTCCACATTGCCGGTCTCTGCTTGGTCCTGTAGCGTCTGATGAACGTGATCTCCCATACGTGCGAAGTCGGCGCCCCGAAATTTGAGCACCTTTGTTTTTGTAATTGATTTAGGGGATCCTTTCCCAATGTTGAACCATACCATGTTATGGTCGCTGGAGGCTAGCGTATCTCCTATCGAGACCTCTGAGATGCTTTCCCCGTTTGTGAGTACCAGGTCTAGGATCGTCTGGGCCCTAGTGGGCTCCGTTACCATCTGTCTGTATGGAGTTCAGAAGCCTCCTGCTGCTGCTGGTTGCTGCTGAAAATGTCTTCCAGTCTGCATCAGGCATGTTGAAGTCCCCTAGCAGCACAGTGTCACCCCGTAGAGTTATATTCTCTATGTCTTCAATTAATTCTGCGTCCATGTTTTCCGGTTGTCTTGGAGGTCTGTATACCACACCAAGATACAGGCATTTTTTACTACCTCGTGCCAGGTTAACCCAGAGGGACTCCCCGGTATACTTGACATCAGTGATCCTGGTAGTTTTGATGTCTTCTTTAATGTATAGTGCTACCTCTCCACCTAACCTGCCCTCTCTGTCCTGACGAAGTAGATTGTACCCCGGTATAGCCATATCCCACCCATGTGCGTCAGTGAACCAAGTCTCGGATATTGCCACCACGTCCAGGTTGGCATCCCTTATTTCAGTTTCTAGTTCTAGAATTTTATTGCCTAAACTGTGTGCATTAACATACATGGCCCTCCACACTTTGTGTTTGCTGAGTCCCTGTAAGGCTATTCCTGACTGAGTCTGTGTGGCTCCAAGAGAACTGTTTGCATATTGGGTTCTTACCTCGGAATCTGAGTGTCGACTCGTCCCATCCGGATAGTTCCTTTCCACCCCAGTATATGAGTAGGTCCCCTCCCCCAACTTACCTAGTTTAAAGCCCTGCGAAGTAGGCGGGCTAGTCGGTGTCCGAAGATGTTCTTACCTCTGCTGGTCAAATGGAGTCCGTCTGGTCCCTGTAGTCCTTGCAGCGCCTCTCTATGATCCAGGAATCCGAAGTTCATATCTCGACACCATCCTCGTAGCCATTCGTTCGTTCTCAGGATGCACTTTGCACTTTGCACTTTGTCCCAGGTGCCTAACTATTGTAGAATCACGCTGACCGAGTTAGGCATCTAACTTTCAATTAACTCCAATTAGTGCCCATTAAGAGGTGTTGTATGTCAATTCTAACATACGAACATAAGAATTGCCGCTGCTGGGTCAGACTGGTGGTCCATTCTGCCCAGCAGAACGTTCATGCGCGGCCCTCAGGTCAAAGACTATGCTCTTAAATGAGTCCAGCCTCACCTGTGTACGTTCCAGTTTAGCAGGAACTTGTCCAACTTTGTCTTGAAACCCTGGAGGGTGTTTTCCCCTATAACAGACTCCGGAAGAGCGTTCCAGTTCTCTACCACTCTCCGGGTGAAGAAGAACTTCCTTACGTTTGTACGTAATCTATCCCCTTTCAATTTTAGAGAGTGCCCTCTTGTTCTCCCTATCTTGGAGAGGGTGAACAACCTGTCTTTATCTACTAAGTCTATTCCCTTCATTATCTTGAATGTTTCGATGATGTCCCCTCTCAGTCTCCTCTTTTCAAGGGAGAAGAGGCCCAATCTCTCACTGTACGGCAACTCCTCCAGCCCTTTAACCATCTTAGTCGCTCTTCTCTGGGCCCTTTTGAGTAGTACCGTGTCCTTTTTCATGTAGGGCGACCAGTGCTGTACGCAGTACTCCAGGTGAGGGCGTACCATGGCCCGGTACAGCGGCATGATAACATTCTTCGATCTGTTTGTGATCCCTTTCTTTGATCATTCCTAGCCTACAACTTAGCCTATTACTTAAGTTAGGCGCTACATCAGTGCCGATGTAGGCGCCAAAGTTTAGGCACACGTTACAGAATTTGGGGGTTTGCGTTTAAATTTAGGTGCGCTGTATAGAATTGTCCTTCGCATGTATATTTGGTGCCTTCATGCCGCTTTCCTCTTCTTCAACAGGACAGACCTAATATATTATTTCAAAAGAAGCATACCCAACATACCAAGAAATGAATCGTTGTGAGGGAATGAATTAGATGTGAAAAAGTGTGTAGTCATAAGCGATGGGCACCCCAACCCAAAGGCTGAAGCTCTATGCTTAAAAATCACTGACTTCTCCCACAGGATGCCCACCATCATAGGACACACTTTGTATGCTTAAATTCAATAAGTGAGTGCACAATAAATAAATGTGACAAAATCAAACGCTTCTTAAGCGATAATTATAAAGGTCTGCACTGGAAAAAAAAAAATATCTCGGTCAAAAGAGCACTTATCTTTAAAGTTCACCCGTGATTTCTCTGGATGGCAAATAATCCAGTTGGGTCTGCTGACTTCAGTTCCACGCGGTTCAAAATCTTAATACTTCTGCCGAATTACGCTGTCTTCCAGGGTTCCCAGTTGCGCCTTCTGACTTCGGTTCCACGCAGTTCAAAATCTAATCTTTATACCGCTGTCGAATTACGCTGTCTCCTAAGGTTCTACGGAGCTCGGTTTCAAGGCCCAACTGCCTCTTCTTCAGGAACCCGTATTCATTATTTAGCACCGGACGTTAGCTTTTATGCATGTCGTCGGGTGAACAAAAAGACACTACGTGCTTCTGCCTATGTATACCTTTCTTCTTACTAACCTGCACCATGTAATCACAGGCCACTCTGTGACCTCTTCTCCACCTGTATGTTGTAATCACTGATTGTACAGCTTTTCTTCACTGTGAACCGCCTAGAAGTCGCAAGATTATGACGGTATAGAAAAATAAAGTTATTATTATTATAAAAAGGCCCCGCAGGAACACTGCTAGAAGCAGGACTGCTCTGAAGACTTTTAAGCTGGGCAGAGGAAGGGCATTTACAGCCAGTAAAATCATTAGTTCCCCAGCTAAATGGGTTTGAAATTTGTTCTCAAAATGCATGATTTCTGTAGCACCATAAGACCCTGTTGGTGATTCAAAATAACTGCGTGGATACAGTCACTGGTTTACAAAGAAATCTCAGTGAATGACTTGCTTAAACCCAAATGTTGCTACCATTTGGGATTCTGCCAGGCATAGGCAGTGGAGCGGTTTTATTTGGGGGGGGGGGGGTCCAGGAGCTCCGGTAGCTCCCGAGTCCCCCACCCCCACCTCCCGGCGCAATAGTTTTAAATCTTCGGGCAGTCGTCGTGCAGCTTCCATGAGCAGGCCTGCCCCCCGGAAGTAGCATGAAGGGTTCCGGGGCAGGTCTTCTGTTGACGCTGCGCAGCGGCTGCTCGAAGATTTTAAATCATAACACCAGGAGACGGGAGGGAGGGCAGGCAACAATCGGTGACCGAATATTTGGGGGGAGACCATGGCCCCTGTGACCTCTCCCGTTCCGACGCCTATGCTGCCACGTACTTGTGACTTGGATCGGCCACTGTGGTAACGGGAGACTGGGCTAGAGGGACCATTGGTCTGACCCAGTATAGGATAGTCAAGCCACTGTGACATCACTGATGAGGTTGGCTCTTAGGCATTGGTGGAATGAGGCATTATGACATCACAATCTCAGCTCTGGAATGTTGCTACTCTTTGGGCTTCTGCCAGGTACTTGTGACCTGGATTGGCCACTCTGAAAACAGGATCCTGGGCTTGATGGACCACTGGTCTGACCCAGTATGGCTATTCTTATGTTCTTGAAGAAGTGGTGAAAAGGACCATGTACTACACCCCTGTCCTTCTCAGAACATAAGAACCTATGGACTGGGCATGGAGCAAGAGAAAAGCAGGTCAGGTACAGGAGAGGAGATCAATCTTATAAGTGCCCATAGGATACCAGCATCACGGATGACCATTTCTGGGTGAAAGCCATCACAGGGAATCTGGTTAACCACCGTCTGTGCATCGGTCTTCTAGGCAAAACAGCATTAAAGCCCTTCATCAGTCAGAGCCTCGTGTCTTAACTGTTGTTCCAACACTGACTTTGGTTTGGTGGCTTGGGACAAAGACGTGTATTTCTTGGCCTTACGAGGTGTGCGTGTCTGGACGGCATATGTCCAGCTATCGAGTAAGAGGCGTGTGAGTGTATACCGACTGTGGAATAGCAAGCATGCTTGGGCGTTGCGGGTGCAGGGTTGCGTTTGTGTACTGGACCGACTAACAGTTGTGCTTGTTTTCTTGCCTGCAAAGTGTGTGAGTCTGTATACAATCTCAAACAATGCACACAAAGCCACATCTATGCTCTGGAGCGTACAAACCATTGCTACCATTCCAGGCTCTGAAATCAACCGATGAATTTCTATCAGAGCAAATGAACTATATTCCCCATTTACATCAGGTCCCAGCAGGATGACGTCAAGACAGAAACCTCTCGCCTACAGTCTGAGCGGACGGCTGTATATCCCGACTTCCATCCGATCAACTGGACAGAGTTAAAAATGAACAGGAACTGTAATACATTTTTTTGGGGTGAGCTGCATTCTTATCCATTTCAGAATCTCTGTTCTCTTTTTCAGATTTTTTAAGAAAAGTTGTCAGTAAGAAGGATGTCCGTCCCCTTTCGGGATCTTCCGGCACAACCTTCCTTTATGGTGCTAAATTGCTTTTTTCGACTTTCCCCGGATTACGGGGGGATTCAGAAGAGAGAGGCAGGAGGTGGGGCACGGGCCGCTGGACTTTGCACTCACGGCGAGGTTGCGGCGGGAGTGTGGCTGTGAGATGACGCCGAGGGAGGCTGGTTTTGGGCTGCGGTCGGACTGGACCGGCTCTGAGAACTGCTAGAGCTTCCGCTGGTGCTGTTGTTGTTGCTGGAGCCTGCAGGGATGACAGGTCTGCGTGCAAAGAGGACGCCTGTGGGGTAGAGACAGAAAAACATTACTTACAGTATAATGGAATCCTCTTTCTCTATGCAAACACGGCAGCATACAGGGGTATTGTTTGATATGCAAAAGGCTTAGGGTATGAGCCCGAGCCCAGGCAGTCCCCCCCCCTAGCCTCCTCCCTCCAGAAGCGTAGCCAGGCCTCAGTTTCTGGGTGGGCCTGGCCCACGCATTTTCACTCTGCCTCTCTCCTCCTTCCCACTGAAACACTATAACAAAAATACCTTGGCTGGCGGAGATCCCGTGGGCCCAGCCAGCTGAAAACTCCACTTTGGAGTCCTGAGCAGGCTCATCCTTCCATCAGCATCATGTTTCGTGCTTTCCTTCCCTGCCCCCCCCCCTCCCCAAGTACATGCTCAGTTCAACCAGCATCCCCCATGCATGAGGTGCCAAGTGAACTGAGCAGACGTGGGAGGAAGGGGGCATGTTGGCTCTGGCAGCTAGAAACACGCTGCTGACTGCCAGAAGGATGAGTCTCCTGAGGGCTCCGGAAAGGGCACTTCAGCTGGCAAGATCCAAGGATCCCCATCAGCTACATTAAAAACATGCATTGCCACTTGGTTTGATTCAGCCGGTGTCAGGTCAAAAACGCGCCGGGACAAAGGCGCGCCCAGACAATTGAGCGCAGCGCGCGCCGCCGCACCGCTCTAAATTACTGTTTTTAGAGCTCCGACGGGGGGTGTGTGTGGGGGGGACCCCCCCCCCCACTTTACTTAATAGACATCGCGCCGCGTTGTGGGGGGTTGTAACCCCCCACATTTTACTGAAAACTTCACTTTTTCCCTGTTTTTAGGGAAAAAGTTCAGTTTACAGTAAAATGTGGAGGGTTACAACCCCCCAAGCCCCCCACAACGCCGGCGCGATGTCTATTAAGTAAAGTGGGGGGGTTCCCCAACAAAACCCCCCATCGGAGCCCCTAAAAACTGTAATTTAGAGCGGTGCGGCGGCGCGCACGCTTTTGTCTTTCGCGCCGTTGTCTATGAACCGATTCAGCCTATTGAATCAATTTTTCAATATTTGATTCAATTCACTTTTCCTGCCGAATTGGGCATTTTTTTCCCCCCCCCCAAACGTCCTGGCAGGTTTATTTTGTAGTCTTTCCACCCTCTCCCTCCTTTGCCCTTTCTAACCCATGCCGGCGCTGTGGTGTAAACAAAATCAACAACAACAACAAAAAGACCTTTCCTCTCTCTGTTAGGTCCTAGCTCACGCTCGCTGTCTAACAGTAGCTCTGGCAGGAGATACATTTTAAATCCGACATATTGTAATCACAAAATAGAAAATTAAATGATTTTTTTCCACCTTCCACTGTCATATCCAACCTTTGTTTCTTTCCCACTGTCTACCATCTCTCTCTCTCCCCCCTGTTTTGTGCCCCGGGTTAAACCTCTCTATTCCCCTCCATGCAGCATCTCTCCTTTCCTCCCCTCCATTATCATGTGCAACATTTCTTTCTCTCTCCTCATGTACCATCTCCCCCTGCCCTCCACCCTTTGTCCTACATGTCTCCATCTCTCTTCTCCATGCATGTCTCCCTCCCCTCCACCATATGCAGGATTTCTCCCTCTCACCCCTTTCTACCTCTTTGTTTCATCTCTCCCTTCCTCTCCTCCACCCCAACAATTCTTCCTCTCTCCTTTCTTCCCCCATGTGCACCATCTTTCCTCCCCTCCCACCCTTCCAACCCTCCTTCCCATCCCCCTGTGCAGCAGCACCCCATTAACCCTCCCACCATGAGACCCGACATACCTCCGAGGCCTCCTAAAGCAGCAGCAGCAGCGGTGGCACTTTGAATGGGCTTTCCTCTGCCGCATCACTGATGATGTCATCAGTGACACAGCAGAGGGAAGGCCTCAGTGGGGAAGGCCGCAAAGCAGCCCATTCAGAGTGACACCGCCGCTGCTGTTTTAGGAGGCGTCGGAGGTATGTCAGGTCTCACAAGGGTTGGGGGGTGGTCCCTGAATTGGGAGTCTGGTTTTCTCAGACAACGAATCGATTCACTGACGTGAATAGGTGAACTGATGCGAATCAGGCAGCACTAGTGTGAACTACTCAGATGGCTTCACTGATAGGCAGTATAGATATTTTCCCAGAGACATTTGTCTTTAAACCAGCCCCGTTTAATCCCAGGTTAATATGTGGCCCAGTTCCTAACTGTGTGTTAACCTCTATCCCAAGTTATAGTTGGGGCTCTCTTAACCCTTTTAATAATAATAACTTTATTCTTCTATACCGCCATAGTCAGATGACTTCTAGGTGGTTCACATTGAAGAGGACTGGACAATCAGCGAATTACAGAATGCAAAAAGTGGGGGTACAACATATTACACAAGAACTAGACAGATGGAAAATATAAATTTATGAATTTAGGGTGGCTTCTGTTTAGGAGATGAATCTGTCAAACAGTACGGTTTTGATTACTCTCCGAAATGCGCCGTAGGACCCCAACTTTTAGGATTCAGAATGAATATTTTCCCAAATATTTAATCAGACTACTTATTCGGTGGTGTTTGTTGAGCACCTGGCTGAGAAGACGCAGCAGGAGTGAGATGGTAGCCGGTAATGCCAAACGAGGACCTTGGTCCGCAAACGCAAAAGAAAATCATTTGTATCTGAAAAGCGACTGTTTTCCTTCACAGCTGTTTTCGTCCTTCATCCGAGGGCAGAATCAATTATCATCAGCTGTGGGAAGTGCACCGTGCTTCAAACCAATAAGACATCCACCCGGCCTATTAGGCTACCACCAGGGCCCTACTACAGACCGACTCCAGCTGGCTTTCAATCCGCTAGGGTGAAATGATCATTTAAGGTGTTGATGACACTGCCGAAATTCACTTTTTACAAACACTGAGCACGTAACTCATATCCCCTGCTCTGTGAAGCAAGGTTCTGTTCTCCACTTAAAAATGACATCGTTGCCTTTGCAGGGCCTGTTCATCCGACGCCAAGTACGCCCTGGAAACGCGGCTTTCTGCTAAACGTTTCACTCTTATCGTCCATTCAAATCCCACGTGCATATTCACGCACTGTTTCACAGACCCCTGATGAAGGCCGTTTAGTTAAAACATGGCCATGTAAGGTCCGCCTTCAATCAAAATGTATATCTTTGGGATTGAAATCTTGGCCAAGAAAAGAACACTACTACATGTTACAACCCCCTATAGACCGTTATAAATGCCAGCTTTTCTTATGACGGGAATAGCCATACAGATGATAACAATTGGAAGAACTATGATCGACTTAACTTTCCTTTCTGGTGGGCGAACTTATGCTCCAGCTACAAATATGAAAAAACTAATATTTAAGCCCATTACATTAACGGGTGCTAGAATAGATGTGTAGACTTTTAGCACAATGGGTCGCTGAGGCGTTTCTTTCTTTCTTACTTTATGTTTTTTATCTCTCTCCCTGCCCCCCTTTCTTTCTGTCTCTGTCCCCCTGTGTGTCTCTGTCTCTTCCCTGGCCCCCTGTCTTACTGTCTCTCTCCCTGGCTGTCTGTCAATCTTTCTTTGTTTCTGTATCTTCTCCCTTCGCGAGTGTGGGGAAGTTGTAGGCGCGCATGCGCACTCCTTCTAGCCACGGACATACGGAACACGCACATAGGAGTGCGCATGCGCCGTTTAGGGTTTTATTATGTTACATTAACGGGTACTAGAATATATGTCTGTCTATCTCCCTCCCACTGACTCTCTCTCTCTCCCTGGCCCCCTTTCTCTGTTTGTCTTTCTGTCCCTCTCCCTGCCCCTGTGTCTTTCTTTCTTTCTGTCTCCCTCCCTCCCGCTGTCTGTCTGTCATTTTTCCCCATTTCCCTGTGCAGCAGCATTTCCATCCCACTTCCCTATACAGCAGCAACAGCATTTCCCTCCTATCCCCCCCTTTCCTGTGCAGAAGCAGCAGCAGTATTATCCTTCCCCTCCAAGTCCCTGTGTAGCAGTAGCAGCATTTTCCCCCACCTCCCTTCTCTTACTTTCTCTTCCCTTACCCTTCCCTGCTCTGTTCGGCCCCTCCCCCTTCTTTTACTGTCGTTGTCCTGCTCGATCTGGCCTGCTCCTGACCCTCCCACCTCCGACAAACCTCCAGGCTCCAGCCGCGTAGGCAGCACTTTAAACACGCTACTTCGCGGCCTTCTACTGCCGATTTCCTCTCCCGCGTCTGTCTCCGATGATGTCATCAGTGACGCGGCAGAGGAAATCGGCAGTAGAAGGGCGTGAAACAGCGTGTTTATAGTGATGCCTATGCTGCTGGAGCCGGGAGGTTTGTGGAGGGTCAACGGGCGGAGCGGGGCTGCTCTCCACCACTCAGTTGCTGCTACTGGAATGCAAACAGAACCGCGAGTGTGGGGCAGTTGTAGTCGCGCATGCGCACTTCTTCAGGCCACGGACATACGGAACACGCAAGTAGAAGTGCGCATGCGCGGCTTAGGGTTTTATTATAGAGATGAATGCTGAAATTTTGGGGCCTAGTAATGTATTTAACTTGGTGTGGGGCCCATTGGCATCTTTTATTGTTTCTATATAGTTGTCTTTTATTTTGTCTAATTTCCTTACACATCCAGGGTGGGAATAGGGTATTATTTTAAATAAGAATGGGTTATTGGAAGAATAATTGCATTTTTATAATCGATTAAATAAAGGGGTTGGGGGGGAATATTACTTTCAATTATTTGTAATTTCAAAGTGCTTTTCTTGATTTGTTATATGTTCAGATTCATATGTAATGCATTGTTACTACTTGAAAATCAATAAAGATTTATAAAATAAAAAAAAAGAACCTACTCCGGCTGATACAGAACACTGCAGCAAAACTCATATGCTACATATCAAGATTTGACCATATCACACCACTGCTACACTGGTTACTGATAGAAAACAGAATAGAATTTAAACTATGCTATTTAGCATTTAAAACGCTATACGGTGATGTCCCTAATAGCTTCCCCAGATTTAATATTAGATAAATCTGTGGACTAACGTAACTGTAACAGCCTGATCCTATCATTCCCAACCCAGACGAATAATACAAGTCACCCTCCTCCTCCAGTGCCTTCTTGGACTGGTGTCGAGAGGTAGATCTGGGCGTCATCAGCCTATAGGTGATACAGGGCCCCGAGGGAAGAGTTTTCACGAGTACACAAGGGTCTCGGCAATTTCGAGTGCGGGGCTGTCATTCTGGAACAAACTGACAGGGCCATTGAGAGCAAAAGTTCAAGAAAGGATTGAAAACGACTTTGTTTGTAGAGGCGTTTAAACGAATGAATATTAATACTTTATGGAGACGTTGACATTATTGTATGTGAAGGTATTATAGTGAACTAGTGTTTAAGCCCGTTACATTAACGGGTGCTAGAGTACATGTCTGTCTGTCTGGTTTTTTTTAAATTTGTCTCTCTCTCCTTGGATGTTGTCTGTCTGTCTGTCATTCTTTCTGTCTGTCTCTCCCTGGCCCCCTGTCTGTCTATCTTTATTTCTAACTCTATCCTCTTCCCTCAATCCTGCATGTGCCTTTTTTTTCTTTCTCCTCCCCACTTCCTTCCAATGTCTGTTCCCCCTGTCCCTCAGACTTCCATTCAGCGGCTGTCCCTCCTCTCCCCCACACTTCCATTCAGTGTCTGTCTCCCTCTCTCTACCCCTTCTATCTACTGTTCACCCTCTGTCTTGCCCCTTCCATTCACTGCCCTCTCTTCTCTTTCTATCCAGTGTCCGCCCTCTCTCTCTCTGTTCCATATGGCATCTCCTCCTTCCTTTCCCCCTGGTCTGGCATATATTCCTCCTTCCCTCCATGCCCTGCCATCTCTTCTTCCCTCCAAGCCATTCTCTCCCCCTCTGCTCCCTTTCCTCCTTGAACTTCATCGGGCAGCAGCAGCATTCACAATTCATTGCTGTTGCTGTCTTCAGGTCTTCCTCTCTCGGGTCTTTATGAAAACAGAAAGTAGGCAGGACCCGCCAGAGAGGAAGGCCTGAAGCTGGCAACAGCAACGAATTGTAAACGCTGCTGCTGCCCGAAGAAGCCAGGCCTTGAAGCACCCGAGGCAGACCGCTTCTCTCCCCTCCCAGCCCAACCCCCACTGACTCGTTTCTGGCCGGCTCCCTTACTCTTTCCGATCCCCGCCTGCGTCGCATGACACACTTCTTCGCCACCATCGACATGCCTGCATGCGCCGGAAGCCTGAAGACGTCGGAAGCAGTTTCACCCTGAGCGCAGCGGTGGCTACCGCGGCCGGAAATTGGGGTGGCGAGGACGTGTATCAGGAGACTGTGAAGGTGTTGGCGGGCAGTGGCGCTCCACGAAGCCCTTCTCCCGGCAGCCGCCGCCAGCACCAATCGGGACGGCAAGGACACAGGCAGGGAGAGAGCTTGCCTGCGCTTCCTCCAGCGGTTGGTGAGTGAGGGCGGGAGGAGGGGAGTGGCTAGAATGATCCTTGCCGTCGCATTCTAAAATGGAACACGGCCTCGGATCTGAAATCACAGCGGCAGGGATCACGCAGTTTTAAAAGCGCATGCGCGGGGAAGGTTTTATTATATAGGATGAAGATTATTATTATCCTTGTATGTATGCCCTAATAGTATGATCGCACTTTGTAAGCCGTTTAGGTGTGAGCGGGTAAGAAACATTTTAAATAAATAAAGAGGGGGAGAGAGAGCAAAGAAGAGGTCCTAAGACAGAACCCCGGGGTACGCCAACTGCAAGTGGGATAGCAGCAGAGGAAGACTCACCAACGCATACACTAAAGGTATGACGGGAGAGGTAGGAGGCAAAGCAGGAGAGGACAGATTCGCGGAATCCAAGCGAGGAGAGCGTATCAAGGAGTAAGCGGTAATTAACAATACCAGACATTCTGCCTGTTATTTGGTCAGCTAAGCGCAAAGACCCAGTGGGAGTTAGCCAGTTATCTCAGGCGAATATTAGCGTTTAGCAGCTAAAACGTAGCGGGCTATATCGCCAGTTTTAAATGCCGACCGGTCACTCAAATAGCTGGTCTCTCTTGGGCCGCTAGAACTTAACCAGCCAGCACTTAAAATCAACTTAGCCAGCTGAGTGTGAACCAGCCCAAAATAGACTGGATTTTCAATGCCGGTCACTGGAAACAGCACCGCATTGAATATCCAGGCTCAGCGCCAACCGTGGCAGTTAGTTGGCCTCACGCTCACTGCCTCAGTATCGGCTCCAATCATGTTTTACCTGGATATTAGCCCTGCTCTCGGTCCCAAGCTGATATGCTGAACCAATTACAATGTCCTTCCCTGAAGAAGACTTGAAACTCGAGTCGGTGGGGGGGGGGGGGGGCAGGGATTATATAATGGAGTAGAAAAGTGGTCTTTTGCACAAGCACAGGCACCGCTGAGGCTCACGAAAGTGTGGATACCATCCATTTCAGATAAGTTTTTTGTCTATTGCTTGTTATACATATTTGGATGGTTTGAGGGGACAGTGAAAACGATGATGGTCCCCCAATGAACCTCGGTTTGGTGTTATCACCAGTCACGGGTTCAGGGTCTGAGGTTTTCACCATTATAATTATTACATTTTATACTATTTAGAGCTGTGATTTTAGAAGTTATATTTTGATTATATAATTATCACAGAGGATCGATATATATCTCTCCATATTAAGTGATTACCTGGATCCCTTACATTCTATGAGCTGTATTATTCCATATTTTATATCTTATATGTTTATTACAGTACTCCTCTGATATTCGCGGGGGTTCCGTTCCAGGAACCTCCGCAAATGCTGAAAAACCGCAAATACGGTTTTTAGCGGGGGGAGATAGGAGATGGCAGCCAGAGAGGCAGGAGAGGGCAGCCGGAGCGCCAGCGAGTGAAGGAAATCCCTTGCGGTATGCTCCGACCGCGAATGACCGGGGGAACACTGTATACTATTCTTAGTTCATACCCCTGTGAGAGCCCTGACGGGGCGAAATGTGGACCTTGTTGAAATATTTCATCTGGGATCTGCTTTTTTGCTCGCTTAAAAAGACAAGAGATCCCGTTCAGTCTAACTTTCTTTTAATTGCCTTCCAAGAGTCTCTTACATGGTAATTTAAATGAAGGCAAAAGCAATGTCCACTCATTCACTGTTTTACTTGCACAAGACCCGAGTATGTGGGGGGTACCTTTGGCTTGGAGGCCAAATACCTCAGGTGCTCATGCAGGAAGCAATCTATGAATTTAATAAGTTAGGATTCCTTGATAAGGGCACTTAATGTAGGCGTCCTAAACAGAATCTGGCCCTTACTACTACTATTATTAATTATTTCTATAATGCTACCAGACGTACGCAGCGCTGCACAAAGTCACAAAAAAGAAGAAAACAGTCCCTGCTCCAAAGAGCTTACAATCTAAACAGGCAAGACAGACAAACAGGATGTCATGGATAGAGTTAAGGGGAGCGATTAATCAGCTGGCTGGGTTGGAGGGCAGAGGGGAGCACAGGACCATCAAGCCATTGTGACATCACTGATGCGGTTGGCTCTTATTGGTGGAATGAGGCATTATGACATCACAGTGTCAGCTCTGTTTCCCAAAGACTGAAACTCTTCACACTACTATTACTATGAATTAGTTCTACAGCACTACCGGACATACGCAACGCTGTACAGAGTCACAAAGAAGACAGTCCCTGCTCCAAAGAGCTTACAATCTAAACAGCCAAGACAGACAAACAGGATGTCATGGATACAGTTAAGGGGAAGGGTTAATCAGCTGGCTGGGTTGGAGGGCAAATGGGAGCACAGGACAATCAAGCCATTGTGACGTCACTGAGGAGGTTGGCTCTTATTGGTGGAATGAGGCATTAAGACATCACAAGCTCAGCTCTGCTTCCCAAAGACTGAAACTCTTCACACTACTATGAATTATTTCTATAAAGCTACCAGACATACAAAGCGCTGTACAGAGTCACAAAGAAGACAGTCCCTGCTCCAAAGAGCTTACAATCTAAACAGAGAAACAGGATGTCATGGATACAGTTAAAGGGAGCAGTTAATCAGCTGGCTGGGTTGGAGGACAGAGGAGTAAGGTTAAGGATTGAAAGCTATATCAAAAAGATGAGTTTTCAGTCTGCTTTTAAACAAGTGAAGGGGTTTGACGGACAAACTCAAGTAATTTATTCCAGGCATAGGGGGCAGCTAGATGAAAGGAACAAAAGTCTGGAATTGGCAGTGGAGGAGAAGGGCAACGCTAAGAGCGACTTATCTGAGGAACGGAGTTCTCTGGGAGGTGTATAAGGAGAGAGAAGCGAGGAGAGATATTGGGGGGCAGCAGAATGAACCCACTTGTAGGTCAGCCCTTAGTTAATTTTAAATAATTCCTGTAATAATTGTTTAATTATATAATTCATGTCAACAGAATTTCAGAGGTATTTCCAAAATAGAAAACCATCAAAAAAACCCATCTAAATTGGCACTTTGATGTTTTTCTCGGCAAAACACCCAAGTGCTGATTTTCAAAGCAAATATTTTTGACGTCTTCGCCCTCCAGGACATCTAACTCATAAAGTAACATATTAGAGGTGTGTTTTGAGCAGTCTTCGGGCCAGTTTACACTTGGATGTCTTATGGCTATAATCAAACCTTTCACAAGACATCCTGGATGGAACTTAGGTGTTCTGACCTAGGCCCGTCTTAGACATGTCTATAGTCCAAAAAGGTACCCAAACTGATCATATGACCACTGGATGCATGAAAGTATGACCCCTTCACACTCCCCCAGTGGTCACTGACCCCCCCATTCCACCCCCCCAAATATCTGAATGAAACAGTACATGCCTGTGTCACCATAGAATGAATAAAATGGATAAATGATGAAATCCAATTCTTTGCTTTAATTGATGGAATAGGATCCATCAATGATAATAATAATTTATTTTTTATATATTGCCATACCCGTGAGTTCTAGGCAGTTCACAACTGTTAAGCATAGAGCAAACAATGGAAATCGTTTGAGATTCGACAAATTAAGTGCATACAATAGAAAAGAAATACATACAATATAAGAAGAATAGATCAAAATGTTAAAATGAAGTAAAAAGTTAAAAGAATAAGATACATTAAAAACCCAGCCTGTTAAATAAGAACACAAGAAAAGCCCTCACCGGATCAGACCGAGGTCCATCCAGTCCGGTGATCCGCACACGCGGCGGCCCATTTAGGTCCTCCTGATTGGAGACCCAGATATACCATAGCCCTCAATACAATTTGCAAGAAGGTGTGCATCCAACTTGCGCTTGAATCCCAGAACAGTCATCTCTGTCACAACATCCTCCGGGAGAGCATTCCAAATTCCCAGCACGCGCTGCGTAAAAAAGAACTTCCTGACATTCGTCCTGAACCTGCTGCCGCTCAGTTTCAGACCGTGACCTCTTGTCCGTGTCACCTCCGAAAAAGTCAGCAATGCTTCTTCTTGGTCGATTTTATCAAATCCCTTTATTATTTAAAAAGTCTCTATTAAATCCCCTCTCAGTCTTCTCTGCTCGAGGGTAAACAATCCCAATTTCCTAAGACGCTCTTTGTAGCTCAAATTCTCCAATCCCTTGACAAGTTTCGTGGCTCTCCTCTGTACCCTTTCCAGCAGAATTATATCTTTCTTGAGGTATGGAGACCAGTGTTGAGATTTTATCTGTTTTCTAAAATCGAGATACGAAGAAGCTTCTAACACAGTTTTGGCCAGCCATAAATTCAGTTTGGCCGCCTGAAAAGAAAAGGTTCTCTCAAGGAACCTTCTGTAATGACGTAATTTTATTGAGGGATATGCAAGTGTATTCTTCGAGAACGCTTGTTAGCATAACTCAAAGTAAAATGAGGAGTAAGATAACCCATGCCAAATACTGTTTTGTAGCAAATGCATGAGAACTTAATGCATGAGAACTTGATTCCAATGGCAGCCAATGGAGCTTTTGATAAAAGGGGGGTAACATGTTCCCATTTCTTTAAGCCGAAAATAAGGCGGACAGCCGTATTCTGAACCACCCTCAATTTCCTGCGCATTTTCTTGAAAGCGCCCAAATATATGATGTTACAATAATCAAGAATACTCAGGATGGAAAACTGATGTAGTAGGTCACATCACTGATGCCGTCAGAGAATCATATAGTATCTTTAGGAAAGAACTAAACACCACCTTGTTTAAAAAATTTATAACCTAACCAGACTTCTCCCCTAAAATCGGAGCCTCCTCCCATCCAAGGAGTCCATCTACCCTCTTCCACCAAAATTTCTACCTTTAATCGTTACCAGTTTTCCCACTGGTGCCCGTCCTTCGTTCAAATGTGCCAAGTTAACAACTTACTTCTCATTAACATCTTATGTTATCTTTTTCACCTTTGCAGTCTTGCACCTTTGTAACTCAAAGCTCAATCTCCTTTCTCTTCTCCTACTTATGCTCTGATACCGTCAACTGTATAATGCTACTCATTGTGAAACTGTGTAATACACAGACCCTGTAACTCTCCTGTTACTATCACTAGATGTTCAATTCTATACTCTGTAATTCGCTGTCTGTACAGTTTTTCTTCATTGTAAACCGCCTAGAAGTCGCAAGATTGTGGCGGTATATAAGAATAAAGTTATTATTATTATTATTATTATCGAGGAGATCACTTTAAGATCAGAAAGTGATGGAAGATTGAATTTGGTAAATGGACTAACTGGTACAATCGAGGTTTGAAGATGATCTCGTTGGATTTGATGTGGTTGAGCAGGCTTCAGAGAAGATGTTAATGTACACGTCCCCCTCCCCATTCGCGGTTCCCCTACTCGCGATTTCACATAATCGCAATTTTTTTTTGGGGGGGGGAGAAGGGAAAAAAACCCCATATTTTTGTCTTCCCCCAGCATCCCGGCCTTACCTGGTGGTCTAGCTGGTTTTCGGGGCAGGAGCGATCTTCCTACGCTCCTGCCCCGAAAACCAGCTAGACCACCAGGTAAGGCTGGGATGCCAGGGGAAGGCGGAAGGGAAGCGGGTCAGAGCAGGATATTCGCGGTTTTTTGCCATTCGCGGTCCAGCTCTGCCCCTATCCCCCGCGAATAACGAGGGAGAAGTGTAGTGGGTTTTCTTATAAAAAAAAAAAAAAAGCTGATAACTCTTGAGCTGTCGGTATAATCTCTGTTTCTAATTTTGATAAATGAAATTTAGGGCTCCTTTTCCTAAGCTGCGATAGCGGTTTTAGCGCACGCTCAACGCGCGCTGTATTGCCCCCGGGCGCTAGGCGCTAATGCCAGCGTTGAGCCGGCGTTAGTTCTAGCCGCGTAGCAATTCAGCGTGCACTACAGACGCTATCGCAGCTTAGTTTTTTAAAGTTTGATATCAAAATGTGGCATTTGGGGCGTTTGTAATCTTTTTTGAATAATCCTCTTTTTTAGCAATTAAAAGGGATTGTTTGTGTCCTTTAGAACAGTGTTCTTCAACCGCCAGTCCATGGGCCGGTGCCGGTCCACAGAAATTTCTTGCCGGTCCGCGGTGCGATCGACGCGTTGTTAATAAGATTATATTGTGCGTATCTATGAAAAACGAATGGAAAAAAAATCGTGTTACAATTAGGACTATTATGGGGGCGGGGTCTTGGGTGGAGATTGGGTAGAGATGGGCGGGGTCTGGCCCACGACTTAGCCCAGTGTTATTCAACTGCCGGTCCACAAAATAATACTTTTATTTCTGCCGGTCCATAGGTGTAAAAAGGTTGAAGAACACTGCTTTAGAAAACGTTCTAAATTTCAATGATTGCAGGTTAGTAGGGTTTCTACGCCATTTACGTTTCTCTTTTCTGTGCCAGTAATTCTTTAGTATACCACAGCTGAACAAGTCCCCAGCAGTACCTCTGGGAAAGCCTAGTAGAACTGCACACAGGTGTCTTAAGTAGCCAGATGGGTGGGCTAGTGAACCATAGAGGAGGAGTCAGACCCATAAGCCATTCTAACTACAACATGTATGGTAGAAAGAACGAGCCCACCAAAACCAACCAAAATCCTACTATACTGCCATATAGGTGCTACCTGCAGCCATAAGGGCTATTGGGGAGGTAGACAGGTGGGTATAGGAGGTTTGGGGGGAGTTTTGGAGGGCTCAGCATAAATTATAAGGCGTATATAGTGAGATGCACATCTGTCACCCTTTATATGAAGTTCTAAGGTGCCCCACTGCTTTGTTGGCATGTCTATGTGGTAGTCCATTACAATGGATAAGTATAAAGCGATGCATGTTGGGAACAAAAATCTCATGCACGAATACAGGATGTCCGGGGCGGTACTTGGAGAGACCTCCCAGGAAAGAGACTTGGGAGTTATGATCAACAAGTCGACGAAGCCGTCCGCGCAATGTGTGGCGGCGGCGAAAAGGGCAAACAGAATGCTCGGAATGATAAAGAAGGGGATCACGAACAGATCGGAGAAGGTTATCATGCCGCTGTAACGGGCCATGGTGCGCCCTCACCTGGAGTACTGCGTCCAGCACTGGTCGCCGTACATGAAGAAGGACACGGTACTACTCGAAAGGGACAAGAGAAGAGCAACTAAGATGGTTAAGGGGTTGGAGGAGCTGCCTTACAGTGAGAGATTAGAGAAACTGGACCTCTTCTCCCTCGAATAGAGGAGATTGAGAGTGAACATGATCGAAACATTCAAGGTACTGAAGGGGATAGACTTAGTAGATAAGGACAGGTTGTTCACCCTCTCCAAGGTAGAGAGATTGAGAGGACACTCTCTAAAATTGAGATTCCGTACAAACGTAAGGAAATTCTTCTTCACCCAGAGAGTGGTAGAAAACTGGAACGCTCTTCCGGAGTCTGTCATAGTGAAAACACCCTCCAGGGATTCAAAAGAAAGTTAGATAAGTTACTGCTGAACCGGAACGTACGCAGGTAGGGCTAGTCTCAGTTAGGGCGCTGGTCTTTGACCAGAGGGCCACCGCATGAGTGGACTGCTGGGCACGATGGACCACTGGTCTGACCCAGAAGCAGCAATTCTTATGTTCTAATGGTGGCCTCTCCCAATCTAACTGGTGCTGATTTGGACGTTTCTAACTTGGACAATTTTGTGGTCGAAAATGGTGACTAAAGTTCAGACATCCCGACGGTCTAGACGTTCTGTTGGCCAAGATGTCCAAGCAGGCAATTTAGTAAAACAAAAATTATTTGGACTTCCTGTTTGAAAATGGATGTTTCTCCGCCTCCGGACATCTGGCAGGAAATGTCCAAAGTCGTACTTAGGCGTCCACTCAGAAATGCCCCTCTGTGTTTATTTTTGAATTGTATCTTAGTGCTTTATCGGACAGGAAGGAAGAAAACCACATATATCGAGGCTAGGCTTGTTGCTGTATTACATAAGAACATAAGCAGTGCCTCCGCCGGGTCAGACCATAGGTCCATCCCGCCCAGCAGTCCGCTCCTGCGGCGGCCCGAACAGGTCACGGCCTGTCTGAGTCACCAGAAGGGGCCCCCTTGCCACCTTGGTTTCCCATTGAGTCCTATCTTCCCATCGAAGTCATAACCCTCCGGTCTTGCACATCCACGACCTGGTTGGATTTCTATACTTATTTCCTGGTTAGCTTTCTATACCTGTGTTACATCCCAGAACCTCTCTCAGTATCCCACGATCCCCCTATCCCTCAGGAATCCGTCCAATCCCTGTTTGAACCCTTGTACCGTACTCTGCCTTATCACTTCCTCTGGTAGCGCATTCCAAGTGTCCACGACCAGAGGAAGTGATAAGGCAGAGTACGGTACAAGGGTTCAAACAGGGATTGGATGGATTCCTGAGGGATAGGGGGATCGTGGGATACTGAGAGAGGTTCTGGGATGTAACACAGGTATAGAAAGCTATATTAACACATTCCATATGTTGTAGTTACCGCTACCTCTCACCCAGAAGAAGGAGAGCCCAGAACCTTTTCACCTACCCACCTCTCAATGGTACTCGACGCAAGAAACTATACGACAGCCTTCTAGCGACTCAGGCAGCTAAAATTGACCCTTCCATCTCAAAAATACCGATCAAAACAACAGACATAAAAGTGTTCCGAAAAGAAATAAAAACACTTCTATTCAAAAAAATACCTCCCATCCTCAAACTAAACACCTCTACAGACTATATCATCAACATTGTGTAACCAACGTCATGTAATCATCAACGCTATGTAACCACCTTCGATAACATGTATATGTTGTTACTCTCCATCCGCTGTAACTTGAATCTGTAGCTATGTAACATCTTCTGTAATCTTGAATGTATGGTAATTCTTTACTGTTACCTGTAATTTACTCTTCTCCTGTAATGCAATTCTACTGGAAATGCCCAGATATCTTCCATATTGTAATCCGCCTAGAACCGCAAGGCACAGGCGGAATAGAAATCTCTAATGTAATGTAATGTATATTCTGATCGATGATATATTTTTGTTCTCTATAAAACTTAATAAATTAGATCAGTGTCTCTCCAAACTGTGTGCCCTGAAGAGATTCTGGGTGTGCCACGAGAGATTCCAGAATTTTACTTTCATTTAAAAAAATTCCCTTCATAAGTATACACTAGAATAGATGACATGTACTTCAGAGACGCAAGAGTCTGTCCATATTATGAGCGTCGGTGTGCGTAAAGAGACAACCGCCTAGAGAAACATCATTCTTTGATGTGATTGGTCCTGGAAAACTCACGGCAAGAAATTGTAGTTTTATTTTTTTAGGTAGTAATTATCCTAACTTGAGCAACAAAGCAATCGAGGCTGTGTTACCGTTTGGATCTTCTTATTTTTTCGAAACTTGGATTTTCAGCTCTGACAGAAATTAGAGGCTCCTTTTACAAAGCTGTGATAGCGTTTTTAGCGCATGCAGAATTTTAGCCGCGGGGCAATTTAGCGCGCGTTAAAATCCGAAAGCACAGCTTTGTAAAAGGAGCCCTAAATTGGGGAAAAAAAAGAGAACAACTGCAGATGGTGGATGATGAAATGCGTGTTTGCTTGTTAACTATTGAGCCGTGCTTTGAGTTAATTTGCCCTCAAAAAACAAGCACCTCCATCGCATTGATTAGCAATTCCAATCTATCTACTTTAGTTTCACTGTTGTTACAATTACCCATCCATAGCTTAAAGAACTTTAAATAAATAACTCTCATATTTAATTTTTTTTGTTGGTTTTGCAACTTTATAATTTCAGTTATAATATGCAGCGAAAAACATTTGTTCCGTTTAGCATTCCGGAACTAAAAAAGTTTGAGAGACACTGAAATAGATAAAGATTAAAATAAAAAAAATACATTGCTCATTTTGTAACCAATTCTGCAGTCCAGTGAAAAAATTCTTTCCAACCCCATCGATGAAAATCAGTATAAGTGTAGAATCTACTCAAACTTCCCAATCTGTGTCCTTCAAAACACTCACAAACAGTTAGCCAGACAAACCTCGTTCATCAGTGAAAATTTGCAGAGATAAATCTTTGCTTACAGAAAATGTATCCAGATAAAAAGAGATTCGGTTGAATATTAGCCAGTGCCAAAACTCAACACTGGCAGGCCAATGTTACTTGAAATAATTTGTCAGCAAAACATAGCAGGAACCTTAAATACCTGGGACAATCAGAGCCTTAGGACCCTTCAAGGCGTATCCCAGGATGCACCAGGAAGGGGAAGGCCTGCCATTTTGAAGAGTTGGGCCTGCCAGCTAGAGGGGATTGGCATCCCTCTGGCCGGCCTTCGTGCTAAAGGTACATGGGGGAGGGATTGTCAGGGCTTGGGCAATGGTGGGAGGGAGTGGACAGCGGGAGGGAGTGTGCATGCCTCCTGCTGTTGGGCGTTTGGTTGTCGTGGGGGGGGGGGGGGTCAGTGGCAGGAAGGAATGGGCATCCTTCCTGCTGCTGGGGTGTGCCAGGTGTTTGGTAGTCAGGGGGGTAGACTGTGGTGGCAGCGGGAGGGAGTGGGCATCAATCCTCGATTCAGGGGGTCTCTTTGTTTTTTAATTTGTCAGGGAGGGGGTGTCCTGAGCTGTCAAACCTTACTATCCTGTCAGTGCCTCAGCCAATCAGCGCTCAAGCACTGATCAAAAAGTGAGGCTATGACAGCTTAGACCCTGCCAGAAAATTTTGCCCACAAATGTGGTACAACGAGGTTAGGGAATCACCCAGCGATGATAGAGAATTGCCCAAAGTGCTCCTTTTAATATTAACAGGCACATTTTACTAACATTTTAATATTAATCACCTCGTTGCACTACATTTGCATGGCAGAGTCGGAGACAGCTAGGAAGCTCAGAAAAGACTACCATGAGCCATTCTGATAATACTGTCCCACTAAACCAGCTGGAGCAGGCTTAGCACCCACGTTAAATTTTGAGAATCTTCCTCCGAGTTTGAGTGCCACTGTGGCTCCTCGTGACCCTGGGCAAATCACTTAGCCCCTTGTTTCTCCAGGTCCAAAATTTAGACTGTGAGATCATTAAGGGCAGAAAAAGTACCTGCATACAGTATAAACCACTTTGGCTGTACCACAGATATGGGGTATATGAGACTGCATCACCCTTTACTATGGCAAAACATGTATTTTAGAGGGTATATTTTTAGCATGTTTAAGTTTTTCTCTTCTTTTTGTGATTAATTATATGAGGGACCAATGAAAAGTTCTCAGCCCAACCGAGAAGAGAATGATGTGGAGCCATGAAACTTACAAGTTATTCCACACTTTTCGTTTCAATGAGGCAAATGCATCTAATAAATGGGCACAAGTATAGGGAAACCAAGCCATTGTGACATCACCGAGGAGGATGGCTCTTAGGCATTGGTAGAATGAGGCATTATGACATCACAATATGAGGGGCCGCTGAAAAGTTCTCAGCCCAGCCAAGACGAGAATGATGTCGAACCATGAAACTTAGAAGTTATTCCACACTCTTCGTTTCAATGAGGCAAATGCATCTAGAAAATAGGCCCAGGTACAGTATAAGGAAACCAAGCTATTGTGACATCACCGATGTGGTTGGCTATAAGGCATTATGACATCACAATACAAGGGGCCACTGAAAAGTTCTCAGCCCAGCCAAGAAGAAAACAATGTGGAGCCATGAAACTTACAAGTTATTCCACACTCCTTGTTTCAATGAGGCAAATACATCTAGTAAATGGGCACAAGTATGGGGAAACTGAGCCATTGTGACATCACCGAGGAGGTTGGCTCTTAGGCATTGGTGGAATGAGGCATTATGATGTCACACTACAAGGGGCCGCTGAAAAGTTCTCAGCCCAACCAAGAAGAAAACGACGTGGAGCCATGAAACTTACAAGTTAATCAACACTTTTCGTTTCAGTGAGGCAAATGCATCCAGTAAATGGGCACAAGTATGGGGAAACCGAGCCATTGTGACATCACACTACGAGGGGCCGCTAAAAAGTTCTCAGCCCAGCCAAAAAGAGAATGATGTTGAACCATGAAACTTGCAAGCTATTCCACCCTTTTCCTGACACTTTTTGTTTCATTTCATATCATTAAAATAAAGAGTGCCAAGAAAAGCAAAGTGTGGAATAACTTGTAAGTTTCATGGCTCCACATCGTTCTCTTCTCGGTTGGGCTGAGAACTTTTCAGCGGCCCCTCGTAGATATACTAGTTCCTGTGTGGCAGGTGATTCTTTAAGACCATGAGAAAATCCTGTTTCTGAAAAAAAAACATGAACCCCTAGAGTTGCAGTGGGGTGCTTTGCATCTCAGCTGCTCTGTGATGACTCCTCCCTTTCCCCCATAACGAGGGCATTAGAAGAGATTACCCTTGCTCTTTTTTCTAACCTGTAGCTCTAGCGTTCTGGGGGCTACCTGGAGCAAACACAGTTATCCCTGTAGCATGGAGCGGGGGCTCTCCTATCCCCCACACTTGCGTGCGCTGAAAAGGCCAACACGCGGCAGTCTCTCCCGCCAACCCAATAATAGATACCATCACCAACTTCTGCTTGACTGCTGAAGGGCTGATCTGACAGGCCTGGGATCTGGAGGTAATTATAGTCTAGGACTTAAGATAACAATCCTCTGCCAATCAGCACTTAATTTTCTGTAGCTTGGGACTGCCCCCCCCCCAACCACCCTCCTCCCCCCAGTTCTTCCTCCACCTCTCTCAAGATAATAAGTACCATCGACTGCAAACTGCCAGGGCACTTCGGAGATATTTAACTTCTCTCTCTTTTCCCCCCTCCTGACCACCGTCCGCCTCACCACTTCATTACAATGGATTTTATAGTAAAGACATCAGATTGAGGAAATAACTCTGCATCCAGACACTGACTATAAGTTATTGGATTTCCTGCCTGCAATTACATTGCGAAAGCAAGCTTCTGTTTACCTGTGTAGACCATTCCATTTATTTCTATTGACATGTTGATGCTGCTAATACCGTTGGTAGACAGATTCAATGCTGTCTCTTGTCTGTCATCTGTCGAAAGAAGCAAGGGGGGGGAAAGAAAAGACCAATGTGAGCATTAAGAGAAACACAACTGAGATGGGCCTGCTCAAAAAACATACAGTCGGCCTGATAAGTCGCCTCCCGAGTATTAATCTCGCTGGACCTCACCTAAGGTGCTACGTTTTTGTGTGCGTGCGTTTCTGTGTCTGGTTATAGCTTTATTTTATTTTTTTAATTGGGGGGAGGTAGAAAAGGGGAAGGATCTGCCCCGATTAGGATTTAGAGGCCCTGCTCCCCAATTGCTTAGATGGTCTAGATCAGTGGTTCCCAAACCTGTCCTGGGGGATCCCCAGCCAGTCAGGTTTTCCAGATATCCCTAATGAATATGCATGAGAGAGATTTGCATATAATGGAAGTGACAGGTATGCAAATCTCTCTCATGCATATTCATTAGGGATATCTGGAAAACCTGACTGGCTGGGGGTCCCCCAGGACAGGTTTGGGAACCACTGGTCTAGATCACCGTTTCTGAGCTTGGTCTTGGAGCACCCCCCCCCCTGTCCTGGTGGGCTTACACTTTATCTAATGCACCTGGAGCAATGGGTGATTGAGTGAATTGCCCAGGGTCACAAGGAGCAGCATGGGATTTGAACCCACAACCTAAGGGTGCTGAGGCTCTAATTTTAACCCACTGTCTCTCAAGCTGTGTGCCATGGCATAGTAGTGTGACCTGAAGAGATTCTGGGCGTGCTACGAGTGATTACAGAATTTGACTTTCATTTTAAAACTTCCCTTCATAAGTATACACTAGAATAGATGACATGATATGTGAATAACATGTGACTAAGCGTTCCTTGTGACTGTAAACAATACCAGCAATTATCATCAGGAGAAAGGTTCGCTTTCTTCTTTTTGTAAGGAGTCCATATCGCTCTCCACATTACAAATAGAAGTGATTGAGACATACTAGCTGATAATAAGGGTCTGTTAATTTTTGGATGCAGATTTGGTCCTTTATATGTCATATTACTAAATGTACTGCTGATTAGAGAATGACACGGTGACAAAATTCATCACCGTTCCCGTCCCCGCGGATAACCGCGGGAAATAATCCCATGTCATTTTCTAGTGTCTATTTCAAGCTCGGTCCTTCTACACCAGCATTCTTCAAAGCAAAGCTTGTGGGTCAGTGATTGTGCCCAATTATACTCTGATTCTTATGGGAGCCAAGGATAATGAAGCCATTGTGACATCACTGATGTGATTGGCTCTTAGGCACTGGTGGAATGAGGTATTATGACATCACAATATCTGCTCTGGATACCAGAGACTGTCATTCTGTAGTGTCTGTTTCAGCCTCAGTCCTTCTACACCAGCATTCTTCAAAGCAAAGCTTGTGGGTCAGTGGTTGTGGCCATTCATACTCTGATTCTTATGTGAGCCAATGATAATGAAGCCATTGTGACATCACTGATGTGATTGGTTCTTAGGCACTGGTGGAATGAGGCATTATGACATCACAATATCTGCTCTGGATACCAGAGACTGTCATTCTGTAGTGTCTGTTTCAGCCTCCGTCCTTCTACACCAGCATTCTTCAAAGCAAAGCTTGCGGGTCAGTGGTTGTGGCCATTCATACTCTGATTCTTATGGGAGTCAAGGATAATGAAGCCATTGTGACATCACTGATGTGATTGGCTCTTAGGCACTGGTGGAATGAGGCATTATGACATCACAATATCTGCTCTGGATACCAGAGACTGTCATTCTGTAGAGTCTGTTTCAACCTCAGTCCTTCTACACCAGCATTCTTCAAAGCAAAGCTTGCGGGTCAGTGGTTGTGGCCATTCATACTCTGATTCTTCCCTCTCTCCTTAAAGAATGACATGAAGATGGTTTCCCGCGGTTATCCGCGGGGACGGGAACGGTGATGAATTTTGTCACCGTGTCATTCTCTACTGCTGATCTCTCCTATGATATTATTATTAAACGTTCTCTTCGCCCCTGCTTTAAATCCAGTCTATGTGAAGACAAGCTGATTGACATTATGATTTCAGTAGGAATTCAACATGTGCTTCAAAATTGGAAGTCAGCTTCTCGACTGAATTTCACCTTCTGGTGGAATTCCTTATCTTAAATAATAAAATGCTAGCCCGCGCATGCGCAGTAGCGAAACGTGTTCCCTGATCCCTTTTCTGTCGGGATGTGGCCGCACGACTGCGCGTGCGCTAGATGGCGCGTTGAGGAGTCATAATGCAGACCCGGAAGAGCGAAGGAAGCCTCACACTGAGCAACTGTATTTACACTGTGCAACGGTCCCGGGTTCCTCTCAGCCCACCCTTCTCGCGGTCTGGCCGGCTACCTTAGTCCTTTGCCGCCACCGCCACCCCCTTCCCTTCCCGCGGTCGACAAAACTCTTGCCTCCAGCAGCCGCCGCAGCACTGTAAACACGCTGTTTCGCGGCCTCTACTGCCTTCATTTGCTCTTCCGTTTCCCTGATGACGTCATCAGGGACACGGAAGAGCAAATTGGGGCAGTAGAGGCCGCGAAGCAGCGTGTTTACAGTGCTGCGGCGGCTGCTGGAGGCAAGAGGTTTGTCGACCGCGGGAAGGGAAGGGGGTGGCGGCGGCGGCAAGGGACTAGGGGAGCTGGCCAGACCGCGAGAAGAGAAAATCGCGTGAGCCACGAAGAGACAGGGTGGAACTGGGAAGAAGGAAGAGGAAGTGGGAAAGGGGCCTGCTTTGGGGTAAGGGTGTGCTTGGAGGCACACAACTTTGCTTGGGGGGGGGGAGACAGAAGGGGGCCACGGAGAGACAGGGAGGAACTGGAGCTGGAGAGGGAAAGGGGCCTGCTTTGGGGTACGGGTGTGCTTGGAGGCACACAGCTTTGCTTGGGGGGGGAGACAGAAGGGGGGCCATGGAGAGACAGGGAGGAACTGGAGCTGGAGAAGGAAAGGGGCCTGCTTTGGAGAAGGGCTGTGCTTGGAGGCAGACAGCTTTGCTTGGGGGGGAGGAGACAGAAGGGGGACCACAGAGAGACAGGGAGGAACTGGAGCAGGAGAGGGAAAGGGGCCTGCTTTGGGGGAGGGGTGTGCTTGGAGGCAGACAGCTTTGCTTGGGGGGGCGACAGAAGGGGGGGCCACGGAGACACTGTCAGGGAGGAATTGGAGGGGTAGAGGGAAAGGGGGCTGCTTCAGGGGGAGGGGTGTGCTGGGAGGCAGATCATTTTGCTTAGGGGTGAAGACAGAAGGGAGGCTACGGAGAGACAGTTAGGGAGGAACTGGAGGGGGAGAGGGAAAGGGGGCTGCTTTCTAGCACCCGTTAATGTAACGGGCTTAAAGACTAGTGCTTATATAAAAGATTCGAACAATATGCAGCTGAAAAAAATGCCACATCGACAGAGACTATCGACCCAATCTCTTGGGCTCCCATTGATGTCTATGTTCAATCTTTATGATACATTCACTATATATATTATATTTTGCTTGTGAATATCTGATTTGTTTGCTATATTGTACCTTAGTTTCACCATGACTTTTGTGAACTGTACAAGTTGATGTATGTTTTCTGTATCTGTGCGATTTTATAATAATAAACAGATTGGAACTAAAAGAATAGATGACATGAACGTCACATACCAAGAGCCTGTGCATGTTATGAGTTTCAAGTCAAGTTTCAAGTTTATTGTATTTTGATTAAACGCTTAATCCAAATTCTAAGCGATTTACAAATTACTAAAATTACAGTTTTGAGGGAAAAATACATTAAAAGACAGACAATACATTAAAAAACAAGATACGTGAGGAAAAATATGGGGAAGAGTTACAATATGTTTAAAGAGTAAGGAACAAATAAGGGAAGCACAAAAGGGGAAAGGGAAAGACTTAAAGCTTCAATAAAGCTTATGAATAAATAATATACTGTGATAAAAATTAGATGGTTAATTAGCAAAAGCATCGTTAAAGAGAAAACTCTTTAGTTTACCTTTGAATTTTTCTATATTGGATTCTTCCCTTAAATAGATAGGGAGAGAATTCCAAAGTTGAGCATTTGTGTGTGTAAGAATACAACCGCCCAGACAAGCACCATTCTTGGTTTTTTTTTAAATAATCTTTATTCAATTTTCCAATTACAATTGTGCATACAAATAATTCATGTACATATAATATTACAAGAAAAGCACAATAAACTTACATATAGTAATAAGCAATTATTTTCCTCCGCCCTCCCACCTATTCATCAAGAAAATAAATACCCACAAGAAACTATCTAAAAATTCCCCAAAACAATTCCAGTACAAACCCCTCCCCCCCCTGGATGTGTACGTTTAAAGGTCAGTAAAATTAAGTCAGTTATCATTCCTTACAAAATTTAGTATCCTACTTGGGAGGACGAATATATATGTTTCCTGATGTCTCAAAATGGACGCAATCTAGAAGAAAAGAATTTCTAACATACCGAATGAAAGTGATATCATTAGGGGCAGTTTTTCCGTTAAGATTCCCTCGTAAATGTGTGGTTTCCTTTCAGGAAACTAAATATGTCTTTTTTGAACCTGCCCAATTAGGCTTTTTCTTAGAAGGTAAGGGTATCTCTACGCATCCAGATTGAACCGGGATTGTGTGGCGTTACTTTTTGGAAGGCTGTTACTGCTCTTTATTTTAGAATTCTTAATTTGGTTAATGTATCCCTTCCCCTAGGGGCTGTTTTTTTCTCTTCTTTTCTCCTTCACCTATTGTGGACTATGTTGAATGCAATATTTCCTTATGTTAATTTTGCTTATCGGCATGTACTGATTGTATTGTATTTCACTATTTCCTTATCATTGTGATGTAATGATAATTTGAAATGATAAATAATTTTTAAAAAAATGTAGTCAACTGCTCCCAAACATCCATAAAATTCCTGTACCTTCTCTGCTGTATAGACATCAGACGCTCCATTTTAAAATTATAACAATGGGATTCCCACCAGAAAGTGTAATTTATCCTATCTGTATATGTATGTGTCTGTATATGGCCATTTGGTGGAGGATGGGCTGGGGAGGGCTTCAATGGCTGGGAGGGTGTAGGTTTTACATAAGAACATAAGCAGTGCCTCCGCCGGGGCAGACCATAGGTCCATCCTGCCCAGCAGTCCGCTCCCGTGCGGCCCAAACAGGTCACGACCTGTCTGAATCCCAGAAGGGGCCCCTTTGCCACCTTGGTTTCCCATTGAGTCCTATCTTCCCATCGAAGTCCTAACCCTCCGGTCTTGCACATGCACGACCTGGTTGGGTTTCTATACTTATTACCTGGTTAGCTTTCTATACCTGTGTTACATCCCAGCACCTCTCTCAGTATCCCACGATCCCTTTATCCCTCAGGAATCCGTCCAATCCCTGTTTGAATCCTTGTACCGTACTCTGCCTGATCACTTCCTCCGGTAGCGCATTCCAAGTGTCCACGACCCTTTGTGTGAAAAAAAACTTCCTTGCATTTGTTTTGAACCTATCTCCCTTCAGTTTCTCCGAATGCCCCCTCGTACCTGTTGTCCCCTTCAGCCTGAAGAATCTGTCCCTATCCACCCTCTCTATGCCCCTCATGATCTTGAAGGTCTCTATCATATCTCCCCTGAGCCTCCTTTTTTCCAGAGAGAAGAGCCCCAGCCTATCCAACCTCTCGGCGTATGGGCAGTGTTTCAGCCCTCTTACCAGTTTCGTTGCTCTCCTTTGGACTCTCTCAAGTACCGCCATGTCCTTCTTGAGGTACGGCGACCAATATTGAACGCAGTATTCCAGATGTGGACGCACCATCGCTCGATACAATGGCATGATGACTTCCCGCGTCCTGGTTGTTATGCCCCTCTTTATGATGCCCAGCATCCTGTTGGCTTTTTTCGAGGCTGCTGTGCACTGTGCAGATGGCTTCAGTGATGCATCCACCAGCACACCCAAGTCTCTCTCAAGACTGCTGTCTCCCAACAATGCCCCCCCCCAATTTGTAGTTGAACAACGGGTTCTTTTTCCCTATATGCATGACCTTGCATTTTTCCACGTTAAAGCGCATTTGCCATTTGTTTGCCCAGTCTTCCAGCTTGTCCAGGTCCCTTTGCAGGTCCTCACACTCCTCCCTGGACCTAACTCTGCCGCACAGTTTGGTATCGTCTGCAAATTTTATAACCTCGCACTTTGCCTCCTTTTCCAGGTCATTGATAAATATGTTGAAGAGTAACGGCCCCAGCACCGATCCCTGTGGCACACCGCTCGTGACTCCCCACCAGTCAGAATATTGTCCCTTTACTCCGACCCTCTGCAGTCCACCCGTCAACCAGTGCTTGATCCATCTGTGCACATCCCCTCCCACCCCATGGTTCCACAGCTTCCTAAGCAGCCTTTCATGTGGCACCTTGTCGAAAGCCTTTTGAAAATCGAGGTAAATGATGTCTATAGGTTCCCCATTGTCCACCCGACTGCTTATTCCCTCAAAGAAGTACAGAAGGTTCGTTAAGCATGACCTTCCCTTACAGAATCCATGCTGGCTTGTTCTCAGTAGACCATTTCTCTCGATGTGCTCGCAAATACCATCTTTGATCATAGCTTCCACCATCTTCCCTATAATTGAAGTCAGGCTCACCGGCCTGTAGTTCCCGGGGTCACCCCTCGATCCCTTCTTGAAGATAGGTGTGACATTCGCCAATTTCCAGTCCTCTGGTACCTCTCCAGTTTTCAAGGATAGGTTGCAAACATGCTGGATTGTGCCCGCTATTTCTTGTCTTAGTTCTTTCAGAACCCTTGGGTGGATCCCGTCTGGGCCCGGCGATTTGCCGCATTTTAACCTGTCTATCTGTTTGAGGACATCCTCCTTACTTACCTCTATGTGTTCCAATTTTTCAGCCTGTTCCCCACTCATGAGCTCCTCTGAGTCCGGTATATTAGATGTGTCTTCTCTCGTGAAAACCGTAGAGAAGAACGTGTTCAACCTCTCAGCTACCTCTTTATCCTCCTTAATCACTCCCTTCCTATCCCCATCGTCCAACGGCCCCACCTCCTCTCTCGCTGGTCGCTTCCCCTTTACGTAACTGAAGAATGCCTTGAAGTTTTTCGCCTCCCTGGCCAGCCCCTCTTCGTATTTCCCTTTTGCTTTTTTAATCTCTCGGTGGCATTCCTTTTGGCATTTCCTGTGCGCCTGGTGATTTTCCTCCGTTGGGTCCTTTTTCCATCTCCGGAAGGATACTTTTTTGTCATTTATTGCCCTCTTTACTTCTGCTGAGATCCAAACCGGGTCCTTTGACCGCTTGTTCTTGCCGCCTTTCCTGAAACTGGGGACGTACATTCTTTGTGCTTCCTGCAGGGTGTCCCTGAATAGGGTCCAGGCGCTTCCTACAGTCTCCATCTTAAGGATGTTTCTGAGCTTCCTCCCCACCATTTCCCTCATAGCAACATAGTTCCTTTTCCTGAAGTTGAGCGCAGTTGTTGCGGTCCTCCTTACTGTGGGTGTCCCCCTTTCTAATGTAAATCTGATCGCGTTGTGGTCACTGTTGCCTAGTGGTCCTCCCACTTCTACCCCTCTTGCAGGCCCCCCTAATCCGTTTAGGACAGTGTTTTTCAACCTTTTTTGGGCAAAGGCACACTTGTTTCATGAAAAAAATCACGAGGCACACCACCATTAGAAAATGTTAAAAAATTTAACCCTGTGCCTATATATAAAGTAATTCACTTGAGTGCCACCGCCGCCATCGGGAACAGGCCGGCGCCAAGTTCTCCCTGCTTCTCTTCCCCGCGGGGCCGACCAACTCTCGCCACCCGTCGTCTATTCTAACGTCGGAGAGGACGTTCTAGGCCAGCCAGGCAGCGATTGGCTGGCCCAGAACGTCCTCTCCGACGTCAGAATTGACGCGAGTGGCGAGAGTTGGCCGGCCCCACAGGGAAAAGCAGGGAGAACTTGGCGCCGGCCTGTTCCCGATGGCAGCGGTGGCACTCAAGTGGCTAAAGAGCCGCAGTTTGCCGGCCTAGGGACAACACTGGAGGGTGGCCAGCTGTGCATCCCCTTGGGATGTAAACCCGGGGTGGGGCAGACCGCCCCCCCCACCCTGGTATGCCACTATCTGTACCTCACTCCCTCCCTATGACCAAAAATTCTTCTTTCTTCTATTCCCCGTGTACACAACCATCTCTTTCCCTCCCTTCCTCTCTCCCAAGTCCATTTCTTCTGTGTCCAAACACTCATTCCCTCCCCCACCTCAGCATCTCTTTCCCTTCCTTCCTCTCTCCCAAGTCCATGCCTTCTGTGTCCAAAAACCCATTCCCTCCCCCACCTCAGCATCTCTTTCCCTCCCTTCCTCTCTCCCAAGTTCATGCCTCGTGTCCAAAACGCACTCCCTCCCCCCTTTTGTGTTCTGTGTTTGCCTCCCAGCCCATCTTTGCAACTTTCTCAGCAAAACGAAGCTCAAGCCGCGAGGCTTGTCTTCTGCTTCCTGCTTGCCCTGCCGTGCACAAATAGCCGAACGGAAGTATTCTCCGACGTCAGCGCTGACGTCGGAGGGCAGGCTTTGCTTAAGCCCTCCCTCCGACGTCAGCGCTGACATCGGGGAATGCTTGCGATCGGCTATATGTTAGCTGCAGGGCAGGCAGGAACAGAAGACGAGCCTCGCGGCTCGAGATGTATTGAACTCCGCGGGTCCCCCGTCCAGCTCTCTCCTGTCCACGTGGGGCGGACCGCCCCTCTCCCTAGACTGTGGCCTAGGACCCTGGGGGAGCCCGGGCCCCCTGTTAGCTCCGGGCCCCTGAATGCAGGACTGGTGGTACTGTCCTGATGGCGGCCCTGACCGTACGGCACACCAGGCAACATCTCGCGGCACACTAGTGTGCCGCGGAACAGCGGTTGAAAAACACTGGTTTAGGATAAGGTCAAGAGTAGCACTCCCTCGCGTCGGTTCCCTGACTAGTTGCTCCATGAAGCAGTCCCTCACAGCTTCTACAAATCCTGTTTCCCTAGTGCAGTTGGAGTGACCCGTACTCCAGTCAATCCCCGGGTAGTTGAAGTCCCCCATCACTGTTACACTTCCAGTCCTGCATTCTTGTCTCAGTTCAGCTCCCAAGTCGTGTCCGACTCCTTCCGGCGTACCAGGTGGGCGATAGTACAGCCCCAGTTTTATGCCTGCACCCTTGTTTCCCGGCAATTTGACCCATAGCGATTCCAGCCCCTCTGCCTTCTTTGCCATATCCATCCTGACCGAGTAGATAGAGTCCTTTATATATAGTGCTATGCCTCCCCCCTTCTTGTGGGTCCTGTCCCTCCTGTAGAGCTTGTACCCCGGCAGCGCCACATCCCATTGATTCTCCTCTGTCCACCATGTTTCTGTAATTCCAATTATATCCAGGTCCTCCCCCTTGGCCACGACCTCTAGTTCACCCATCTTGGCCATGAGGCTTCTTGCATTTGCGTATAAGCACCGCAGGTCCCGTCGTTTTTCCTCCACCTCTGTATTTACCTGGGCCGCCTCCCCTTGAATTTCGGGCAGTTCTCCTGCTTTGCTCTCGGCCTTTACCCTCGTAGCTTTCGGTTTCCCCACATTCCCGCCACCCCACTTCCCCACTTCCCCACTTTTCCTCTGGGTGTTCTAGCCCTACCGGCCCCCTCCTGGGCTATCATCCCTTGAGCCTCCGTTTGATCTCTCCCTCGCCTTGTGGCACCCCTATATTGCCCTCAGCTTTCGCCCTCGTGCCACCCAGTCCCCCTGTGTCTCCATGCCCCTTAGTCTCCTCCCAGCAAGCTCCCTTTACCTGATGTTTCCCTCGCTGTCTGATCATAAGATCCACCGGTCTCTCTACTTCCTCCTTGCAGTCAGCCCGTTCAGCATCTGTTCTGGATACTGTTGTCCGAAGCGTCAACATCAAATCAGCTGTCAGCTTTCCCCCTCTCCTCAGTTTAAAGCCCTCTCGATCTCCTTCCTCACATTGGCTGCCAGTAGTCTAGTTCCCGCTGTGCTCAGGTGCAGGCCGTCCCGCCGGTAGAGCTTGCTCTTTCCCCAGAAGGACGTCCAGTTCCTCACAAAGTGGAAGCCCTCCTCCTGGCACCATCTCCTCATCCATGCATTCACAGCCTGGAGGTCTGCCTGCCTCTTTGCATCTGCTCTCAGTACAGGCAGGATCTCTGAGAATGCTATCCTCCGGGTACTCCGCTTCAGCTTTCGTCCCAGGACCCTGAACTGGTCAGTCAGTGCGTCCATGCTGAAGTTCCTCCGGCTCACATCATTCGTTCCGACGTGGATTATTACCGCAGTCTCCTCTGTCTCTGCTCCGTCCAGGATCCTCTCGATCCTATCAGTGATGTCTCGTGTCTTGGCCCCTGGGAGACAAGTCACTAGCCGGTCCTCCCTTCCTCCAGCTACGTGACTATTTACCTCTCTCAAGATCGAGTCTCCCACCACAATAGCAGACTTCCCTTTCCTCAGCAACCTCCTCTGTCTCAGGTCCGTGTCCTCGGTGTAGTGCGGTGTCTCTCCCTCGGGGTCCCGGTGAGTCACGGTCTCCTCCTCTTGCGTGGTTCCTCCGCTAGGTCCTTCCCCGGTGTCGCCTTGTGGATCCTGGTCTCGTCTGCCGACATCCGTCTGTGCAGCTGCTGGTCCTGTTCCTCCACCTTCCTCCTATAGGCCTCCTCGATGAATCTCGACAGTAGGAACCCAAGCACAGTACCAGGTAGAGCTTTGGATTCTTGCCCAGAAATAGCTAAGAAGAAAAAAATTAAAAATTTAAATTGAATCAGGTTGGGCAGACTGGATGGACCATTCGGGTCTTTATCTGCCGTCATCTACTATGTTACTATCCCAGTTCTTCCAATCCTTAATAATGAGTTCTACGGCAACCCCTGTCATTATAAAGAGAAGTTTGTTATTCCGAGCAGATATTTGACTTTTAGCTCTCATTAACGTACCAAATAGGTTGGTATCGTACGTCAATGCCACTGGATTTTCCAATATATTGTTCACTTGATCCCAGATAGATTGGTCCTTGAAAACTAATGGCAAGTGATTTTAATTTTATTTTTTTATGCAGTAGTTATCCTAACTTGAGCAACAAAGCAATTGAGGCTTTGCTACCGTTTGGATCTTCTTATCTTTGCGAAACTTGGATTTTCAGCTCTGACAGAAATTAAACTGGAAAAAAGAGAACGACTGCAGCAAGACGCGTTTTTGTTTGTCGACTATCGAACCGAGTTTTTGAGTTAGTTGGCACTCAAAAACAAGCACATCCCTCGCATTGATGAGCAATTCTATTCTATCTACTTTAATTTCACCATTGTTACAATTACCCATACAACGCTTAAAGAATTTTATTAAATAACTCTCAAATTTACCCCCTCTTTTTTTTTTTTTTTTTTTCCAAAACCTGCGATAGCGGTTTTTAGCGCAGACCAGCGTGCTGAATGCTTTGCGCTAAATACTGGTATCGCGGTTTTGTGAAAAGGGAGGAAAGTCCATAGTCTGTTATTGAGAAAGATATGGGGGAAGACACTGCTTGCCCTGGATCTGTGGCTTGGAATGTTGTTACTCTTTGGGGTTCCGGAATTCTTTGGGATTCTAGAATTTTGTTACTCTCTGGGATTCCAGAATCTTACTATTCTTTAGGATTCTGAATGGAATGTTGCTACTCTTTGGAGTTCCGGAATCTTTTGTTATTCTGTGGGATTCTAGAATTTTGTTACTCTCTGGGATTCCAGAATCTTACTATTCTTTAGGATTCTGAATGGAATGTTGCTACTCTTTGGGGTTCCGGAATCTTTTGTTATTCTTTGGGATTCTAGAATTTTGTTACTCTCTGGGATTCCAGAATCTTACTATTCTTTAGGATTCTGAATGGAATGTTGCTACTCTTTGGAGTTCTGGAATCTTTTGTGATTCTTTAGGATTCTAGAATTTTGTTACTCTCTGGGATTCCAGAATCTTACTATTCTTTAGGATTCTGAATGGAATGTTGCTACTCTTTGGCGTTCTATCTTTTGTTACTCTTTGGGATTCCAGAATCTTGCGATTCTTTAGGATTCTGAATGGAATTTTGCTACTCCTTGGGTTTTGGCCAGGTACTAGTGACCTGGATTGGCCATCATGAAAACGGGCTACTGGGCTTGATGGACCATTGGTCTGACCCAGTAGGGCTATTTTTATGTTCTTATGAAGGAGTCTAATTTGGGATTTCTATAGTAGATATTTCTTGAAAGAACATACGTTGAGCTCAGTGTGTCTCTTTCAGCTTATAGCAATTCACTTGAAAAACAGGAACTCCAGTGAAGATAGGTGAACCCTGCTGAAACGCCAAGTTCCTCATTGCGGGCACAGTGGGTATCATGTGAAGAAAGAAATTCATCTTATTCAGCGCTGATCCAGATAAAGTGACTGCAGTGACAGATTTTTATTTGGTGATTGATTATTACAATACTTCCTTTATATTACTAAGCATTTATTAAAAAATGGAAAGCGCAGACGATTGAAGAAAGGGAACTGAAGGTTGGGTCCTGTAATGGGATGCCCCATAACAAGTCCTTTGACGGCTAAACTTCCTCTGTACGTACCAAATCGGTCCCTCCGCAGAATGAAATACACCTCAAAACGCCCCTTGGTCATGCCCTTCATTTCAACTGCAAACCGCAAAACGACGTTCCTACTCCCACTTCAAACCGAGCCACTGGAATCGGCTGTCCCCGCAGATCAGATCCCTTGAAGGATTCATCAGCTTTAGAAAAGCAATAAAAACATACCTCTTCACCTAAACCCCTACCCTTGACCGATGGACTACAAAGAAACGTATATTGGTACCAGAACCAGTATGTGTCATGTAAAACTTGTATTGTAAACTTGTACTGAAATTAAGTATGTTTAACCTGTAGCCTGTTCTGAGCTCTTTGGGGATAACAGAATAGAAAACGAATTACCATATTTTTCACACTATAAGAAGCACCTGACCATAAGACGCACACTAGATTTAGAGTTTCAAGTTTATTTGGGTCTTGATTATGCCGCTTTTGCAAGCAAAGCAGTTTCCAATTTATACAAAGTATTAAAAAGTTTTAAAAATATAAAATAAAGGGAACAAATTCACAATTACGATACAGACATAACATGATACACATGGGCAAATGGGGAGGATACATTGCTCAAAATAAAAGAAAGGGGAGGTAAAGAACCAAAGGAGAAAAGGGGATCTTTAATGTAAGGCCTGATGTTTGAGGTTTTGAATAAAAAATTAAGTATAAATCTCAAAAGCAATTCTAAAAAGAGGAAAACTAGAAAAGAAATATTGAGGTTTAGCATATTATTAAATTTTGGCCTTGGTCTGCTCTAATCAAGCACCCTTGCTTAGGCTTTGAACTCCGTTGCAGATGGCAGGAACTGATCTGCCGAATTGGTCGCCACAGCTTCAGCGATAAAGGTGGGGGGAGAAAAAGAGCCAAGACAAATGCTGACTGGGTTAAAAACCTGCCCCCATCCCAAAAGACCAACATATGAACATAAGAATAGACTTACTGGGTCAGACCAACGGTCCATCAAGCCCAGTACACCGTCCTCACGGTGGCCAATCCAGGTCAATAGTACCTGGCCAAAACCCAAGGAGTAGCAATATTCCATGCTACCAATACAGGGCAAGCAGTGGCCTGCAATTTTTCACAATCCGCATGCGTTTCAACAACGTTGAACAGTTTAGAGTCATCTTCAAATTTAATCACCTCACTCGTCGTTCCAATTTCCAGATCATTTATAAATAAGTTAAATAGCACCAGTCCCAGTACAGACCCCTGCGGCACTCCACTGTTTACTCTCTTCCATTGAGAAAAATAATTGTTTCTATCATTATAATCGTTACTACCATTTCCAGTTCAGTTACATCTTCTTCCGTAGACTGAAGCAAAGAATTCATTCAGTCTTTCCGCTATGACCTTATCCTCTCTGAGCACCCCTTTCGCTCCTTGGTCATCCAACGGTCCTACAGAATCCCTCACAGGTTTTCTGCTTCTGATGTACCTAAAAAAATTGCTATGAGTTTTTGCCTCTTTTGCAAGTTTCTCTTCATATTCTTTCTTAGCTGTCTTTATCAATGCTTTGCATCTAACTTGCCAGTGCTTGTGTTTCTTTATTCGGATCCTTTTTCCATTCTTTAAAGGATGGTTTTTCAGCTCTAATAGCCTCTTTCACTTCACCTTTTAACCAAGTCGGCTCTCATTTCCTCTTCTTTCCACCTTTGCTGTTACGTGGAATGCATCTGGTCTGGGCTTCCACAATGGTATTTTTAAATAACATCCCCGCCTGGTTTACAGTCCTAATCTTTGCATGCATTTTAATAACTTTGAACAGTTTAGTATCATCTGCAAATTTAATCACCTCACTCGTCATTCCAATTTCCAGATCATTTATAAATAAGTTAAATAGCACCGGTCCCAGTACAAATCCCTCCGGCACTCCACTGTTTACTCTCCTCCATTGAGAAAATTGACCATTTAACCCTACCCTCTGTTTTCTATCCGATAACTAATTCCTAATCCACAACTGAACTTTGCCACATATCCCATGACTCTTTAATTTTCTCAGGAGCCTCTCGTGAGGAACTTTATCAAAAGCTTTCTCAAAAACTAGATATATTATATCAACCGGCTCATCCTTATCCACATGTTTATTCACACCTTCAAAGAAGTCAAGCAAATTGGTGAGGCAAGATCACCCTCAGCTGAACCCATGCTGACTCTGTCTCATTAAATCATGTTTATCTACGTGTTCCACAATTTTATTTTTTATAATCGTTTCTACCATTTTGCCCGGCACCAAAGTGAGGCTTACCAGTCTGTAATTCCCTGGATCTCCCCTAGAGCCCTTTTTAAAAATCGGTGTAACATTGGTCACTCTCCAATCTTCAGGTACTACAGAGGATTTTAGCGACCGGTTACAGATCACTAACAGCAGGTCAGCAATTTCATGTTTGAGTTCTTTCAGTACCCTGGGATGTACATTTCTCCCTCCGTATTCCCGGTTTCAGAAATCGCGGTTTCGATTATTTGCAGTTTTTAGCTTGCTGGCTCCTCCCCCAAATTACATCAGCTTGCATAGAGAAATCGCCCATTCCAAGTGTTTACAAAGAAAATCGTGTTTTGCGTCTCTTTCAGGAACAGGCCAGGTCTCCTACCATGTTATTCACGGTTTCACCATATTCACGATGGTTTTAATAGAAAACAGCGAATAACATATGAAAAAGTTATTCACGGTTTTTCTGTATTCGTAGGTCTGTTAATCCCCTATCACAGCGAATACGGAGGGAGAAGTGTTTACCATCACCAGCGTTCTACTCTGAACACTAGTTTGACTTGATAGTTTGTTGTGGTCGTTGCTGTTAATTATAATCGCGATAATATGAATAACAGGAACGAGTCCAACCCCTGAGGTCAGGTATACTGACAGGCGACATTAAACCAGCAGCCAGCGCAGGCGCTCCCTCACGCTCGCATCCTCTCACTGGCTGAGCTGCGCGGGACCTGCAACATTCGCACGGGAGGGGGGCAGCTGAGAGAGCACGCACACTCGCCCATTGTAACGAGAAAGCGAGCGGTGGTGGCGTTGGCAGGTTGCATTGTTTGGGTTATGCGGTGTACGCACGCTCGCGTCCTAAGCCGCCGCCTCCTTCCCCCGTAGGCTGTTACAGTGTAAGAACTGAGGGGCGCGTGCTGCCGTTACTATCACAAAGCCTGAGAATAGCAAGCGCGAGATGCTCGGGGGAGGGGGGGAAACAGTGCGTCTTATGGAGCGAAAACTACGGTACATAAATAAATGACTTCTGACGCTCTTCTATTATAAATATAAAAATCTAAAATTTTAAAACGTAATGATAGACTTTACACACAAGTAATTTTTATTTTTTTCCTATTGCTCTTTTTTGTGCTTTACACTGGTGGTTTAACACCAATCAAAAAACTACACAGATCCCCTAGACAAATATAGGAGGCGATTGTTTTTAATTATGACAGGTACAGATATACAATTAATTATGAGAAACTGGAAAAATTGGGACCGTTTAAATTTCACATTCTGGTGGGCAAATTTATGTTTAATTTATAAATATGAGAAAATGAATGCTGATTTGTCGGGAAATATAAAAATTTTTAAATTAATATGGGGCCCATTGATGTTGTTTGTAGATTTATTATAGTTTTGAATTTGTTGTTATATCAAATGCACTTCCAGAGGGAGGGGGGGTGGATTTTTCTTTGGGTTTTTTTTGTTGTTTTTTTTTTATTGAATGATGGGGTGGGTGGGTTGGATTGGTTTGGGTTTTGAATAATTAAATATTTATATAGGTGCTTACTATTTCTTTATAAAGATGAAAAATATGACATTTGCACTTTTGGAAGGTTATGAATATACTTCATCAATAGCTATATAATAATTTTTGATGGGAAAATGTGTTGATCTTATTATATATTCTAAGGAATTTTAAGTGATGTATAAAGTGTAAAATGTATTTTTCTTGTATTCACTTAATGAAAGTATTAAAAATGAATAAAGATATTAAAAAAATAATAATAAAATGACATCTTTATTATAAATCAAGTTGCTAACTACATTTTTCAATTAAAATAACTAATACAATAAAAAAAAAAACTACACAGGTTAGAATATAATACAAAAAGTATACATCCTCAAATCGCCAGCCTCTGGAAAAAGACCATCTTCACTATGACCTATTAAGCCATATTTCCACCAACATCATTTTGCTGATTGTCCAGCTGATGGTACTACCCCAGCTAGACTACTGCAACTCAGCAAACTTGGGGATCAACTCCTCTCTAGTTCACAATCTGCAGCTCATTCAGAACGCAGCTGTCAGCCTTATCTTCAACCTAAAGAAATATGATTCGATCTCAGCCTATCTCAAACAATTACACTGGCTGCCAATTTCATCGCGAATATTCTTCAAAACATCATGCATAATCCACGGAAACTCAGCCACTCCTCTCACCCAACTATTCTCAACGGCCTGGTCTACCTCCAGAATACCGTTGAATCTACCTTCCACAAAAAAAAAAATCTCCATTACAGACGTTTGTTCCACTCCATGCTCACATTCATAGGAGTAAAAACATGGAATAACCTGAAAGAAATGATCAGAAAAGAAACTAAACATACAACATTCCGGAAAAAAACTGAAAACCTTCCTCTATGACAGCTGAACCTACTTGACTTATCAGAAATGAATCTTTCCACCTCTTTCGCTAGATGAGCTCCTAGACAACTATGATTTCTTGCACCCCCTCTTACCCTCCCCCCTTTCAAGGCCCCTTTTAGTCCCTCCTCCTTTTCCACTTTTTTCTTGTCTGGTCACTATTGAAATCATGTCGTGGTCCCAGGCTCTGGTTGTCTTCTGATAACTCGCTTGCCAGGGTCTCCTTCTTTCTTCTTCCCTTCCCTCCCACGGAGGTCTGGCATCTTTCCTTTTGGCCCGAGATTTGACCCTCTGTTCCTTCCCTCCCTCCATCCCAGTCTCACATTAAAGCACCCTGCAGAGGATCGCCGGTCAGCTGTAGCGATCCTAGCAGGCTGCCGTCGGCCTCCGCAGCACGTTCCCTCTGCCACTGTCCCGCCCCTCTTCTGATGTACGGGACAGCGGCAGATGGAACGTGCTGCTGAGGCTACGGCAGCCTTCTAGGATCACTACAGCCGACCAACGATCCTCTGCAGGCTGCTTTAATGTGAAACTGGGAAGCCGGGATGGAGGGAGGGAAGGAACGGCGGGACAAATTTAATTGCCCTGCAGGACAAATTTGGCCCGCGGGCCTTAGTTTGACACCCCTGCCTTAGAGGTATTCTTGGAGGGAATGTACATGTGGATGGTGAAAGCCCACCTGGAACAGCTTTTCAGATAAGTGACTGGGTTTTTTTTATATAAAGGATTTATTGAGTGGCACAGGACTGTGAAAATGCTATGATGGTCCCAGTACAACCTTTGCTAATTCTATAGCTGTTTGGTTCGATTCTGAGCACATCACAATATCGTTTGATTTATATACATTTTTTGTATTATATTCTAACCTGTGCAGTGTTTTTGATTGGAATTTTTAACATAGCACTGCCATATGGGAAGTCCTTAGTTCAATCTCCAAGTTGGCGCTTCAGTTCGCTGAGTTGGCTACGGTTTTGTGTAAGGTAAACCGAACTGACACTCCAGAAAAGCAGTGTATCAAGCAATCAATAATGCCTGGATGCATTCAAAATGAACGTTAAGACTGTGTGGGCCGATTTTTTGCCCGATTTTAAAACGGCGATCGATGTTCCAACAAGTTTGCGTGCAAATGAGTTTTGCCGAGGTTCACCATAATCCCATCCGATCGGTCGGTGAGAAAGCAACTCTAACACGTGCGCAGAGCCGGCAGGGGAAGCCCGAATAGCTGAGCGATTGGAAAAGCAGCCTCCTGCCACTCAGCTCTTCGCGGCAGGAAGACTTTTTAAAAAAATGGCACAGATGTTGTGCGTATGTTACACATGCATAATACATGTTCATATTTTTTTTAAAGTTGTGCCCCCCCTCCGAGGACAGTCCTGAACTTTAAAAAAAAAATTGGCGGGAGGGAAGCCCACTCTCTCCTGCCTTGGCCATTCGGACCCCCCGCCTTTAAATTACAGAGCAGCAGGATGGATGCCCACTTCTTCCTGCTGCCGGGTAGCCCTCTGTAGAACCGACCCCCCAATGCCCAATGCCACAACCCCCAGTGATGCCATGAGCTCCCTATGCAGTGACCCCCTTCCACATGCCAGGACATCCCCTCTTGATTGGCTCAGATGCCCCCTGGGAGGTTCCTTACGCGTCTGAGCAGCCTTCGCAAATGGAGGTTTGGGACCATGGGGGGGGGGGTATCGGGTTGCCGCAATCTTCACGGGGGTGGGAGCATGGCAGTCCGGGTTTCCAAGGCAGGAGGAAGTGGGTATCCTTTCCGCCTCTCTTTTTCTTGGGGTGGCAATATGGCAGACCTCACGGTCGTTTTTTTTCAGGTCATTTAAACTAATCGCTATTTTATGTGCATAGCAAAGTGATGTTAGGGCATCGATTGGTAGGCTGGTTTTAATATTATTGACCTCATTTTAATACTAATGAGGTCATTTGCATAGTTGATTCAGAGGCTGTAAGAGACGAACAGAGAAGCATGCAGTGAGCCATTGAGTACATTGGTCAGTTAAATAACTTCGATGCTAAACCAGTTTACCAGTTTAGCAATGATCTTTAGAGGCTCGGTGACATTAGTGCAGGGGTGTCCAATGTCGGTCCTCGAGGGCCGCAGTCCAGTCGGGTTTTCAGGATTTCCCCAATGAATATGCATTGAAAGCAGTGCATGCAAATAGATCTCATGCATATTCATTGGGGAAATCCTGAAAACCCGACTGGACTGCGGCCCTCAAGGACCGACATTGGACACCCCTGCATTAGTGCATCTGGGTCTTGGTGGCTACTATGCAGTGTGGTCTTTGTCTGAGAAGTCACAATGACTAAACAACATATGTTACAAGGCTGGGAGAGGCAAAACAAGGCGGCAAATCTCTAGAAGGTTCCAATAAATAAGTAAACAAAGGCTTATTGCAGGGCTGCCCAAGTCCGGTCCTCGAGATCCACTGGCAGGCCAGGTTTTCAGGAGATCCGCAATGAACACGCATGAGAGAGATTTGCATACCAAGATGGCAGTGCAGGCAAATCTCTCTCATGCATATTCATTGCGGATCTCCTGAAAACCTGGCCTGCCAGTAGATCTCGAGGACCGGACTTGGGCAGCCCTGGCTTATCGCAACACGACTCCAATTTTTGGGGGAGGCTTAAAGGAGTGGGTGAAAACTGCCAGACCCAGAAACGAAAAGAAAAACAGAGAAAGGCAGATTTATCAAAAGCACAGGATATGTGAATAAAGAAATTAAAAAAATAGAAAAGAAAAGGCCATATGGAATGAAATAGAAGGGCTTGCTTCAGTCTGCTTTTGTCTATAAAGCGGCGACTGTATGAAACAATCTTTCTTTGTCAGCCAGACTGGATTTTTCTTATGAAAGATTTTGAAAAAGCCTAAAAACTATTATTCCAGAGATTTTTAATGAGATTTTATCGTGTTATGTATGTATGTTGGCTGTTAATGTGCAGTTCAATTTGTCCTGTTGTAAAACCACTTGGACCAAGTTTTTGAGGATAACAACGGTATATAAAAACCATATTACGAGATTAGATAAGAGTAGAACAGCTTGCTCTTACATAACAAGAGCAACTGGAGCAAGCTTCATCCAAGGCAAGGCAAATCATAGGGAGTTTCGTCAGCCGTAAGCCTGAAGTCATTATGCCATTGTATAGATCCATGGTGAGGCCCCACCTGGAGTACTGTGTACAGTTCTGGAGGCCGCATTACCGCAAAGATGTGCGGAGACTTGAGTCGGCCAGAGAATGGCCACCAGGATGGTCTCGGGACTCAAGGATCTCCCGTACGAGGAATGGCTGGATAAATTAAAGCTATACTCACTCGAGGAACGCAGAGAGAGGGGTGACATGATCGAGACATTCAAGTATCTCACGGGCCGCATCGAGGTGGAAGAAGATATCTTCTTTTTCAAGGGTCCCGCGGCAACAAGGGGGCAATCCGTGGAAAATCAGGGGCGGGAAACTGCACGGGGACACCAGGAAATTCTTTTTCACTGAAAGGGTGGTTGATCGCTGGAATAGTCTTCCACTTCAGGTGATTGAGGCCAGCAGCGTGCCTGATTTTAAGGCCAAATGGGATAGACACGTGGGATCTATTCACAGAGAAAGGTAGGGGAGGGTCTTTGGGGTGGGCAGACTGGATGGGCCGTGGCCCTTATCTGCCGTCTATTTCTATGTTTCTATGTAACATAACATTATACTTATAGACCGTGTTGCCAAAAAGTTCTATGCGGTTTACAAAAGATTATAAACATTAAACATAATCGTCTATTTGAATGAGTCGGCTAGTCAGGTATTTGGAGAATGACACGGTGACAAAATTCATCACCGTTCCCGTCCCTGCGGATAACCGCGGGAAACCATCTTCATGTCATTCTTTAAGGAAAGAGGTAAGAATCAGAGTATGAATGGCCACAACCACTGACCCGCTAGCTTTGCTTTGAAGAATGCTGGTGTAGAAGGACTGAGGTTGAAACAGACACTACAGAATGACAGTCTCTGGTATCCAGAGCAGATATTGTGATGTCATAATGCCTCATTCCACCAGTGCCTAAGAGCCAATCACATCAGTGATGTCACAATGGCTTCATTATCCTTGGCTCACATAAGAATCAGAGTATGAATGGCCACAACCACTGACCCGCAAGCTTTGCTTTGAAGAATGCTGGTGTGTAGAAGGACAGAGGATGAAATAGACACTAGAAAATGACATGGGTTTATTTCCCGCCGTTATCTGCGGGGACGGTAACGGTGATGAATTTTGTCACCGTGTCATTCTCTAGTTTTTAGCTGTTTTCTAAAATGTCTGTGAGCAACAATGATAGAAATTCTTTTTCATGTGAAGCTGCCTGAGATGCTAAAGAGTGATTTAGGAATTTCTTGCTTTTATAACCTTTTACAGAAGGGAAATTGAACAGAGCAGGAGTTTTCCTACTGCATTTGTGCCTAGCTATGGAAAAACTATTAGCCAGATAAGTAGGGGCTGCACCCTATAAATCCTTGTAACAAAAATAGCTCAACTTGAACAATACCCGAGCTTCCACAGGCAATTCGCAATAAAATAACGTAACATGATCGTATTTCTTCGATCCGTAAATCAATCTAACTGCCGTGTTCTGTATCAATGATAATCTCAATAATTCCTTCTTAGTAACTGATACATAAGCAATATTGCAATAGTCGAGACTCAACAGTAATGACTGGACCAATAATTTAAAGGCTGAAAATTCAAAATAGGGTCTAATTGTTCGAAGCCTCCATAAAGTAAAATAACTTTTACGTACAACAACATCTATCTGGGTTTTCATAGTAAGATGTTTATCTAATACGATTCCTAAAATTTAAATCATTGCATGGATTGTATAAGATGTTGAAAGTATATTGATGGAAAGTTTGTGAAAAATTTTGGTAGAAGATGCTACAAAGAACTACCGTATTTTCTCGCATATAACGCGCGCGTTATATACGTGGTTTTTACAAACCGCCCATACCCTTGCGCGTTATACGCGTGAGCGCGTTGTACAAATTTTTTTTTACATAGTTTTCCCCCCCCCCGACACCCGATTCATCACCCGGAAGGAGCGCTCGCACTCCCACCCCGAAGGACCGCTTGCACCCCCACCCGAAGGACCGCTCGCACCCCCACAGCCTCCCCCCCCTCCCCCATGGAGAAGCTGTCTACCTTGTTTCCGGATGCCAGCCCAGCTGCTTCCTCTGCCGGCGGTCCTGCCCCTTCTCAGAGCCCTGTGCTGCGCTGCTTCCTCTTCAGGCGGTCCCGCCCTTTCTCTGACGTCAGAGAAAGGGCGGGACCGCCGGAAGAAAATGCAGCACAGCAGGGCTCAGAGAAGGGGCGGGACCGCCGGCAGAGGAAACAGCTGGGCTCACTGGCATCCGGAAACAAGGTAGACAGCTTCTCCATGGGGGAGGGGGGGGAAGCTTTGGGGGTGCGAGCGGTCCTTCGGGTGGGGGTGCGAGCGATCCTTCGGGGTGGGAGTGCGAGCGCTCCTTCGGGGTGGGGGTGCGAACGGTCCTTCAGGGTGGGGGTGCGGGTGCGTGCGAGCGGTCCTTCGGGGTGGGGGTGCGAGCGGTCTTGCGGGGGGGGGTGAATCGGACGTCGGGGGGGGCATCAGGCTTTCAGGGTAGGGACAGGACTTCAAGGGGGAAAGGAGAGTCGGGGCGGGCGAAAAGAGAGTCAGGGTCTCCAGAGGAGAGTCGGGGCGAGCGAAAGGAGAGTCCGGCAGCATGCGCGGTATACGGGTGTGCACGGTATATAAAAATTTCTGTACATAAATTTGTGTTTTTTCGCACGCTATACCCGTGTGCGCGTTTTACACGGGTGCGCGTTATCTACGTGAAAATACGGTATGTTTTATCAGAATTAAGCTTAAGTTTGGATTGCTGCATCCAAAGAGTCATCCTTTCCATTAGAGTCTCAACTTGAGTAGTAATCTGAGATAGAGCCGAATTACAAGGTAAAACTATTATGATGTCATCGGTATAACTGAACAGTCTTATATCTTACCCCTCATTCTTCAAATCTGATACTATCTTCATCTCTATCACCTCCACTGGAAGACTGGTTGAGAAGCCCTTAATACAATAGTCCCTGTTCGGACTGAGAGGACAGGAAGAAACCTAAACTGGCAGAGGAAGGGTAATTAGTGGGAAAGAAGGCATAGTGGCTAAAGCTACAGCCTCGGCACCCTGAGGTTGTGGGTTCAAATCCCACACTGCTCCTTGTGACCCTGGCCAAGTCACTTAATCCCCCCATTGCCCCAGGTCCATTAGATAGATTGTGAGCCCTTTGAGGGGAAAATGCTTGAATACATTACCCATTCTGAGCTCTGGGAAAGCAGTAAAGAAAATTGAATCGATAAATATGATGTGGAGCCATGAAACTTACAAGTTTATTCCACACTTTTCATTTCTTCTAGTAGATGGGCCCAAGTATAGGGAAGCCAAGCCATTGTGACATCACCGATGAGGTTGGCTCTTAGACATTAGTGGAATGCGGCATTATGACATCACAATACAAGGGGCTGCTGAAAAGTTCTCAGCACAACCAAGAAGAGAATGGGGAGAGTGTGGCACAGTGGTTAAAGCTACAGCCTCAGCACCCTGAGGTTGTGTGTTCAAATCCATCACTTCTCCTTGTGACCCTGGGCAAGTCACTTCATCCCCCATTGCCCCAGGTATATTAGACAGATTGTGAGACAGGGGAAAAATGCTTGCGTACCTGAATAAATTCATGTAAACCCTTCTAAGTATAGAAAACTGAATAAATAAATAAATGTGGCTTTACTGTACCTCGGTCGTTGATTCTGATGTTCATCGGGAACTGCGACGCCATAGCCAGCAGGTTCTGCTGTAGAGCGTGCTGCATCAGGCGCTGTTGCTCTTCTGCCACGAGCGCCATCTTCTTCTCGGGGGGTTCCCCAGACTCCAGCTTCTCTCGCAGCTGTTCCAGGGCTGCCGCCTGCGCTGCCTGAGCGGCGGCCGCCTGCACCGCCACGGCTTGGGCGGCGGCGACGTGGTGCCCCGCCAGGCTCACAGGGATAGCGATTCGGTTGGCGATGCCTGAAGAGAGTCGGCACTCTTCTGGAATTAGAAGACAGAAAGACGCTAATCGGGTCACGGGTTCCAGTTTCAAGAAGCCACTGCTGTTTCCCTGCCACTTTTTTTTTCACTGGGAAAACAATTTAGGGGTCCTTTTACTAAGGTGCTCTAAGCAATTAGTGTGCCCGATTCAGAGAAAAATATTTTGATTCGATTCACTGTTAATGACACAGCTTTTTAACTTTAAACATTTTATTTAACCAAGGCAATATCATATCAAAAATTCCCAGCTTCCATCCCCAGCCCCCCTGCCGATTTCAGCTTCCATCCCCAGCCCTCAAGACTCACCAGCCCCCCTGCCAATTCTCAGCCCCCCCTGCCGATTCTCAGCCCTCCCTGCCGGTTCAGTTACTTACTCGACTGGATGTGGAATCGCAGGGAAGAGAGGAGAAATGCGGAGACAGCCAAAAAATACCCTTTCCTTCCGACTGGTCCGCTGCACGAGGTCTGCTCACTCCCCCTCGATGCTCCCACGTCCTTTCGTTTCATTTGCAAAACCGGAAGTTACATTAGATGGGAACGAGTCCGGCGGCCGGCAGTGAAAAAAGAATGAACTTTAATCGGGATGAATCGGTAAGTCCGTTTTTTTACAAAAACGAACCGGTTCAAATCAATTCACCTGATTCGAATCGGTGAACCGATTCGAATCGTGAATCGGGCATCACTAGTGTGCGCTAATCGGTTAGCGTACCTTAGTAAAAGAGGACCTTAGTTTTACATCCCGTCCTCCCCAAGAGCCCAGAACGAGTTACAAAGATACACACACAGTAGTCATCAGGATCCAGAACACGTAAGGTACAGAGAATTTAAGACTGGCATCAATAACACACATGCAAGGAGAAACTAAGAACATGTGGGAGGGGCATAATCAAAAGACATGTCTAAGTCTGATTCGGATGTATGGCACTAGACGCCCAAAGCCGGCAGCGGGAAAATGTCGCCTTATTTTCAGACTAAAGAAACGGGAGCCTATTACTCCTTTCTATCAAAAACTTCACTGGTTGCCGGAAGAGTCTAGAGTCCTGTTTAAGCTCGCTTGCATTTGTTATAAAGCAGTTTTCAGGGTGCTACTAGGCAGACTTGCACGGTCTGTATCTGTATATGGCCGTTTGGGGGAGGATGGGCTGGGGAGGGCTTCAATGGCTGGGAGAGTGTAGATGGGCTGGAGTAGGTTTTAACGGAGATTTCGGCAGTAGGAACCCAAGCACAGTACCGGGTAGAGCTTTGGATTCTTGCTCAGAAATAGCTAAGAAGAAAAAATTAAAAAAAATTTAAATTGAATCAGGTTGGGCAGACTGGATGGACCATTCAGGTCTTTATCTGCCGTCATCTACTATGTTACTATCTGGCTACCTTGCTCCTCACTTTTCTCTGAGTCATACCAACAAGAATACACGTAGGATAAATTTGTTCAACTTCCCCTCTATAAAATCTTGCCATTATGTTCAAATATATTTTATTGAGCTCAGAAAGAAAACACACAACAGCTCAGAGATATAACAGCAAAACAAGCTCAAGGTATATCAAAACCCTCCAACATCCAGTTACCCATCAAATCTTGCCATTCTAAGAAGTTCTTTGAGAGAACTTTCTCATTTCAGGCTGCCAAATTGAACATGTGGCTCGGTAAAACTATGCAAGAGACTACTTCCTATTTTGATTTTAGAAAATGGTTAAAAACACATCTGTTTGATAGGCTGACATCTTAATGCATTCCGTTTTAAGCTATCTTGCCTTTTAATTGATGTATTTTTATTAATATCTATCTGTATGTTATCTATTTGCACTGTATGCACCAACTTTTCCTGTTGTGAACTGCTTTGAACCTTTTTGGCGTGGCAGTATATAAAAAATAAATTATTATTATTACTCTCAAAAAATACGAATTAAATATATGTATATATATATATATATATATATATATTTTAGAATCGTCTATCTGGACGTCAAGACTATTGTTTGTCAAGACCGCCAGGTCGTCTATCTTTATACCACATTGTCAACCAAAATTTTGTCCGAGTCTCAAACGTCCAGAACAAGACCTTTTGGACGTGGGAGGGGCCGGCCGTATGATGGACTCACCACCCAGACATGGCAATAGAGCAGTGGGGGTACCTTATACTATGAACTTCACAGAAAGGGTGACACATAAACATTACGTTACGTTAGTGATTTCTATTCCGCCATTACCTTGCGGTTCAAGGTGGATTACATAAGGAGTTATTTGGACATTTAGGAATACATAAGGAGTTTTCTGGACATTTCCCGTGGTATTATGGCGTGGAGCAGGTTGCTATTGGGGATTGAGATGATTCTCGCTGTGTTAATTTGTCTTTAAGGATTTCTTGAATAGTAGGGTTTTTATTTCTTTTCTGAAGGATTTGTAGTCTGGGGTCGTGATCAGTAGATTGGAGAGTTGGTCGTCTAGTTTTGCTGCTTGAGTGGCCAGGAGGCCATCGTACATTTTTTTTCCTTTGACGTTTCTGATTGGAGGGTGCGTGAATGGAGTGTGGGTTCTCCTATGTCTGGTTGGGGTTGTTTGGATTAGTTGGTTGTTCAAGTAGGCTGGGCAGTCTCTGTTTATGGTTTTAAATAGTAGACAGTAGAATTTGAAGAGTATTCTTGCTTGTATTGGGAGCCAGTGAGAATCGAGGTAAGCCACTGTGACGTGGTTGTGTTTCCTCAGTGAGTAGATAAGTCTCAGAGCTGTGTTTTGTACTGTTTGTAGTTGTTTTATCATGGTTGCGGGGCAGGGGAGATAGAGGATGTTGCAGTAGTCTAGAACAGTGGTTCCCAACCCTGTCCTGGAGACCGACAGGCCAATCGGGTTTTCAGGCTAGCCCTAATGAATATACATGAAGCAGATTTGCGTGCCTGTCACTTCCATTATATGCAAATCTCTCTCCTGCATATTCATTAGGGCTAGCCTGAAAACCCAACTGGCCTGGTGGTCCTCCAGGACAGGGTTGGAAACCACTGGTCTAGAAGACCCAGGACTAGGTTCTGGACCACGAGCTGGAATTGTTTTCTGTCGAAGAATTATCGAACTTGCCTCAGGTTTCTCATGACTGCGAATGATTTCTGTATTGTTTTGTTGATTTGTGGCTGCTTGGCACAGCCTCTGTCTATCAGCATTCCCAGAAGTTTCAGAGTGGGTTGAATGGGGTATGTGATAGAGTTTATTACTAGGTTTGTTATGGTTGGGGATTTGTTATTTTCGAGGACGATGAATTTTGTTTTGTCTGGATTCAGTTTCAGTTTCTGCTCTTTCATCCATGTTGCCTCTGTAATGAAGGTTATGGTTAGGATTACCAAACGTCCGGATTTACCAGGACAGCTTTTCAAAACCTGGCATTTTGTCCGGGTTTTAAAAAGCTTCTTCTTTGGGACCGCGTTGGGAGAGCACCCGCGCATGTAACCCAGTGACATCATGCACAGGCATGTGTGATGTCATTGACTGACGAGAACAGGTTGAGCGGCGGGGCTGGGGGCGGGGCTATAAGTCCGGATTTTATTTAACTAAAATCTGGTAACCCTATTTATGGTGAGCCCCCCCCCAAACCCTCTATACCCACCTGTCTACAACCCCAATAGCCCTTATGGCTGCAGGTGCCACCTATATGGCAGTAGAGTAGAGTCTTGGTGGGCTCCTATTTTCCACCATAAATGTAGTAGCTAGAGTGGCTTATGAGCCTGGATCCTCCTCTCCATGGTTCACTAGCCCACCCCACCCCCCGGCTATTTAAGCTCTACTAGGCTTTCCTATACCAGGTGCTGATGTTCTGGAGATTGTCACGAACCTAGCCCTAGAGCTGGGCTCGTGCCAAGCTTTACTAGTGTAAAAGCTAGTCCATTGATTCAAAGGGCTTACCAGGGAGATAAGGTTAATCCCAGTAGAAGGGAAATGCTGAACTTCTCCTTTAACCCTGAAGCAAACAATAGGCAGGGGGTGGAGGGTTTAGAGAGGAACAGCTTAGAACAGCCTCTGAGTCATGCCTCTTCCTCTACTGTTCCCCAGCTGAAGGTCATAAGCAGGAAACCAGTCAAGCCTAAGCAGGCAGTGCAACTAACTCCTCCTCCTGTGAGAACAGGGCGTGGGCGGCTCTGCAATTTAGAGGCTGCTCTCAGAAGGAGAAAGTTAGTCTTCCCTGAGCCTGCTACAGGAGAGGGCTCACCTGAGGCAGTGCTTCATTCCCAGGATATTGAAATGCTTGAAGCAGATACTGACCTGGGGCTCAACCAGCAAGCAGTTCCAGAGCTGATGGAATGTTCCCAACCAGATGAACTGACTGAGGATACCAGCATGGATTTAAGCTAAGTGGCTGGGCTGGGTGATTAGCAATGTAGCAGTAGTGCTCTGACTGTTTGTTTCTTAAAGCAAGTTCTTTTGGGATTGTTTATGTCTGGTGCTGCTGTGCTATGCTGAAGCAAGAGGAAAAAAAAAAAAGGAAAAAAAAAAAACGTTTTTGTTTTTCAACTTTGAGGAGTCATGAAAGCATGAAGTTTATATATTTTTCTGCTGAAGAATGTAACTGAGGGAAGTGAAGCAAGGTGGGGGAATTCACTAACAACTACCGTATTTTCACGCAAATAACACGCACCCGTATAAAACGCGCACACGGATATAGCGCGCAGAAATCACGATGATTTGCACAAAAACTTTGATATACCGCGCTCACGGGTATACCGCGCATGCTGCCCGACGCTCCTTTCGCCCGCCCTGACTTTCCGTGCGCTGTCCCGACTCTCCGTTCACCCCCCCTGACTTCCGTGCACTGTCCCCCCTTGAAGGTCTGTCCCCATCCTGAAAGCCTGATGCCCCCCCCCGACGTCCGATACATCCCTCCCCCCCCCCCCCGAAGGACCGCCGACTCCCCAACAATATCGGGCCAGGAGGGAGCCCAAATCCTCCTGGCCACGGCGACCCCCTAACCCCACCCCGCACTACATTACGGGCAGGAGGGATCCCAGGCCCTCCTGCCCTCGACGCAAACCCCCCTCCCCCCCAAGAACCTCCGACCGCCCCCCAGCCGCCCCGCGATCCCCCTGGCGACCCCCACGACCCCCCCACCCCCCTTCCCCGTACCTTTGGTAGTTGGGCCAGAAGGGAGCTCAAACCCTCCTGGCCACGGCGACCCCCTAACCCCACCCCGCACTACATTACGGGCAGGAGGGATCCCAGGCCCTCCTGCCCTCGACGCAAACCCCCCTCCCCCCCAAGAACCTCCGACCGCCCCCCAGCCGACCCGCGATCCCCCTGGCGACCCCCACGACCCCCCCACCCCCCTTCCCCGTACCTTTAGTAGTTGGCCGGACAGACGGGAGCCAAACCCGCCTGTCCGGCAGGCAGCCAACGAAGGAATGAGGCCGGATTGGCCCATCCATCCTAAAGCTCCGCCTACTGGTGGGACCTAAGGCGCGTGGGCCAATCAGAATAGGCCCTGGAGCCTTAGGTCCCACCTGGGGGCGCGGCCTGAGGCACATGGTCGGGTTGGGCCCATGTGCCTCAGGCCGCGCCCCCAGGTGGGACCTAAGGCTCCAGGGCCTATTCTGATTGGCCCACGCGCCTTAGGCCCCACCAGTAGGCGGAGCTTTAGGATGGATGGGCCAATCCGGCCTCATTCCTTCGTTGGCTGCCTGCCGGACAGGCGGGTTTGGCTCCCGTCTGTCCGGCCAACTACTAAAGGTACGGGGAAGGGGGGTGGGGGGTCGTGGGGGTCGCCAGGGGGATCGCGGGTCGGCTGGGGGGCGGTCGGAGGTTCTTGGGGGGGAGGGGGGTTTGCGTCGAGGGCAGGAGGGCCTGGGATCCCTCCTGCCCGTAATGTAGTGCGGGGTGGGGTTAGGGGGTCGCCGTGGCCAGGAGGGTTTGGGCTCCCTTCTGGCCCAACTACCAAAGGTACGGGGAAGGGGGGTGGGGGGGTCGTGGGGGTCGCCAGGGGGATCGCGGGTCGGCTGGGAGGCGGTCGGAGGTTCTTGGGGGGGAGGGGGGTTTGCGTCGAGGGCAGGAGGGCCTGGGATCCCTCCTGCCCGTAATGTAGTGCGGGGTGGGGTTAGGGGGTCGCCGTGGCCAGGAGGGTTTGGGCTCCCTTCTGGCCCGATATTGTCGGGAAGTCGGCGGTCGTTCGGGGTGGGGGTGCGAGTGGTCCTGCCGGGGGGGGGGATGTATCGGACGTCGGGGAGTCGGCCGGGCAAGAGGGCTTGGGCTCCCTCTTGCTCCGATCGTGGGTGTGGGTGGGAGCGCGTGCGAGCGGTCGTTCGGGGTGGGGGTGCGAGTGGTCCTGCCGGGGGGGGGGATGTATCGGACGTCGGGGAGTCGGCCGGGCAAGAGGGCTTGGGCTCCCTCTTGCTCCGATCGTGGATGCGGGTGCGGATGGGAGCGCGTGCGAGCGGTCGTTCGGGGTGGGGGTGCGAGCGGTCCTGCTGGGGGGGTGAATCGGGCGTCGGGCGGGGTGTGAACTATGTTTTAAAACTTTGGTATACCGCGCTCACGCATATAACGCGCGAGGGGTATGCGCGGTAGGTAAAAACGCATATAACGCGCGCGTTATATGCGTGAAAATACGGTAGGTTGGGTTAGTGGGGCCTGTTTTGGCATTCTGTTTTCAGAGAGTTTAATAGTGAATTCACTTGCTCCCCTCCCCCGTCAGCTTACTTGAGCTGATTGGGGATCAAGCCGGTCTAATCTAGAGGCTTGTATTCAGCACTGTAAGGAGTGCTATCAGGAAGCTTGTTGTCCTGGTGAATGATAAAGACAACGGCATATTTTGGACTTTCATTTGCTGACTTGGACAATATTAACTTTTGAGTTTTTGTCAGGATTTTTTGGACTACCTGAATGAAGGTGTGAGCTGTGATATACCTTTTTGTAGCAGCCACATATTTGTGTTTTGTTGGACTTACTTTATAGTGTGGAGTCTGAACTGGATGCAAGTAGACTCACATGCCAGTGCTCAATAAATCGTTTTAATGAGTACCAGGAACTGATTCTTTTGGATTGTTTTGTTCCCTGTATGGAGAAGGGTCCAGCAGGACTTCCTACCTTTAGGAAGCACGTCGGAGTGGAGGCAAAAGTTAACAGAGTTCAGCCCCATTAAGCATATAGTGCTGGGCGCTTTGTTACAAGATAGATATGTACTTTTTTAATTCTGATCTTTGTGGGGGTGTGAGGGGGTTAGTGAACACTGACGGAGTGTGTGGGGGTCTTTACTTTGTCTCTGCAGTGGTTATCTGGTCACTTTGGATACTTTTGGGGCACTTATACCTGTTTTTATATTGTCTAACTCACAAGGTATAAGTTCCATCGAGGAAGTCTAGTAAAACATTCGATTATCGCTGCAGGTCAGCCCATATCCCGCCCCAACCACTCCTCCAAATACGTCTCTTTCAGCTCTGGACGCATAGCGGCATTCAGAGGCCTAAAAAGTCCCTCCATACGTCCAGAAAATAGGTTTGATCGGCACTTGGACGACCTGTCTTTTAGGTCGTCCAAGCGCCGACTTGGGAGGGTTTTTAAACGTGTTTAAGTTTTGATCACGAGCCTATATGCTCTAGTGACCCTAAGAGTGGTTTCAGCATGGCTACGGCAGATTGACAGAAAGTCTCAGGTGCTCCATGTTACAGGTGCACTGTGTCTTGGTTGGTTATGGTTTGAGGCCAGGATTATGCCGGTTCGTGAACAGTAATGTTTTCACTCCCTTCCGAACTATCCAATAAAAATGGAACCAACCCGTTGTTGGATAAGTGAAAAGTCAGATAATAAGGAAAACAAAGGTAACCCCTTACAAATGCACAGAAAACATTCTTTACGCATGCTTCCCTTGCAAAGGAGCATGGTCTCAGCGTGGGAATCCAGAAAAAAGGAAGAGAACCTGTGCACTTCTTAACATTAGTGCAATGACGTCACCAAGGGGTCAAAGTGCCGGGTTTTGAAAAGCTGTCCGGGGAAATCCAGACATCTGGTAACCCAAGTTCTATCTCCATCACCACCGACCACCAGTCTCAGAGGCCTGTTATATAAACAAATTCTTAGGCGGTATACAGAATATGATTAATTTACACAAATAGGTCTCCTGTATTGCAGTGGGACAAAGGCACAGCTTGTGCGCACACACCTTTTTTGATTGTCGATAACTGGCTGAGCTGGTTGCCGTTGTGCGTAGATATGGTGAGAGAGGAAAGGGGAATCTTGGGGGAGGACAGCACCGTGGGCGTTCCCACCGGGGAATAGCTGAACAACGCTGAACCAAAGCTTTGCCTTCGGCCCTCTCTTCTATTGCTGTCGATGGCGGCCTGGAGCTCCCCAGGAGAGCTGAGGCCTTGTTTTTCACATTCATATGGGTAGAGGTACTTCATATATCTGAAAGAGAAGAGAAAGCTGGTTTGTATAAGCCTCTGAGGATGAAGAATAACACCCACGCCCCCACATTTAAATGTCACGATTGGCGATTCTCCTAAACAGTGGTTGCGGATTTTTAAAAATATAACTAGATTTTGAGCAACAGCCACTGTTTAGATCAGGCTTGTCCATCCTTTATCTATCAGGGGCCACATTTTCTATTTTGTCATATTCAGAAAACCAAAACACAAATGAGAGAGCGCGCGTGAACTCACACTCTCATTTTGAGAATCATACACTCTCTGAAGACAACCAGTCTCTCTTTTGTAGCCCCCCCGCCTAAGGTTACCAGATTCTACGCCACTTTTTACATCTCATCTATTCTAGTGTATACTTATGAAGGGAATTTTTAAAAATAAAGACAAATTCTGGAATCTCTTATAGCACTTTGGGGCACAGTTTGAGAGACATTGCACTAAGCAATAGTCAACTTAGAGACCACTTGCCTTTAGCTGGACCCCTGAAGAGTGAAAAATAAACGGTCTGACTTTCTAAAACTGTAGGCAACCTCCTGGAAGCAAAGAAAGGATCTGTGATCATCCAAATAATGAAGTACTTTCTCAGGACACTGCTTCGTGGCCACCTGGAATGCCGAGTGAATCACAGGTTGGTTCAAAGGGAAGGTTGTAAGCTCTTTCGATCAGGGACTGTCTATTCCATGTTTGATGCCTAGTAACACTATAGAAATTATAAGTTGTAGTAGTACTTTTTGAGAATTCCACATGGAATCTTTCTACTCTTTGGGGATTCCGCATGGTATACGAAGGATGTTCAAAAAGTATCAGACCTTTATTCATAAAAAATATTTGTATTCAGATACAACAATCTTATACTAATCTCCTTCAAAGTAGTCCCCTAGGGCTGCCACACCCTTCTTCCAATGGATCTACCACTGCCAGAAGCAGCGTTGGAACGCCTCTTTTGAGATTGCTCGCAACTGGTCTGTTGAATTTTGTATGATGTCTTCTCTTGACTGAAATCTGGTCCCTTTCAGGGGCATTTTCAGCTTGGGGAAAAGCCAGAAGTCACATGGAGCCATGTCGGGAGAGTAGGAATCACGGGTGTGTTGTGTTTGGCCAGGAAACTCCGTATCAAATGTGATGGATGGGCAGATGTTTTATAGTGACAGAGCTGCCATTTGCTCACTGCCCACAGTATTACGAAGGCGACGCAGAACCTCTTGGTAGTACCCCTTGGTGATTCGACGATTCTACATCACTAGGGTCCTCACTTGGTCAATGACGGTCTCATTTCTGGATGTTGAGGGCCTACCAGAATGTGCTTCACTCTCCACTGATATGCAGCCATCTCTGAAGCGGTTGTACCACTCCTTTATCTGTGTGGTGCCCATGGCTTCGTCCCCAAAGGCCTGTTGAATCTTGCGGATCATTTCCACTTGGGAGTCGCCAAACTTTACACAAAATTTTATGCAGTAGCGTTGTTTAACTTTTTCTGTCATTTTGTCAAAAATGAAAATCGGACGGCGCTCACTTACACTTCCTCATTCATCGGCGGTCTGCCAGCGACTGACAGCTTCTGTAGGCGGAAAAAAATTCAAGCATGTGCATTAGGGTCGCCTACATACGTGCACCAAACCACATCTCCCTAGCTTTATTTGTTTGCGCAAGAAAAATTAAAGGTCTGATACTTTTTGAACAGCTTTCGTATAAATATAACTGTGGTCAGGTGAGTGTGACAGGGTCACGTATAATTTACAGCATTTTGTAAGTTACATGTGGGAGCCCAACCACATCCACGCCCCTTGCATTTATGGGCTGTATTGGTACATATGCCGTTAACAGAACGTGCTTAGGTACTTTCAAATGTAAGTGTTCGTTGATTCTTGTTTGACTTTTGAGGGGCATGGGTGTGCAATGGTTATGAGAGTATATTTCAAATTGCACAGGATGAATAACTTACAACCATATTTGTCAGGCAATATGTTCAGATCTCTCTTACAGACTATAGTGTTATCATGTCTTGACTATTGTAATCTGGTGGCGGTCCAGAGGAGGGCGACGAAAATGATAGGAGGCTTGCGCCAGAAGACGTATGAGGAGAGACTGGAAGCCCTGAATATGTATACCCTAGAGGAAAGGAGGGACAGGGGAGATATGATTCAGACGTTCAAATACTTGAAGGGTATTAACGTAGAACAAAATCTTTTCCAGAGAAAGGAAAATGGTAAAACCAGTGGACATAATTTGAGGTTGAAGGGTGGTAAATTCAAAGGCAATGTTAGGAAATTCTACTTTAAGGAGAGGGTGGTGGATGCCTGGAATGCGCTCCCGAGAGAGGTGATGGAGAGGAAAACGGTGACTGAGTTCAAAGAAGCGTGGGATGAACCCAGAGGATTTAGAATCAGAAAATAATATTAAATATTGAACTAAGGCCAGTACTGGGGCAGACTTGCACGATCTGTGTCTGTATATGGCCGTTTGGTGGAGGATGGGCTGGGGAGGGCTTCAATGGCTGGGAGGGTGTAGATGGGCTGGAGTAGGTTTTGACGTATATTTCGGGTAGAGCTTTGGATGCTTGCCCAGAAATAGCTAAGAAGAAAAAAATAAAAATTTTTTTTTTTATATTTAAATATATTTATTGATTTTTAAATCATATAATCAAGAATACCTTGTACAGAAAGCAAATTAGCAATTCCACATAAAGCAAGAAACATTCCAATAACATTTAAATCATGTATAAACTAAAATGCTCAAGTCCTCAAATTTGGATCCAAGATTTCTTATCAAAAACAAAGATAGAAGAATTGAACAAATGTACACTCTTTCATAAAGTTAGCTGGAGGGCTGATTGCTGGGATTAATCAATAATCTTAGAGCTTATGATTTTTCTACCTCCAATCGGGAGAGCGCTAAAAAGGAAGTCAACTGATTAGGCTCAAAGAAAACATATTTAACTGATCGGTGATGCACTATACATTTACAAGGGTGTCGCAAATAAAAAGTAGCACCCAGAGATTAATTAAAAATTTTTAATTGAATCAGGTTGGGCAGACTGGATGGACCATTCGGGTCTTTATCTGCCGTCATCTACTATGTTACTATGTATGTTACTATGGTGTTTCTGGGTATGCGTGTTTCGGCGTTATGCGCCCTGCAGGTTGCACAGAACTCGATTGTTCAAATGGTATTTAGATTGAGAAAAGCGTGATCATGCGACAGAATTCTATATATTGCTGCATTGGTTGAGATTGGAATATCGGATCCGCTATAGATTTTTGGTGACGGTGTTATCTCTGCATACACAATCAGACCCCAAAATATCTATTGCAGGAGTGCCCACACTTTTTTTGGCTTGTGAGCTACTTTTAAAATGACCAAGTCAAAATGATCTACCAACAATAAAATTTTTTAAAACACAAAGCACACTGTAGGTAGAGAAAATATTAATTATCATTTGTATTTGGGGAGGGGTTTCAAAGAGGTCAGGGCAGATGACTTTATGCAATGTCACCTCAGTAACAACTATACAAAAATAGACAAATATACCGCCCTCCCCTTTTACTAAACTGCAATACCGTTTTTTACCACAGGGAATGCCCCACGCTGCTCCCGACGCTCACAGGCTCCCTGCGCTAAAAACCACTATTACGGTTTAGTAAAAGGAGGCCATTGTGCAACTCCCCGCGGCAAGCCTAAAAATTAACGCCTCGTCAATGGAAGCATTAGTGACTAGCGCGGCAGGCGGTTGAATGCGCAGTATTCTGCGCGTTAACTGTCTACCACACCTTGATAAAAGGAGCCCATAGTCTCAAAACGGACACATTTTGATCACTAAATTGAAAATAAAATCTTTTTTTCCTACCTTTTTGTCTGGTGATTTCATGAGACTCTGGTTGCACTTCATTCTTACATAGAACATAGAAGATGACGATAGATAAGGGCCACAGCCCATCAGGTCTGCACACTCTACTGACCCACCCCCCAAGTCTACTATCCTAGGGATCCCACTCCTGGTGACAGGTTCCCTTGGCTTAACCCTCTAAGGGATCCCACATGGGCATCCCAGTTGCTCTTAAATTTTTGCACGCTGTTTGCCTCGATCACCTGCACCAGGAGCTCGTTCCAAGGATCAACCACTCTCTCGGTGAAGAAATATTTCCTGGTGAAATTTCCCGCCCCTGAGTTTGAGCGGATGCCCTCTTGTGGCTGAGGGTCCTTTGAGAAAGAGAATCTCTTCTTCCATCTCGATACGGCCGGTAATATACTTAAACGTCTCGATCATGTCTCCTCTCTCCCTACGTTCCTCGAGTGAGTACAGCCGCAAATTTTTCAGCCTTTCCTCGTACGATAGATCCTTGAGCCCCGAGACCATCTTGGTGGCCATCCGTTGCACCGACTCTACTCTCAGCACATCTTTTCGGTAGTGTGGCCTCCAGAATTGCACACAGTATTCCAAATGAGGCCTCACCATGGTTCTGTATAATGGCATTATGACTTCAGGCTTCCGGCTGACGAAACTCCTGCGGATGCAACCTAACAACTGTCTTGCCTTAGATGAAGCCTTCGCCACATGATCAGCAGTTTTCATGTCTGCGCTGATGATCACTCCCAAGTCTCGTTCTGTTGAAGTTCTAGCTAAGGTCTCACCATTCAAGGTGTAAGTTCTGCACGGATTTCTGCTGCCGAGGTGCATGATCTTGCATTTCTTAGCGTTGAAGCCCAGCTGCAGGTCGAGGACCAAAGCTCCAACAAATGTAGGTCCTGTGTCATACTATCGGGTGAATTGCCATCTCTCACTATATTGCATAGTTTGGCGTCGTCAGCGAATAACGTTATCTTACCTTGAAGCCCCTGAGTTAGGTCCCCTATGAATATGTTGAAAAGGAGCGGGCCCAAGACTGAGCCGTGCGGTACTCCACTGGTCACCTCTGATGTTTTAGAGAGGGTACCGTTAACTACCACCCTCTGAAGTCTGCCACTCAGCCAGTCATTGACCCATGTAGTTAGTGTTTCTCCCAGCCCCATTGATTTCATCTTGCTCAACAGCCTGCGATGCGGGACACTATCGAAAGCTTTGCTGAAGTCTAGGTATACGACGTCCACGGATTCTCCCAAGTCTAACTGTTTTGTTACCCAGTCAAAGAAGCTGATGAGATTGGATTGGCAGGACCTACCCTTGGTGAATCCGTGTTGACTGGGATCCCGTAGATTCTCCTCATCCAAGATTGCGTCTAATTTACATTTGATTAGTGTTTCCATGAGTTTGCATACTATTGATGTGAGACTCACCGGTCTGTAGTTTGCAGCCTCTGCCCTGCAACCCTTTTTGTGCAGTGGAACGAGGTTAGGTGTTTTCCAGTCTATGGGGACTCTCCCCGAACTTAGGGAGAGATTGAAGAGTCCTGATAGCGGTTCTGCCAGGACATCACGCAGCTCACTGAGCACCCTGGGGTGTAGATTGTCTGGTCCCATGGCTTTGTTCATCTTGAGTCTTGCCAGTTCGTAGTAGACGTCGCCAGGTGTGAACTCGAAATTCTGAAACGGGTCTTCCACGCTGGGCCTTGCCTGCAACTGCGGACCGTGCCCCGGTGCCTTGCAGGTGAAGATCGAGCAGAAGTATTCATTCAGTAGTTCTGCTTTATCGGAATCTGATTCTGCGCAGTTCCCATCTGGTTTTCTAAGGCGTACTATTCCGGTCTGTGTTCTTTTTCCTATCACTAATATACCTGAAGAAGGATTTGTCCCCTTTCTTCATGTTCTTTGCCAGAGTCTCTTCCACTCGAAGTTTGGCCTCCCTGACTGCCGTTTTGACCGCTGCAGACCTCGCCCTATGTTCTAGTTTAGCTTCCCTAGTCTCCGTTCGTTTGTAGGAAATAAATGCTTTTTTCTTCTCCTTGACGAGGTGCGAGATTTCTGCGGAGTACCATTGGGGTTTGTTGTTTCTCCGCCGTTTGTGTACTGATTTAACGTAGAGGCTTGTCGCTTCATGTATGGTAGATTTCAGGGATGACCACATAGCTTCCATATCATTGGTCGTAGCTTGGTTCTGCAGTGTCCGGTGGACGAAATCTCCCATGCGTTCGAAGTCAGTGCCTCGGAAGTTGAGTACTTTTGTTTTCTATGGAAACCTTTCCAGAGGTAGAACCACACCATGTTGTGGTCGCTGGAGGCTAGCGTATCTCCTACCGAGGCCTTCGAGGCGCTATCCCCGTTAGTGAGTACCAGGTCCAGGATCGCCTGAGCCCTAGTGGGTTCCAATACCATTTGTTTGAGTCGTGCTCCCTTTATGGATGTTAACAGTCTCCTGCTGCCGCTGGTTGTTGCTGAGTATGAGTTCCAATCTGTGTCAGGCATGTTGAAGTCCCCTAGCAGAACAGCGTCTCCCCGTAGAGTGATATTCTCTATGTCTTCAATGAATTCGGAGTCTTTGTCTTCCAGTTGTCTTGGAGGTCAAAGACTCCGAATTAATTGAAGACATAGAGAATATTTATTTATTTATTTCTGCCTTTCTTTCTCTCTCCCCCTGCCTGCCTGTCTTTCTTTCTCTCTCCCCCTCCCCCCCAAGCCATCGCACCGATTTCTCCGCTTCCCTGATTCTTTCCCAACCCCCCCCCCCTAAATTAAGACTTCAACAAGCACAACATTCACATCTTAAAAACACAGACCGAACTAAAACATTAATACGAGTATGAAGTAAAAATGGCAGAGCACAATCTGAAAGAACTCAAGTTTAACCGATACTTCCACATCCTGGAACAATAAAGTTGAAGGGGATGCAAAAACAGCCTCTTGAGACACCATCAAGACTCAGATTTTCAAACATTTAATTGCAGGCCAAGTCACCACGCCGATTTTTCCCTGCTGCTTCCCCGAGCCAGGCCAGGCGCGTACAAGAGCCGGACTCACAAAACTTCACCTCCGCCATCAATTCTAACGTCGGAGAGGAAGTTCCAGGCCAGCCAAGCAGCGATTGGCTGGCCCAGAACTTCCTCTCCAACGTCTTGTGAGTCTGGCTCTTGTACGCGCCTGGCCTGGCTCGGGGAAGCAGCAAGGAGAAAAAGATCGCAAAGGCAACGCAATCGACTCGCGTTGCCTTTGCGATCTACTGGTCAATCGCGATCAACCATTTGGGCACTCCTGATCTGGTGGATAGCATTCTGTCACATGAGCCGCATCGCAAGTTACGTTCAGTGACTCGAGCTGATTTATACATCCCGACAGTGAAACAGCTGAGGTGGAAAGTGTCGAGAGTCAGCATGTTTTCTTATATATGACCCCAAGAGTGGAATAACCTTCCTCAATACATATGTCGACAGACAAATTTAACTACTTTAAAAAAAACAGTTAAAGAGACCTCTTTTCTGCAAGATGAAATATGGGAGCTGAATTGTACGTTTCTTGTGTAGGCGCTGGTCGCCATGTTTAACATTTTACTATGCTTGATATCTTTCTTATGTATGTGTTGTGATCATTCAGATTATTATGTATGTGTTTGGACTTGGGGGTAATGGTGGACATGACAATGAAGCCGACGGCACAGTGCGCAGCAGCCGCTAAGAGAGCGAATAGAATGTTAGGTATAATCAAGAAGGGTATTACAACCAGAACGAAAGAAGTTATCCTGCCGTTGTATCGGGCGATGGTGCATCCGCTTCTGGAGTACTGCGTCCAATATTGGTCGCCGTACCTTAAGAAGGACATGGCGATACTCGAGAGGGTTCAGAGGAGAACAACACGTCTGATAAAGGGGATGGAAAACCTTTCATATGCTGAAAGATTAGAGAAACTGGGTCTCTTTTCCCTGGAGAAGAGGAGACTTAGAGGGGATATGATAGAGACTTACAAGATCATGAAGGGCATAGAGAGAGTGGAGAGGGACAGAAAGAGAGAGAGAGAGAGAGAGAGAGAGAGAGAGAGAGAGAAAGATTGGAGAAACTGGGTCTCTTTTCCCTGGAGAAGAGGAGACTTAGAGGGGATATGATAGAGACTTACAAGATCATGAAGGGCATAGAGAGAGTGGAGAGGGACAGAAAGAGAGAGAGAGAGAGAGAGAGAGAGAGAGAGAAAGATTGGAGAAACTGGGTCTCTTTTCCCTGGAGAAGAGGAGACTTAGAGGGGATATGATAGAGACTTACAAGATCATGAAGGGCATAGAGAGAGTGGAGAGGGACAGAAAGAGAGAGAGAGAGAGAGAGAGAGAGAAAGATTGGAGAAACTGGGTCTCTTTTCCCTGGAGAAGAGGAGACTTAGAGGGGATATGATAGAGACTTGCAAGATCATGAAGGGCATAGAGAGAGTAGAGAGGGACAGAAAGAGAGAGAGAAAGGGAGAGAGACAGAAATAGAGAGAGAAAGGGAGAGAGAGAGACATAGAGAGAGAGAAAGGGAGAGACACAGAAAGAGAGAAAGAGAGAGAAAGAGAGAGAGATAGAGAAAGATTGGAGAAACTGGGTCTCTTTTCCCTGTAGAAGAGGAGACTTAGAGGGGATATGATAGACTTACAAGATCATGAAGGGCATAGAGAGAGTAGAGAGGGACAGATTCTTCAAACTTTCGAAAAATAAAAGAACGAGAGGGCATTCAGAAAAGTTGAAAGGGGACAGATTCAAAACGAATGCTAGGAAGTTCTTCTTTACCCAACATGTGGTGGACACCTGGAATGCGCTTCCAGAGGGCGTAATAGGGCAGAGTACGGTACTGGGGTTCAAGAAAGGATTGGACAATTTCCTGCTGGAAAAAGGGGATAGAGGGGTATAGACAGAGGATTACTGCGCAGGTCCTGGACCTGTTGGGCCGCCGCGTGAGCGGACTGCTGGGCAAGATGGACCTCAGGTCTGACCCAGCGGAGGCATTGCTTATGTTCTTATGACTGTGTATGTATTTCATTGTGCCCCGCTTTGAGAAAGGCGGGATACAAATAAATAAAACGTAAGTGTATGCTTGTGCGAGTAAGTCAGGGGTGTCCAATGTCGGTCCTCGAGGGCCGCAATCCAGTCCAGGGTTTTCAGGATTTCCCCAATGAATATGCATGAGATCTATTAGCATACAATGAAAGCAGTACATGCAAATAGACCTCTTGTATATTCATTGGGGAAATCCTGAAAATCCGACTGGATTGCGGCCCTCGAGGACCGACATTGGACACCCCTGGAGTAAGTGGTAATATTCTATACATAAAAATGCACAAGAAGATCAATGCAGGTGTCTAGTTTTAGAACTGCACTTTGCAAGTTTTGTTTAGTCCTCGCACTCAGCAGGCCTAAACTAGATGTTTGACTTATGTGGACTGTGGCTGAATCGTGCCACTCTCTGGATAATTTAATGACTCATCCTCTTGCCATCCTCTTTCTGCCCCTTTCCTACATGGACAATATCAGGCCATTCAGATGGATTTTTGACCCGATTCTGTCTACTGTATATAAAAGCCCCCTCCAATCCACAAACGGAAACATTATACATTCGTCAACTACCGTTGAACGCAACACAGCTACTTTTGAGTATGGGCCTAAGCCTTTCTCCAGAAGCAGCAGTTCTCAACGTACATGCTGTTTAAAATAAAACACCATAAGATATGGCAGAGCCGAGATGCCACACCCCGTTGCTACTCACTGTGTGCGGAGCGTGAAAGCGGCGCTGGTGATGGAGGTTGGGAGGTTGAGACCCTTGGTGATTTCTCTCCAGATTTTCTTGTTGATCACCTCCACTAGGCCGCCCTTCTCCGTCACCAACCTGTACAGGGTATAAAGGTCCAATACCTGCTTGGCCATGATAGGGATCCGATTCACCGGAGTACCTGGAGCAAAAGAAATCAGGTTGCGTTCGTAAATACAAGCTCAGGATAAGGAATCTCTGAAAGAGGCTGATCCCAATTATGTTTCTGATCTTTGTCTACACTGTAGGTCAACAATGACCATGGAACTTAGGTGTTAGAGGGACATGGTCCAAAAACTATCACAAAGGGTCTCAAATTAGAGAAATATGGTCCTAACAGTAGAACTCTTATCTCACTGGATAGACCCTTTAATTACTCTTACACAAATGTAGCATTGAAACAATATTAAAAGAATGCCTAGTATTTTAGCTCGTTACATTAACGGGTGCTAGAAGTCTGTCCGGCTCCCTTAGTCCCTTGCCCACCCCTTCTTCCCTTCCCGCGGTCCCGACAAACCTGCCGACTATAGTAGCATCTGCAGCACTCTACACATGCTGCTTCGTGGCCTTCTACTGCCCTGATTTACTCTGGCACGTCCCTGATGACATCATCAGAGACGCGGCAGAGCAAAATCAGGGCAGTAGAAGGCCCCGAAGCAGCGTGTGTAGAGTGCTGCAGAAGTGAAGGGGGGAGCAGGTCAGGCGTCGGGAAGGGATGGGAGACCGCGAAAAACGTACTGTTTTTTTTTGCCGCGAGAGAGCAGGGAGTCCAGCGCTGGCGGCCAGTCCTGCCGCGAGTGTAGTTGGGTGCTGGAAGGCTGGGGACTCGCGCAGGCACACTCCTGCCGCCACAGACATACACCTCACGAATCAGGGAAAATGGAACACGCAGGTAGGAGTGCGCATGGGCGGCTAGGGTTTGATTATATAGGATAACTGTTAAAAGAGCCACGTTCCCATCCACTTCAGGAGAAAATAATGGGGGAAAAATTTAGCTAGCGGTGATCGGCAATTTTTTTAAACGCTGACCTCTGCCACCAAAACTATGCCTGAACATTCAATACTGGGCCATATCTGGGGACTGGTATTACTACCCCCATTTCTTACCAATATACAGTCAAACCTCGATTTGCGAGTAACGCGGTTTGCAAAACAAGCATAACAGTCCTGCAATTTGTAACTCGCAAAACGAGCCTTGTCTCACTACACGACCACGTATGCGCGCATCACGCACAAGCACATCACGTACGCACGTCAATGAGTGCGATCCTGCCCGGATTTCCCACACCTCGTGCGCCTGACTCTTTATTGAACTGAACTTGCGACGGGACATGCCTCGGCGCCTCTGACTCGTGTTCCAGTGGCCAGAAGAGCTGGGCGAGCAGACAGCGCGGTTTCCTCTTCTTCCCCAGGCCCCTGAAATTCTGCCAAGACGCCGCGAGCCGTGCTCCCACTGAAAAATAGGGCGGCAAAATCGGCCAAGCCGTTCAGAGGATCCCGAGCGCGCCCCCGGCGGCCTCTTCATGGAGCGGTTCCACAGCTGGATCAGCCTTTCGGCGTCCTTTGAGGCTCTCGCCATCTCCTTCCCCTGCATGAACTCTTTCAACAAGGATGATGAGGGGTGAGTGACAGGACCAGGCATGGTGTTTATGCCTTGAATCCCTCCTTTCTCAGTCGCACAAACGGTACACAGCCTATGTGGACATCTTACGCGCACAACGTCTCCCTCACACCAGCCAGTTTTAGGGATGTGGAACGAATCGCCCGCGTTTCCATTACTTCCTAAGGGGAACTTTGCTTCGCTATACGTGCGCTTTGGATTACGAGCACGCTTCTGGAAAGAATTATGCTTGCAAACTAAGGTACACCTCTACATAGCAGATCCCTCAAAGGGCTCTTGAACTCTAGGAAAGCGACGGATAACTGTATATATATATATATATATCTATATATATAAAATCGGATGTATGTATGTATGTGCCGCGATCACGCAAAAACGGCTTGACCGATTTGAACGAAACTTGGTATGCAGATCCCTCACTACCTGGGGTGATATGTTCTGGGGGTCTCGCGGCCCACAACTCTATGTTGCTTGCTCAAGGGTGGGTTCACCCAAGAATTTATATGTTCTTGCTCCTGGAGGTGAAACTAAATATGTTGTTTATAATCACGTTTTGCGTTAGTTGTATTGTATTCATTTTGTCAAATATTTCTCATTATAATTTGAATATATGTGTGTGTGTGTGTATGTATGTATGTTCCAGCATAACTCTTCAATGCATGGACAGATTTCAACCAAACTTGACATACACATTACTTACTATCTGAGGACAAACACTGTGGGGGTGGGAAGGGGGGGGATATGTAAAAATGATTGAAAATGACAGATTTTAGTATCTACCCCATAGTGTTTTCGGGCTCACAGATGAATACTCAGCATAACTCTGAAACACATGGAGAGATTTCAACCAAACTTGGTACACATATGACTTACTATCTGGGGAAAAATATTGTGCAGGTGGGACGGGGTAAAATACTGTGGGGGTGGGAAGGGGGTGATATGTTAAAATTATCAAAAGCGACAGATATTAATGTCCAACCCATAGTTTTCGGGCTCGCAGAGATGAATACCGACACTCCCGATGCCGTTTAAGTCTAAGTTCAGCCCCATAGAGAGGGACATTCCTTTGGGACATGTGGAGGGTAGGGGGTTGGGACATGGGGGTGGGGCATATGGGACATGTGGTGGGGGGGTAACGTGGGGGGTGGGACATGTGGGACATAGGGGGGTGGGACATGTAGGGGATTGGACATTTTGGGATAAATAAATATCCGGGCAACGCCGGGTTATCAGCTAGTATATATATATATATATTAAATTCTTTATTCATTTTTACAAATTACAAGTGTATCAGATGAAATCATTCGAATTTGTATATATACACTTGATTACCTTTCATGTAACACTTTAAATATTGCTAAAGAATTGGCTAAACCTCCTTAGACCTGAAAAGAAAAGTCTGGCAAAATAATCATTCCTTGGAAGAACACTGGGGTTGGAATAAAGGACATCAGTATGAGCCCATCAAGAATCACATCAACCTCTGGCTCAGGCTAAATCTCACAGGTGACTAGCACCAGACATACGTCTAAATGAGAATAGCCTCATACATCATGTAGTCCATAGTCATCCCCTGTGAACAAAGTAATAATTAAACTTCCAAATAAAAGATTGCAGACTTAACATTCAGGAGAAAGGGGGAATAAAGACATCACAACATATATCCCATGAACGACTAAACCAACAAAATATATATGAGTGAGTGGGGTGTGTGAAGTGAAATAGATAATTTATGCATACATCATTTTAAATTTTGATGAATACATACACAGACATTAACAAATTAATACATAATATCTAATTGTCAAATCTTGCTGAATAATAATAATAATAATAACTTTATTCTTGTATACCGCAATACCATAGAAGTTCAATGCGGTTAACAATAGAAGAGACTGTACATTTACAGCGATGATACATGTTATAGCGGTGGTACATTTACAGTGATGTTAAATGTGAGGCAATGAAAAGGCAGGGCAATTAGATAAAACAGAGATTGAGAAAGAGAGGCCATAGTGGCTTGGGAGGGGGGCGTGGTCAGAGGGAAAGGAGGCATGTCGAGATCAGGAGGGTGCAGGGAAGGAGGGAAGGCAGCGTTAGCGGAATTTGTCGAAGAGGTAGGTTTTTAGTGACTTCCTGAACAGGTGGTAGGGTGGGGAGTTGGAGATGAGGGCGGTAAGGCAATTGTTCCATTTGCCCGCTTGGAATGCTAGGGTTCTATCAATGAATCTCTTGTAGAGGCAGCCTTTTAGGGAGGGAAAGGTGAATAGGTGGGCGTTTCGTGTGCGAGAGGGGCCTGCTATTTCGAGGTGCTCAGACAAGTAGATTGGGGAAGATCCTGTAAGAGTTTTGAAACAGAGGCAGGCGAACTTAAAGATGATCCTTGCCTCAACTGGAAGCCAATGGAGTTTGGTGTAGTAGGGGCTAACATGGTCGTATTTTTTGAGATCATAGATGAGGCGGACGGCCGCATTTTGGACTGTTCTAAGACGTTTGATGGTATTTTTATAGGATCCCAGGTAAATAATGTTGCAGTAGTCTAATATGCTTAATACCAGAGATTGAACGAATAAATATCAACTATGCTAAAAATATGTAAAAGAAGAATATAAATATAAGTGGTGTTGTTTGTATGATTGGATATATGGTTTGATTGAGTGGTGCCTAGTGGGAATGTGTTTGGGGTTCCCTGGATGCATTTTTTCAGTCGGGGTGCTTCGTTACTCCTAGTAGCGTTGTAATCAAAGTGGCAGCTATTGCGCTTTTTGTACTCTAATCTTTGCACTTTAACTGTTGCACTTTACTTTGTGACTACGGGTATTTATTATGTTTAGTCAATGTATTATGTGTGTTTAAGTATGTTCTTCATTTATTAGTTAGTATAAGCTGCATATTTATCTGATTTCTCAAGCTTTTCCATTTTGGTCTTCTTGTTGTCTTTGGTAACCCGTAGGAGATAGAAAAATTTTTGCACTGGCACTTTCCACAGAATTATTTTTATAAGTGTATAACTTTTTTTTACAAATATTTTTATATATTCATCTCAGGGTCTTTGCACATTTATCTTTTTATATTCTTCTTTTACATATTTTAGCATAGTTGATATTTATTCAGTAAGATTTGACAATTAGATATTTATTCAGCAAGATTTGACAATTAGATATTATGTATTAATTTGTTAATGTCTGTGTATGTATTCATCAAAATTTAAAATTATGTATGCATAAATTATCTATTTCACTTCACACACCCCACTCACTCATATATATTTTGTTGGTTTAGTCGTTCATGGGATATATGTTGTGATGTCTTTATTCCCCCTTTCTCCTGAATGTTAAGTCTGCAATCTTTTATTTGGAAGTTTAATTATTACTTTGTTCACAGGGGATGACTATGGACTACATGATGTATGAGGCTATTCTCATTTAGACGTATGTCTGGTGCTAGTCACCTGTGAGATTTAGCCTGAGCCACAGGTTGATGTGATTCTTGATGGGCTCATACTGATGTCCTTTATTCCAACCCCAGTGTTCTTCCAAGGAATGATTATTTTGCCAGACTTTTCTTTTCAGGTCTACGGAGGTTTAGCCAATTCTTTAGCAGTATCTTGGTTAGGTCCATATTGGCTATAATATTTAAGAGGATTTTTCTTTACACTTTAAATATAACATTTCAGTCAATATCTATGTTCTATAATATTTTGAATATTATATATCACATCTAATATCTAAAGAATTAATATTAGGATAGAAAACCCTCCCATCCCCTCCCTTCCTCTACAGAAATTCCATCTACAATATATTAAAATTATTAACACATTCATATACATTATAGTATTAATAAATATTACTCACCCACAACCCCTCATGTCGAATATCTTACTTTGGGAAAATGTTATTACTCATTGCAAAAATCTGTTAATGGTCCCCATATTTTCTGAATGTGTAACTGTATATTGAAAAATTTATCTGTGTATGCTAATTTACGATGAACAAACTGTATTACACTCCTCCCTCTGGATTCGCGGGGGTTGGGGCAGAGCTGGCCCGCGAATAAGAAAAACTTGCGAATAACTTTTGGGCCGACTCTGACCCACTCCCGGACCTTACCTGGTGGTCTAGCGGTAGCGTGGGGCAGGAGCGATCTTCCTACACTCCTGCCTGTGCAGAGCCGTGCTGCTGAGTTCCCGTGGTCTCACGAGACTACAACAGGGAGTTTCCATTGTAGTCTCGTGAGACCACAGGAACTCACAGCACGGCTCTGCACCGGGCAGGAGTGTAGGAAGATCGCTCTTGCCCCACGCCACCACTAGACCACCAGGTAAGGTCCGTGCATGAAGTTGTTTCCACTCGCCCCCTCCTCCTCCGATTGCCTCCTCCTCACTACGATCCAAGTCCCGGGGTTGGTTCTGGTCGATGCGGCTGCCTCTGAGCGATTCTGTGTGTGTGTGTGGGGGTCGGGCTAAAGGATCCCAAATAGTCGAAACCGCGATCACCGAAACCACGAATAGGGAGAGGTACTTTGTAACTTGTTTTGTCCTTTATTATGTATGTGACCTTGTAACCTGTTCTGAGCTTTCTGGGGAGGGCGGGATATAAAACTGAATAAATAAATAACCCCCCTTTTTACAAAGCCGCAATAGCGGTTTTTAGCGCAGGCCAGTACGCTGAATGCTCTGCGCTGTTCCCGACGCTCATAGAGTTCCTACGAGTGTCGGGAGCAGCGCGGAGCATTCATCGCACCGGACTGCGCTAAAAACCGCTATCACGGTTTTGTTAAGGGGGGGGGGGAACATCTTAGCACAGGAACTGGAGTACAGTGAATATACATTTCATTCTATGCTTTGAAAGTACAAACAAAATAAAAGCATTGTATAGCTCTTAAGCTTTTTTTTCTAAACATCTTTGAAACTAATTCCCAAAACGTCGAGGTACCGTGACAAACCTACTGCGCACGTGAGAGTCATACAGCTGGCTGACAGAAGCTAGTGACATGTGGAGGGGCATTTTCAATATGGCGTCCAAATCCGAGTTTGGTAGTTTTGCGGAAGTCATACAGACATCCAGGAGCGAACATGACCATTTTCAAAAGTTAAAGTCTACCCCCCCCCCAAAAAAAAGACCATTTCTAAATGTGTTCGTCCTCAGTGCATCTATCTTTTTGAACCACTATTGGAAAAAAAAACCAAACCCCTTAACTATCCAAAAGAAAAATGCATAAAATCCAACCACTGGGACGTGACAGGGGTTAGCATAACATAGGCATGCGGCTTCCCTTAGACCACTTCATTAAAAAAATTGACAAACAACAACATTTTAGGGCAGGGGTAGGCAATTCCGGTCCTCGAGAGCCGGAGCCAGGTCAGGTTTTCAGGATCTCCACAATGAATATGCATGAGATGGATTTGCATGCACTGCCTCCTTGAGATGCAAATTTATCTCATGCATATTTATTGTGGATATCCTGAAAACCTGACTTGGCTCCGGCTCTCGAGGACTGGAATTACCTACCCCTGTTTAGGGGAATAAAAGACCACAACTTTATTATAACACCCATGTAAATAAACCCTAGGCAGCACCCGGGCCTTACTCCTGATGTATTGCTTCCTGCCATGAAAACTAGCGAGGGAGCGGGTCCTACAACCCTTGTGGCCCGCCATACCTTTCTACCAGCGAAGCCACAATTCTCTGCCCACCCGCCATGGATGCCAGCGAGACAGACATTTTTTTCAGTCCATTCACATGTCTTTTTTGTCCCAATGTTCAAGCTCTTGCCGCTGGGGAGCCCGAAAAGACCATGGCTCCTCATCGCCAGCAATTTTAAACAGCCCGCTCTCCCTGAAAGCTCCGCCCTCCTCCCCGAGTACAGCCAATGAGGCGGAACGCCCCAGAGATGACATCGGCAGACTGGGGGAGGAAGGGCGGAGCCGATCTGGGAAGCCTCGCAGTCACCGCCATGTTATTGGCGGTGTGCTCGGGAGGAACCCTCGCCGCCTTAATTTCTGGCCACACAGACATCCCAGCAGAGCAGTGGGACACCCAAAGGGACATTGCAGTGAACTTCACATAAAAAGGCCCAGGCATACATCTTATCATAACCCCCTTACATTGTATGGGGAGCCTTTCAAAATTCACCCACAACCTCCTATACCCAACTGGATACCATCCCAATAGACCTTATGCCTGCAGGTGTCACCTATATCACTACAGTGTTAACAGATTAAATCATCGCAGTTTAACAGGAACTTCAAAATGCTGTTAGAAGCAACAAAATTTGCTTCATAGAGCCAGTCTTCATTGATCCAAAATATACCGGGGGGGGTGGGGTGGGGGGTGTTTGAAGTGGTGCTAGGCAGCAGCAGTGGGAGCCGGTCCTAGTGGGGGGGGGGGCAGGCTTCGGCTTCAGCGCTGGAGGGAGGGAAAGTGATCGCCTGTCCCATTGTCTCCACGGACAGCTTCGAAGCTGTGCGTGGGGACAATGAGACAGGGGATCTAAAGGGACAGTCCCATTCAAAACGGGACATATGGTCACCTTATCTATATAATAATAATAATAATAATTTTATTCTTATATACCGCCATACCCAGCGAGTTCTAGGCGGTTTACATCAGTTAGATTAGGATCTGCATATGTCACTACAGTAGGTCTTTGGTGGGCTAATCTAATCTAATCTTCTCTTTGTGTGTCGCACATACCTATTCAGGCTCTAGGTGACATTCAGAGAGGGGTTGAAAGGGGATCAGGAGGAGGGACTAAAAGGGGCCTTGAAAGGGGGGAGGGTAAGAGGGGGTGCAAGAAATCATAGTTGTCTAGGAGCTCATCTAGCGAAAGAGGTGGAAAGATTCATTTCTGAGAAGTCAAGTAGGTTCAGCTGTCATAGAGGAAGGTTTCCAGCTTTTTTCCGGAATGTTGTATGTTTAGTTTCTTTTCTGATCATTTCTGGCAGGTTAATCCATGTTTTTGCTCCTATGAATGTGAGTGGAATAAACGTCTTTAATTGAGATTTTTCGTGGAAGGTAGATTCAACGGTATTCTGGAGGTAGACCAGGCCGTTGAGAATAGCTGGGTGAGAGGAGTGGCTGAGCTTCCGTGGATTATGCATGATGTTTTGAAGAATATTCGCGATGAAACTGGCAGCCAGTGTAATTGTTTGAGGAAGGCTGAGATCGAATCATATTTCTTTAGGTTGAAGATCAGGCTGACAGTTGTGTTTTGAATGAGCTGCAGTTTGAACTAGAGAGGAGTTAATCCCCAAGTTTGCTGAGTTGCAGTAGTCTAGCTGGGGGTAGTACCATCAACTGGACAATCAGAGCAAAATGATGTTGGTGGAAGTATGGCTTAATAAGTCATAGTGAAGATAGTCTTTTTCCAGAGGCTGGAGATTTGAGGATCCATTGTGTCCAGTGTGTCATCCAGAATGATGCCAAGTACTTTTGAGGATTTCTCTACTGCGAGGGTGGTACCGGATTGTCGGGGCATTCTGCTGAGTGGTGTGGAAACAGATGGCTTTGGTGGCATTTAGTTTAAGTTTGTTTGTGGTTGCCCAGGTGTGGATTTTTCAATGTTGTTTGAAATTTTCTTGTCTATGTTTGGTTGTTTGTAATAGGGATGAGGAGAAGAATGTCGTCTGCGTAGGATGGTAAGGTTTTGTCTTCTAATTTAATATTTCCAAGTGAGCTCATGAAAAGGTTGAACAGGATGGGGGATAATGGGGAGCTTTGCGGAACTCTGCAGAATTCTCACACTGCCCACCACAAATGCACTAGTTAGAGTGGGCTAAGGGCCTGGGTCCCCTTCTCTGCAGTCCACTGCACTGACCACCAGGTTATTCCAGAGACCTTCTCGCAGCTCTGTTAGGACTGGCCATAACATCTGAAGGCATCATGCAGATTGGTATATACTGTTTCATTTACATCTTTGGGGGATGGCAGGGGGTCAGTAACCATGGGGGGAGTAAGGAGGGGCCATGCCTTCATGCCTGCAGTGGTCATCTGGTCACCTTTTGTCATTTATTTATTTTATTTACAAATCTAGGCGGAGAACAATGTAAACACAGAAAATCAGCAAATGGCAAACAGCAAAACGCAATAGCAATACACATTTAAAAATACAGTAAAACCTTGGATTGCAAGACAAGCAAAACATTTGATTAAATTTTAACTTGAGATACAAAGTCTTGCAATACAAGTACATACAGTATACACACATCACAACTGAGCCGATGGTTCTTCTCTCTCTGACGCTCTGAGAGTGTAGTGACTGTTCTAAACGAGCGAGGTCTTGCAATACGAGTACATACAGTATACACATGTCACATCATCACAACTGAGCCGATGGTTCTTCTTTCTCTGACGCTGCGGAAGTGTAGTGACTGTTCTAAATGAGTAAGGTCTTGCAATACGAGTACATACAGTATACACGCGTCACATCACAACTGAGCCAATGGTTCTTCTCTCTCTGACGCTGCGGGAGTGTAGTGACTGTTCTAAACGAGCAAAGTCTTGCAATACGAGTACATACAGTATACACGCGTCACATCATCACAACTGAGCCGATGGTTCTTCTCTCTCTGACTCTGCGGGAGTATAATGACTGTTCTAAACGAGTGAGGTCTTGCAATACGAGTACATACAGTATACACATGTCACATCATCACAACTGAGCCGATGGTTCTTCTTTCTCTGACGCTGCGGAAGTGTAGTGACTGTTCTAAATGAGTAAGGTCTTGCAATACGAGTACATACAGTATACACGCGTCACATCACAACTGAGCCAATGGTTCTTCTCTCTCTGACGCTGCGGGAGTGTAGTGACTGTTCTAAACGAGCAAAGTCTTGCAATACGAGTACATACAGTATACACGCGTCACATCATCACAACTGAGCCGATGGTTCTTCTCTCTCTGACTCTGCGGGAGTATAATGACTGTTCTAAACGAGTGAGGTCTTGCAATACGAGTACATACAGTATACACATGTCACATCATCACAACTGAGCCGATGGTTCTTCTTTCTCTGACGCTGCGGAAGTGTAGTGACTGTTCTAAATGAGTAAGGTCTTGCAATACGAGTACATACAGTATACACGCGTCACATCACAACTGAGCCAATGGTTCTTCTCTCTCTGACGCTGCGGGAGTGTAGTGACTGTTCTAAACGAGCAAAGTCTTGCAATACGAGTACATACAGTATACACGCGTCACATCATCACAACTGAGCCGATGGTTCTTCTCTCTCTGACTCTGCGGGAGTATAATGACTGTTCTAAACGAGTGAGGTCTTGCAATACGAGTACATATAGTATTTTGTATTAAAGTTTTTGGGTTGTGGAATCAATCATCTTGAGTTTCCATTATTTCCTATGGGGAAATTCGCTTTGATATACGAATGCTTTGGATTACAAGCGTGCTTCTGGAACGAATGATGCTCGCAAACCAAGGTTTTACTGTATATACAGTATATAGATCTCTCATAAAACATCCAAACATCTTTACACAATCATAAAATACATCTTCAAAAAAATACAGCTCAAAGCTGGTACCAACCACAGCCTAACACTAAAAGAGAGAATCTCATACACCTACACAGCTGGTGCCCAAAGCACGTGCAAATAAGACAGTTTTTACCTCTTTTCTCAATTGACAAAGCACGGTCAATTGATGCTCAGAAACCGACAGGGAACAGAACCAGGCCCCGAACCGACAACATGGAATTACGATGGCCATTTATTCACTGTTAACCCTTTCAGGACCATAAGAATCGTAGGCCAATTTTTGTGGTTTTGACGACATTTTTATGGTAAAAAGGGCTTGCAGATGCCAAAAAATTGATTTTTTTTGTGAAATATCATTATTTTTTTTTTTAAAAATCACACTTCTGGCTTATGGACAGTGTAGCAAGTGAATCTTCTCGTCAATCTGGCAACGACGCTAATGAATGAATGTCAGAACCAGTTTGTTTACATAAAGGCAGTATCATATGGAATCCGTACATATCAAATTTAGAACTGTAGACTATCCCAATCAAAATTTATAGGATTTTAAAGTTATGGGACAAATATGTCCCTTGGTCCTGAAAGGGTTAAACGGGTGCAGCCCAAATATCCAAAGTGTGCCCGGGACATTTTCTAAAATGTTCGATCGTTGCGGAAAAACGTCCAAATCCTAAGCTCCACCCAAACCACGTCGCCAGCACGCCCCCTCGAGATTAAGACGCACTGCAGATGAAAAGCACAGAAACAGGTTTCAAAAGTAGCGGACTGGAAGGGTGCGGTGAGAAAAATGTCCACCTTGCCCCCTCAAGCCGCTTGTTGGATGTTTTTCTTTCTTTGAAAACGAGCCCCGTGATTAATCTGACTGAACATCTGTGCTATTGATTTTAGATTCCTGTAGCGTCCAAAATGTGCACAGATGAATGACTTTATCTGATTTTTTATTTCATCTCTTTCTCCGAATATCCTCTAATCTTGGGAGACTTCAATTTCCACTTTGATGAACTCACTAATCCTCTCACTAAGGAACTACTAACCTATACAGATACACTTAATTTTCAACCTCTCATCCATGATCCAACTCACCAGGCAGGTCATATCCTCGATATGATTTTTTTTTCAAAAATTGACAATTTCTATTACTCTAATATTTCAAACACGCCAGTTCCTTGGTCTGATCACCATCTCATTTCATTTAAATTAACGTTAAATAAAAAAATAAATCTAATCTCACAACCCAAGATCATAACATATCGGGATTTTACAAAATTAGAACTCTCATCAGTTGAATCTTTTCTTCTTTCAAGACCCCCCTTATTAGAAACTGATCCTCTTGAAGATCTACTCACCTCATGGAATGAAACAATTCAAAAATTATTAGACAAAGAGGTCCCTTTAATTAATAAAACAATATCTAATAAAAAAATTCAAAACCCATGGTATACACCAGAACTCCTACTCATTAAGAGACAGCTTAGATCCATTGAAAGAAAATGGCGAAAAAATAAAACTATTGCAAACAAGATAACATTTAAAGAATTAGCCCAACATTACAAAAATAAAATTAATGAAGCTAAAAGAAACTATTACTCGAACAAAATCAAAATAGCCAAAAATTCTTCTATTTTATTTTCTATCTTAAAATCTTTTAATTCCAATTCTCAATATGAAAATAAAAGCTCAGAACTCTCAGCTCAAAAGCTGGCAGATGCCTTTTGCAATAAAATAATTAACATACGAAATAAATTTACTCCTCACTCAATCATTAACCCCCCTGAGACACACAAAAATCATAAAATTCCCTGTGCCAAGTGTTCTAACTTCAATGTTCCCACACTATCAGAAATCAAAACAGTAATCCAAAAATTAAACTTGAAAAGTTCGCCCTCTGAGATCATACCTCCTGTTATCTTAAAGAAACACTTTACTGGTTTTGGACCCCTTATTCATTCACTAATCAAAAAAAGTCTCATTTCGGGGACGGTTCCGAATATCTGGAAAACATCAATAATAACTCCCATATTAAAGGACCATAAAATCAGTCACGATGACCCTACTAACTATCGTCCCATTGCCAACATCCCTTTCTTAGCAAAAATCACAGAGAAAGTGATATTCAAACAACTGTCTGACTTTGTCAACTCTACTAACATACTACACCCTAACCAAACGGGTTTTAGAAAACATCATAACACTGAATACTCCTTAATAGGGCTTACCACTAACATCATTTATAACCTCGACCACCATAACTCAGTTATTCTTTTCTCCCTAGATCTTTCTGCCGCATTTGATACTATTGATCATTCCCTCCTCTTAAAAAGACTGCATTCTATAGGCGTTAGTGAACTATCACTTCAATGGTTTACTTCTTTTTTATCTGATCGTATTTCAACGGTACGTTTCAATAATACATCTTCTAAACCTTTTTCTCACAACTATGGAATCCCTCAGGGTTCAATTCTATCTCCTTTATTATTTAATATTTTTCTAGCGCCTTTACTTAATTTAAGCCAATCTATAGGTTTTACCACTTACGCCTATGCTGACGATATTCAATTAGTTCACACTGTTAACCCAGAAAATATCAATGACATAATTCAAATCAATCAAAAATTAGAAAAAATTAAAAATTGGTTGGCTCAAAATAAATTAGCTTTAAATATATCCAAGACAAAGGCTTTATTTTTCCCTTCAAGACAGGATCTAAAGCTTTCCACTTCATTTTCAATTGAAAACACAACTATCGAACTAGTACCATCTCTTAAGATCCTAGGAGTAATAATTGATGCTAAATTCTCTTACCAGGAACACATCAATAATATTGTCAAAAGTTGCTTTTATCGTCTGCGTTTAATTCGCTCAATGTCTAAGTACTTAGAGCCAAAATCATTAAATATTTTAGTCCATTCTCTCATAATTTCTAAACTAGATTATTGTAATTCATTGTTATTAAATATTACATATAAGGAACAAAGACGACTACAAATAATACAAAATATCGCTATTAAAATAATCCATCATGGGAAAAAATATGAACATGTAACTCCCTATTTAATAGATTCACACTGGTTACCTATAAACCAAAGAATAACATACAAAATAGCTTTATTAGTATTCAAAACAATAACTACTAATGAACCACAGTTTATTGACCATTTTCTAATTCCACACACCTCAAATCGTCTTCTTCAGTCCAATACTCAAGAGCTATTAATGGTCCCTTCACTAAAAATAATAGGAACTAGACGCCACGATATCTTCTCAGTCAAGGCGCCGCTTATCTGGAATACACTCCCCTTATACATTAGAAATATTAAGGATCTCAACTTATTTAAAATTAATTTAAAAACATTCCTCTTTAAGGCTGCATTTAACCTCTAAAAAAAAAAAAAATTTTCTTTTCTCTCTGATAATTTAAAAAATTTTTGATTTTACTTATATCCCACCCTATTGTTTTACCCTTCCCCCTCCAACTCTCTTCTCCTCTATCTAGGAAACAAAATATTGTAACTTTTTTCCCTAATGTTCTTTCCTATCCTATCCAGTTTTGTCCGTATTGTCAGACAAGAAAGCACTGTTTTTAACTTAAAATAACAATTATATTAATTTTCTTTTTTTAATGTTTTTACTCTAATTGTATTTTCTTATGTAATTCGCTTAAAAATGTTAAGCGAACCATCAAATTTAAATAAACTTGAAACTTAAAGTTGTTGAAAATCCCCTTAAACGTGGTACAGGTGGGAAGGAACCTGGGTGGCATTCCGCGAGAAAGAGCCGTATTCCTGCAGGGGCATCCCTCATATAAACTGCCATTAATGGGGAGTGAGGGGGTTCATCCAGAGGTTTAGGAGGAAAACAATATAGGGAGGATGAGATTTACAGGGCGCCAAATCTGACAAGGAAATGTCTCTACCCACTGACACTAGGCATGTCAGTCGGTCAACTCGTGTCGTTTCTAAACTGAAATCAATTCCAATCTGTCCAGTTCCTTGACAAGTCAGGCCAGCTACTAATACAAAGGCTAATTATTATATCAGGTCCAACTTCATCTGGCTCTTCTCTCACAACCTCTGACACAGAAAATTAAGTGGGGCTTGCATTTCCACTCCAACAGCTGATGGTCCTTGATGAGACAGAGGTTGGATAGGATTGATCGATGGCACAAAGCAGTGGGGGGAGGTGGGGGGAATGGGGCTGGGGCTGAAATGCTTTCTTTAACTGAAATCCAAGGTTTGGAAACAGAGGAGTGAAAGGAATATTTCAAGTCCATCACTGGAGATTAAATATACCCTTCAATATAGATGTCCAACAGGTCTTCCTTGAGATTCCTGGGCTGGCCTAGGGTAGAAGCGGAGAAAAAGACGGGCCTCTGGCATTGTGCCTTAAAAACAAGTAGAAGCAGGTTCTCTTTGTCTTGCGTGTTTGGTGTCTTCCAAAATTTGCCACCCTTCTGTTCCTTTGTTTGGTAGAACGACCTTTAGACCAGTGTTTTCCAACCTTTTTCCACCTATGGACCGGCAGAAATAAAAGAATTAATCTGTGGACCGGCATCGATCTGTGGACAGGCGGTTGAAGAACACTGGGCTAAGTCGTGGGCCAGACCCCGCCCATCTCTACCCAATCTCCACCCCAGACCCCGCCCTCATAATAGTACTAATTGCACCTTGCACGCCCCGTGCCTCATCTGGAAGCCTTCCCTCTGACGTTGCAACGTCAGAGCAAAGGCTTCCGGTTCAGGCGCAGGACGCGCGTAGGAGCCACTGCCTGTGGCTTTGTGCACCGAATCAGTTAAGAAGAGGGAGCTGGCTCGAAGATAACGCCGCATCGATCGCACCGTGGACCGACGGTTGAAGAACACTGTTTTGGGCCTGATGCACGTGCTGGCCCTGTGGACCGGCAAGAAATTTCTGTGGACCGGCACTGGTCCGTGGACCGGTGGTTGAAGAACACTGCTTTAGACTACCTCTAGAAGCCAGAGGAGCAATTGCTGGGGGAGAAGCAACAGTGGATCAGTCCTTCTCCCCCTTCTACCATAGTGATCCTGGGTAGGTACCACAAGGAGGAATCAGGGGTGTGACTTCACCTTAATTCTTAGGATCAGGGACTGCTTAACTGACAAGACATGAAAACTCAAGAAGTGTTGAAAAATATCATTATTATATGAACAAAAAAAATCGCATATATTTATAAAGATTAGAAAAACACTAAAATTCATGTTGGATAGTGGGTGTGGCAGGTGGCAGTGATAGAGTTAAGGGCCTCAGCACCCTGAGGTTGTGGTTTCAAATCCCACACTGCTCCTTGTGACCCTGGGCAAGTCACTTAATCCCCCCATTACCCCAGGTACATTAGATAGATTGTGAGCCCACCAGGACAGACAGGGGAAAATGCTTGAGTACCTGAATACATTCATGTAAACCGTTCTGAGCTCCTCTGGGAGAACAGTAGAGAAAATTGAATAAATACATGGTGTGAAAAGCTTCAGCTCCTGATAACCAGAGCTGGTATTGTGACATCACAATGCCTCCTTCCATCAATGCCTAAGAGCCAACCTCATCAGTGATGTCACAATGGCTTGATTGTCCTATACTTGGCTTACTTTTGCTACATTTTGATTTCTAGAGTGGCGCAGTGGTTAAAGCTACGGCCTCAGCACCCTGAGGTTGTGGGTTCAAATCCCACACTGCTCCTTGTGACCCTGGGCAAGTCACTTAATCCCCCCATTGCCCCAGGTACATTAGATAGATTGTGAGCCCAGCAGGAAAGACAGGGAAAAATGCTTGGGTATCTGAATAAATCCATGGAAACCGTTCTGAGCTCCCCCGGGAGAACGGTATAGAAAAATTGAATAAATAAATGATAACTAGGGGAAAAAGCTCTGAAGATACCCCCCTTTCCTTGGTGCCCTAAGCACATACATTGGAAAAGTAGGCTTTTACCTTCAATAATCTTCTTTCTGTTAGTCCCATAGGATTCCATACTCGAGGTCAAACATGTCCAACAGGTAGATTGCAGAGGGGTCAGAGGCAGATCCCCAGCCCCACTTGGCTCCATCTCTCCAGAAGCTCGCCCCGTGGCTAGGAGAGAGCTCTTGCCGGCAGGTCATCTGCCGAGGTCTTGCCGCCGCCGCCGCTGATCCTTTGCCTGTCTTTTTTCCCTGCCTGCGGGTGTATTGGGGGCGTTTGTTGTTTTCGAGGCCAATAGTTTGTGGGTACCCCAGGGGGCCGCTACCCGTACCCTGTGACGATACGCCACAGGCCCGGCATCATACCTGGTCTCCTGCCTCTCTGAATCACCCATTCCTGCCCCCGTCCCAACACCCCTTAGAAGTGTGCTATATCCATTTGCCCGGGCTTCACCTGAATACACTTACCGTATTAGTTGTGTCGTGTGCTGGTCGCTGACCACTTTACAGTTCGCTTTCATTAAACGTTTTCAGGCAGACACAACAAAGTGTCAAGAATTTGGTGATTTTGGCGGGCTTTTCCAATTTTGTTCTAACTTGCCTACGCCTTGCCTTCGAATTGGTTCAAACCACTGTGACTTTTGTTTGCCTCTGCAATTTTATTTCGCCTTGCCATTGGGTTGATTCTACACTACAATTTTATTTCGCCTTGCCATTGGGTTGATTCTACACTACAATTTTATTTCGCCTTGCCATTGGGTTGATTCTACACTGTGTGCAGAATTTATTAAATCGTGTGTGGTGGCATTTGAATTTGCTTGGCGGTATTTGATTTTATCTGGTTTGCTGGACAGGTGTTTAAGTTTTTTTTGATGATTGTTTGGTGGTATTTGATTATTGTTGCCAGTATGATGAATTCTTATTTTTACTTTTAGAACTGCATGTGTGGTTTTGGCATCTCCAGTCCTTGTATTGCACATCATCCAGAGGTCTTCAGTTCCTGTTGATCTTTAATATTTTGGGACAGTGACAGTTTTGGACTAGATTCAGCCAGTATATATACTAACTTAGCAGATTTGGCCTTCTTACATCCAGCCACCTCGGTATAACGAAGATGAGTGTTCCAAAGAAGAGCAAAACCTTCCACTTTTATGATGAATGGGAAATGGACTACTTCTTCATCATGGTGAAAGACAAGTGTTGTCTAATTTGAAACGCCCCAGTATCCTTGCCCAAAAAGGGTACTCTGAAACGTCATTATAAGACTCTGCATAGTAAAAAGTTTGATGCTGATTTTCCACCCAAAAGTGAAATTCGTAAACTGAAGCTTAGAGAACTTACATTGAAATTGGCTACTCAGCAACAGTTGATGGCGAAGTCAAGGTTACATTCGGTCAATGCAACTGTAGCATCCTTCAAGGTCAGCAACCTGATCGCAAAGAAATGCAAACATTTCACTGAAGGGGAATTTGTAAAAGATTGTTTTCTTGAAGCAGCTGATAATCTTTTTGAAGGATTTAAAAATAAGAAAGAGATCATAGCTGCTATTCAAGATGTACAATTGTCAAGAAACACTGTCATGCAACAAATAGAAAAGATGTGTGGAAACACAACTGAACAATTGTTGGAGAATGTTTCACATTGAGTTGCTTTCTCACTCCAACTGGATGAATCTGCAGACATAAGAGACATAGCCCAGTTACTAGTCTTTATCCAGATGGTTTTTGAAGACTTCAGTGTTAGAGAAGAACTACTTGGAATGATTTCTTTAAAATATTCAGCTCTTTCCATTCTTTTGTGACAAAGTGTAATCTTCCATTGCATAGACTTGTTTCCATCACTACCGATGGAGCAAGAGCAAGAGCAATGACAGGTGAGGTTAAGCCCTCTGTAGACAGCATGACAACTTCCCAGATTTCCTTTCTTACCACTGCATCATTCACCAGCAAATTTTGGCAAGCAAGAGACTCAACACAAAGACTGTCATGGACATCACTTTCAAAATTGTAAATTCAGTTCGTGGAAAATCACTTCAAAGACGACTTTTCAATCTTACTCTTGATGACGGGGCAGCGGAAATCATTTTGCACACAGATGTAAGGTGGCTAAGTAGGCACAAATTTCTGCAAAGATTTCATGATTTGCTGAATGAAATAAGAAGTTTTTTGAAGGAGAGGGGAGATGACCAAGCAGAGTTGGAAGATGAGGAGTGGTTATGTGATCTGGCATTTCTCGCTGACTTTACAGGCGAACTAAGTGATATGAACCATGATCTACAAGGTAAAAACAAATGCACTGGCGAGATGATGAGTACAGTTTCATCCTACAAGAGCAAATTTGAGCCAATGATGACTGACCTTGCAAGACAACACCTTTGATCGTTTTCCTAATACGCAGGACCATATCCAAATTTTGTTTTTCAGAATGAGAAGTATGTGACGGGAAACTGTTCTATTATCCAGGAATTCGAAAATAGATTCTGTGACTTCCCCAAAAATTGGAACAGTTGTGGAGTACTTGTCATACCCATTCAAAGTAGATGTGGACATTAAAGAAACTGCAGCTGCTATCAGTAAAAATTCCTCATTGAACAAGCCATCTCTTGAAAACGAAATAGTAACCTTTGAAAATGACATTTTTCTCAAGACCCGTGCTGAGCAAGAATCGTTTTGGAAGCTACTGTCTAGAGACAAATTTCCCAACTTGAGAAGATGCAGTGAAGCTGTACACTCCTGTTTCGGTTCAACTTATTTGTGTGAATCTGCATTTTCCCATCTGAAAATGACAAAGAGTACACCATGTTCCAACATGAAGGATTCCCTGAGACTGGCCCTCACGCAATATTCACTCAACTTCAACATACGCCGACAGGTTGAAAATGCTGGGGCTGTTCTCCCTGGAGAAGAGGAGACTTAGAGGAGACATGATAGAAACCTTCAAGATCCTGAAGGGCATAGAGAAAGTGGATAAGGACAGATTCTTCGAACTGCGAGGGACCACGAGCACCAGGGGTCACTCAGAGAAATTGAAAGGGGACAGGTTTAGAACCAATGCTAGGAAGTTCTTTTTTACCCAGAGGGTGGTGGACGCATGGAATGCTCTTCCGGAGGTTGTAGTAGGCGAGAGCATAGTAAAGGGGTTTAAGGAAGGTTTGGATAGGTACCTAAAGGATAAAGGGATTGAGGGATACAGATAGAAGCAGAAGTAGATTATAAAAGTAGAGGTAGATTATAAAGATTGAGAATATACAGATAGAAGCAGAAGTAGGTTATAGAAGTAGAGGTAGATTGTAAAGGTCAAAATTTCACTTCACAGGTCAAAGACCTGGTGGGCCGCCGCAGGAGCGGGCCGCTGGGCGAGATGGACCTACGGTCTGACCCAGTGGAGGCAACTTCTTATGTTCAAAAATCTGGTGGATGAAATGTAGGCTCAGACGTATCACTAATGAGCAAGAGCAAAATATTAAAGCTTGTGCAAGATCAGCCTGGATCAATACTCGACCTACATTTAACACAAACTATTCCATAAAAGTTAAAGAAAGTTATTACTCAATAAAACTTTAAGAAAAAATGTACTTTCCATTTTCCCTCGCAGTTCTTACTGGATCTTCGTCTCTCTGTTTTGTTTTTGCTTAATTTGCTTAACAGCTAATCACATCTAAGTAAATGACAGAAGGTTTATTAAAAATGGGGGTGGGGGGGGGCTAGTAATCCTCCATATTTATTGGGTTAAAATTTAATTTGAGTCCTTTGTGCCAAGGAAAGAGTATCAGATACTGGCAGTTCAGGAGAGCTTTGAACTTGCCACAGAGAAACGTGCCAGAGAACGCATGGTATTTGAAAAGAAGATTGCTGAGAGAGAAATTCAGAAGATAAGGCAAGAGGAAGAAGAGAGAGTTCAGAGGGAGGAGAAAGAGAAGGAAGAGACTGCTAGACTGTTTTGAATATGGGTAGAGTTTAATATAATGTTCACTCTATTCTAAAGATGTTTTTATGATTCTGGGGGTGTTAGGAAATTTAAATTAGTCTATGATCGGTAATGTTCTTTAAATTATTATTACATGACTGTTGACTGGATTATTACATGACTAGTGGGTGGATAAGGGAGTTATGATATTATTACTACTTAGGTAACTCTATAGATTTTATGTATTTTTTTATTCATTTATTTTTACTAAAGCTATTTACTTATTTTGTATGGTTTTGGGATTAATTTAGAGATGTAAATGGGGAAATTTAGAATATGTATTCTTAAGGAATGAATTTGTCACAAAATTGATTTATATATCCTTTTTAGTGTATCAGTAAGTAATATATGAAAAATCTTTTTTTTTTTTTGAAAAAAAAAAAGAAAAATCTAATACGCTGTTCATTTTATTGTATAGGCACATTTATGATTCTGTGCATGTTAGGCCTTTGATCTGTTTGGGTCTTTTAATTATTATTTCATGAGTATTGCTGGAATAAGGGAGTTATGAAATTTTGGTTAGTTAGATCACCGGCACTTTTGTAGATCCGGGAGTTGCAGAAATCCAAACACGTTTCTGAGCATGAGCAGTGCGAAAGGATCAGATCTTCCTAAAATTGGATGTCAGGAGAGTCTTGTTCCACTATTTGGAGAAGACTAATGACTTTCAGCTGCCTGATAATCTCTTTCTCCTGACTAATTCGTGTCAGCCGGCTTCTAAATCCTGTTGGATTCGTATGGCCTTTTCCACGTCTTATATCGCCCACAGTAAGTGGCTGCCGGTTTCTCTTAAGGCCCACTCGACTAGACGTGTTGCTGCCTCGTGGGCAGAGTCTCAAGCGATTCAGCCAGATGAACTTGGCAGGGCGGCGACTTGTTCCTTTCTTCATACCTTTACCCGGTTTTATCAAGTGGATGTGGCGGCTCGATCTGATGCAGCTTTTGGGACCTCGGTGTTGTGGGCAGGCTTTTCTGTTCCTCCCTGATGCTGCCTGGAGATCAGGGAAAAAAGAGATGTGATTTTGGGGGAGGGGTTGGGGGTGTAACGGGGCAGGGCCATGCAGCCGGGGTCTTCCATCAGCAAACATGATAACCCTACCCTTATTTGTCATGGATTGGTTCTGGTATGGTTGCCTGGCTTTAGGACTGAACTGTAGGGGGCTCTAACTCACTCTCTAAAGTAAGAGGAGTACATGCTCAGAAAACTGGATTTCTGCAACTCCCGGATTGCGGGGAAGGGATTGAACACCTAGAGTATGGAATCTGGAAGGGACATAACAGAAATTCTGCTTAATGTTTAATCCAGGGCTGAAAGCAGAACTGTACAACCTCCTTTTCTCTCACTGATCTGCCTTGCAGAGTTTTTCACCCCATCTGTCTATCTTCAAATCCTCTTATTTCTTTTACAATGAAATTCTCTCTTTCTGCCATTTACACATAATCCCCTCCGTGTTGCCACTAGTGCTCTCAAATCCTCCTGTGATACCTCCGATCTCTCTCAATGTCCCTTCTCTTTCACTCTTGTTCCAAATCACTCCCCCTAATGCCTGGATCTGCAGAAACAAACTGTGATGGAGGGAGCATTGCTAAGAAGCGTTCAGATTTAATTTTTTTTTTTTTTTTTTGCATTTAAAAATTGCTCTAAATGAAGATATTGTATCATATATTACATTCAGGAACGGTGAACCCCTGCCCAAGGCTGCTGAAAATTATGTCAATGAGAAACATCAGCATAGCGAAACACCAACAACTACACTTAACCAGTGTACTACTGGTTCTTACTGGCATTGTTATTGAATTCTTTAAAATTTCAAATAGAATGCAATAAAAGGGTGTCATTTTCTCATCCTGCCACAAGGTGTCAGAATTGCATTACAAATCAACATGAGGCTTGCATCTCTATTAACACTGTCAACAGGTCTGAAAAGTATGTGTGAAATGGTTCAATCTATCCACCCAAAGGGCAAAAACCTGAGACCGATTAGGTTCACACCTCATGTCTTGGAATTTACCCCATCAAAATTCAGTAGACCCTGATCAAAGCTCGAGCATAAGTAGCCGGTCCTTCCTTATAATACATAGTAACACAGCAGATAATTTTCAAATCATCTTGTATCCTACACCAGATCCTATACGGAAGCTCAGCAGCCCCTCTCCTCCAATTATTCTCTAATGTTTGGTCGACATCAAAAAGAATCCTTAACAGAATCCAAGTAAATTTACCATCCACAAAAAACCTCCACTACAAGCGAATTTTCCACTCTATGCTAACTTATCTGGGTGTAAAAACCTGGAATGACCTACCAGAAGTTATCAGGACAGAGACAAACTACACCACATTCAGAAAAAACCTGAAGACTCACCTCTTTGACAATTAACTCCCCCTACTTCTTCGTTTATGTATAACTCCCCCTACTTCTGGGTCCCCTCTCTTATTTTCTCCATACCCCTCTTCCTCCTTGATCTGTCGCCTTGAGCCTGTATAGGTATGTGCCACGCACAAACGAAGATTAGATAAGATAAAGCCCTGTGTGGTCCATCTAGTCTGCCCAACAGTCACATTCATTGTTAAACCAACAATCTAGCATGTTAGAATCCTAACGGAGTTTAGCGGTATATAAGAAATAAATTACATTACAAATAAGAAATAAATTACATTACATTATTACATTTTACTTGCTAAGCTCCACTATACAATGTCTCCCCTCCCCCTTCAAGATATACAAGACCTCTACTCAGACAATATGAAAGTGGTATAAAAGCGCATTCTCGCTCCAGATCCATCCTTGCAATTTTTAGGGCTCAGACCGTAAAAAAAAATTCTGCCCCGCACTGATCCTACTTCCCAGCTACTGAGGTGCCATTTAAATTTACTCCAGCCCATCCAGATCTCTCTCGCCATACACGGCACCCAGACCGTAGAAGCTCTAGTAAGTTCTATTAAGGACAAAACTCGACAAAAGCGCTGCAGAGTTCCAGGTACAGGCATAATTTTGGCCAGCTTATCTGCTTCAGATTGAATGAACGCAAATGGAGTCCAGTCAACGCATTACCCTGGCAGGTAGGAAAGGCCCTACTCACCGACTGCCAGACCACTGCCGCCCTCTGCTGGGAAATAAAGTCAATAACATGAAAAAGGCCGCCTGGAAGCTCAGGACTGCCAGGCCCAGCTGATGGGCCCATTCTCCCTTCCCCCCCACCGCTGGCTTTGATCTCACATCCCTGTTTGAACAGATCCTCTGTGCTGATCCCAAGCCATCTAAAATTCTGATGCTCTTTTTTTAGTCTTTCCCTCGCCCACCACCTCTTCTGCGAATCTGCCAGTTGGTGAATGTTATCTCAAGATGCTCCAAGATATATATCTATTTAGCTCAAAACTTAACTTAGCTGCACAGTTGCCCTCTCTCGTGAGGGCTTACGGCAGGGGTGTCCAACCTGCGGCCCCATGAAGTATTTTGTGTGGCCCCAGTCGTGGGTGATGCGGTGTTTTCCTCTGCTGCCCCCCAGGTATTTACAGCCTTGCCGGCTCCCTCCTCTGTCTTGCTGCAGCGTTTGCACGTTTGTACGGCCCCAGAAACATTTTTTTTTTTGGCTAATGCGGCCCATGGAAGCCAAAAGGTTGGACACCCCTGGCTTACGGTCTAAACATTTGTTTGAGGCAACGTAGGGTGAAGTGATTTGCCCCAAATCACAAGGCGCCTCCTTAGATTTTTAATCCTGCTCGTTCTGGAGAGGATTTTAGCTGGTTTTAAAGTGATTATAAATTTTGTACTGGTTTTCACTTTGTAGGTTTTTACTTATGGAATATCTATTTTTTGGAGACACGGGTGAATGTTAAGGTTACCTGATGTCCGGACATCCTTTTTTAGACGGCAGATAAAGACCTGAATGGTCCATCCAGTCTGCCCAACCTGATTCAATTTAATTTTTTTTTCTTAGCTATTTCTGGGCAAGAATCCAAAGCTCTACCCGGTACTGTGCTTGGGCTCCAACTGCTGAAATCTCCGTCAAAACCTACTCCAGCTTTAATTTGTGCATGTTCCTTCATTTCATTTTAAATTATTTACTTATTAATTGTTTGTTATATAATTTCCCCCCCCCCCTCCCATTTTACAAAACTGCGATAGCGGTTTTCAGCGCAGGCCGGCACGCTGAATGGACTACGCTGCTTCCAACACTCATAGAGTTCTAGGGACCCAAAGACTGCTGCTTTTGCCAGAACAGAGAGTTGCCTGGGGACAGAAATTTAACCTTTCCCCTTTGCTGATGTCATAAATCCTCTCTCTCAGCCAATCCCCAATGGAATCTAATTCATACCCACCCATACCACTAAGATCTATCCCATCCTCACAATTAATCTCCTCCATCGCCAACCATACTCACAGGAGTTGAATCAGCCTTCTGCTTCCTCCTAACTCCAATAGCCTCCTGTGTTTTTTGGGATGGTATTCACTGTTCAATCAGAGCATTCCAAGCCTCGGTCTGGTTTTTCAGCTACCTCTCTGGGCATTTCAAGCCTCATTTTGGTGCTGCAATGCTTCTTTCTCTACATTCCAAGTCTCATCTGGTGCTCCAATTGCCTCTTTATGTACGTTCCAAATCTCATCTGGTGCTCCAATTGCCTCTTTATGTACGTTCCAAATCTCATCTGGTGCTCTAATTGCCTCTTTCTGTACGTTCCAAATCTCATCTGGTGCTCCAATTGCCTCTTTCTCTGTGTTCCAAGTCTCATCTGGTGCTCCAATTGCCTCTTTCTCTACGTTCCAAGTCTCATCTGGTGCTCCAATTGCCTCTTTCTGTACGTTCCAAATCTCATCTGGTGCTCAAACTGCCTCTTTCTCTACGTTCAAAGTCTCATCTGATGCTCCAATTGCCTCTTTATGTACGTTCCAAATCTCATCTGGTGCTCCAATTGCCTCTTTCTGTACGTTGCAAGTCTCATCTGGTGCTCAAACTGCCTCTTTCTCTACGTTCAAAGTCTCATCTGATGCTCCAATTGCCACTTTCTCTACGTTCCAAGTCTCATCTGGTGCTCTAATTGCCTCTTTTAGTGATTTTGGCATCCAGGGCAGGCCCGATTGCCCCTCCACTGGTGCTTCACACCCAATTGGACTGGTGAAAAGAGGGGGCACTGATGCTTCAGGCTGAATTGGTTTAAGGTTTGAAAAGGGGGGGGGGGGATGGCCACCTCGTTCACCTCCCCTCACCTCCCCCCCCCCCACTGGTGCTTCAATAAAGTTATCTGAAGACTCCTGCTGTATTTGGCTTGAAGAACTAAGACCGGCACTGGTCAGACTTGCATGGTCTGTGCTCCATATATGGCAATTCGGTTTTAGATGGGCTTTGGTGGACTTTGATGGAAATTCCAGTAATTTCGAACATGAGGGCAGTGCTTGTCAGACTTTTACGGCCTGTAGCCCTGCAAATGACAAGATGGTTTGGATAGGCTAAAATGAGCTTGACGGCAACTCCAGTAGTTGGAACCTAAGGACATCTATGGTCTACGTCCCAGAAATATCAAAGAAAGGGCAATTTAATCATGAATTAATAATGTATGTGACTGTTGGGCAGACTGGATGGACCATTCAGGTATTTATTTGCTGCCATTCACCATGTTAAGCCTAATTCTAGTGTCACCAGAGAATTTGACTATTTTTTATTTTTATTTTATTAAATTTTCTCTACTGTTCTCCCAGGGGAGCTCAGAATGGTTTACATTCAGGTACTCAAGCAGTTTTCCCTCTCTGTCCCTGCGGGCTCATAATCTATCTAACGTACCTTGGGCAATGGGGGGATTAAATGGCTTGCCCAGAGTCACAAGGAGCAGCGTGGGATTTGAACCCACAACCTCAGGGTGCTGAGACTGGAGCTTTAACCACTGCGTCTCACTCTTCCCTACAGTCCCACAAGAATCCTATTTCATCTTCTTCCATACTTACACAATTCTCATATCCCGTGCAGCACTCTACTCCAGAATCCATCGAGCGTAGACCCTGTGTGTGGCCAGCAAGTGTCTCTGCTGAGCAATTAAGACTTCGTCACCCCGAGGCCCAGCTGGCCCAAGCAGCAGTAACGAGGCTTTCCAATTCTGCTCACTTTGTACAGCTGGACTTATCACTCTGATCTTGTGCTATACAGAGAAATAATTAGAAAACTAGGAACTGAATTTTCCCACCTTTCTTTCCCCTTCAAAGTCCCTGGGTATTTTATGGTCTGGGCCTCAGAAACCATGAAAAATTCTCCTCTATTCACAGCTTCATGCTGTCAATTAGAGCTTGTAATCTGTGCAGAAATGGGGATCGTTGTGCTTTTTAACAAAATGTCTGACCCGCAGTAATTAACCAGTGGTTTCCTTTAGAGCTTTATTGTGCTGACTGAATTTATGGCAACAGCCTTCAATAGGCCGCAAAATTTACAGCGGCCCATGCCCCATAATTCCCGGAGGGAGAAGAAAGGCAAGCGGGACCTGTTTACGCACCACTAAAGCTGTAGTGTAGAAGGGAGAACTTTTTGTGTCCCATTCACTCCGCCCAAAATCCTACACACTTCCTGCAAACAAACAACCGAAAAGAAACAAATAAGAAATGAAAGAAAAATACTTTTGTCTTATTTGAAAAAAATATATAGATATATTTTGAGTAGTAAAGGAAATGGATTACAGCTAAAAAAAGACTCTTTTAGGGCTGTGACAGGTGAAGACTGTGTTTGAATAAACCACAATGGGCAGTGGGTGACACCCAAAGGAGATTCTTACAAAGGATACCCTTATATCACTCCATGGTGCAGCCACACCTCAAATACTGTGTGCAATTCTGGATGCCGCGTCTTAAAAAAGATATAGCGGAATTAGAAAAGGTACAGAGAAGGGGGACAAAAATGATAAAAGGGATTGGATGAAATAAGCTATAAGCTAGCTATTCGACTCTATATGTCGCCTAGTCGAGCACAACAAATGGCCCTCCGACTAGACTCTGAGGCCCGGATTCTATAAACGACGTCTCGATTGTAGGCAGCGGTAGGAGTAAATCGCATGGGCGGGGCCTTAGGCACATGAGCCTTTCCTAAGATTCCAGTTGGCTCAGGCGCCTAAGGGCCCGCCCATGGGAGGGACTATAGGCAAGGGCCAACCTAAGATTCCAGTTGGCCCAGGCGCCTAAGATCCTGCCCATGGGAAGGGACCTTAGGCACGGGCCAACCTAAGATTCCGGTTGGCCCAGGTGCCTAAGGCCCCTCCCATAGGTGGGACTTTAGGCGCCTGAGCCAACTGAAATCTTAGGTAGGCCCATGTGCCTAAGGCCCCGCCCATGTGATCTACACCTACCACTTCCTAGGAACATAAGAATTGCCGCTGCTGGGTCAGACAGGTGGTCTATTGTGCCCAGCAGTCCGCTCACGCGGCGGCCCCCAGGTCAAAGACCAGTGCCTACAATCAAAACGCCGTTTATAGAATCCAGGCCTCAGTCTAGTCGGAGGGCCATTTGTTGGGCTCGACTAGGCGACATATAGAGTCAAATAGCCGTGATCTACCTGGGGGGAGGGGTGTTCCATCAGGATGGATTGAGCATCCCTCCTGCCGCAATCTATGGGCGGTAGGGGGGTTCCGTTAGGAGGTACCGGGCATCCCTCCTGCAACAATCTATGAGGGGGGGTGTTCTGGCAGGAGGGACTAGGCATCAATCATTCCGGGGGAGGGGTGGATGGGCGGCCGCTAAACTTATCACAACAAGGAGATCCCTTGCTGTGATAAGCTCAGCGGCCGCGTCTACTTACAACCTGATTCTCTAACCGGCGTCTGTAACATGGCCGTTGGTTAGAGAATCGGGTTCACTTTAAGCGGGCTTAGGTGCGATTCTGTATAGGATACCCATCGGCTTCTAATTGTCAAAAATGTGGTAGTCAGACTGCTATTCTTGGTGCCATGTTTTATTCTTTCACAGCTATACAGCATTTTGGGAAGAGGATTTCATGCCATATCTCTGTGTTATAGCAGGCACGTTGTACCTTGGCTCCCTAGTTAATTTTTTCTCCATGAATAATAGTTGCTCCTGTTCCTAAGGGCACAGGAGGCTTCCTAAAGACAGCTCTTCTCTTGGGCACCAAGACTTTCTCGTTGTGTTGGGTGACTGCTGAGCCTTCCTCCTTGGCTCAATGGAGGGCACTCCTCGTACAACATTTGTAGATGGAAAGGCAGAGGATCCCCAATTTGGACTCTCCAGGAGGCAGAAGGCTACAGCCTACATGGGAACCGTTTTGGAACTCATTAACACCAACTGGCCAAAAGTCGATTGCTCAATTTGTGAGTCACTTGTTCAGGTCCGTTATCATTTCATAACGGAGACATGAGAAATGGTCAACTTCTAGGGGAAAGAAACAAAAATGACTGTCCTTGTATTATTCAAGTTTATTTAAAAATTTGATTTGATCGCAAAATCATAATCCAATGCGATTTACAAATAACGATAAAATCGAAGGGGGAAAAAAGGATTAAATACAATTTGTAAACAGAATAAAAAGGGCATAGGTGATGAAACAATAGGATGGGAAAAGGTTACCCGCTCAATTATGCTGTTTTCTTACTGGCTTCTGCGATTTTCTCTTAACCCTTTCAGGACCATAAGGATCGTAGGCCAATTTTTGTGGTTTTGACGACATTTTTATGGTAAAAAGGGCTTGCAGATGCCAAAAAATTGATTTTTTTTTTGTGAAATATCATTATTTTTATTTAAAAAATCACACTTCTGGCTTATGGACAGTGTGGCAAGTGAATCTTCTCGTCAATCTGGCAACGACGCTAATGAATGAATGTCGGAACCAGTTTGTTTACATAAAGGCAGTATCATATGGAATCCGTACATATCAAATTTAGAACTGTAGACTATCCCAATCAAAATTTATAGGATTTTAAAGTTATGGGACAAATATGTCCCTTGGTCCTGAAAGGGTTAATAAACATATTTCATATAAAAAAAGGGATGGGATGACTTCCCTAAGAGGAAAGGTTAAAATGACTAGGGATCTTCAGTTTGGAGAAGAGACGATAGAGGTCTATAAAATACTGAGTGGATTGGAAGGGATAGATGCGAACCACTTGCTTACTCATTTCATAAATACTGGGACTAGGGTGGGGGGACATGTAAGTAGTAAATTTAAAACAAGCCAGAAAAAAATATTTCTTCGCTCAACATGTAATTAAACTCTGGAATTCGTTGTCGGAAAACGTGGTGGAAGCAATTAGCTTAATGGGATTCAAAAAAAGTTTAGGTAATTTCCTAAGATGGAAGTCCGTAAGCCATTATAAGATATAAATAGGATGAAGTTGGTCCAGAAGAAGGCTACTGAAAGAGCGACCAAGACGGTAAAGGGGACGGAACTCCTCTCGTATGAGGAAAGACTAAAACGGTTAGGGCTCTTCAGCTTGGAAAAGAGACGGCTGAGGGGAGATAGGATTGAAGTCTACAAAATCCTGAGTGGAGTAGAACGGGTACAAGTGGATCGATTTTTCACTCCGTCAAAAATGACAAAGACTAGGGGACACTCGATGAAGTTACAGGGAAATACTTTTAAAACCAATAGAAGGAAATTTTTTTTCACTTAGGGAGAATAGTTAAGCTCTGGAACGTATTGCCAGAGGTTGTGGTAAGAGCGTAGCTGGTTTTAAGAAAGGTTTGGACAAGTTCCTGGAGGAAAAGTCATCTGTTGAGAAAGACACGGGGGGAAGCCACTGCTTGCCCTGGATCGATAGCATGGAATGTTGCTACTCCTTGGGTTTTGGCCAGGTACTAGGGACCTGGATTGGCCACTGTGAGAACGGGCTACTGGGCTTGATGGTCTGACCTAGTAAGGTTATTCTTATGTTCTTATGATGGGTGGTCTTTCTCATCCCGCAGAATTCAGCTGTTCGCATACCCTTCGCCAAAGCTTTGTCAACTCAAAAGATTCCTTGATAAAACCCTCGCCTTCCAAGCAGCCAAGATGAACCCATGGCTAGCCCAAATGATACTCGAGGCCCCCACCTACCTCGACTTCAGAAAATCACTCAAAACCCACCTTTTCAGCAAACAAGACCCTTAACTGACCCTTCAGATAATCTCAAGGCCCCCTACCCGACTCTTCTCCTGCACGATAGCTCCTGCTTCTCCTTCCCACTTCCTTCCTCATCCACCAAGTCTGACCAAATCCGATGTAAATCCGATTAATTTGTTGTAATTCTGCCCTCTTCATCTACGAAGTTGGCTAAACTTGTTGTAAATTTCCCTTTCATCTGCCAAGTTTTGGCTACAGTTGTTGTAAATCCTATAAATTTGTTGTAAATCTACAAGTCTATGCGGATCCTAATCTAATTTAATGTAAACCGCCTAGAACTCGCTGGGTATGGCGGTATATAAGAATAAAATTATTATTATTATTATAAGGCGTATGGGGACACTTAAAGATCTCAATGTGCATACTTTGGAGGAAAGGGAAGATACCTCGGTGGCGTAAATGTGCATGACTCGAGTCTCTTTCATTTGAAAGGAAGCTCCGGAGTAATCTAAGGAAATACTTTTTTTACAGAAAGGGTGGTACCTGCATAGAAAGGTCTTCCAGTAGAGGCAGTGGAGAGAAAGACCGTGTCCGAATTTAAGAAAGCGTGGGACAGGCACGTAGGATTTCTTGGGGAAAGGAGGAGATAGTGGATGCTGTGGATGGGCCTTACTGGTCAGACTTACTGGCCTGTAGTTCTCATTCTCTTCTTTATTTCTGCTTTTGTGGAGAGGGACCACATTTTGGCTGGGTTTGGCACCTAGGATGTGCCAAGGTATTGGTGCAGGATGTGGGTAGTTCCAAGCAGTGCAGCCTTATCCGCACCTGTATCACCTCTCGCCTGGACTCCTGCAACTTGCTTCTACATAGATCTTCCCCGTAACCATCTGTCTCCTCTTTTATCTGTTCAAAATTCTGCTGCACGACTTACACAAGTATATTCCACCAGAGTCACTATACTCACATCAACCCTCTCTTCAAGTCACTTTATTGGCTCACTATCCGTTTCTGCATACAGTTCAAACTCTTATTGACTTACAAGTGTGTTCAATCTGCAGCTCCGCAATATCTCTCCCTATACTCCTCCTCGGGAACTCCGCTCATTGGTTAAGTCTCTCCGATCTGTTCCCTTGTCCCCTACTGTCAATTCCAGGCTACGTCAACTCTCTTTTGCTGCACCTTATGCCTGGAACAGACTGCCTGTGTGCGTACGTCAAGCTCCGTCTCTGGCAGTATTCAAATCTACGCTAAAAATCCACTTTTTCGAGATTGCTTTTGACTCCTAACTCCCATTCGCTTGTAAAGCGGCCATGGCTGTTTTGTCATTCCCTCTTGGAGAAACTCCCTAACCCCCCTACTTGTCCTGTTTGTCTGCTTGATAAGATTGTAAGCTCTACTAAGCAGGGACTGTCTTTTGATTGTTTAATGTACAGCGCCACAGAAATGATAAGCAGTGGGAGAGTGTGGTGCAGTGGTTAAAGCTACAGCCTCGGCATCCTAAGGTTGTGGGTTCAAATCCCAACCTGCTCCTTGTGACCCCGGACAAGTCATTTAGTCCCCCCATTGCACCAGGTACATTAGATAGATTGTGAACCCACAGGGAAAAATGCCTGAGTAATGGAATAAATTCATGGGAGAACAGTATAGAAAAATAAATAGTCGTAAGATGGTGATTTTGTCAATGCCCAGAGTATTCAGATGTTCTTCTAGGTCTTTTGATACTGCCCAAGGTTGCCAAATACTAACAGAGGGCCACAACTACAGGTTTTCACCAGATCAACTTAGAACTAAAAGGTACAGGCGGAATATAAGCCAGTAATGTAATGTAATCAACTTCAGTCTTCAAGCCTTGATCATGTGTTATCATCTCCAATGTAGCTTTCTCCTGGCATTGACACATCTATTATGGAATCTAATCTTCTACGAGTGCGTTGCGCAAACCTATGCAGGCTCAAGGTGACTTATAGAGAGAAGAGGGTAGAAAGAGGGCAGAGCAGGAAAGGAAGGAGGGGAAAAGGGGAAAGAGACTAACAAAGTGGGAAGGACAGAGATTCAATTAATGTTCAGGCGTCAAAGAGAAGGGTTTCCAGTTTCTTCCGGAACGAGGTGCAGCTAGGCTCTGTTCTGCCAAGCCATTCCAAGTTTTCACTCCCAAGAAGGTTATGAAATATACGACTGTATTTGAGATTTTTTTTGTGGTCGGAAGATTTAATTGTATCCTGTTCAGGGTTCTACGAGAGGCAGACCATGCCGTTGAGAATAGTTGGAGAAGAGGAACCGCTGAATTTCCATGGAGGCTGCGATGAATGATGCATGATGTTTAGAATTTTATTCGTGATGGGATGGGTAGCCAGTGTAGTTGTTTGATGAAGGCTGAAACAGCCGCGTTAGGGCTTTAACGCACGGAATAGCGCGCTAAATTGCCTTGCGCACTAGACCTTAAGAACATAAGAACATAAGCAGTGCCTCCGCCGGGTCAGACCATAGGTCCATCATGCCCAGCAGTCCGCTCCTGCGGCGGCCCAAACAGGTCACCTGTCTGAATCATCAGAAGGGGCCCCCTTGCCACCCTGGTTTCCCATTGAAGTCCTATCTTCCCATCGAAGTCCTAACCCTCCGGTTTTGCACATGCACGACCTGGTCGGGTTTCTATACTTATTTCCTGGATACTTCTCTCAGTATCCCACGATCCCTTTATCCCTCAGGAATCCGTCCAATCCCTGTTTGAATCCCTGTACCGTACTCTGCCCGACCACCTCCTCCGGCAGCGCATTCCAAGTGTCCACGACCCTCTGGGTGAAAAAAAACTTCCTTGCATTTGTTTTGAACCTATCTCCCTTCAGTTTCTCCGAGTGCCCCCTCGTACCTGTTGTCCCCTTCAGTCTGAAGAATCTGTCCCTATCCACCCTCTCTATGCCCCTCATGATCTTGAAGGTCTCTATCATATCTCCCCTGAGCCTCCTTTTTTCCAGGGAGAAGAGCCCCAGCTTATCCAACCTCTCGGCGTATGGGCAGTGTTCCAGCCCTCTTACCAGTTTCGTCGCTCTCCTTTGGACTCTCTCAAGCACCGCCATGTCCTTCTTGAGGTATGGCGACCAATACTGCACGCAGTATTCCAGATGCGGACGCACCATCGCTCGATACAATGGCATGATGACTTCCCGCGTCCTGGTTGTGATGCCCCTCTTTATGATGCCCAGCATCCTGTTGGCTTTTTTCGAGGCTGCTGCGCACTGTGCAGATGGCTTCAGTGATGCATCCACCAGCACACCCAAGTCTCTCTCAAGTCTGCTGTCTCCCAACAATGCCCCCCCCATTTTGTAGTTGAACAACGGGTTCTTTTTCCCTATATGCATGACCTTGCATTTTTCCACGTTAAAGCGCATTTGCCATTTGTTTGCCCAGTCTTCCAGCTTGTCCAGGTCCCTTTGCAGGTCCTCACACTCCTCCCTGGACCTAACTCTGCCGCACAGTTTGGTATCGTCTGCAAATTTTATAACCTCGCACTTTGCCTCCTTTTCCAGGTCATTGATAAATATGTTGAAGAGTAACGGCCCCAGCACCGATCCCTGTGGCACACCGCTCGTGACTCCCCACCAGTCAGAATATTGTCCCTTTACTCCAACCCTCTGCAGTCTACCCGACAACCAGTGCTCGATCCATCTGTGCACATCTCCTCCCACCCCGTGGTTCCACATCTTCCTAAGCAGTCTTTCATGTGGCACCTTGTCGAAAGCCTTTTGAAAATCGAGGTAAATGATGTCGATGGGTTCCCCATTGTCCACCCGACTGCTTATTCCCTCAAAGAAGTACAGAAGGTTCGTTAAGCACGACCTTCCCTTACAGAATCCGTGCTGGCTTGTTCTCAGTAGACCATTTCTTTCAATGTGCTCGCAAATGCCGTCCTTGATCATAGCTTCCACCATCTTCCCTACAATTGAAGTCAGGCTCACCGGCCTGTAGTTCCCAGGGTCACCCCTCGATCCCTTCTTGAAGATAGGTGTGACATTTGCCAATTTCCAGTCCTTTGGTACCTCTCCAGTTTTCAAGGATAGGTTACAAACATGCTGGATTGTGCCCGCTATTTCCTGTCTTAGTTCCTTCAGAACCCTTGGGTGGATCCCGTCCGGACCCGGTGATTTGCCGCATTTTAACCTGTCTATCTGTTTGAGGACATCCTCCTTACTTACCTCTATGTGTTCCAATTTTTCAGCCTGTTCCCCACTCATGAGCTCCTCTGAGTCCGGTATATTAGATGTGTCCTCTCTCGTGAAAACCGACGAGAAGAACGTGTTCAACCTCTCAGCTACCTCTTTATCCTCCTTAATCACTCCCTTCCTATCCCCATCGTCCAACGGCCCCACCTCCTCTCTCGCTGGTCGTTTCCCCTTTATGTAACTGAAGAATGCCTTGAAGTTTTTTGCCTCCCTGGCCAGCCCCTCTTCGTATTTCCCTTTTGCTTTTCTAACCTCTCGGTGGCATTCTTTTTGGCATTTCCTGTGCGCCTGGTGGTTTTCCTCCGTTGGGTCCTTTTTCCATCTCCGGAAGGATACTTTTTTGTCATTTATTGCCCTCTTTACTTCTGCTGAGATCCAAATCGGGTCCTTTGACCGCTTGTTCTTGCAGCCTTTCCTGAAATTGGGGACGTACATTTTTTGTGCTTCTTGCAGGGTGTCCCTGAATAGGGTCCAGGCGCTTTCCACAGTCTCCATCTTAAAGATATTTCTGAGCTTCTTCCCCACCATTTTCCTCATAGCAACATAGTTCCCTTTCTTGAAGTTGAGCGCAGTTGTTGCGGTCCTCCTTACTATGGGTGTCCCCCTTTCTAATGTGAATCTGATCGCATTGTGGTCACTGTTGCCTAGTGGTCCTCCCACTTCTACCCCGCTTGCAGGCCCCCCTAATCCGTTCAGGATGAGGTCAAGAGTAGCACTCCCTCGCGTCGGTTCCCTGACCAGTTGCTCCATGAAGCAGTCCCTCACAGCTTCTACAAATCCTGTTTCCCTAGTGCAGTTGGAGTGACCCGTACTCCAGTCTATCCCCGGGTAGTTAAAGTCCCCCATCACTGTTACATTTCCAGTCCTGCACTCCTGTCTCAGTTCAGCTTCCAAGTCGTGTCCGACTCCTTCTGGCGTACTAGGTGGGCGATAGTACATCCCCAGTTTTATGTCTGCACCCTTGTTTCCCGGCAATTTGACCCATAGCGATTCCAGCCCCTCTGCCTTCTTTGCCATATCCATCCCGACTGAGTCGATAGAGTTCTTTATATATAGTGCTATGCCTCCCCCCTTCTTGTGGGTCCTATCCCTCCTGTAGAGCTTGTACCCCGTCAGCGCCACATCCCATTGATTCTCCTCAGTCCACCATGTTTCTGTAATTCCAATTATATCCAGGTCTTCCCCCTTGGCCACGACCTCTAGTTCACCCATCTTGGCCCTGAGGCTTCTTGCATTTGTGTAGAAGCACTGCAGGTCTCGTCGTTTTTCCTCCACCTCTGCATTCACCTCTGCATTCACCTGGGCCGCCTCTTCTGTTCCCTGTACTTCTGCTTTGCCCTCCGCCTTTACCCTTGTAGCTTTCAGCTTCCCCACATTTCCGCCACTCCACTTCCCCGCTTTTCCTCTGGGTTTTCTTGCCCCCTCCTGGGCCCCGGCCTCTGTTCGATCCCCCTCGCCTTGTTTAGCCCCTATAATGCCCTCAGCTTTCGCTTTCTTGCCATCCAGTCCCCCTGTGTCTCCATGCCCCTCAGTCTCCTCCTTCTCCCAGCAAGCTCCCTTTACCTGTTGTTTCCCTCGCTGTCTGATCATGAGATCCACCGGTCCCTCTACTTCTTCCTTGCAGTCAGCCCGTTCAGTATCTGTTCTGGATACTGTTGTCCGAAGCGTCAACATCAGATCAGCTGTCGGCTTTCCCCCTCTCCTCAGTTTAAAGCCCTCTCGATCTCCTTCCTCACATTGGCAGCCAGTAGTCTAGTTCCCTCTGTGCTCAGGTGCAGGCCATCCCGCCTGTAGAGCTTACTCTTTCCCCAGAAGGACGTCCAGTTCCTCACAAAGTGGAAGCCCTCCTCCTGGCACCATCTCCTCAACCATGCATTTACAGCCTGGAGGTCTGCCTGCCTCTTTGCATCTGCTCTCGGTACAGGTAGGATCTCTGAGAATGCTACCCTCCGGGTATTCCGCTTCAGTTTTCGTCCCAGGACCCTGAACTGGTCAGTCAGCGTGGCCATGCTGAAGTTCCTCCGGCTCACATCATTCATTCCGACGTGGATTATCACCGCTGTCTCCTCTGTCTCTGCTCCATCCAGGATCCTCTCGATCCTATCAGAGACGTCTCGTGTCTTGGCCCCTGGGAGACAAGTCACTAGCCGGTCCTCCCTTCCTCCAGCTACGTGACTATCTACCTCTCTCAAGATCGAGTCTCCTACCACAATAGCAGACTTCCCTTTCCTCAGCAACCTCCTCTGTCTCAGGTCCGTGTCCTCGGTGTAGTGTGGTGTCTCACCCTCGGGGTCTCGGTGAGTCACGGTCTCCTCCTCTTGTGTGGTTCCTCCGCTAGGTCCTTCCTCGGTTTCGCCTTGTGGATCCTGGGTCTCGTCTGCCGACATCCGTCTGTGCAGCTGCTGGTCCTGTCCTTCCACCTTCCTATAGGCCTCCTCGATGAATTTCTCGAGGTCCCTCACCTGGTCCACAATGAGGCCTGCTCCGTCTGTGTCCTCGGTTGGCCAGCTCGTCTCCTCTGTGTTGCGCAGTTCCTCCAGTCCCTCCAGTTCCTGGACCTTGACCCTCAGTCTGCCGACCTCCATCCTCAGGCTTTCCAGTTCCTGACACCGACCGCATATGTATGCCTCCCTTAACGCATTAAAATACTGTATGTGCTAAAAACGCTAACGCAGCTTAGTAAAAGGAGCCGAGTCATATTTTTTCAAGTTGAAAATTAGTCGCGCCGCAGTGTTTTACGGATAAGAGTGCACTTCCCCTTCCGTATTCGCGGGGGTTAGGGGCAGAGTCGGCCCGCAAATATTAAAAAAACCACAAATAATATTTGGGCCGGTTCTGCCCCTAAACCCCGCTTCCCCTGGCTATTTTAAGCCCCGAAAGACCCCCCCTTAAGCCTTACCTGGTGGTCTAGCGGGTTTTTAGGCACGAGCGATCTTCCCACGCTCCTACCCCTATCGCTCACAGGAAATGGCTGACTTGAGCTCCCGTAGTCTCTCGAGCCATTTCCTGTGAGCGATCTACATGGGGCAGGAGCGTGAGAAGATCGCTCCTGCCTGAAAACCTGCTAGACCACCAGGTAAGGCTTAAGGGGGGGCATACAGGGCTTAAAATAGCCCCAAAAATGAAAATTAATTTTTTGCTTTAAAACCACGAATAAGCGAATCCGTAGATACAGAATACGGACGGGGAAGTAGCCCGAAAAATGAAAATACATTTTTTGCTTTAAAACCGCAAAAAAGCGAATTCGTAGATACGGAATTCGCGAATACGGAGGGGGAAGTGTAGTGCTTTCCACACCTGTTTCTTTTCGACCACAGTGATATCTGATATATCGTGTGGCAACAGGTTAAGTGTTTCTCATTCTGTATCCTGAAGTCCCAGAGAAGCTTGATTTGTTCGTTTTCTTCCACGATTCCGATTTTGTGGTCCTACCAACTTGTGACTGTACGCAAATGATACTTTTTTTTTTTTTTAGCAGATATTTCATTGTATCGTGGCCCCTACTTTGTTGTGGCTTTCTTCTGGGCGACCGTTTTGCAGCTCGTGAGAAACTTCACAGTCTCTTTGCTGTAATTTGATCAACTTTAGTCTCTATTGCGTTTACTCAACTCCATGATGAACCCAAGGTAGAGGTGTTTCAGACCCAGAAGGAGTCAAAGGGGATTTCGAAAAGCAGGATAGCTCCCTGACTGTTCAGTAAATTGTCCAAGAGAGAAAGAAAATATTCTAACTGACATATTTTGCTCCAGAAAAGAGCCTGTGAGAGGAATGAACCCGTTTGAAAAAGCTTTGGACAACTTCCTGGAGGAAAAGTCCATTGCTTGCCCTGGATTAGCATGGGAATCTTGTTACTCTTTGGAATTCCAGAATCTTGCTGTTCTTTGGGATTCTACATGGAATCTTGATACTCTGGGATTCCAGAATGTTGCTACTCCTTGGGTTTTTGCCAGGTACTAGTGGGAATGGGTAAGATGGACCATTGGTCTGACCTAGTAAAGCTATTCTTCTGTTCTTATGCTAAGGAGGGGGATGGGCAACCCAGTAGGTGAGATATGTTAATTGTTCACTGGGAGAAAAGACATTAATGATTTACATTAACACGCTTTGGAGATGATTAACCATTAAAGTTATTAAATAAAGGAGGAGTTGCCTAATGATTCGTACAGTGGGCTGAGAACCTTATGATCCTGGGCAAAGTCACCTAACCCTCCATTGGCCCAGGTACAAAGGCAGATTGTGAGCCTGCTATGGACAGAGAAAGTATTTCTTTATTTCAATTTATATCCTGAACTCCCAGAAAGCGCAGGATGGATTACAGGAGAACATACTGTACATACTTTCAAACAAATGGTGGGAGAACCCTATCTTCAACGCACAAGAGAGGCGAACCGGGCCAAGTGGTGCACTGACAAATCCAATTTGCACAAGGACAAGTGCGTGCGCGTCAAGGATATCTGGAAGTCCCCGATTTGCTCAGACTCCTCAGGCTCCCGTTCCTTGGGAGCTCCTTCAGGCGCCTCGAGCCCCCTCCCAAGGGGCGGGGCCTGAGGAGTCTGAGCAAATCAGGGACTTCCGGATATCCACCAAAAGGGTTTCCCATAATCATGACGTAAACCTAACCTCGGCGGGAAAAACACAGGAGAGTCAAATCCACAAGATCAACACTCAAACAAGATGGAGTGGATAAGTCCGAACAAAGACTTGGTGAACTCTTGAATATTTCGCAAAATTCTTTACTCTTTATTTCAACATACATGTTTCGGCCCAAATGGCCTGCTTCAGGAGTCTCACAAGTCTGTGTGTGAATCACAAAAACATCCGAAAGTCAATAGGGCATCACTGCCACCTCTTACCAACTGAGTTTCTGTACAGCGTTGTGATGCCCTACTGACATGTCATCTTTGTTTTCCATTCCTTTTCTGATAATTCATAACATTCTATTTGCTTTCTTAGCCACTGCCACACACTGAGCTGAGGGTGGCAACATATCCTCAATGATGATACCTAGATCCTTTTCCTGGGCGATGACCCCTAATGTGGAACCCTGCGTCACATAGATAAAGTTTGGGTTCCAAGAGAAGCTTAAACTCGCAGCATATGACAAAGATCAAGATTCTCTGTGTCAATTACAGCCAGATCAAAAAAAGTGCATAGCGCAGTGGTTGGAGCGACAGCCTCAGCACCCTGGGGTTGTGGGTTCAAATCCCACGCTGCTCCTTGTGAGCCTGTGCAAGTCGCTTAATGCCCCAGGCACATTAGACAGAAGGTGAGCTCACTGGGACAGATAGGGAAAAAATACTGGAGTAAACCACTCAGGCTATAAAACCCTCTTTTACAAATGTGCGCTAAGCTTTTTAGTGGGCAGTACACGCTAACGCTGGATGCATTAGCGGTTAGTGCATGTGCTGATTTAGGGCGTGCTAAATCCACACTTAGCACGCCTTTGTAAAAGAAAGCCCCAAATAATAATGGTCTGTAACTGAGAACAGCTTGTTTAGAACGGCTGGCATCATGGTTGCAAAGAAGTTAAAGTGTGCACTTTGGCGGGTTTTTGCAGAGAAGAAGGCCGAGAAAGCAAAAATGTTTTTTGAGAATTTTTGTAAACATAAGAGACAGAGAGAGAGAGAGAAGAAAGCTCGGGAAAGGCAAGATGAAGGCAATGAACAAGAAAGACTCAAAGTGACAGGCAGGAATCAATATATGCATATCAACAGCAGGATGCTAAAAAAATCATCGGCCTTCACATATAAAGTACACTTCCCCTCCGTATTTGCGAATTCCGTATCTACAGATTCGCTTATTCACGGTTTTAAAACAAAAAATCATTTTCATTTTTCAGGCTATTTTAAGCCCTGAAAGCCCCCCCCCCCCCCATAAACCTTACCTGGTGGTCTAGCGGGTTTTTAGGCAGGAAATGGCTGCCTTGAGCTCCCGTAGTCTCTCGAGCCATTTCCTGTGAGCAATCTGCACGGGGTAGGAGCGTGGGAAGATCGTTCCTGCCTGAAAACCCGCTAGACCACCAGGTAAGGCTTAAAGGGGGGGGGAGGCTTTCAGGGCTTAAAATAGCCGGGGGAAGCGGGGGTTAGGGGCAGAACCGGCCCGAATATTATTCGCGGTGTTTTGATATTCGCGGGCCGAGAGAGAATTAGAAGAGGGAGAAGGCGAGAGGGAGAATTAGAAGTCCTTGAGCATGCGCAGATGCATTCTCAAGGCCCGAATTATGCTCATAAACCAAGATTCCACTGTATAACAGTTTTAAAGTGCTAATACAGTTTTGTTTAAAAGACATTTTTTGCTCCTATATAGAACATACGGACAGCCATACTGGCATCGATCAATGGTCTCTCTAGCTCAGTATCCTGGTTACAAAACAGTGGCCAATCCAGGTCACAAATACCGGGTTTCCCCCAAAATAAGACAGTGTCTTATATTAATTTGGGGGTCCAAAAATAAGCACTAGGGCTTATTTTCGGGGTAGGTCTTATCTTTCTCATGTACAATGATCAGCTCTCCCTTCCTCTCCTTCACTCCAATTCTTCCTCTTTTCTTTCTCTCCCCCACATGTGCAGCATCTTCCCTCCCCCTCTCACCCATCCTCTTGTGCCTTCTCTCTGCAGAATCTTTCTATCCCTCCTTCACTCCCTCCCTTCCTCCTTTGCAGCAGAACCCTTGAGCAAGCAACTTTCTATCCCTCCCTCCCTTCCTCCTTTGCAGCAGATCCCTTGAGCAAGCATCTTTCTATCCCTCCCTGCCATTCCCCCTGCGCAGCCGAACCCCCGCTGACCCTCCCATCTTTCCATCTCTCCCTCCCATCCAAACCCCGCCAACCCTCCCATCGCAGAGACCGACATACCTCCCTCCTAACGTGGGATCTCTCAGAGAGAGAAAGAGATAATGGGTACTGTGGACGCACAGACTAGATGGGCCATTTGATCTTTATCTGCCGTCATGATTCTATATTTCTAACAGCAGCTTTGTGGCCTTCCCTGTGCTGCTGCGCTGATGACATCATCAATGACGCGGCAGAGGGTAGGACCCGGCGGGAGAAGATCGTGAAGAAGCCTGTTTAAAATGCTGCCAACGCTGCTGTTAGGAGGTATGTCGGTCTCTGTGGTGGGAGGGTCGGCGGGATTCGGATGGGAGGGAGAGATGGAAAGATGGGAGGGTCAGCAGGGGTTCGGCTGCGCAGTGGGGGCGGGGGGAAGCGCTGCCGCCGGTGAATCCAGGGACATTCGGGTTAGGCTTTCGGGGGTCAATATAACTAGAGCTTATTTTGGGGGTAGGGCTTATATTAAGACCTACCCCAAAAATCATGCTAGGGTTTATTTTCGGGGTAGGGCTTATTTTCGGGGAAGCCCAAATAGTAGCAACATTTCCCTATGGCTGTCTCAATAGCAGGCCATGGATTTAAACTTGTTCAAACCTTTTTTAAACCCCGCTGTGCTAACCTCTGCAACCATAACCTCTGGCAACGAGCTCCAGAGCTTAACCATTCATTGAGTGAAAAAAAATATTTCCTCCTATTTGTTTTAAAGTTATTTCCATGCCACTTCATTGAGTGTCCCCTGGTCGTTTGTACGTTCTGAAAGAGTGAAAAAAATTGAAGACCTTGAGAAACCGATTAGAATTTCAACTACGGCTACTCTATCACAGAAAAATTATGCATCCACGCTCCGGCAAAATGGCAGACAAGACTCAAAGGCCTTGGTCGTGTATTTATATGATACCGTATCAGACCAGAGGGACGGCTACGGCATCCTCCCACCCTGCCATTGTTCTAAAATTCATAAACCCAGAGCTCTGATGTTTTTACAGCTGCCTAAACCAAGCTGTCACTTTTACAGCACAGTAAAACATGAAATTTATCGCCAGGGTCTGTTTACAGGAATCATGTAGCCAAAGGAATTTTGAAATATATGTATCGAGAGGGAGCAATATAATTCCTGAGAAACACAGAAGGTGTTGTAGGTTTTTTTTTTTTTTTTTTAAATTATCATTACGTTTATATGATGTTCGTGATAAATTTTAAGTGTTCATTAAAGATAGAGACAGGTAACAAGTATAGGGAGAGGCTGGCAGAGAGTGTGAAGGAACTAACACAATGTACCCTGTTCCTATCCTGTAGCAGCTTCTGCAGTATTGAGGCCTTCCCACATACAGCTCTGCCACTGCACCTCATTTCTAAAATATTCCCCCCCCCCCCCAGCTACCCTCTTACTGAGATTCTGAAGCCGAACGCTGCCAGTTCACTCACTTGGGCCTTGTAGCACTGAGACCTTCAAAGAGCTCTGCCAATGAATCACAGTACAGTACTCCCCCAAATTTGTGGGGGTTCCATTCCAGGAACACCTGCAAATTTTGAAAAACCGCAAATATGGTTCTGTAGTGGATCGAAGGCAGCTGTGGTGCCGGTGGGTGCTGAAAATCGGGGGCGGAATCACGCTTAGTATTTTCCGACCGCCTCTTCCTGGTACTAAAATCAGGCTACACCAATCAGGAGCTGCTCTGACACGCCCCTGATTGGTATAGCCTGACTTTAGTACCAGGAAGAGATGGTTGGAAAATACCGTGAAAGACTGAGTCCACGGTTCACAAAACGCAAATTTGCGGGGGAACACTGTATAGATCTGCATACCCCCCTCCCCCCCCACACATACACTGTTCCACACTACTGCTGCCCGATTTAGGGAAAAAAAAATTTGATTTGATTCAGCCTATTGAATCAATTTTTCGATTCGTGTCCAATCAGGTGCTTTTTCAAACATCCTGGCGGGTTTATTTTGTAGCCTTTTCACCCACCCCACCCCCCTTTGCCCTCTCCAACCCCACACCTGTGCTGTGGTGTTAACAAAAAAAGACTTTTCCTCTCTCTGTTAGGTCCTAGCTCAGGCTTGCTCTGGCAGGATATACCTATCTGACATACTGTAATCACAAAATAGAAAATGACATTTTTTTCAACCTTTTGTTGTCTAGTCAATTTATTATTCAAATCAAGGTGGTCTCAGGCTTCTGTTTGTCTTCTATTAACTCGCTCACCAGGGTCTCCTGCCCATTTGATGTTTTCTTTTTTCTCTGTACTCACCATCCATCTTCCATCTCTGGACCTTCCCTTCCACTGCCATAGCCAACATTTCTTTCCCACTGTCTACCATCTCTCTCTCTCCCTGCCTTGTGCCCTGGGTTAAACCTCTCTATTCCCCTCCATTCAACATCTCTCCCTTCCTCCCTCCATTATCATGTGCAACATTTCTTTCTCTCCATGCACCATCTCTCCCTGCCCTCTACCCTACATCCAACATTTATCCCTCCCCTCCAGGATTTCTCCCTCTCATTCCTTATTACCTCTTTTTTGTATCTCTCCTCCACCCCATGTGCAACTTTCCATCCATCCCTCCCTCCCAACCCCCTATGTAGCAGTTCCTGACTGACCTTCATGACTGAGATCTGACAAACTCTGAACAGGCTATTCACGGCATGCCCGCCAGGGCTTCCCTCTGCCACGTCATCAGTGCCATCAGACGCAGCAGAGGGAAGGTGCCAGCGAGGCAGATCATGAGTAGCCTGCTCAGAGCGCTGTATCTGCTCGCTAGTCATCACCGCTGCTGCTTTAGGAGGCCTGGAGTTATGTCAGGCTTCACTGAGGGGGGGGGGAGGGTTGGTTACTAAATCGGTGAGTCCAATTCGTAGGGAAAATGAATTGATTCACTGAAACAAATTAGTTAATCGATTCAAATTGGCGAATCGGGCAGCATTATTCGACACATACAGGGTGAGCCAAAAAAACAGTGACTCCCCTACCATTTTTTGAAAGTTTCTCAGAAACCGCTTTGAATTTCAACAAGAAATTTTACGAGAGTTATCATACTTATATATATATTAAACAACATTTAATTATCTTAAGCTATGTTGATATTAGTGACATTTTAGTGTTACTACTTTTTTTTTTTTTTAAATCTTTATTGATTTTCAAACTTCGACAATGCAATACAATTAATTGAACATAAAATACTGCATAAAACGCACTATTAACTACACAAGTAATACATAAAACAATCATTTTCTCCCAATCTCCTCCCAATTATTAATACAATAAGACATATGATGTTATTACAATATTATAATTAAGTAATTTTAATCCTCAAAATACATTTCCCTCCCCCCACCCACCCTGGTTATGTAAGGAAATCTAAGAAAAGGAGAGATACATAACCCTTATTGCGAGGTAACAAATGTAGTCAATGGGCTCCACACTTTATTAAATGAACTATATTCCGCATTCATTCTCTCATATTTATATGTTGTACACACATTTGCCCACCAAAATGTGTAATTTATTCTGTCGTTGCTCTTCCAGTTACTCAACAATTTTTGCGAACCATTCGAACGATACAATTAACAGTGTGTCAGTTCTTGAGATTTGCACAACCAACATAGTCTTTGCTCCCAAACCTTGTTCACACAGGGCCTGATTCTACAAACAGCGCCTAAACCGGTAGGCGCCATTGAGGATAGCACCTACCGCATAGCATTCATAAGTCGGGCACCATTCAGGGAATCATGCCTAGTGGCGCCAAACTCAAGTTGGGCTCCGGTAGGTATCTCTAAGTTAGGCACTGGTATATCAGGCCAGGGTTGTCACGGCCTAAAAGAACGGCGCCTATTATTCAACATGTTGATACTAGGTGTTATTCTAGACCAATGCCTAACAATGAAGGAACAAGTGGATTCCCTATTCAGAAAAGGTTTCCTCACTCTCTGGAAACTCAGAACCAGTGTGCAATTCTGGAGGCCACATTACAGTAAAGATGTGCGCAGAATTGAATCGGTTCAGCGGATGGCCACCAGGATGATCTCGGGGCTCAAGGGTCTCTCGTACGAAGAGAGACTGAACAAATTGCAGCTCTACACTCTCGAGGAACGTAGGGAGAGGGGAGACATGATCGAAACATTTAAGTACCTCACGGGACGTGTCAAAGTGGAAGATGATATTTTCTTTCTCAAGGGACCCTCGGCCACAAGAGGGCACCCGCTCAAACTCAGGGGCGGAAAATTTCATGGCGACACCAGAAAGTATTTCTTCACAGAGAGAGTGGTTGATCATTGGAACAAGCTTCCAGTGCAGGTGATCGAGGCAGACAGCGTGCCAGCCTTTAAGAATAAATGGGATACCCATGTGGGATCCCTACGAGGGTCAAGATAAGGAAATTGGGTCATTAGGGCATAGACAGGGGGTGGGTAAGCAGAGTGGGCAGACTTGATGGGCTGTAGCCCTTTTCTGCCGTCATCTTCTATGTTTCTATGTTTCATTAAATCATACTTCGATACGTCAACATTCAGAATCCTAGTGCAATCCCTCATACTGAGTCAGCTCGACTACTGCAACAACGCCTATCCAGCAATCTCACAAAAGAATATGAGACGTCTCCAAATAATGCAAAATGCTGCGGTCAGACTTATCTTCGGGCTGAAGAAATTCGACCTACTATCGGCAGCTGCACTGGCTACCAACGGAAGCCCGAGTAAGGTTTAAATTTGCCTGCCTCTGCTTCAAAGTACTATACGGCCTGACCCCCAAGTACATAACGGACCTTTTCGCATTTTCTAATAACAATCTAAAGAGAAACACACACCCAAAACTCTTTTCCCCTCCAGTTAGAGGCTGCAAAATGAAAAAACACCACGAACACCTTCTCTCTCACGAAGCAGTCCTATGGGGCAAAGACCTAGACCAACTGCTTTCGCCCACTACATACGGGGAATTCAGGAAACGCCTAAAAACATACCTGTTCCAGAAATACCTAAACAATTGACCCGCTCTCCCTCTCCCTCCCCCCCTCCCTATTCCACCTGAACTTACAGCACTGTTATAAATATAATCTGTTATCTTCATCTTATCGTAACTTTACGTTGCTAATTTATCCCCAACAGGTCCTGTCGGACATACCTACTAAAATGTACATATTACCGTATTTTCACGCATATAACGCGCATACGTGTATAACACACATATGCGTATAGCGCGTGGGTCCAAAGCATTCTGAAAAAAAATTTTTATATAGCGCACACACGCGTATTACCGCGCATGCTGCCTATAACCTCCTCCCACTCCCCCGCTTACTCTTCTGGCCTGCGAACCGGCATCCTCCCCCCCCGCTCGCGTCACCCCCCCTCCCCCGTGATCCTACATCCCCCCCCAGCACCGCAAAACATCTCTTACACCCGATTGGGCACCGGCACCAGCACCAATGGCACAGGACGTGCCATGTGCCAGTGCCCGAAGATCCTCCCTCGTTGTTGCTGGGCTGGGTTGGGCTGGGCGGTGCGAGGGAGATCCCTCCTTCTTCCTTGTGCCAGGCTGGAATCTCGGATGAGAGCGAGACCAGAAGGCTTTGAGCATGCGCAAATGCTCAAAGCCCAGTCCAGCCCGTTCGCAGGGGGGGATGCCGGATCGGAATGAAAAAAAAAAATTGTACAATGCGCTCACGCGTATAACGCGCAAGGTTATGCACCGTTTGTAAAATCGTGTATAACGCGCACGTTATATGCGTGAAATATTACGGTACATTTTCGCTCAGCAAATTGTATTTCTATACTATTGCCTCCTGAGGTCTCTGATCTCTGTATTTCCTCTGAATATCTACTTATTGTATTTCGCTGAATGTCCAGCACTCTTGATTGTAAACGCCTAGAAGTCGCAAGATTGTGGCGGTATAGAAGAATAAAGTTATTATTATTATTATTATATTGCGTATTCTCACTAATTGTAGTCTGTATTCGCTGACTGTTCAGTGACATCTTCACTATTTGTATTCTGAAATTCGCTGGTTGTCCAGCTCTCTTCACTGTAAACTGCCTAGAAGTCGCAAGATTGTGGCGATATAGAAAAAATAAAGTTATTATTATTATTAAGACATTCCACACCCAAATTCCACTCCTAAACATGTCTACTTTTTGGGGAGGCGGCTACCCGAAACTTAATTTTTAAAAATAATTATTAAATGGGTATTTAATAGCATTCTTCAATTAAGTGCGCCGACTGAATGAATTTCAAATTAGGTTAGATGTGCCCCAGATCGGATAAGTGTGTCGGTCTAGGCACCTACTGCCAGGCGCTTTTTAAAGAATCAGGGTCACAGGGTCGGGATTCTCAATTTATCCACGTCCGACGCTCACACCTCCTTTTACAAAAGCGCAGAAGGGGCGCTGCTGCGATGGTCATAGAGTTCCTATGAGCGTCGGAGGAAGCGCAGAGCTTTTGGCGTACCGGCCGGTGCTAAAACCTCTTGCGCGTTTTTGTAAAAGGGGGGAGGGTTAGTGCATTATTTCCATTCTGATCCAAAACGCTTTTAAAGAAAATTTTCTGTAAATGATCATATCCTCAAAAACAAATTATTCAAATTCAGATTATGGTTTACAAAAGTCCATGTCACTGTGATGTTATTAACAGTAAGCTGGTACTTTTTTTTTTTTCAAACAATGGGAGCTCTTACAGTGCCTACATGATTGAGATAATGGAAGGATATGAGGATTGGGTTTATTCTGTTTGAATGAGCATCCGATGTTTAGATTCATCTTGCCTTTTAAATAATGACTGTAGAACAGACTGGTTTACCAGAAGTACTGACGTCACCGGATATGACGTCAGACGCCTTTTCATAGTAACATAGTAGATGACGGCAGATAAAGACCCGAATGGTCCATCCAGTCTGCCCAACCTGATTCAATTTAAATTTTTAAATTTTTTTCTTCTTAGCTTTATCCGGTACTATGCTTGGGTTCCAACTGCCCGAAATCTCTGTTAAGACTTACTCCAGCCCATCTACACCCTCCCAGCCATTGACGCCCTCCCCCTGGCCCATCCTCCACCCAAACGGCCATACACAGACACAGGACCGTACAAGTCTGCCCAGTAACTGGCCTAGTTCAATCTTTAATATTATTTTCTGATTCTAAATCTTCTGTGTTCATCCCACGCTTCTTTGAACTCAGTCACACATTTTACTCTCCACCCACCTCTCTCGGGAGCGCATTCCAGGCATCCACCACCCTCTCCGTAAAGTAGAATTTCCTAACATTGCCCCTGAATCTACCACCCCTCAACCTCAAATTATGTCCTCTGGTTTTCAGAATTTAAACTCAGGCTTTAGGGCGGCCTTTCAAGCCGGTGATAAAACCGACAGGCAGATGATATCGGAACATATTAAGCTTCGGGTTCTTCTTCAGAATTTTGGCTTTACAATGCCGTCAGTGTCAAGAGGTATGTTATATGAGAGTAATTCGAGTAAATGGGCTGTGTTACATTATCTCTGCATAATAGTATTTGTAGAACAGTTACAACATTTAACAGACCCTACGTCTGGGTAGTTTAAGTGTGAACAGTTTCCAAAAAAACAATCGGGCTTTAAAAATAGGGACCCGAAGCATCGCCATAGAGCGTTTATATATGAGTGCAAGTAAGTTTAAATATTTATTAGATTTTCAATTTAAGAATGTTTTGTCTTCTTATAGTATGATTGCTGACGGTTTCCTGACGAAGCTCCTCTAAATGTATGAGCGAAACGGAGTTCTTCCGTCGAAGTTAAGTATTCCATAGTTGTGAAGCTAAGAACTTCATGGATTCTACTTTCAAAGGGAAAATACTGTTAAATAAATTAATGAAGACTAGTATATAAGCTAAAATAAGATTTTGAAAAATTTTATAAAAAAAATATATAATATACTCAAAAAACTGAGAAAAAGAGAACATACAAGTATCAATGATAGCTCACCCTGTGGCTATTAGCTTGAAACATACATCAGTGCTTGGTGTCACGGGACCCCTAGTTGAGCCCTCGCGACGCTTTGTCCTGATCGCTCTGGGGCTTACCAAAAAGCTTTTCTTGCAAACTTGGGTGGGGGAGGTGCGGCCTACGATCCAGCAGTGGCAGACTTCTATGTCCCAGATGGCCAATTGGGAGCGCCAGCGCAAGAGGGGTGCCACTAGATGGCAGACGGTGGCTTATCTGGGACTGTTGGAGTTCTTTCTGATGTGGGTCATTTCCTAGGATGCAGGGGGAGGGGTTGGGGGGGGGAGATGGGGGAGGTGGGCATTGGGGAGGTGGGGTATGGGAGGGGGGCCTTCTGTATCTCTGTGTTTTTGTAAAATTGGACTCTGCATGGGAGATCTTTGTGTTTGACCTGATTGTCTTTTTGCCTTGATGGCCCTTGTTCATTTGTACTGTTGCCTTTTTTCCTTTTTGTAGTGCTCCTGGCTTGATTGCTGTAAATTTATCTTATGCTTTGTTCCTTTATAAACATATATTCAAAAAAAAAAAGAAACATACATCAGGCTTTTAGCCGTGAGCGCTTGAGAATCGTTCGTAATTCTCTATTATATTCATTTGGATATACAGTGGTGCCTCGCATAACGAACGCCTCGCACAGCGAACGCTGCGCACAACGAACTTCATGTCTTGCTTCCTACAACGAACTTCGTTTCACACAACGAAGTCGCCCGAGCTGCATCCTTCCGCGCAGGCACTGCGCTTAACTGCCCCTGTCCCCGCCTGGCTCCCTGTGCAGTGGCGGACCGTCGGCTCGCAGGGGCCCAGGCGCCTACTGCTGATGCGTTGGGGGGGGGCGGAGCTACTCGCCGCTTCCCCAATGCTAGAAAAAATAACAGCTTTGTTCTCTCTCACCATTGGCAATCTGTTTACATATTGAAAGAAACAGGAAACAAAAGCTTATCCATTTAGACCCTTTTGTAATACTGTAAGTATAAACTTGTATTATAGACAGAATGATCTGCCCAAGGAAATGGACAACATTTTCAACCATGCAGGCATTTAAAAAATGAACAGTTAAGTCCCCAGTTTTTGCCGCTGAGACTCTGCCCTCTCTCACTGTAAAATTAGACTCTACTTAGTCTGTCTTTAAATTTAAAAAATGTGTGTTGTTTTAAAAAACAATTTATGTTTTTAGATGTATCTAAATAAACATAATAACAAAAAATTTATCTTTTTTTATGTCATCTTAGCATATTTTATGCTGCAGAACGAATTATTTTTTTTTAACTTGTATTGTTATGGGAAGAAACGCGTTTCACATAACGAACTTTTCGCATAACAAACTTGCTCCTGGAAACAATTAAGTTCGTTAGTGTGAGGCAACACTGTATTTAACTTGTGCTTTAGCCCAAAAGTTTATGCAAGTTTAGCTCTGCTAAGTGCAAACATTTTTGAACGGATCTGGCGTGGTCACGCTACAAGTCGGTCAACTTTGCCATGTTTTAAAAATAATCTCATTCCACTCGGCAACATCACCAAAATTTGCCCCTTCCTCTCTGAGCTTACTACCGGACCTTGTCAAGCTCTCGTTAACCTCACACTTAGATTACTGCAATCTACTTCCTAACATTTAGATGCCCTGAAAATGCGCAATGAGAGGACGATTCTATAATAGCATCTCAGCACTCAGAATCTGTTATAGAATACTAACTTAGGAGGGAGGGGGGAGGGAAAGCTATTTTGTTTATTAAAATACTTAATATAATATTATAATTACATAATTTGTCTGATTGATAGTAATTTGGTATAAGGGGGGGAGAAATGATTGTTCTATGTATAAATTGTATGTTTAATAATGCGTTTTTGACACATTTATGTTCAAATAATTGTATTTGCATTGTCAAAGTTTAAAAATCAATAAAGATTTATTAAAAAAAAAAAAAAAAAAAGAATACTAGCTTAGGGCTAGATTCGGCCTAATCTGTGGGGGGCGATTGGAGGAATGCCCCATCTGCCTGCCCGGATCGCTCTATAGCAGAGGTCTCAAAGTCCCTCCTTGAGGGCCACAATCCAGTCGTTCCTAAAAGTTAAGTGCACTGTATATATAGAATTACGCTTGATCCATGTACAACTTAGGAGCAGGTATTCTGCCCCATTTTAAGTGGGCATCTATTCCGTTTCTTGTATAAAAACAAGCTTAAGTGTTTATGCTTAGATGTATAAGTGATAGTGTGCTCTGTGGACGTAAATCCCCTGAGGGTGTTGCTTCTCCCAGAGAGCTAGGCTGCATCCACAGAGTTTAAACCTATCCTTCAGCCTGAGAGAGAACAGTTGCCATATTTGTAGACTACATGGCTGTATGAGAACCTAATTTAGCATTGTGAATGGGTTTGCAACTGTATTCTGCTCCACCTGTCTGAACCTGGGATTCTTTCTGTTGGGTGCTTGGGGGTGGAGGGGTTTGGGGGGAAGGGGGGTATGGGTCTGTGGGGGGTGTTTGGGTTTCTTCGTTCCCTGAGAGGACATCAGAGTCCAGTCCTCTTTGGGGGGGAGGTGCCCTCCTTTGACTTTTCTTGTAACTGTTACAATCCTTCTCTGTATTCTGTGGTTGTGAGTTGTTATTCTATTTACCAATAAAAAAGTTTCATAATAATAATAATAATAAATTTAGCATTATTCTCTCACCAGGTTTTCTGCCTTTATTTCTAACAATCTAACAAACCTTAGTTTTATATCTAGGTCTGGAGAACAGTGTTATTTCCACAAGATGTGGACACACTCCCAGCTCCCTTTTTGAATAGGAGGGCTTGGTAGAGTAAGAAGATTCTGTGACAAAGTTGAACTGCCTTGAAACATCAGTTGTAAGATTTTATTCTTTTATTTCATGTCATTAAAGATAAGTTGTTCATGAACTACAGAGTCTGGCTAACACTAAGATTACAGAAGTAAGGGTTAACTGAATAGGAACTTCATTACAATTGCTAATATAACTCAGAGTGAGATTCAGAGGAGTCCTTGTTTTTTCAGTACAAAGCCTGAGGAGGATTTCAGTGAAGAAATCTATAAAGACTGTAAGTCTGTTCAGTAAGCTGTGGTCAGCACAGTGGAACCTGTTCATCTGTGTGAAAAAAATCTGAACGGGCAATGCGTGGCGCACATACTGAACTTCAGAGCAGAAGTCTGTGGAAAAAATCAGTGAACTCAGCCTCTCAATGAAATCACAAGTAAAAACCAATCCTCAGAGTGAGGTCACTCGTAATCAAGAAGCAAGTAAAATTCATCTCCGTTCTGTGAAAGATAAAGGAGTTGCTGCTTGTTATTTCAATTGCTGTTAAAACTGCCTTTGATTGCCGAAAAGAAAGTTTATAAATAAATTCTTATTAAATTAGCATCGCGGGACCTTACCTTGCTCACCCACATTTTACAGGCTGATGGTTCTTTTACACTTCCCCCTCCCCATTCGCAGTTCCTGCACTCATGGTTTCATATATCGTGATTTTTTTTCTGGGGAGGGGGAAAATAAAAAAACAGTCTTAATGTAAAAAAAAAATCCATCTTTTTTTTCTCCCTTCCGCCTTTCCCGGCCTTACCTGGTGGTCTAGAGGGCTTTCGGGGCAGGAGCGTTCTTCCTACGCTCCTGCCCCATGCAGATCGCCATGGATCTGTACAACGGCATTATGACTTCGGGCTTCCGGCTGACGAAACTTCTACGGATACAACCCATCATTTGTCTAGCCTTGGATGAAGTTTCTCCACTTGATTGGCAGTTTTCATGTCTTCACTATTTTCTGATTAGAGATCCTTTGTGTTCGTCCCATGCTTCAGAAAGATATACCGTATTTTTCATTCCATAAGATGCACTTTTTCCCCCCATAAAAGTGGGTGGAAATAAAAGTGCGCCTTATGGAGCAAATATATCCCCCCGTACCTTTAAATTCTGGCGGTCCAGCGGTGTATCGTCAGGAGCGAGCTTTCTGGTGCCAGGGGGGGGGCTGGGCTGGGACTGCCTACCATTTAGATCTCCCCTGTACCCTGTCCTGGCCTATCACTAGCCCACCACAGGGGGTACAGGGCAGGGCGGGGGAACAGGGTACAGAGCCTGGCAGGGAGAGGGGCTGGCTGCTTAGCCTGGTAGGGCAGGGAGGGAAGTGGGCTGGGTTCAGAGCCTGGCAGGGAAGGGGATTGGGTGTGCAGAGCCTGGTAAGGAGGGGGGACAGGGTGCAGAGCCCTGGCAAGGAGTGTGAGATTGGGTGCAGAGCCTGCAGGGAGTAAGGGGGGCTGGGTGTATATATTAGTACACAATTTGGTTCAGAAAGTTTTTTTTTCTTGTTTTCCTCCTTTAAATCTAGTGTGCATCTTATGGTCAGGTGCATCTTATAGTGCGAAAATACGGTAAACAGGATGGAGTCAGTCTAGAGAAAGGCTACTAAAATGGTTGGTGGTCTACGTCAGTGTTTCTCAAGAAGGCCCTGGAGTACCCCCTTGCCAGTCAGGTTTTCAGGACAACCACAATGAATATGCATGAAAGAAATTTGCATATAATGGAGGCAGTGCATGCAAATCAAGTTTATGCATATTCATTGTGGTTATCTTGAAAACCTGACTGGCAAGGGGGTACTCCAGGACCGACTTGAGAAACACTGGTCTAAGTCATAAGGTGTATGGAGACAGACTTAAAGATCTCAATATGTATACTTTGGTGGAAAAGCAGGAGAGGGGAGATATGACAGAGACTTTTAAATACCTACTACTACTATCATTCAGTAGTGTCCAGCCATTGAACACACTGTAGGCCAGTCCTCGCCATGGCCCCCTTTCTCCACATCTTCTTTCAACTGCTTGATATTCATTCCATGTCATTTTTGATGGTATCCAGCCAACGAGCCTTTGGTCTCCCATGCTTCCTTTTACCACTGACCATTCTGAGTAGCACCTCCTTATCTAGTGAATTCACCCTCATCACATGTCCAAAATAGGTCAGTTTCTGTCTGGTAATCTTGCCTTCTAGGGACAACTCTGGGTTTATATGATCAAGAACATCCTAGCTATCCATGGGATTCGTAGAAGTCTTCTCCAGCACCCCACCTCGAAGGAGTCGATTTTTCTTCTACCTGCTTTCATGTCTCGCAGCCATATCTTACGATTGGGAACACAATGACAGTGATCAGTCTTGTTTGATGGTGACTGAGACGTCCTTGCACTTACTTCTTTTGTCCATGCTCACCATGGCTGCACGCCTCAGTATTAATCGTAATAGGGCAGAGTACGGTACTGGGGTTTAAGAAAGGATTGGACAATTTCCTGCTGGAAAAGGGGATAGAAGAGCATAGATAGAGGATTACTGCACAGGTCCTGGACCTGTTGGGCCACTGCGCGAGCGGGCTGATGGGCACGATGGACCTCAGATCTGACCCAGCGGAGGCATTGCTTATGTTCTTAATCAATGCATGATCTTTACTGTCGAACCACCCACTGTGATCAATGTGGGACCCAAGGAAAACGAAGCTGTCAACTACTTCTTTTTCTTCATTGTTGATCTTTAAGTGGACTTCCTTGTTGGCAGTACCCCATGGCATAACACACATGAGGTGCATCTCATTTGAAAGGAAGCTCCAGAATAAGAGTGCATAGGATGAAGTTAAGAGGTGATAGGCTCAGGAGTAATCTAAAGGGTGGTAGATGGGTAGAATAGTCTTCCAGTTGTGGCGGAGACAAGACTGTCTGAATTCAAGAAAGCATGGGACAAGCACATGGGATCTCTTAGGGAGAGGAGGAGAAAGTGCATGATGTAGATGGGCAGACTGGATGGGCCATTTGGCCTTTATCTGCCATCATGTTTCTATAACCATAAAGCTCTATGACCTCACAATGCAGGTGTAAAGAGCCTTAGCCTATAGGAAGAAGAGATGCAAATTGTTAAGAGCCTTAGCCAATAGGGAGAGGAGGAGATAGTGGATGCTGTGGCTGGGCAGACTGGATGGGCCATTTGGCCTTTATCTGTCATCATGTTTCTAAGCCTTTTTATTCTTTTCCTTTCAGGCAAAGCCCTAAGCACTCACTCTTAACTTTCTTCTTTTTCAGTTTTGCTGAGCTGAGACTTTCTGAATTTTACTTTCAATGTTTTCGGAAAAAAATGGGCTGCCTCTTTGTTTCAGTAATGCTTGCTCTATTCTTCACAGATTCCGTTAACAAAAGAAAAGCAGGCCTTTATTCTGGGCATCTTTTTCACCCTCTCTGAATATGAAGAGGCGCCACAGCTCACTGGGTATTGAAAAGTCATATATTTCTGTTTTTAGAGACTGTCACCGCTGCCTTTCCACCTCAACACGAGTACACTCGCTTACCCGGCCTTTTCTGCTCTCGTAATTTATGTCCCTGATATCGGCTTGACTTGTTCTCATAAAGGACTGAAAAATTAGAAGGGGTTTTTTTTTTTTCCATCCATCTGTGAGTTAATTTAAACTTTTTGCTGTTGTTGTTTTTGAATGTTGTAAAAAATGTCCTCTACTAATTGATTTTTCACTTATTCACGCCCTGTGTTTGCCATCTCTTGCTGTTATTCTCTCCTTCCCTCTGTCTCTGTCTTACTTTCTCCAGGCTTCTAGCCTTTGCATCCAGTGGCCATGGTAGAAAGCAAAGCTTTGCTATGGGGTCCTTGCTGTAGCTTATATCTATGACAGGGGTATCAAATCCCTCCTCGAGGCCGCAATCCAGTCAGGTTTTCAGGATTTCCCCAATGAATATGCATGAGATCTATTTGCATGCACTGCTTTCATTGTATGCTAATACCTTCTCCCCTCCGTATTCGAGGTTTCAGCATTCGCGGTTTTGATTATTCACGGTTTTTTAGCTTGCTGGATCCTATCCCTCGCCTCCCCCCCCCCCAAATTACATCAGCTTGCATAGAGAAATCGCTGATTCCAAGGATTTATAGAATAAAAATTGCTGATTCCCGGCACTTTCTTTACCGTGTTTGCCTCTCCTTCAGGAAGAGGCCAGGTCTCCCACTATGTTATTCACGGTTTTCACCATATTCACGATGGGTTTTTTAATAGAAAACAGCGAAATAACATGTGAAAAGTTATTTACGGTTTTTCTGCATTTGCGGTTCTGTTAATCCCTATCACAGCGAATACGGAGGGAGAAGTGTAGATCTCATGCATATTTCATTGGGGAAATCCTGAAAACCTCGACTGGATTGCGGCCCTCAAGGAGGGACTTTGACACCCTTGATCTATGGACATACAATGCTAGATCCTACCCTGTTTTCCTGAAAATAAGACCTATCCCGAAATAAGCCCTAGTTAAGATCGACCCCCGAAGCCCCCCCCCACCCCGAATGTCCCATTCTCCATCCCCGCATCAGTGATGCGGCAGAGAGAAGGCCCCGGCGGGGAAGGCCTCAAAGCAGCCCATTCAGAGAGCTTCCGCCACTGCTGTTTTTGGAGGCCTCTGAGCAGAGGTATGTCAGTTTCGCAGTAGGAGAGTGGGTGGGGTTCTGCTGCACAGGGAGGGATGGAAAAGATGCTGCTCGTGGGGGGAGGAGAAAGGAAAGAGGAAGAATTGGGGTGGAGGAGAGGAAAGGAGAGATGACTGTAGTACATGAAAAGAAAAATAATACATCCCCCTAAAATAAGCCTTTAACGTGTTTTTTTGGACCCCAAATTAATATAAGACACTGTCTTATTTTCATGGAAACACGGTAGCCAGCTATTGCGGCCAGTGTGGTCTTTGTTATAAAGCGTACGGGGAAAGAGATAAAGATCTCAATATGTATACTTTGCAGGAAAAGCGCGAGAGGAGATTTGATAGAGACGTTTAAATACCTACATGGCATAAATACGCCTGAGGTGAGTCTTTCAATTGAAAGGAAACTCTGGAATGAGGGGGGCATAGGATGAAGGTGAAAGAGGATAGATTCAGAAGTGACCTCAGAAAATACTTTTTTATGGAAAGGGTGGTGAATGCAAGAACGGCCTCCCGGCGAAGGTGGTGGAGCTGAAAACTGTTCCTGAAGTCAAGCAAGCTTGGTTAAAGCTACAGCCTCAGCATCCCAAGGTTGTGGGTTCAAACCCAAGCTGCTCCTTGTGACCCTGGGCGGAAGGAAAAGTAGATGGCATGGATAGGCAGACGAGATAAACCATATGGTTTTTATGTTATACTAGTCTTTAAGCCCGTTACATTAATGGGTGCTAGAATAGATGTGTCTATCTTTCTTTCTGTCTCTCTGTCTCCTTAGCCGCTGTCTGTCTGTCTTTCTTTCTCGCTCCTTGGCCGCTGTCTGTCTATCTCTCTGGCCCCCTGCCTCTCTTTCTCTGGCCCCCCCGAGCAAACCAAGATTGCTGCCTGCACCCCAGCACAACCCTCCCCCCAAAGCAGCCCCTTTTCCCTCTCCCCACCACTTCTTTCTGTCTGTCTCTCTCCCTGGCCCCCTGCCTCTCTCTCTCTCTGGCCCCCCCGAGCAAACCAAGATTGCTGCCTGCACCCCAGCACACCCCTCCCCCCAAAGCAGCCCCTTTTCCCTCTCCCACACCACTTCTTTCTGTCTGTCTCTCTCCCTGGCCCCCTGCCTCTCTCTCTCTCTGGCCCCCCGAGCAAACCAAGATTGCTGCCTGCACCCCAGCACACCCCTCCCCCCCAAAGCAGCCCCTTTTCCCTCTCCCACACCACTTCTTTCTGTCTGTCTCTCTCCCTGGCCACGGAGGCACACATCACGGCGGCAGGGATCACGCCGTTTCAACAGCGCATGCGCGGGTAAGGGCTTTATCGGATTAGATGTAATCTTATATCCCGCCAAATCCTCACCAAGCGGAGTTCAAGGCGGGTTACAATCGGCCATTTTAGAACATTTCCCACTGAACATCCAAAGTGAAAAGCACAAAAACATCCCAAAAAAACCCCATTTTTTTAAATCTCCTGGTTGGAAATCTAGGCTGGCAGGACCTTCAACCCTTAGCATGCCTAACTTTATATAATATTTTTGATCACAGAAACGTCCAGGGTGAAGACGTCCAAATCCAGACCATTTGGATGTAGAGTGGCCATCTTCGTGATGGACTGACCACAAAGACATGCCTAAAGAGCAGTGGGACACGCCAGAGGCTGCTCGAAGTACAGTGGAAACTTGGTTTTCGTGCATAATTTGTTCCAGAAGCATGCTCGTAAACTAAATTGCTCGTATATCAAAGCGAGTTTCCCCATAGGAATGAATGGAAACTTGCTTGATTCGTTTACCCCCCCCCCCCGAGGCCACCGGTGCTGCTTCATCTTACCCCCACCCTCGAGGACACCGGCGCTGCTCCACCCCCCCCCCCCCCCCCGAGAAACAGCATCGCCCCCCCCCTGTGATCCAGCATCCCCCGCTGAGCACCCAAACACCATCCCTTACCCTGATTTGGCACCGTCACCAGCACCAGGACATGCCGGTGCTGGTGCCCGAAGATCCTCCCTCTTGGCTGGGCCTTGAGCACCTGCGCATGCTCAAGGCCTTCTGGTTCTCGCTCTAAACAAGATTCTTGGAGATGCCAGATCGCGGGATGGGGGGGGTGGGATGCTGGATCGTAGGGGGGGGGGGGCACTCGTAAATCGAGTCAACGCTCAGTTTGCGAGGCACGATTTGCAGGAATGTTTTGCTCGTCTTGCAAAACACTCGCAAACTGCGTTACTCACAAACCGAGGTTTAACTGTATCTCTCACCATACACCCCTTCTAATTTATGGTGAGCCCTCCAAAACTCCCCCCAAACCTAGCATCCCCACCCATCTACCATCCCAATAGCCCTTATGAGTGCAGGTGGTACCCAAAGAGCAGTATAGTAAGGTTTTGGTGGCCTCACACTTTCCACCATAAATGTAGCTCTTAGATTGGCCTATGGACCTAGGATCTCCTCTCTATGGTTCACGAGCCCATCCATCTGATGCACTACTAGGCTTTCCCATACCAAGTTCTGTTGTTCTAGAGACAGGCATGTACTCTTTCATTCAGATTTTTGGGGGGGTTGGAGGGGTCAATGAGCAGTGGGGGGGGGGGGGGGAGGTGGAGGGGGTGTCAAATTTTATGTATTTAGTGGTCATGTGGTCAGTTTGGTACCTTTGTGGCATTTAACCCTTTCAGGACCAAGGGACATATTTGTCCCATAACTTTAAAATCCTATAAATTTTTGATTGGGATAGTCTACAGTTCTAAATTTGATATTGTACGGATTCCATATGATACTGCCTTTATGTAAACAAACTGGTTCCGGACATTCATTCATTAGCGTCGTTGCCAGATTGACGAGGAAGATTCACTTGCCACACTGTCCATAAGCCAGAAGTTTGATTTTTTAAAAAAAATAATAATGATATTTCCACAAAAAAAATCAATTTTTTGGCATCTGCAAAGCCCTTTTTACCATAAAAATGTCGTCAAAACCACAAAAATTGGCCTACGATATCTTATGGTTCCTGAAAAGGGTTAAGACATTTCTAAAACAGATCTAACTCTGAACATCTAAGTTCTGTCCAGGATGCCTTGGGAAAGATTCGATTTATCGCTGCAAAATTCTAAGTTCAGGACGTCCAAAGCCCTCCCAACTTGCCCCCTGCAACTCTGAACGCAGAGTGGGCAAAACCGTCTCACTAGACATATACTGCCCTTATTAACAGAGAACACTTCTCAAATTTCACAGATGTAGTTGAGATATCATTTATTGGAACAACAGGACAACTTGCTTGATCATCCTCTTTTCTATACATTCAAATGAACTAATATGGCAATCAAATATTTTATTCAGGAATTATTAAGAAAAGGTTTACGGCAAAGTAGATATCATCCCTGTGAAGTTATACAAATCCACAGTCACCCTAACAAGAAGAGGAACAGTGAACAGTTGTACCGAGGCCTCAAGCTTGGAGCCTCAAAATTCTTAAAAAAAAAAAAATTTAGAAAAATAGACGATAATTTGGGGAGATAAATGCAAGGAAAAGATGAATAATTAACCAACCCCCCCCCCCCCCCCATTTTACAAAACCGTAGTGAGGTTTGTAGCGCTGGCCGCAGTGGTAACAGCTCCAACACTCAAAGAATTCCTATGAGTGTCAGAGCTGTTCCTGCCACTAAAAACCATGCTATGTTTTTTGTTTTTTGTTTTTTTAAAAAAGGGGGGGGAGGAGTAGTTTCCCTGGAATTTCTAAGAAACTGAATTGAAAATGCAATAACAAAAGTAAGAGAGACTCAGAGCAGGATGTTCAACGCTCCAACACGGTTTAAAAAAAAAAAATACCACGTTGGTCGCAATTTACTTTTACAGGGTTATACACACAGAAATAGCACGCAAATCAAAGAGGGAAAGGAACTGTGCCTGGCGCCCATTGGGCGCAGCCTCCCCCCCTGCAGCCTCTGTTCTCCTCCTCTGCCAGGGGATGGCGGCTCAGGAGCCACGGTCAGCTAAGAGCCGGCAGACTTTTAACGGATTCGGGGATTCCCCGTACCAGCTTCGGAGCCCAGCTGATAGAGGCTTTCTCCCCTGACGGCTCCTGGAGGCATTTACTCCTACAAGCTGCCTTGGGCTATATCGGCCCCAATGATCATACAACATGATGTCAGCCGAGCAACCATTTATTCCAGCGTCTGCGGCTTCTCCAGCTCCTACCCTGAGGCAGCTTGCAGGCGAAACGCCGGCCATTGTCGGTGGTACTGTTTGTTGGATCATGTGCAAATAAGTCTATTCTTCAGATATATTTGAGCTTTGTTTTGAGCGCCATATAAAATAAAGAGAGAAGGTGGTTTTTTTTAACGCCCATGAAGTGTTAACCTATAAATCCTTACCGCAGATGTGATTTAAGCAGCAGTATGGTTATGAGACTTTTTCCTTCCTCTCTGATTTTGTCGAGTGACTCATGGCTAGCTCCCCCACCCCCCCCCCATTTTTTTTATCAAGCTACGCTAAAGGTTTTTAGCGCAGGCCGGCATGGTAAATGCTCCGACGCTCATAGGAATTCTATGAGAGTCGGAACATTTACCATGCCAACCCACACTAAAAACCTCTAGCACAGCTCAATAAAAGGGGATGTTAATACACTGATAATTTTCGAGTATCCAACACTTTAGGATTATTTTAGAGGAGTTTATTTTGTGGCTGTTCCAGTTGTTCTCTTCTCTGATTAACTGGGGAAGCAGTTTTGTATCATAGTGTGTTATGGAGAAAGACATGGGGGAAGCCACTGCTTGTCCTGGATTAGTAGCTTGGAATGTTGCTACTCTTTGGGGTTCCGGAATCTTTTGTTACTCTTTGGAATTCCAGAATCTTGCTATTCTTTGAGATTCTGTATGGAATGTTGCTACTCTTTGGGTTTTTGGCAGGTACTAGTGACCTGGATTGGCCACTGTGAGAACCGGCTACTGGGCTTGATGGACCTTTGGTTTGACCCAGTAAGGCTGTTCTTATGTTCTTACATGAGCCAAGTACTGTATAGGAGGACAATGAAGCCATTGTAACATCACTTCTGAGGTTGGCTCTGAGGCCACTGTGGAATGAGGCATTATGACATCACAATCTCAGCTCTGGAATGTTGTTCCGGAATCTTGCAATTCTTTGAGATGCTGAAATGTTGCTACTCTTTGGGTTTTGGCCAGGTACTAGTGACCTGGATTGGCCACTGTGAGAACAGGCTACTGGGCTTGATGGATCTTGGTCTGACCCAGTAAGGCTATTCTTATGTTCTTACGTGTGCCAAGTATAGGACAATCAAGCCATTGTAACATCACTGCTGAGGTTGGCTCTGAGGCACTGTGGAATGAGGCATTATGACATCACAATCTCAGCTCCGGAATGTTGCTCTCATTGGGGTTCCGGAATCTTGCGATCCTTTGAGATGCTGTAATGTTGCTACTCTTTGGGTTTTGGCCAGGTGAGAATGGGCTACTGGGCTTGATGGACCATTGGTCTGACCAAGTAAGGCTGTTCTTATAGTCTAATGACTTAAGTAATGGCCAAAATGGGTTCTTCAAAATAGGGTTCAGAACAATGTCTTCTAACAGGTGTGGGAAATTCCTATCTTTTAAATAAAATTTCTGACGCATAAAGAGCCGTATTAGAAAGGTTGGAGGCGCTGTTGATAATACATATGTTCGACGAGGATCCACTGTACAAGAGAAATGGGAAACTTTTTCAATAATGAATTTACTTCCGTTAATTGAGGTGATCTGCTATAGATCAGCTTCAACACAACCACGTCTACCCCTCCAGCAAGTGAAAAACCAGACAGAGGCCACCGGGGTGAGATCGATTAGAAGTTTTCTTAAAAGGGACAGGGCTGGCTTCCTTTTCTCCCTACCTCTGTTCTGAACCTAATGAAACAAAGTTTCCATTAATCTTCGGAGCCTTCCTACCATTTGTTTAGAAAAGATGGCTGGTCCCCTGTCTCTCTAACAAAAGAACCTGTCCTCTCGAGCCTTAGAGTAATGGCATTAAACTAATTTGCCTGCAAATCTTTACAAAGCGCATTCAAGAGAGATATCCATTCCGGGCTACAATTAGCCAAGAAATTGATTTATGAAGAAAAATGATGACGACACCTGGCATCCATTTATAATGAAGCCACTCTTAAAAAAGGAAATAAGTGGGTGAGGAGAAAAAAAAACGTACAAGAGATTAAGAGCATGAGACAAACAATATAAGCAATTGGGCAGGAAAGAGGGAGAGGGATAGATGAGAGAAAAAAAAAGAATCTGGGAATATAGAAACACCAGAAGAAAAAACATGAAAGAACATTTTGGAGACGAAATGAGAAAGAGAGAGAAAGCATGAAGGAGAACTAGAGAGAGAACATGAATGAGTTGGTTTGTATTTCATCGACCTATGCGGATAGCAGAGCTGATTTTAAGAAAGGTTTGGACAAGTTCCTGGAGGAAAAATCCATAGTCTGTTATTGAGAAAGACATGGGGAAGCCACTTCTCGCTCTGGATCAGTAGCATGGAATGTTGCTACTCCTTGGGTTTTGGTCGGGTACTAGGGACCTGGATTGGCCACCGTGAGAACGGGCTACTGGGCTCGATGGACCATTGGTCCTGACTCAGTAAGGCTAATCTTATGTTCTTAAGCCATTGTAACATCACTGCTGAGGTTGGCTCTGAGGTACTGTGGAATGAGGCATTATGACATCACAATCTCAGCTCTGGAATGTTGCGCTCATTGGGGTTCCAGAATCTTGCTATCCTTTAAGATGCTGGAATGTTGCTACTCTTTGGGGATTGGCGGCAACCATTTATGAACCTGTCATAGACTTAACTCAACTGTTGTGGCTCCCATATCCTGCAATAGAGGTAGACCTTTGCTACATGCCTAACGTGACCATACGTCCTGTTTTGAATGGGACTATCCTGTTTTTAGATAGCCTGTCCCGTTGTTCCCCAAGCACAGCCTTCGGGACACCGAAATGTCTCGTTTTCGGTAGTTGCTGCCCAATTTCCGATTCAAATCGATTCACCTGATTTACTTCAGGTGAATCGATTCAAATTGAACTCACCGATTCTTCGGCCCTGTTGTAGAAACCCGTTCGGGCTTTCCCTCTACCACGCCGCTGGAGTCCTTCCATCTAATGTAACTTCTGGTTTTGCGAAACCAGAAGCTACATCAGAAGAAAGGACTTTGACAACGGGACGCGACACACGGAGCGGACCTCTATGTGTGCGCCTGTTTGGATTGGCGGCGGCACCAAGGCGCAAGCAAGTTGATTTTTATATTTGTTGGCTGGCTCATTCCGGAAGCATTTCTCCCCTCCTCCCCGCATCTACAGTGTAAGTAAAGGATCTCTGCTGGAATTGGGGGGGAGGGGGAAGCTGAGGCCCTTTCTTTGGGGAAGCTGAGAAACGGGGAGGGAGGTAGATGGCTGACGCAACCGAAAACAGGAAGTTGCAACCAGAAACAGGAAGTAGATGTCCCGTTTTGAGGGAAAAAAATAAATGGTCACGTTATACATGCCCCATAAGAACTCAGAAAGCAGAGATGTCCAATTATCATGGGAAGGGGAGAGTGCTAGATTTTATTTATTTACTTGAATTTAGCTTATGCCTTTTCAGATGTATCTCAAGGTGAATTACCGTATATACAGCCTCAGCACCCTGAGGTTGTGGGTTCAAATTAGAGAGTTGCGCGGGGACAGAAATCCCACCCATCCCCGCCAAAGTCTCACCCGTCCCCGTGAGGAATCCCATCTGTCCCCGTGAGGAATCCCTCCGTCCCCACCGTCCCCGCGAGGAATCCCCTCCATCCCCACCCGTCCCCGCAAACTACAGAAATAGTTATTTCATTTAAATTATGCTACTGAATTAAAGGCTCTGGTAGAAAACCCATTTACAAATAAGCAAAAAGACTTTATTAATTTGGAAATATTAATTGGGAAGAATACATACTTTGTAAACGGATTTTCTACCAGAGCCTCTAATGTTTATAAATTTTTTTCAACACAAACTAATATACTACTTTATCCTAAAGCAAAAAAAAAAAAAAAGAAATATAATTTTTTTCCTACCTTTGTTGCCTGGTTTCTGCTTTCCTCATGTTCTCATTCAATTCCTTCCATCCGCTATCTCTCTTCTCTCTGCGTCTTCCATTTGCTCTGTTACTGTGCCTCTCCCTTTCTCCCCCCCTTCCAAATTGGCCTGGCACCCATCTTCTTCCTCCGCTCCCCCCATAGTCTGGCATCTCTGTCTTCCTTCCCTGCAAGCGTCTTCTCCCCACTCTCTCTTCCCCATTTCCTTACAGCGTCCTTCTCCCCTCCATCTTCCCCATGTCCTGTCAGCGTCTTCTGCCCCCTCAGTCTACCCCCCATGTGTTTTTCAGTGTCCTTCTCCCCCCCCTCTATCTTCCCCATGTGCTTTCAGCGTCCTTCTGCCCCCTCAGTCTTCCCATGTGTTTTCAGTGTCCTTCTCCCCCCTCTATCTTCCCCATGTGCTTTCAGTGTCCTTCTCCCCCCTCTGTCTTCCCCATGTCCTTTCAGCATCCTTCTTCCGCCCTCTGTCTTCCCCATGTCCTTTCAGCATCCTTCTTCCCCCCCCATCTTCCCCATGTCCTTACAGCATCCTTCTCCCCCTCCGTCTTCCCCATGTCCTTTCAGCATCCTTCTCCCCCCGTCTTCCCATGTCCTTTCAGGTCCTTCTCCACCCCTTTGTCTTCCCCATGTCCTTTCAGCGTTCCTTCTCCCCCCCCATCTTCCCCATGTCCTTTCAGCGTCCTTCTCCACGCCCTTTGTCTTCCCCAGTGCTTTCAGCGTTCTTCTCCCCCCTCAGTTTTACCTTAAGCGTCTTTTCCTCTCCAATCCACCTTTTCCTCCCTTTCTCCCTTCCTGCCCCCTTACCTTTGTGGCGCTTCCATTGCCCGACTGACAACAGAACAGGCCCCGGTCCGACAACCTCCCTGCCCTGAGGCCGCGAATCTAAATTACCTTGTTACAGCAGCTGGAGTATTGAAGCTGCTGTAAGAAAGTAATTTAGATTTGCGGCCTACAGGGCAGGGAGGTTTGTCGGACCGGGCCTGTTGTCGGTCGGTCAGAGGAAGCGCCACTAAAGGTAAGGGGACCTGGCCGGCTGTGCACCCCCCCTCCTATGGCTGCACCCGGGGCGGGACCGTCCTCCCCATTCCCCCTTGGTACGCCAACTGCCAATCGCAGCACACAGCCGATCGGAACAGAAGTCTTCCCGATGTCAGCGCTGATGTTAGAGGGAGGGCTTTGATTAAGCCCTCCCTCCGACGTCAGCGCTGACATTGTGGAAGACTTCCGTTCCGATCGGCTGTGTGCTGCGGCAGGGCAGGTAGGGAGAAGACAAGCCTCGCATCCAACCCGCAGGATCCCCGCGACCCTAGAGGGCGTCCCTCACGGGATCCCCGCGACCTGAAGGGGGAACTCGCGGGATTCCCGTTGTCCCCGTTCCCGTGCAGCTCTCTAGTTCAAATCCCTCATTGCCCCTTGTGACCCTGGGCAGTCACTTAATCCCCTCATTGCCCCCAGGTACACTAGACAGAGTTTGAGCCTGCTGGACAGATAGAGAAATATGAAAAAGTACCTGAATGTAAACCAATTAGGATATATGTGATATATAATTAAAAAAATAAAAATAAATACTTGAGTATAGGTCGATGGCAGTTTTACACTTAAAAAATGGCCTAAAATTCCTTGACCTGTGCATAGGTCAACCCTCACCTGGGCTAGCACAGGTCTTTCTCTCTCTCCCTTCCACCTCTAGTGGAAAAAAAACACTTTTAAAAGGTACACCGGGGGTGGGGATGGGGGGGGGTGAATTTAAGAGCCAAGGAGAGATGCTTGCTTGCCAGCTGGAGGGGAGACAGCTACTAGGGACAGAAGTCAAACTCTGAGGTGGGAAGGGAGAATTTTCCAGCTGCAAATAAAAGGGGTTGGTCCTTCATTCGAGAGAATGACACGATGGCAGTTACCTGCGACTAGCCGCGGAAAACCCGCCGACACGGTGGGGGGGGGGGAAGGAAGTGCTCACTGCGGGCACGGGGACAAGGCCATCCACCACCCCGTGGAGCGGTGAATGGCCTTGTCCCCGCAGTTAAAGGAGGGAAGGCGCACGGTCACCGATCGCGCGCGGCCCCCTCCCTCCCGTCCTACAGCCAAATCTATCTCCCTCCCCCTTACCTTTGCGGCGCTTTAGTAAAGAAACTTACTGAAACCGGCGAAGCCTGCCTGCCTGCAGTCGCATGTGTGTGGGCGGAAGCTTCTCCTTTGACGCAACTTCCGTTTGCGCCAGAGGAGAAGCTTCCGCCCACACACACGCGACTGCAGGCACAGGCAGGCAGTCTCCGACGGCTTCAGTAAGTTTCTTTTCTAAAGTGCCGCGAAGGTAAGGGGGAAGGAGGGAGGGAGATTCTTGGGCCTCTGAAGGGCGGTGAGGTGGCGAGAGGAAAGGGTGGATGCGATGGGGACGGGACAGTGAAGGGGATGGTGGTCCGGGGACGGGGCAGTGACGGGGACAGATTTTTTCCCCCGTGTCATCCTCTACTTCATTCCACTCTGTTCTGGCACCAATTAAACCCTTCAAGTAACTCTTAATAGATTGGAACCCTCAGTAGCCCAAGACTCTCTCCTCTTCCGTCTCTCAGTGCTTTTAATGTTCAATAATTTTTGAGTTTTAAAAATAAAATATACATAACAAAAATCTTACAAAGAATATCATCTCAACTCAGTTAATACATTGTAGATATATAAATTCAAAGAAATCAACAATCAATTATCATCACAATTCAAACACAATAAAGTACCTCCCATCACTCCTTCCTCCCTTCCCATCCCCCTTCCACCCATCCCATTCCCAAATATTACTGATAAATAGTGCTTCACTTTCTGATTACAAATGTAATGAGTTCATTCCAAAACTGCCTGCTCTGACTGTTAATTGCTGTATATAAGGTTCCCAGGTCATCCAAAATTTACTCTGTTTTTTATAAGATGGGGAGGTCGCCCTATCTTCCATAATCATAAGAGCATGAAATGCTGCCCTCCGATGCCAAAATGAGGGTGGACTTTCTTCCAACCAATGTGGTAAAATACATTTTTGACCTAGAATAAAGGATTTACGAAATAATTCCCTAATCCCTTTCTTAAAAATCCTGTCCTATTGAAGAAATAATACCATCTGGGGGGGAAGGAACCACAATTCTAGCTTTTAAAGGTACAGGGCCTCCACATGTTGACAAGTTGTTCCTCCCTTATGGAAGTTCGTCCTCTTCTCCACCTGCAATATTTTTTTCAGAACGTTCTCAGGGCTGGAGTCCTACCTCCTCTTACACCAGGCCATCAGTAGAGACAAGTGCTGTCGGATTCAGTCAAAATGTTTTCGATTCGATTCGATTTGCTCATAGGAATCAATTTTTCAATTCAATTTGATTCAAGTTTTTAAGGCTAATATGGAACTGAGTAGATTAGGTGTGTTATATTTATGTGAATTCATGGTCTACTATGTAAAATTCTAAAGTAGATATACTGGTTTTAATTATGAAGTCTAAATGTATTAGAGGATTCCACAATTAATCGAAATATAGGGACTGATATTATTATAACTGACAGAGTAAAACTTATACACTTTCCCCTCTCTGTATTCGCGAATTCCGTATCTACGGATTCGCTTATTCACAGTTTTGAAACAAAAAGTACATTTTAATTTTGGGGGCTATTTTAAGCCCTGTAAGCCCCCCCCCCCCTTTAAGCCTTACCTGGTGGTCTAGCGGATTTTCAGGCAGGAGCGATCTTACCACGTGCAGATCGCTCACAGGAAATGGCTCAAGAGACCATGGGAGCTCAAGGCAGCCATTTCCTGTGAGCGATCTGCACGTGGTAAGATCGCTCCTGCCTGAAAATCCGCTAGACCACCAGGTAAGGCTTTCAGGGCTTAAAATAGCCGGGGGAAGCGGGGGTTAGGGGCAGAACCGGCCCAAATATTATTTGCGTTTTTTTAATATTCGCGGGCCGGCTCTGCCCCTAACCACTGCGAATACGGAGGGAGAAGTGTAAATAAAGTAAAATTTGAATAAAGAAATTAGCAAGCCACTATCTTTCAAGAACTTTCAAGATTCCTTGCAGAAAATTGTGATCATATAAGACATTGTATTGTATTGCATTTTAAAAAATCTGGCACAACTCCACGACAGGAGCAAATCCTGTAGTGTGAGAAGCAAAACGCTTTGAAAAGCTGGCCCGGTTTTCACATTTGACTTTTCAGTGCTCTGTACAGGAGGGAGTGTTAAGACTACACGAGTTCTACTACATTCAGTCTTTGGTTCTGCACTCCCACTATTGCTACTGCAATTAATTATTTCTAGAGCGTTACCTAGGGTTACCATATGGCTCCAGAAAAAAAGAGGACGGATTGAGATATCCGGGTTTTACTTCCATTGAACGCATTGGAAGTAAAACCTGGATGTCTCAGTCTGTCCTTTTTCTGAATTGGCAGGACTGCTAACCTTTTGGTGGATTTACTGGATATTTTAGGGATCTCCTTTTTCTGGAGTCATATGGTAACCCTAGCGCTACCAGACGTACGCAGCACTGTACAGAGTCACGAAGGAGACAGGCCCCTTACAATCTAAACCAGTAACATAGTAGATGATGGCAGATAAAGACCCTTACAGTCCATCCAGTCAGTGTCTCTCAAACTTTTTTTTTTTAGCTCTGGCACACTAAACGGAGCAAATGATTTCTTTTGTGGCACGTTATAAATTGAAATTATAAAATTGCAAAACCAGCAAAAAATTAAATTTGAGAGTTACTTATTTAAAGTTCTTTATGTAACAACGGTATTGCTAATCAATGCGATGGATGTGCTTGTTTTTGAGTGCAAATTAGCTAAAAGCGCGGCTCGATAGTCGACAAGCAAACACGCATTTCATCATCCACCATCTGCAGTCGTTATCTTTTTTTTTTTGCAATTTAATTTCTGTCAGAGCTGAAAATCCAAGATCACAAAGATAAGAAGATCCAAACGATAGGAATCACGTCAAAGAATGGCGCTTGTCTGGGCGGTTGTATCCATATGCACACAGATGCTCATAATGTTGACAGACTTTTCAGTACACGGCATACATGTCATTTATTCTAGTGGAATCTCTTGCGGCGCACCCGGAATCTCTTTGAGGCACATCACTGTGCCATGGCACACCGTTTGAGAGACACTGATCTAAACGGACAAACAGGATGCCAGGGCGGGGGATATAGTTAGGTAGAATAGTTAATCTGCTGGCTAGGGGGGTGAGCAGTGGGGTGAGCTGGTTGAAAAAAAAAAACCAGTCGCCTCCGAGCCTCGGCAATGATAAAGTCTGCTGAATGTACTAGCTCTACAGGGACCCCTGTCGTGGCTCAACAGTCAGAGCACTCGCCCTGTAGTCCCCAGGGTCCCAGGCTGGACCCGGTTCAATCCCCACCTCCGCAAGGGAAATTCAAGGTGGTGGGGGGGGAAAAAACAGTCCTTCGCAAGTGAGACACCAGCACACAGACAATTCAGCACAAGACACCATCGTGCCACAGGAAAACTTACTTTTAAGGAGCTCCTAAGCAGGATGCGAGTGGGGAAACCCCCTACTTTACTTCATACTGTTCGCGCTGCCGTTGGGGTTGGTTTGGGGAGCTCTTTAAAGGTAGGTTTTCCCGCAGCGTGCTGGTGTCTTGCGCTGAATTGTCTGCGCTCGATTGTCAGCGCGCTGGTGTCTCGCGCACTTTTGTCCCGTCACCAGCAATGGGGACTAGGGTTATGGATTGAAGGCTATATTATTACTCATTGGTATGACTGTTATATATCTAGGGTCACCATATGGCTCCAAAAAAAGGAGGATGAATTGAGACAGCCGTGTTTTAGTTCCAATGGAAATAAAACCCGGATGCCTCAATCCGTCCTCCTTTTTCTGGCGCCATATGGTAATCCTATATACATCTATATATGTAGGGTTATCTATGGCTCCGCCCCAGCCCCCACCCAAATCACACCCTGTTCCGCCCCAGCCCTGCCCCCCCAAACCTCTTCTCGAGCTCAGAGCCTCGTTTGAAGGGCCTCCGAGCATGCGCAGGTGTGAGGCGATAATGCGCGCATGCGTGCGACAGCATCGCGTTGCCATCTGCGAATGCACAGATGCCCTCCAGATGTGGCCCCGAGTTCGAAGCTTTTCAAAACCAGGACAAAGTGCCGGGTTTTGAAACGCCGTCCGGACAGTCCAATAAAAAGAGGCCAAGTCCGGGTAAATCCAGACATCTGGTAACCCTATATATATCATACGAGTGGCCTAGTGGTTAGGTTTTCTATAGTTGCAAGAAAAGGACCACCCCACACCCAGGACCACCCTGGCACAGCACTATAGACTAAAATTAGTATCAGCAATGTGTGTCAACCTCACCTCTGACCCACACATCCAACATCGAGTGTTAAGGAAACCAAGTATTACACCTTCCAGTCATTAATGCATTTCCCCAATTTAAGATTTACATTAGCTCACGTTTTAACATGCTTCTTTTCCTGTGATTTAAAAATCTTTAATAAAGCACAAGTAAAAAAAAAGTCTGCTTAGCCTACCTTATTTTATGGACCGTAATGAGAGAAGGAAGAAAGCCTTTCCCAAGCCAAAGATATCACCCCTCTCCCTCCCTTCCCCCATTCTTCTTCCTCCTCCTCAAAGCAGGGCTAAAACCAATCAAGGCTTCTAATGGCCTAGAGAGCATTAGCCAGCCCACTAAAGTCGCTGCTAATCCTGAGGAAATGTTGACACTGTCCTTTTAACAGCAGGAAACAATTAGGGAAATGCTGTGGGCAGAAGCAGGAGGTGGGGGCAGGGAGGAAGAAAAGCCCTGGAGCTTTTATGGTCTGATATTAGCTTATGGTAGCAGGGTGCTGACTGTGCAGAGCGTTGCATAAGATACACACAAGTCGATACCCTGCTACATTGATCAACAGATCTTAACAGGCTCATGATGTGATCAAAACTTTTTTAAGGTGACAATTCTACAAACTAGCGTCAAGGTTTAGGCCCCCTAATGCCATGTGCTTAGTGCCAAGTCTATAACAGCGCTTGAAGCCAAGATTCCATTACAGCAGTGTTTCACAAGTCGGTCCTGGAGTTGCCCCTTGCCAGAGATCGTGCATGTGGGGTTGGAACTGTACACATCAACCAGGGATATATCATACAAGTAAATATTTATTAAGATACTAGCTGATCACCCGGCATTGCCCGGATATCCCAATCTCAGCAGCATGGCCCTCTCTATGGGGATGAACTTGGACTGAAACGGCATCGGGAGTATCTCATCAAGCCCGAAAACTATGGATTAGACACATATCTTCCATATCCTGTAGTCGGGCCTCACGCTGTTGTACTGTCTCTGAAGCTCTAGATGTAGTTTGATTGCACTTGGCCAATTACATTACGTTTCCTTGGAGGCATTGTTACAGCAATGACAGCACAGAACAGTGTGACATCATTCCCCAAGCTTCACACAAATGGTCAAAGCAAAATCTGGGTTTTTTTTTTACAATTCTTTAGGTCACCCCCTTCCCACCCCACAGTATTTTTTCCCAGATAGTAATTGATATGTATATCAAGTTTGGTTGAAATCTGTCCATGTGTTTCAGAGTTATGCTGGAACATACATACATAACGATTTTATATATATAGAAAGAGAGATAAAAATAACAGTCTCCGATATGTATTCACTGCACATCGTGGACCCGACACGGTCCGTGTTTCAGCTAGAAAGCCTACTTCAGAGGTATAATCGACATCTAAAGAATAAATTAATTAAAACAACTTGAAAATAATGAACCAGTACCTAAGAACATAAGAATAGCCTTACTGGATCAGACCAATGGTCCATCAAGCCAGTAGCCCATTCTCACGGTGGCCAATCCAGGTCCCTAGTACCTGGCCAAAACTCAAAGAGTAGCAACATTCCAGCATCTCAGAGAATAACAAGATTCCAGAACCCCAATGAGAGCAACATTCCGGAGCTGAGATTGTGATGTCATAATGCCTCATTCCACAGTGCCTCAATGCCAACCTCATCAGTGATGTTACAATGGCTTGATTGTCCTGTACTTGGCTCATGTAAGAAAATAAGAAAAGCCTTACTGGGTCAGACCAATGGTCCTTCTAGCCCATTCTCACAGTGGCCAATCCAAGTCACTAATACCAGTGGCCAAAACCCAAAAAGTAGCAATATTCAATGCTACCGATCCAGGGCAAGCAGTGGCTTCCCTCATGTCTTTCTCAATAATAGACTATGGACTTTTCCTCCAGGAACTTGTCCAAACCTTTCTTAAAACCAGCTACGCTATCCGCTCTTACCACGTCCTCTGGCAACGCGTTCCAGAGCTTAACTATTCTCTGAGTGAAAAAAAATTTCCTCCTATTGGTTTTAAGAGTATTTCTCTGTAACTTCATCAAGTGTCCCCTAGTCTTTGTAATTTATGACGCAGTGAAAAACCGATCCACTTGTCCCCGTTCTACTCCACTCAGGATTTGGTAGACTTCAAACCTATCTCCCCTCAGTCGTCTCTTTTCCAGGCTGAAGAGCCCTAACCGTTTTAGTCTTTCCTCATACGAGAGGAGTTCCATTAAATAAAAGCGACACCAAAACTATGGCAATGAAAATAAGAATGTAAACGTAAATTATTTAATTCACATGAGGAGTGTCAACAGGATGAGGAACCAAAGAAATGTTGCCAGAAATATGGATTAAAGTAAAGGGACATATAGGAGAACCCAAGAGAAAATTTTTGTCTATAAAGTTTTGTGTAACGTGTTATATGGTATATAAATGTGATAAAACCAAAGAGGTTTGTATTGATGTTATTTCAAATGACTATTCATTGAATATTCAATGTGGATATCCTGAAAACTTGACTGGCGAGGGGGGACGCCAAGACCAACTTGAGAAGCCCTGCGTTACAGAACACTAGCTTAAGTCGGCATTGATATACCTAAAGTTAGGCACCAAAGGCGCGTTAATGGCACATTTTTGGTGGACACATGCCCACCAAAAATCATGAGAACGGCCCCCCCCCATTTTAAAGCAAAAATGATGACATGGGTTAATTACCTATTATCCAAAGGTAACTTCCCGTCGGAGCAGGGTCAAATAATGATCACCCCAATTTTAAAAAATGAGAAAGAACCACCAAACTCCCCATCTAATTATAGGCCGATCGCCAGCATCCCCCTATTTACCAAAATAGCGGAAGGATTGGTAAAAGCGGAACTTTCCGCATACCTTGAAAAATTCAACATTCTAAGTGACAACCAATCAGGATTTCGGGCGGACCACAGCACTGAAACCATCATAGCCTCCCTTCTCGACCACCTCCTCACACTCTTCAGTCAGGGCTCAAGTGCCCTGATCATACAACTCGACCTGAGCAGTGCTTTTGACCTGGTCGACCACACCATTCTCCTGGAATGCCTAGCGCACATAGGCATCTCAGACCAGGTCCTCAATTGGTTTCAGGGGTTCCTACAAAATAGATCATACAAGGTACTCAAGAATAACTCTTTCTCATACTGCTGGGACAACACCTGCGGGGTCCCACAGGGCTCCCCCCTATCCCCCATCCTATTCAACATATACCTAGCCTCACTAGGTAAACTCTTACACAAACTAAATCTCAAATTCTTCATTTACGCAGACGATATCACAATAACCATCCCATTAACCAACTTTTCACAAGAACTACTCGACCACATCTCAAACACTCTCAACCAGATAGAACTCTGGATGCTTTCATTTAGACTGAAATTAAACCCAGACAAAACAAAATTTTTCCTAGCCTCCCCCAAAGATAAAATTAAGGAAACCACAATTCAACTAAAAGGAAAGACCTTCCCCCTTGATCCGACCATAAAAATTCTGGGAGTCACGCTGGACAAAAACTTATCTCTAGATAACCATACCGACCTCATAATTAGGAAAAGCTTCTCGGTACTTTGGAAACTTCGCACCATAAAAAAACACTTCTATGACAATGCATTCCGCCTACTTGTACAATCCTCCATCCTCAGCATCCTCGACTACTGCAATATCATCTACCTTAACGCCACTAAGAAAACTACCAGGAGACTAAAAATAGTCCAAAATACCGCGGTGCGCCTCATCTTTGGCCTAAAGAAATGGGAACATGTCACCCCTTTCTATCACCAACTACACTGGCTACCATTTGAATCTAGAATTCTTTTTAAATTTGCATGCTTCTGCTACAAATCGGTTAACGGCTCCTCCCCAAGTTACATAAACACACACTTTAACCTTTACTGCAGCAACAGGACATCACGGAGAACTCAATTGTTCGCCTTCCCTTCGCCCAAACACTGTCCTCTCAAAAGATTCCTTGATAGAACTTTTGCCTTCCAAGCAGCCAAGTCGAACCCATGGCTAGCACAGATGATACTCGAGGCCCCCACTTACCTATCATTCAGAAAACTACTAAAAACGTACCTTTTCAGCAAACACGACCCTTAATAATCCATTCACCTCACATGACACTTACCCCACCCCTGCCCCCTTCCGCCTTCACCAGTCCCTCCCTCCCCCACTCTCTACCTCCCCTACCTAGCTAGATCAAACCTGCAATTTCTGTAATATTGTTGTAAACCTGCACTCTTTGCAGACAGTTAAGAATCGCTGTAATTTCACGGCTGACTGCGGCAAATCACTGTAATTTATCGTAATTCAGCCTGCAATTTGCTGTTAAAAATACTGTTAAAAATACTTCTAATTATGCTGTAAATCTGCTTCTAATTTTGTAAACCTACTTCTAATTTTGTTGTAAATCTGCTATTCAATGCAGATCATTTGCTAATTGATGTAAACCGCCTAGAACTCTCTGGGTATGGCGGTATATAAGAATAAAGAATAATAATAATAATAATATTCACCCCTAAGTTCGACACACTTAGCACACCGTGTCTAAAGTAACATACATAGTAACATAGTAGATGACGGCAGATAAAGACCCGAATGGTCCATCCAGTCTGCTCAACCTGATTCAATTTCATTTCATTTCTCCCTCATGGAGAACTTGGAATATGAGCAACGACTTAAGAGACTGGGATTGTTCTCCCTTGAGAAGAGGAGACTGCGAGGGGATATGATCGAAACTTTCAAAATACTGAAAGGAATCGACCAAATAGAGCAGGGAAAAAAACTATTTACAATGTCTAATGTGACACGGACAAGAGGACATGGACTGAAGCTAAGGGGGGACAGGTTCAGGACAGATATCAGGAAGTTTTTCTTCACGCAACGAGTGGTGGACACCTGGTATGCTCTCCCAGAGGAGGTTATTGTGGAATCCACTGTTCTAGGTTTTTATTTATTTATTTATTTATTTATATATAAATTTATTCATTTGTTACAACTTATAACAATTCCATGAAAACAAATAATCAAGGAAAATACATCAAAATAAAAAAAAAAAACCCAATTCAAGTCCACATTATATGAGGGCTGCTTGTTCTATTGGCATCACCAAATCATAAGTAAAAATTAACAGGAAATTATTCAATAATCTTCAGATCAGGCAAGAGAAAAAACTTCTATATTTCACTCAACCTCAATCTCTGCAATAGTTTCAGGTAAAATGTTTACTTTGTTTTTGTCTTGAAGAAAATTCTCTAAATGAGATGGATCTACAAAAGCATATCTAACATTTTGATAAGTCACCAAACATTTACATGGAAATTTAAGGAAAAAGGAAGCTCCTACACCCAAGACACGAGTTTTGAGTTGTAGAAATTGTTTCCTCCTATATTGTGTTTGTTTGGAGACATCTGGAAAGATGTTTATCTGTTGACCCCAAAACAAGGCACTCTTATTTATATAATATAATTTAAGAATGTCCTGTTTTTCTATGTCAGTTTTGAAAGTGACCAACAGTGTTGCTCTTTTGGCTAAAAAATCCTTCGATGATTGCAAGAATTGAGAAATATTTAAACTGTCAGGAGACACTAATTGATCCTTATCACTGTTCTAGGGTTTAAGGGTGTTAGATGTACACCTCCTTATGAGTGGCTTAAGGTGACATAGGTACGGGTAAGCTAGATGCGCATCTCTTATGAGAAGCTTAGAGTGATATGGGGACTAATACTATGCCAGGGTACACTTAGCGGGGCCTCAAAGTGTGCGGATCGCCGGACTTGATGGACCTAGGGTCTGTTCCGGAGATGGCTTAAGTTCTTGATTTATTGCACATCATCTGCCCAGTGGCATAGCTAAGGTAGGAGGCGTCTGGGATGGTGGCGCCCCCCCCCCCCACCACTCCTTCCACGCCTCCCCCCAAGCCACAATCATGCCCTCTTTTCCCCCCTATACCTCTTCAAATCTTCGCCAGCGCAAGCAGCCTCGGTAACCCATCCAAAAAATACTCTGTCTGGTCGCCGAAATACTGCCCCGCGGCCGCAGTCACCTCCAAATCACTTGGAAAATTGTCGCCCTTTCAAACTCTTTTTAAAGTTTGGAAACAGACAACAGTCAGATGGAGCAAGATCTGGCGAGTAGGGTGGTTGGGTCTATCCACTGAAGCGCCAACTGCATCAAAACATCCCTTGTTTTACCAGCCTTGGGCGCATTGTCTTGCAAAAAGAGAACTGCTTCCCTCTCCTTTTTTTCTTTCAATGCCTCCTTTAATCGGCACAGCAAGTTATAGTTGTATTCCGCATGAACTGTTTGGCCCCCCTTGGACCACAGTCAGTCATTATAACACCTTCCTGATTCCTAAACAATGTGGCCGTGACCTTTCCTGCTGACTCCTGGGTCTTGAATTTCCTTGGCCTTGGAGAATCGGAGTGCCACCACTGCACGGACTGTTGTTTTGTCTCAGAATCAAAGTGGTGGAACCATGTTTCATCAACAGTAACTAGTCGTTCCAAATTACTCAATTACACTCGGGCTTATAGTGCTTTTTAAATGGCTTGTAGAGCCCTGAAGCAGCAAACACATTATCGTGAAACGATGGCCACTGTCGGCAATGACAAGGTTTACATGAACGGGAAGCACTGAATTTCCGGCAATGGCAAAGTTCACCTGGATTAGGAACATTGCTTCTTCGGTTCATAGACAACCCCGCAAAAGACAAAGGCGCACGCCGACAACTGAGCGCAAGACGGGGGCGCGCGCCGAAGAAATTTACAGTTTTTAGGGGCTCCGACAGGGGGTTTTGTTGGGGAGCCCCCCCTGTTTACTTAATACAGATCGCGCTGGCGTTGTGGGGGGTTTGGGGGGTTGTAACCTGTTCACATTTTATTGTAAACTTAACTTTTTCCCTAAAAACAGGGAAAAAGTGAAGTTTTCAGTAAAATGTGGGGGGTTACAACCCCCAAACCCCCCCACAACACGGCGCGATCTCTATTAAGTAAAGTGGGGGGGTTCCCCCCACGCCCCCCCCATCGGAGCCCTAAAAACAGTAATTTTCTGCGGCGCGCACCTCCGCGCTGCGCTCAATTGTTTGCGTTCGCCTTTGTCCCGGCGCGCTTTTGACCTGACACCGCTTCTTCTACGTATTTCACTGAAGAAAAGATCAGAAAGACATCAACTGCTGCTCTTCCGCCCCCCGCACAACACCGGATTCGGAGCTTCGGTCTGCCCTGCTCCCTGCTCGCCTTGCCGTAGCAGGCTGCCGCGGTCCCATACGTCAGAGGAGAGGCAGGACCGCAGCAGAGGGAACGTGCTGCGGAGGCCAACGGCAGCCTGCTAGGATCACTACAGCCGACCGGCGATCCTCTGTAGGCTGCTTTGAAGGTGAGACCAGGAAGCCAGAGGACGCTAGAAAGAAGGGAGAAAACATGCAGGCCTTTGGGGGAGGGGGAGCCTGATGTAGAAGTACACAGAGGAAGGGAAAGGGGGGGGTCCAAAGAGACGTGCATATGCCGGACTGAGGGGGGAGAGGAAGAAATAATGGGTCTAAAAACAGAGGAGAGGGAGAGAGATGGTGGACAGTGGGATGGAGGGAGGGAAGGAACAGAAAGGGAGAGAAGTTGGACACAAGGGATGGTGTGGAGGGGGGATAGAGATACTGGATAGGAGGGTAGTTGGGAAGAAAAAGGGAGAGATGGTGGACCCTGGGGTGGTGGGGAAGGAGGGAGAGATGCTGGATGAAAGGTTAGTTGAGAAAAGGAGAGATGGTGGATCTAGGGATGGTGGGGTCCATTGCTGCAGCTCTGGGGATGGAGATGAAAAAAAAAAAGGAAAGATGCCAGACCTCAGGGGGAAGGAAGAGAAATGGAAGTGGAGGACAAAGATGGAAGATGGATGGTTAGCACCGAGAAAGAAGAAAACGACAAATGAGCAGGAGAACCTGTCAAGCGAGTTATCAGAAGACAAAGAGAAACCAGAACCTGGGACCAACATGATTTGAATAATAACCAGACAACAAAAGGTGGAAAAAATAATTTTATTTTCTCTTTTGTGATTACAATATGTCAGATTTGAAATGTGTATCCTGCCAGAGCTGATGTAAGACAGCAAGCGTGAACTAGGACCTAAACAAGAGGAAAAGTCTTTTTTTAAAAATTTTGTTTACACCACAGAGCTGGCGTGGGGTTGGAGAGATTGTAACCCTGTACTTCCACTAAAACTAAGGACCTGTTTTACAAAACTGCGCTACTGGCTGCTGCGTGGTAACGGCCCCGAAGCCCATAGAGATTTCAAGGGCTTTGGGGCTGTTGCCGTGCGGCTTTGTAAAACAGGCTGTAAGTATCTTAATAAAAAATTTGGCCAGTGACTTAGCCGGTGTTTTAGATTAGAAAATGACACGGTGACAAAATTCATCACCATTCCCGTCCCCGCGGATAACTGTGGGAAACCATCTTCATGTTATTCTTTAAGGAATGAGGGAAGAATCAGAGTATGAATGACCACAACCACTGACCCACAAGCTTTGCTCTGAAGAATGCTGGTGTAGAAGGACCGAGGCTGAAGTCTCTGGTATCCAGAGCAGATATTGTGATGTCATAATGCCTCATTCCACCAGTGCCTAAGAGCCAATCACATCAGTGATGTCACAATGGCTTCCTTATCCTTGGCTCCCATAAGAATCAGAGTATGAATGGCCACAACCACTGACCCACAAGCTTTGCTTTGAAGAATGCTGGTATAGAAGGACTGAGGTTGAAATAGACACTAGAAAATCAGATGGGATTATTTCCCATGGTTATCCGCGGGGACAGGAACGGTGATGAATTTTGTCACCGTGTCATTCTCTATTTTAGATTTTGGCCCCTTATGGGATTGAGTTTGACACCCCTGTTCTATATTAATACCTTTCAAGTATTTAAATGTCTGTATCTTATCTCCCCTGTCCCTCCTCTCCTCCAGAGTACATGTGGTTATACAGTGTGTGTGGTAGACCCGATAGCCTGTTCCCCACAGATGTTCCCATATTGTATAAAAAAAAGTTCCCTCCTTCATACTTCCTTCCCCTCCTGCCCTCTCTCGACACCTATAACCACCACCATGCCAACACCCAGATGCTGGCTGGATCCTCGAAACCCTGTGAAGCCGACGGGAACATTTTTCTTTGAAAGTGGATACTACTGTTTCAGCTTTTGGCAGCCGTTGATTAATGACGCTAGGGGTCAGAGGCCACAGCAGAGTTCACTGACCTCCTGGTTCCCTAATGGGGCCTCTAAAATCCTGTGGCAGAAATTCACTTTCAAGCTGACCGTCTGCTGGGCTTTCCCTGGCTGGGGGAGCCCCTGTGAACAAGCCCATCGCACGTGAATCATTCAGGGAACGCTCTGCTTAAGCCGCTTTTATGAATCTGAGAACGGGAGATGCTATGGGAGGGGGAGGAAGGTGGGGGGGGAGGTAACCTGAGCTAGCCCTGAGGGCGCTGGCAGGAGATCAATATTACAGAAGTGACTTCAGGAAAATTCAACAGGAATGTGTCTGCTTATTGGAGGTGACAAGAGCAGAGGCAAGCAACGTCCGCTCAGGGCAGCCGGGAATGAAGCCGGCTATTGTCAGCTTTCTATGTGGGGTTTGTGACTCAGTACGGCGCAGGCAATATGTGGCTAAGTATTGCCCTTCTGGGGTGAAGGAGTAATCCAGTGGCCGCTGCAGCAGGCTTTGGCCCTTGGAAGTGGGGTTCAAATTTCTGCAGCCTCCGTGGGTGGCTTGTTACTCCCCCACACCCCCCCCTCTGAGAACTCCACTCGTTAGACAAGTCACTTCTTTCTCCTCTACCGCCAACTCCCATCTCCATCCTTTCTATCTTGCTACGCCGCCTGCTTGGAACTAGAGAATGACACGGTGACAAAATTCATCACCGTTCCCGTCCCTGTGGTTAACCGCGGGAAACCATCTTCATGTCATTCTTTAAAGAGAGAGGGAAGAATCAGAGTATGAATGACCACAACCACTGACCCGCAAGCTTTGCTTTGAAGAATGCTGAGATTGAGCAGCAACATTCCAGAGCAGATATTGTGATGTCATAATGCCTCATTCCACCAGTGCCTAAGAGCCAATCACATCAGTGATGTCACAATGGCTTCCTTATCCTTGGCTCCCATAAGAATCAGAGTATGAATGGCCACAACCACTGACCCGCAAGCTTTGCTTTGAAGAATGCTGGTATAGAAGGACTGAGGTTGAAATAGACACTAGAAAATGACATGGGATTATTTCACGCGGTTATCCACGGGGACGGGAACGGTGATGAATTTTGTCACCGTGTCATTCTCTACTTGGAACAATCTGCCTGGCTCACTAGGTCAGGCTCCATCTCTGGTGGTATTCAAAGCTAGACTGAAAGCCTACTTATTTGAAGCTGCGTTTAAATACTAACCTGCTACTGGGAGACGTAAACGTTCACCTGGAAAAAAATGGAAAAACCAGACGTGATGGAAATTGAAACTTTCTTAAAAACTCTCGGTTTCACAATACCAAAACCAGAGAAAACGTACAAAAAAGGCCACCAACTAGACTTAGTTACCTTTTCGCAAAAAGAAATCCCTGACCCAAAGATCCACCATCGCACAAGGGCCTGGGAAAAATGCATCTGGTCAGATCACTACATATGTAAATTTGATATACATTGGCAGAAAAAAAAAATCACCTCAAGAAAAACAACAAAAGAAAAAACCCAAAACCAACCACAATCACCAGAAGAGGAACTATAAATCCAACAGAATTCTGGGCCCATTACGAACTACAACCCAAAACTGAGGAAATACAGGACTTCCCAACTAGATGGGTGAAGTTTAGCAAAGAAGTGTTAGATCAAATAGCGCCGTTCCAAACATAGTAACATAGTAACATAGTAGATGACGGCAGATAAAGACCCGAATGGTCCATCCAGTCTGCCCAACCTGATTCAATTTAAAATTTTTTTTTTTTTTCTTCTTAGCTATTTCTGGGCAAGAATCCAAAGCTTTACCCGGTACTGTGCTTGGGTTCCAACTGCCGAAATCTCTGTTAGACTTACTCCAGCCCATCTACACCCTCCCAGCCATTGAAGCCCTCCCCTGCCCATCCTCCACCAAACGGCCATACACAGACACAGACCGTACAAGTCTGCCCAGTATCTGGCCTAGTTCAATCTTTAATATTATTTTCTGATTCTAAATCTTCTGTGTTCATCCCACGCTTCTTTGAACTCAGTCACAGTTTTACTCTCCACCACCTCTCCCGGGAGCGCATTCCAGGCATCCACCACCCTCTCCGTAAAGTAGAATTTCCTAACATTGCCCCTGAATCTACCACCCCTCAACCTCAAATTATGTCCTCTGGTTTTACCATTTTCCTTTCTCTGGAAAAGATTTTGTTCTACGTTAATACCCTTTAAGTATTTGAACGTCTGAATCATATCTCCCCTGTCTCTCCTTTCCTCTAGGGTATACATATTCAGGGCTTCCAGTCTCTCCTCATACGTCTTCTGGCGCAAGCCTCCTATCATTTTCGTCGCCCTCCTCTGGACCGCCTCAAGTCTTCTTACGTCTTTCGCCAGATACGGTCTCCAAAACTGAACACAATACTCCAAGTGGGGCCTCACCAATGACCTGTACAGGGGCATCAACACCTTCTTCCTTCTACTGACTACGCCTCTCTTTATACAGCCCAGAATCCTTCTGGCAGCAGCAACTGCCTTGTCACACATACAAAAAGAATGAAAGGGAACTAAATGAATGGTTCGACTCTGAATTACTAACTCTAAAACAGGAACTGAGAAAACTAGAAAGAATCTGGCAAAAAACAAAGAGGAAGACAAAATACGATGGAAACAAAAAAAAAAATGAAAAACTACAAAAATCTGATTAGAGAAAAATGAACAAAAAATAGGGACACCCAAAACAAATAGCAAAGACCTGTTCAAGTTGGTAAACAGACTAACTCAAATCCTGCTACGGGAAAACGAATCTATACCCTCGGCAGAAACCCTCGTCACTTTCTTCAACAACAAAATCTTAGACGTAAGAACGACTATACCTCCAACCCTCACCCAACTTCGAATTCCAACTCGGACCCCCACGAAAAAGAACCCAGAGTAGACATGCTCTGGAACCATTTTGAACCTCCAGACTGGCATCATCAATTTCTAACCCTGTTCAATAAATATACAAAATCAAACTGCCTACTGGACGTATGTCCTTCCAAGACCTTGAAAACAGCCACACTAGATTTTAAAAAGAATCTATTTAATTGGGTCACAACCAGAGGAGATTATTGCGGAATCGACCGTCCTAGGATTCAAAAGCAAACTAGATGCACATCTCCTTACGAGAGGCATAGAAGGTTATGGGTGACTAAAAATTACATATAGTTATAAACGTATTGTAAATAATAATAGCAGCAGGGATTCATTCACACCACAATGACAAAAAGAACAGTTGACAAAATCATAAAAAAACGGAGAAAAAATAAACCTCAATTGTGGGCTGCCGGGACTACAGTTCAATAGAAAAAAATATAGTTATAAACGTTATAAAAATATAGTTATAAACGTTACAAAAAGAACAGTTGACAAAATCATAAAAAAACGGAGAAAAAATAAACCTCAATTGTGGGCTGCCGGGACTACACAAGTCCCGGCAGCCCACAATTGAGGTTTATTTTTTCTCCGTTTTTTTATGATTTTGTCAACTGTTCTTTTTGTCATTGTGGTGTGAATGAATCCCTGCTGCTATTATTATTTACAATACGTTTATAACTATATTTTTTTCTATTGAATACGATTGACTAAAAATTACGCCAGGTGTACACCTGACAGGGCCTCCGCGTGTGCAGATCACTGGACTTGATGGACCGAAGGTCTGATCCGGGGATGGCGCTTCTTATGTTCACTCTCGTGGAAGGAACATTTCACGAGGAAATGGGACACATACTGATCACACCCATCCCTAAAGACCAAAAAAACTCACTAGCCCTGAAAACCAACTACAGACCCATAGCAAGCATCCCCTTGTTCACCAAGATGCTTGAAGGACTGGTTAACCTAGAGCTAGTGAACTACCTAGACCAGGGGTGTCCAATGTCGGTCCTCGAGGGCCGCAATCCAGTCGGGTTTTCAGGATTTCCCCAATGAATATGCATGAGATCTATGTGCATGCACTGCTTTCAATGCATATTCATTGGGGAAATCCTGAAAAACCGACTGGATTGCGGCCCTCGAGGACCGACATTGGACACCCCTGACCTAGACAAATTTAACATACTTAATGAACACCAATCAGGATTCAGAAAAGGTTTCAGCACCGGCTTGGTGCCGGTGCCTGAAGATCAGCCTCCTCTTCTACTGGGTCTTGAGCATCTGCGCATGCTCAAGGCCTGCGATTTCACAGCCAGTTTTTTCACCCTTAAAAATAGTTAAGCTCTTGAACTCTGCCAGCTGTTAGCGTAGCTGGTTTAAAAGTTCCTGGAGGAAAAGTTTATAGTCTGCTATTATAATGGCAGATGAGGTTCAACGTGCATAAGTGTAAAGTGATGCATGTCGGTAACAAAAATCTCATGCACGAATACAGGATGTCCGGGGCGGTAATTGAAGAGACCACCCAGGAAATGGACTTGGGAGTTCTGATCGACAAGTCGATGAAGCCGTCCACACAATGTGCGGCGGTGGCGGAAAGGACGAAAAGGGCAAACAGAATGCTAGGAATGATTAAGAAGGGGATCACGAGCAGATCGGAGAAGGTTATCATGCCACTGTACCGGGCCCTGGTGCGCCCTCACCTGGAGTACTGCGTACAGCACTGGTCGCCGTACATGAAAGACACGGTACTACCCGAAAGGGTCCAGAGAAGAGTGACTAAAATGGTTAAGGGGATGGAGGAGTTGCCGTACAGTGAGAGATTGGAGAAACTGGGCCTCTTCTCCCTCGAACAGAGGAGATTGAGAGGGGACATGATCGAAACATTCAAAATACTGAAGGGAATAGACTTAGTAGATAAGGACAGGTTGATCAACCTCTCCAAGGGTTAGAGGTGGAATGGGGCGGGGCTAGAGGCAGACAGGATGGGAACGGGGTAGATCAAGGCGGGATGGGGCGTGGCCATGCGCCCGGGATGTTTCAGGGAGGGGGGGCTCTGCTGTGCTCCTTGCAGGTTCACTATGGAGTCACATGATTGTTCGCGGTTCGTTGGGAGCATGGAGTACAGGCTGTGGCCTTCCGCTGTTGGGCTGCGTTAAGTCTTTTATCTTTGATGTGTGAGTGAGTGTGGAGTGTGTATTTGAGCTGTGTTGATGAGAAGTAAGTTGTTAGTGACAATATTTTTTATGTTCTTTGTAGGACTGTGGTGCTGTGAATCCCCCAAGGCTTTTTCAATGAACTGAAATGCTTAGCTGGTGAGCTTCAGGCGTAATCTACAGACCAGTGCTGGGGTCTTTCGAGACAAGATAAGTTTTGGCCACCCAGTTTACTTACTACATTTTCATGTGGTTTGAAAAATTGAAGAGACACGGTAATCTCACACGCATGCACACATGTGTGTGATGTCATTGTGTTGTAAGTTTCAAGTTTATTACATACTTGATATACCGTCTATCAGGGTTATCTAAATGGTTTACAATAAAATCTATATATATAAAATCGGAGGTATGTATGTGTGTATGTGCCGCGATCACGCAAAAACGGCTTGACCGATTTGAACGAAACTTGGTATGCAGATCCCTCACTACCTGGGATGATATGTTCTGGGGGTCTCGCAGCCCACCTGCACACGTGGGCGGAGCTACAAACAGAACATCAGATTTCACCCATTCATGTCAATGGAAAAAATGTAAAAAGCTGCCATTCTCACAGTATTTCCAACTACCTGGGGTGATATGTCCTGGGGGTCTCGCGGCCCACCTGCACACGTGGGCGGAGCTACAAACAGAACATCAGATTTCACCCATTCATGTCAATGGAAAAAATGTAAACAGCTGCCATTCTCACAGTAATTCAAAAACGGCTTGACCGATTTAAACGAAACTTGGTATGCAGATCCCTCACTAACTGGGGTGATATGTTCTGGGGGTCTCTTCACCCAAGAATTTATATGTTCTTGCTCCTGGAGGTGAAACTAAAAATGTTGTTTATAATCAAGTTTTGTGTTAGTTGTATTGTATTCATTTTGTCAAATATTTCACATTATAATTTGAATATTGTACTTTTTATAAAGCTGTAAAAAAATAATTTCATTCACCACTATAAAGTATCTTTATTTGAATCCATTTACAGTGTTATTGCTATAATTAAATACCCGTGCAATGCCGGGGCATCAGCTAGTAACTAATAAATACTGTATATTAAAACAAAACTCTATAAAATATAGGTCTATTACAAACAAACTGAAGTAACATGATACCAAAAGGGAAGAGGGGAGGGAATGCAGACTTACATCGAGATAAAGAGAAAGAGAAAATGAGAGAGAGAGAGAAAGGGAGAAAGAGAAAGAAAAAGAGAGAGAGAGAGAGAGAGGAAGAAAGAGAGATAAAAGAGAAAGATGGAGAGAGAGAAAGGGAGAAAGAAAGAGAGAAAGAGAAAGAAAGAAAGAAAGAGAGAAAAAAGAGAAACAGAGAAAGAGAGAGAGAGAAAGACAGAGAGAGAGAGAGAAAGAGAGAGAGAAAGAGAAAGAGAGAGAGAGAGAGAGAAAGGGAGAAAGAGAAAGAAAAAGAGAGAGAGAGAGAGGAAGAAAGAGAGAAAAAAGAGAAAGATGGAGAGAGAGAAAGGGAGAAAGAGAGAGAAAGAAAGAGAGAAAAATGAGAAACAGAAAAAGAGAGAGAGAGAAAGACAGAGAGAGAGAGGGAGGGAGGGAGGGGGAGAGCACAATTGGGAGGGGGTGCCTGTTTAGATTAGCTTGTCATCCTCAGTCGAATGGAGCCGTGTCATTACATTACATTAGTGACTTCTATTCCGCCTGTACCTTGCAGTTCTAGGCGGATTACATCAGAAAATAACTGGACATTTCCAGGAGATTTACAATTTAGGGGGCTTGTTACATAATTGAGTCTTTGAGGAGAAATTGTAAGAAAGGTAGAAGTTTGAAGATTACATCATGTTGAAAGCATCTTTAAATTTTGTTAAGGAAGATTCCAGCCCGAGGTCTAAGCGCAAAGCATTCCACAATGATGGAGCCATGACTGAAAGAAAATCAAAAATGTTTTCGGGCGGTGTCGTAGAATAATTCTCACATAGAAGGGATTACCAGGAGATTCTGGGCATTAGATCTTAGCGCTCTCGTCGACTGATAAGGGATGAGGATTTTATCAATAGAAGGAGGTGCATTTGCGATTCTAGTTTTAAAAGTGAGAAGAAGAATTTTATAAGTGATGCGATGTGTAATGGGCAGTCAACGAGCGTTACAGAGAAGGGTGTGTAGCATGTGACATGATTAGTTTTTGCTGAATAGAAACATAGAAAAAGACAGCAGATAAGGGCCGCGGCCCATCAAGTCTGCCCACCCTAATGTACCTGGTACCTGAATAAATTCATGTAAACCGTTCTGAGCTCTCCTGGGAGAACGGTATAGAAAATTGATAAATAAATAAATAAATAAATAATGACCCTCCCCTATTTATCTCTGTGCAGAGATCCCACGTGACGATCCCATTTCTTCTTAAAATCAGGCACGCTGCTTGCCTCGATCACCTGAAGTGGAAGTCTATTCCAGCGATCAACCACTCTTTCGGTGAAAAAGTATTTCCTGGTGTCGCCGTGCAATTTCCCGCCCCTGATTTTCCATGGATGTCCTCTTGTCGCCGTCGGACCTTTGAAAAAGAAGATATCTTCTTCTACCTTGATACGGCCCGTGAGGTAGCGGCTATAAAATTATTGCTGGAACGAAAGTGTATTTAAACGGCTTAACTACAGTATCCATGAAATGCTAATAATACAGTTCTTATTTCTCTCATGCTCTTCTTCTTATGTACTCTAGTCTTAATTACATGGGAACCGAGTTGAGCTCCATTGGAAGATGACCCGGTATATAAATCGAAGACTAGATTAGATTAGATTACCTGAACTCTGAAAACTCTGGCCATCTGTCTGTAAACCTGAAACAAAAAGCACCTATTCAGTGGACAACAAAGGATGGTTGGGTGTTGCCAAAGTATCTTCTCAAACCTCTACTCTACAAGATACCGACCCAGTCTACATGAACAAAATAGTAATCGGAGTTTGGGACTTGAAACTCCAAGACAATGACCGAATGACAATGGCCACACTACCGAAAGGACGTGCTGAGGATCGAGTCGGTTCAGCGAACGGCCACCAGGATGGTCTTGGGGCTCAAGGATCTCACGTATGAAGAAAGATTTTAAAAATTGCGGCTGTGCTCACTTGAGGAAAGAAGAGAACGGGGAGATATGATTGAAACGTATAAGTACATCACGGGACGCATCGAGTCAGAAGATGATATCTTCTGGCTCATGGGACCCTCGACCACCAGAGGGCATCCGCTGAAAATCAGGGGAGGGAAGTTTCATGGCGACTCCAGGAAGTACTTCTTCACCGAAAGAGTAGTGGATCATTGGAACAGACTCCCACTCCAGGTGATAAAGGCCAGCAGCGTGACGGATTTTAAGAGAAAATGGGATACTCACGTGGGATCTTTAAGGGAGTAAATTCAGGGGAGGGGATACTTGGAATGGGCAGACTTGGTGGGCTATAGCCCTTTTCTGCTGCTTTTTTCTATGTTTCTATGACTCCCTTTAACCTTATCAATACTTAGCAAAGCCATTCAAAACCGAGATAAGACAAAACCACTGGACATTTCCAAAGACCTCACTAAAATTCAATCAAGCCCTGACCAGCCAGAATGCAAACCAGATGGCATCATCCAGCTAGAACAGAAACAAGTTTGACTTGAACTCATACATTGAGATTGGCCACTACGACTGAATTGTGACTGGTCAATACTCCTGAGCTCCTGCCTTGGTGATTGGAATAGGCTTCAAGCCCCTAGAGTCCATAAAAAGGGGATTCACCTAAGCTTCTTCTCTCTCTTTTTGGTTCATCCCTGGACATATAACAACACACCTTGAAGGTAACTCTCTCTCCTTTTACATGTACTCTGCCATATGCTCCCAAAGAACTATTCTTCCAGCAAGGCTCTGTATCATAATGAGTTACTTTTAATCAGCTTAAATTGATCATTTGCTTCTATAACAATATTCTATCTTGAGGCACATTTCTCTTTTTTAAAGATCCCTAAATTGTAACTGAATTTACTGCATTGCCTGCATAATCTGGTAATTAAACATTCCAGAGCTGAGATTGTGATGTTATAATGCCTCATTCCACCAATGCCTAAGAGCCAACCTCAGCAGTGATGTCACAATGGCTTGATTAGATGGCAACTTCAGCAGTTGGAACCTAGGACAATCCCAGGTGGACTTTACAGTCTATGTCCCAGAAATATCAAAGAAGAGACAAGTTAATTTAATCATTTATTTTTAATGGTTATAACTAATGGGCAGACTGGATGGACCATTCGGGTCTTTATCTGCCGTCATTTACTGTTACTATGTTACCTGGCAGAAACCCAAAGAGTAGCAACATTCCAGAGCTGAGATTGTGATGTCATAATGCCTCATTCCACCAATGCCTAAGAGCCAACCTCAGCAGTGATGTCACAATGGCTTGATTAGATGGCAACTTTAGCATTTGGAACCCAGGACAATACCATGTGGACTTTACAGTCTATGACCCAGAAATATCAAAGAAGAGATGAGTTAATTTAATCATGTATTTTTAATAGGTATAATTAATGGGCAGACTGGATGGACCGTTTGGGTCTTTATCTGCCGTCATTTACTATGTTACTATGCTACTATGTAAGGTGGGGCTGGAAGCTGAACAGGGCAGGGCCATGTGCCCTCTTTTTTTACAAATCTGGTAACCCTGTCCAGTTCTAATTAACAAGTCTGATGCCTCTCTTCCTGAAGTTGTTAGGTTGATAAGATTGACATGTTGTAAATGTAGTTGGTTAACACACTGGTATCATTATTTCTGGGGATCTTTATGATAAGATTGGAAGCTTCTGTCCTTTTCTTGTTGTTGCTGTTTTGCAGTTTTTCCAGACAATTTGTTCGCCGGATAGAAAAGGTTAACATGTCCACCGGCGAGTATCAAGGCAAGGTCTCTTCCTATCTTGATTTAAGAAAATTGTTAAAGACTCAACTTTTTGATAGGCTGGTATCTTAATGCAACAAGCAAAAAACAAAAGGAATTGACCCCAAAATATCCACAAAGAAGAAAATCCAGAGAAAACCAAAAAAACCTCTGTGGAGTGACGATGTTCCTAAATGGACTTTATTTGAAAGTGTCAAAGTTCCAAAGGTACACTGAAATCATCCACAAAAAATAATTCCATCCACATAAGAGCCTTAAAAGACCTAGTCCGCTAAGGATACAGGACCCAACACTGTCCGCGTTTCGACAAAAAGTCTTCTTCAGGGGTCCTATAAAGGTGAATACGGGGTAAACAATTGTGTGGTGAGCCGGAAGTGAGACACTGCTGAAGAAGACTTTTTGTCGAAACGCGGACCGTGTTGGGTCTTGTATTCCTAGCGGACTAGGTCCTTTAAGGCTCTTATGTGGATGATTTATTTTTATATGGATGGAATTATTTTATGTGGATGATTTCAGTGGACCTTTGGAACTTTGATACTTTCAAATAAAGTCCATTTAGGAACATCATCACTCTACAGAGTTTTTTTGGTTTTCTCTGGTATCTTAATGCATTCTGCTTCATTTTTCAATCAAGTTCCTTATATTCAACTTGATGTATTTTATCGGTTCTATGTATTACTTCTTTCCCTGCCATGCCGGTATTTTCTGCATTATATTGTAAATGCTTTCTGTCTTTATCTGTTTTTCAAGTCCATTCTTCTAATTTGTATTTTATCTGTATCCCATGTATTAGCTCACCTTGTTGTGAACCGCCTAGAACTTTTTCGGGATGGCGGTATATAAGAATAAAATTATTATTGTTATTATTATTATTATTATATACTAAGAAAGGAAACGACTTCAAGGCAGGTCCTGCCAAGGAGCTCAACCAAAATGCACAGCGAGGGAAAACTAATCTTCAAATATCAAGTCTCCAGGGAAGCTGCTATTGACTTGTTTATACACAGTGGTTACCGTTAATGTCACTAATTACAAGTAAGCGCATGACAGGCATGAAAATTAGTAATTAGCAATTACTGTTGAGAATTTGAGAAGGGAGGCTGAAGTCCCAACGAACGGGAAATGGGCAGAGGATGATGCCCACCTTAAGAATTAAAAAAAAAAGGACAAAGGAGAGGATCCAGGAAATGCAAAATCAATCCAATCAATGTGTAAAATCAAGATGCTAAGGGCCTTAGGTTGAGGACAAAGCCCTGGCTTTTCTACGCCCAAACAGACCTTGCGGCAAAGGAGAAGCAGTGTGGGAATGTGAACGAGGGCGAGCCTAAGGCCTTCGTAAATGAAACTATACAGCAGGTTAAAGGTAGGGTGACCCGATAGCGAGATTTACCCGGACGTGTCCTTTTGGAGGACACGTTTGGGCGTCCGGACGACTTTTCAAAACCCGGCACTTTGTCCGGATTTTGAAAACGCTTTCAGCCGGGAGCGGCGTGGGGACGGCATCTGCGCAGGCGTGACTGCAACGTGGCGGACATCACCCGCATGCGTGCGATGTCGTCACGTCACACCCGCGCAGAAGCCCTCCTGACGCCACTCTGAACAAGTGAACAGGTTGAGGGGGCGTGACGGGGCAAGGCTCAGGTGGAATGGGGCGGACCAAGGGTCCGGATTTTACTGGTAGCCCTAATTAAAGGTGAAAATAATTTACTAATGTGCCGAGTGTTCGTTTCTCAGGTAGGGGAAAATAAACATACAGAAACCCCAGTTCTTAGACTCGTGACTCTCCTCTGTGGCCTGCTCCTGCCACGGCATGCACTACTGCACTGTATCACAAACTTCATGATTCATGATGGGAGTACTTTCATTCACAGCTTGGTTGACTGCTGGGTTTTTTTTTTAATGTTTTGTTTTATAAGGTAGCAACATTATAGCTCAGAAGGGCAAATACAGTGGTACCTCGGTTTACGAGTGCACCGGTTTGCGAGTGTTTTGCAAGACGAGCAAAACATTTGCAAAATCGGTGCCTCGCAAACCGAGCATGGTTCAATTTACGAGTGCCCCCCCCTGCGAACTGGCACCCTCCCCCCACGATCCGGCACCCCCCCCGACGCGATCCAGCACCACCCCCTCCCCCCCGACGTGATTGGGCACCCCCCGCCACGATCCGGCACCCACCCGCCGCTTCTTATCCTCATCTGGGCACCGGCACCAAGCACAGGACATGCCGGTGCCCAGATGAGGGTAAGAAGCGGCGGAGGGGTGCCGGATCGTGGTGGGGGGGTGCCCAATCATGTCAGGGGGGTGCCGGATCGTGGGGGGGTGCCCAATCGCGTCGGGGGGGGGCCGGATTGCAGGGGGGGCCTTCGGGGGGAGCAATGCCGGTTCTCATGGGGGCGGGGGGAACACATCAAAGTGAGTTTCCATTATTTCCTATGGGGAAACTCGCTTTGATAAACAAGCATTTTGGATTACGAGCATGCTCCTGGAACGCATTATGCTCGTAATCCAAAGTACCACTGTAATTGGAAATGACTTCTCCATTCTGGACTTTTAAATACAGTATCACGAGGTGTGAGCCTTTCAGCGTACCAACGGATGGTGGATAACTCAGAAAGGAGAGCATTAAAGAATTAAGAGGCGATAGAGGTTAAGTACTGAGGTTAAGTGCCATCTGTAAAGTGTCATCAAACCAGTTTGGAAGTGTTTTATGGAGCAGTCAATATTAATTACCCTTTGTGCTATCTTATGGCTGTGGTGTCGCTGTGTCTATTGTGTATAATGGCGAGGTATTTTGAATATCACTGAGTGTGTGCAGGACTGGTTATTGAGCTGCCTGGCAGAAGCATGTAATAAGAGAGGAAGAGCTTCCACTTTTCAGACCTGATGGAGGAAGAGAATATGCCGGTAGTATAAGGTTACCAGACGTCCGGATTTCGCCGGACTTGTCCTCCTTTTAAAAGACATGTACGGGCATCCAGACGGCTTTTCAAAACCCGGCACTTTGTCTGGGTTTTAAAAAGCTTCCAGCTAGGAATGATGTCGGGATGGCGTCTGCGCATGCAACGCGGTGATGTCATCGCATCACACCAGCGCATGCACAGATGCCCTCCCGACAAGTAAACAGGTTGAGGGAGCGGGGCTGGGGGGGTGGAACGGGGTGGGCCTGTGGGCAGGGCCATGAATCAGGATTTTAGTTCCAGAAAATTGGGTAACCCTGTTAGTCCAATATTACCTTTTAGTATCTTAGCACCTGACAACTTAAACAAACCTTTAGCCATGTGCCTCCTTCCATTGTCTGGCATCTCCCCTTCCCTACAGCCCTTCCCCCCTTCATAGTCCAGCATCTCCCATTCCCTTTGTTCCCCTACTCTGCCACCACGATCAGCATTTCCCTTTAGAAACATAGAAAGATGACGGCAGAAAAGGGCTATAGCCCATCAAGTCTGCCCACTCTACTGACCCACCCCCTTAAGTCTATGCCCTAATGACCCAATTCCTTAACTTGACCCTCGTAGGGATCCCACATAGGTATCCCATTTATTCTTAAAGTCTGGGACACTGCTGGCCTCCCTGTAGTACATCTCCCTTCCCCCCAATAGTTCAGAATCTCTTTTCTTCCATAAACTCCTCCCTTAAGCTAAACAATAATATGAAAATCAACTTATCAAAGAAGCAAAAACTCATATTAACAATTTTTTTAGGTACATCAAAAGCAGAAAACCTGTGAGGGATGATCATAAGGTCATAAAGAACAGACATACTAAGCCAAATCAACAAGTTAAAGAGTGATAAATCACCTGGACTGGATGGTATACATCCCAGAGTACTGAAAAACTCAAAACATGAAATTGTTGATCTATTGTTACTGATCTGTAATCTGTAGTAGCTGATGATTGGAGGGTGGCCAACGTTACGCTGATTTTTTAAAGGGTTGCAGGGAAGATCCGGGGAATTATAGACTGGTAAGCTTGACCTTGGTGCTGGGCAAAACAGTGGAAACAATTATAAAAAATAAAATTATGGAACATGTAAACAAACATGATTTAATGAATCAGAGATAGCATGGGTTCAGCCAAGGGAGGTCTTGCCTCACCAATTTGCTTGACTTCTTTGAAGGTGTGAATAAACATGTAGATAAAGGCGAGCTGGCTGATGTAGTGTATCTAAGTTTCCAGAAAGCTTTTGACAAAGTTCCTCATGGAAGGCTCCTGAGAAAATTTAAGAGTCAAGGGTAACATGACCATTTATTTCCTTTCTTCAAAACGGGACATCTACTTCCTGTTTCCGGTTGCGTCAGAGGAGAACTGGCAACGAAGGTAAGGGGACGGGAGATGCCAGGACGGATGGTGGCAATTGGATGGAGGCGATCGGCAGGAAGGAGGGATGGGGCTGCTGGACCGCGTGTTGACTGTGCGCGTTCCCATGGAGACAAGGCCATTCACCGCTCCACGGGGTGGTGAATGGCCTTGTCCCCGTCCCCGCGGTGACCATTCCCCCCCCCCCCCACCGTTTCGGCAGCTAGCCATGGGTAACAGCCACTGTATCATTCTCTACTACAATGATCTACCAACAATAAAAATTTAAACAACACAAAGCACACTGTACACAGAGAAAATGTTAATTATATTTGGGGGGTTTTCAAAGAGGTCAAGGCAGATGACTTTATGCAATGTCACCTCAGTAACAACTATACAAAAATAGACAAATATACCCCCTCCTCTTTTCACTAAACTTCGATAGTGGTTTTTAGTGCAGGAAGCTGCGCTGAATGCCCCGCGCTGCTCCTGATGCTCATAGGGACTCTATGAGCATCAGGAGCTGCACGGGGCATTCAGCACAGCTCCCTCCACTAAAACCCGCTATTGTGGTTTAGTAAAAGGGGGCTATAGTGCAAAATATAGACAGCAGATATAAATTCTTAAAATGGACACATTTTGATCACTTGCATTCTGTAATTCGCTAATTGTCCAGCCTTCTTCGATGTGAACCGCCTAGAAGTTTTCCGACTATGGCGGTATAGAAGAAGTTATTATTATTATTATTAAATTGAAAATAAAATCATTTTTCCTACCTTTGCTGTCTGGTGATTTCATGCGTCTCTGGTTGCACTTTCTTCTTCTGACTGTGCATCCAATATTTCTTTCTTTCTTTCTGCCTCCTGCATGCTTCCTCTCCTCCAAACCTCATTCCATTCCCCAACCAACATCTCTCTCTGTTCCTCCATGAGTCCAACTTTTTCTTCCTCTCTCTCTGCCTGCTCCCTGCCACCCGACACACTCCATTCCCTTCCCCAACTTTTTCTTTCTTTCTTTCTCCCTGCCTTGACTTTCTTAACAACTACATCAATTTGATAAACTCTTTCTTTGCTCCAATCCTTGCCATCTTTTTGCCACACCGAATTCCTCAAATTGCTTCTAGCTCCAACTTCCCCATTCACTTTTTCTCTCCCTGCCTGCCCCCCTAAGCCACTGCCACCTATTTCTCCCTGCTTCCCCGCTGCTGTAGCAACAGGGCCAGGCGCGTGCAGCGACTGTACAACGGCCGACCTTCAAGCCTTTCCCCAACATGCTCTTTGGCTGTGCCATACCATATACAGGGAAAAGTGTTTGCCAAGATATTAAATGGGAAAATGGCAGTTAGTGACCTGCTAGTTATGCAGATGACTTTACGATCATTATCTCATTCGCTACATCTCTATCGGAAGTTATTCCTAAGGCAACAGAAGTATTAAATTTGATGGAGCAATGGATGACTAAAGCTTAATTTGGAAAAAAACTAAATTCTTTGTAGCTTTGCCACACCCGCTCGACACAAAAATATCATTGTGCATCAATAAACTTAGTTATCCTATTCAACCTACTATGAAGATATTGGGTGTTACATTGGACCAAAGCCTAACCATGAAAGACCAGGTGGACTCCTTGGTTAGAAAGGGCTTTTTTACTCTCTGGAAGCTTCGGCCCATTAGAGCATATTTTGATGTTTCATCATTTAGAATTCTGGTACAATCCCTTATATTGAGTCAACTTGATTACTGTAATATCGCCTACTTGGCAATTTCCCAGAAGAATATGGTACAAAGTGCGGCGGTCAAGCTAATTTTTGTGTTGAAGAAGTTCGATCATGTAACACCTTCCTACCGACTTCTGCATTGGCTGCCGATGGAGGCACGGGTGAAGTTTAAGTTTGGATGTTTTTGCTTTAAGTCCCCTAAATATATAACTGACCTTTTCTCTTTCTCAACCAACAGACATAAGAGAAGCTCACTCACACTTGAATTTTGTTTCTCCACCGGTTAAAGGATGTAAATTTAAAAGACATCAACATCTTTTCTCACATCAGGCAGCATTATGGGGTAAAGATCTGGAACAATTGCTTACGCCTACCACTTATGGGGAATTTAGGAAGCACCTAAAGACATATCTGTTCCTGAAGTATCTAGACAGCTGACCCGTACAACTCTTTTTCTTCAATAACGGTTCCCTTGAGCTGTTAATCACTAGCTTTTAACTTTGTTAATTCTACTCAATTTGTAGCATCTTTTAATCTTTGTAAACCGCATAGAACTTGACGGTCCTGCGGTATATTAAACTGTTATTATTATTATGATTATAATCACTTTGGGCCAGATTCTCATATAACATAACATTGTACTTATAAACCGCGAAACCATAAGTTCAATGCGGTTAGCAAAAGATTAATAATAACAAAAGATTGATAATAACATAACCTAGGGATCAATTAGCTTAACTCGCTAGATACTTTGAAGAAAAGATAAGCTTTCATTTGAATTCTAAAGTGTTTATAAGAATAAGCACTACGCAACAATGGTCGAAATTCCCAATAGTAAAAAGCAGCCTGAAATGTTAATGTATGTTCCAAAGATTTCTTCCTCTTACGTCCTTGAGCCAATGGAAAGTTGAACAAAGCATAGGATCCTAATCTCTATTTAAAGGATGCTGTAAGAAATCTATCGGTCATATAGACTGGAGCAGTGCCATATACAACTTTGTAACAGAGACAACCTAGCTTAAACAAAACGCGAGCCTCCACTGGAAGCCAATGCAATTCACGGTAAAAGGGGGGTCACATGATCATATTTCTTTAGACCATAAATCAATTTTACCACCGTATTCTGAATTAGTTTAAGCCTAGCCATCTCTTTCTTGGTACATGACAAGTAGACTATGCTACAATAGTCAAGAAGACTCAGCAGCAATGATTGAACCAAAAGTTTAAAGGCAGTGAACTCAAAATATGATTTGATGGTACGCAGCTTCCACAATGTGTAATAACCCTTTTGCACAGCATCTGCTTGCTTTTTCATGGTCAAGTGTTGATCTATAACAACTCCCATTATTTTAATCGTTGGATTGATCTCATAGAGTGTTGCGTCTATAGCAATCGATGGTTCATGTGAAAGTCTACATGGAGACGCAACTAAGAATCTGGACTTATCATGATTTAATTTAAATTCCTGCATCCATGATTCCATCAATTTCAACATAGACTCAATCGTCTGGGTAATTTGGAATAAAACTGCGTTACAAGGAATAATGATCGTGATGTCATCAGCATAACTAAACAGGCTAGAACCCAGTTTATTCAAATGGACCCCCAGAGAAGATAGATATACATTAAATAATATAGGAGAGAGTGGGGAACCCTGAGTGACCCCAAAAGGGTTTTTCCAAGCTACAGAAAGCTGATTATTAGACTTAACCTGATAGAGGCTCGATCCAAGGAACCCTTTAAATTGATGCCTAAAAATGATAGGCTATACTGCATGTCAATCAGATTTAGGCGCACAGTACAGAATAGTAGAGTCTAGCAAAAGACTTAGGCACATGTAATATAGACCAGGGATTTCAAGGCCTATATTATAAGCGCCTAAATCCTTTAGAGAATTGCATCTAGCAACGTCTAATCTTTCACCATCCCTAAACAGGCCTAATTTGGTGTTAGGTGCTGCCATGTGATAGGCTCGGTTCTTGGGTCTGCTCTTTTTAACATTTTTGTAAGCGATATTGCTGAAGGGCTGTCAGGTAAGATTTGCCTCTGTGGATGATACCAAAATCTGCAATAGAGTAGACGCCCCTGCTGCTCGCACCGACGATGAGCTAGAGGTGGGGGGAGGGGGGAACGAAGGCAAACGCGCGGTGGGGGAGGAGTGGGAAGAAGCTGTGGTATGCCCCTCCCCCTTATACTATGCCACTGTGCCTGGGGAAAGTTATCCACCCCTGCAGAAATTCGTCACGGAGTCAACCACTGTTTCATAGACAAGACTTCTTGCCGTGGTTTGTGTGTTTTTTGTTTTTTTTTTAACCTACCAATCAATCAATTCTACTGGAATATTTTTCCCCTTAAGAAATTGAATTCCCGTGGTGGGAAGGCTCCAGGGAGGGCAGCTCAGTCTCAGAGAGCCAATTAAAAGGTGGCAGACCAATCGGTGTCGGAGACCCTGGTGGTGTGAAGGTGAAACACTGATCCAGGGAGCAGAGAAGGCTGTCTATAAGGCAGAAAAATCAGGACAGAAAGATAATTTGAACACTCTCAAGGGAGCGCTGAAAAAAATCTATCCATGTAAAGCACAGGAATATTTTGTGTATTGTTGTCTATATTAAGAATAGATATTACTGCAGTAAACCTAGTTTATATGTATATGTACATTGGACGATTGATTTGGTGAATGTGTGCATATAAGTAGGATGATCAGGATGATTGATTACGCCATAATCATGCCGGTGTTAATAACTCCACATTGTAACACCGCGCAGAAGCTCTTTGTAACTTTGCATGGTAACATCTCTACAGAAGCTCATGTAAACCGCTATGAATTGACTCCCCAGTCATTAGCAGTGGTATAAAAACTCTGGATAAACATAAAGGTTATCCTATACTTGGCTCACATAAGAAGTGCCATACTGGGATCAGACCAGCATCCTGTTTCCAACAATGGCCAACCCAGGTTCCAAGAACCTGGCAGAAACCCAAAGAGTAGAACATTCCAGCATCTCAAAGAATTGGAAGATTCCAGAACCCCAATGAGAGCAACATTCCAGAGCTGAGATTGTGATATCATAATACCTCATTCCGCAGTGCCTCAGAGCCAACCTCATCAGTGATGTCACAATGGCTTCATTGTCCTATACTTGGCTCAGGTAAGAACCTAAGAACAGCCTTACTGGGTCAAACCAATGGTCCATCAAGCCCAGTAGCCTGTTCTCACGGTGGCCAATCTAGGTCCCTAGTACCTGGCCAAAACCCAAGGAGTAGCAACATGCCAGCTTTTCAAAGAATAGAAAGATTCCGGAACCCCAAAGAGTAGCAACATTCCAGCATCTCAAAAAATAGCAAGATTCCGGAGCCCCAATGAGCGCAACATTCCAGAGCTGAGATTGTGATGTCATAATGCCTCATTTCACAGTGCCTCAGAGCCGACCTCATCAGTGATGTTACAATGGCTTCATTGTCCTATACTTGGCACACATAAGAGCATATGAACAGCCATATGGGGTCAGACCAATGGTCCATCTAGCCCAGTAGCCCGTTCTCACGGTGGCCAATCCAGGTCCCTAGTACCTGGCTAAAATCCAAAGAGTAACAACATTCCAGCATCTCAAAAAATAGCAAGATTCCGGAGCCCCAATGAGCGCAACATTCCAGAGCTGAGATTGTGATGCCATAATGCCTCATTTCACAGTGCCTCAGAGCCAACCTCATCAGTGATGTTACAATGGCTTGATTGTCCTATACTTGGTTCATGTAAGAACATAAGAACAGCCTTACTGGGTCAGACCAATGGTCCATCAAGCTCACTTACAGACAGTGGCCAATCCAGATCACTAATACTTGGCCAAAACCCAAAGAGTAGCAACATTCCAGAATACGCATAGAAATATTGGATATTGCGTAAAATCAAAATTTAATAAACTTGAAACAAGAGTCTAGAACTCCAATGAGCGCAAAATTCCAGAGCTGAGATTGTGATGTCATAAAGCTTCACTCCACCAAAGTCTAAGAGCCAAACTCATGAGTGATGCCACAGTAGGATGACTGATTATGGCATAATCATGCCAGTACTAATAACTCTGTATTGTAACACCTTTACAGAAGCTCATGCAAACTGCTCTGAACTGACTCCCCAGTCATTAGTAGCAGTATAGAAGCTCTCAATAAACATAAACATACTTACTAGAATCTCACTTTATATATGTATCTGTGTCTGTGTCTGTGTTTATGTATATATAATAGAGGAAGGGGTTAGTCTGTCTGCACAAGAGGGACAAGCATGCATATTTACTCTACCATATGTCTAAAATATGGAATGCTTCACGAATTTGTGCGTCATCCATGCACGGGAGTCATAGTTTTATGCACATGTTACATTAGATTAATTTTTGCTCCATATACATACATAGTAACATAGTAGATGACAGCAGATAAAGACCCGGATGGTCCGTCCAGTCTGCCCAACCTGATTCAATTTAAATTTTTAAATTTTTTCTTCTTAGCTATTTCTGGGCAAGAATCCAAAGCTCTACCCGGTACTGTGCTTGGGTTCCAACTGCCAAAATCTCCGTCAAAACCTACTCCAGCCATTGAAGCCCTCTCCAGCCCATCCTCCTCCAAATGGCCATACACAGACACAGACCGTACAAGTCTGCCCAGTAACTGGCCTAGTTCAATCTTTAATATTATTTTCTGATTCTAGATCCTTTGTGTTCATCCCACACTTTTTTGAACCCTGTCACCGTTTTCGTCTCCACCACCTCTCTCGGAAGCGCATTCCAGGCATCCACCACCCTCTCCGTAAAGTAGAATTTCCTAACATTGCCTTTGAATCTACCACCCCTCAACCTCAAATTATGTCCTCTGGTTTTACCATTTTCCTTTCTCTGGAAAGGATTTTGTTCTACGTTAATACCCTTCTAGTATTTGAATGTCTGAATCATATCTCCCCTGTCTCTCCTTTCCTCTAGGGTATACATATTCAGGTCTTCCAGTCTCTCCTCATACGTCTTCTGGCGCAAGCCTCCTATTATTTTCATCGCCCTCCTCTAGACCGCTTCAAGTCTTCTTATGTCCTTCGCCAAAGACGGTCTCCAAAACTGAACACAGTACTCCAAGTGGGGCCTTACCAATGACCTGTACAGGGGCATCAATACCTTCTTCCATCTACTGGCTATACCTCTCTTTATACAGCCCAGCATCTTTCTGGCAGCAGCCACTGCCTTGTCACACTGTTTTTTTGCCTTTAGATCTTCGGACACTATCACCCCAAGGTCCCTCTCCCCGTCCGTGCATATCACCTTTTTATTTATTTATTTATTTATTTGGATTTCTATCCCGTCCTCCCAGTAGCTCAGAACGGTCTACAAATGAACATACACAGTGGAGAGTAAATAGACATATAAGTAATACAACAGGTTTAGTAATTGGATTTATAGATTTTGGAGAGAATTAAATACAGGGAGAGTATAGCAGAAAGAGAGAAGGGGGAAATACAGTAGTTTAGTTTAAGGAAAGTTATATGCGTTTAGATACAATTTGTTGGTGGAGAGAGTAAGAGAGGGTTATATTGGAGTTTTGGGGGGGAGATAGGAGAGTGGAGGAGGGTGTAAGGGGGGAGAAGACAGAGGAGATCTTTAGTTGAAGAGGAGGGTCTTTACCGATTTCCTAAAAGTTAATAATGAGTTCTGTTGTCTAAGTTGGGGGGGGAGTTGGTTCCAAAGGTGTGGAATGAAGTGGCTGTAGGATCGTTTGTGGGCTGTTTCTGTGAGCAGGGATCTTCCGGGGGGGGGGTGCAAAGGCGTATCTCTGACTTTGAGCGGAGGGTGCGAGTGGGGTTGTAGATGGGTAGCTTGGATTTTATGTAGGAGGGGGTGGTGGAATAAATTCTCTTGTGGGCAATTGCCAGAGCTTTGAAAGTACAGCGTTGGCTAATTGGGAGCCAGTGTTCAGCATGGAGTGCCGGGGAGATGGAATCGTGGTAGTTGAGGTTGTGTAGGAGGCGGATGGCTGCATTTTGGACCCGTTGGAGGCGTTTGATATTATTTTTGGTTAGTCCATTGAATAGGGAGTTACAATAATCCATTCTGGAGAGGACATATGCGTATAGGAGTTGGGCGAGGTCTGGTGTGGAGATGTAGGGTTTGATCCTTTTCAGTTGGCGAAGGTAGTAGAAGGAGGTGGAGACTACTTGGGATATGTGGGCAGATAGGGAAAGGTGTCCGTCTAGGGTTACTCCCAGGCTGCGAACTTGATCTGCTGCCGTTAGTAGAGTGGAATCTCACCTCCCAGCATATACGGTTCCTTTCGATTATTAATCCCCAAATGCATTACTCTGCATTTCTTTGCATTGAATTTTAGTTGCCAGGCATTAGACCATTCCTCTAATTTTTGCAAATCCTTTTTCATATTTTCCATTCCCTCTTCAGTGTCTACTCTGTTACAAATCTTGGTATCATCTGCAAAAAGGCACACTTTTCCTTCTAACCCTTCAGCAATGTCACTCACAAACATATTGAACAGGATTGGCCCCAGCACCGAACCCTGAGGGACTCCACTAGTCACCTTTCCTTCCTTCGAGCGACTTCCATTAACCACCACCCTCTGGCGTCTGTCCGACAGCCAGTTTCTGACCCAGTTCACCACTTTGGGTCCTAACTTCAGCCCTTCAAGTTTGTTCAACAGCCTCCTATGAGGAACTGTATCAAAGGCTTTGCTGAAATCCAAGTAAATTACATCGAGCATATGTCCTCGATCCAGCTCTCTGGTCACCCAATCAAAAAATTCAATCAGGTTCGTTTGGCACGATTTACCTTTTGTAAAGCCATGTTGCCTCGGATCCTGTAACCCATTAGATTCAAGGAAGTACACTATCCTTTCTTTCAGCAACACTTCCATTATTTTTCCAACAACTGAAGTGAGGCTCACCGGCCTGTAGTTTCCTGCTTCAACCCTGTGACCACTTTTATGAATAGGGACCACATCCGCTCTCCTCCAATCCCCAGGAACCACTCCCGTCTCCAGAGATTTGTTGAACAAGTCTTTAATAGGACTCGCCAGAACTTCTCTGAGCTCCGTTAGTATCCTGGGATGGATCCCATCTAGTAAACTAAACTAAACTAAACTAAATCTTGGGTTTATATACCGCATCATCTCCGCAGATGGAGCTCGACACGGTTTACAAGGTTAGGGAAGGAACGGAACTCCAGTGGAATTATATAAGTAAGAGAGAAGAGAGGTTAGGTGTGAGAGTGCCAGGAAAGGGACGGGGTTACGTTTTGGAGAAGAGCCAGGTCTTCAGAAGCTTACGGAATGGTAGAAGGGGGCTCAAATTGCGGAGAGGGGAAGGGAGACTGTTCCAGAGCTGAGTGATTCTGAAAGGGAGGGAAGAGCCAAGTTTACCAACAAGGGAGATGCCTTTTAAGGAGGGGTAGGATAGTTTTAATTTTTGCGTGGATCTAGTGGAGGTTGGATTTGAGGAATTCCAGGATAGAGGGATAAAAGGAGGAAGGATACCATGGAGGATCTTGAAGGTTAGGCAGGCACATTTAAAGTGGACCCTGGAAATAACGGGCAGCCAGTGGAGTTTGGATAGGAGCGGTGAGACATGGTCAAATTTACTTTTTGAGAAGATAAGTTTGGCCGCGGTGTTCTGGATTAGTTGGAGTCTGTGAAGGCTTTTCTTTGTTAAGCTTAGGTAAATGGAATTGCAATAATCCAATCTGGAGAGGATAATGGATTGTACGAGGACGGCGAAGTGTTTTTGGTGGAAGCAGGACCTCACTTTCCTCAGCATGTGAAGGCTGCAAAAGCATTTTTTTATCAGGGAGTTGAGGTGGTCATTGAAGGATAATGATGAATCTATGGTGATGCCCAGAACTTTGCTAGAGAACTCTAACTGTAGAGAGGAGCCTGTGGGCAGTGGGATGGAAGAGGGTAATTGATCAAGTTTAGGGCCGAGCCATAGTAGTTTGGTTTTGGACTCGTTCAATTTCATTTGTACAGTGTGAGCCCAGGATTGAAGGTTGGTTATGCAAGAAGAAATGTTAGCTGCGAGATTGGTGAGGTTCGCGTCAGTCTCGATGAGGACCAGGATATCGTCGGCGTAAGTGTAGAGTGTTTCTAGGGGGGACAGGTGGAGAAGATTCAGGGAGGACATATAAATGTTGAAGAGGATGGGAGATAGGGGGGAGCCTTGTGGGACTCCACAAGTCGGTTTCCATGGGGAGGAAGAGGAACCATGTTTGGTGACGGTGTAAGAGCGAGAACGTAAGAAGTTCGAGAACCAGTCAAGGACTGTAGAACTAATGCCTATCTCGGAGAGTAGGAAGATTAGAATGTCATGGTGGACAACGTCAAAGGCAGCAGAGAGGTCGAATTGAAGGAGAACGGCAAATTTTTTGTGAGAATGAAATTGTTGGATCTTCGAGATTAGGGAGGCCAGGAGGGTTTCGGTACTGAAGTTGGGTCTGAAGCCGTATTGATAGGGTAGGAGGACAGAGAATCTTTCCAGGTAGGCTGAGAGTTGGGAGGAGACGATGGACTCTAGCAATTTGGTTAGGAGCGGAATGTTTGCTATTGGGCGATAATTGGATGGGGAGGAGGGGTCTAGGTCAGCTTTCTTCAGTAGGGGGGGTCCCGTCTAGTCCCATCGCTTTGTCCACCTTCAGTTTTTCAAGTTGCTCATAAACACTCTCCTCCGTGAATCTACTCCATTTTCTCGTGTAACTTTGCTAGACAATCTTGGTCTTCTCCAGGATTTTCTTCTGTGAACACAGAACAGAAGTATTTGTTTAGCACATTCGCTTTATCCTCATCACTTTCCACATATTGGTTCCCAGCATCTTTTAGCCTAGCAATTCCATTTTTCATCTTCCTCCTTTCACTAATATATCTGAAAAAATTTTTGTCTCCCTTTTTTACATTTGTTCTTCCGCCCATTGCTTTCGTCAGACTTATCCCTCTCTTGGCAACTGAGCCGATGGTTCTTCTCTCTGACGCTCTGAGAGTGTAGTGACTGTTATAAACAAGCAAAGTCTTGCAATACGAGTACATACAGTATTTTGTAGTAAAGTTTTGGGGTTGTGGAATGAATCGTCTGAGTTTCCATTATTTCTTATTTGCTTTGATATACAAGTGTTATGGATTACAAGAATGTTTTCGGAACCAATTATGCTCGCAAACCAAGGTTTGACTGTACAAAGAAACATGATGGCAGATAAAGGCCAAATGGCCCATCCAGCCTGCAAGGGCAAGAAAAGAAGGAAGATTTTATATATTACTACTACTAATAATAATAATAACTTTATTCTTATATACCGCCACAATTTTGCGACTTCTAGGCGGTTTACAATGAAGAGAAACTGTACAGACAGCGAATTACAGAGTATAGCATGGAACATCTAGTGATAGTAACAGGAGAGTTACAGGGTCTGTGTATTACACGGTTTCACAATGAGTAGCATTATACAGTCGACGATATTCAGAGCATAAGTAGGAGAAGAGAAAGGAGATTGCGCTTTGAGTTACAAAGGTGCAAGACTGCAAAGGTGAAAAAAGATAACATAAGATGTTGATGAGAAGTAAGTTGTTAACTTGGTACATTTGAACGAAGGACGGGCACCAGTGGGAAAACTGGTAACAATTAAAGGTAGAAATTTTGGCAGAAGAGGGTAGACGGACTCCTTAGGATGGGAGGAGGCTCCGATTTTAGGTCTGGATTAAGTCTGGTTAGGTTATAAATTTCTTAAACAAGGTGGTTTTTAGTTCTTTCCTAAAGATACTATATGATTCTCTGGTGGCATCAGTGAAGTAGCCTGTCCAAGTTTGCAGTCTACCTGCTTGGAATTTGAATGTTCTATCAAAGAAGGTGCGATATCTACAGCCTATGATATTTGGGTAGGTAAAGAGGTTACGGTTTCTGGTAGGCCTAATTGAGGAGTGGAATTCGAAGTGAGGTAGTAGGTAGCTGGGGGCCAGTCCCCAGATTAGTTTATAGCAGAGGCAGGAGAATTTGAATAGAATTCGTGCTTCAATTGGTAACCAATGAAGGAGTTTGTAGAATGGACTAACACGATCGCTCTTCTTTAGTCCGAATAGACGGATGGCCGTATTTTGAACTATTCTCAGTTTTCTCACATTTTTTTTAGGTGTCCCCAAGTAGACAATGTTGCAGTAGTCCAGGGTGGATAAAATCAGTGACTGTACCAATATTCTGAAGGATAGCGGGTCGAAGTATTTTTTTATGGTTTTCAGTTTCCAAAGGATGAAGAAGCATTTTTTTGTCACCGAGTTTATGTGATCGGTCAGGGTCAGGTGGGTGTCCAGGGTGACTCCCAGTATTTTTATGGTTTTTAGTATCATGGCCATTTACATATATTGTAGTTAGGAAACTGAGGCTAGTGTTGGCTCAGATGTTAGTCTTACCTCAACTTAATTAATTCTTTATATTTGAGCTTAACATCAAAACTGATCAAAAAACTGCAGTTGTTCCAGAATACTGCGGTCAGATTAATTTTTGGTCTAATTTTTGATATGAAAGTGTTGCATTAGCGCAGTGTTTCTCAACTCGGTCCTGGAGTGCCCCCTTGCCAGTCAGGTTTTCAGGATATCCACACTGAATTTGCATAAACTTGATTTGCATACACTGCCTGCAATATATGCAAATTTCTTTCATGCATATTCATTGCGGATATCTTAAAAACCTCACTGGCACTCCAGGACCGAGTTGAGAAACACTGCATTAGCGTGTAAGAATCTTCATTGGTTATCGGTTGAGAGGCAAATTAAGTTTAAATCAGCTTGCATAATTCATTGTATATTAAAGACTGACTCATCAGATAATCTGATGTTGCTTTTTTTCTCATTTGCATTATTCTTCCGCCAGATCATGTGGTACTTTATTACTACACTAGCCTTTAAGCCCGTTATATTAACGGGTGCTAGAATAGATGTGTGTATCTATCTTTCTTTCTCTCTCTCTTCTTGGTTGCTTTCTGTCTGTATTTCTTTCTGTCTCTCTCTTTCCTCAGCTGTTCACCACCACCCCTTGCCTGCTCCCCCTATCCAGAAGTAGCCCTTCTCCCTTCCTTTTACCTCCCCCCTGTCCAGAAGCACCCCTTCCCTGCTCCCCCTGTCCAGCAATAGCCCTTCTCCCTTCGTTTTATCTCCCCCCTGTCCAGCAGCACTCCTTGCCTGCTCCCCCTGTCCAGCAGCAGCCCTTCTCCCTTTGTTTTACATCTCCCCTGTCCAGCAGCATCTTTTCCCTGCTCCCCCTGCCCTGAGGCTGCCCAGGCTAGCAGATGCTGGACAGGGGGAGCAGGGAAAGGAGAAGGGGTACTACAGGACAGGGGGGATGTAAAAGGAAGGGAGAAGGCCTGCTGCTGGACAGGGGGGAGGTAAAATGAAGGGAGAAGGGCTGCTGCTGGACAGAGGGAGCAGTGAAGGGGTGCTGCTGGACAGATATCTGTCCAGCAGCAGCCCTTCACTGCTCCCCCTGTCCAGCAGCAGCCCTTCTCCCTTTGTTTTACCTCCCCCCTGTCCAGCAGCACCATTTCCCTGTTCCCCTGTCCATCAATATCTGTTCAGCAGCAGCCCTTCACTGCTCCCCCTATCCAGCAGAAACCCTTCTTCCTTCATTTTACCTCCCCCCTGTCCAGCAGCAGGCCTTCTCCCTTTCTTTTACATCCCCCCCTGTCCACTAGTATCCCTTCTCTTTTCTCTGCTCCCCCTGTCCAGCATCTGCTAGCCCGGACAGCCTCAGGGCTTTTGCTATGCCGGCCCACTCACATTATCGAAGTGGGCCGGCCTAGCAAATGCCCCGCAGCTGCAAGATGAAACCGCGGCTGCTTCGTTTGCTGGTCCAGGGGTGAGAAGAGGCGTCGTAAGTGCGCATGCGCGCTTAGGGTTTTATTATAGAGGATATTCCACAGATTAGAGGCGGACGGTATAAACGACTGCTCAATTCTTCTTTTGCTTAAACTACCATTACAATTTGGAATAATCTACCTGTTTACATTAGGACGGATATCACTTACTTAAGATTTCGTAAAAAACTGAAAACTTTATTAATATGACTTCTTGTAATATTCAAGGCCTGACGATATTTTAATTATTGATTGCTTTTTGTATTTTCCCGTAGATTTTACAGCCTCTTTGAATGTAAATCGCTTTGAACCTTTCTGGTATAGTGTGATTAATAAATTGTGGGTTAGATTAGATTATTAGGTTAGATGTTGGCGGATTTTCTATCAGCCCCAGAGCTTCCTTAAAATGAGCTGATTTTGGAGATACTGCATATCTCTGATTCATTCACCTTTAATAATTAATATTGGAAGAATTATGATCGACTTAATTATACTTTTTGGTGGGCGAACCTATGTTGCAGTTACAAATATGAAAGAATGAACGCTGAATTTTTGGGATATAGTAATGTATTTAGAAGGGTGTAGAGCCCGTTGACATCATTTGTTGAATCACATTAGTTGTCGTGTACCTTTTCTTTTTAGTTAATTCCTTACACATCCAGGGTGGGAGGTGGGAAGGCATCGTTATTTCTTGTATATAAAGTTATTATTATTATTATTTAGTTTATTGAAATTCTATATGTGGTTATACTTTTATGGATGAATGGGAGGAAGGTGGGGGGGAGAGAAAATGATTGTTTTCAGAATGTTTGTATATTTAAAGTGCTTTTCCTGATTCGTTTATGTTTAAAATTTTTGCAATGCACTGTTAATATTTGAAAATTAATAAAGATTTTTTTAAAAAATATATATTTTAATGATTGGATCAGTACATCATAATAAATTACTTATAGCATTGCTTTTTCTAGTTATTAAACTGATGCTACAAAATTGGAAAGATTTTTCTAAGCTTGAGTTTTCATTGGTGGAAACAGGTTGGGGGTCTTGACCTAGGCCCGGTTCGTCGCTTTTGTCAGACTTGGGAGCATTTCTGGATGGATCTTACTCCCCATGCTCGCGGTAGACTACTGAACTTGTGAGGATGACCACATGCTACATGAGCTGTTGCTGGACTCTAATCCTAGACACGTGACAGGGGATTGGTTTGTGCACATGTGAGAGAATTTGGTTTGCATATTTGTATCATTTTTCTTGTGCTTTATTGAAAAATTTAATAAAAATACTAAAATATAATCATTGGTGGAATTCTGTATGTTTACATGTTACATTTCAATGATTTATTGCTGAAAAACATAACTCGATTTCCTCCTGTTAAAACTTGGGCATTGGTTCAACAATACTGCGACTCAGATCCTTGACATACACTCATTGCGATTTTTATATTCTTGTCTTGCTAATATTGGCTCTAAGGCAGGGATGTCCAACCTGCGGCCCAAGGGCCGCATGTGGCCCCGTGAAGTATTTTGTGCGGCCCCGGTCGAGGGTGATGCAGTGTTTTCTTCTGCTGCCCCTGGATGTTTACTGTCTTGCTGGCTCCCTCCTCTTTCTTGCTGCAGCGTTTGCGCGGCCCCAGAAACATTTTTTTCAGCCAATGCGGCCCAGGGAATCAAAAGGTTGGACACCCCTGCTCTAAGGCTTCTTGTATATATGTACCTTTCCCTATTTAAGTTCTGCTGAAGCGCCCATTAGGTATATTGCTCTTTACTTATTCAGGCCGTTTTATATATATACTAGTCTTTAAGCCCGTTACATTAACGGGTGCTAGAATAGATGTGTCTGTCTGTCTGTGTTTCTTTATCTCTCTCTCCTTGGCCGTTGTCTGTATCCTTCTGTCTCCCCCCTCCCCCCTGAGCAAAGCTGTCTGCCCCCAGCCCCCACCTCCCCCCCAAATGTCTCTCCATAGCCCTCTTCTGTCTTCCCCCCCCAGAGCAAAGCTGTCTGTCCCCAGCACACCTCCCCCCAAAGCAGCCCCCTTTCCCTATCTCTCCATGGCCCCTTCTGTCTCCCCCCAGCACACCCCTACCCCCAAAGCAGCCCCCTTTCCCTCTCCCTGTCTCTCCATGGCCCCTTCTGTCTTCCCCCCCAGAGCAAAGTTGTTTGCCCCAAGCACACTCCTCCCCCCAAAGCAGCCCCCTTTCTTTCTCCCGCTGACTCTCTCTCTGGCCCCCTTTCTCTGTCTGTCTTTCTGTCCCTCTCCCTGCCCCTGTGTCTTTCTTTCTCTCTGTTTCCCTCCCTCCCGCTGTCTGTCTGTCATTTTTCCCCATTTCCCTGTGCAGCAGCATTTCCATCTTACTTCCCTATGCAGCAGCAACAGCATTTCCCTCCTATCCCCCCTTTTCTGTGTAGAAGCAGTAGCAGCATTTCCCCCCACTCCCTTCTTTTACCTTCTCTTCCCTGCTCCGTTCGGCCCCTCCCCCTTCTTTTACTGGCGTTGTGGATCCAGCCTGCTCCTGACCCTCCCACCGCCGACAAACCTCGGGGCTCCAGCCGCGTAGGCAGCACTTTAAACACGCTGCTTCGCAGCCTTCTACTGGCGATTTCTTCTGCCGCGTCTGTCTCCGATGATGTCATCAGAGACGCGGCAGAGGAAATCGGCAGAGAAGGGTGCGAAGCAGCGTGTTTATAGTGCTGCCTACGCCGCTGGAGCCGGGAGGCGACGGAGAGGGCAGGAGGTGCTAGCGGCCGGCAGCCGCCGCTCCGCAGGTGGAAAGCAGGGAAGGGCGCGCATGTGAACTTGTCTTGCCTTGTGAGGTCAGACCGTAAGCCGCGCATGCGCCCTTCCTATGGGTCGCTTCAGCTCACGGAAAACGGACGCACGCATAGGAAGTGCGCATGCACGGCTTACCGTTTTATTATATTAGATTTCCTTCATATATTATATGTCAGTACTCTTATCTGTTTAATATTGTTATTGTGGAACAATCTCTTCGTGTTCCACCTTTAGTTCTCATTCAACCAATTTCTAATGCAAACGTTCATTTAAATGACCCTCAGAAACACCACCTGAGACTCCTATAATTCATTGTCTTACGCTTTAAGTGTTGTTTCCTCACAGGATCATATTTGTATAAACAATGCTATTTCAATGTATAAATTAGATAAATCAATGGTTTAGCTCTAGATTTTAATGCAGTAACTTATCTTACTGTGGTCTTCCTTTCAGGGATAAGTTAGCTGACACCAAGAAGTTTTTTTTCAAGGCTGTTCATCCCTTAGAAAAGCTCCGTGCTACTCTTTCCGAACTCTATCTGTTGCACTGTGATATATTTTGGCTCAAGCCTATTTTATTTCTGTATTCTGTGCCCTTTCAGCTTGTTCACATTTGTTATACTGTATTTGCAAAATTCAATAAAATCATTGAACAACAAAAAAAAAAAGAGCTAATCCTGATTTTACAACCCCTCCTCCCCACGTAGTTCTAGAACTTGATGAGATTGTCAGGGGTAGCACTAGTAGCATAGCCATGAGGGGGTTTCAACATTCTAGAGCTCAGACTGTGATGTCATAATGCCTCATTCCACCAATGCCTAAGCTCCTTCCTCAAAATCACAGTGTTCGAGGCTTGTGCGGTTAAGGCAGAGCTTACAGGAATGTGGCAGGGAAAGTGAGAAAACTCACGGGGATGGGATGGGAAAATCCTGCAGGGATGGGGAAAAATTTGTCCCCATGTCATTCTCTGGCTGTGGGCTACAGTTCTCCCTGGAACATGGCATAAGTATGTGGTCAAGCCTGCCAGCAGGTGTCGCTGTTGCACAATAGCCCAGCACCCTCCCTCTAAGACTCTATTAGTTCACTGCCTGTCCTCGACCACACTCCACTCCTCCTCCATTGCTGGTGGTAAAGCATTTTCACCATGGTCACAAGCATCTTCCTCTAACAGAAAAGATCGAACCTCAGTGCGAATCCGCCTGTCCTTTTGCTGGCTCTTGATCAATGCTATCAGCTTACAGGAGCTGGTGAAAGTGTGAAACAGAAGCCACTCTGGCCTTATCTCTGGAGGCCTTCTCCAAGCACTGAATTTATAGCTATCAATTGACTCTCGTGGCAGGGGGGGGAGTAGACCAGGGTGCTCTGATTTATTTCATTTCAGATCCACAAAAGCTAAGTAAGATGTGGGCCAAGAGTGAGGGGAAAAAAAACACACACACACAGAGAATGCTAGTTAATTAGTGTCCTTATCTGCTTCTCGCTGAATGAAGATTTAGTTAATTAGTCCTGGAGAAGGAGAGATAATGAGCAAGCTAAGGACAGCTCATGAATCTTTTCACTGCCTCTCTTCTGATTGATAACTTTCAGAGCTGTGAACTCTTTTTTCTTCTTTTGGCATGACAGGCGCCTTTTACGCCTTTTCTTCTTCGCTCTTTGCCTGCCCTCAGATGTTTCCATCTCTGTCTCCTCTCTCCACCCCCTTCCCAGTTCTTTCTGCCCTTTCCCCAATCAATCTGCCATAGATAAAATGAACATAGATACCGATGCTCCTGATTTTGAGAGCTATGCTTTTAAATTGGCCTCTCTGAAAACGAGCTAGGGGCCTAATTTTATATAGTGGTACCTTGGATTACGAGCATAATCCGTTCCAGGAGAATGCTCGTAATCCAAAATGCTCGTTTATCAAAGCAAAGTTCCCCAAAGACAATAGTGGCAACAGCAACGATTCGTTCCAGAACCCGGGGTCTGTAACTGTCGGGTGCCGGGTGCTGCAGCGCCGTCTCCCCCGTCCGTTATCCGAAGAAGAACCCCACAGTGCCGCTTCGGGGGATTGCCTCTAATGTCCGCCAGCCGCCGGAGAACCCCACAGTGCCGCTTCAGAAGAATGCCTCCTCCATCCACCGGCCAGCCCTCCACTTCGGATGCCCCTCGCATGCTGGAGAGCCCCCACCTGATCCCACGCAGCCGAGTGGTGCCCCACCTGTACGCCGCGCACGACATGCACAACGCCGATGATTGACGCTGTGCAACGCGCAGGTGGGACGGCACCCGGCCGCGCAGGCCCAGACAGAGGTCCTCCAATCTGCAGAAGGCACCCGACGTGGAAGGCTGGCCGGAAGACGGAAGAGGAATCCCCCGAAGCAGCGCTTCCTGGGCTGTAAGTGCTCGTTTATCGGGGCAGTGCTCGGTTTGCGAGTCAAAAGTTTGCTGAGTGTTTTGCTTGTTTTGCAAAACACTCACAAACCGAGGCTCCATTGTACTCAAAATTTCATGAAATGACTAATTTTAGAAGCAGAAAAAGTGGGTGGCTTCGGGGCAGGGGAGAAACGGTAGGAGTTTAACCCTGATTTTTCAGCACCTGGCTTTTATATCTAAGCAAATGAATGGCAGGCCTAAATTTATCCACAAAAGCAACCAAAGAATTGACCCCCAGTGAGTCCACAGAAGGGTAAAAGTCCAATGCTATGAAAACTGTGGGATTCAAGCAAAGTTAGACAAGTTCCTGTTGGACCAGAATGTACGCAGGTAAGGCTAGACTCAGGGCACTGGTCTTTGACCTAAGGGCTGCCACGTGAGCGGACCGCTGGGCTTGATTGACCACTGGTCTGACCCTGCAGTGGCAATTCTTATGTTCTTAAGTCTGATGCTTTCAAAACCTTTCACCTAGAGCAAGAAGTTTAATTCTCAATGATTTACGTTGAAGCTAAGGTTGTTTAAATTAAATTCCAGTTCTTTATTTTTCTTTATTTTTGTCAGCTTTCATTCGGGGAGGGGGAATTGATTATGGGATGGAAGGGCTAGATTTTTTTTTTATAATATATGGATTAGAATTTTTACAATTGTGAATTATTTATTATTTGGAAAGAATATCTTTTTGTATAATTTATATGTATTTTTAATCTATTCCTTTAATAAAATGTTTGAACATAACTAAGGGGGGGAGGGAGGGGAAGGGAAGGGGAAAGTGGGGATGGGAATGGGGGGAATGTATCGAGGTATGAGGTGGGTAATATGGAAATATATTTTGGAGGAATGATAGAAATATGAATGAATATTAGTATTGTGAATATAATTGTAATGAACATCTTATTGTATTATATTATTGTATAGGTACAGTGGTGCCTCGCATAACGAACGCCTCACACAACGAACGCTGCACACAACGAACTTCATGTCTTGATTCACACAACGAACTTTGTTTCACACAACGAACTTCGTTTCACACAACGAACTTCGTTTCACACAACGAAGTCGCCCGAGCTGCCGATGTATTGCATCCTTCCGCGCAGGCACTGCAGGCAGTCGTTAGTCACTGCGCTTAACTGCCCTCTCTCACTGTATACAGTCGTCCTTTTAAGATAAACTCAATCTTTTTTATATATCATGGCTTCTAAAAAAAGCAGGAAGGTGATTTCTGTTGAAATGGAACGGGAAATAATTAGAAGGAGTGAATGTGGGGTCAAACAGTGTGACCTCGTCAAAGAGTTTTTTTCACCATTTTGACAAATTTATCTTTTTTTATGTCATCTTAGCATATTTTATGCTGCAGAACGAATTATTTTTTTTAACATGTATTGTTATGGGAAAACGCGTTTCACATAACGAACTTTTCGCATAACAAACTTGCTCCTGGAACGAATTAAGTTCGTTGTGTGAGGCACCACTGTATTTGATTCCTTCAATAAAATGTTATAAACTAAAGAAGAAAATAATCCACAATTCCAAGGGATAAAGTTCATCCACAACTTTAGTAAACTGAAGAGGACTGTGTTTCGACCAAGAAAGGGCTTCTAATATTTAGGAGAGGTCAATCGGGACCCCCTGAAGAAGACCTTTCTTGGTCGAAACACAGTCCTCTTCAGTTTACTAAAGTTGTGGATGAACTTTATCCCTTGGAATTGTGGACCATTTTCATGTTTTAATAAAGTCCGCATCAGTAACAGCAGACTCCACAGTTTTCTTTGCATATGCCTAAGTTTATCAGCGTACCGGTCGATGTTCAAAACAATTTAACCGGCCACTGACCGGTTAAATTGCTTGTCTGGGGCAATCTACTAAGTTTCGGCAGTACTGAACCGCTTATGGCCAAAGTTAGTGCCTCAGTGAAAACCAGCTATTTGGGGGGTGTTCCAGGAGAAAGCCAACCGTTGGCCAGTTACGTGTCACTATTCAGCACTTAGAACAGGAGGCAAAAAATTCCGGCAATCCGGTAGAAAACACCAAGTTGGGAGCAATTGTGATTTTTCCAGGATATGCTCAGCACACATAGCGTGAAAATCAGGGTCTAGGACGATTCATTGCATTCGTTTCATCACATCAGCAACAAATAGAAAACAGGTACCATAACTTTACCTTGTGTGCTATGCTGCTTTCCTGGTCCCACCCCCTCTGATGTAACTTCCTGTTTTAGAGACGCAGGACTGGCACAGCAGTCACACACAGGGCAACGGCCTTGTACATGATTTCAATTTGCCACAGACTTGGGAGACAACGGGCCCAGCAAGTGAACAGCGTAAAAAATCCAGTCACCTTCCAGTGTCCAAATCAGTATCACATCCAAAACATTACATTTTAAATTCAAAAAATTAAAAGAACCTAAGAACAGCCATACTGGGTCGGACCAGTAGTCCGTCTAGCCTACTATTCTGTTTCCACAGTAGCCAGTCCAGGTCACAAGTACCTGCGGATTTTTTTAGAAATCGACTGTTGCTCGCTGCTATTTTTCATAGCTAAGTTTGTTTTGCGGTTTCAATTGATACCCCTGATGAAGGCGTGTTCACCGAAACCTGGCTATTCTCAAAACTGTAACACTTCCCCCCTCTTAGGCCTCTCACCTTCCCCCTTTACACCTAACTCTTTAATCTCTCCACTGTAGTTCCTCTCTCATCTTTCTTCCTGTAAACCGTGCCGAGCTCCGCATTCGTGGAGATGGTGCGGTATATAAACCCAAGGTTTAGTTTAGTTTAGTCCTTTGGTTTGGTTCAAAGGTGGTAACATTAACCGCATTTATAGCTTGTGTACAATAAATTAAGCCTGCATTTTTGTACATTTGTCTGCAGTTCTCTTTGGTTTTGCTTTGAGAAACCCAAATCGTAGCAACAGTCCGGAATTGCAAAGATTCTGGAACCCCAAATCGTAGCAGCATTCCATGCTACTAATCCCACGGCAAGCAGCAGCTTCCTCCATATACGCCTCAATAGCAGACTATGGACTTTTCCTCCGGGAACTTCCCCAAACCTTTTTTTAACCCCTTCTACATTAACCACTGTTACCACATCCTATGGAAATGAGTTACAGAGCTTAATAATAATAACAATAATAACTTAGCCATACCATAAACAGTTCTAAGTGGTTTACAAGGGAAGAGACTGTCTACAGACATAGACATTACAGAGAACTTTCGAATTTACATTGGCATGTTAAGTTCAGTCAGGTTTATCTAGAAGTGTATTGGAAGTACAGCAGGTTGAAGTGGGGTCAGAGAAATTTGTCAAAGAGATAGGTTTTTATTGCTATTTGTTGAGTGAAAAAAAGACTTCCTCCTATTTGTTTTTAAAGGTGTTTCCATGTAACTTCACTGCGTGTCCCCCAGTCTTTGTAATTCACACAGTGAGTCAATATTATATCTTAGAGCTTCTTTTTTCATTAAAATAGGTCCTATCATTCTAATCTTAAATTATCTTGAAGTGTTATTGGTATAACCTTCATTGCAGGGACAAAAAAATACAACAGACCGCATACATTAAAGTACAGGTAGTCTGCCATCTCACGCCATTTTTTTTTGTCATCTTGAGGGTTTTCAAAGGCTGTTACAAATACTACACTGACACATTTCAAATAGCCCCTAATGCTCCAAACTTAACTGTCAACAATGCAGGCAGCACCCCACCTTGGCACGTGTCTTCTTGACCCCCCCATCTTCACTCCAATGCCATCTCTAGGGTTCTCTCCTAGATTCTTGGCTATTCGGTACAGGGTCTCACAGCCTCCACTTTTTAGGCGTGGGAGGGACCAGTCCTTCGCTTAAAACCACCATTTTCTAAATGGCGTCTGTCATAAGCGCCGGTTAAAGAATCGTGGAACCTTCCCCCTCCAATGATCGCGGCAGGAGGGATGCCCAAACTCTCCTGCCAAACAGCCTCAAACAACCTGAAAGTTTGCCAGCAGGAGGGATGACCAGTCCCTCCTGCCTGAACCCACCATGACCCCCCTGCAAGCACTGCCGGCAGGAGGGATGCCCAGTCCCTCCTACCGGACACACCTGAACCCCACCCCCCACCCGCAACCTACGCCTCTTCTTCCTCTTGATATGCTGCCCTCCCTGTCCATATATCCAGCTATGAACATGGATGTTTATGTTTATTGGTATTCGATACATCATCATAGTGGCTTACATAGTGCTAAACAGAAAAAGAAAAAAACTTCATAATCAATAGAAAAGCAAAATACGAAGAAAATAATAATAATAATTTACAAAGAAAATTTTAATTCAAATAGAAAACGACAGTGTCTAACAAATAGATTTCGGGCTCGCTGAGATGAATACTGACACTCCCAATGTTGTTTAAGTCCAAGTTCAGCCCCATAGAAAGGGGCATTCTTGTGGGAAGGGGGGTGACATGTAAAAATAATCGAAAACGACAGATATTAGTGTGCAATGCATAGGTTTCGAGCTCCCTGAGATGAGTTCAGCCCCATACAGAGGGCCATTCTCACTGCTAAAAATGAAGATGTCCACGAAGTAATCAAAGTCTTCCCGTTTTACCAGGCGTAATCACTGAACACAAATCTATCGATACAAATATCTGGGCAATGCCGGATAATCAGCTATAACAATTCTAAAAATCGGCATCTCCAAATCTCTCCCCCATCGTTCATGCCAATATGATACTAAATATCCCCCGATTGAAAAAAGCAATTAAGAGTATGCCAATCCCAAAAGACACGTTTTTAACAGACTTCTTATTCTAATGACAACGAATTCCAGTCAGAATTACGTGTAGAGCAAGGGTGTCAAAGTCCCTCCTTGAGGGCCGCAATCCAGTCGGGTTTTCAGGATTTCCCCAATGAATATGCATTGAAAGCAGTGCATGCACATAGATCTCATGCATATTCATTGGGGAAATCCTGAAAACCCGACTGGATTGCGGCCCTCAAGGAAGGACTTTGAGACCCCTGGACTGTAGAGGTTAATCTCACTAAGTGGACAGAAGGAAAAGACAATTGATGACCATTAGTGGAACGTAAATTTGTAGCTGGCCTGTATGGGATCAAAAGATTGGCTAAATATTCCGGTTGCCTTTCTTATACTAGCCTCTAGGCCAGGGATGGGCAACTCCGGTCCTCGAGGGCCGGAATCCAGTCGGGTTTTCAGGATTTCCCCAATGAATATGCATTGAAAGCAGTGCATGCACATAGATCTCATGCATATTCATTGGAGAAATCCTGAAAACCCGATTGGATTCCGGCCCTCGAGGACCGGAGTTGCCCACCCCTGCTCTAGGCAAAGCCTGGTCATAGCACAAATCCTGTGGGAGAGGGATGGCCCGCTCTTCCCTGTCAGTTCAGGTCTTGGGTGTACCAAACCGCCACTCAGCTCTGGCCTCCTTCCCAAAGTGTAATAATATCAGACAGGGTATTCCAGTCTGCATATTCCAGAGATCTCAAAGTCCCTCCTTGAGGGCTGCAATCCAGTCGAGTTTTCAGGATTTCCCCAATGAATATTGAAAGCAGTGCATGCACATAGATCTCATGCATATTCATGGGGGAAATCCTGAAAACCCGACTGGATTGCGGCCCTCAAGGAGGGACTTTGAGACCCCTGGCATATTCCATGTGAAAAAAATCACCACCACAGGGCAGGGATGGGGAAAGAGACAGAGCCCATGGGGACAGGGCGGGGATGAGGACCGGGACAAATTTTGTCCCCCGTTTCATTCTCTAAAAACTTGAGACTAGTATCAATATGTAAAAACAAAATTTTAACATATCTTAAATCAGTGGTCTTTGCTAACTTTTAAATGAAGGCCGTTTTAGGTCCAAAAGAGCTGAAGGAGAGCCAACAAGTATTTTCCTACTTGGGCTATGAAGCCAATAGTGCTTCTCGACAGAATGTTGCGAGGGAGATCCTTAGCGAAAGCAAGAGAGACCGAAATGCTGATGTGACCGTATGCTCGGGACGTTACAGCAAATATGAGACTGCATCGCAGTGATGCTGCAGAATAATCCAGTGACGGTACAGCGAGTTGCTCTCTGTCCTGATTACCAGATTTGGAAAATGCATCTGTCACTGACGCGGAAGCTTTCCCATGCGGCGCTCCGTGCACTGTGCATTCCACGCCGGACTTGGGCCCTTAAATCCGATTGAGGCTTGCATTTTTCTGTTAATTGGCAAAACATTAACCTCTGCCTGGGGTTTATTTAGTATCGAGCTGTGTGTTCATTAATCCACACACCGGCAAGGAGCTCTAATTAATACACTGCAGATAATGGGCTCACTGCAGTACATAAGCATTTCTGGAACTTTTTAATTGTTCCAAACTAACGGGGGAAAGGGCGGGGGAGGAGGGGGGAGGCGAAGGTCACAGGTTAAAGAATTTATCGACCCACCTCAATTGCTATATCTTTGTACTTACCAAAGAAAAGCAGCAAGTGATTTCCAATACACTGTGCGCAGGTGCTGCAGCCTTTAAAGCATTAACCCCTTTGCCGCCAAATGTCACTGTCTAGGAGGGATGAGGATGACTTACCAATGATTACTACTACCACTATTAATTATTTCTAGAGCGCTACCAGACACACAGAGTCACAAAGAGTAAGAAGACAGTCCCTGCTCCAAAGAGCTTACAATCTAAACAGACAAACAGGATGTCATGGATACAGTTAGGGGAATGGTTAATCTGTGGGCTGGGTTGGAGGGCAGAGGGGAGTACAGGACCATCAAGCCATTGTGACATCACTGATGAGGTTGGCTCTTATTGGTGGATTGAGGCATTATGACATCACAAGCTCAGCTCTGCTTCCCAAAGACTTAAACTCTTCACACTACTACTATTACTATGAATTATTTCTATAAAACTAACAGACATACACAGTGCTGTACAGAGTCACAAAGATGACAGTCCCAGCTCCAAAGAGCTTACAATCTAAACAGACAAACAGGATGTCATGGATAGAGTTAAGGGGAAGGGTTAATCAGCTGATTGGGTTGGAGGGCAGAGGGGAGTACAGGACCATCAAGCCATTGTGACATCACTGATGAGGTTGGCTCTTATTGGTGGAATGAGGCATTATGATATCACAATCTCAGCTCTGCTTCCCAAAGACTCAAACTCTTCACACTACTATGAATTATTTCTTTAGCGCTACCAGACGTACACAGTGCTGTACAGAGTCAGAAAGATGACAGTCCCTGCTCCAAAGAGCTTACAATCTAAACAGACAAACAGGATGTCAAGGATACAGTTAAGGGGAACGTTTAATCAGCTGGCTGGGTTGGAGGGCTGATAAGTAGGGTTAGGATCAAAGGCTATATCAAAAAGGTGGGTTTTCAGTCTGCTTTTTAAACAAGGGAAGGGGCTTGACGGATTAGTTTATTACTCCTGACAGAATTCTATGTTCTTGCACAGTGCATAATATGTGCAATAGTCCTCATCCACACAGAATTCTGCACAGACCTTTCATCTCCCGCACTCATGGTCCTGCTTCTGACCTGACAACTCCTTCTTCCCTTCCCCCATGCAGGACTGGCCTCTGATCGGACAACCTCCCTGTGTGGAGTTGGTTTCTCTTACCTACAGACCCTCCCAAAGCAGCAGCAGTGGTCGGCCAGCACAGGCAGTGCTCTAAACAGGCTGCTTGTGGCTGGGACCCCCCCTCCCAGGGCCTTTCCTCTGCCAAGTCATTTCCGACATGGCAGAGGAAAGGCCCTTGCAGGGCTGGCTGCAAGCAGCCTGTTTACAGCACTGCCTCTGCTGGCCGGCTGCTGCTGCTGCTTTGGGAGGGCCCGTGGGTAAGAGATAGCAGTTCCACGAAGAGAGGGGGGGTTGATCGGAGGCCAGAACCGCATGGAAGAGAGATAGGGGTTGTCAGGGCAAGAGCAGGATGGCAGGGAGATGCCATGGGCTGAAGTTGTACAGAAAGTGAAAGAGGGCAGACCCGTAGAAGGGGGAGGGGAGATGGATGGTGGACCACAACTGGGGGTGGGGAGAGAAGGGGACATGAATGATGGACCAAAAGTGTGGGTGGGGGGGAGGGGAAAAGGAAGGGACATGAACTCTGGATCCACAGGGTACAGAGGAAGAAAGATAAATGCTGGACCCATAAGTGTGGGGGAGGGAAGGAGGGTGGGAAGGGAGGAAGACATATCAGCAAGGGAGGGGGTGGAGTTAGAGGACATGGATGCTGGACCTCTAGAAAGAGGAAGAGAGAGTGACTCAGATCAGAAAAGGGCGGTGGTGGGAAGGGAGGAAGAGATCCTTGGCCGTGGAGAGAGGGAGACAAGGGGTGGGGGTAGAGAGAGGAAGAGTGTGACCCAGACCAGAAAGGGGGTGGGAAGGAAGAGATTCTTAGCTAGTGACAAGAAGGAGAGAGAGAAATGCCACACCGTAGGGGATAGGGAGGGATTCACGGTGGGATTTAGAGGGAGACAAAATTGCAGTTGGAGTGAGCGAGGGAACAGAGGAGAAGGAATTTCAGGCCTTAAGATAGGGGAATTCTATGCAAAACACTACATATAAACTTTGCAGAATTTTGAAATATTGTGCACGTGTGGGGTATCAGCAGGAGGGACTGGGCATCCCTCCTGCCGGTGATCATTGGGGGGGACAGTTCCACGATTCTCTAACTGGCGCTTATGCTTTTAGGCGAAGGACTTGTCCCTCCCACGCCTAAAAGATCTTTTTTTTTGGTGTTTGGGACTTGGGCAATTTTTTTTTTCTTTCGGGAATAGGGCTTAAAGGTAGACGTAGCGATGATCTGGCGATTAAACGCCTGAACGTACTAGTAGGCCATTCTTGAAAAAAAAAACCCAAACAAACCATTTTTAGGAAATGGATATTTCCCTTCTGCCTACTTTGGGCGCTTAAAACCTTAGGCCAAAAAGGGACTTAGACTTTTTTTTTTTTATCATGCCCCTCCACATGTAATAAGTAGATGAAATCAAGGACTGCATTATGAAGCAAGAAGAGGTGGAACAATTCTAGACCTCGTCCTTAGTGGAGAACATGATCTAGTGTAGGAGTTAATGGTGATAACAGTGATTATAAAATGATCGGATTTGATATAATATCTGGAGTAAATACACATAGGAAACCCAATAGATTAGCATTTAGCTTTCACAAAGAGACCATAATGTAAATGTGCAGGAGTTGAGTCTGTAAACCGGTCTATCAAATTATAAAGAAACTTGGATGCTTGGAACAGTCTCCCGGAAGATGTGGTGGAGACAGAGACTGTAAGCAAGCACGGCCACTGAGCTTATCGCGGCAAGAGATCTCCCTGCCATGATAACTTTAGCAGCTGCAGCTGCCTGTCCCCCCCTCCCTCCCCCTGTATAATCCCTCCTGCCGGAACCTCCACCCTCGAACGATCACATCAGGAGGGATGCCCAGTCCCTCCAGCCAGGCACCCCCGAAACCCACCCGGAAACAATCGCAATCCCTCCTGCCCGGCACCCCCGAACCTTCCCCCTGAACAATTGCGGCAGGAGAGATGCCCAATCCCTCCTGACGGAACCCCCCCAATGATCCTGGAAGGAAGGACGCACAGTCCCTCCTGCCGCCACCCCGCAGATCCTCCCTAATCTGGTTTCGTTGGCCGGACGGACAGCTCCTGCTTACATCCAGCCAGCAGGCCTGCCTTCGAAGAAATGGTGGGCCTGCCCCTTCCCGGTGCATCTTGGGATGCCCCGGGGAGGGGCGTAAGGGCCTAACTGGCCCAGGCACTTAAGCTGTAGGGCCAACCGGAATTTTAAACCCATCTCCCATGCGTTCTGGGTTGTACTGCGAGTAGATTCCAATTAGCCAGATCTCTTAGGCCACCCCCAATGGACGTCGGTTAGAGAATTGGATTCTTAGGGGGGCTTAGGCGCGATTCTCTATAGGATGCCCGTGTGTGATTCTCAAAATCTGCTTAGGCAGCTTCTGAACCTGGGCCTCTTATACAGAACCTGGGTCTAAATCTACACGGCATCACCAGCTCCAACCTGCCAGAGCAGCAAAGGATTTCACCAGGGAATGAAACCCTAGTTCTCTGTAGAGAGGAGCTACTAAGACACCAGACCAGGCCTCATATTATAATACTCATCTTGAGTACTGCGTACAGTTCTGGCCACCATATTTAAAAAAATATATATAAAGCGGAATAATAAAAGGTTCAACGAAGGGCAAACCAAATGATAAAGGGGATGGAACTCCTCTCATACGAGGAAAGAGGTTAGGGCTTGAAAAAGAGATGGCTGAAAGGGGATGTGAGAGAGAGAGAGAGGTCTACAAAATCCCGAGCGGTGTATGACAGGCAAAAGTGAATCCATTTTTTTTTACTCTCTCAAAAAGTAAAAGGACTAGCAGGAACAAATAGGAGGAAGTATTTTTTCACTCCACAAATAGTCGAGCTCTATAACTCATTGCTAGAGGATATGGTTACAGTGGTCAGTGTATCTGGGTTCTTGGAGGAAAAGTCCATAGACAGCTATAGAGGCAGACATGGAGGAAGCCACCGCTTGCCCTGGGATCAGCAGCATGGAACGTTGCTACTATTTTGGATTCTTCCAGGCACTTGTGACTTGGATTGGCCACTGATGGCAGGCAGGATACTGGGCTAGATGAACCACTGATCTGAACCAGTATGGCTGTTCTGAAGTTCTTATGCTTTTAAGCCATCTTTTTTTTTTTTTTTGGCCAGTGTAGGGCGGTGGCATTTTTGGCCTTCAGTTCCCTTGGACAATGCTGTTCCCATACTATTGTGAAGGTGAGGAGGGTGGTAATAATACACTCCTGCACACTCACATATCACGAGGACACTTGTTAACACTCAGGCACCAGCTACCACAATCAGACGGTTGAATTCCATGCCATAAATGTCTTCATCCTTCCTCCTGTGTGCTGGGAGCAACGCTCTATCAGCCCTGGGAATACCCTACGTCAGCTTTCACATTCTTAGGAGTGTCTGTGCATCCCATTTATGACTTCCTGCTTTTCTGTTGGCGCATCCTGTCCCTGAAGTCCCTCCCCCAACTGATTTCCTCCAGTACCAAGAAGAAAAATAAGCCCTGCTTGGTTCCCTTTTTGTAACATCTGCTTGTTCTAGGAGATTTGGGGTTTTATTCAAAAGAAGCTCTCTCCCATTTGGTGCCTACAGAAAAATATCTTTACCAAATAGGAACCTTTCTATCAAATATTATAGGGTTAACAGACAGCTTTACACCACCTGGTAATATACACACAGAGTGCCCTGGAATATGTTTATAAATAAGATGGCAGCAAATTCAAGTCCCAAAAAGCACGGTTAGCAAGATCTTACCCAATCGCTTGCACTTTTACCCTTATAAGCTGCAATTGGGGCAGAAGCTACAACCTTCAGACCATGCAACGCGACAAAATGACCAGGTGGTCCTCAAGTGGCCCCCGAGATCACAGGACATTATCTGTTTGTGACTTTTGGGGGTACGTGAAAGACAGAGTGTACGTACCTCCTCTACACGCAACTATAGATGATCTGCAGGAATGCATCACCTCAAAGGGGCAAGGAAGGGAAGGGAGACCACTGAACACCTTGGAGTGGGGAAGGGAAGGGAGACCACTGAACACCTTGGAGTGGGGAAGGGAGGGAAGACACTGAACACCTTGGAGTGGGGAAGGGAAGGGACACCACTGAACACCTTGGAGAGGGGAAGGGAGGGAAGACACTGAACACTTTGGAGTGGGGAAGGGAGAGAAGACACTGAACACCTTGGAGTGGGGAAGGGAAGGAAGACACTGAACACCTTGGAGTGGGGAAGGGAAGGGAGACCACTGAACACCTTGGAGTGGTGGAAGGGAGGGAAGACCCTGAACACCTTGGAGTGGGAAAGGGAAGGGAGACCACTGAACACCTTGGAGTGGGGAAGGGAAGGGAGACCACTGAACACCTTGGAGTGAGGAAGGGAGGGAAGACACTGAACACTAGGAGGAGAAAGAGGGGGAGGAAGCAGACAGCATGATAGGCGCCATGATTGGGAGGGGGGGAAGAGAGATGCTGGATTAGAGAGAAGTAGAGAAGAGAAGGAAGAAAGGTGTAGTGACAGCAGCACAGGGACCCTAAACTCCAAGGTCAGCTCTTCAGTGCAGGGACTAGTGATAACTTGATAAGACAAACAAACCAAGAGCAGTAAGTTATCACAGACATTCTGCTCGATACAAGATTTGTAAATAAAGACTCGGCTGCCTCAGGTGACGGCCTTATCACATACAGAGTACAAACTAAAGAAAATGTGAAAACAAAACAAATTCCAAAAGAGTGGAAAAGGGGACATTTCCTTCTTTCCCTCCAGACTTGTAAACAGAACAAAGGAAGAAAACAAAAAAAAAGAAACCCAGAGAAAAATAACAATCGATAAAAGAAGCAGGCTGTACTGTATGAGGAGCCTACAGCGGTACAAGAGTAACGAGGAAAGATATGAAGATATTACAGAGGCCTGTGTAGCGAGCGCTCCCCAGAGCTGTCTGTCACCACCTCACAGAATTTAAGGAGCTGTTAGCAATGATTATTACCGGAGGAGCCTGTCACGGGTCAGACAAACAGCTCTGGCACCACTTCCTGCGTCTCGGCCTACTCTGCTTGTGAAGGCCGTGGGAGATTGATGGAGCACAAGAGGGGCAGATCGTAACTCCAGGACGGGGGAACCCATCACTCCCACCGCACCCTCTCCACCGCTCTCACCAAAGACAGCTTCCTGAGAACTGACAGCACAAACACACGGAGAGTTAAGTCGCAGCACGCTACACGTGCCAGAGACGCAGGCGCCGTGCAAATGGTGTTGAAACATGCCGTGCTGCCAACCTCTGAGATACAGAGGTACACAGACACCCACACATAAGAAGAGCCGCACTGGGTCAGACCACCCCTGTTTCCACAGTGGCCAATCTGCCGATGGCTCTCCATTCCTCCACATCCCCTAGGGCAGGGGTGTCAAAGTCCCTCCTCGAGGGCCACAATCCAGTCGGGTTTTCAGGATTTCCCCAGTGAATATGCATGAGATCTATTTGCATGCACTGCTTTCATTGTATGCTAACAGATCTCATGCATATTCATTGAGGCAATCCTGAAAACCCGACTGGATTGCGGCCCTCGAGGAGGGACTTTGACACCCCTGCAAATACACACACTCTAGGTCTGTCAGAAGGCGAGACAGCTATCCCTGCCACCACTGTTGTGGCAGACGGTCTTTGAAACTGTCATGCAGCCTGTTCGTATGCAGGTTGAAAGCTTCTATACTGCCACTAATGGCTGGCTGAGTCAATTCAGAGCGGTTTACATGAGCTTCTGCAAGGTGTTACAATAACTGAGCTTCTGCAAAGGGGTTGCTATACAGAGCTCAGAGTGTTTCTGAGATGGTTTTCAATACTGCACTCACTTTTGGTTTTGGTGTGGTGCATTTACATATCTTTTACAATTAGTCTTTCTGACCGTATACAGTATATATATAAATCACTTGTCTACGTTTTTCAAAAATACATTGGTACCTTGGTTTGCGAGCATAATTCGTTCCAGAAGCATGCTCGTAATCCAAAGCAAAAGAGAGTAATGGAAACTCGGATGATTCGTTCCACATCCCCAAAACAGGCCTAAGTCATCTCTCCTCCCCCCTAATCCATATCCCTTCTTCTAACATAGTAACATAGTAGATGACGGCAGATAAAGACCCAAACGGTCCATCCAGTCTGCCCAACCTGAGTCAATTTAAATTTTTTTTTTCATCTTAGCTATTTCTGGGCAAGAATCCAGAGCTCTACCCGGTATTGTGCTTGGGTTCCAACAGCTGAACTCTCTGTCTTCCCTTCCCTTTTCTTTCTCACCTCCGTGGTCGAGCCTGCCTTTTAACACTGTCGGAGTGGGTGGGGGCTGAGAGGGAGCCTGCACGGACGAGCAGGCCTTGAGGTGAGAACAACCTCACACCAGCCCCCCTCCAGAGCTTTCAGCTGGAACAGCCCTTCCAGAAGTGAGGGAAAGGACGGTCTTCCTTCCAAACAGCGTCGAGGAGGAGGCGAGGGCTCTGTGCGCGCGCGCCTCCTGGGGGCTGTAGTCCTTCGACGGGCGACCCAGGGGAACGTTCTTTAGCGAAAGACTACGATTCCTAGAGCGCCAGGAATCTTGGAGGAGCGTGGGCGCCCGCGAGGTTTGCGTCGAGCCGCCGACGGGTGATATGGGTGGGAGGTGTGGCGGCTGAGACGAGATCGCCAGAGGAACTGAAATGACAAGCTATGTCCCTGGCTGCTAGCCAGAGGCCCCCCCTTCCTCTCCCCCCCATGAATTGCTGCGGCGGCGGCAGAGACATCCCCACATACACTAGAAGAAATCAGTTTGAAGAGGTAAGGCAAAACTGTTCACAAAAAAAAAAAAAAGCCATCAGTTTATCCCATTCTGTGGTTTCTGTAAGTATCGCGGGGGGAGAGAAGTCAGTTCCCTGGATGGACATGCTCGATGATCAAGTTCAACGCTTGGTGTGCGAGTTAAAGTTTGCTCAAGTGTTTTTCTCGTCTTGCAAAGAAAACCAAAAAAACTCTGTGGAGTGACGATGTTCCTAAAAGGACTTTACAGTATTTGAAAAGTGTCAAAGTTCCAAAGGTACACTGAAATCATCCACCCACATAAAAATAAATTCATCCACATAAGGGCCTTAAAGGACCTAGTCCGCTAGGGATACAGGACCCAACACGGTCCGCGTTTCGACAAAAAGTCTTCTTCAGGGGTCCCTGGGGGTCCTATAAAGGTGAGTACGTGGGAAACAATTGTGTGGTGAGCCGGAAGTGAGACACTGCTTGTGTTTGCAACATTCTAGAGCTCAGACTGTGATGTCATAATGCCTGATTCCACCAATGCCTAAGCTCCGCCCTCATGTGCGCAAGCCTCAAACACTTTGAAATCATAAGTAGCAAAAAACAAAAGGAATTGACCCCCAAATATCCACAAAGAAGAAAATCCAGAGAAAACAAAAAAGAACTCTGTGGAGTGACGATGTTCCTAAATGGACTTTATTTGAAAAGTGTCAAAGTTCCAAAGGTACACTAAAATCATCCACATAAAATAATTCCATCCACATAAAAATAAATCATCCACATAAGAGCCTTAAAGGACCTAGTCCGCTAGGGATACAGGACCCAACACGGTCTGCGTTTCGACAAAAAGTCTTCTTCAGGGGTCCCTGGGGGTCCTATAAAGGTGAGTACGTGGGAAGTGACCCCTGAAGAAGACTTTTTGTCGAAACGCGGACCATGTTGGGTCTTGTATTCCTAGCGGACTAGGCCCTTTAAGGCCCTTATGTGGATGATTTATTTTTATGTGGATGGAATTATTTTATGTGGATGATTTTAGTGTACCTTTGGAACTTTGACACTTTTCAAATAAAGTCCATTTAGGAACATCGTCACTGCACAGAGTTTTTTTTTGTTTTCTCTGGATTTTCTTCTTTGTGGATATTTCGGGGTCAGTTCCTTTTGGGTTTTGCTTGTTGCTCGTCTTGCAAAACACTCGCAAACCGCGTTACTCCCAAACTGAGGTTTGACTTTACTGGGATTAGGAGGCATGCAATGAAGCTACTAAGCAGTAGATTTAAAACAAACAGGAGAAAATATTTCTTCACTCAATGTGTAATTAAACTTTGGAATCTATTGCCGGAGAATGTGGTGAAAGTACAAGTTTCACAGTTAGCTTAACAGGGTTTTACAAAGGTTTGGATAATTTCCAAAAACAAAAACCCAGAAGCCATTATTGAGATGGAAAAATCCAATGCTTATTCCTAGGATAAACTCAGCATAAACTCTGTTTCACTTCTTAGAATCCAGCTAGGTACTTGGGACCTGGGTTGGCAACTGTTAGAAACAGGATACTGGGCTTGATGGGTCTCAGTCTGTCCCAGTACGACAAGTCTTATGGGAGCCAAGTCAAGCCATTGTGACATCACTGATGAAGTTGGCACTTAGGCATTGGTGGAATGAGGCATTATGACATCACAATCTCAGCTCTGGAATGTTGCTACTCTTTGGGTTTCTGCCAAGTAGCATAGTAAATGACGGCAGATAAAGACCCGAACGGTCCATCCAGTCTGACCCTTAAGTTATACCCATTACAAATACATGATTAAATTAACTTGCCTCTTCTTTGATATTTCTGGGACATAGACTGTATAGTCCACCTGGGATTGTCCTGGGTTCCAACTGCTGAAGTTGCCATCTAATCAAGCCATTGTGACATCACTGCTGAGGTTGGCACTTAGGCATTGGTGGAATGAGGCATTATGACATCACAATCTCAGCTCTGGAATGTTGCTACTCTTTTGGTTTCTGCCAGGTACTTGGGACCTGGGTTGGCCACTGTTGGAAATAGGCTACAGGGCTTGTAATTCCCTTTTCATTAACATAACCCAGAAAGAAAAAAGACGACTTCAGATAATTCAAAACACTGCAATAAAATTAATCCACAAAGCTAAAAAATATGATCACGTCACCCCACTATTGATTAAATCACATTGGCTACCCATTTCCCACCGTATTACATTCAAAATTATACTGTTAGTACATAAAACTCTGACTTTCAATGAACCGCAATTTATTTCTAAAATGATCATTCCATACAATTCCGTACGTTCCTTACGATCATCGGCTTCGAACTTATTATCTATCCCCTCCTTGAAAATTATTGGTATAAGAAGAAACGACATTTTTTCAGTTATGGCACCCACGTTGTGGAACTCATTACCAAATTACATAAGAATAGAAAAAGACTTACAAACATTTAAAAGATTTTTAAAAACTTTTTTATTTCAAGATGCATTTGAACACACGATATAACGCAAATAACTTTTATACATTTTATTACAAACATTGGACTTTTTTCCCCTCACCCCATAATGTGTTTTCCTATTTATGTAAATTTTAATAGATAAAAACGATGTAACTTTTCCCTCCTTTCCTACCCAGTCATGTTATTTTTTGACTTTAAATGTATTGTATTGACTGTTTCTTAAAATTTTGACTATACTTTGTATTGTCTGTAATAAGTCTAATCTGTCAAAATTATATGTGAAACCACTATCTGTGGCTTTTAGAGTGTACATCGCCTAGATATTACGATAGGCGATTCATAAAATGCTAATAAACTTGAAACTTGACTTGAAACTTCATGCACCTTCAGTCTGAATGTTCCAGTATGGCAACTCCTTATAATATGCTTGTATACTGTACACAATGCATTACCTACTAATCAAGTGTTTATACTGCCCCATGGCACTTTCTATAATCTCATACATCAGCTTAGGTTTGTGTCACTCTGTGGATCAGGTTCTCTCGCACGTTAACATCCCTTTTCTCGCTACCATCGATATCTCTGATTATAGGTATTTCTGACAGGCCAATTCAATCCCTCATACCATGCTGTATAACTCGACATGCGAGTACTGCAGTAGCCAGTTACTGGTTTTAGCTTTCACAAATTCCGTACAGTAAATACACCACTGCAAACAATTAATGTGAAGTCAGTTATGCTAATTGAGCGTCAGGGCGCTGCATTGTGTAAGAGTAGCCCGAGGCAGGAGCTCACCACCAACAGAAATCATGTCATGGAAACCTGGGGGAACTGGGAGAGAAACAAACCCGTAGCCCCCCGAGGAGGTGACCAATGACTAGGGTGACTGGACTGAAGGGGGAATGGGGGAAGATCCAGTATACTCTCAGCTGTGTCCAGTGCTGTGACATGAGGCCTTAGTTTGTAGACCACACAGGGTCTTTTTAGGGCAGCATGTCTCAAACTTTTTTTTTTTTTTTAGCTCTGGCACACTAAACAGAGCAAATGCTTTTCGTGGCACGTTATACACTTCCCCTCCGTATTCGCGGGGGTTTGGTGCAGAGCCGGCCCGCAAATATTTAAAAAACGCGAATAATATTCGGACTGGACCTGCCCCTAACCCCCGCCTATTTTAAGCCCTGAAAGCCCCCCCCCCTTAAACTTTACCTGGTGGTCTAGCGGGTTTTCAGGCAGGAGCGATCTTCCCACGCTCCTGCCCCGTGCAGATCGCTCACAAGAAATGGCTCGAGAGACTACGGGAGCTCAAGGCAGCCATTTCCTGTGAGCGATATGCACGGGGCGGGAGCATGGGAAGATCGCTCCTGCCTGAAAACCCACTAGACCACCAGGTAAGGCTTAAAGGGGGGGGGGGGGCATACAGGGCTTAAAATAGCCCAAAAAAAGAAAAAGGAATTTTAGGTTTAAAATCGCGAATAAGTGAATCCGTAGATACGGAAACCACGAACACGGAGGGGGAAGTGTAACTGAAATGATAAAATTGCAAAGCCAACAAAAAATTAAATTTGAGAGTTATTTATTTAAAGTTCTTTATGCTATGTAAGGGTAATTGTAACAACGGTGAAACTAAAGTACATAGAACAGAATAGCTCATCAATGCGATGGATATGCTTGTTTTTGAGTGCAAATTAGCTAAAAACGCGGCTCGACAGTCGACAAGCAAACACTCATTTCATCATCCATCATCTGCAGTCGTTCTCTTTGTTTCAATGTAATTTTTGTAGGAGCTGAAAATCCAAGTTCGCAAAGATAAGAAGATCAAACAGTAACAGACTTGATTGCTTCGTTGCTCGTTAGTTTTCAAGGACCAATCACATCAAAGAATGATGCTTGTCTGGGCCGTTGTATCCTTTTTTTTTTTTCTGAGTTCAAACATTCTTTATTAAAGAATTTTAGAAAAAAAATACAAACAAACAGCAAAAGAAAACTGAACAATTCAAGCCGTCAAAAATAATTACATTACATTACATTACATTAGGGATTTCTATTCCGCCATTACCTTGCGGTTCAAGGCGGATTACAAAAGGTTAATTTAAAAAAGAACAGAGTTACAATGATTAGCTAGAGAGGTAAATTTTAGATCTTATAGACATTTTGCGGGTTGTTGAGGGTGAGGTGGTTTGTAAAAGAGTTAATAGGTGGTCATAGTGGAGATTCTTTTGTTATTATTAGTGCAGTAATGGGTAGATCAAATGTCAGTTTTAGAGTTACTAAGAGGTCGTGGTGTTATTGCTGTTTCAGGAATTTCTTGAAAAGTGTGGTTTTTATTTCTTTTCTGAACGTCCTATAGTCTGGGGTGGTCATCAGAAGGTTGGAGATCTGGTTGTCCAGTCTTGCGGCTTGAGTGGCTAGGAGGCCGTCGTGTAGTTTTGTCCTTTTTACTTCCTTGATTGGGGGGGGTATGAATGGGGAGTGCGTTTTTCTGTGTCTGGTAGTGGGTGCTTGGATGAGGCGATTGTTCAAGTATGATGGACTGTCTCCGTGTAGGGTTTTAAATAATATGCAGTAGAATTTGAATTGGATTCTTTCTTGGATTGGAAGCCAATGTGAGTTGATGAAGGCTTCAGTGATGTGGTCATGTTTTTTCAATGAGTAGATGAGTCTCAGAGCTGTATTTTGGATTGTTTGGAGTTGTCTTATCGTAGTTGCAGGGCAAGGAAGGAAGAGGATGTTACAGTAGTCCAATATACCTAGTATTAGGGATTGTACTATAAGTTGGAATTGTGTTCTTTCAAAGAATTTTCGGACTTGTCTCAGATTTCTCATGATTGCGAATGATTTCTGAATTGTTTTATTTATTTGCGGTTGCATAGTGCAGCATCTGTCTATGGTCATGCCAAGTAGTTTTATGGTGGTTTGGATGGGATATTTGATTGCGTTTATATCTAAGTTGGTTGTGGTTTGGACCTTGTCATTTTCGAGGAGGATGAATTTGGTTTTGTCTTGGTTGAGTTTAAGTTTGTGATTTTTCATCCAGGTTGTGACTGTTTCAAGTGTTTGGTGAAGTTTGTCTGTCATGGTAGGTTTAGAATGATCGTATGGGATGAGGATGGTGATGTCATCAGCATAACTATAGGTGGTTATGTCCAGATTGTCCAGATGCGTTCCTAGAGAAGCAGTGTAGAGATTGAAGAGGGTAGGGGATAGTGGAGATCCTTGTGGTACGCCGCAGGGGTTTGACCAGGATTCTGACTTTTCTTTGTTTGATTTTACACTGTAGGTTCTGAGTTTTAGGAATCCTTCAAACCAAGAGTATACTTTATCTGAGATGCCTATTGCGTCTAAGATCTGTAGAAGGATGTTGTGGTCCACTAAGTCGAATGCCGCAGTTAGGTCCAGTTGTATGAGAAGCATTTTTTTCCCTGTACTAAGTTGTTGTCTGACGGTATCCATAAGGGAGCCTAGTAGTGTCTCTGTACTGAAGTTTGTTCTGAAGCCTGATTGCATGGGGTGGAGTAGGTTGTGGTCATCTATGTAATCGGTGAGGAGTTTGGCTACTAGGCCTTCTATAATTTTGACATATAGCGGAATTGAGGCTATAGGTCTAAAGTTAGATGGGTGGTTTTGTGGTGCTTTTGGGTCTTTTTGGATTGGGGTGATGACGATTTCGCTGAGGTCAGCAGGGAATGTGCCTTCTGTGAGCGTGAATTGAATCCATTGTAGAATTTTGGTGCGGAATTTTACACTAGAGGTGGTAAGAAGATATGAGGGGCAATGGTTGAGGTCACAGGAGGCATGGCTGTATTTTTTATAGAATTTGTTGAATTCTGACCATTGTATGTTGGGGAATTGAGTCCAAATTCTGTCTGCTGCGGTTGCCTCTTTTCCTGTAGGGTGGATTGTGATTGGGTTTTGATGGGATGGGTTAAGTATGAGAGTGGCTCTGGTGTTGGTAATTTTGTTCTTGAAGTGTTCTGCTAAGAGGGTGGGTGATGGTGGAGGGGTGTTCGTGGTGGTAGTGTATGGTTTGGTGTCTGTTAATTCTTTCAGGATTTGGAATATTTTTTTGGAATCTTGGGTTTCCGTGCCTATGAGATTGGTATAGTAGCTTTTCCTTTTATCCCTTAGTAGAATTTTGTATTGTTTGTTGATTTTTTCCAGTCGGTTTTTGTTTGATCTTGGTTCTTTTTTCTCCATTTTCTTTCTAATCTAATAATAATTTTTAAAAAACCAAACGAAATAGATGTTAAATATTGCTGAAAACTTTGGGATGATGGACTGTAAATAAAGTACTGGCCAACTCAAGACAGGCCAAATTCCACCACATTGAACCTTCTAATTTTTAAGGATCACTTTAAGAGCCAGAGCCAATAAAATGTCCAAGAGACTAGCAGGATCCTGGGCGATTGTATCCTTATACACGCAGACGCTCATTGATAGATTCTTGTGTACAGGATGTACGTGTCATCTATTCTAGTACATTAGGGGGTGCCCAAAAGATCGATCGTGATCGACCGGTAGATCGCGAAGACATGCGAGTCAATCGAGTTGCCTTCGCATTCTACTTGCTTCCCAACTCAGAAGCGCCGAGCCGACCAAGTTTCCCCACCCGACGCCAATTCTGACATCGGAGTGGAAGCGATTGGCTGGCCTGGAACTTCCTCTCCGACTTCAGAAATGACATCAGGGAGAGGAAATCTGGTCAGCCCGACGCTTCTGCGTTGGGAAGCAAGGAGAACTTGGGGCGGCGGTGGCTTGGGGGCCTATTCCCCGATGGCAGTGGCAATGGCTTGGGAGCAGGCAGGGAGACAGAAAGAAAGAAGGGAAAAAGAAAGAAAGAAAAAGGAGACAGGAAGACAGAAAGAAAGGGGGCATGGAGAGAGAAAGACAGACAGAAAGAAAGAAAGAGGGGCAGGGAGACAGAGAGACAGAAAGAAAGAAAGGGGAGGGGGCAGAGAGAGAGGAAGAAAAAGTTGGCAGAGGGAATGAGGTCTGGAGGCATACAGCAGGCTGAAAGAAGGGAAGAAATATTGGATGCACAGTCAGAAGAAGAAAGTGCAACCAGAGACTCATGAAATCACTAGACAACAAAGGTAGGAAAAATGATTTTATTTTCAATTTAGTGATCAAAATGTGTCCGTTTTGAGAATTTATATCTGCTGTCTACATTTTGCACTATGGCCCCCTTTTACTAAACTGCAATAGCGGTTTTTATCACAGGGAGCCTATGAGCATCGAGAGCAACGCGGGGCATTCAGCGCAGCTCCCTGCGCTAAAAACCCGCTATTGTGGTTTAGTAAAAAGGGAGGGGGTATATTTGTCTATTTTTGTATAGTTGTTCCCGAGGTGACAGTGCATAAAGTCATCTGCCTTGATCTCTTTGAAAACCCACAGAATATAAATGATAATTCACATTTTCTCTGCGTACGGTGTACTTTGTGATTTTTTTATTTTATTGCTGATAGATCATTTTGACTTGGTCATTTTAAATGTAGCTCGCAAGCCCAAAAAGTGTGGGCACCCCTGTAGTATATACTTATGAAGATAATTTTTAAAAAGAAAGTAAAATTTGGGAATCTCTTGTGGCACACAGTTTGAGAAACACTGGTCTATAGGGTGGACAAACGTCCTCAAGGGACACAACCCAGTTGAGTTTTCAAGATTTGCACAATTAGATTGAATTGCATGCACTGGCTCTATTGTATGCAAATAAGTCTCATGGATATTCATTGTGGCAATCTTGAAAACTCAACAGGATTATGGCCTCGAGAACTGTGGTTGCCCAGTTGTTAAAAATATTAGAATGTTAGACTGGGTCAGGCTCATGTTCCAAGCAGCTCTGCATCCTATCTCTGACACTCAGGGCCAGGTTTAAGATTTTGGCTGCCATACACAACAGCAGACAGCAGATCCCTGGGGTGGGGCTGAGGATTGTTGGAGGTAGGATGGGAGGGAGAGATGCTGAATGGTTTGGGGGAGAGAGAGAATTGCTGGAGATGGGGTGGGGTAGGAGGGAGAGATGCTGCAAAAGGAGGAAGAAGAGCAAGAGAGGGAGAAATATTAGGAGGAAGAGATGCTGCATGGGAAGGGGAGGAAGAAAGAGAGAGATGGAACCAGGGTGCAAAGAGAGAAAGAGACAGACATCGAGAATGGGAGAGAAAGCACAGTTACTTACCGTAACAGTGTTATCCAGGGACAGCAGGCAGATATTCTCTACATGTGGGTGACGTCACCGACGGAGCCCCCTAGCGGACGTTTTCGCAAGCAGACTTGCTCGAAGACCTTCAGGCTTGCGATTGGCCCGCGCATGCGCGCGTGCCCCTTCCGCCCTGCCTAGGGCATGCGTCTCCTCAGCGTGTCCTCAGTTCAGATAGCAAGCAAATAAGCCAACCACGGGGAGATGGGTGGGTTGCGAGAATATCTGCCTGCTGTCCCTGGTTAACACCCGTTACGGTAAGTAACTGTGCTTTATCCCAGGACAAGCAGGCAGCATATTCTCTACATGTGGGTGACCTCCAAGCTAACCAGAAAGGGATGGAGGGAGAGTTGGCAATTTAGGAGAATAGATGTTGCCGTCACGCCTGGAGAAAGCATCCAGACAGTAGTGAGAGGTGAACGTATGAACCGAGGACCAAGTGGCAGCCTTACAGATTTCCTCAATGGGAGTGGAGCGGAGGAAAACAACAGACGCCGCCATCGCCCTGACCTTGTGGCCTGTGACTCGACCCGGCAGGGAGAGACCAGCCTGAGCATAACAGAAAGAAATACAAGCGGCCAACCAGTTAGAAATGGTCCGTTTAGAGACAGAGCGATCCAAGCGATTAGGATCGAAGGAGAGGAACAGCTGGGGAACCAAACGGTGAGGAGCGGTGCACTTCAAGTAGAAGGCCAGCGCACACTTACAATCAAGAGAATGCAGAGCCGCTTCTCCAGGGTGAGAATGGGGCTTCGGGAAAAACACAGGAAGAACAATAGATTGGGTGATGTGAAAATCAGAAACAATCTTAGGCAAGAACTTAGGATGGGTACGGAGAACCACCTTATCATGATGGAAGACAGTGAAAGGTGGGTCCGCTACCAAGCCTTGAAGCTCACTGACCCGATAGGCAGAAGTGAGAGGAATAAGAAACACAACTTTCCAAGTAAGATACTTTAAGTGAGCCCACGCTAGCGGCTCGAAAGGGGGTTTCATCAATTGAGCAAGGACCACGCTAAGATCCCAGACCACCAGAGGAGGTTTAAGGGGTGGATGAACGTGGAAAAGTCCTTTCATGAAGTGGGAAACCACAGGATGAACAGAGATAGGTTTCCCGTCAATCGGCTGATGAAAAGCAGCAATGGCACTAAGGTGGACTCGAACCAAAGAGGACTTGAGCCCAGCGCCAGACAAGTGCAACAGATAATCCAGGACAGCCGACAAGGAGGCAGACAGCGGCTCCAGCTGCCTAGTAGCACACCAGGAAGAAAAGCGGGTCCACTTCTGATGGTAACATTGGCGAGTGGACTCCTTTCGGGACACTTCCAGGACATCCAGCACAGGCTGGGAGAACTGGAATGAGGGCATTAAATCTCAAGGAACCAAGCTGTTAAGTGCAGAGACTGAAGGTTGGGATGGAGCAGAGAACCCTGACCCTGCGTAAGCAAAGAAGGAAAAACAGGCAGAGGAAGAGGCTCCCTGGAACTGAGCTGCAACAGAAGGGAGAACCACAGCTGCCGGGGCCACCGAGGAGCAATCAGAATCATGGTGGCATGCGAAGACTTGAGCTTGACGAGAGTCTTTAGAATCAGAGGGAATGGAGGGAACACATATAGGAACTCGTTCGTCCAATCCAGAAGGAAGGCATTCGCCTCGAGCCTGAGAGGGGTGTAAACTTGTGATTGAGGGGGGACGCGAACAGATCGACGTCCGGAGTCCCCCAACGAGCAAACACCTGACTCAGGGTTACGGAGTGGAGGGACCACTCGTGAGGCTGCAGCAGACGACTCAACTTGTCTGCCAGACAGTTCCGCTGGCCCTGAATGTAGACAGCTCGAATGAATATGTTGCGGCAGATGGTCCAATCCCAGAGCCGCTTCACCTCCTGGCACAGGGACCTGGAGCCCGTGCCTCCCTGTTTGTTGATATAATAAATGGTGACCTGGTTGTCCGTGCAAACTAGCACCACTCGGTCGCGAAGCAGGTGACAAAAGGCTTTCAGAGCGAGGAAAATCGCTCGAAGCTCCAGAAGATTGATGTGACAAAGGCGGTCGGCATGGGACCAAAGACCTTGGGTGCGCAGACCGTCCAGATGAGCCCCCCAAGCATAGGTCGACGAGTCCATCATGAGGACCTTTTGCAGAGGAGGAGCATGGAACAGAAAACCTCTGGAGAGATTGGAAGAGAGCATCCACCAACAGAGAGACCTCCTCAACAAAGGAGTCACGACAATGCGGCGAGAGAGAGAATCCCAATCCTGGGTCCATTGGGACGCCAGAGTCCATTGAGGAATACGGAGGTGAAGTCTGGCAAAAGGAGTCACATGAACCGTGGAGGCCATGTGACCTAGGAGGACCATCATGAGCCGAGCCAGCGCCGAGTGCAGATGGGTCACCATTTGGCACAAACGTATAAGGGCCTCCTGACGAGGCCGAGGCAAGAAGGAGCGAAGACGAACCATGTCCAGGACCGCTTCGATGAACTCGAGAGACTGGGATGGGCAGAGGTGAAACTTGGGAAAGTTCACCTCGAAGCCGAGACTCTGAAGGAGGAAGATGGTCTGTCTCGTCGCTCGCAGGACTTTGGTGTGAGAGGACGCTTTGATTAACCAGTCGTCGAGGTAGGGAAACACCTGCAGGCCGCAGAGGCGCAGGGCCGCAGCTACCACAACCAGACATTTTGTGAAAACCCTCGGAGAGGCCGCCAGGCCGAAGGGAAGAACACGATACTGAAGATGGAGATCCCTCACCCGGAATCTCAAATACCGGCGAGAGGCCGGGTGTATTGGAATGTGCGTGTACGCCTCCTTGAGGTCCAGTGAGCATAGCCAGTCCCCCTCATCCAAGAGGGGATACAACGTGGGAAGGGTGAGCATTCTGAATCTTTCCCGGACCAGAAACTTGTTCAGAGCATGGAGGTCCAGGATCGGACACAGATCCCCCATCTTCTTGGGTACCAAAAAGTACCGGGAATAAAATCTAGAGTTCCACTGTTCTGTGGGAACCTCCTTGACCGCCTGAAGGCGAAGAAGGGCCCAAGCTTCCTGCAGAAGGAGAGGAAGCTGAGACTGAGCAGAAGGAAACTCTCTTGGAGGCAGGTCCAGGGGTACGCGACTGAAGTGGAGGGAGTACCCCTCCCGGGTGATAGACAGTACCCAACTATCGGTGGTAAGACTTTCCCACTGGGTATAGAAATGATTGAAAAGCCCCCCGATGGGGAAGGGGGAAGGCTCCAGGAGTTAGGGAGCTCGAAGGCTCAGACTGGAATTGTCAATAGGACGGCCCGGGCTTTGCCGGGCCCAGCGGCTGGGTCTTAGGTTGACGTTGCTGCTGCTGCAGTGGCCATTTCGAAGGAGGCCTAGAGAAAGCAGGAGTGGATTTTTGTGGATACTTCTGGAGAGGAATTTTATATTGTCGAGCCGGAGGGGGCCTTAGGTTTAAGTTTCACCAGAGACGCAAAGGACCGCTCGTGGTCCAAGAGGCGCTTCGTGGCTGCCTCAATGGAATCATCGAAGAGCTCATGACCCACACACGGGAGATTGGCAAGTCAATCCTGTAGATTCAGATCCATATCCACATCCACAATCCGGAGCCAAGCGAGGCGACGCATGGCGATCGCAAAGGCTGTAACTCTCGAGGACAATTCAAAGGCGTCGTAAGAGGCCTGAAACATATAAAGGCGGAGTTGGGAGAGGGTCTCCTTGAGGAGACGAAACTCCTGATGCCAAGTCTCAGATACAACCTCCCAGAACGAGCGGAGGGCATCTATACAGAACTGGAGGTAGGACGTGAAGATGAAATTGTAGTTAAGGACATGGTTCGCCATCATTGAATTCTGATAAAGGCGGTGATCAAATTTGTCCATCGTACGCCCCTCTCTGCCCAGGGGGACAGCAGCATAAACCTTCGAGGAGTTAGACTTCTTCAAGGAAGACTCAACCACCAAGGGAAAGCTGAGCACTCTCAAACCCTTTCACCGGGATAGTCCGGTAACGGGACTGCAACTTGGAGGGAATAGCCGTGACCGCATAAGGTGTCTCCAGATTCCGGAGAAACGTCTGTCGGAGAACCTGATGCAACGGAAGGCGCATTGTCAACTCCCATTTCTGCCAGGTATTCCTGGGTAAAGCGGGAGTCGGACTGAAGATCCAAGTGCAGAGCTCTGCCCATGTCAGAGATGAAACGAGAAAAGAAGGAGGTCCGAGAAGAAGAATCATCCTCCACAGGAGACTCCGTTCGAGATCGGGGTGCGGACGAGAAAGAGGGAGAAACTTCCCTGGAGTAGTAAGCCGGAGCCTCAAAGTCCCGTGAACGGGAGACCGAAGAGGTTTGACTAAGGTGTGTAGGGGGCGTCGAGGAACGGCCCCGTGCCAGATGGACTGGGGAAGACCCCGGGGTCCAAGGAAATCGCTGGGGAAGCCTCGGAGAAGACGGAGTATAGGAAAAATCCCCAACTGGCTTCAAAGCAGGCCCTTTAGAAGCCGGCAATCGCCTCGATGGGGAACATACACTAGAGTCCAATTCGAGGACAAGCGTGTGGCGGGATGGTCTTGAGGTCGGAGACCTGCCCCGACAGAGTGGGATAGACTGGGGCCTTTTAGAAGAAGCGAGCCTCGCCACAGTAGCGGGGGAAAAACTGGTCCCCAGCCTGGACCCCCAAAAAGTCACCAGCGACTCAGGGGAGGAAGACTCGCTCGAGGGAATCCAATGAGTCTTACGGGTGAGACCTCGAGAGACGAGGGGATGCTCAGGCTGGTCAGACCGTGACTTGGTTGAGGCCGAGGTCAAAGGTGTCGAAGTCGGGACTAGTTGGCTTACCACCGAGGAAAAAACTGTGTGGTATTAATAGCCAAAGGTAGGTGGGTCGGAGGTGCAGCAGTGCGCTCCTTCGGGGGCGACCTCGAGGAAGAGTATTCCCTACATGAGAAGGCACGCTTAGATTGATGTCTCGAAGACGCCGACGACCGGTTTGTAAAGTCGCACAACGGGGACACAACTCAGCGCGGTGCTCTGCACCCAGGCACTCCACACACCAACGATGAGGATCGGTGATGGAGATAACCCTGTTGCACTTAGTACAGTTATTAAATCCGGAACGAGGATGGGACATAAGAAAAAGGAGGGCTGCGGCCCGCGAGGCCCGGTCAAAAATATACGAACTGAAAAAAATGAAAATAAAGAAAATTAAAGATGCGAGCACAGCGACTCAACAGAAACTAACCAAATAAGCCGCGGTGCAAGAGGGACAACGAGATCGCGCAAAGCAAGGGAGCAGAGCTTCTGGCTCCACGGAAAACAGAGAACTGAGGACACGCTGAGGAGATGCATGCCCTAGGCAGGGCGGGAGGGGCACACGCGCATGCGTGGGCCAATCGCAAGCCTGAAGGTCTTCGAGCAAGTCTGCTTGCGAAAACCTCCGCTAGGGGACTCCGTTGGTGACGTCACCCACAAGTAGAGACCTGCTTGTCCTGGGGTAAAGAGGAGGGAAGAGATGTTGGACATGAGGGTGGATGCAAGGTAGGGAGAGATATGTACAGCAGTGAAAAGAGAGATGGATCCAAGGACAGAAGGAAGTAAGGGGTGATGTTGGATAATTGGAGGGAGGGAAGAGGGAGGGAGAAATGCTGGACCATTGGGGAGGAGGGGAGGAGGAAAGAGAGAATGGACAGGGAGATGTTAGGCTACAAGAGTGGGGAGGGGAGAAAAGAGGAAGCAGGTGCTGGGCTAGAAGGGTAGAGGGAGGAAGATGTCGGAAATGGTGGAATTATGTGGGAAAGGTCAAAGGGGAGTGGGAAGGTAATGAACGAGAGGAGAAGAGTAATTACAGGGGATACAAATATGGCAATGGAGAGCTGATTAAAAATGAAAGGGAATAGAAGGCTGGGGAAGGAGTGAGATGGGGAAAGGGGGAGGTAGTGGGTGAGAGAAGAAGATGGAATTTGATAGGTAGCTGAGAAGTAAAATGGAGAATGATGAGAAAGAGGGTTAAATTTGAGTGAATAAAGAGGCAGTAATCTGAGGAAATACTTTTTTACTTTATGCCATAAATAGAGAACGGGGACTGGAGAATAGGGGACATGTTTCGTTTCTGTCAACAAGCATTGCGCAAAATAACTGAAACAAATGATGAAAGAGAATCTATATCTCGCTGATCTGTAAACAATTAGACTGTGTTTCTGCTCTCTCACACACACACACACCACAGATTGTGGACAATAGACCCAGATCGAGTTGGACAGGTTGATCCAGTCTTGGTGTAATTGCATTCCAAGAGATAATGGTTACTATGGATGGGCAGACTAGATGGGCCATTTGGCCTTTATCTGCCATCATGTTTCTATGGCTTGTATATAATATATATTGATATGGTTGTAGGGGTGTTTGGAATCTCTTTATCTTTTCGGGAGCAAGATGAATTTTTTAAAAAATTTTGTTTTATAGGGAGGACCCTTGAAACAGCAGTAGGCGAAACCATGTTAGGGTCCAACCTCCCGAATTTTCCCGTGTTTTCCTCATGAACGTCTACTCCGGAAACTGAAGAACCATGGGGTGGACGGAGATATGCATAGATGGATCAGAAACTGGTTAGAAGGTAGGAAACAGAGGGTAGGGGTGAAGGGCCACTACGCGGACTGGAGGAAGGTCACGAGTGGTGTTCCGCAGGGCTCGGTGCTCGGGCCGCTGCTTTTTAATATATTCATAAATGATCTAGAAACAGGAACGAAGTGTGAGATAATAAAATTTGCGGACGACACCAAACTATTTAATGGAGCTCGGACGAAGGAGGAATGCGAAGAATTGCAAAGGGACTTGGACAAACTAGGGGAATGGGCAGAGAGATGGCAGATGAAGTTCAATGTTGAGAAGTGTAAAGTTTTGCATGTGGGAAACAGAAACCCGAGGTACAATTATATGATGGGAGGGATGTTATTGACTGAGAGTACCCAGGAAAGGGACTTGGGGGTAATGGTGGACATGACAATGAAGCCGACGGCACAGTGCGCAGCGGCCGCTAAGAGAGCGAATAGAATGCTAGGTATAATCAAGAAGGGTATTACAACCAGAACGAAAGAAGTTATCCTGCCACTGTACCGGGCAATGGTGCGTCCGCATCTTGAATACTGCGTCCAGTATTGGTCACCGTACCTTAAGAAGGATATGGCGTTACTCGAGAGAGTTCAGAGGAGAGCGACACGACTGATTAAGGGGATGGAAAGCCTTTCATACGCTGAGAGATTAGAGAACCTGGGTCTCTTTTCCCTGGAGAAGAGGAGACTTAGAGGGGATATGATAGAGACTTACAAGATCATGAAGGGCATAGAGAGAGTAGAGAGGGACAGAAAGAGAGAGAGAAAGGGAGACAGAGAGAAATAGAGAGAGAGAGAGAGAGAGATAGAAAGAAAGAGAGAGAGAAAGAAAAAGAGAGAGATAGAGAAAGATTGGAGGAACTGGGACTCTTTTCCCTGGAGAAGAGGAGACTTAGAGGGGATATGATAGAGACTTACAAGATCATGAAGGGCATAGAGAGAGTAGAGAGGGACAGATTCTTCAAACTTTCAGAAAATAAAAAAACAAGAGGGCATTCGGAAAAGTTGAAAGGGGACAGATTCAGAACGAATGCTAGGAAGTTCTTCTTTACCCAACGTCCTCTGGAATGCGCTTCCAGAGGACGTTATAGGGCAGAGTACAGTTTTGGGGTTTAAGAAAGGATTGGACAATTTCCTGCTGGAAAAGGGGATAGAAGGGTATAGATAGAGGTTTACTACACAGGTCCTGGACCTGTTGGGCCGCCGCATGAGCGGACTGCTGGGCGCGATGGACCTCAGGTCTGACCCAGCAGAGGCATTGCTTATGTTCTTATGTTCTTATGTTTTGCCTCTCCTTCTGGAACAGGCCAGGTCTCCCACCATGTTATTCGCGGTTATTGCTGGCTCCTCCCCTCAAATTACATCAGCTTACATAGAGAAATTGCTGATTCCAAGCGTTTACAGAGAAAATCGCTGATTCCCGGCACTTTCTTCACCGTGTGTTGCCTCTCCTTCAGGAACAGGCCAGGTCTCCCACCATGTTATTCGCAGTTTTACCATATATACGATGGTTTGTAATATAACACGGAAAACAACTCCAGAAAAGCTGCCACAAAACCTTAACAAGAAACCCACAAAAAAGGCAGAAATAGTCAAAGGGTTCAGGGAGTGATTGCTCAAGGTCAAATACCTGAAAGACACAACGCAAGAAGTGCGTAAAAACTTAAATAGCGTGAAAATTATAAAGGTGCCTCAGTGTGAGGGAGCGGCGAAGGGAGACAAGGCTCCAACGTTTCACAAATTCAGGTAGAGGTAATATACCTCCACCCACACACCATCACTGGGCACTGGTTTCACCTGTTATTCACTTTAATTTGATTTGTGACTTTTCACTGTTGATTATTGCACACATTAGGTGCCCAGTGATGGTGTGCGGGTGGAGGTATATTACCTCTACCTGAATTTGTGAAGCGTTGGAGCCTTGTCTCCCTTCGCTGCTCCCTCACACTGAGGGCACCTTTATAATTGTCACGCTATTTAAGTTTTTACGCACTTCTTGCGTTGTGTCTTTCAGGTATTTGACCTTGAGCGATCACTCCCTGAACCCTTTGATTATTTCTGCCTTTTTTGTGGGTTTCTTGTTAGGGTTTGTAATATAAAACAGCGAATAACATGTGAAAAAGTTATTCGCGGTTTTTCTGTGTTTGCGGTTCTGTTAATCCCCCTATCACAGCGAACACGGTGGGAGAAGTGTGTTTATGAATTATTTATGAACTATTCTTAAAACATGTATGAATTATATTAAGTATGAAATGGTGACGCACTAAACACTTTCGATAGAGAAATTTAGATAAATGCGCTCCGGCTACGAAAATTCTTTGTTGCGGTGGAGTGGTGGGGCTGAGACTCATAAATTCTTCTGAAAATAAAATATGTGCTTGAAGTAATGAAATATTTAAACCACTATAAAGCACTGGCACCACTTATCTTCTCAGACTCCAGCACTGACTAAGTTCATAATCTCTCAACACTTGTGTCCATCACAAACTGTCCAACGTAATTGTTTCGATCCCTTCGATCTCCATCTGGGGATTCTCAGAGACTGTGCCCTCTCGCGTAAAACTGAGGACATTAATCCTGAATAGCGACAAACTTTTCCACTTTCAGCTTAGCCTATTCTCAAATTCGCCTAAATGTAGGTGCCATTTATAGAATGCCCCCTGTTGGTTGTATTGTGTAAGTGCCTTAATACGTAACTCTAAGGTGGTGATCAGGTGGGTGAGACGTCGGCAGGTCTCTCGCTTATGATCCGACTTACAGAATAAGTTGCTACTGCATTTGGGGGGCCCACAGTTATGGCAGATCCGTGGCTAGTGGAACTGCAGATGCCGAAATGCAAGGTACACTGATCAAGTTTCAAGTTCAAGTTTATTAAATTTTGATTTTACGCAATATCCAATATTTCAATGCGTATTACATAATTGTAAAAGCCAGGGATGACAAATACAAATAAGACTATTATACAGACTAATCATTATATTCTATTAATACAAACTGAAACAAGTAGGTAAAAGGGAGAAATACAATTTATACAATTTATAAAATTAATTAAAAAAGAATAAAAAGAAAAAAATAAATATAAAAAACATTTAAGGTTTGTACATAAGGGCAGGGTCAATTTAGAAAAAAGAAAAAAATTATGAAGAAAATTAATTGATAGAAAGAGCTTTAGTTATTTTAAAATGATTCATGGAAAGTGGTAATGTTAGGAATAATTAATTTGTTTAAAAGTAGATAGTTTTAATATGAAGAATAGATAAAGATCCAGATTAGTATTAATGATGCCAGGTTACGCTGGTATTCTATAAAACAGGGGTGCCCACACTTTTTTGACTCACGAGTTACTTTTAAAATGACCAAGTCAAAATGATCTACCAACAATAAAATTTTAAAAAAACACAACGCACACTGTACGCATAGAATTGTTAATTATCATTCCTATTCCAGGATTTTTTCAAAAAGGACAAACCAGATGACTCTATGCACTGTCACCTCAGTAACAACCATACAAAAATAGACAAATACCCACCCCCCTCCCTTTTTACTAAACCACAATAGCAGTTTTTAGCGCAGGGAGCTGCGCTGAATGCCCAGCGCTGCTCTCGATGCTCATAGGCTCCCTGCGCTAAAAACCACTATTGTGGTTTAGTAAAAGGGGACCATATTGTAAAATATAGACAGCAGATATAAATTCAGACACATTTTGATCACTAAATTTAAAATAAAATCATTTTTCCTACCTTGTCTGGTGATTTCATGAGTCTCTGGTTGCACTTTCTTCTTCTGACTGTGCATCCAATCTTTCTTCCCTTCTTTCAGCCTGTATGCTTCCTCTCCTCCACACCTCATTCCCTCCCCCAACTTTTTCTTCCTCTCTCCCTGCCCTTTCTTTCTTTCTCTCTTCATGCCCCCTTTCTTTTTTTTTATGTTTCTCTTCTTTCCTTCTGTTTCTCTGCCTGCCCCCTTTCTTTCTTTCTCCCTGCCCTTCCCCAAGTCAAAGCCGACGCCAACGCCGCCCCATGCTCTCCCTGCTTCGGGCCGACCAGCATTCCTCTCCCCGATGTCAATTCTGCCGTCGGAGAGGAAGTTCCGCCCAGCCAGGCAGTGATTGGCTGGCCCGAACTTCCTCTCCGACAGCAGAATTGACGTGAAGACTGATCGGCCCGATAGATTGCCAAGGCAAAGTGAGTCCTGGATGATCAACTCACTTTGCCTTGGCGAGCTACCGGTCGATCGCGATCGACCTATTGGGCACCCCTGCTATAAAAGAATCTGGGTGCCCAGATGCCAGTACAGAACATTCTCTCTCCGCGCAGCACTGGGACGTCTAAACTGAGGTGCTCAGTCGTAGAATTAACTCCCTCCATTATTTTGAGCTTTTCTTCTGCCTGTCCAGAGAAACCCAGCTTGCACCCCTAGCATCTATACATTACTTATTCCATCCCCCCACCCCGATACATCTTTCATTTTCCAAAACTATATTACACTTCTAATTAAATAAACATGCCCTGCTCACCCCATCAGCCCCTGTATATCAAACAGAACCTTATCTACATAAGTGCTTTTGCTATTACCCATACATCTGAATTATGGTACAATAATATTAAATTTACAGCAGCATTTGTATTCCGCTGAACAACGAGAATTATTGTGCGGATTAACAATTTCAAGCTCATTGAAAATAACAATTACATCAAATATTCTTGAAACAAATGTGCTTTTAAAAGTTGCAAAATTAAAAATAACCGTGTTTCCCCCCAAATAAGCCCTAGTCACCGGCAGCAGAAGCGCTTCCCCCTGCCGCTATGCACTCCCCCTCCCATTGACCCATCTCTCCCTCCCATCCGAACTGCGAGACAGGAATATCTTATAATAAACCGGCAGCGTCGGCACTCGGTAACAATCTACACAGGCTTCTTCGTGGCCTTCTATCTCCTGGGCGTTCCTCTGCTGATGATGTCATCAGCAACGCGGCAGAGGAACGCCCGGGAGATAGAAGGCCGCGAAGCAGGCTGTGTAGATTGCTGCCGAGTGCCGACGTTGCCGGTTTGCTATAAGGTATTCCTGTCTTGCGGTTCAGATGGGAGGGAGAGATGGGTCAGCGAGCGGAGGTGGGCGGCGGCAGGGGGATAAAAAGTTGCTACACGAGAGGGATGGGAGGAAGGGTGGGATAGAAGCTGCAAGGGATAGAAGGGAGGGATAGAAAGATACTGCACAAGGGGATGGGCGAGAGGGGAGGAAAGATGCTGCACATGGGGGGGAGAGAAAGGAAATAGGAAGAATTGGGGTGGAGGAGAGGAAGGGAAAGATGATCATTGTACATGAAAAAAATAAGACATCCCCGAAAATAAGACAGCACTAAGTCTTATTTTTGGGGAAACACGGTAGTTTCACTGAAAGAGAATTCCAGCATTGTATTGAATGGAAAACAAAACTAGATGAATAAATATATTTAAATTTTACACCCTTAAATGATAGATATTGTAAAACACAAGAATCTTTTGATCTAAGAGAATGGTTAGAAGGTTTATAGTCATTCGCACGCGGGACTTCGGCACGCCAACACTGCAGCGCAGACAATTTGGCGCAAGACCCCAGCGTGCCGCCTAAAAAGTGACTTTTAAAGAGCTCCGACGCGGGGTGTGAGTGGGAAACCCCCCCCCCAGTTTTCTTCATACTCTTCGCGCTGCCGTTGGGGGGTTGGAACCCCCCATTATAGAGCAAACTGAACTTTTTCCTGATTTTTTAGGAAAAAGTTACGTTTTCTCTATAATGTGGGGGGTTGCACTCCCCACACCCCCCCTAACGGCAGCGCGAAGAGTATGAAGTAAAGTGGGGGGTTCTCCCCCCACAGCCCCCGTCGGATCTCTTTAAAAGTAACTTTTTAGGCGGTGCGCTGGGATCTTGCGCCAAATTGTCTGTACTGCAATGATGGCGCGCTGAAGTCTCGTGCGTTTTTGTCCCGTCACCATTAGAAGGCTTAACCCCTTCCCCCCTTTTTTAAAATCAAGCTGCGCTAGTGTTTTTTAGCAAGGGCCAGCGAGGTAAGTGCTTCGACGTTCATAGGAATTCTATGAGTGTTGGAGCATTTACTGCAACGGCTCGTGCTGTGCTTCACCTGTTTCCAGGTCTCCTCAGTAGCCGGTTCAGAATTCACTGTCACGATGCTGGGAACGCTTTCTCCAAGCCAATCTCCGGGCTGCCGGTCAGACTCCATTGTCTGACTATGCCTGCACCTCTGCGGACCTCTGGATGCGCATCAGGATGGGCGGAGGCGAGAAAACGTAGCCGGCACCCTACAAGACACCGCTGAGCCCCCCCTAAACGTGCCTAACAGTCTCCGCTCGACCCCCCCCGCTTAACAGAAGGTGAGACTAGTTCAGGAACGGCCCTGAGCTCCAAGATACACTATGCAGACCGGCTAACAGGTACCCAAAAAGGGATCGGACTGTCAGCTACAGACCGAACTCTGAATTCTCAAGCAAGCAGAGCTTCAAATTCCCTTCAAATGCGAAAATACCTGCAAAATTGATGGAACTGAAAACAATAAAATGGGGAGAGCAGAACTCACACTGCAGACATGCATGCAGAAGGAAAGACTGTAGAGGGTGCTAAACTCATCTGTGAAGTTCACTGGAGGAAGAGTGAAAAATCCGGAGTGGATTCCTTCTGAGCGAGTATAGGGAAATAACCCTATGGTCTAGAACAGGGGTAGGCAATTCTGGTCCTCGAGAGCCACAGGTAGATCAGGTTTTCAGGATATCCACAATAAAAGTATTTCCCTGTAACTTCATCGAAGGCTAGGGGAGACTTGCTGAAGTTACAGGAAAATACTTTTAAAACCAATAGGAGGAAGTTTTTTTTCACTCAGAGAATAGTTAAGCTTTAGAACTAATTCCCAGAGGATGTGGTAAGAGTGGATAGTGGAGCTGGTTTTAAGAAAGGTTTGGACAAGTTCCTGGAGGAAAAGTCCATAGATTGTTATTAAGACATGGGGGGGAAGCCTCTGCTTGCCCTGGATCGGTAGCATGGAATGTTGCTACTCCTTGGGTTTTGGCCAAATACTAGTGACCTGGATTGGCCACCATGAGAACGGGCTACTGGGCTTGATGGCTTTTCTTATGTTCTTAATATGCTTGAGATAGATTTGCATCTCAAGGAGGTGGCGCATGCAAATCTATCTCATACATATTCATTGTGGATATTCTGAAAACCTGACCTGCCAGTGGCTCTCGAGGACCAAAATTGCCTACCCCTGGTCTAGAATGTCTTACCTATTGCACTGGAAATAAACCTTGCCACAGTGTTCTGCATAACCTGTAAACGTCGTAAGGCAGCAAGTATATATCGAGTTACAATAATGTTAGAGCCGTTGCATCCCTATGATGTCTTGTAGAGCTCTAAGATGTTCATCTCTCTCTCTCTATCGCCGATGCCCTCTTGCAAACCGGGCACCACAAAGACACCGCAGGAGTTAAAACATGGGATTCTATGAAAACAAGAAGAGATGGCACCAGTTGGGTTGGGTTGTTTCTGGCACTGCGGAGCTAGAAACCTTCATCATCTTACCCGCAAAGTAATGATCCTTTCCTGGGAAGCAGCAAGCCACGAGTCAGCCCTATCGTCTTTTGTCCTTGACATGACAAGCGCCCAGGTAGGCCTCAGACTTACCCCGCTTCTGCATAAAACTGAAGAGGTCATCTAGGAACTCTTTCCTCTTGGGGTCATCATCGAGTTCGTAAAGCTGAAAAAAAAGAGGACAAAGAAAGGTTCAACCGGGCAGAAACTGATTTAAAGAGATAGGGTTCGAGATTCAAAGGAATTATGACCCCTTTTTGCTAAGCCGTGGTAGAAGTTTCTACTGCATCCTGGAGCGCTCAAAACTCTGACACTGCTCCAACGCTCATAGAATTCCTATGAGCGTCAAGAGCAGCGTCGGGGCATTTAGCGCTTAATAACAGGGGGTCTAAATTGGTCTTCATATTTATTTATTTTTTAAAAAATTTTATTCCGCTTAATCCTAAACAGATTACAACAAACATCCTTATCTTATATAAATAATTATTTTAAAAAAATTACTAACTAATACTGCCAACGGTACTGGGCAGAGCTTTGGATTCTTGCCCAGAAATAGCTAAGAAGAAGAAGAAAAACCCCAACAAATTTTTAGACTGAATCAGGTTGGGCAGACTAGATGGACCATTCGGGTCTTTATCTGCCGTCATCTACTATGTTACAATTCACAGGACATCACAGTCATTATAAACTTCTTCTGGTTTCTGTATTTTTGGGGTGGGAACTCTCCAGCTCCTGTTTCTTGGGCAATATCAACAAATCATTCATATAAAACCGAGCTTCGCCATGCAAATTTTTTAAAGCCGCTGTGCAAACCTTAACATCTCTTGTGTCTCAGTTGGCAGCCAATGTAATTTCATATGCAAAGATATTACATGCACAAACTTTACTTTACATGCATAAAAGCCTTGCTGTCATTTCTATAGCACTGAAAACCAAAAAACTCTGTGGAGTGACGATGTTCCTAAATGGACTTTGTTTGAAAGTGTCAAAGTTCCAAAGGTCCACTGAAATCATCCACATAAAATAATTCCATCCACATAAAAATAAATCATCCACGTAAGAGCCTTAAAGGACCTGGTCCGCTAGGGATACAGGACCCAACACGGTCCGTGTTTCGACAAAAAGTCTTCTTCAGGGGTCCCTATAAAGGTGAGTATGTGTCTCACTTCCGGCTCACTACACAATTGTTTCCCACGTACTCACCTTTATAGGACCCCCAGGGACCCCTGAAGAAGACTTTTTGTCGAAACGCGGACCGTGTTGGGTCTTGTATCCCTAGCGGACTAGGTCCTTTAAGGCTCTTATGTAGATGATTTACTTTTATGTGGATGGAATTATTTTATGTGGATGATTTTAGTGTACCTTTGGAACTTTGACACTTTCAAATAAAGTCCATTTAGGAACATCGTCACTCCACAGAGTTTTTTTGGTTTTCTCTGGATTTTCTTCTTTGTGGATATTTTGGGGTCAATTCCTTTTGTTTTTTGTTTATTTCTATAGCACTGCCAGACAGACAAACTCTGCAATGCCTATAACTTTGAGTTCTTTATTTTTTAAAGTATTCTTGCAAAACAATTTAAGAACTGGAATGGGAGGAAGGGATTGGGACATGCAAACAGCCTTTTTGTAGTTATACAACCACACTCAAAGTGGTTTACATTCAGGTACTGTGAGCATTTTCCCTATTTGTCCCAGTGGGCTCACAAAATGTACTGGGGGAGTTGGAGGATGAAGTGACTTGCCAAGGGTCACATGGAGCAGCGGGGGTTTGAACCCACAACTGCAAGGTGTTGAGACTGGAGCTCTAACACTGCGTCACACTTTCAGACATAATAGCGGAAGTGAGCCAAGCATAGAACAATGAAGCCATTGTGACATCACTGATGAGCTTGGCTCTTAGGTATTGGTGGAATGAGACATTATGACATCACAGTTTGAGTTCTGGAATGTTGCTACTAGTTGGGTTTCTGCCAGGCATTATGACATCAGGGAAAGGCACTTGTATATCACCTTTTTGTAGTTTGACACTCAAACTCAAAAGTAATTTACATACAGGTATTTCAAGCATTGTCCCGGTGGGCTTACAATCTATCTTGGGGCAGAAGAGGATTAAGCGATTTGCCCAGGGTCATAGGGAGCAGCGCAAGCAAACTAACTGGGCCAAAGGCTTTGTTTGAGATAAAATTAGATTAAAAATAAAGCAAAGATCAATCCATAAGGATCTATTTCTATGGAAACAATAAAATTGCCTAGTTCAGCAATTTAAAAATTAACCAAGTAATGATACAATCGGTGATCTGAATTAGGGTCAGAAACATAAATAGGGACTTGTGCCCGTTTCCTCATGACAAAGGCAAAGATCATGAGCATAAGGAGGAGCATGATGATTTGGCAGGAGAACTTTGATTTAAATGCAGTTAAAAAAAGCCCATTGTCAATATTAAACAATTAATAAGGCACCAGAAGGTACAGAATCGAATGAATTTATTTCAAAAACTTTCTCTAGTACACAATCTACCATTCTAGACAGCATAGAATCATGCATAAATACATAAGTATAGCCTTACTGGGTCAGACCAATGGTCAATCAAGTTCTCACCGTTCTCACCGTTCTCACGGTGGCCAATTCAGGTCACTAGTACCTGGCCAAAACCCAAAGAGTAGCAATATTCCATTCAGAATCCTAAAGAATAGCAAGATTCCAGAACCCCAAAGAGTAACAAAAGATTCCGGAACTCAAACGAGTCGCAACATTCCATCCAGAATCCTAAAGAATAGCAAGGTTCCGGAATCCCAAAGAGTAACAAAAGATTCCAGAACCCCAAGTGGCAACATTCCATTCATAATCCTAAAGAATAGCAAGATTCCAGAATCCCAAAGAGTTTCAAAAGATTCCGGAAAGAGTAGCAACATTCCATGGTACCGATCCAGGGAAAGCAGTGGCTTCCCCCATGTCTTTCTCAAGAACAGACTATGGACCTTTCCTCCAGGAACTTGTCCAAACCTTTCTTAAAACCAGCTACGCTATCCGCTCTTACCACATCCTCTGGCAACGCGTTCAAGAGCTTAACTATTCTCTGTGTGAAAAAATATTTCCTCCTATTGGTTTTAAAAGTATTTCCCTGTAACTTCATCGTGTGTCCCCTAGTCTTTGTAATTTTTGACGGAGTGAAAAATCGATCTACTCCACTCAGGATTTTGTAGACGTCAATTATATCTCCCCTCAGCCGTCTCTTTTCCAAGCTGAAGAGCCCTGACCGTTTTAGTCTTTCCTCATACGAGAGGAGTTGCATCCCCTTTATCATCTTGGTTGCTCTTCTGTGAACCTTTTCTAGTGCCACCATATCTTTTTGAGATAAGGAGACCAGAATTGAATGCAATACTCTAGATGAGGTCGCTGCCTGGCTGGCCCAGAACTTCCTCTCTGATGTCAGAACTGATGTCGGGTGGAAGGTTGGTCGGCCCGGCGCTTCTGTTTACCACGTTAGGATCAGGGTCAGCTCACAACTCGGTGGCGATGGTAGTGGCGGTGGCTTGGGGGAGGGCAGGGAGACAGAAAAAAGGGAAACAGAAAGAAAGGGGGAACAGGGAGACAGAAAGAAAGAAAGGGGGCATAGAGAGAGAAAGACAGGGGCAGGGAGACAGAAAGAAAGAAGGGAGCAAGGAGAAAGAAAGGGGAGGGGGCAGGGAGAGAGACAGAAAAAGTTGGGGGGAGGGAATGAGGTCTGGAGGAGAGGAAGCATACCGGAGGCTGAAAGAAGGGAAGAAATATTGGATGCACAGTCAGAATCTAATCTAATCTAAACCTTAGGTTTGTATACTACATCATCTCTACATTCGTAAAGCTCGACACGGTTAACAAGAGTTAGGGTAGAAAGGAACTCCGGTGGAGGGAAGAGGCAAATGAAGAGAAAATTTAGAGGACTAGAATAACCAGAGAGGGAGGAGGAGTTACATTTTTGAGAATAACCAGGTTTTCAGATGTTTACGGAAGAGTTGGAGCAGTGGTCTCAAACTCAAACCTTTTGCAGGGCCACATTTTGTATTTGTAGGTATTTGGAGGGCTGCAGAAAAAATAGTTAATGTCTTATTAAAGAAATTACAATTTTGCATAAGGTAAAACTCTTTATAATTTATAAATCTTTCCTTTAGGCTAAGTCTTAATAATAATATTGTCATTTATAGCTAAAGAGACATATGATCAAGAAACTGTTTTATTTTACTTTTATGATTATGATAAACATACCGAGGGCCTCAAAATAGTACCTGGCGGGCCGCATGTGGCTCCCGGGCCGCGAGTTTGAGACCACTGAGTTGGAGGGAGCTCAGATTCCTAAGAGGAGAGGTAAGGTTGTTCCAGAGCTGAGTGATTCTGAAAGGGAGAGAAGAACCTAGTTTTCCTACAAGTGAAACGCCTTTTAGAGAGGGAAAGGAAAGTTTCAGTTTTTGGGTGGATCTGGCAGAATTGGGGTTAGAGGAGTTCCAAGAAAGAGGAATGAAGGGAGGGAGAATACCGTGTAGGATCTTGAAAGTGAGGCAGGCACATTTGAAGTGGGCTCTGGAGATAATCGGAAGCCAGTGGAGCTTGGATAAAAGCGGTGAGACGTGGTCGAATATGCTTTTTGCGAAGATAAGCTTAGCAACGGTATTCTGAATCCGCTGGAGTCTTTGAAGGTTTTTCTTTGTTAGGCTAAGGTAGATAGAGTTGCAGTAGTCCAGTCTGGAAAGGATGGTGGATTGGACAAGGACGGCAAAGTGTTTTTGATGGAAACAGGATCTCACTTTTCTCAGCATGTGAAGGCTGAAGAAACATTTTTTTACTAGGGAGTTGAGGTGGTCGTTGAAGGAAAGTGTAGAGTCAATGATGACTCCCAGAACTTTACTAGAATATTCAAGATGCAGAGTGCGGCCAGAGGACAGTGGGATGGAGGTGGGCAGTTAGTCCAATTTTGGGCCGAGCCAGAGAAGTTTTGTTTTAGATTCGTTCAGTTTCATCTGCACAGTGTGGGCCCAGGATTGAAGGTTCGATATACATGAGGATATGTTCGCCGAGAGGTTGGTGAGGTTCCGGTCGGTCTCGAGGAGGACAAAGATGTCGTCTGCATAAGTGTAGAGTGTTTCAAGGGGGGAGAGATGGAGGAGTTTAAGGGAGGACATATAAATGTTGAAGAGGATAGGAGAGAGAGGTGAGCCTTGCAGGACTCCACAGATCGGGTTCCAGGGGGAGGAAGAAATGCCCTTCATGTTGACTATGTAGGAGCGTGAGCGTAAAAACTTCGAGAACCAGTCAAGGACTGTGGAGTTTATGCCTATCTTGGTGAGTTGGTAAATTAGAATATCATGATGGACAACATCAAAAGCTGCAGAGAGGTCGAATTGAAGAAGGACAGCGAACTTGTTGCGAGAATGGAGATATTGAACTTTTGAGATTAAGGAGGTCAGAAGGGATTCGGTGCTGAAATTGGGACAGAAGCTGTATTGGTAGGGTTGAAGAATGGTGAATTTCTCAAGGTAGGAAGATAGTTGAGTGGATATGATGGACTCAAGCATCTTGGTAAGAAGGGGAATGTTAGCTATTGGACGGTAGCTGGATGGTGTAGAGGGGTCAAGCTCAGGTTTTTTCAGTAGTGGGGTTAAGGAAATATGGCCCATTTCTGGGGAGAAGAGACCCAAATGGAGGGCGGAGTTTATGAGAATGGTAAGAGATGAGATGGCCTGAGGGGGAGTGTTCTCGTAGAGGTAGGAGGGGAAAGGATCCAAGGTACAGTTGCAGGATTTCAATTTGAGGCAGAGATTATAGACCAGGGATTCGGAAACAAGTTCGAAGGAAGACCAGGATCTGTCTGCTGGGATAGGGTAGGAGTCTGTTGGGATAGGGTTGGGGTCAATTGGAGTCAGAGATTTGTAGGAGATTGCAGGTGGGAAGGAGCGCCTCAAGGTAGAGACCTTCTCGTTGAAGAACTTTGCTAGAGAATCGGCTGAGGGGGAGGAGGGAAGTATGGAGTCATTTTTGGAGGTTAAGGAACGCCAGATGTTAAATAATGTGCTACTCTGATTGTTGGATTTGGAGATTTTGTCACTGTAGAAGTTTTTCCTTGCTTTTTTTAGAACAGTATTATAGATTTTAATGTTGACCCTCCAGGAGAGTCTGTCTGTAAGGGATTTAGATTTTTTCCATTTTTGTTCCAGAGCACGGCATTTCTGTTTCAGTTCTCTGTGGTATGGGAGGTACCAAGGGGCCTTACGGGAGTAGGAAATGGTTTTAGTGGAGAGAGGGGCGAGGGAATGGAAGGTGGACTCGGAGAGGGCGACCCAATTTTGCCAGTTAGATTCTGGTTCTGCAGGTTTAGAGATGGGGGAAAATTTGTAGAGAAAATTGATCCAGAACAGATTGTTCGAGATTTTTTTACGGAAGGTAATAGAATTTGAGGTGCGGGATGGGGGCCCGAGATGTGACATGAAAATGGGGAGAAAGAAGGCCCCTAGGTAGTGGTCGGACCAGGGGACAATTTCCCAGCGAATGTCGTCAGTTGAGGTTTTGTGAGTAGTAAGATCTAGAAAGCTGATGAGGTCTAGTGTGTGGCCTTTTTCGTGGGTTGGGGAGAGTGTGTGTGTGTGGGGGGGAAAGCCTAAAGAGGAGAGGAAGCTATTAAATTCGGATGTATCCTTGTTGGTGACATCGTCAAGGTGGAGATTGATGTCTCCTATGATCAGTAATCTTTGAAATTTGAGGAAGGCGTTTGTTATGGTTTCAAAGACGAATTCGGAGAAATTGTTCCAAGGGGCAGGTGGGCGGTATAGAAGCAGGATACCCAGAGGATGAGGGTGGAATTCGTCATTGACTGAGGCTAACATGTAATCTAATGAGGAGTGGCTGCCCTTTTCAAGGAGTTGGACATCGAAGAATGATTTGAAAAGGAGGGCCAGGCCGACTCCTCTTCGGTTGGTTCTGGGAGAGAAGAGGCCTTGGTAGCCGTGGGAACAGAGTTCGTTTTGAGTAAATTGGTCATCTTTTGTGATCCAAGATTCTGTGATGAATAGGAATCCGGGGTCAGAATCCTCAAGTAGGTCCTTCAAGATTTGTATCGTATTGCAAGCGGATCTGGCATTGCAATAGAGTGTTGGGACTGGGGTGAGAGAATGTGAGGCAAGGTTGGGGGGGAGTGGAAGCAAGGACAGGTTTTAGAGAGGCATGGTTGACTTTGCGAGGGTTTTTGTAGGATGGGTGGTGTTTGGAGCGAATGAGCGTGGGAATTCTGAGGCCAGGGTAGATATTGCGAGCATTTGTAGAGTCGAGGAGGTTGGGGGAAGGGGAGTCAGGCAGGGGAAGAGTTTGAGAGAAGAGAAGAGTAGGAGAAGAAGGAGCCATGAAGGTGGCTTCATGATGAGAGATAAGAGATCTATGGGTTAGATGACCTGTTTGAGGCGTGTGAGAGTAGGTTAAGGATGGAGGAGCGACTAGGTAATTACGTACTAGGTATCAGCACAAACGATATTGGACAGATCTAGTAAAGCGTTTCTGAATTGGAGTTATTCTGAAAATGATTTCGTGGAAGGGGGATGAAGATAATCTGGCTATCAAATCGGTATTCAAATTAGCATAGAAGAAGAAAGTTCAACCAGAGACTCATGAAATCACCAGCCAACAAAGGTAGGAAAATGATTTTATTTTCAATTTAGTGATCAAAATGTGTCTGTTTTGAGAATTTATATCTGCTGTCTATATTTTGTACTATGGCCCCCTTTTACTAAACTGCAATAGCAGTTTTTAGTGCAGGGAGCGGGGCATTCAGCGCAGCTCCCTGCGCTAAAAACCGCTATCATGGTTTAGTTGTTACTGAGGTGATATTGCATAAAGTCATCTGCCTTGACCTCTTTGAAAACCCGCGGAATATAAATGATAACATTTTCTCTGCGTACACTGTGCTTTGTGTTTTAAAAATTTTTATTGTTGGCAGATCATTTTGACTTGGTCATTTTAAAAGTAGCTCGCAAGCCAAAAAAAGTGTGGGCACCTTTGCCACAAAGGAACCAGCCAATTTTCACTTTTCAAAAAAACTGCAAATAAAAAGTCAAAGAGAAATATCAAATCTCAACTACTGATAAAAAAAAATTCATGAAAAAGCCAAGTTTTCACTTTTTTTTTTTTTTCGAAAAGCTGAATAAGAAACGGTCAAAAGAATATCTAAAGATAATGAATTCAAGACCTCTACTGTCTACTTTTTTACACCCTTCACTGATGGAAAAGACAGCAGCAAGCAATCATAATTACGACTTCCAGATTGTCCACTGGGAAAGCTCTCATGCAAAGTCTTAAATACCATACAACATCATTTAAATTTGACATGCAGTTCCACAGGGACCCGGTGCAACTCACAAACAAAGGCGTAACAAAGGCTTCTGATATATCTATCTCACAGCTGTGTTTTGTATCAGACAAGGTTTCCTCATAAGTTTTACCGAAATTCCCGAAGAGGGAATTACAGTAGTCTATTAACCTATTAAAAAAATGAATCCAAATCCATATTAACAGGAATCAACTAAAATATGTCATCAGCATAAGAAAAAAAAAAACCGTTCTCCGCAACCCAACAAGATTCTGTTTACTGTAGTCAAGTACATATTGTATAACAAAAGGGAAACAGGTGGTCTCTGGGGTACACTTCAGTGTCTCGCCTACCAGGAACAGGAAGTTGTGAAGAGAGAAAGCTTCTGGTGCCAGCAAGAGGCAAGGCTGCCTTGAGAGCTGACTCCAGAAGGTCATAAAACTGCAGCCACAGCGGGGAGGGGGGGGTTGAAAGAGATGCCAGACCGTGGGGAGGAGGGAAGGGAGAAACACTGGATCATAGGAGATGAGAGAAGAACATAAGAATTACCGCTGCTGGATCAAACCAGTGGTCCATCGTGCCCAGCAGTCCGCTTCCGCGGCGGCCCCTAGGTCAAAGACCAGCGCCTAACTGAGTCTAGATTTACCTGCGTACGTTCTGGTTCAGCAGGAACTTGTCTAACTTTGTCTTGAATCCCTGGAGGGTGTTTCCCCCTATGACAGACTCCGGAAGAGCGTTCCAATTTTCCACCACTCTCTGGGTGAAGAAGAACTTCGTTACGTTTGTACGGAATCTATCCCCTTTCATCTTTAGAGAGTGCCCTCTCGTTCTCTCTACCTTGGAGAGAGTGAACAACCTGTCCTTATCTACTTTGTCTTGAGTCCCTGGAGGGTGTTTTCCCCTATGACAGACTCCGGAAGAGCGTTCCAGTTTTCCACCACTCTCTGGGTGAAGAAGAACTTCCTTACATTCCCCTTTTATCTCAACCAGGCCCTCCCCAAAGAAGCTTTTGCCCCTGAAAGGGAGTTTTACCTGCTGAGACTTCCCCAACATGCAGGAGAAGCAGCAGCCAGAGGACGTGGGCTCCGCAGTTGGTGCACCTCGGAACTGATTCTATAAGAGCCACTATCAATCACTGAAAGGGCCAAGGTCCTGAAATAAGAGTACACATCTGCCTGGCAGCAGTCCCCCCTCCCTCCCCTGACAGTTCACTGACTGCTTTTTGCAGCTATGAATAGAAACCCCTCCCCCCCCCAAAAGGGAAACTTACCGGCCCTAAGCCACTCTCTGCTCTACCTCAAACAAACAGTTACCCTCAATAAAAGACACAAATGGCTCGCTTTTATTTTGTTGCCATTTGGGAACAATCTGCTGGCCTTGCCTCGCAGAACATAAGAACAGCCTTACTGGGTCAGACCAATGGTCCATCAGCTCACGGTGGCCAATTACATTACATTACTAGTACCTGGACAAAACCCAAAGAGTAGCAACATTCCAGCATCTCAAAGAATAGCAAGATTCCGGAACCCCAATGAGAGCAACATTGGATTCTTGCCCAGAAATAGCTAAGAAGAAAAAATTTAAAAAATTTAAATTGAAACAGGTTGGGCAGACTGGATGAACTATTCAGGTCTTTATCTGCCGTCATCTACTATGTTACTATGTTACTATTCCAGAGCTGAGATTGTGATGTCATAATGCCTCATTCCACAGTGCCTCAGAGCCAACCTCAGCAGTGATGTTACAATGGCTTGATTGTCCTAAACTTGGCTCATGTAAGAACGTAAGAACAGCCTTACTGGGTCAGACCAATGGTCCATCAAGCCCAGTAGCCCATTCTCACGGTGGCCAATCCAGATCTCTAGTACCTGGCCAAAACCCAAAGAGTAGCAACATTCCGTGCTACCGATTCAGGGTAAGCAGTGGCTTCCCCCATGTCTTTCTCAATAACAGACTATGGACTTTTCCTCCAGGAACTTGTCCAAACCTTTCTTGAAACCAACTACGCTATCCACTCTTACCACAACCTCTGACAATGCGTTGCATAGCTTAACTATTCTCTGAGGACGTTCAGAAGGTATGGGGGTAGTTCAGAGGGGGCTGGGAGGCATCCGGTGGCAGGAGGGAGTGGGCATCCCTCCTGCCAATTTTGGCTGGCGCGGTAGGGGGTCGCGGCAGCAGGAGGGAAAGGGCATCCCTCCTGCCTCCATTCTGGTTCCGGGGGAGTGGTCATCAGGGAGGGCTGTCATTGGGGGGGGGGACAGGGCATTTTTTTTCTTGACCAGATATTGTATGTGCAACATCTGTGCCCATAGAAAAAAATGGGGGAAAAAAAACCTAGGGAGACCTGTCGATAACACAGTTACCCAAAACACTGTTAATTATGCTGAGACAGTATCATTTAAATTTAGCGATCACTTAGAAAATTTAAATATCTCTCCAACTAAAAGGAATCATCAAACAATCAACGTGTCCAAACAAGAAGGGGAGAGAGGCATCAGAACTTTAATGGACCTAATAGATCACAGGGCCTCCTATAACACAGTTATTTCAGGTCCCGGTCAATAATGTCCCAGCCTTCAATCATCTGATTCTCAACCTTTATAACTTACATAAATATTAACTGTTATAAAACCAAGTCGTTAAATCCTACTGGTTGAATAGTTCAAAAATGTCAAAAATCACTGAAAAATTAAGCGACCGCTTAGCTTGTCCAGAAGGACTTCAGCGCTGGCTTGTGTCTTCACTCCCGCCACGAACACTCACTGACCTTCTGCTGTATGAAAAGCAAGCATTTCGGCACCGCAGACCTGCCTCGGGGGATTCACGCCGCCAAAGACTTCCAAAAGCTCAAAAAAACCATCAACTCGAACAGCACATCAGCTTAAGTATCTCACACTAGCGCCGACAGTCAAACTGTCTAGACTAGAGGTCTGCACGGGAAAGGGGATCGCGGGAATACCCCCTAATCCACGGGACTCCCACGGGGACTCCCCTCTGGCCCACGGGACTCCCACAGGGACCCCCCCCTCTAGCCAACGGGACTGCCACAGGGATGGAAGGCTTTGGAAGCAGGGTTCATCCATATAATATAATGGACACGTCAGCCTTAGTAAAAGAGAGGGTTTATAAGTTAATTACCCGAACAGAAAACAAAAAAAGGGTTCCACCAAAGAGATTCCACAAGGAAAACAGCAGCGTAAACACAAAAGAAACTGTGGAATTGATGATCCTGTCAGAAGTAATTGCTGCTTTTTATGGGGACGGGCGGGGATGGAGGTAATTCCTTGCGGGGATAGGTGGGGGCGGAGAGGATCCTGGCGGGGACGGGCGGGGATGGGTGGGTGCAACTCTCTAGTCTAGACCTGTTGGGTTTTCCAGGTCAGTCCTACTGACCCAATTCTGGCATGCAAGGTTGAGGCATCGATCAGATAATGATTGGTTTTAATATTAATGACCTCATTTGCATGCCAGAATCAGAGAATGTACGACCGCATGGAAAGCCACGCAGTGAGCCGTTTAGAGCATCAGGTCAGCAAATACGATCGGTCGCTAAACCAGTTAAGCGACAATCGTTCGATGATTGGAGGCTTTAGTGCAAATAGTCCTCAGAAAACTGACCTGTTCAAAGTCATTTTCCGGGATAAACAGGTCTGTCTGAAAATAGTCCTCCTTGGCCTCAGATCCCAGAGCCAGCAGCTTTTTAGGTGATCCTGCAGGCATGTGTAGGTCAGGGAGAAAAACGGCCTTTCTAGCAGGCATTTTCAAAAGTCAGTACAGTGGTGCCTCACACAACGAACTTAATTCGTTCCAGGAGCAAGTTTGTTATGCGAAAAGTTCGTTATGTGAAACGCGTTTTCCCATAACAATACATGTAAAAAAAAATAATTCGTTCTGTAGCATAAAATATGCTAAGATGACATAAAAAAAGATAAATTTACCTTGTTAGAGCTGTTAGCATGATATAGAGGGGATATATGTGAAGGGGAGGGGAGACAGGGGTTTTGTTGATCCTTGCTGTGTATTATAATCACCCCCCACATACTCCCCAGTACCTTTTTTAATTCCTCCCATCTTTCCCAGCCAGTGGCGTACAGGCCAGAAGCGCAGAGATCAGGAGCAATTCCTCTGCACGCCTGTGTGGGCCCATGCCGATCTCCGAATGGCTGCAGTTAGTTCTTGTGAGTCCCGCGAGAGCTGACTGCAGCCATTCAGAGATCAGCGCAGGCCCAGGCGGCGGGGGGAGGTTTAAAAATATGCGGCGGCGGCGGGGGGAGGTTTAACAATATGCGGCGGCGGCGGGGGGAGGTTTGCGATGCAGCTCGGGCGACTTCGTTGTGTGAAACGAAGTCCGTTGTACGAATCAAGACAAGAAGTTCGTTGTGCGCAGCGTTCGCTGTGCGAGGCGGCCGTTATGCGAGGCACCACTGTATATTTCTGCATCTCGATGGCCACGAATTTGGACTTGGAGGATGAGATGTACAGCGTCGGCATCTATGAGACAAACTTGGTTTTTCTTGTTGCATAGGATTTTTTGGACCCCAGTTCGTTTGCAGAAGTTAGACAGTTCTAAATCTAATAGATGCTGGCATTGTCATCTTGATATAGGGACTTTGGATCATCTGATATTCTATTGTCCATTGACACTTAATTTTTGGAAGTCGATATGGGGCCAAATTAATGTAGTACTTGGGTCATCGATACCACTGACTTACGAAGCCATAGTTTGTGGTACTCTATTACATGTTAAATCTTCTTTGGATCGCTATAAAAGCCGTTTTTTCTTAACAATGACGGGAATAGCCATCCAGATGATAACACGCAACTGGAAGAGTTATGATCGACTTAATTATACTTTCTGGTGGGCAAACTTATGTTCTAGCTACAAATATGAGAGAATGAATGCTGAAATTTGAGGATATAGTAGGGTGTGGAGCCCATTGACATCATTTATTGAGTCATGTACCTTTTCTTTTTATCTGTCCTCCTTACACATCCAGGGTGGGAGGGAGGGAGATGGGAAAACATTAGAATTATTATTCATTATATCTATTTTATTGAAATTATACATGTGGTTTTATTTTCATTAGTTAAGGGGAGGAGGGGGTGAAAATGTTTGTTGTTGAAATATCTGTGTATTTAAAGTGCTTTTGTTTGATTCGTTTATGTTTAAATTCACTGTATTACACTGTTAATAATTGAAAACTAATAAAGATTTTTTTAAATAAAAGAAGTATGCATGCTATTTTCTTCTTCTTTCTTGTCTCCCTCTCTCCTAGGGACCTCACAAGTAGCAGGTCCACAATATGCAGATATTGTTAGTACCAGGGAGGTTTAATGAACAGGAGACAGCAGGAGCAGTCTTGGCCCATTATCTGATATGAAGACAGCAGGCAGAGCTTGTCACCATACTGATTCACTCAAAACAGCCTATTAGAAACCAAGGAGATTTAATTGACCAGAGACTGCACCAATCAAGTTGGCAGCAGCTTCAATGCTGTCACGTTATCCTGTCTCCTATCCACTGAACCTCCTTGGATAGCACATACATCATGCCAGCTGATTTCTAGGAGAAAGCATTTTCAAAAGTAGATATGAAGCGCTCGTGTCATTCATAACTACGTGGCCTGTTTGAAAATTGTTCCCATAATATTCAGGTGTTGTTTCACGATAGAGAATGACACGGTGACAAAATTCATCACCGTTCCCGTCCATGCGGATAACCATCTTCATGTCATTCTTTAAGGAGAGAGGGAAGAATCAGAGTATGAATGGCCACAACCACTGACCCACAAGCTTTGCTTTGAAGAATGCTGGTGTAGAAGGACCGAGGTTGAAACAGACTCTACAGAATGACAGTCTCTGGTATCCAGAGCAGATACTGTGATGTCATAATGCCTCATTCCACCAGTGACATCAGTGATGTCACAATGGCTTCATTATCCTTGGCTCCCATAAGAATCAGAGTATGAATGGCCACAACCACTGACCCGCAAGCTTTGCTTTGAAGAATGCTGGTGTAGAAGGACCGAGGTTGAAATAGACACTACAGAATGACAGTCTCTGGTATCCAGAGCAGATATTGTGATGTCATAATGCCTCATTCCACCAGTGCCTAAGAGCCAATCACATCAGTGATGTCACAATGGCTTCATTATCCTTGGCTCATATAAGAATCAGAGTATGAATGGCCACAACCACTGACCAGCAAGCTTTGCTTTGAAGAATGCTGGTGTAGAAGGACCGAGGTTGAAACAGACACTACAGAATGACAGTCTCTGGTATCCAGAGCAGAGATTGTGATGTCATAATGCCTCATTCCACCAGTGCCTAAGAGCCAATCACATCAGTGATGTCACAATGGCTTCATTATCCTTGGCTCACATAAGAATCAGAGTATGAATGGCCACAACCACTGACCCGCAAGCTTTGCTTTGAAGAATGGACCGAGGTTGAAACAGACACTACAGAATGACAGTCTCTAGTATCCAGAGCAGATATTGTGATGTCATAATGCCTCATTCCACCAGTGCCTAAGAGCCAACCTCACGGTGATGTCACAATGGCTTGGTTTCCCCATACTTGTGCCCATTTACTGGATGCATTTGCCTCACTGAAACGAAGTGTGGATTAACTTGTAAGTTTCATGGCTCCACATCATTCTCTTCTTGGTTGGGCTGAGAACTTTTCAGCAGCTCCTCGTATTGTGATGTCATAATGCCTCATTCCACCAATGCCTAAGAGTCAACTTCCTCGGTGATGTCACAATGGCTTGGTTTCCCTATACTTGTACCTGTTTACTAGATGCATTTGCCTCATTGAAATGAAAAGTGTGGAATAACTTGTAAGTTTCATGGCTTCATACCATTCTCTTCTCAGTTGGGCTGAGAACTTTTCAGCGGCCCCTCGTATTGTGATGTCATAATGCCTCATTCTACCAATGCAGGGGTAGGGAACTCCAGTCCTCGAGAGCCGTATTCCAGTCGGGTTTTCAGGATTTCTCCAATGAATATGCATGAGATCTATTTGCATGCACTGCTTTCAATGCATATTCATTGCGGAAATCCCGAAAACCCGACTGGAATACGGCTCTCGAGGACCGGAGTTCCCTACCCCTGCACCAATGCCTAAGAGCCAACCTCATCGGTGATGTCACAATGGCTTGGTTTCCCTATACTTGTGCCCATTTGCTAGATGCATTTGCCTCATTGAAATGAAAAATGTCATGAAAAGTGTGGATTAACATGTAAGTTTCATGGCTCATACCATTCTCTTCTTGGTTGGGCTGAGAATTTTTCAGTGGCCCCTCGTACATGCTGGACACACTTGGTTTAACAATAATAAGGCCAGTTCTCGCTGCTTTCCAGCTTCTGGTCTCCTTCAGATGCGAAGGCTGACCTAGGGGCTGTGGCATCCCCTTTAGTTCTCTGTTTCCAAGGAAAGGGTGGAAGGCCTTTGGAGGGAGGGTGTCCAGATACACAGTGAGACCATGGTGAAGGTAACAAGGACCCTTAAACTCCCCGTCTGCCACATTCAGACTCTGTGGATGATCTGATACTTGTCTCTGCATCAAATATTTATCGACTGCCTTCCCTCAGCTTGTAAAGGTCAAAGGTCTTACCCACAGAGGAGCTGGGGGGAGGGGGAGATCCGCTGCTGTAATTAGCTGAAACGCTCTTCCGGCCGTTGCTAGAGCTGCTCCCCTGGGCTCTGAAAGCTTTGCATCAGTTTCCATCCTCATTGTACATGAACCCATTAAACGGGACTAAATTACTTGTGTCTTCGACACACCTCCTTGGAGGCCACCAAAAAAATATCACGCAGCTGGCTGAGTTGCCCTGAGTCGGCCCGTTGTGTTGCCAGTGTTCAAATTCAACCCAGATGACGACTGGGTCATGTTGGTGCTGTCCCACTGCCACAAATCTTTACCACCTCGTTAACAAAAACACACAACAGTGTTGCCAGATACTTTTTTTTATTTATATATATATTATATATATATAATATATATATATTGTATATATAATATATATGTGTTTTATATATATATTATACAGTGGTGCCTCACACAACGAACTTAATTCGTTCCAGGAGCAAGTTTGTTATGCGAAAAGTTCGTTATGTGAAACGCGTTAAGCGCAGTGACTAACGACTGCCTGCAGTGCCTGCGCGGAAGGATGCAATACATCGGCAGCGATCGTGGAAGCTCGGGCGACTTCGTTGTGTGAAACGAAGTTCGTTGTATGAATCATGAAATGAAGTTCGTTGTGTGCAGCGTTTGCTGTGCGAGGCGTTCGCTCTGCGAGGCACCACTGTATATATAATATATTATTTATATATATTATTATATATATAATATTTATTTATATATATAATCCTGCCCAATTACCTTGAAAAAGCAGTCCAATGTACGAGGGGGTGCTGAAAATTTCTCAGCCCAACTAACTTCAGTTGGGACTGAGGGCTATACACTTAGCCTAGTGGGCTTCCACTTTTTTCGTTCCGTTGGAAAAGTACTGCACAAAAAAAGTGGAAACTCGCTGGACTAAGTGTATAGCCCTCGATGGAGACTGCCCTAATTTGGTCGATGGGCTGAGAACTTTTCAGATTTCTTCATATTCCCAAGAGTAGATTAACATAAAAATTGCATAACCAGATATAATTAAAGTCATAATATACCTTATTCATCTGCAATGGGCTCATCATTCTGTTCTCAGCGGAGCCACACTCCGAATCTTTCTGTTAGTGTTTGCACAGGACCAGGCAGCAAGTGACATTAGAGACAGAGGGCTGGATTCACTTGTAGCGATCGGTTTGCGAGCCCTTTGCGACCCGGTTTCCCTCCTGCAGTATTCACTAACCCGTTTTGCTTTCCAATTCCGATCTGCGCACGCAAATGAGGGGAACTGCATACAAAGCAGGCAGGGAGGCGATTCACGAAACAAATTTGCCGATTCGACTGGGCTGGCCAAAAGCTGGTCCAAAAAGCGACTGCTGAGGAACAGTCGCTGAAACTCTTTCCGACTGCCTTCTGCCGCCCTGCTCTCACCCGGTTCATAGACAACAACGCGGAAGACAAAGGCGCGCGCCGACAACTGAGCGCAAGACGGAGGCGCGCACCGAAGAAAATTACTGTTTTTAGGGGCTCTGACGGGGGGGTTGTTGGGGAGCACTCCCAGTTTACTTAATACAAATCGCGCCAGCGTTGTGGGAGGTTTGGGGGGTTGTAACCCCCCACATTTTACTGAAAACTTCACTTTTTCCCTAAAAACAGGGAAAAAGTGAAGTTTTCAGTAAAATGTGGGGGGTTACAACCCCCCAAACCCCCCACAACGCGGCGCGATCTGTATTAAGTAAAGTGGGGGGGTTCCCCCCCACACACACCCCATCGGAGCCCTAAAAACAGTAATTTTCTTTGGTGCGCGCCTCCGCGCTGCGCTCAATTGTCTGCTCGCGCCTTTGTCCCGGTGCGCTTTTGACCTGACACCCTCTCATCCTGTCAGCCCCGATCTCCTGATTCCCCGATCTGCCGGCCTGCCCTGACTGTAGCTGCCCTCATCGCTTGCATGCCCCGACTCTCCCACCCTTCCCTGCAGTGCAAGCCCGTGGTTTTAACCCGCAGGCTTTAAGCGGGTTAAAACCATGGCTATAAAAAAAAGTTTAAAAAACAAAGGGAAAAAAGTGCCAGGCCGGAGGTCCAGCGCATGCGCAAACCATCTAAAGATGGACTGCGCATGCGCGGGGATTGCTATAGGGCAGTGGTCTCAAACTTGCGGCCCGGGGACCACATGCGGCCCGCCAGGTACTATTTTGAGGCCCTCGGTATGTTTATCATAATCACAAAAATAAAATAAAACAGTTTCTTGATCATGTGTCTCTTTAGCTATAAATAACAATATTATTATTAAGACTTAGCCAAAAGGAAAAATTTATAATCTATAAAGAGTTGCACCTCATGCAAAATTGTCATTTCTTTAATAAGACATTAACTATTTTTTTCTGAGGCCCTCCAAGCACCTACAAATACCAAATGTGGCTCTGCAAAGGCTTTGAGTACCTGATTGTAAAACCGCTTAGATAATCTTGATAGGCGGTATATAAAAACCTAATAAACTTGGAACCACTGTTATAGAGTGATCCGTGCCGGCAGATGGGGCGTTCCTCCGATCGCCCCCATCTGCATATTGGAATTTGCTGAAATTGTTGGACCTGCCCGGATCGGGCCCGATCGGGCAGGTTAGTGAATCTGGCCCATAGTTGTGGCTCTAGTCTATGGGGTTTTTTTTAGCTGTTGGCTGTTGACAGTGTTAAGAGACAGGGCTCAGCCCGGGAGAAGGCTAGGCTCTGATTCACAGGCCAACAACCTGTTCCTGGGGTTATTTGGTGCGCTGATTCAGAAAATTGCATTGGATAGACCACATCAGCTCTAGTTTCTTAAATATGGTATCCTTGCTTTTTATGCCTTTGGGATAATAGAGCCAAACATGAACATTGGACAAAAAAAGATTGGCCTCTGAGGGAATATATGGTGGTTGGAGGCAAAATGTAATTAATGAACCTTTGGTAGCTTGAGATAGAATCATACTGCCACCACTATATATAATATAAAATTACTAGTGTTTAAGCCCGTTACATTAACGGGTGCTAGTAAATCCTCCTTCCCTCACATGTCCCCTATTTTCAGCCCCAGCTCCAAACCAATTTTACCCCCCCCCCCAACCCCCTTCTCCCCCGGCCCAGTAGCACCTCTTCCCTGCTCCCCCTGTCCCTCTTCCTTGCTCCCTCGGTCCAATAGCACCTCTTCCCTGCTCCCCGTCCCTCTTCCTTGCTCTCCCGGCCCAATAGCACCTCTTCCCTGCTCCCCCTGTCCCTCTTCCTTGCTCCCTCGGTCCAATAGCACCTCTTCCCTGCTCCCCATCCCTCTTCCTTGCTCTCCCGGCCCAGTAGCACCTCTTCCCTGCTCCCCCTGTTCCTCTTCCTTGCTCCCCTGATTCAATAGCACCTCTTCTCTGCTCCCCCTGTCCCTCTTCCTTGCTCCCCCGGTCCAATAGCACCTCTTCCCTGCTCCCCGTCCCTCTTCCTTGCTCTCCCGGCCCAGTAGCACCTCTTCCCTGCTCCCCCTGTCCCTCTTCCTTGCTCCCCTGATCCAATAGCACCTCTTCTCTGCTCCCCCTGTCCCTCTTCCTTGCTCTCCCGGCCCAGTAGCACCTCTTCCCTGCTCCCCCTGTCCCTCTTCCTTGCTCCCCCGGTCCAATAGCACCTCTTCCCTGCTCCCCGTCCCTCTTCCTTGCTCTCCCGGCCCAGTAGCACCTCTTCCTGCTCCAGCAGCACCCCTTACCTGTTTCCCCGGTCTAGTATGCAGCGTTGTGAGCATCGCGGCCAGCTTTTGCGAACCTCGTAGGCCGCTCTGCCCCTCAGAAGTGTGTTCCCTCTGACGCGATCGCGTATGTCAGAAGAAACGTTCTACTGAGGTGCTGTACAGCCTACGAAGTTTAGTAGGGCCAGCCACGATCCTCACTGGAGCAGCGCCCGACCCTCAGCAGCTCGAAGCCCTCTTCCCGGCAGCCACCGCCAGCGCCGCTGCACAAAGCCCTCCTCCAGGCCGCCGCCACCAGCACCGCTCCACACTGCCTCCTCAAGCCGCCGAATATGGCCGGCTTCCTCCAGCAGTTGGTGAGTGAGGGCGGGAGGAGGGGAGTGGCCAGAATGTTCCCTGCCGCCGGGTTCTAAAATGGAACACGGCCACGGATCACACACCACAGCGGCAGGGATCACGCTGTTTTCAAAGCGCATGCGCCGGTAAGCTTTTATTATATAGGATTCACTCTATAACCTTCCCATACAATTAAGAAACACCCCGTCCTATCAAAATTTTTGCAAAGGCCTTAAAACCTATTTGGAAAATATCTTACTCCCCCCTCCCTCAAAACACACACACAAAAAACTAGGCTATGACCCAACAGAAGCCAAGCAAGACACGAACCACCTCTTCCATCCTGATAGAGCAGTGTTTTTCAACCTTTTTTGGGCAAAGGCACACTTGTTTCATGAAAAAAATCACGAGGCACACCACCATTAGAAAATGTTAAAAAATTTAACTCTCTGCCTATATTGACTATATATAAAGTAATTCTCTTGAATAGGAATCAAATAAACACAAAGAAAGTATTTTATAATTACTTTATTATGAAATAAAAATTATAAAAATTATAAAATACTTTATTCAGTGCGAAACCTGGGCCTGTTTGGCTGAACACAAAGCTGATATTCTGGCTGGAATGGAAGAAAGACACACACGTAGCTCTTCGTCAACAGCTCTCAGTCTCTCTCTGTATTTGGTTTTTATAGCATACAAAAATAGACAAATATACCCTCCATCCTTTTTATTAAACCACAATAGCAGTTTTTAGCGCAGGGAGCTGCGCTGAATGTCCAGCGCTGCTCTTGACGCTCATAGGCTCCCTGCGCTAAAAACCACTATTGCGGTTTAGTAAAAGGTGACCATATTGTAAAATATAGACAGCAGATATAATAAATTCAGAACTGTGCATAGTAAGTGAAGGGAAGTTTTCATCTCTGGGAATTTACCCAGTTAACTCTTAAGTTATTTGGGCAAATTCCTTTGAAAACTGTGGTAATACTGCCTCCACTTTGCTAAATTTAAAATAAAATCATTTTTCCTACCTTGTCTGGTGATTTCTTCTTCTGACTGTGCATCCAATCTTTCTTCCCTTCTATCAGCCTGTATGCTTTCTCTCCTCCACACCTCATTCCCTCCCCCAACTTTTTCTTCCTCTCTCCCTGATCTTTCTTTCTTTTTTTCTGTTTCTCTTCTTTCCTTCTGTTTCCCTGCCTGCCCCCTTTCTTTCTTTCTCCCTGCCGTTCTCCAAGCCACTGCCACTGCCGCTGCCATCGGGGAACAGGAGTCGGACCCACCAATGGATAACAGGCCCCAAAGCCGACGCCGACGCATGCTCTCCCTGACGTCAATTCTACAATCGGAGAGGAAGTTCCGCCCAGCCAGGCAGCGATTGGCTGGCCCGAACTTCCTCTCCGACTGCAGAAGAAGACTTATCGTCTCGATAGATTAGATCGCCAAGACAAAGTGAGTCCTGGGTGATCGACTCACTTTGCCTTGGCGAGCTACTGGCGCCCCTGCCTCGGGCCCCCTGTCAGCTCCGGGCCCGGCGGCCCTGCGGCACACTAGTGTGCCGCGGAACAGCGGTTGAAAAACACTGTGATAGAGGATCAAGCTCTCTACAAACCAAGAAAGTGACACTCATACCAGAACCCTTAATGCCAAGAATTACACCACCAGATAGGCCAATCTTCTCTCCAAACCATATTCCATAACCATACGCCTACACAAGCCAAGTTCTCTAAGTCATAAACCCTAATGAAATAATAAAAATCCTGGACGTGGCCAGGCTCTTCTAAATTGTAAACCGCACTGAACTCCTTCAGGGTCATTTTACCTATCCAGAAATACTCGTGCAACATAACGTAACGTAATATTGTGAAAACCCAACCAGGATGCTAAAAGTAAATTTGACCATGTCTCCCCGCTCCTGGCCAAGCTCCACTGGCTTCCGATAATCGCCAGGGTCCACTATAAATGCGCCTGTTTAACTTTCAAAATCCTATATGGTATCCTCCCTCCCTTTATCCCTCTTTCTTGGAATTCCTCAAACCCTAATACCACCAGATCCTCCCACAAATTAAAACTATCCTTCCCCTCGCTAAAAGGCATTTCCCACACAGGAAAGCTAGGGACCTCCCTCCACTTCAAAATCACTGAGCTCTGGAACAACCTTACCTCCCCTCTTCGGAACTTGAGCTCTCTCCAAGTTTTCCGCAAACACCTGAAAACCTGGCTTTTCTCAAAAAATGTAAGTCTCCCTCCAATTTAGGAATCAAGGAAACTCTTCTATCTTGGCAACCCAAGTCCTGTAAATTTTCTTCACACTTCTACCTCTAACCCTCTGTTGTAGTTCCTTCCTATTTCTCCTACTGTAAACCGCGTCGAGCTCTACGAACGTGGAGATGATGCGGTATACAAACCTAAGGATTAGATTAGATTAGATTAGATTAGGATGCTTTCTTCCAGGCCCTCGGCCAGTAAGGAGACTTTGCAACATTACCCCTGCTTATATGTTTCTGCTTGGCTGTCATACAAAATGTGAATCCAAATTGAATTATTAGTTGTAGAAACAGTAGGCAGGACAGGATTCCGCTGTCCTCCTTTGCAAACGTAAGCAGAAATAGGAGCGATATAGCTGTTTGCCACACACCAGTTGTCATACTAGAGCAAGGAGTCTTTCGTGGCTCACGGCCTCAGCTGTCACCGAGGCCCAGCTCCAGAATAAAAGGCTGGTTCAGCAACTCAAGTCTATTTATAACCGTTCTGATTTAACACAACAGTCCTTTCCGCAGCAGAGTATCGGAAGCGTGAAACCTACTGATAGGGAGAGAGCGAGAGAAAGTGGGGTTTTAAGTCTGCAGGGAAATTCTTGCTAAACTCTTGCCCTGGTAACCCAGAACTACTCTCTTTCCCAGGCCTTTCTCTCCATGCAGCAGCGGCCGCCACGTCCCTCTCTAACAGCTGCTAACAAGTGGTTAAACTCCTTTCTCTGTAATCCAGCCCCTCTTGGCTTCAAGAGTGAACCTGCACCCGTGACGAGTGTGAAAAAGATTGAGACATGCTTTTTTTTGTTAACTAAACATGTCTCATTATCTCAGCTTCCGAAGCAGCGGAGCCCGGCGGCAGCTAGCAGAAGATGGGCTCTGAGCCAGCTGGCCACGTGCCATTCCCGGCCCAGGTCGTCTCTCATCGCCTCTTCCCTCTATGATGCAGACTCTCGCTCTGCAGCGCTGGTTCTTGATTGGGCAGCAGCCGCCAGGCGCTACTGGAGCTGGACGCCTGACCATTTGCCAGGCAGTCCTAGAGGCTGCAGTGTGCGGCACCAAAACGAACTGCCTGCCAGCGTTATTACAAGCAGGGCACGTTCAGAGGGAGGCATGGGAGTGCTGTGGCATGCTATTTTACTTTACTTTTGTCGCTGCTGCAAATTCTGAGTCGTGAACTGAGAATTCGTCTTTCCTGACCTTTTTGCTGAGAGCTTGTATATGGGTGTCCGGAAAAAAAAACGGGACCTCCCGGAAAAAAAAACTGGACCCCCCTCCCCCACACACACATTTTTCCAAATAATCCCAAAACGTCCTACTGCAGCAGAAACTTCTGCCTGAAATTCAAGCCGTTTTTGAGAGCTTTATTTTTCAACGGGACGGAGCTCCAGCGCATTGAGCTTGCAAAAAAAGCTGAGCTCTTAATTAACCCTTTATTTGGCCTTGTTGCTCAGAAGCAACAAGTGTTTCTAAGGCTCGTATGGGAGATCTGTATCTCCAAATGCCTGTTGCTTTGCACCGTTGTTCTCGTTCAACGTCAAGTTACGTAAAGCCGCCGTTTCACCGCCTGCCAATTAAAGGGTTAATGAAACCCCAGAATTCACTGAGCCAACAGCTCAGCGATGTCGAAAACTTTGTGAATGTGTCAAGGATGAAGGAGGACATTTTGAACACAAATTAGGAGTTCACTAAGAAAAACCTAAACGGTTCAAAGGTCAAATTATTTTCAAGGGTCATACCGTTTACTTGCACAGTATTTTGAAACTATGGGGTCCTCAGTAAAAGGACCCCTACATAAGGGATCTCGTTTTTATGTTTAAATGATTTTTATTATTCCAGCAGTAAGCAGCAAATACAAACAGTAGTACCATTCAGGAAATAACATTTTCAACAATATAATCGGTTCCCCTCCCATCCCCCCCCTCCCCTCCCCAAGAATCCATGGCTGGTCCAACAGCTGAGAGTGGGAATAAAATCTTAAAGATTCGAAAGTCTACTGCGAGCACGCGGTGTGAGGTCCCGCCAGAAGTGCTCCCACACCTGACAAAAGTTGCGACCCGGGCCAAGAGTCAAGTCTCCCACCAGGCGTCTCTCCAGTGTTGCGTGCACTATCATTAGGGATCTCCATTGTGCATATGACGGGGGATCACGGGAGAGCCAGTTGGTGAGGATGGCTTTTTTTCCCATCAAAAGGGCTCTGGAGAGAAATGCTGACATTCCTCTGGGTTTGGGCGAGGCTATATTATAAAATCCAAATAACGCCCTCGGTTGCGGAAGCCATCGCCTTCCCCAAAGCGATGTGGTATATAGGCCAAGATGTCTCCAAAACTGTTGGATTGCGGGCCAGGCCCAAAACATGTGACTCAAAGATGCGTGAGCCTGATTGCATTTCGGGCAAGAATGCGACGCAGTAATCCCCATCCGGGCTGCACGTTCCGGTGGAATGTAAAGTCTAAGAACAATTTTCAATTGCATTTCCCAGTGAGTAAGGGATCTCGTTTTTAAAATGTATTTTATTTATTTAAAACATTTATATTCTGCTTTTGATCACAAATTAACATACACAATCTTTGAACACACACAAAGTCTTAAAATCCACATATCAGACAAGAGCAAACGAAGGCAGAGGTTTCAATGTAAATATTATAGCAAGCTCATTCTAGAAAAGGGTAACATTCAATGTTAAATAAGGTAATACTAGAAGAAAAATGCTTGTGCTAAAAGATAGGTTTTCAACGGTTTTTTGGATACCTCATAGAGCAGTATTCTTCAACCT